>NW_026047583.1:59228493-61628493 GCF_023864345.2 Schistocerca serialis cubense
TGCTCCATTGTCGATAGGAGGCCCTCAACGTTACAATTAACTATCTCTTTTGCGTCGCGTTCGAAAGTCTAGGCCCATAGGAGAACGACCATAAGGTGCCACAGGCTTCATTATCCCCTTGGAGGCAAGTCGGCTGGAGGACGATGTATTGAATCTCGACGCAATTTGAGAGTTCAATCGTCATTACGAGGCCCTGATTGTTACAATTAACTATCAGTTTTGCGTTGGATTCGAAAATCTAGACTCACAGGAGAACGACCAGAAGGTGCCCGAGGCAGCAATAGACCATTGGAGACTAGTCGGCTGGAGGACGATGTATTGAATCTCGACGCAATTTGAGTTTTCCATCGTCATTAGAAGGCCCTGAACGTTACAATTAACTATCAGTTTTGCGTCGGATTCGAAAATCTGGACTCACAGGAGGACGATCATAAGGTGCCCGAGGCAGCAAAATCCCCTTGGAGACTAGTCGGCTGGAGGACGATGAATTGAATCTCGACGCAATTTGAGTGTGCCATCACATTAGGAGGCCCTGAACGTTCCAATTAACTATCATTTTGGCGTTGGATTCGAAAATCTACTCATAGGAGAAGGACCATATGGTGCCCGAGGCAGCAATATCCCCTTGGAGAGAATTCGGCTGGAGGACGATGTATTGAATCTCGACGCAATTTGAGTGTTCCATCGTCATTAGGAGGCCCGTAATGTTACAATTAACTATCAGTTTTGCGTCGGATTCGAAAATATAGACGCACAGGAGTACGACCATAAGGTGCCAGAGGCAGCAATAGACCCTTGGAGGCAAGACGGCTGGAGGACGATGTATTGAATCGCGACGCAATTTGAGTGTTCCATCGTCATTAGGAGGCCCTGAGAGTTACAATTAACTATCAGTATTGCGTCGGATTCGAAAATCTAGACTCACAAGAGAACGATCATAAGGTGTCCGAGGCAGCAATAGACCCTTTAGAGACAAGTCGGCTGAAGGACGATGTATTGAATCTCGACGCAATTTGAGTGTTCCATTGTCGATAGGAGGACCTCAACGTTACAATTAACTATCTCTTTTGCGTCGCGTTCGAAAGTCTAGGCCCATAGGAGAACGACCATAAGGTGCCACAGGCAGCATTATCCCCTTCGAGACAAGTCGGCTGGAGGACGATGTATTGAATCTCGACGCAATTTGAGAGTTCAATCGTCATTACGAGGCCCTGATTGTTACAATTAACTAACAGTTATGCGTCGGATTCGAAAATCTAGATTCACAGGAGAACGACCACAAGGTGCCCGAGGCAGCTATAGACCCTTGGAGACAGGTCGGCTGAAGGTCGATGTAACGAATCTCGACGCAATTTGTGTGTTCCATCGTCATTAGGAGGCCCTGAACGTTACAATTAACTATCAGTATTGCGTCGGATTCAAAAATCTAGGCTCACGGGAGTCGGACCATACGGTGCCCGAGGCAGCAATATCCCATTACAGACTAGTTGGCTTGAGGACGATGTATGGAATCTCGACGTAAATTGAGTGTCCAGCGTCATTAGGAGGCCCTGACGCTACAAATTACTATCAGTTTTGCGTCGGATTCGAAAATATAGACGCACAGGAGTACGACCATAAGGTGCCAGAGGCAGCAATAGACCCTTGGAGACAAGTCGGCTGGAGGACGATGTATTGAATCGCGACGCAATTTGAGTGTTCCATCGTCATTAGGAGGCCCTGAGAGTTACAATTAACTATCAGTATTGAGTCGGATTCGAAAATCTAGACTCACAAGAGAACGATCATAAGGTGCCCGAGGCAGCAATAGACCCTCAGAGACAAGTCGGCTGAAGGACGATGTATTGCATCGCTACGCAATTTGAGTGTTCCATCGTCATTAGGAGGCCTTGAACGTTACAATTAACTATCAGTTTTTCGTTGGATTCGAATATCCAGACTCACTGGAGACGGACCATAAGGTGCCCGAGGCATCAATATCCCCTTGGAGACAAGTCCGCCGGAGGACGATGAATTGAATCGCGACGCAATTTGAGTGCTCCATCGTCATTAGGAGTCCCTGAACGTTACAATTAACTATCAGTTTTGCGTCGGATTCGAAAATGTAGACTCACCGGAGAACAACCATAAGGTGCCCGAGGCAGCAATAGACCCTTGGAGACAAGTCGGCTGGAGGCCGATGTATTGAATCGCGACGCAATTTGAGTGTTCCATCGTCATTAGGAGGCTCTTAACGTTACAATTAACTATCATTTTAGCGTTGGATTCGAAAATCTACTCACAGGAGAAGGACCAGATGGTGCCCGAGACAGCAATATCCCCTTGGATACAAGTAGGCTGGAGGACGATGTATTGAAACTCGACGCAATTCGAGTGTTCCGTCGTCATTAGGAGGCCCTGAACGTTACAATTAACTATCAGTATTGCGTCGGATTCGAAAATCTAGACTCACAAGAGAACGATCATAAGGGGCCCGAGGCAGCAATAGACCCTTGGAGACAAGTCGGCTGGAGGACGATGTATTGAATCTCGACGCAATTTGAGTGTTCCATCGTCATTAGAAGGCCCTAATCTTTACAATTAACTATCAGTTTTGCGTCGGATTCAAAAATCTAGGCTCACAGGAGACGGACCATACGGTGCCCGAGGCAGCAATATCCCATTACAGACTAGTTGGCTGGAGGACGATGTATTGAATCTCGACGCAAATTGAGTGTCCAGCGTCATTAGGAGGCCCTGACGTTACAAATTACTATCAGTATTGCGTCGGATTCGACAATCTAGACTTACACGAGTTACGACCATAAGGTGCCCGAGGCAGCAATAGACCCTTGGAGACAAGTCGGCTGGAGTCCGATGTATTGAATCTCGACGCAAATTGAGTGTCCAGCGTCAGTAGGAGGCCCTGACGTTACAAATTACTATCAGTATTGCGTCGGATTCGACAATCTAGACTTACACGAGAACGACCATAAGGTGCCGGAGGCAGCAATATACCTTTGGAGACAAGTCGGCTGGAGGACGATGTATTGAATCTCGACGCAATTTGAGAGTTTCATCGTCATTAGGAGGCCCTGATTGTTACAATTAACTATCAGTTTTGCGTTGGATTCGAAAATCTAGACCCACAGGAGAACGACCAGAAGGTGCCCGAGGCAGCAATAGACCCTTGGAGACAAGTATTCTGAAGGTTCATGTAACGATCCTCGACGCAATTTGAGTGTTCCATCGTCATTAGGAGGCCCTGAACGTTACAATTAACTACCAGTTTTTCGTTGGATTCCAATATCCAGACTCAGTGGAGACGGACCATAAGGTGCCCGAGGCATCAATATCCCCTTGGAGACAAGTCCGCCGGTGGACGATGTATTGAATCGCGACGCAATTTGAGTGCTCCATCGTCATTAGGAGTCCCTGAACGTTACAATTAACTATCAGTTTTGCGTCGGATTCGAAAATGTAGAATTACAGGAGACGGAACTTATGTTGCCCGAGGCAGCGATATCCCCTTGGAGACAAGTCGGCTGGAGGACGATGTATTGAATCTCGACGCAATTTGAGTGTTCCACCGTCATTAAGAGGCCCTGAACGTTACAATTAACTATCTCTTTTGCGTCGCGTTCGAAAGTCTAGGCCCATAGGAGAACGACCATAAGGTGCCACAGGCAGCATTATCCCCTTGGAGACAAGTCGGCTGGAGGACGATGTATTGAATCTCGACGCAATTTGAGAGTTCAATCGTCATTACGAGGCCCTGATTGTTACAATTAACTATTAGTTTTGCGTTGGATTCGAAAATCTAGACTCACAGGAGAACGACCAGAAGGTGCCCGAGGCAGCAATAGACCGTTGGAGACTAGTCGGCTGGAGGACGATGTATTGAATCTCGACGCAATTTGAGTTTTCCATCGTCATTAGAAGGCCTGAACGTTACAATTAACTATCAGTTTTGCGTCGGATTCGAAAATCTGGACTCACAGGAGAACGATCATAAGGTGCCCGAGGCAGCAATATCCCCTTGGAGACTAGTCGGCTGGAGGACGATGAATTGAATCTCGACGCAATTTGAGTGTGCCATCACATTAGGAGGCCCTGAACGTTCCAATTAACTATCATTTTGGCGTTGGATTCGAAAATCTACTCATAGGAGAAGGACCATATGGTGCCCGAGGCAGCAATATCCCCTTGGAGAGAATTCGGCTGGAGGACGATGTATTGAATCTCGACGCAATTTGAGTGTTCCATCGTCATTAGGAGGCCCGTAATGTTACAATTAACTATCAGTTTTGCGTCGGATTCGAAAATATAGACGCACAGGAGTACGACCATAAGGTGCCAGAGGCAGCAATAGACCCTTGGAGGCAAGACGGCTGGAGGACGATGTATTGAATCGCGACGCAATTTGAGTGTTCCATCGTCATTAGGAGGCCCTGAGAGTTACAATTAACTATCAGTATTGCGTCGGATTCGAAAATCTAGACTCACAAGAGAACGATCATAAGGTGTCCGAGGCAGCAATAGACCCTTTAGAGACAAGTCGGCTGAAGGACGATGTATTGGATCGCTACGCAATTTGAGTGTTCCATCGTCATTAGGAGGCCCTGAACGTTACAATTAACTATCAAGTTTTTCGTTGGATTCGAATATCCAGACTCACTGGAGACGGACCATAAGGTGCCCGAGGCATCACTATCCCCTTGGAGACAAGTCCGCCGGAGGACAATGTATTGAATCGCGACGCAATTTAAGTGCTCCATCGTCATTAGGAGACCCTGAACGTTACAATTAACTATCAGTTTTGCGTCGGATTCAAAAATGTAGAATTACAGGAGACGGAACATATGGTGCCCGAGGCAGCGATATCCCCTTGGAGACAAGTCGGCTGGAGGACGATGTATTGAATCTCGACGCAATTAGAGTGTTCCACCGTCATTAAGAGGCCCTGAACGTTACAATTAACTATCAGTATTGCGTCGGATTCGAAAATCTAGACTCACAAGAGAACGATCATAAGGTGCCCGAGGCAGCAATAGACCCTTGGAGACGAGTCGGCTGAAGGACGATGTATTGAATCTCGACGCAATTTGAGTGTTCCATTGTCGATAGGAGGACCTCAACGTTACAATTAACTATCTCTTTTGCGTCGCGTTCGAAAGTCTAGGCCCATAGGAGAACGACCATAAGGTGCCACAGGCAGCATTATCCCCTTCGAGACAAGTCGGCTGGAGGACGATGTATTGAATCTCGACGCAATTTGAGAGTTCAATCGTCATTACGAGGCCCTGATTGTTACAATTAACTAACAGTTATGCGTCGGATTCGAAAATCTAGACTCACAGGAGAACGACCACAAGGTGCCCGAGGCAGCTATAGACCCTTGGAGACAGGTCGGCTGAAGGTCGATGTAACGAATCTCGACGCAATTTGTGTGTTCCATCGTCATTAGGAGGCCCTGAACGTTACAATTACCTATCAGTATTGCGTCGGATTCTAAAATCTAGTCTCAAAGGAGTCGGACCATACGGTGCCCGAGGCAGCAATATCCCCTTGGAGACTAGTCGGCTGGAGGACGATGTATTGAATCTCGACGCAATTTGAGTGTTTCATCGTCATTAGGAGGCCCTGAACGTTACAATTAACTATCAGTATTGCGTCGGATTCAAAAATCTAGGCTCACGGGAGACGGACCATACGGTGCCCGAGGCAGCAATATCCCATTACAGACTAGTTGGCTTGAGGACGATGTATGGAATCTCGACGTAAATTGAGTGTCCAGCGTCATTAGGAGGCCCTGACGCTACAAATTACTATCAGTTTTGCGTCGGATTCGAAAATATAGACGCACAGGAGTACGACCATAAGGTGCCAGAGGCAGCAATAGACCCTTGGAGACAAGTCGGCTGAAGGACGATGTATTGGATCGCTACGCAATTTGAGTGTTCCATCGTCATTAGGAGGCCTTGAACGTTACAATTAACTATCAGTTTTTCGTTGGATTCGAATATCCAGACTCACTGGAGACGGACCATAAGGTGCCCGAGGCATCAATATCCCCTTGGAGACAAGTCCGCCGGAGGACGATGAATTGAATCGCGACGCAATTTGAGTGCTCCATCGTCATTAGGAGTCCCTGAACGTTACAATTAACTATCAGTTTTGCGTCGGATTCGAAAATGTAGACTCACCGGAGAACAACCATAAGGTGCCCGAGGCAGCAATAGACCCTTGGAGACAAGTCGGCTGGAGGCCGATGTATTGAATCGCGACGCAATTTGAGTGTTCCATCGTCATTAGGAGGCTCTTAACGTTACAATTAACTATCATTTTAGCGTTGGATTCGAAAATCTACTCACAGGAGAAGGACCAGATGGTGCCCGAGACAGCAATATCCCCTTGGATACAAGTAGGCTGGAGGACGATGTATTGAAACTCGACGCAATTCGAGTGTTCCGTCGTCATTAGGAGGCCCTGAACGTTACAATTAACTATCAGTATTGCGTCGGATTCGAAAATCTAGACTCACAAGAGAACGATCATGCTGCCCGAGGCAGCAATAGACCCTTGGAGACAAGTCGGCTGAAGGACGATGTATTGAATCTCGACGCAATTTGAGTGTTCCATTGTCGATAGGAAGCCCTCAACGTTACAATTAACTATCAGTTTTGCGTCGGATTCGAAAATCTAGACTCACAGGACGAAGACCATAAGGTGCCCGAGGCGGCAATAGACCTTTGGAGAGAAGTCAGCTGGAGGACGATGTATTGAAACTCGACGCAATTTGAGTGTTCCATCATCATTAGGAGCCCCTTAACGTTACAATTAACTATCAGTTTTGCGTCGGATTCGAAAATGTAGAATTACAGGACACGGAACATATGGTGCCCGAGGCAGCGATATCCCCTCGGAGACAAGTCGGCTGGAGGACGATGTATTGAATCTCGACGCAATTTGAGTGTTCCATCGTCATTAGGAGGCCCTAATCTTTACAATTAACTATCAGTTTTGCGTCGGATTCAAAAATCTAGGCTCACAGGAGACGGACCATACGGTGCCCGAGGCAGCAATATCCCATTACAGACTAGTTGGCTGGAGGACGATGTATTGAATCTCGACGCAAATTGAGTGTCCAGCGTCATTAGGAGGCCCTGACGTTACAAATTACTATCAGTATTGCGTCGGATTCGACAATCTAGACTTACACGAGTTACGACCATAAGGTGCCCGAGGCAGCAATAGACCCTTGGAGACAAGTCGGCTGGAGTCCGATGTATTGAATCTCGACGCAAATTGAGTGTCCAGCGTCAGTAGGAGGCCCTGACGTTACAAATTACTATCAGTATTGCGTCGGATTCGACAATCTAGACTTACACGAGAACGACCATAAGGTGCCGGAGGCAGCAATATACCTTTGGAGACAAGTCGGCTGGAGGACGGTGTATTGAATCTCGACGCAATTTGAGAGTTTCATCGTCATTAGGAGGCCCTGATTGTTACAATTAACTGTCAGTTTTGCGTTGGATTCGAAAATCTAGACCCACAGGAGAACGACCAGAAGGTGCCCGAGGCAGCAATAGACCCTTGGAGACAAGTATTCTGAAGGTTCATGTAACGATCCTCGACGCAATTTGAGTGTTCCATCGTCATTAGGAGGCCCTGAACGTTACAATTAACTACCAGTTTTTCGTTGGATTCCAATATCCAGACTCAGTGGAGACGGACCATAAGGTGCCCGAGGCATCAATATCCCCTTGGAGACAAGTCCGCCGGTGGACGATGTATTGAATCGCGACGCAATTTGAGTGCTCCATCGTCATTAGGAGTCCCTGAACGTTACAATTAACTATCAGTTTTGCGTCGGATTCGAAAATGTAGAATTACAGGAGACGGAACTTATGTTGCCCGAGGCAGCGATATCCCCTTGGAGACAAGTCGGCTGGAGGACGATGTATTGAATCTCGACGCAATTTGAGTGTTCCACCGTCATTAAGAGGCCCTGAACGTTACAATTAACTATCTCTTTTGCGTCGCGTTCGAAAGTCTAGGCCCATAGGAGAACGACCATAAGGTGCCACAGGCAGCATTATCCCCTTGGAGACAAGTCGGCTGGAGGACGATGTATTGAATCTCGACGCAATTTGAGAGTTCAATCGTCATTACGAGGCCCTGATTGTTACAATTAACTATTAGTTTTGCGTTGGATTCGAAAATCTAGACTCACAGGAGAACGACCAGAAGGTGCCCGAGGCAGCAATAGACCGTTGGAGACTAGTCGGCTGGAGGACGATGTATTGAATCTCGACGCAATTTGAGTTTTCCATCGTCATTAGAAGGCCTGAACGTTACAATTAACTATCAGTTTTGCGTCGGATTCGAAAATCTGGACTCACAGGAGAACGATCATAAGGTGCCCGAGGCAGCAATATCCCCTTGGAGACTAGTCGGCTGGAGGACGATGAATTGAATCTCGACGCAATTTGAGTGTGCCATCACATTAGGAGGCCCTGAACGTTCCAATTAACTATCATTTTGGCGTTGGATTCGAAAATCTACTCATAGGAGAAGGACCATATGGTGCCCGAGGCAGCAATATCCCCTTGGAGAGAATTCGGCTGGAGGACGATGTATTGAATCTCGACGCAATTTGAGTGTTCCATCGTCATTAGGAGGCCCGTAATGTTACAATTAACTATCAGTTTTGCGTCGGATTCGAAAATATAGACGCACAGGAGTACGACCATAAGGTGCCAGAGGCAGCAATAGACCCTTGGAGGCAAGACGGCTGGAGGACGATGTATTGAATCGCGACGCAATTTGAGTGTTCCATCGTTATTTGGAGGCCCTGAGAGTTACAATTAACTATCAGTATTGCGTCGGATTCGAAAATCTAGACTCACAAGAGAACGATCATAAGGTGTCCGAGGCAGCAATAGACCCTTTAGAGACAAGTCGGCTGAAGGACGATGTATTGGATCGCTACGCAATTTGAGTGTTCCATCGTCATTAGGAGGCCCTGAACGTTACAATTAACTATCAGTTTTTCGTTGGATTCGAATATCCAGACTCACTGGAGACGGACCATAAGGTGCCCGAGGCATCAATATCCCCTTGGAGACAAGTCCGCCGGAGGACAATGTATTGAATCGCGACGCAATTTAAGTGCTCCATCGTCATTAGGAGACCCTGAACGTTACAATTAACTATCAGTTTTGCGTCGGATTCAAAAATGTAGAATTACAGGAGACGGAACATATGGTGCCCGAGGCAGCGATATCCCCTTGGAGACAAGTCGGCTGGAGGACGATGTATTGAATCTCGACGCAATTTGAGTGTTCCACCGTCATTAAGAGGCCCTGAACGTTACAATTAACTATCAGTATTGCGTCGGATTCGAAAATCTAGACTCACAAGAGAACGATCATAAGGTGCCCGAGGCAGCAATAGACCCTTGGAGACAAGTCGGCTGAAGGACGATGTATTGAATCTCGACGCAATTTGAGTGTTCCATTGTCGATAGGAGGACCTCAACGTTACAATTAACTATCTCTTTTGCGTCGCGTTCGAAAGTCTAGGCCCATAGGAGAAAGACCATAAGGTGCCACAGGCAGCATTATCCCCTTCGAGACAAGTCGGCTGGAGGACGATGTATTGAATCTCGACGCAATTTGAGAGTTCAATCGTCATTACGAGGCCCTGATTGTTACAATTAACTAACAGTTATGCGTCGGATTCGAAAATCTAGACTCACAGGAGAACGACCACAAGGTGCCCGAGGCAGCTATAGACCCTTGGAGACAGGTCGGCTGAAGGTCGATGTAACGAATCTCGACGCAATTTGTGTGTTCCATCGTCATTAGGAGGCCCTGAACGTTACAATTAACTATCAGTATTGCGTCGGATTCTAAAATCTAGTCTCAAAGGAGTCGGACCATACGGTGCCCGAGGCAGCAATATCCCCTTGGAGACTAGTCGGCTGGAGGACGATGTATTGAATCTCGACGCAATTTGAGTGTTTCATCGTCATTAGGAGGCCCTGAACGTTACAATTAACTATCAGTATTGCGTCGGATTCGAAAATCTAGGCTCACGGGAGACGGACCATACGGTGCCCGAGGCAGCAATATCCCATTACAGACTAGTTGGCTTGAGGACGATGTTTCGAATCTCGACGTAAATTGAGTGTCCAGCGTCATTAGGAGGCCCTGACGCTACAAATTACTATCAGTTTTGCGTCGGATTCGAAAATATAGACGCACAGGAGTACGACCATAAGGTGCCAGAGGCAGCAATAGACCCTTGGAGACAAGTCGGCTGGAGGACGATGTATTGAATCGCGACGCAATTTGAGTGTTCCATCGTCATTAGGAGGCCCTGAGAGTTACAATTAACTATCAGTATTGCGTCGGATTCGAAAATCTAGACTCACAAGAGAACGATCATAAGGTGCCCGAGGCAGCAATAGACCCTCAGAGACAAGTCGGCTGAAGGACGATGTATTGGATCGCTACGCAATTTGAGTGTTTCATCGTCATTAGGAGGCCTTGAACGTTACAATTAACTATCAGTTTTTCGTTGGATTCGAATATCCAGACTCACTGGAGACGGACCATAAGGTGCCCGAGGCATCAATATCCCCTTGGAGACAAGTCCGCCGGAGGACGATGAATTGAATCGCGACGCAATTTGAGTGCTCCATCGACATTAGGAGTCCCTGAACGTTACAATTAACTATCAGTTTTGCGTCGGATTCGAAAATGTAGACTCACCGGAGAACAACCATAAGGTGCCCGAGGCAGCAATAGACCCTTGGAGACTAGTCGGCTGGAGGACGATGTATTGAATCTCGACGCAATTTGAGTGTTCCATCGTCATTAGGAGGCTCTTAACGTTACAATTAACTATCATTTTAGCGTTGGATTCGAAAATCTACTCACAGGAGAAGGACCAGATTGTGCCCGAGACAGCAATATCCCCTTGGATACAAGTAGGCTGGAGGACGATGTATTGAAACTCGACGCAATTCGAGTGTTCCGTCGTCATTAGGAGGCCCTGAACGTTACAATTAACTATCAGTATTGCGTCGGATTCGAAAATCTAGACTCACAAGAGAACGATCATAAGGGGCCCGAGGCAGCAATAGACCCTTGGAGACAAGTCGGCTGAAGGACGATGTATTGAATCTCGACGCAATTTGAGTGTTCCATTGTCGATAGGAAGCCCTCAACGTTACAATCAACTATCAGTTTTGCGTCGGATTCGAAAATCTGACTCACAGGACGAAGACCATAAGGTGCCCGAGGCGGCAATAGACCTTTGGAGAGAAGTCGGCTGGAGGACGATGTATTGAAACTCGACGCAATTTGAGTGTTCCATCATCATTAGGAGCCCCTTAACGTTACAATTAACTATCAGTTTTGCGTCGGATTCGAAAATGTAGAATTACAGGACACGGAACATATGGTGCCCGAGGCAGCGATATCCCCTCGGAGACAAGTCGGCTGGAGGACGATGTATTGAATCTCGACGCAATTTGAGTGTTCCATCGTCATTAGGAGGCCCTAATCTTTACAATTAACTATCAGTTTTGCGTCGGATTCAAAAATCTAGGCTCACAGGAGACGGACCATACGGTGCCCGAGGCAGCAATATCCCATTACAGACTAGTTGGCTGGAGGACGATGTATTGAATCTCGACGCAAATTGAGTGTCCAGCGTCATTAGGAGGCCCTGACGTTACAAATTACTATCAGTATTGCGTCGGATTCGACAATCTAGACTTACACGAGTTACGACCATAAGGTGCCCGAGGCAGCAATAGACCCTTGGAGACAAGTCGGCTGGAGTCCGATGTATTGAATCTCGACGCAAATTGAGTGTCCAGCGTCAGTAGGAGGCCCTGACGTTACAAATTACTATCAGTATTGCGTCGGATTCGACAAGCTAGACTTACACGAGAACGACCATAAGGTGCCGGAGGCAGCAATATACCTTTGGAGACAAGTCGGCTGGAGGACGATGTATTGAATCTCGACGCAATTTGAGAGTTTCATCGTCATTAGGAGGCCCTGATTGTTACAATTAACTATCAGTTTTGCGTTGGATTCGAAAATCTAGACCCACAGGAGAACGACCAGAAGGTGCCCGAGGCAGCAATAGACCCTTGGAGACAAGTATTCTGAAGGTCCATGTAACGATCCTCGACGCAATTTGAGTGTTCCATCGTCATTAGGAGGCCCTGAACGTTACAATTAACTACCAGTTTTTCGTTGGATTCCAATATCAAGACTCAGTGGAGACGGACCATAAGGTGCCCGAGGCATCAATATCCCCTTGGAGACAAGTCCGCCGGTGGACGATGTATTGAATCGCGACGCAATTTGAGTGCTCCATCGTCATTAGGAGTCCCTGAACGTTACAATTAACTATCAGTTTTGCGTCGGATTCGAAAATGTAGAATTACAGGAGACGGAACTTATGTTGCCCGAGGCAGCGATATCCCCTTGGAGACAAGTCGGCTGGAGGACGATGTATTGAATCTCGACGCAATTTGAGTGTTCCACCGTCATTAAGAGGCCCTGAACGTTACAATTAACTATCTCTTTTGCGTCGCGTTCGAAAGTCTAGGCCCATAGGAGAACGACCATAAGGTGCCACAGGCAGCATTATCCCCTTGGAGACAAGTCGGCTGGAGGACGATGTATTGAATCTCGACGCAATTTGAGAGTTCAATCGTCATTACGAGGCCCTGATTGTTACAATTAACTATTAGTTTTGCGTTGGATTCGAAAATCTAGACTCACAGGAGAACGACCAGAAGGTGCCCGAGGCAGCAATAGACCGTTGGAGACTAGTCGGCTGGAGGACGATGTATTGAATCTCGACGCAATTTGAGTTTTCCATCGTCATTAGAAGGCCTGAACGTTACAATTAACTATCAGTTTTGCGTCGGATTCGAAAATCTGGACTCACAGGAGAACGATCATAAGGTGCCCGAGGCAGCAATATCCCCTTGGAGACTAGTCGGCTGGAGGACGATGAATTGAATCTCGACGCAATTTGAGTGTTCCATTGTCGATAGGAGGCCTTCAACGTTACAATTAACTATCTCTTTTGCGTCGCGTTCGAAAGTCTAGGCCCATAGGAGAACGACCATAAGGTGCCACAGGCAGCATTATCCCCTTGGAGACAAGTCGGCTGGAGGACGATGTATTGAATCTCGACGCAATTTGAGAGTTCAATCGTCATTACGAGGCCCTGATTGTTACAATTAACTAACAGTTATGCGTCGGATTCGAAAATCTAGACTCACAGGAGAACGACCACAAGGTGCCCGAGGCAGCTATAGACCCTTGGAGACAGGTCGGCTGAAGGTCGATGTAACGAATATCGACGCAATTTGTGTGTTCCATCGTCATTAGGAGGCCCTGAACGTTACAATTAACTATCAGGTTTGCGTCGGATTCAAAAATCTAGTCTCAAAGGAGTCGGACCATACGGTGCCCGAGGCAGCAATATCCCCTTGGAGACTAGTCGGCTGGAGGACGATGTATTGAATCTCGACGCAATTTGAGTGTTTCATCGTCATTAGAAGGCCCTGAACGTTACAATTAACTATCAGTATTGCGTCGGATTCAAAAATCTAGGCTCACAGGAGACGGACCATACGGTGCCCGAGGCAGCATTATCCCATTACAGACTAGTTGGCTTGAGGACGATGTATGGAATCTCGACGTAAATTGAGTGTCCAGCGTCATTAGGAGGCCCTGACACTACAAATTACTATCAGTTTTGCGTCGGATTCGAATATATAGACGCACAGGAGTACGACCATAAGGTGCCAGAGGCAGCAATAGACCCTTGGAGACAAGTCGGCTGGAGGACGATGTATTGAATCGCGACGCAATTTGAGTGTTCCATCGTCATTAGGAGGCCCTGAGAGTTACAATTAACTATCAGTATTGCGTCGAATTCGAAAATCTAGACTCACAAGAGAACGATCATAAGGTGCCCGAGGCACCAATAGACCCTCAGAGACAAGTCGGCTGAAGGACGATGTATTGGATCACTACGCAATTTGAGTGTTCCATCGTCATTAGGAGGCCCTGAACGTTACAATTAACTATCAGTTTTTCGTTGGATTCGAATATCCAGACTCACTGGAGACGGACCATAAGGTGCCCGAGGCATCAATATCCCCTTGGAGACAAGTCCGCCGGAGGACGATGAATTGAATCGCGACGCAATTTGAGTGCTCCATCGTCATTAGGAGTCCCTGAACGTTACAATTAACTATCAGTTTTGCGTCGGATTCGAAAATGTAGAATTACAGGAGACGGAACATATGGTTCCCGAGGCAGCGATATCCCCTTGGAGACAAGTCGGCTGGAGGACGATGTATTGAATCTCGACGCAATTTGAGTGTTCCACCGTCATTAGGAGGCCCTGAACGTTACAATCAACTATCAGTTTTGCGACGGATTCGAAAATCTAGACTCACCGGAGAACGACCATAAGGTGCCCGAGGCAGCAATAGACCCTTGGAGACAAGTCGGCTGGAGGCCGATATATTGAATCGCGACGCAATTTGAGTGTTCCATCGTCATTAGGAGGCTCTTAACGTTACAATTAACTATCATTTTAGCGTTGGATTCGAAAATCTACTCACAGGAGAAGGACCAGATGGTGCCCGAGACAGCAATATCCCCTTGGATACAAGTAGGCTGGAGGACGATGTATTGAAGCTCGACGCAATTCGAGTGTTCCGTCGTCATTAGGAGGCCCTGAACGTTACAATTAACTATCAGTATTGCGTCGGATTCGAAAGTCTAGACTCACAAGAGAACGATCATAAGGTGCCCGAGGCAGCAATAGACCTTTGGAGACAAGTCGGCTGATGGACGATGTATTGAATCTCGACGCAATTTGAGTGTTCCATCACATTAGGAGGCCCTGAACGCTACAATTAACTATCAGTTTCGCGTCGGATTGAAAAGTCTAGACTCACAGGAGTCGGACCATACGGTGCCCGAGGCAGCAATATCCCGTTGGAGACTAGTCGGCTGGAGGACGATGTATTGAATCTCGACGCAATTTGAGTGATCCATCGTCATTAGGAGGCCCTGAACGTGACAATTAACCATCAGTTTTGCGTCGGATTCGAAAATCTAGACTCACAGGAGGACGACCATTTGGTGCCCGAGGCGGCAATAGATCTTTGGAGAGAAGTCGGCTGGAGGTCGATGTATTGAAACTCGACGCAATTTGAGTGTTCCATCATCATTAGGAGGCCCTTAACGTTACAATTAACTATCAGTTTTGCGTCGGATTCGAAAATGTAGAATTACAGGACACGGAACATATGGTGCCCGAGGCAGCGATATCGCCTTGGAGACAAGTCGGCTGGAGGACGATGTATTGAATCTCGACGCAATTTGAGTGTTCCATCGTCATTAGGAGGCCCTAATCGTTACAATTAACTATCAGTTTTGCGTCGGATTCAAAAATCTAGGCTCACAGGAGACGGACCATACGGTGACCGAGGCAGCAATATCCCATTACAGACTAGTCGGCTGGAGTCCGATGTATTGAATCTCGACGCAAATTGAGTGTCCAGCGTCAGTAGGAGGCCCTGACGTTACAAATTACTATCAGTATTGCGTCGGATTCGACAATCTAGACTTACACGAGAACGACCATAAGGTGCCCGAGGCAGCATTATACCTTTGGAGACAAGTCGGCTGGAGAACGATGTATTGAATCTCGACGCAATTTGAGTGTTTCATCGTCATTAGGAGGTCCTGAACGTTACAATTAACTATCAGTTTTGCGTCGGATTCGAAAATGTAGAATTACAGGAGACGGAACTTATGTTGCCCGAGGCAGCGATATCCCCTTGGAGACAAGTCGGCTGGAGGACGATGTATTGAATCTCGACGCAATTTGAGTGTTCCACCGTCATTAAGAG
Source organism: Schistocerca serialis cubense (assembly GCF_023864345.2). NCBI lineage: Eukaryota > Metazoa > Arthropoda > Insecta > Orthoptera > Acrididae > Schistocerca > Schistocerca serialis. Next base: position 59,244,455 of record NW_026047583.1, read on the forward strand.
GCCCTGAACGTTACAATTAACTATCTCTTTTGCGTCGCGTTCGAAAGTCTAGGCCCATAGGAGAACGACCATAAGGTGCCACAGGCAGCATTATCCCCTTGGAGACAAGTCGGCTGGAGGACGATGTATTGAATCTCGACGCAATTTGAGAGTTCAATCGTCATTACGAGGCCCTGATTGTTACAATTAACTATTAGTTTTGCGTTGGATTCGAAAATCTAAACTCACAGGAGAACGACCAGAAGGTGCCCGAGGCAGCAATAGACCCTTGGAGACAAGTAGTCTGAAGGTCGATGTAACGATCCTCGACGCAATTTGAGTGTTCCATCGTCATTAGGAGGTCCTGAACGTTACAATTAACTATCAGTTTTTCGTTGGATTCGAATATCCAGACTCAGTGGAGACGGACCATAAGGTGCCCGAGGCATCAATATCCCCTTGGAGACAAGTCCGCCGGTGGACGATGCACTGAATCGCGACGCAATTTGAGTGCTCCATCGTCATTAGGAGTCCCTGAACGTTACAATTAACTATCAGTTTTGCGTCGGATTCGAAAATCTAGACTCACAAGAGAACGATCATAAGGTGCCCGAGGCAGCAATAGACCAGTGGAGACAAGTCGGCTGAAGGACGATGTATTGAATCTCGACGCAATTTGAGTGTTCCATTGTCGATAGGAGGCCCTCAACGTTACAATTAACTATCTCTTTTGCGTCGCGTTCGAAAGTCTAGGCCCATAGGAGAACGACCATAAGGTGCCACAGGCAGCATTATCCCCTTGGAGACAAGTCGGCTGGAGGACGATGTATTGAATCTCGACGCAATTTGAGAGTTCAATCGTCATTACGAGGCCCTGATTGTTACAATTAACTAACAGTTATGCGTCGGATTCGAAAATCTAGACTCACAGGAGAACGACCACAAGGTGCCCGAGGCAGCTATAGACCCTTGGAGACAGGTCGGCTGAAGGTCGATGTAACGAATCTCGACGCAATTTGTGTGTTCCATCGTCATTAGGAGGCCCTGAACGTTACAATTAACTATCAGTTTTGCGTCGGATTCAAATATCTAGTCTCAAAGGAGTCGGACCATACGGTGCCCGAGGCAGCAATATCCCATTACAGACTAGTTGGCTGGAGGACGATGTATTGAATCTCGACGCAAATTGAGTGTCCAGCGTCGTTAGGAGGCCCTGACGTTACAATTAAGTATCAGTATTGCGTCGGAATCGACAATCTAGACTTACACGAGAACGACCATAAGGTGCCCGAGGCAGCAATAGACCTTAGGAGGCAAGTCGGCTGGAGGACGATGTATTGAATCTCGACGCAATTTGAGAGTTTCATCGTCATTAGGAGGCCCTGATTGTTACAATTAACTATCAGTTTTGCGTTGGATTCGAAACTCTAGACTCACAGGAGAACGACCAGAAGGTGCCCGAGGCAGCAATAGACCCTTGGAGACAAGTCGGCTGAAGGTCGATGTAACGATCCTCGACGCAATTTGAGTGTTCCATCGTCAGTAGGAGGCCCTGAACGTTACAATTAACTATCAGTTTTGCGTCAGATTCGAAATCTAGACTCACAGGAGAACGACCATAAGGTGGCCGATGCAGCAATAGACCCTTGGAGATTAGTCGGCTGGAGGACGATCTATTTAATCTCGACGCAAATTGAGTTTTCCATCGTCATTAGAAGGCCCTGAACGTTACAATTAACCATCAGTTTTGCGTCGGATTCGAAATCTGGACTCACAGGAGGACGATCATAAGGTGCCCGAGGCAGCAATATCCCCTTGGAGACTAGTCGGCTGGAGGAAGATGAATTGAATCTCGACGCAATTTGAGTGTGCCATCACATTAGGAGGCCCTGAACGTTCCAATTAACTATCATTTTCGCGTTGGATTCGAAAATCTACTCATAGGAGAAGGACCATATGGTGCCCGAGGCAGCAATATCCCCTTGGAGAGAATTCGGCTGGAGGACGATGTATTGAATCTCGACGCAATTTGAGTGTTCCATCGTCATTAGGAGGCCCGTAATGTTACAATTAACTATCAGTTTTGCGTCGGATTCGAAAATATAGACGCACAGGAGTACGACCATAAGGTGCCAGAGGCAGCAACAGACCCTTGGAGACAAGTCGGCTGAAGGACGATGTATTGAATCTCGACGCAATTTAAGTGTTCCATCGTCATTAGGAGCCCCTGAGAGTTACAATTCAGTATTGCGTCGGATTCGAAAATCTAGACTCACAAGAGAACGATCATAAGGTGCCCGAGGCAGCAATAGACCCTCAGAGACAAGTCGGCTGAAGGACGATGTATTGGATCGCTACGCAGTTTGAGTGTTCCATCGTCATTAGGAGGCTCTTAACGTTACAATTAACTATCATTTTAGCGTTGGATTCGAAAATCTACTCACAGGAGAAGGACCAGATGGTGCCCGAGACAGCAATATCCCCTTGGATACAAGTAGGCTGGAGGACGGTGTATTGAAACTCGACGCAATTTGAGTGTTCCGTCGTCATTAGGAGGCCCTGAACGTTACAATTAACTATCAGTATTGCGTCGCATTCGAAAATCTAGACTCACAAGAGAACGATCATAAGGTGCCCGAGGCAGCAATAGACCCTTGGAGACAAGTCGGCTGAAGGACGATGTATTGAATCTCGACACAATTTGAGTGTTCCATTGTCGATAGCAGGCCCTCAACGTTACAATTAACTATCAGTTTTGCGTTGGATTCGAAAATCTAGACTCACAGGACGAAGACCATAAGGTGCCCGAGGCAGCAATAGACCTTTGGAGACAAGTCGGCTGATGGACGATGTATTGAATCTCGACGCAATTTGAGTGTTCCATCACATTAGGAGGCCCTGAACGTTACAATTAACTATGAGTTTCGCGTCGGATTCAAAAGTCCAGACTCACTGGAGTCAGACCATACGGTGCCAGAGGCAGCAATATCCCGTTGGAGACTAGTCGGCTGGAGGACGATGTATTGAATCTCGACGCAATTTGAGTGTTCCATCGTCATTAGGAGGCCCTGAACGTGACAATTAACCATCAGTTTTGCGTCGGATTCGAAAATCTAGACTCACAGGAGGACGGCCATTTGGTGCCCGAGGCAGCAATAGACCTTTGGAGAGAAGTCGGCTGGAGGACGATGTATTGAAACTCGACGCAATTTGAGTGTTCCATCATCATTAGGAGGCCCTTAACGTTACAATTAACTATCAGTTTTGCGTCGGATTCGAAAATGTAGAATTACAGGACACGGAACATATGGTCCCCGAGGCAGCGATATCCCCTTGGAGATAAGTCGGCTGGAGGACGATGGATTGAATCTCGACGCAATTTGAGTGTTCCATCGTCATTAGGAGGCACTGAACGTTACAATTAACTATCAGTTTTGCGTCGGATTCAAAAATCTAGGCTCACAGGAGACGGACCGTCCGGTGCCCGAGGCAGTAATATCCCATTACAGACTAGTTGGCTGGCGGACGATGTATTGAATCTCGACGCAAATTGAGTGTCCAGCGTCATTAGGAGGCCCTAACGTTACAATTAACTATCAGTTAATATATTACAAGGAAAAGATAGTCATATCAGATAACAAAATAAAGACAATATGGAATATAGTGAATGAGGAGACCGGTAGAACCAGACATGAAGAGGAACAAATAGCATTAAGAGTAAATGATGCATTGGTGACAGATGTGTATAGTGTTGCAGAACTTTTTAACAAACATTTTATAACTGTTACTGAAAAGATGGGGTTGTCAGGTTTGGTAGATGCTGCTATGGATTACCTTAGACCAGACATTTCAAGTAACTTCCATAATATGAATTTGACCCTCACTACCCCAACAGAAATAATGTCCATTATAAAATCTTTAAAATCAAAAACATCTAGTGGGTATGATGAAATATCAACAAAGTTAATTAAAGAATGTGATTCTGAGCTAAGTAACATATTAAGCTATCTGTGTAACCAGTCGTTTATCAGTGGAATATTTCCCGAATGGCTGAAATATGCTGAAGTTAAGCCACTGTTTAAGAAGGGAGATAAAGAAATAGCATCAAATTTCCGTCCAATTTCACTGTTGCCAGCATTCTCAAAAATTTTCGAAAAAGTAATGTACAGTCTTCTTTATAACCATCTTATCTCAAATAACATACTGTCAAAGTCACAGTTTGGATTTCTAAAAGGTTCTGATATTGGGAAGGCTATCTACACTTACAGTGAAAATGTACTTAATTCATTAGACAAAAAATTGCAGGCAACTGGTATATTTTGTGATCTGTCAAAGGCATTTGACTGTGTAAATCACAATATCCTTTTAAGTAAACTAGAATATTATAGTGTAACAGGAAATGCTGCAAAATGGTTCAAATCTTATATCTCTGGCAGGAAACAAAGGGTGTTATTAGGAAAGAGACATGTATCAAGCTATCAGGCATCATCCTACTGGGAACTAATTACATGTGGGGTCCCACAAGGTTCCATTTTGGGGCCCTTACTGTTTCTTGTGTATATCAATGACCTTTCATCAGTAACATTACCAGATGCCAAGTTTGTTTTGTTTGCTGATGATACAAACATTGCAATAAATAGCAAATCAAGTGTAGTCTTAGAAAGATCAGCCAATAAAATATTTTTAGACATTAATCACTGGTTCCTAGCCAATTCTTTGTCACTAAACTTTGAAAAAACACACTACATGCAGTTCAGAACTTGTAAGGGGTGTCCCAAGAGTATATGTCTAACATATGATGACAAGAAGATAGAAGAAGTGGACGGTGTTAAATTCTTGGGATTACAGCTTGATAATAAATTCAACTGGGAGGAGCACACCACAGAACTGCTGAAGCGTCTTAACAAATCTCTGTTTGCAATGCGAATTTTGTCAGACATAGGGGATATAAAAATGAAAAAGCTGGCATACTATGCTTACTTTCATTCCATAATGTCATATGGGATTATTTTCTGGGGTAATTCATCAAGCCAAGCTAAAGTTTTCCGGGCACAAAAACGTGCAGTAAGAATTATATGTGGTGTGAACTCAAGAACATCCTGCAGAAGCCTGTTTAGGGAACTAGGGATACTAACTACAGCTTCCCAATATATTTATTCCTTAATGAAATTTGTCATTAAAAATATATCACTTTTTCAAACCAATAGCTCAATTCATGGAATCAATACTAGAAATAAGAATAATCTTCACAAGGATTTAAAGTCACTTAGTCTTGTACAAAAAGGTGTGCATTATTCAGGAACACACATTTTCAATAACTTGCCAGCAGCCATAAAAAGCTTAACAACCAATGAAATTCAGTTTAAGAGAAGCCTAAAGGATTTATTGGTGGCCAACTCCTTCTACTCCATTGATGAATTTCTGAGGAAAACCAACTGATTTGTATATAAGTACAACATATCTTCTGCACAATTTCAGTGCAGTAATGTGTTCACTGAAAATTTGTGTGTGTGTGTGTGTGTGTGTGTGTGTGTGTGTGTGTAAGTATAATCTAACTTCTGCACCATTTCAGTGCAGTAATGTGTTCATTGTAAATAAGTATTACAGTAGTTGTATTACATGTTTCTTACCTTATAAATAAATAAAAAACATTTTTATTTTAAATTCAGTGCAATAGTATTTGTAAAATGACTCTTAGTGTTCATTAAAAAATGACGATCATTCCACTTGGGACCTGTGGAATGGTACATTAGCTTATTTGTTTTAGTTTAAATATTTGTCATGTATTGTTGTTTTTCTGACATGTTCCACATCCTGGAGGACCTCCTCACTACGGATCAATTGGAATGAAAGTAAATCTAATCTAATCTAATCTAATCTATCAGTTTTGCGTCGGATTCGAAAAACTGGACTCACAGGAAAACGACCATTAGGTGTTACAGGCTGCAATAGACCCTTCGAGACAAATCGGCTGGAGGACGATGTATTGAATCGCGACACATTTCGACTGTTCCATCGTCATTAGGAGGCCCTGAGCATTACAATTAACCATCAGTTTTGCGTCGGATTCGAAAATCTTGACTCACAGGAGTCGGACCATAATGTGCCCGAGGCAGCAATATCCCCTTGGAGACAAGTCGGCTGGAGGACGATGTATTGAACCTCGACGCAATTTGAGTGTTCCATCGTCATTAGGAGGCCCTGAACGTTACAATTAACTATCAGTTTTGCGTCGGATTGAAAAATCTAGGCTCACAGGAAACGGACCATACGGTGCCCGAGGCAGCAATATCCCATCAGAGACTAGTTGGCTGTAGGACAATGTATCGAATCTCGACGCAAATTGAGTGTCCAGCGTCATTAGGAGGCCCTGACGTTACAATTAACTATCAGTATTGCGTCGGATTCGACAATCTAGACTTACACGAGAACGACCATAAGGTGCCCGAGGCAGCAATAGACCTTTGGAGACAAGTCGGCTGGAGGACGATGTATTGAATCTCGACGCAATTTGAGAGTTTCATCGTCATTAGGAGGCCTTGATTGTTACAATTAACTATCAGTTTTCCGTTGGATTCGAAAATCTAGACTCACAGGAGAACGACCAGAAGGTGCCCGAGGCAGCAATAGACCCTTGGAGACTAGTCGTCTGGAGGACGATGTATTGAACCTCGACGCAATTTGAGTGTTCCATCGCCATTAGAAGGCCCTGAACGTTACAATTAGCTATCAGTTTTGCGTCGGATTCGAAAATCTGGACTCACAGGAGGACGATCATAAGGTGCCCGAGGCAGCAATATCCCCTTGGAGACAAGTCGGCTGGAGGACGATGTATTGAATCTCGACACAATTTGAGTGTTCCATCACATTAGGAGGCCCTGAACGTCACAATTAACTATCATTTTGGCGTTGGATTCGAAAATATACTCATAGGAGAAGGACCATATGGTGCCCGAGGCAGCAATATCCCCTTGGAGAGAAGTCGGCTGGAGGACGATGTATTGAATCTCGACGCAATTTGAGTGTTCCATCGTCATTAGGAGGCCCGTAATGTTACAATTAACTATCAATTTTGCGTCGGATTCGAAAATCTAGACTCACAGGAGGACGATCATAAGGTGCCCGAGGCAGCAATATCCCCTTGGAGACAAGTCGGCTGAAGGACGATGTATTGAATCTCGACGCAATTTGAGTGTTCCATTGTCGATAGGAGGCCCTCAACGTTACGATTAACTATCTGTTTTGCGTCGCGTTCGAAAATCTAGGCCCATAGGAGAACGACCTTAAGGTGCCACAGGCAGCATTATCCCCTTGGAGACAAGTCGGCTGGAGGACGATTAATTGAATCTCGACGCAATTTGAGAGTTCAGTTGTCATTACGAGGCCCTGATTGTTACAATTAACTAACTGTTATGCGTCGGATTCGAAAATCTAGACTCACCGGAGAACGACCTTAAGGTGCCCGAGGCAGCAATAGACCCTTGGAGACAAGTCGGCTAGAGGCCGATGTATTGAATCTCGACGCAATTTGAGTGTTCCATCGTCATTAGGAGGCCCTGAACATTACAATTAGCTATCATTTTTGCGTCGGATTCGAAAATCTAGACTCACAGGAGACAGACCACATGGTGCCCGAGGCAGCAATATCCCCTTGTAGACAAGTCGCCTGGAGGACGATGTATTGACTCTCGACGCAATTTTAGTGCTCCATCGTCATTAGGAGGCTCTTAACGTTACAATTAACTATCATTTTAGCGTTGGATTCGAAAATCTACTCACAGGAGAAGGACCATATGGTGCCCGAGACAGCAATATCCCCTTGGATACAAGTCGGCTGATGGACGTTGTATTGAATCTCGACGCAATTTGAGTGTTCCATCACATTAGGAGGCCCTGAACGTTACAATTAACTATCAGTTTCGCGTCGGATTCAAAAGTCTAGACTCACAGGAGTCGGACCATACGGTGCCCGAGGCAGCAATATCCCATTGGAGACTAGTCGGCTGGAGGACGATGTATTGAATCTCGACGCAATTTGAGTGTTCCATCGTCATTAGGAGGCCCTGAACGTTACAATTAACTATCAGTTTTGCGTCGGATTCAAAAATCTAGGCTCACAGGAGACGGACCATACGGTGCTAGAGGCAGCAATATCCCATTACAGACTAGTTGGCTGTAGGACAATGTATTGAATTTCGACGCAAATTGAGTGTCCAGCGTCATTAGGAGGCCCTGACGTTACAATTACCTATCAGTATTGCGTCGGATTCGACAATCTAGACTTACACGAGAACGACCATAAGGTGCCCGAGGCAGCAATAGACCCTTGGAGACAAGTCGGCTGAAGGTCGATGTAACGATCCTCGACGTAATTTGAGTGTTCCATCGTCATTAGGAGGCCCTGAACGTTACAATTAACTATCAGTTTTGCGTCAGATTCGAAAATCTAGACTCACAGGAGAACGACCATAAGGTGCACGATGCAGCAATAGACCCTTGGAGACTAGTTGGCTGGAGGACGATGTATTGAATCTCGACGCAATTTGAGTTTTCCATCGCCATTAGAAGGCCCTGAACGTTACAATTAGCTATCAGTTTTGCGTCGGATTCGAAAATCTGGACTCACAGGAGGACGATCATAAGGTGCCCGAGGCAGCAATATCCCCTTGGAGACAAGTCGGCTGGAGGACGATGTATTGAATCTCGACACAATTTGAGTGTTCCATCACATTAGGAGGCCCTGAACGTTACAATTAACTATCATTTTGGCGTTGGATTCGTAAATCTACTCATAGGAGAAGGACCATATGGTGCCCGAGGCAGCAATATCCCCTTGGAGAGAAGTCGGCTGGAGGACGATGTATTGAATCTCGACGCAATTTGAGTGTTCCATCGTCATTAGGAGGCCCGTAATGTTACAATTAACTATCAGTTTTGCGTCGGATTCGAAATTCTAGACTCACAGGAGGACGATCATAAGGTGCCCGAGGCAGCAATATCCCCTTGGAGACAAGTCGGCTGAAGGACGATGTATTGAATCTCGACGCAATTTGAGTGTTCCATTGTCGATAGGAGGCCCTCAACGTTACAATTAACTATCTCTTTTGCGTCGCGTTCGAAAGTCTAGGCCCATAGGAGAACGACCTTAAGGTGCCACAGGCAGCATTATCCCCTTGGAGACAAGTCGGCTGGAGGACGATGTATTGAATCTCGACGCAATTTGGAAGTTGAGTTGTCAACACGAGGCCCTGATTGTTACAATTAACTAACAGTTATGCGTCGGATTCGAAAATCTAGACTCACAGGAGAACGACCACAAGGTGCCCGAGGCAGCTATAGACCCTTGGAGACAAGTCGGCTGGAGGACGATGTATTGAATCTCGACGCAATTTGAGAGTTCCATCGTCATTAGGAGGCCCTGAACGTTACAATTAACTATCAGTTTTGCGACGGATTCGAAATTATAGACACACAGGAGAACGACCATATTGTGCTCGAGGCAGCAATATCCCCTTGGAGAGAAGTCGGCTGGAGGACGATGTATTGAATCGCGACGCAATTTGAGTGTTCCATCGTCATTAGGAGGCCCTGAGAGTTACAATTAACTATCAGTATTGCGTCGGATTGGAAAATCTAGACTCACAAGAGAACGATCATAAGGTGCCCGTGGCAGCAATAGACCCTTGGAGACAAGTAGGCTGGAGGACGATGTATTGAAACTCGACGCAATTTAGGTGTTCCATCGTCATTAGGAGGCCCTGAACGTTACAATTAACTATCAGTATTGCGTCGGATTCGAAATTCTAGACTCACAAGAGAACGTTCATAAGGTGCCCGAGGCAGCGATAGACCCTTGGAGACAAGTCGGCTGAAGGACGATGTATTGAATCTCGACGCAATTTGAGTGTTCCATTGTCGATGGGAGGCCCTGAACGGTACAATAAACTATCTGTTTTGCGTCGCGTTCGAAAGTCTAGACCCATAGGAGAACGACCATAAGGTGCCACAGGCAGCATTATCCCCTTGGAGACAAGTCGGCTGGAGGACGATGTATTGAATCTCGACGCAATTTGAGAGTTCAATCGTCATTACGAGGCCCTGATTGTTACAATTAACTAACAGTTATGCGTCGGATTCGAAAATCTAGACTCACAGGAGAACGACCACAATGTGCCCGAGGCAGCTATAGCCCCTTGGAGACAGGTCGGCTGAAGGTCGATGTAACGAAGCTCGACGCAATTTGAGTGTTCCATCGTCATTAGGAGGCCCTGAACGTTAAAATTAACTATCAGTTTTGCATCGTATTCGAAAATCTAGACTCACAGGAGAACGACCATAAGGTGCCCGAGGCAGCAATAGATCCTTGGAGGCAAGTCGGCTGAAGGACGATGAACTGATTCTCGTCGCAATAAGAGTGTTCCATCGTCATTAGGAGGCCCTGAACGTTACAATTAACTATCAGTTTCTCGTCGGATTCGAAAATCTAGACTCACAGGAGACGGACCATAAGGTACCCGAGGAAGCAGTATCCCCTTGGAGACAAGTAGGCTGGAGGACGATGTATTGAATCTCGACGCAATTTGAGTGTTCCATCGTCATTAGGAGGCCCTGACGTTACACTTAACTATCAGTTTTTCATCGGATTCGACAATCTAGACTTACAGGAGAACGATCATAAGGTGCCCGAGGCAGCAATAGACCCTTAGAGACAAGTCGGCTGGATGACGATGTATTGAATATCGACTCAATTTGAGAGTTCCATCGTCATTAGCAGTCCCTGGACGTTACAATTAACTATCAGTTTTGCGTGGGATTCAAAAATCTAGACTCACAGGAAACGGACCATACGGTGCCCGAGGCAGCAATATCCCCTTGGAGACTAGTCGGCTGGAGGACGATGTATCGAATCTCGACGCAATTTGAGTGTCCATCGTCATTAGGAGGCCCTGACGTTACACTTAACTATCAGTTTTGCGTCGGATTCGACAATCTAGACTTACAGGAGAACGACCATAAGGTGCCCGAGGCTGCAATGGGCCGTTGGAGACAAGTCGGCTGGAGGGCGATGTATTGAATATCGACGCAATTTGAGTGTTCCATCGCCATTAGGAGGCCCCGAACGTAACAATTAGCAATCAGTTTTGCGTCGGATTCGACAATCTAGACTTACAGGAGAACGACCATAAGGTGCCCGATGCAGCAATAGACCCTTGGAGACTAGTCGGCTGGAGGATGATGTATTGAACCTCGACGCAATTTGAGTGTTCCATCGCCATTAGAAGGCCCTGAACGTTACAATTAACTATCAGTTTTGCGTCGGATTCGAAAATCTGGACTCACAGGAGGACGACCATAAGGTGCCCGAGGCAGCAATAGACCTTTGGAGACAATTCGGGTGAAGGACGATCTATTGATTCTCGACGCAATTTGAGAGTTCCATCCTCATTAGGAGGCCCTGAACGTTACAATTAACTATCAGTTTTGCGTCAGATTCAAAGATCTAGACTCACAGGAGGACGACCATAAGGTGCCGGCGCAGCAATAGACCCTTGGAGACAAGTCAGCTGGAGGACGATGTATTGAATCTCGACGCATTTTGAGTGTTCCATCGTGATTAGGAGGCCGTGAACGTTACAATTAACTATCAGATTTGAGTCGGATTCGACAATGTAGACTTACAGGAGAACGACCATAAGGTGCCCGAGGCACCAATAGACCCTTGGAGACAAGTCCGCTGGTGGACGATGTATTGAATCTCGACGCAATTTGAGTGTTCCATCGTCATTAGGAGGCCCTGAACGTTACAACTAACTATCAGTTTTGCCTCTGATATGAAAATCTAGATCACAGGAGAACGAGCATTACGTGCCCGAGGCAGAAATATCCCCTTGGAGACTAGTCGGCTGGAGGACGATGTATTGAATCTCGACGCAATTTGAGTGTCCATCGTCATTAGGAGGCCCTGACGTTACAATTAACTATCAGTTTTGCGTCGGATTCGACAATCTAGACTTACAGGAGAATGACCATAAGGTGCCCGAGGCTGTAATAGGCCGTTGGAGACAAGTCGGCTGTAGGACGATGTATTGAATCTCGACGCAATTTGAGAGTTCAATCGTCATTACGAGGCGCTGATTGTTACAATTAACTAACAGTTATGCGTCGGATTCGAAAATCTAGACTCACAGGAGAACGACCACAAGGTGCCCGAGGCAGCTATAGACCCTTGGAGACAGGTCGGCTGAAGGTCGATGTAACGAATGTCGACGCAATTTGAGTGTTCCATCGTCATTAGGAGGCCCTAAACGTTAAAATTAACTATCAGTTTTGCATCGTATTCGAAAATCTAGACTCACGGGAGAACGACCATAAGGTGCCCGAGGCAGCAATTGACCCTTGAAGGCAAGTCGGCTGGAGGACGATGAACTGAATCTCGACGCAATAAGAGTGTTCCATCGTCATTAGGAGGCCCTGAACGTTACAATTATCTATCAGTATCGCGTCGGATTCGAAAATCTAGACGCACAGGAGGCAGACCATATGGTGCCCGAGGCAGCAATACCCCCATGGAGACAAATCGGCTGGAGGACGATGTATTGAATCTCGACGCAATTTGAGTGTTTCATCGTCTTTAGGAGGCCCTGAGCGTTACAATTAACTATCAGTTTCGCGTCGGATTCGAAAATCTAGACTCACAGGAGACGGACCATGAGGTGCCCGAGGCAGCAATATCCCCTTGGAGACAAGTCGGCTGGAGGACGATGTATTGAATCTCGACGCATTTTGAGTGTTCCATCGTGATTAGGAGGCTGTGAACGTTACAATTAACTATCAGTTTTGAGTCGGTTCCGACAATCTAGACTCACTGGAGAACGACCATAAGGTGCCCGAGGCAGCAATAGACCCTTGGAGACAAGTCCGCTGGTGGACGATGTATTGAATCTCGACGCAATTTGAGTGTTCCATCGTCATTAGGAGGCCCTGAACGTTACAACTAACTATCAGTTTTGCCTCTGATATGAAAATCTATATCACAGGAGAACGAGCATTACGTGCCCGAGGCAGAAATATCCCCTTGGAGACAAGTCGGCTGGAGGACGATGTATTGATTCTCGACGCAATTTGAGTGTTCCATCGTCATTTGGAGGCTCTGAACGTTACAATTAACTATCCGTTTTGCGTCGGAATCTAAAAGCTAGACTCACAGGAGAACGACCATAAGGTTCCCTTAGGCAGTAATAGACTCTTGGAGACAAGTCGGCTGGAGGACGATGTATGTAATCGCGACGCAATTTGAGTGCTCCATCGTCATTAGGAGTTCCTGATCGTTACAATTAACTATCGGTTTTGCGTCGGATTCGAAATTGTAGAATCACAGGAGACGGAACATACGGTGCCCGAGGCAGCGATATCCCCTTGGAGACAAGTCGGCTGGAGGACGATGTAATGAATCTCGTTGCAATATGAGTGTTCCATCGTCATTAGGAGGCCCTGAACGTTACAAGTAACTACTTGTTTTGCGTCGGGTTCGAAAGTCTAGAGCCATTGGAGAACGACCATAAGGTGCCACATTCAGCTATAGACCCTTGGAGGCAAGTCGGTTGGAGGACAATGTATTGAATCTCGACGCAATTTGAGTGTTCCATCGTCATTAGGAGGCCCTGAACGTTACAATTAACTATCAGTTTTGCCTCGGATTCGAAAACCTAGACTCACAGGTGAACGACCGTAAGGTACCCGAGGCAGTAATAGACCGTTGGGAGAAAAGTCGGCTGGAGGACGATGTATTGAATCGCGACGCAATTAGTGTGCTCCATCCTCGTTAGCAGGGTCGGAACGTTAGAATTAACAGTCTTTATGCGTCGGATTCGAAAATCTGGACTGCCGGGAGAAATACCATAAGGTGACCGTTTCAGCAATAGACCCATGGAGACAATTCGTCTGGAGGACGATGTACAAAAACGCAACGCAATTTGTGAGTTCCATCGTCGTTAGCATAGTCTTAAAGTTATAAATTAATGTCAATTTGGGTCGGATTCGAAAAACTAGACTCTCAGGAGAACGACCATAAGGTGACCCAGACAGCATTACCTTGGCGACAAGTCGGCTTGAGGACGATGTATTGAATCTCGACGCAATTAGAGTGTTCCATCGTCATTAGGAGGCCCTGAACGTTACCATTAACTATCAGTTTTGCCTGTGATTTGAAAATCTAGCCTCACCGGAGAACGACCATTAGGTGCCCGAGGCAGCAATATCCCCTTGGTGAGAAGTCGGCTGGAAGGGGATTTATTGATTCTCGACCCAATTTCAGTGTTCCAACGTCATTAGGAAGCCCTCAACGTTACAATTAACAATCATTTCTGCGTCGGACTCGAAAATCTACACTAGGAGACCGTCCACATGGTGCCCGAGGCAGCAATATCCCCTTGGAGGCAATTTGGCTGGAGGTCGATGTATTGAATCTCGACGCAATTTGAGTGTTCCACCTTCATTAGCAGGCTCTGAACGTTACAATTAACGATCAGTTTTGCGTCGGATTCGAAATTCTAGACTCACAGGAGACGGACCACATGGTGCCCGAAAAGCAATATCCCCTTGTAGACAAGTCGGCTGCAGGACGATGTATTGACTCTCGACGCAATTTGAGTGTTCCATCGTCATTAGAAGGCAATGAACGTTACAATTAAATATCATTTTTGCGTCGGATTCGAAAATCTAGACTCACAGGAGAACGACCATATGCTGCCCGAGGCAGCAATAGACCCTTGGAGACAAGTCGGCTGAAGGACGATGTATTGAATCTCGACGCAATTTGAGTGTTCCATCGTCATTAGGAGGCCCTGAACGTTGCAATTAACTATCAGTTTCGCGTCGGATTCGAAAATCTGCAGGAGACGGACCATATGGTGCCAGGGGCAGCAATATCCCATTGGAGACAAGTCGGCTGAAGGACGATGTGTTGAATCTCGACGCAATTTGAGTGTTCCATCCTCATTAGGGGGCCCTGAATGTTACAATTAACTATCATTTTTGCGTCGGATTCGAAAATCTAGACTCACAGGGGACGGACCACATGGTGCCCGAGGCAGCAGTATCCCCTCGTATAAAAGTCGTCTGGTGGACGATGTATTGACTCTCGACGCAATTTGAGTGTTCAATCGTCATTAGGAGGCCCTGAACATTACAATTAACTATCAGTTTCGCGTCGGATCCGAAAATCCAGACTCACAGGAGACGGACCATATGGCTCCCGAGGCAGCAATATCCCCTTGTAGAAAAGTCGGCTGGTGGACGATGTATTGACTCTCGACGCAATTTGAGTGTTCCATCGTCATTACGAGGCCCTGAACGTTACAATTAACTATCATTTTAGCGTCGGAATCGAAAATCTACTAACAGGAGGAGGACCAAATGGTGCCCGGGACAGCAATATGCCCTTAAAGACAAGTCGGCTGGAGGACGATGTATTGAATCTCGACGCAATTTGAGTGTTCCATCGTCATTAGGAGGCCCTGAACGTTACAATTATTAATCATTTCTGCTTCGGATTCGAAAATCTAGACTAGGAGACCGTCCACATGGTGCCCGAGGCAGCAATATCCCCTTGGAGGCAAGTCGGCTGGAGGACGATGTATTGAATCCCGACGCGATTTGAGTGTTCCATCGCCATTAGGAGGCGCTGAAAGTTACAATTAACTATCAGTTTAGCGTCGAATTCGAAAATCTAGACTCACAGGAGGCAGTAATAGACCGTTAAGAGACTAGTAGGATAAGGACGATGTATTGAATCGCGACGCAATTTGTGTGTGCCATCGTCGTTAGCAGGGTCGGAACGTTAGAATTAACAGTCCCTTTTGCGTCGGATTCGAAAATCTAGACTCACAGGCGACGGACCATATGGCGCCCGAGGCAGCAATAGACCCTTGGAGACAAGTCGGCTGGAGGCCGATGTATTAAATCTCGACCCAATTTGAGTATTCCATCGTCAGTAGGAAGCCCTGAACGTTACAATTAACCATCAGTTTTGCGTCGGATACGAAAAGCTAGACTCACAGGACACGGAACATATGGCGCCCGAGGCAGCATTATACCCTTGGAGACAAGTAGGCTGGAGCACGATGTATTGAATCTCGACGCAATTTGAGTGTTCCACCGTCATTAGCAGGCCCTGAACCTCACAATTAACTATCAGTTTTGCGTCGCATTCGATAAGCTAGACTCACAGGAGAACGATCGTAAGGTGCAAGAGGCAGCAATAGACCCTTGGAGACAAGTCGGCTGGACGACAATGTATTGAATCTCGACGCAATTTGAGTGTTCCATCGTCCTTAGGAGGCTCTGAAAGTTACAATTAACAATCAGTTTTGCGTCGGATTCGAAAATCTAGACTCACAGGAGGACGACCATTAGGTGCCCGAGGCAGCAATATCCCCTTGGTGACAAGTCGGCTGGAGGCCGATGTATTGAATCTCTCCGCATTTTGAGTGTTCCATCGTCATTAGGAGGCCCTGAACGTTAAAATTAACAATCAGTTTTGCGTCGGATTCGAAAATCTAGACTCACAGGAGACGGACCACATGGTGCCCGAGACAGCAATATCCCCTTGTAGACAAGTCGGCAGCAGGACGAAGGATTGACTCTCGACGCAATTTGAGTGTTCTATTGTCATTAGAAGGCAATGAACGTTACAATTAACTATCATTTCTGCGTCGGATTCGAAAATCTAGACTACGAGACGGACCACATGGTGCCCGAGGCAGCAATATCCCCTTGGAGACAAGTCGGCTGGAATCCGATTTATTGTTTCTCAACACAATTTCAGTATTCCAACGTCATTAGGAGGCCCTGAACGTTACAATTAACTATCAGTTTCGCGTCGGATTCGAAAATCTAGACTCACAGGAGAACGACCATAAGGTGCCCAAGGCAGCAATAGACTCTCGGAGACAAGTCGGCTGAAGGACGATGTAAACCAACGTAACGCAATTTGTGTTTAGATTGTCGTTAGCATAGTCGTAACGTTATAATTAAATGTCAATTTTGCGTCGGATTCGAAAAACTAAACTCACAGGAGAACGTCCATAAGGTGACCGAGGCAGCAATACCTTGGAGACAAGTTGGCTTGAGGACGATGTATTGAATCTCGACGCAATTAGAGTGTTCCATCGTCATTAGGAGGCCCTGAACGTTACAATTAACTATCAGTTTTCCCTCTGTTTTGAAAATCTAGCCTCACAGGCTGCCCGAGGCAGCAATATCCCCTTGGAGACAAGTCGGCTGGAGGCCGATGTATTGAATCTCGACGCAATTTGAGTGTTCCATCGTCATTAGGGGGCCCTGAACGTTACAATTAACAATCATTTCTGCGTCGGATTCGAAAATCTAGACTCACAGGAGAACGACCATATGCTGCACGAGGCAGCAATAGACGCTTGGAGACAAGTCGGCTGGACGCAGATGCATTGAATCTCGACGATATTTGAGTGTTCCATCGTCATTAGGAGGCCCTGAACGTTACAATTAACTATCAGTTTTCCGTCGGATTCGAAAATCTAGACTCACAGGAGAACGACCATAAGGTGCCCGAGGCAGCAATAGACTCTTGGAGACAAGTCGGCTGAAGGACGATGTATTGAATCTCGACGCAATTTGAGTGTTCCATCGTCATTAGGAGGCCCAGAACGTTACAATTAACTATCAGTTTCGCGTCGGATTCGAAAATCTACAGGAGCCGGACCATATGGTGCCCGAGGCAGCAATATCCCCTTGGAGGTATGTCGGCTGGAAGACGATGTATTGAATCTCGACGCGATTTGAGTGTTCCATCGCCATTAGGAGGCGCTGAAAGTTACAATTAACTATCAGTTTAGCGTCGGATTCGAAAATCTAGACTCACAGGAGGCAGTAATAGACCGTTAAGAGACTAGTCGGCTAAGGACGATGTATTGAATCGCGACGCAATTTGTGTGTGCCATCGTCGTTAGCAGGGTCGGAACGTTAGAATTAACAGTCCGTTTTGCGTCGGATTCGAAAATCTAGACTCACAGGAGACGAACCATATGGTGCCCGAGACAGCAATAGACCCTTGGAGACAAGTCGGCTGGAGGCCGATGTATTAAATCTCGACGCAATTTGAGTGTTCCATCGTCAGTAGGAAGCCCTGAACGTTACAATTAACCATCAGTTTTGCGTCGGATACGAAAAGCTAGACTCACAGGACACGGAACATATGGCGCCTGAGGCAGCAATATCCCCTTGGAGACAAGTAGGCTGGAGCACGATGTATTGAATCTCGACGCAATTTGAGTGTTCCACCGTCATTAGCAGGCCCTGAACCTCACAATTAACTATCAGTTTTCCGTCGCATTCGAAAAGCTAGACTCACAGGAGAACGATCATAAGGTGCAAGAGGCAGCAATAGACCCTTAGAGACAAGTCGGGTGGACGACAATGTATTAAATCTCGACGCAATTTGAGTGTTCTATCGTCCTTAGGAGGCGCTGAAAGTTACAATTAACAATCAGTTTTGCGTCGGATTCGAAAATCTATTCACAACAGAACGATCGTAAGGTGCCCGACGCTACAATAGACCCTTGGAGACAATTCGGCTGGAGGACGATCCATTGAAACGCAATGCAATTTGTGAGTTCCATCGTCGTTAGCATAGCCGTATCGTTATAATTAAATGTCAGTTTTGCGTCGGATTCGAAAATCTGGACTCACAGGAGAACGACCATTAGGTGACCGAGGCGGCAATAGAGCCTTGGAGACAAGTCGGCTGGAGGACGATGTACTGAATCTCGACGCAATTTGTGATTCCCATCGTCATTAGGTGCCCTGAACGTTACAATTAACTATCAGTTTCGCGTCGGATCCAAAAAACTAGACTCACAGGGGACGGACCATATGGTGCCCGAGGCAGCAATATCCCCTTAGAAACGGCTGGACGACGATGTTTTGGATCGCGACGCAATTTGAGGGTTCCATCGTCATTAGGAGGACCTGAACGTTACAATTAACTATAAGTTTCGCGTCGGAATCGAAAATGTACACTCACGGGAGAATGACCATAAGGTGCCAGGGACAGCAATATCCCCTTGGAGACCAGTCCGCTGGATGACGATGTATTGAATGGCGACGCAATTTGAGTGCTCCATCGTCATTAGGAGGCCCTGAACGTTTTAATTAACTATAAGTTTTGCGTCGGATTCGAAAATGTAGAATCACGGGAGACGGTCCATATGGTGCTCGAGGCAGCAATAGACCCTTTGAGACATGTCGGCTTTAGGCCGATGTATTGACTCTCGAGGCAATTTGAGTATTCCATCGTCATTAGGAGGCCCTGAACGTTACAGTTAACATTCAGTTTTGCGTCGGATTCGAAAATCTAGACTTACAGGAGAACGACCATAAGGTGCCCGAGGCAGCAATAGACTCTTCGAGACAAGTCGGCTGAAGGACAATGTATTGAATCTCGACACAATTTCATTGTTCCATCGTCATTAGGAGGATCTGAACGTTACAATTAACTATCAGTAAAGCGTCGGATTCGACAATCTAGACTCACAGGAGACGACCATTTGGTGCCTGAGGCAGCAATATCACCTTGGGGACAAGTCGGTTGGAGCACGATGTATTGAATCTCGACGCAATTTGAGCGTTCCATCGTCATTGGGAGGCGCTGAAAGTTACAATTAACTATCCGTTATGCGTCGGATTCGAAAATCTAGACTCACAGGGGATGGACCATAAGGTATCCGAGGCTGCAATAGACCCTTGGAGACTACTCGGCTGGAGGCCGATGTATTGAATCTCAACGCAATTTGAGTGTTGCATCGCTATTAGGAGGCCCTGAACAATACAATTAACTATCATTTTTGCGTCGGATTCGAAAATCTAGACTCACAGGAGACGGACCATATGAGCCCGATGCAGCAATATCCCCTTGTAGACAAGTCGGCTGGAGAACGATGTATTGACTCTCGACGCAATTTGAGCGTTCCATCGTCATTACGAGGCGCTGAACTGTACAATTAACTAACAATTTAGCGTCGGATTCGAAAATCTAGACACAGGAGAGCGTCTATAAGGTGCCCGAGGCAGCAATATCCCCTTGGAGACCAGTTCGCTGGAGGACGAAGTATTGAATCGCGATGCAATTTGAGTGTTCCTTCGCCATTAGGAGGACCTGAACGTAACAATTAACTATCAGTTTTGCGTGGATTCGAAAATGTAGAATCACAGGAGACGGACCATATGGTGCCCGAGGCAGCAATTTCCCCATGGAAGCAAGTCATCTGGAGTACGACGTATTGAATCTCGACGCAATTTGAGTGTTCCATCGTCATTAGGAGGCCCTGAACGTTACTATTAACTATCTGTTTTGCGTCGGATTCGAACGTCTAGACCCATAGGGGAACGTCCATAAGGTGCCACAAGCAGCTATAGACCCTTGGAGACAAGTCGGCTGGAGGCCGATGTATTGAATCTCGACGCATTTTGAGTGTTCCATTGTCATTAGGAGGCGCTGAACGTCACAATTAACTATCTGTTATGCGTCGGATTCGAAAATCTAGACTCACAGGAGAACGTGTATAAGGTGCCCGTGACAGCTATATCCCCTTGTAGACAAGTTGCTGGAGGACGATTCATTGAATCTCGACGCAATTTGAGCATCCCACCGTCGTTAGGAGGCGCTGATCGTTACAATTTACTATCATTTTTGCGTCGGATTCGAAAATCTAGACTCACAGGAGACAGACCATATGGTACCCGAGAGAGCAATATCCCCTTGCAGACGAGTCGGCTGGAGGCCGATGTATTGAATCTCGAAGCAATTTGAGTGTTCCATCGTCATTAGGAGGTCCTGAGCGTTACAATTAACTATAAGTTTTGCGTCGGATTCGAAAATCTTGACTCACAGGAGAACGACCATAAGGTGCCCGAGGCAGCAAAAGACTCTTGGAGACAAGTCGGCAGAAGGACGATGTATTGAATCTCCGCGCAATTTGAGTGTTCCATCGTCATTAGGAGGCCCTGAACGTTACAATTAACTATCAGTTTCGCGTCGGATTCGAAAATCTAGACTCACAGGAGACGGACCATATGGTGCCCGAGGCAGCAACATCCCCTTGTAGACAAGTCGGCTGGAGGACGATGTATTGAATATCGACGCAATTTCAGCGTTCCATCGTCATTAGGAGGCCCTTAACGTAACAATTAACATTCAGTTTTGCGTCGGACTCGAAAATCTAGACTCACAGGAGAACGACCATAAGGTACCCGAGGCAGCAATAGACCCTTGGAGACAAGTCGGCTGAAGGATGATGTATTGAATCTCGACGAAATTTGAGTGTTCCATCGTCATTAGGAGGCCCTGAACGTTAATATTAACTATCAGTTTTGCGTCGGATTCGAAAATCTAGACTCATAGGAGAACGACCATAAGCTTCCCAAGGCAGCAATAGACCCTTGGAGACAAGTCAGCTGAAGGACGATGTATTGAATCTCGACGAAATTTGAGTGTTCCATCGTCATTAGGAGGCCATGAGTGTTACAATTAACTATCAGTTTCTCGTCGGATTCAAAAATCTAGACTCACAGGAGACGGACCATATGGTGCCCGAGGCAGCAATATGCCCTTGGAGACAAGTGGGCTGGAGGCATATGTATTGAATCTCGACGCAATTTGAGTGTTCCATCGTAATTAGGAGGCTCTGAACGTTACAATTAACTATCAGTTTCGCGTCGGATTGAAAATGTAGACTCACAGGAGAAGGACCATATGGTGCCCTTGGAGACAAGTCAGCTGGAGGATGATGTATTGAATCTCGACGCAATTTGACTGTACCATCGTCATTAAGAGCCGCTGAACGTTACAATTAACTATCAGTTATGCGTCGGCTGGAGGACGATGTATTGATCTCGACGCAATTTGAGTGTTCTATCGTCATTAGGAGGCCCTGAATGTTACAACTAACTATCAGTTTTGCGTCGGGTTCGAAAATCAAGGCTCACAGGAGACGGACCACATGGAGGCCGAGGCAGCAATATCCCCTTGAAGACAAGTCGGCACGAGGTCGATGTATTGACTCTCGACGCAATTTGAGTGATCCTTCATCATTAGGAGGCGCTGAACGTTACAATTAACTATCATTTTTGCGTAGGATTCGAAAATCTAGACTCACATGAGACTGACCATATGGTGCCCGAGGCAGCAATATCCCCTTGGAGACAAGTCGGCTGGCGGCCGATGTATTGAATCTCGACGCAATTTGAGTGTTCCATCGTCATTAGGAAGCCCTGAACTTTACAATTAACTATCAGTTTTTCGTCGGATTCGAAAAGCTAGACTCACTGGAGACGGACCATAAGGTGCCCGAGGTAGCAATAGACACTTGGAGACAAGTAGGCTGGAGGACGATGTATTGAATCTAGATGCAATTTGAGTGTTCTATCGTCATTAGGAGGCGCTGAACGTTACAATTCACTATCATTTTTGCGTCGGATTCGAAAGGCTAGACTCACAGGAGAACGATCATAAGGTGCCCGAGGCAGCAATATCCCCTTGGAGACAAGTCGGCTGGCGGCCGATGTATTGAATCTCGACGCAATTTGAGTGTTCCATCGTCATTAGGAAGCCCTGAACTTTACAATTAACTATCAGTTTTTCGTCGGATTCGAAAAGCTAGACTCACTGGAGACGGACCATAAGGTGCCCGAGGTAGCAATAGACACTTGGAGACAAGTAGGCTGGAGGACGATGTATTGAATCTAGATGCAATTTGAGTGTTCCATCGTCATTAGGAGGCCCTGAACTTTACAATTGACTATCAGTTTTGCGTCGGATTCGAAAATCTAGACGCACAGGAGAACGACCATAGGGTGCCCGAGGCAGCAGTAGACCTTTGGAGACAAGTCGGCTGGAGCACGATGTATTGGATCGAGACGCAATTTGAGTGTTCCATCGTCATTAGGTGGCCCTGAACGTTATAATTAAGTATCAGTTTTGTGTCGGGTTCGAAAATCTAGACTCACAGGAGAACGATCCTAAGGTGCCCTAGGCAGCAATAGACTCTTGGAGACTAGTCAGCTGGAAGACGATGTATTGACTCTCGACGCAATTTGAGTTTTCCATCGTCATTAGGAGGCCTTGAATGTTACAATTAGATATCAGTTTTTCGTCGGATTCGAAAATCTAGACTCACTGGAGACGGACCATTAGGTGCCCGAGGCAGCAATATCCCCTTGGAGACCAGTCCGCTGGAGGACGATGTAGTGAATCTCGACGCGATTTGAGTGTTCCTTCGTCATTAGGAGGCCCTGAACGTCACAACTAACTATCTGTTTTGCGTCGGATTCGAAAATCTATACTCACAGGAGAACGACCATGAGGTGCCCGAGGCAGCAATAGACCCATGGAGGCAAGTCGGCTCGAGGCCGATGTATTGAATCTCTACGCAATTTGAGTGTTACATCGTCATTAGGAGGCCCTGAACGTTACAATTAACTATCATTTTAGAGTCGGATTCGAAAATCTACTCACAGGAGAAGTATCATATGGTGCCCGAGGCAGCAATATCCCCTTGGAGACAAGTCGGCTGAAGGACGATGTTTTGAATCTAGACGAAATTTGAGTGTTCCATCGTCATTAGGAGGCCCTGAACGTTACAACTAACTATCAGTTTCCCGTCGGATTCGAAAATGTAGACTCACAGGAGACGGACCACATGGAGCCCGAGGCAGCAAAATCCCCTGGAACACAAGTCGCCTGGAGGTCGATGAATTGACTCTCGACGCAATTTGAGTGTTCCAACGTCATTTGGAGGCGCTGAACGTTACAATTAACTATCTGTTTTTTGCCGGATTCGAAAATCTAGACTCACCGGAGAACGACCATAAGGTGCCCGATGCAGCAATAGACTCTTGGAGACAAGTCGGCTGAAGGACGATATATTAAATCTCGACGCAATTTGAGTGTTCCATCGTCATTAGGAGGCCCTGAACGTTACAATTAACTATCATTTTTGCGTCGGATTCGAAAATCTAGACTCACAGGAGACGGACCATATGAGCCCGATGCAGCAATATCCCCTTGTAGACAAGTCGGCTTTAGAACGATGTATTGACTCTCGACGCAATTTGAGTGTTCCATCGTCATTAGGAGGCCCTGAACGTTACAGTTAACATTCAGTTTTGCGTCGGATTCGAAAATCTAGACTTACAGGAGAACGACCATAGGGTGCCCGAGGCAGCAATAGACTCTTAGAGACAAATCGGCTGAAGGACGATGTATTGAATCTCGACACAATTTCATTGTTCCATCGTCATTAGGAGGCCCTGAACGTTACAATTAACTATCAGTAAAGCGTCGGATTCGAGAATCTAGACTCACAGGAGACGACCATTTGGTGCCTGTGGCAGCAATATCACCTTGGAGACAAGTCGGTTGGAGCACGATGTATTGAATCTCGACGCAATTTGAGTGTTCCATCGTCATTGGGAGGCGCTGAAAGTTACAATTAACTATCCGTTATGCGTCGGATTCGAAAATCTAGACTCACAGGAGATGGACCATAAGGTGCCCGAGGCAGCAATAGACCCTTGGAGACTACTCGGCTGGAGGCCGATGTATTGAATCTCAACGCAATTTGAGTGTTGCATCGCTATTAGGAGGCCCTGAACGTTACAATTAACTATCATTTTTGCGTCGGATTCGAAAATCTAGACTCACAGGAGACGGACCATATGAGCCCGATGCAGCAATATCCCCTTGTAGGCAAGTCGGCTGGAGAACGATGTATTGACTCTCGACGCAATTTGAGTGTTCCATCGTCATTAGGAGGCGCTGAACTGTACAATTAACTAACAATTTAGCGTCGGATTCGAAAATCTAGACACAGGAGAGCGTCTATAAGGTGCCCGAGGCAGCAATATCCCCTTGGAGACCAGTCCACTGGAGGACGAAGTATTGAATCGCGATGCAATTTGAGTGTTCCTTCGCCATTAGGAGTACCTGAACGTAACAATTAACTATCAGTTTTGCGTGGATTCGAAAATGTAGAATCACAGGAGACGGACCATATGGTGCCCGAGGCAGCAATTTCCCCATGGATGCAAGTCGTCTGGAGGACGACGTATTGAATCTCGACGCAATTTGAGTGTTCCATCGTCATTAGGAGGCCCTGAACGTTACTATTAACTATCTGTTTTGCGTCGGATTCGAACGTCTAGACCCATAGGGGAACGTCCATAAGGTGCCACAAGCAGCCATAGACCCTTGGAGACAAGTCGGCTGGAGGCCGATGTATTGAATCTCGACGCATTTTGAGTGTTCCATTGTCATTAGGAGGCGCTGAACGTTACAATTAACTATCTGTTATGCGTCGGATTCGAAAATCTAGACTCACAGGAGAACGTGTATAAGGTGTCCGTGACAGCTATATCCCCTTGTAGACAAGTTGCTGGAGGACGATTCATTGAATCTCGAAGTAATTTGAGTGTTCCATCGTCATTGGGAGGTCCTGAGCGTTACAATTAACTATAAGTTTTGCGTGGATTCGAAAATGTAGAATCACAGGAGACGGACCATATGGTGCCCGAGGCAGCAATTTCCCCATGGATGCAAGTCGTCTGGAATACGAAGTATTAAATCTCGACGCAATTTGAGTATCCCATCGTCGTTAGGAGGCGCTGATAGTTACAATTAACTATCATTTTTGCGTCGGATTCGAAAATCTAGACTCTCAGGAGACAGACCATATGGTGCCCGAGGCAGCAATATCCCCCTGCAGACGAGTCGGCTGGAGGCCGATGTATTGAATCTCGAAGTAATTTGAGTGTTCCATCGTCATTAGGAGGTCCTGAGCGTTACAATTAACTATAAGTTTTGCGTCGGATTCGAAAATCTTGACTCACAGGAGAACGACCATAAGGTGCCCGAGGCAGCAAAAGACTCTTGGAGACAAGTCAGCAGAAGGACGATGTATTGAATCTCCGCGCAATTTGAGTGTTCCATCGTCATTAGGAGGCCCTGAACGTTACAATTAACTATCAGTTTCGCGTCGGATTCGAAAATCTAGACTCACAGGAGACGGACCATATGGTGCCCGAGGCAGCAACATCCCCGTGTAGACAAGTCGGCTGGAGGCCGATGTATTGAATCTCGACGCAATTTGAGTGTTCCATCGTCATTAGGAGGCCCTGAACGTTACAATTAACAATCAGTTTTGCGTCGGATTCGAAAATCTAACTCACAGGAGAACGACCAAAAGGTACCCGAGGCAGCAATAGACCCTTGGAGACAAGTCGGCTGAAGGATGATGTATTGAATCTCGACGCAATTTGAGTGTTCCATCGTCATTAGGAGGCCCTGAACGTTAAAATTAACTATCAGTTTTGCGTCGGATTCGAAAATCTAGACTCATAGGAGAACGACCATAAGCTTCCCAAGGCAGCAATAGACCCTTGGAGACAAGTCAGCTGAAGGACGATGTATTGAATCTCGACGAAATTTGAGTGTTCCATCGTCATTAGGAGGCCATGAGCGTTACAATTAACTATCAGTTTCTCGTCGGATTCAAAAATCTAGATTCACAGGAGACGGACCACATGGTGCCCGAGGCAGCAATATGCCCTTGGAGACAATTCAGCTGGAGGATGATGTATTGAATCTCGACGCAATTTGAGTGTACCATCGTCATTAAGAGCCGCTGAACGCTACAATTAACTATCAGTTATGCGTCGGCTGGAGGACGATGTATTGATCTCGACGCAATTTGAGTGTTCTATCGTCATTAGGAGGCCCTGAATGTTACAACTAACTATCAGTTTTGCGTCGGATTCGAAAATCAAGGCTCACACGAGACGGACCACATGGAGGCCGAGGCAGCAATATCCCCTTGGAGACAAGTCGGCTGGCGGCCGATGTATTGAAACTCGACGCAATTTGAGTGTTCCATCGTCATTAGGAGGCCCTGAACTTTACAATTAACTATCAGTTTTTCGTCGGATTCGAAAAGCTAGACTCACTGGAGACGGACCATAAGGTGCCCGAGGTAGCAATAGACACTTGGAGACAAGTCGGCTGGAGGACGATGTATTGAATCTAGATGCAATTTGAGAGTTCTATCGTCATTAGGAGGCGCAGAGCGTTACAATTCACTATCATTTTTGCGTCGGATTCGAAAGGCTAGACTCACAGGAGAACGATCATAAGGTGCCCAAGGCAGCAATAGACCCTTGGAGACAAGTCGGCTGGAGGAAGATGTATTGGATCGCGACGCAATTTGAGTGTTCCATCGTCATTAGGTGGCCCTGAACGTTATAATTAACTATCAGTTTTGTGTCGGGTTCGGAAATCTAGACTCATAGGAGAACGATCATAAGGTGCCCTAGGCAGCAATAGACCCTTGGAGACT
Source organism: Schistocerca serialis cubense (assembly GCF_023864345.2). Lineage (NCBI taxonomy): Eukaryota > Metazoa > Arthropoda > Insecta > Orthoptera > Acrididae > Schistocerca > Schistocerca serialis. Next base: position 59,271,856 of record NW_026047583.1, read on the forward strand.
AGTCAGCTGGAGGACGATGTATTGACTCTCGACGCAATTTGAGTGTTCCATCGTCATTAGGATTCGCTGAACTTTACAATTAACTATCATTTTAGCGTCGGATTCGAAAATCTACTCACAGGAGATAGCTCATAAGGTGCCCGAGGCAGCAATAGACCCATGGAGGCAAGTCGGCTCGAGGCCGATGTATTGAATCTCTACGCAATTTGAGTGTTACATCGTCATTAGGAGGCCCTGAACGTTACAATTAACTATCATTTTAGAGTCGGATTCGAAAATCTACTCACAGGAGAAGGATCATATGGTGCCCGAGACAGCAAAATCCCCTTGAACACAAGTCGGCTGGAGGTCGATGAATTGACTCTCGACACAATTTGAGTGTTCCAACGTCATTTGGAGGCGCTGAACGTTACAATTAACTATCTGTTTCTTGCCGGATTCGAAAATCTAGACTCACCGGAGAACGACCATAAGGTGCCCGAGGCAGCAATAGACTCTTGGAGACAAGTCGGCTGAAGGACGATATATTAAATCTCGACGCAATTTGAGTGTTCCATCGTCATTAGGAGGCCCTGATCGTTACAATTAACTATCAGTTTCGCATCGGATTCAAAAATCTAGACTCACACTAGACGGATCATTTGGATGCCGAGGCAGCAATATTCCATGGAGACTAATCGGCTGGAGGACGATGTATTGATCTCGACGCAATTTGAGTGTTCTGTCGTCAATAGGAGGGGTTGAACGTTACAATTCACTTTCATTTTTGCGTCGGATTCGAAAATCTAGACTCACAGAAGAAGGCTCATATGGTGCCCGAGACAGCAATTTCCCATTGGAGACAAGTCGGATGGTGGCCAATGTATTGAATCTCGACGCAATTTGAGTGTTCCATCATCATTAGGAGGCCCTGACCATTACAATTAACTATCATTTTAGCGTCGGATTAGAAAATATACTCACAGGAGTAGGATCATATGGTGCCCGAGACAGCAATTTCCCCTTGGAGACAAGTCGGCCGAAGGACGTTGCTTTGAATCTAGACGAAATTTGAGTGTTCCATCGTCGTTAGGAGGCCCTGAACGCTACAATTAACTATCATTCTCGCGTCGGATTCGAAAATCTAGACTCACAGGAGAACGACCATAAGGTGCCCGAGGCAGCAAAAGACCCTTGGAGACAAGTCGGCTGAAGGACGATGTATTGAATCTCGACGCAATTTGAGTGTTCCATCGTCGTTAGGAGGCCCTGAACGTTACAATTAACTATCAGTTTTGCGTCGGATTCGAAAATCTAGACTCACAGGAGAACTACCATAAGGTGCCCAAGGCAGCAATAGACCGTTGGAGACAAGTCGGCCGGAGGACGATGTATTGACTCTCGACGCAATTTGAGTGTTCCATCGTCATTAGGAGGCGCTGAACGTTACAATTAACTATCATTTTAGCGTCGGATTCGAAAATTTACTCACAGGAGAAGGATCATATGGTGCCCGAGACAGCAATATCCACTTGGAAACAAGTCATCTGAAGGACGCTGTATTGAATCCTGACGCAATTTGAGTGTTCCATCGTCAATAGGAGGCCCTGAACGTTACAATTAACTATAATTTTTGCGTCGGATTCGAAAATCTAGACTCACAGGAGACGGACCATATGAGCCCGATGCAGCAATATCCCCTTGTAGACAAGTCGGCTGGAGAACGATGTATTGACTCTCGACGCAATTTGAGTGTTCCATCGTCATTAGGAGGCCCTGAACGTTACAGTTAACATTCAGTTTTGCGTCGGATTCGAAAATCTAGACTTACAGGAGAACGACCATAGGGAGCCCGAGGCAGCAATAGACTCTTAGAGACAAATCGGCTGAAGGACGATGTATTGAATCTCGACACAATTTCATTGTTCCATCGTCATTAGGAGGCCCTGAACGTTACAATTAACTATCAGTAAAGCGTCGGATTCGACAATCTAGACTCACAGGAGACGACCATTTGGTGCCTGAGGCAGCAATATCACCTTGGAGACAAGTCGGTTGGAGCACGATGTATTGAATCCTGACGCAATTTGAGTGTTCCATCGTCATTGGGTGGCGCTGAAAGTTACAATTAACTATCCGTTATGCGTCGGATTCGAAAATCTAGACTCACAGGAGATGGACCATAAGGTGCCCGAGGCAGCAATAGACCCTTGGAGACTACTCGGCTGGAGGCCGATGTATTGAATCTCAACGCAATTTGAGTGTTGCATCGCTATTAGGAGGCCCTGAACGTTACAATTAACTATCATTTTTGCGTCGGATTCGAAAATCTAGACTCACAGGAGACGGACCATATGAGCCCGATGCAGCAATATCCCCTTGTAGACAAGTCGGCTGGAGAACGATGTATTGACTCTCGACGCAATTTGAGTGTTCCATCGTCATTAGGAGGCGCTGAACTGTACAATTAACTAACAATTTAGCGTCGGATTCGAAAATCTAGACACAGGAGAGCGTCTATAAGGTGCCCGAGGCAGCAATATCCCCTTGGAGACCAGTCCGCTGGAGGACGAAGTATTGAATCGCGATGCAATTTGAGTGTTCCTTCGCCATTAGGAGGACCTGAACGTAACAATTAACTATCAGTTTTGCGTGGATTCGAAAATGTAGAATCACAGGAGACGGACCATATGGTGCCCGAGGCAGCAATTTCCCCATGGAGGCAAGTCGTCTGGAGGACGACGTATTGAATCTCGACGCAATTTGAGTGTTCCATCGTCATTAGGAGGCCCTGAACGTTACTATTAACTATCTGTTTTGCGTCGGATTCGAACGTCTAGACCCATAGGGGAACGTCCATAAGGTGCCACAAGCAGCTATAGACCCTTGGAGACAAGTCGGCTGGAGGCCGATGTATTGAATCTCGACGCATTTTGAGTGTTCCATTGTCATTAGGAGGCGCTGAACGTTACAATTAACTATCTGTCATGCGTCGGATTCGAAAATCTAGACTCAGAGGAGAACGAGCATAAGGTGCCCGAGGCAGCAATAGACACTTGGAAACAAGTCGGCTGGAGGCCGATGTATTGAATCTCGACGCAATTTGAGTGTTCCATCGTGGTTAGGAGGCCCTGAACGTTACAATTAACAATCAGTTTTGCGTCGGATTCGAAAATCTAACTCACAGGAGAACGACTATAAGGTGACGGAGGCAGCTATAGACCCTTGGAGACAAGTCGGCTGGAGGACGATGTATTGAATTGCGATGCAATTTGAGTGATCCTTCGTCATTTGGAGGCACTGAACGTTACAATTAACTATCAGTTTTGCGTGGATTCGAAAATGTTGAATCACAGGGTCGGACCATATGGTGCCCGAGGCAGCAATATCAAATTCGAAACAAGTCGGCTGGAGGACGATGGATTGAATCTCGACGCAATTTGAGTTTTCCATCGTCATTAGGAGGCATTGAACGTTACAATTAACAATCAGTTTTGCGTCGGATTAGAAAATCTAGACTCACAGGAGAACGACCATAAGGTACCCGAGGCAGCAATAGACCCTTGGAGACAAGTCGGCTGAAGGATGATGTATTGAATCTCGACGCAATTTGAGTGTTCCATCGTCATTAGGAGGCCCTGAACGTTAAAATTAACTATCAGTTTTGCGTCGGATTCGAAAATCTAGACTAATAGGAGAACGTGTATAAGGTGTCCGTGACAGCTATATCCCCTTGTAGACAAGTTGCTGGAGGACGATTCATTGAATCTCGACGCAATTTGAGTATCCCATCGTCGTTAGGAGGCGCTGATAGTTACAATTAACTATCATTTTTGCGTCGGATTCGAAAATCTAGACTCACAGGAGACAGACCATATGGTGCCCGAGGCAGCAACATCCCCTTGTAGACAAGTCGGCTGGAGGACGATGTATTGAATATCGACGTAATTTCAGTGTTCCATCGTCATTAGGAGGCCCTTAACGTAACAATTAACATTCAGTTTAGCGTCGGACTCGAAAATCTAGACTCAGAGGAGAACCAGCATAAGGTATCCGAGGCAGCAATAGACACTTGGAAACAAGTCGGCTGGAGGCCGATGTATTGAATCTCGACGCAATTTGAGTGTTCCATCGTGATTAGGAGGCCCTGAACGTTACAATTAACAATCAGTTTTGCGTCGGATTCGAAAATCTGACTCACAGGAGAACGACTATAAGGTGACGGAGGCAGCTATAGACCCTTGGAGACAAGTCGGCTGGAGGACGATGTATTGAATTGCGATGCAATTTGAGTGATCCTTCGTCATTTGGAGGCACTGAACGTTACAATTAACTATCAGTTTTGCGTGGATTCGAAAATGTTGAATCACAGGGGACGGACCATATGGTGCCCGAGGCAGCAATATCACCTTCGAAACAAGTCGGCTGGAGGACGATGGATTGAATCTCGACGCAATTTGAGTTTTCCATCGTCATTAGGAGGCATTGAACGTTACAATTAACAATCAGTTTTGCGTCGGATTAGAAAATCTAGACTCACAGGGGAACGACCATAACGTACCCGAGGCAGCAATAGACCCTTGGAGACAAGTCGGCTGAAGGATGATGTATTGAATCTCTACGCAATTTGAGTGTTACATCGTCATTAGGAGGCCCTGAACGTTACAATTAACTATCATTTTAGAGTCGGATTCGAAAATCTACTCACAGGAGAAGGATCATATGGTGCCCGAGACAGCAATATCCCCTTGGAGACAAGTCGGCTGAAGGACGATGTTTTGAATCTAGACGAAATTTGAGTGTTCCATCGTCATTAGGAGGCCCTGAACGTTACAATTAACTATCATTTTAGAGTCGCATTCGAAAATCTACTCACAGGAGAAGGATCATATGGTGCCCGAGACAGCAATATCCCCTTGGAGACAAGTCGGCTGAAGGACGATGTTTTGAATCTAGACGAAATTTGAGTGTTCCATCGTCATTAGGAGGCCCTCAACGTTACAACTAACTATCAGTTTCCCGTCGGATTCGAAAATGTAGACTCACAGGAGACGGACCACATGGAGCCCGAGGCAGCAAATCCCCTTGAAGACAAGTCGGCTGGAGGTCGATGAATTGACTCTCGACCCAATTTGAGTGTTCCAACGTCATTTGGAGGCGCTGAACGTTACAATTAACTATCTGTTTCTTGCTGGATTCGAAAATCTAGACTAACCGGAGAACGACCATAAGGTGCCCGAGGCAGCAATAGACTCTTGGAGACAAGTCGGCTGAAGGACGATATATTAAATCTCGACGCAATTTGAGTGTTCCATCGCCATTAGGAGACCCTGAACGTTACAATTAACTATCAGATTCGCATCGGATTCAAAAATCTAGACTCACACTAGACGGACCATATGGATGCCGAGGCAGCAATATTCCATGGAGACTAATCGGCTGGAGGACGATGTATTGATCTCGACGCAATTTGAGTGTTCTATCGTCAATAGGAGGGGTTGAACGTTACAATTCACTTTCATTTTTGCGTCGGATTCGAAAATCTAGACTCACAGAAGAAGGCTCATATGGTGCCCGAGACAGCAATATCCCATTGGAGACAAGTCGGATGGAGGCCGATGTATTGAATCTCGACGCAATTTGAGTGTTCCATCATCATTAGGAGGCCCTGACCATTACAATTAACTATCATTTTAGCGTCGGATTAGAAAATATACTCACAGGAGTAGGATCATATGGTGCCCGAGACAGCAATTTCCTCTTGGAGACAAGTCGGCCGAAGGACGTTGCTTTGAATCTAGACGAAATTTGAGTGTTCCATCGTCATTAGGAGGCCCTGAACGTTACAATTATCTATCAGATTCGCGTCGGATTCGAAAATGTAGACACACAGGAGACGGACCACATGGAGCCCGAGGCAGCAAAATCCCCTTGAAGACAAGTCGGCTGGAGGTCGATGTATCGAATCTCGACGCAATTTGAGTGTTCCATCGTCGTTAGGAGGCCCTGAACGTTACAATTAACTATCATTCTCGCGTCGGATTCGAAAATCTAGACTCACAGGAGAACGACCATAAGGTGCCCGAGGCAGCAAAAGACCCTTGGAGACAAGTCGGCTGAAGGACGATGTATTGAATCTCGACGCAATTTGAGTGTTCCATCGTCGTTAGGAGGCCCTGAACGTTACGATTAACTATCAGTTTTGCGTCGGATTCGAAAATCTAGACTCACAGGAGAACTACCATAAGGTGCCCGAGGCAGCAATAGACCGTTGGAGACAAGTCGGCCGGAGGACGATGTATTGACTGTCGACGCAGTTTGAGTGTTCCATAGTCATTAGGAGGCGCTGAACGTTACAATTAACTATCATTTTAGCGTCGGATTCGACAATTTACTCACAGGAGAAGGATCATATGGTGCCCGAGACAGCAATATCCACTTGGAAACAAGTCATCTGAAGGACGATGTATTGAATCTCGACGCAATTTGAGTGTTCTACCTTCATTAGGAGGCGCTGAACGTTACAATTCACTATCATTCTTGCGTCTAAAATCGCAAATCTAGACTCACAGGAGAAGGATTATATGGTGCAAGAACCAGCAATATCCCCTTGGAGACAGGTCGGCTGGAAGCCGACGTATTGAATCTCGACGCAATTTGAGTGTTCCATCGTCATTAGGTGGCCCTGAACGTTCAATTAATTATCAGTTTTGCGTCGGTTTCGAAAGTCTAGACTCACAGGAGAACGATCATATGGTGCCCGAGGCACCAACAGACCCTTGGAGACAAGACGGCTGGAGGACGATGTATTGAATCTCGACGCAATTTGAGTGTTCCATCGTCATTTGGAAGCCCTGAATGTTACAATTAACTATCAGTTTCGCGTCGGATTCGATTATCTAGACTCAGAACAGACGGACTACATGGAGCCCGAGGCAGCAATATCCCCTTATAGACAAAACGGCTGGAGGTCGATGTAATGACTCTCGACGCAATTTGAGTGCTCCATCGTCAGTAGGAGGCGAAGAACGTTACAATTAACTATCAGTTTTGCGTCGGGTTAGAAAATCTAGACTCACAGGAGAACGATCATAAGGTGCCCTTGGCAGCAATAGACCCTTGGAGACAAGTCGGCTGGAGGACGATGTATTGACTCTCGACGCAATTTAAGTGATTCATCATCATTAGGAGGCGCTGAACGTTACAATTCGCTATAATATTTGCGTCGGATTCGAAAATCTAGACTCACAGGAAAAGGATCATATGGTGCCCGAGACAGCAATATCCCCTTGGAGGCAAGTCGGCTGGAGGCCGATGTATTCAATCACGACGCAATTTGAGTGTTCCATCGACATTAGGTGGCCCTGAACGTTACAATTAACTATCAGTTTTGCGTCGCGTTGGAAAATCTAGACTCACAGGAGAACGATCATACGGTGCCCTAGGCAGCAATAGACCCTTGGAGACAAGTCGGCTGGGGGACGATGTATTGAATCGCGACGCAATTTGAGTGCTCCATCGTCATTAGGAGGCCCTGAACGTTACAATTAACTATCAGTTTCGCGTCGGATTCAATAATCTAGACACGCAGGAGACGGACCATTTGGAGCCCGAGGCAGCAATATCGCCTTGGAATCAAGTCGGCTGGAGGACGATGAATTGAATCGCTACGCAATTTGAGTGTTCTACCTTCATTAGGAGGCGCTGAACGTTACAATTCACTATCATTCTTGCGTCTGATTCGCAAATCTAGACTAACAGGAGAAGGATCATATGGTGCCCGAACCAGCAATATCCCCTTGGAGACAGGTCGGCTGGAAGCCGATGTATTGAATCTCGACGCAATTTGAGTGTTCCATCGTCATTAGGTGGCCCTGAACGTTTCAATTAATTATCAGTTTTGCGTCGGTTTCGAAAGTCTAGACTCACAGAAGAACGATCATAAGGTGCCCTAGGCAGCAATAGACCCTAGGAGACAAGTCGGCTGGAGGACGATTTATTGGATCGCGACGCAATTTGAATGTTCCATCGTCATTAGGAGGCGCTGAACGTTACAATTCACTATCATTTTTGCGACGGATTCGAAAATCAAGACTCACAGGAGAAGGCTCATATGGTACCCGAGGCAGCAATATCCCATTGGAGACAAGTCGGCTGGAGGTCGATGTATTGAATCTCGACGCAATTTGAGGGTTCCATCGTCATTAGGATTCCCTGAATGTTACAATTAACTATCAGTTGTGCGTCGGGTTCGAAAATCTAGACTCACAGGAGAACGATCATAAGGTGCCAGAGGCAGCAACAGACCCTTGGAGACAAGTAGGCTGGAGGACGATGTATTGAATCGCAACGCAATTTGTGTGCTTCATCGTCATTAGGAGGGCTGAACGTTACAATTACCTATCAGTTTCACGTCGGTGTCAAAAATCTAGGCTCACAGGAGACGTACCACATGGAGCCCGAGGCAGCAATATCCCCTTGAAGACAAGTCGGCAGGAGGTCGATGTATTGACTCTCAACGCAATTTGAGTGATCCGTCATCATTAAGAGGCGCCCAACGTTACAATTAACTATCATTTTTGCGTCGGATTCGAAAATCTAGACTCACAGGAGAACGACCATAAGGTGCCCGAGGCAGCAATAGACCCTTGGAGACAAGTCGGCTGGAGGTCGATGTATTGAATCTCGACGCAATTTGAGTGTTCCATCGCCAATAGGAGGCCCTGAACGTTACAATTAACTATGAGTTTTGCGTCGGATTCGAAAACGTAGAATCACCGGAGACGGACCATGTGGTGCCCGAGGCAGCGATATCCCCTTGGAGACAAGTCGGCTCGAGGCCGATGTATTGAATCTCGACGCAATTTGAGTGTTCCATCGTCATTAGAAGGCCCTGAACGTTACAATTAACTATCATTTTTGCGTCGGATTCGATAATCTAAACTCACAGGAGATCGACCATAAGGTGCCCGAGGCTGCAACAGACCCTTGGAGACAAGTCGGCTGGAGGCCGATGTATTGAATCTCGACGCAATTTGAGTGTTCCATCGTCATTACAAGGCCCTGAACGTTACAATTAACTATCATTTTTGCGTCGGATTCGAAAATCTAGACTCACAGGAGAACGACCATAAGGTGCCCGAGGCAGCAATAGACCCTTGGAGAAAAGTCGGCTGGAGGCCGATGTATTGAATCTCGACGCTATCTGAGTGTTCCATCGGCATTAGGAGGCCATGAACGTTACAGTTAACTATCATTTTAGCGTCGGAAACGAAAATCTACTAACAGGAGATGGATCATATGGTGCACGAGACTGCAATATCCCCTTGGACACAAGTAGACTGGAGGTCGATGTATTGACTCTCGACGCAATTTGAGTGTTCCATCGTCTTTAGGAGTCCCTGAACGTTACAATTAACTATCATTTATGCGTCGGATTCGAAAATCTACTCACAGGAGAACGACCATAGGGTGCCCGAGGCAGCAATAGACCCTTGGAGACAAATCGGCTGGAGGACGATGTATTGAATCTCGACGCATTTTGAGTCTTCTATCGTCATTACGAGGCGCTGAACGTTACAATTCACTATCATTTTTGAATCGGATTCGAAAATCTAGACTCATAGGAGAAGGATCGTATTGTGCCCGAGACTGCAATATCCGCTTGGATACAAGTCGACTGGAGGTCGATGTATTGACTCTCGAAGCAATTTGAGTGTTCCATCATCTTTAGGAGTCCCTGAGCGTTACAATTAACTGGCATTTATGCGTCGGATTCGAAAATCTAGACTCACAGGAGAACGACCATAAGGTGCCCGAGACAGCAATAGACCCTTGGAGACAAGTCGGCTTGATACCGATGTATTGATTCTTGACGCAATTTGAGTGTTCCATCGTCATTAGGAGGCCCTGAACGTTACAATTAACTATGAGTTTTGCGTCGGATTCGAAAATCTAGACTCACAGGAGAACGACCATAAGGTGCCCGAAGCAGCAATAGACCCTTGGAGACAAGTCGGCTGGAGGCCGATGTATTGAATCTCGACGCAATTTGAGTGTTCCATCGTCATTAGGGGGCCCTAGACGTTACAATTATCTATCATCTTTGCGTCGGATTCGATAATGTAAACTCACAGGAGAACGACCATAAGGTGCCCGAGGCAGCAATAGACCCTTGGAGACAAGTCGGCTGGAGGACGATGTATTGGATCGCGACGCAACTTGAGTGTTCCATCGTCATTAGGAGGCCCTGAATGTTCAATTAACTATCAGTTTTTCGACGGATTCGAAAATCTAGACTCACAGCAGACGGACCATTTGGTGCCCGAGGCAGCAATATCCCCTTGGAGAGAAATCGGCTGGAGGACAATGTATTGAATCTCGACACAATTTGAGTCTTCTATCGTCATTAGGAGGCGCTGAACGCTACAATTCACTATCATTTTTTCGTCGGATTCGAAAATCTAGACTCACAGGAGAAGGATCATATTGTGCTCGAGACAGCAATATCCCCTTGGAGACAAGTCGGCTGGAGGACGATGTATTGAATCTCGACGCAATTTGAGTGTTCCATCGTCATTAGGAGGCCATGAACGTTACAATTAACTATCAGTTTCGCGTCGGATTCGAAAATCTAGACTCACAGGAGACGGACCACATGGAGCCCGAGGCAGCAATTTTCCCTTGGAGACAAGTCGGCTGGAGGTCGATATATTGAATCTCGACTCAATTTGAGTGTTCCATCGTCATTAGGTGGCCCTGAACGTTACAATTAACAATCAGTTTTGCGTCGGGTTCGAAAATCTAGACTCACAGCAGAACGATCACAAGGTGCCCGTGGCAGCTATTGACCCTTGGAGACAAGTCGGTTGGAGGACGATGTATTGGATCGCGACGCAAAATGAGTGGTCCATCGTCATTAGGAGGCCGTGAATGTTACAATTAACATCAGTTTTTCGTCGGATTCTAAAATCTAAATTCACAGGAGAACGACCATAGTGTGCCCGATGCAGCAATATCCCCTTAGAGACCAGTCCGCTGGAGGAGGATGTATTGAATCGCGACACAATTTGAGTGCTCCATCGTCATTTGGTGGCCCTGAACGTTACAATTAACTATCAGTTTCGCGTCGGATTCAAAAATCCAGACTCACAGGAAACGGACCATTTGGTGCCCGAGCCAGCAATACCCCTTGGAGACAAGTCCGCTGTAGGCCGATGTATTGAACCTCGACGCAATTTGAGTGTTCCATCGTCATTAGGAGGCCCTGAACCTTTCAATTAACTATCAGTTTCGCGTCGGATTCAAAAATCCAGACCCACAGGAGACGGACCATATGGTGCCCGAGCCAGCAATACCCCTTGGAGACAAGTCCGCTGTAGGCCGATGTATTGAACCTCGACGCAATTTGAGTGTTCCATCTTCATTAGGAGGCCCTGAACCTTACAATTAACTATCACTTTTGCGGCGGATTCGAAAATCTAGACTCACAGGAGAAGGATCATATTGTGCCCGAGGCAGCATTAGACCCTTGGAGACAAGTCGGCTGGAGGCCGATGTATTGAATCTCGACGCAACTTGAGTGTTCCATCGTCTTTAGGAGTCCCTGAACGTTACAATGAAGTATCATTTATGCGTCGGATTTGAAAATCTAGACTCACAGGAGAACGACCATAAGGTGCCCGAGGCAGCAATAGACCCTTGGAGACAAGTCGCCTGGAAACCGATGTATTGATTCTTGACGCAATTTGGGTGTTCCATCGTCATTAGGTCGCCCTGAATGTTATAATGAACTATCAGTTTTGCGTCGGATTCGAAAATCTAGACTTACAAGAGAACGACCATAAGGTGCCCGAGGCAGCATTAGACCCTTGGAGACAAGTCGGCTGGAGGACGATGTATTAGATCGCGACGCAATTTGAGTGTTCCATCGTCATTAGGAGGCCCTGAATGTTACAATTAACTATCAGTTTTTCGTCGGATTCGAAAATGTAGACTCACAGCAGACGGACCATTTGGTGCCCGATGCAGCAATATCCCCTTGGAGACAAATCGGCTGGAGGACGATGTATTGACTCCCGACGCAATTTGAGTCTTCTATCGTCATTAGGAGGCCCTGAACGTTACAATTCACTATCATTTTTGCGTCGGATTCGAAAATCTAGACTCAAAGGAGAAGGATCATATTGTGCCCGAGACAGCAAAATCCCCTTGGAGCCAAGTCGGCTGGAGGCCGATGCATTGATTCTCGACGCAATTTGAGTGTTCCATCGTCATTAGGAGGCCCCGAACGTTACAATTAACTATCAGTTTCGCGTCGGATTCGAAAATCTAGACTCACAGGAGACGGGCCACATGGAGCCCGAGGCAGCAATATCCCCTTGTAGACAAGTCGGCTGGAGGAAGATGTATTGAATCTCGACGCAATTTGAGTGTTCCATCGGCATTAGGAGGCCCTGAAGGTTACAATTAACTATCATTTTTGCGTCGGATTTGAAAATCTAGACTCACAGGAGAACGACCATAAGGTGCCCCAGGCAGCAATAGACCCTTGGAGACAAGTCGGCTGGAGGTCGATGTATTGAATGTCGACTCAATTTGAGTGTTCCATCGTCATTAGGTGGCCCTAAACGTTACAATTAACATTCAGTTTTGCGTCGGGTTCGAAAATCTAGACTCACAGCAGAACGGTCACAAGGTGCCCGTGGCAGCTATTGACCCATGGAGACCAGTCCGCTGGAGGACGATGTATTGAATCGCGACGCAATTTGAGTGCTCCATCGTCATTTGGAGGCCCTGAACCTTACAATTAACTATCAGTTTCGCGTCGGATTCGAAAATCTAGACTCACAGGAGACGGACCACATGAAGCCCGAGGCAGCAATATCCCCTTGTAGACAAGTAGGCTGGAGGAAGATGTATTGACTCTCGACGCAATTTGAGTGTACCGTCGTCATTAAGAGGCCCTAAACGTTACAATTAACTATCATTTTTGCGTCGGATTCGAAAATCTAGACTCACAGGAGAACGACCATAAGGTGCCCGAGGCAGCAATAGACCCTAGGAGACAAGTCGGCTGGAGGCCGATGTATTGAATCTCTACGCAAATTGTGTGTTCCATCGGCATTAGGAGGCCCTGAACGTTACAGTTAACTATCATTTATGCGTCGGATTCGAAAATCTAGACTCACAGGAGAACGACCATAAGGTGCCCGAGGCAGCAATAGACCCTTGGAGACAAGTCGGCTGGAAACCGATGTATTGATTCTTGACGCAATTTGAGTGTTCCATCGACATTAGGAGACCGTGAATGTTACAATTAACATCTGTTTTTCGTCGGATTCTAAAATCTAAACTCACAGGAGAACGACCATAGGGTGCCCGATGCAGCAATATCCCCTTCGAGACCAGTCCGCTGGAGGACGATGTATTGAATCTCGACGCAATTTGAGTGTTCCATCGTCATTAGGAGGCCCTGAACGTTACAATTAACAATAAGTTTTGCGTCGGGTACGAAAATCTAGACTCACAGCAGAACGATCACAAGGTGCCCGTGGCAGCTATTGACCCTTGGAGACAAGTCGGTTGGAGAACGATGTATTGGATCGCGACGCAAAATGAGTGTTCCATCGTCATTAGGAGGCCCTGAATGTTACAATTAACTATCAGTTTTTCGTCGGATTCGAAAATCTAAACTCACAGGATAACGACCATAAGGTGCCCGATGCAGCAATATCCCCTTGGAGACAAGTCGGCTGGATGTCGATGTATTGAATCTCGACGCAATTTGAGTGTTCCATCGCCAATAGGAGGCCCTGAACGTTACAATTAACTATCATTTTTGCGTCGGATTCGAAAACGTAGAATCATCGGAAACGGACCATGTGGTGCCCGAGGCAGCGATATCCCCTTGGAGACATGTCGGCTGGAGGCCGATGTATTGAATCTCGACTCAATTTCAGTGTTCCATCGTCATTAGGTGGCCCTGAATGTTACAATTAACTATCAGTTTTTCGTCGGATTCGAAAACCTAGACACACTGGAGACGGACCATAAGGTGCCCGATGCAGCAATATCCCCTTGGAGACCAGTCCGCTGGAGGACGATGTATTGAATCTCGACGCATTTTGAGAGTTCCATCGTCATTAGGAGGCCCTGAACGTTACAATTAACTATCATTTTTGCGTCGGATTCGAAAATCTAGACTCACAGGAGAACGACCATAAGGTGCCCGAGGCAGCAATAGACCCTTGGGGACAAGTCGGCTGGAGGACGATGTATTGAATCTCGACCCAATTTGAGTCTTCTATCGTCATTAGGAGGCGCTGAACGTTACAATTCACTGTCATTTATGCGTCGGATTCGAAAATCTAGACTCACAGGAGAAGGATCATATTGTGCCCGAGACAGCAATATCCCCTTGGAGACAAGTCGGCTGGAGGCCGATGTATTGGATCTCGACGCAATTTGAGTGTTCCATCGTCATTAGGAGGCCCTAAACGTTACAATTAACTATCATTTTTGCGTCGGATTCGATAATCTAAACTCACAGGAGAACGACCATAAGGTGCCCGAGGCAGCAACAGCCCCTTGGAGACAAGTCGGCTGGAGGCCGATGTATTGATTCTCGACGCAATTTGAGTGTTCCATCGTCATTACAAGGCCCTGAACGTTACAATTAACTATAATTTTTGCGTCGGATTCGAAAATCTAGACTCACAGGAGAACGACCTTAAGGTGCCCGAGGCAGCAATAGACCCTTGGAGACAAGTCGGCTGGAGGCCGATGTATTGAATCTCGACGCAATTTGAGTGTTCCATCGGCATTAGGAGGCCCTGAACGTTACAGTTAACTATCATTTTAGCATCAGAATCGAAAATCTACTAACAGGAGAAGGATCATATGGTGCACGAGACTGCAATATCCCCTTGGATACAAGTCGACTGGAGGTCGATGTATTGACTCTCGACGCAATTTGAGTGTTCCATCGCCAATAGGAGGCCCAGAACGTTACAATTAACTATCATTTTTGCGTCGGATTCGAAAATCTAGACTCACAGGAGAACGACCATAAGGTGCCCGAGGCAGCAATGGACCCTTGGAGACAAGTCGGCTGGAAACCGATGTATTGATTCTTGACGCAATTTGAGTGTTCCATCGTCATTAGGAGGCCCTGAACGTTACAATTAACAATCATTTTACCGTCGGATTCGAAAATCTACTCACAGGAGAACTTCATACGGTACTCGAGACAGCAATATACCCCTTGGAGACAAATCGACTGGAGGCCGATGTATTGAATATCGACGCAATTTGAGTGTTCCATCGTCATTAGGAGGCCCTGAATGTTACAATTAACTATCAGTTTTTCGTCGGATTCGAAAATCTAGACTCACAGCAGACGGACCATTTGGTGCCCGAGGCAGCAACAGACCCTTGGAGACAAGTCGGCTGGAGGTCGATGTATTGAATCTCGACTAAATTTGAGTGTTCCATCGTCATTAGGTGGCCCTGAACGTTACAATTAACAATCAGTTTTGCGTCGGGTTCGAAAATCTAGACTCACAGCAGAACGGTCACAAGGTGCCCGTGGCAGCTATTGACCCTTGGAGACCAGTCCGCTGGAGGACGATGTATTGAATCGCGACGCAATTTGAGAGCTCCATCGTCATTTGGAGGCACTGAACCTTACAATTAACTATCAGTTTCGCGTCGGATTCAAAAATCCAGACTCACAGGAGACGGACCATTTGGTGCCCGAGCCAGCAATATCCCCTTGGAGACAAGTCCGCTGTAGGCCGATGTATTGAATCTCGACGCAATTTGAGTGTTCCATCGTCATTAGGACGCCCTGAACCTTACAATTAACTATCAGTTTCGCGTCGGATTCGAAAATCTAGACTCACAGGAGACGGACCACATGGAGCCCGAGGCAGCAATATCCCCTTGTAGACACGTCGGCTGGAGGAAGATGTATTGACTCTGGATGCAATTTGAGTGTTCCATCGTCATTAGGAGGCCCTAAACGTTACAATTAACTATCATTTTTGCGTCGGATTCGATAATCTAAACTCACAGGAGAACGACCTTAAGGTGCCCGAGGCAGCAATAGACCCTTGGAGACAAATCGACTGGAGGCCGATGTATTGAATATCGACGCAATTTGATTGTTCCATAGTCTTTAGGAGTCCCTGAACGTTACAATTATCTATCAGTTTCGCGTCGGATTCGAAAATCTAGAATCACAGCAGAACGATCACAAGGTGCCCGTGGCAGCTATTGACCCTTGGAGACAAGTCGGCTGGAGGTCGATGTATTGAATCTCGACTCAATTTGAGTATTCCATCGTCATTAGGTGGCCCTGAACGTTACAATTAACAATCAGTCTTGCGTCGGGTTCGAAAATCTAGACTCACAGCAGAACGATCGCAAGGTGCGCGTGGCAGCTATTGACCCTTGGAGACCAGTCCGCTGCAGGACGATGTATTGAATCGCGACGCAATTTGAGTGTTCCATCGTCTTTAGGAGTCCCTGAACGTTACAATTAACTATCATTTATGCGTCGGATTCGAAAATCTAGACTCACAGGAGAACGACCATAAGGTGCCCGAGGCAGCAATAGACCCTTGGAGGCAAGTCGGCTGGAAACCGATGTATTGATTCTTGACGCAATTTGAGTGTTCCATCGTCATTAGGAGGCCCTGAACGTTACAATTAACATTCATTTTAGCGTCGGATTCGAAAATCTACTCACAGGAGAAGTTCATACGGTGCTCGAGACAGCAATATACCTCTTGGAGACAAATCTACTGCAGGCCGATGTATTGAATATCGACGCAATTTGAGTGTTCCATCGTCATTAGGTCGCCCTGAACGTTATAATGAACTATCAGTATTTCGTCGGATTCGAAAATCTAGACTTACAAGAGAACGACCATAAGGTGCCCGAGGCAGCATTAGACCCTTGGAGACAAGTCGGCTGGAGGAAGATGTATTGACTCTCGACGCAATTTGAGTGTTCCATCGTCATTAAGAGACCCTGAGCATTACATTTAACTATCAGTTCTGCGTCGGATTCTTAAATGTTGACTCATAGGGGAACGACCATACGGTGCCCGAGGCAGCAATAGACCCCGGAGACAAATCGGCTGAATGCCGATGTATTGAATCTCGAGGCAATTTGAGTGTTCCATCGTCATTAGGAAGCCCTGAACGTTACAATTAACAATTAGTTTCGCGTCGGATACGAAAATTTAGACTCACATGTGAGCGAACCTAAGAGGCCGGAGGCAGTAATATCCCCATGGAGAGAAGTCGGCTGGTGGACGATGTATTGAATCTCGATGCAATTTGAGTGTTCCATCGTCATTAGGAGGCCCTGAATGTTACAATTAACTATCAGTTTTTTGTCGGATTCGAAAATCTAGACTCACAGCAGTCGGACCATTTGGTGCCCGAGGCAGCAATATTCGCTTGGAGACAAGTCGGCTGGAGGTCGATATATTGAATCTCGACTCAATTTGAGTGTTCCATCGTCATTAGGTGGCCCTGAACGTTACAATTAACAATCACTTTTGCGTCGGGTTCGAAAATCTAGACTCACAGGAGAACGACCTTAAGGTGCCCGAGGCAGCAATAGACCCTTGTAGACAAGTCGGCTGGAGGCCGATGTATTGAATCTCGACGCAATTTGAGTGTTCCATCGGCATTAGGAGGCCCTGAACGTTAAAGTTAACTATCATTTTAGCGTCAGAATCGAAAATCTACTAACAGGAGAAGGATCATATTGTGCACGAGACTGCATTATCCCCTTGGATACAAGTCGACTGGAGGTCGATGTATTGACTCTCGACGCAATTTGAGTGTTCCATCGCCAATAGGAGGCCCAGAACGTTACAATTAACTATCATTTTTGCGTCGGATTCGAAAATCTAGACTCACAGGAGAACGACCATAAGGTGCCCGAGGCAGCAATGGAACCTTGGAGACAAGTCGGCTGGAAACCGATGTATTGATTCTTGACGCAATTTGAGTGTTCCATCGTCATTAGGAGGCCCCAAACGTTACAATTAACTATCAGTTTTTCGCCGGATTCGAAAATCTAAACTCAAAGGAGAACGACCATAAGGTGCCCGAGGCAGCAACAGACCCTTGGAGACAAGTCGGCTGGAGGTCGATGTATTGAATCTCGACTAAATTTGAGTGTTCCATCGTCATTAGGTGGCCCTGAACGTTACAATTAACAATCAGTTTTGCGTCGGGTTCGAAAACCTAGACTCAGAGCAGAACGGTCACAAGGTGCCCGTGGCAGCTATTGACCCTTGGAGACCAGTCCGCTGGAGGACGATGTATTGAATTGCGACGCAATTTGAGTGTTCCATCGTCATTACAAGGCCCTGAGCGTTAGAATTAACTAGCATATTTGCGTCGGATTCGAAAATCTAGACTCACAGGAGAACGACCATAAGGTGAACGACGCAGCAATAGACCCTAGGAGACAAGTCGGCTGGAGGCCGATGTATTGAATCTCGACGCAAATTGTGTGTTCCATCGGCATTAGGAGGCCCTGAACGTTACAGTTAATTATCATTTTTGCGTCGGATTCGAAAATCTACTAACAGGAGGAGGATCATATGGTGCACGAGACTGCAATATCCCCTTGGATACAAGTCGACTGGAGGTCGATGTATTGACTCTCGACGCAATTTGAGTGTTCCATCGTCATTAGGAGTCCCTGAACGTTACAATTAACTATCATTTATGCGTCGGATTCGAAAAACTAGACTCACAGGAGAACGACCACAAGGTGCCCGAGGCAGCAATAGACCCTTGGAGACAAGTCGGCTGGAAACCGATGTATTGATTCTTGACGCAATTTGAGTGTACCATCGTCATTAGCAGGCCCTGAACGTTACAATTAACAATCATTTTAGCGTCGGATTCGAAAATCTACTCACAGGAGAAGTTCATACGGTGCTCGAGACAGCAATATACCCCTTGGAGACAAATCGACTGGAGGCCGATGTATTGAATACCGACGCAATTTGATTGTTCCATCGTCTTTAGGAGTCCCTGAACGTTACAATTATCTATCAGTTTCGCGTCGGATTCGAAAATCTAAACTCACAGCAGAACGATCACAAGGTGCCCGTAACAGCTATTGACCGTTGGAGACAAGTCGGCTGGTGGTCGATGTATTGAATCTGGACTAAATTTGAGTGTTCCATCGTCTTTAGGTGGCCCTGAACGTTACAATTATCTATCAGTTTTTCGTCGGATTCGAAAATCTAGACTTACAAGAGAAACGACAATAAGGTGCCCGAGGCAGCATTAGACCCTTGGAGACATGTCGGCTGGAGGAAGATGTATTGACTCTCGACGCAATTTGAGTGTTCCATCGTCATTAAGAGGCCCTGAGCATTACATTTAACTATCAGTTTTGCGTCGGATTCTTAAATGTTGACTCACAGGAGAACGACCATACCGTGCCCGAGGCAGCAATAGACCCTTGGAGACAAATCGGCTGAATGCCGATGTATTGAATCTCGAGGCAATTTGAGTGTTCCATCGTCATTAGGAAGCCCTGAACGTTACAATTAACAATTAGTTTCGCGTCGGATACGAAAATTTAGACTCACATGAGAGCGAACATAAGAGGCCGGAGGCAGTAATATCCCCATGGAGACAAGTCGACTGGTGGACGATGTATTGAATCTCGACGCAATTTGAGTGTTCCATCGTCATTAGGAGGCCCTGAATGTTACAATTAACTATCTGTTTTTCGTCGGATTCGAAAATCTAGACTCACAGGAGACGGACCACATGGAGCCCGAGGCAGCAATATCCCCTTGTAGACAAGTCGGCTGGAGGAAGATGTATTGACTCTCGATGCAATTTGAGTGTTCCATCGTCATTAGGAGGCCCTAAACGTTACAATTAACTATCATTTTTGCGTCGGATTCGATAATCTAAACTCATAGGAGAACGACCATAAGGTGCCCGAGGCAGCAACAGACCCTTGGAGACAAGTCGGCAGGAGGCCGATGTATTGAATCTCGAAGCAATTTGAGTGTTCCATCGTCATTACAAGGCCCTGAACGTTAGAATTAACTGTCATATTTGCGTCGGATTCGAAAATCTAGACTCACAGGAGAACGACCATAAGGTGCCCGAGGCAGCAACAGACCCTTGGAGACAAGTCGGCTGGAGGCCGATGTATTGAATCTCGACGCAATTTGAGTGTTCCATCGGCATTAGGAGACCCTGAACGTTGCAGTTAACTATCATTTTAGCGTCGGATTCGAAAATCTACTAACAGGAGAAGGATCATATGGTGCACGAGACTGCAATATCCCCTTGGATACAAGTCAACTGGAGGTCGATGCATTGACTCTCGAAGCAATTTGAGTGTTCCATCGTCTTTAGGAGTCCCTGAACGTTACAATTAACTATCATTTATGCGTCGGATTCGAAAATCTAGACTCACAGGAGAACGACCATAAGGTGCCCGAGGCAGCAATAGACCCTTGGAGACAAGTCGGCTGGAAACCGATGTATTGATTCTTGACGCAATTTGAGTGTTCCATCGTCATTAGGAGGCCCTGAACGTTACAATTAACATTCATTTTAGCGTCGGATTCGAAAATCTACTCACAGGAGAAGTTCATACGGTGCTCGAGACAGCAATATACCCCTTGGAGACAAATCGACTGCAGGCCGATGTATTGAATATCGACGCAATTTGAGTGTTCCATCGTCATTAGGTCGCCCTGAACGTTATAATGAACTATGAGCTTTTCGTCGGATTCGAAAATCTAGACTTACAAGAGAACGACCATAAGGTACCCTTGGAGACAAGTCGGCTGGAGGCCGATGTATTGACTCTCGACGCAATTTGAGTGTTCCATCGGCATTAGGAGGCCCTGAACGTTACAGTTAACTATCATTTTAGCGTCGGATTCGAAAATCTACTAACAGGAGAAGGATCAAATGGTGCACGAGACTGCAATATCCCCTTGGATACAAGTCGACTGGAGGTCGATGTATTGACTCTCGACGCAATTTGAGTGTTCCATCGTCATTAGGTGGCCCTGAACGTTACAATTAACAATCAGTTTTGCGACGGGTTCGAAAATCTAGACTCACAGCAGAACGATCATAAGGTACCCTAGGCAGCATTAGACCCTTGGAGACAAGTCGGCTGGAGGACGATGTATTGAATCGCGACGCAATTTGAGTGCTCCATCGTCATTTGGAGGCCCTGAACGTTGCAATTAACAATCAGTTTTGCGCCGGGTTCGAAAATCTAGACTCACAGCAGAACGATCACAAGGTGTCCGTGGCAGCTATTGACCCTTGGAGACAAGTCGGTTGGAGGACGAAGTATTGGATCGCGATGCAAAATGAGTGTTCCATCGTCATTAGGAGGCCCTGAATGTTACAATTAACTATCAGTTTTTCGTCGGTTTCGAAAATCTAGACTCACTGGAGACGGACCATAAGGTGCCCGAGGCAGCAATATCCCCTTGTAGACCAGTCCGCTGGAGGACGATGTATTGAATCGCGACGCAATTTGAGTGCTCCATCGTCATTTGGAGGCCCTGAACGTTACAATTCACTATCATTTTTGCGTCGGATTCGAAAATCTAGACTCACAGGAGAAGGATCATATTGTGCACGAGACAGCAATATCCCCTTGGAGACAAGTCGGCTGGAGGCCGATGTATTGAATCTCGACGAAATTTGAGTGTTCCATCGTCATTAGGAGGCCCTGAACGTTACAATTAACTATCAGTTTCGCCTCGGATTCGAAAATCTAGACTCACAGGAGACGGACCACATGGAGCCCGAGGCAGCAATATCCCCTTGGAGACAAGTCGGCTGGAGGTCGATGTATTGAATCTCGACTCAATTTGAGTGTTCCATCGTCATTAGGTGGCCCTGAACGTTACAATTAACAATCAGTTTTGCGTCGGGTTCGAAAATCTAGACTCGCATCAGAACGATCACAAGGTGCCCGTGGCAGCTATTGACCCTTGGAGACAAGTCGGTTGGAGGACGATGTATTGGCTCGCTACGCAAAATGAGTGTTCCATCGTCATTAGGAGGCCCTGAATGTTACAATTAACTATGAGTTTTTCGTTGGATTCGAAAATCTAGACTCACAGCAGACGGACCATTTGGTGCCCGAGGCAGCAATATCCCCTTGGAGACAAGTCGGCTGGAGGACGATGTATTGAATCTCGACGCAATTTGAGTGTCCCATCGCCATTAGAAGGCCCTAAACGTTACAATTAACTATCATTTTTGCGTCGGATTCGATAATCTAATCTCACAGGAGAACGACCATAAGGTGCCCGAGGCAGCATTAGACTCTTGGAGACAATCGGCTGGAGGACGATGTATTGGATCGCGACGCAATTTGAGTGTTCCATCGTCATTAGGAGGCCCTGAATGTTACAATTAACAATCAGTTTTGTGTCGGGTTCGAAAATCTAGACTCACAGCAGAACGATCACAAGGTGCCCGTGGCAGCTATTGACCCTTGGAGACAAGTCGGTTGGAGGACGATGTATTGGATCGCGACGCAAAATGAGTGTTCCATCGTCATTAGGAGGCCCTGAATGTTACAATTAACTATCAGTTTTTCGTCGGATTCGAAAATCTAGACTCACAGGAGACGGACCACATGGAGCCCGAGGCAGCAATATCCCCTTGGAGACAAGTCGGCTGGAGGTCGATGTATTGAATCTCGACTCAATTTGAGTGTTCCATCGTCATTAGGTGGCCCTGAACGTTACAATTAACAATCAGTTTTGCGTCGGGTTCGAAAATCAAGACTCACAGCAGAACGATCACAAGGTGCCCGTGGCAGCTATTGATCCTTGGAGACAAGTCGGTTGGAGGACGATGTATTGGATCGCGACGCAAAGTGAGTGTTCCATCGTCATTAGGAGGCCCTGAATGTTACAATTAGCTATCAGTTCTTCGCCGGATTCGAAAATCTAGACTCCCTGGAAACGGACCACAAAGTGCCCGATGCAGCAATATCCCCTTGGAGACCAGTCCGCTGGAGGACGATGTATTGAATCGCGACGCAATTTGAGTGCTCCATCGTCATTTGGAGGCCCTGAACGTTACAATTAACTATCAGTTTCGCGTCGGATTCAAAAATCCAGACTCACAGGAGACGGACCACTTGGTGCCCGAGGCAGCAATATCCCCTTGGAGACAAATCAGCTGGAGGACGATGTATTGAATCTCGACGCAATTTATGAGTTCTATCGTCATCAGGAGGCGCTGAACGTTACTATTCACTATCATTTTTGCGTCGGATTTGAAAATCTAGACTCACAGGCGAAGGATCATATGGTGCCCGAGACAGCAATATCCCCTTGGAGACAAGTCCGCTGGAGGCCGATGTATTGAATCTCGAAGCAATTTGAGTGTTCCATCGGCATTATGAGGCCCTGAACGTTACAGTTAACTGTCATTTTAGCGTCGGATTCGAAAATCTACTAACAGGAGAAGGATCATATGGTGCACGAGACTGCAATATCCCCTTGGATACAAGTCGACTGGAGGTCGTTGTATTGGATCGCGACGCAATTTGAGTGTTCCATCGTCATTAGGAGGCCCTGAACGTTACAATTAACTATGAGTTTTGCGTCGGATTCGAAAACGTAGAATCACCGGAGACCGACCATGAGGTGCCCGAGGCAGCGATATCCCCTTGGAGACAAGTTTGCTGGAGGCCGATATATTGAATCTCGACGCAATTTGAGTGTTCCATCGTCATTAGAAGGCCCTGAACGTTACAATTAACAATCATTTTAGCGACGGATTCGAAAATCTACTCACAGGAGAAGTTCATACGGTGCTCGAGACAGCAATATACCCCTTGGAGACAAATCGACTGGAGGCCGATGTATTGAATATCGACGCAATTTGAGTGTTCCATCGTCATTAGGAGGCCCTGAACGTTACAATTAACTATGAGTTTTGCGTCGGATTCGAAAACGTAGAATCACCGGAGACCGACCATGAGGTGCCCGGGGCAGCGATATCCCCTTGGAGACAAGTCTGCTGGAGGCCGATGTATTGAATCTCGACGCAATTTGAGTGTTCCATCGTCATTAGAAGGCCCTGAACGTTACAATTAACTATCATTTTAGCGTCGGATTCGAAAATCCCGACTCACAGGAGAGCGACCATAAAGTGCCCGAGGCAGCAATAGACCCTTGGAGACAAGTCGGCTGGAGGTCGATGTATTGAATCTCGACGCAATTTGAGTGTTCCATCGCCAATAGGAAGCCCTGAACGTTACAATTAACTATGAGTTTTGCGTCGGGTTCGAAAACGTAGAATCACCGGAGACGGACCATGTGGTGCCCGAGGCAGCGATATCCCCTTGGAGACAAGTCGGCTGGAGGCCGATGTATTGAATCTCGACGCAATTTGAGTGTTCCGGCGTCATTAGAAGGCCCTGAACGTTACAATTAACTATCATTTTTGCGTCGGATTCGAAAATCTAGACTCACAGGAGAACGACCATAAGGTGCCCGAGGCAGCAATAGACCCTTGGAGACAAGTCGGCTGGAGGACGATGTATTGAATCTCGACGCAATTTGAGAGTTCCATCGTCATTAGGAGGCCCTGAACTTTACAATTAACTATCATTTTTGCGTCGGATTCGAAAATCTAGACTTACAAGAGAACGACCATAAGGTGCCCGAGGCAGCATTAGACCCTTGGAGACAAGTCGGCTGGAGGACGATGTATTGAATCTCGACGCAATTTGAGTGTCCCATCGTCATTAGGAGGCCCTAAACGTTACAATTAACTATCATTTTTGCGTCGGATTCGATAATCTAAACTCACAGGAGATCGACCATAAGGTGCCTGAGGCAGCAACAGACCCTTGGAGACAAGTCGGCTGGAGGCCGATGTATTGATTCTCGACGCAATTTGAGTGTTCCATCGTCATTACAGGGCCCTGAACGTTACAATTAACTATCATTTTTGCGTCGGATTCGAAAAACTAGACTTACAAGAGAACAACCATAAGGTGCCCGAGGCAGCAATAGACCCTTGGAGGCAAGTCGGCTTGAGGACGATGTATTGGATCGCGACGCAATTTGAGTTTTCCATCGTCATTAGGAGGCCCTGAATAATACAATTAACTTACAGTTTTTCGTCGGATTCGAAAATGTAGACTCACAGCAGACGGACCGTTTGGTGCCCGAGGCAGCAATATCCCCTTGGAGACAAATCGACTGGAGGACGATGTATTGAATCTCGACGCAATTTGAGTCTTCTATCGTCATTAGGAGGCGCTGAACGTGACAATTCACAATCATTTTTGCGTCGGATTCGAAAATCTAGACTCACAGGAGAAGGATCATATTGTGCCCGAGACAGCAATATCCCCTTGGAGACAAGTCGGCTGGAGGCCGATGTATTGAATCTCGACGCAATTTGAGTGTTCCATCGTCATTTGGAGGCCCTGAACGTTACAATTAACTATCAGTTTCGCGTCGGATTCGAAAATCTAGACTCACAGGAGACGGACCACATGGAGCCCGAGGCAGCAATATCCCCCTGCAGACAAGTCGGCTGGAGGAAGATGTATTGACTCTCGACGCAATTTGAGTGTTCCATCGTCATTAAGAGGCCATGAGCATTACATTTAACTATCAGTTTTGCGTCGGATTCTAAAGTGTTGACTCACAGGGGAACGACCATACGGTGCCCGAGGCAGCAATAGACCCTTGGAGACAAATCGGCTGAATGCCGATGTATTGAATCTCGACGCAATTTGAGTGTTCCATCGTCATTACAAGGCCCTGAACGTTACAATTAACCATCATTTTTGCGTCGGATCGAAAATCTAGACTCACAGGAGAACGACCATAAGGTGCCCGAGGCAGCAATAGACCCTTGGAGACAAGTCGGCTGGAGGTCGATGTATTCAATCACGACGCAATTTGAGTGTTCCTTCGCCAATAGGAGGCCCTGAACGTTACAATTAACTATGAGTTTTGCGTCGGATTCGAAAAC
Source organism: Schistocerca serialis cubense (assembly GCF_023864345.2). Classification (NCBI taxonomy): domain Eukaryota; kingdom Metazoa; phylum Arthropoda; class Insecta; order Orthoptera; family Acrididae; genus Schistocerca; species Schistocerca serialis. The sequence goes on from NW_026047583.1 coordinate 59,297,893, forward strand.
GTAGAATCACCGGAGACGGACCATGTGGTGCCCGAGGCAGCGATATCCCCTTGGAGACAAGTCGGCTGGAGGCCGATGTATTGAATCTCGACGCAATTTGAGTGTTCCATCGTCATTACAAGGCCCTGAACGTTACAATTAACTATCGATTTTGCGTCGGATTCGAAAATCTAGACTCACAGGAGAACGACCATAAGGAGCCCGAGGCAGCAATAGACCCTTGGAAACAAGTCGGCTGGAGGCGGATGTATTGAATCTCGACGCAATTTGAGTGTTCCATCGGCATTAGGAGGCCCTGAACGTTACAATTAACAATCATTTTAGCGTCGGATTCGAAAATCTAAACTCCCAGGAGAACGACCATAATGAGCCCGAGGCAGCAACAGACCCTTGGAGACAAATGAGCTGGAGGACGATGTATCGAATCTCGACACAATTTGAGAGTTCTATCGTCATCAGGAAGCGCTGAACGTTACTATTCACTATCATTTTTGCGTCGTATTCGAAAATCTAGATTCACAGGAGAAGGATCATATGGTGCCCGAGACAGCAATATCCCCTTGGAGACAAGTCCGCTGGAGGCCGATGTATTGAATCTCGACGCAATTTGAGTGTTCCATCGTCATTACAAGGCCCTGAACGTTACAATTAACAATCATTTTAGCGTCGGATTCGAAAATCTACTCACAGGAGAAGTTCATACGGTGCTCGAGACAGCAATATACCCCTTGGAGACAAATCGGCTGAATGCCGATGTATTGAATCTCGAGGATATTTGAGTGTTCCATCGTCATTAGGAAGCCCTGAACGTTACAATTAACAATCAGTTTCGCATCAGATTCGAAAATCTAGACTCACATGAGAGCGAACATAAGAGGCCGGAGGCAGTAATATCCCCATGGAGACAAGTCGGCTGGAGGACGATGTATTGAATCTCGACGCAATTTGAGTGTCCCATCGTCATTAGGAGGCCCTAAACGTTACAATTAACTATCAATTTTGCGTCGGATTCGATAATCTAAGCTCACAGGTGAACGACCATAAGGTGCACGAGGCAGCAATAGACCCTTGGAGACAAGTCGGCTGGAGGCCGATGTATTGAATCTCGACGCAATTTGAGTGTTCCATCGTCATTAGGAGGCCCTGAACGTTACAATTCACTATCATTTTTACGTCGGATTCGAAAATCTAGACTCACAGGAGAACGACCTAAATGTGCCCGAGGCAGCAATAGACCTTTGGAGACATGTCAGCTGGAGGCCGATGTATTGAATCTCGACGCAATTTGAGTGTTCCATTGGCATTAGGAGGCCCTGAACGTTACAGTTAACTAACATTTTAGCGTCGGATTCGAAAATCTACTAACAGGAGAAGGATCATATTGTGCACGAGACTGCAATATCCCCTTGGATACAAGTCGACTGCAGGTCGACGTATTGATTCTCGACGCAATTTGAGTGTTCCATCGTCATTAGGAGTTCCTGAACGTTACAATTAACTATCATTTATGCGTCGGATTCGAAAATCTGGACTCACAGGAGAACGACCATAAGGTGCCCGAGGCAGCATAAGACGCTTGGAGACAAGTCGGCTGGAAACCGATGTATTGATTCTTGACGCAATTTGAGTGTTCCATCGTCATTAGGAGGCCCCGAACGTTACAATTAACAATCATTTTAGCGTCGGATTCGAAAATTTACTCACAGGAGAACTTCATACGGTGCTCGAGACAGCAATATACCCCTTGGAGACAAATTGGCTGAATGCCGATGTATTGAATCTCGAGGATATTTGAGTGTTCCATCGTCATTAGGAAGTCCTGAACGTTAGAATTAACAATCAGTTTCGCGTCAGATTCGAAAATCTAGACTCACAGGAGACGGACCACATGGAGCCCAAGGCAGCAAGTCGGCTGGAGGAAGATGTATTGACTCTCGACGCAATTTGAGTGTTCCATCCTCATTAAGAGGCCATGAGCATTACATTTAACTATCAGTTTTGGGTCGCATTCTAAAATGTTGACTCACAGGGGAACGACCATACGGTGCCCGAGGCAGCAATAGACCCTTGGAGACAAATCGGCTGAATGCCGATGTATTGAATCTCGACGCAATTTGAGTGTTCCATCGTCATTACAAGGCCCTGAACGTTACAATTAACCATCATTTTTGCGTCGGATTCGAAAATCTAGACTCACAGGAGAACGACCATAAGGTGCCCGAGGCAGCAATAGACCCTTGGAGACAAGTCGGCTGGAGGTCGATGTATTGAATCTCGACGCAATTTGAGTGTTCCTTCGTCAATAGGAGGCCCTGAACGTTACAATTAACTATTAGTTTTGCGTCGGATTCGAAACTCTAGACTCACAGGAGAACGACCATAAGGTGCCCGAGGCAGCAATAGACCCTTGGAAACAAGTCTGCTGGAGGCGGATGTATTGAATCTCGACGCAATTTGAGTGTTCCATCGTCATTAGGAGGCCCTGAACGTTACAATTCACTATCATTTTTGCGTCGGATTCGATAATCTAAGCTCACAGGTGAACGACCATAAGGTGCACGAGGCAGCAATAGACCCTTGGAGACAAGTCGGCTGGAGGCCGATGTATTGAATCTCGACGCAATTTGAGTGTTCCATCGTCATTAGGAGGCCCTGAACGTTACAATTCACTATCATTTTTGCGTCGGATTCGAAAATCTAGACTCACAGGAGAACGACCATAAGGTGCCCGAGGCAGCAATAGACCCTTGGAAACAAGTCTGCTGGAGGCGGATGTATTGAATCTCGACGCAATTTGAGTGTTCCATCGGCATTAGGAGGCCCTGAACGTTACAATTAACAATCATTTTAGCGTCGGATTCGAAAATCTACTCACAGGAGAAGTTCATACGGTGCTCGTGACAGCAATATCCCCTTGGAGGCAAGTCCGCTGGAGGCCGATGTATTGAATCTCGACGCAATTTGAGTGTTCCATCGTCATTAGGAGGCCCTGAACGTTACAATTCACTATCATTTTTGCGTCGGATTCGAAAATCTAGACTCACAGGAGAACGACCTTAAGGTGCCCGAGGCAGCAATAGACCTTTGGAGACATGTCTGCTGGAGGCCGATGTATTGAATCTCGACGCAATTTGAGTGTTCCATCGGCATTAGGAGGCCCTGAACGTTACAGTTAACTAACATTTTAGCGTCGGATTCGAAAATCTACTAACAGGAGAAGGATCATATGGTGCACGAGACTGCAATATCCCCTTGGATACAAGTCGATTGGAGGTCGACGTATTGACTCTCGACGCAATTTGAGTGTTCCATCGTCATTAGGAGTTCCTGAACGTTACAATTAACTATCATTTATGCGTCGGATTCGAAAATCTAGACTCACAGGAGAACGACCATAAGGTGCCCGAGGCAGCATAAGACCCTTGGAGACAAGTCGGCTGGAAACCGATGTATTGATTCTTGACGCAATTTGAGTGTTCCATCGTCATTAGGAGGCCCTGAACGTTACAGTTAACTAACATTTTTGCGTCGGATTCGATAATCTACTAACAGGAGAAGGATCATATGGTGCACGAGACTGCAATTACCCTTGGATACAAGTCGACTGGAGGACGATGTTTCGACTCTCGACGCAATTTGAGTGTTCCATCGTCATTAGAAGTTCCTGAACGTTACAATTAACTATCATTTATGCGTCGGATTCGAAAATCTAGACTCACAGGAGAACGACCATAAGGTGCCCGAGGCAGCAATAGACCCTTGGAGACAAGTAGGCTGGAAACCGATGTATTGATTCTTGACGCAATTTGAGTGTTCCATCGACATGAGGAGGCCCTGAACGTTACAATTAACAATCATTTTAGCGTCGGATTCGAAAATCTACTCACAGGAGAAGTTCATACGGTGCTCGAGACAGAAATATACCCCGTGGAGACAAATCGGCTGAATGCCGATGTATTGAATCTCGAGGATATTTGAGTGTTCCATCGTCATTAGGAAGCGCTGAACGTTACAATTAACGATCAGTTTCGCGTCGGATTCGAAAATCTTGACTCACAGCAGACGGACCATTTGGTGCCCGAGGCAGCAATATCCCCTTGGAGACAAATCGGCTGGAGGACGATGTATTGAATCTCGACGCAATTTGAGTCTTCTATTGTCATTAGGAGGCGCTGAACGTTACAATTCACTATCATTTTTGCGTCGGATTCGAAAATCTAGACTCACAGGAGAAGGATCATATTGTGCCCGAGACAGCAATATCCCCTTGGAGACAAGTCGGCTGGAGGTCGATGTATTGAATCTCGACGCAATTTGAGTCTTCCATCGTCATTACAAGGCCCTGAACGTTACAATTAACTATCATTTTTGCGTCGGATTCGAAAACCTAGACTCACAGCAGAACGATCACAAGGTGCCCGTGGCAGCTATTGACCCTTGGAGACAAGTCGGCTGGAGGCCAATGTATTGAATCTCGACGCAATTTGAGTGTTCCATCGGCATTAGGAGGCCATGAACGTTACAGTTAACTAACATTTTAGCGTCGGATTCGAAAATCTACGAACAGGAGAAGGATCATCTGATGCACGAGACCGCAATATCCCCTTGGATACAAGTCGACTGGAGGTCGATGTATTGACTCTCGACGCAATTTGAGTGTTCCATCGTCATTAGGAGTTCCTGAACGTTACAATTAACTATCATTTATGCGTCGGATTCGAAAATCTAGACTCACAGGAGAAAGACCATAAGGTGCCCGAGGCAGCAATAGACCCTTGGAGACAAGTCGGCTGGAAACCGATGTATTGATTCTCGACGAAATTTGAGTGTTCCATCGTCATTACGAGGCCCTGAACGTTACAATTAACAATCATTTTAGCGTCGGATTCGAAAATCTACTCACAAAAGAAGTTCATACGGTGCTCTAGACAGCAATATACCCCATGGAGACACATCGGCTGAATGCCGATGTATTGAATCTCGAGGCAATTTGACTGTTCCATCGTCATTAGGAAGACCTGAGCGTTACAATTAACAATCAGTTTCGCGTCGGATTCGAAAATCTGGACTCACATGAGAGCGAACATAAGAGGCCGGAGGCAGTAATATCCCCATGGAGACAAGTCGGCTGGAGGACGATGTATTGAATCTCGACGCAATTTGAGAGTTCCATCGTCATTAGGAGGCCCTGAGCGTTACAATTAACTATCATTTTTGCGTCGGATTTGAAAATCTAGACGTACAAGAGAACGACCATAAGGTGCCCGAGGCAGCATTAGACCCTTGGAGACAAGTCGGCTGGAGGACGATGTATTGAATCTCGACGCAATTTGAGTGTTCCATCGTCATTACAAGCCCCTGAACGTTACAATTAACTATCATTTTTGCGTCGGATTCGAAAATCTAGACTCACAGGAGAACGACCATAAGTGCCCGAGGAAGCAATAGACCCTTGGAGACAAGTCGGCTGGAGGTCGATGTATTGAATCTCGACGTAATTTGAGTATTCTATCGCCAATAGGAGGCCCTGAACGTTACAATTAACTATGAGTTTTGCGTCGGATTCGAAAACGTAGAATCACCGGAGACGGACCATGTGGTGGCCGAGGCAGCGATATCCCCTTGGAGACAAGTCGGCTGGAGGACGATGTATTAAATCTCGACGCAATTTGAGTGTTCCATCGTCATTAGGAGGCCCTGAACGTTACAATTACTATCATTTTTGCGTCGGATTCGAAAATCTAGACTTTCAAGAGAACGACCATAAGGTGCCAGATGCAGCAATATCCCCTTGGAGACCAGTCCGCTGGAGGACGATGTATTGAATCGGGATGCAATTTGAGTGCTCCATCGTCATTTGGAGGCCCTGAACGTTACAATTAACTATCATTTATGCGTCGGATTCAAAAATCTAGACTCACAGGAGAACGACCATAAGGTGCCCGAGGCAGCAATATCACCACGGAGACAAGTCGGCTGGATGTCGATGTATTGAATCTCGACGCAATTTGAGTGTTCCATCGTCATTACAAGGCCCTAAACGTTACAATTAACTATCATTTTTGCGTCGGATTCGATAATCTAAACTCACAGGAGAGCGACCATAAGGTGCCCGAGGCAGCAATATCACCACGGAGACAAGTCGGCTGGAGGTCGATGTATTGAATCTCGACGCAATTTGAGTGTTCCATCGTCTTTAGGAGTCCCTGAACGTTACAATTAACTATCATTTATGCGTCGGATTCAAAAATCTAGACTCACAGGAGAACGACCATAAGGTGCCCGAGGCAGCAATAGACCCTTGGAGGTAAGTCGGCTGGAAACCGATGTATTGATTCTTGACGCAATTTGAGTGTTCCATCAGCATTAGGAGGCCCTGAACGTTACAATTAACTATCATATTTGCGTCGGATTCGAAAATCTAGACTCACAGGAGACCGACCATAAGGGGCCCGAGGAAGCAATAGACCCTTGGAGACAAATCGGCTGGAGGACGATGTATTGAATCTCGACGCAATTTGAGTCTTCTATCGCCATTAGGAGGCGCTGAACGTTACAATTCACTATCATTTTTGCGTCGGATTCGAAAATCTAGACTCACAGGAGAAGGATCATATTGTGCCCGAGACAGCAATATCCCCTTGGAGACAAGTCGGCTGGAGGCCGATGTATTGAATCTCGACGCAATTTGAGTGTTCCATCGTCACTAGGAGGCCCTGAACGTTACAATTAACTATCATTTTCGCGTCGGATTCGAAAATCTAGACTCACAGGAGACGGACCACATGGAGCCCGTGGCAGCAATATCCCCATGGAGACAAGTCGGCTGGAGGTCGATGTATTGAATCTCGACTCAATTTGAGTGTTCCATCGTCATTAGGTGGCACTGAACGTTACAATTAACAATCAGTTTTGCTTCGGGTTCGAAAATCTAGACACACAGCAGAACGATCACAAGGTGCAAGTGGCATCTATTAACCCTTGGAGACAAGTCGGTTGGAGGACGATGTATTGAATCGAGACGCAATTTGAGTGCTCCATCGTCATTTGGAGGCCCTGAACGTTACAATTCACTATCATTTTTGCGTCGGATTCGAAAATGTAGACTCACAGCAGAAGGATCATATTGTGCCCGAGACAGCAATATCCCCTCGGAGACAAGTCGGCTGGAAGCCGATGTATTGAATCTCGACGCAATTTGAGTGTTCCATCGTCATTAGGAGGCCCTGAATGTTACAATTAACTATCAGTTTTTCGTCGGATTCGAAAATCTAGACATACAGCAGACGGACCATTTGGTGCCCAAGGCAGCAATATCCCCTTGGAGACAAATCGGCTGGAGGACGATGTATTGAATCTCGACGCAATTTGAGTGTTCCATCGTCATTAGGTGGCCCTGAACGTTACAATTAACAATCAGTTTTGCGTCGGGTTCGAAAATCTAGCCTTGCAAGAGAACGACCATAAGGTGCCCGAGACTGCAATATTGCCTTGGAGACAAGTCGGCTGGAGGCCGATGTATTGAATCTCGACGCAATTTGAGTGTTCCATCGTCATTAGGTGGCCCTGAACGTTACAATTAACTATCATTTTTGGTCGGATTCGAAAATCTAGACTCACAATAGAACGACCATAAGGGGCCCGAGGAAGCAATAGACCCTTGGAGACAAGTCGGCTGGAGGTCCATGTATTGAATCTCGACGCAATTTGAGTATTCTATCGCCAATAGGAGGCCCTGAACGTTACAATTCACTATCATTTTTGCGTCGGATTCGAAAATCTAGACACACAAGAGAAGGATCATATTGTGCCCGAGACAGCAATATCCCCTTGGAGACAAGTCGGCTGGAGGCCGATGTATTGAATCTCGACTCAATTTGAGTGTTCCATCGTCATTAGGTGGCCCTGAACGATACAATTAACAATCAGTTTTGCGTCGGGTTCGAAAATCTAGCCTTGCAAGAGAACGACCATAAGGTGCCCGAGACAGCAATATCCTCTTGGAGACAAGTCGGCTGGAGGCCGATGTATTGAATCTCGACGCAATTTGAGTGTTCCATCGTCATTAGGAGGCCCTGAACGTTACAATTAACTATCATTTATGCGTCGGATTCAAAAATCTAGACTCACAGGAGAACGACCATAAGGTGCCCGAGGCAGCAATAGACCCTTGGAGGCAAGTCGGCTGGAAACCGATGTATTGATTCTTGACGCAATTTGAGTGTTCCATCGTCATTAGGAGGCCCTGAACGTTACAATTAACAATCATTTTAGCGTCGAATTCGAAAATCTAGACTCACAGGAGACGGACCACATGGAGCCCGTGGCAGCAATATCCCCATGGAGACAAGTCGGCTGGAGGTCGATGAATTGAATCTCGACTCAATTTGTGTGTTCCATCGTCATTAGGTGGCCCTGAACGTTACAATTAACAATCAGTTTTGCGTCGGGTTCGAAAATCTAGACTCACAGCAGAACGATCACAAGGTGCCCGTGGCAGCTATTGACCCTTGGAGACAAGTCGGTTGGAGGACGATGTATTGAATCGCGACGCAATTTGAGTTCTCCATCGTCATTTGGAGGCCCTGAACGTTATAATGAACTATCATTTTTGCGTCGGATTCGTAAACCTAGACTTACAAGAGAACGACCATAAGGTGCACGAGGCAGCATTAGACCCTTGGAGACAAGTCGGCTGGAGGACGATGTATTGAATCTCGACGCTATTTGAGTATTCTATCGCCAATGTGAGGCCCTGAACGTTACAATTAACTATGAGTCTTGCGTCGGATTCGAAAACGTAGAATCACCGGACACGGACCATGTGGTGCCCGAGGCAGCGTTATCCCCTTGGAGACAAGTCGGCTGGAGGACGATGTATTGAATCTCGACGCAATTTGAGTGTTCCATCGTCATTAGGAGGCCCTGAACGTTACAATTACTATCATTTTTGCGTCGGATTCAAAATTCTAGACTTGGAAGAGAACGACCGTAAGGTGCCCGAGGCAGCAATAGACCCTTGGAGACAAGTCGGCTGGAGGACGATGTATTGGAACGCTACGCAATTTGAGTGTTCCATCGTCATTAGGAGGCCCTGAATGTTACAATTAACTACCAGTTTTTCGTCGGATTCGAAAATCTAGACTCACAGCAGACGGACCATTTGGTGCCCGAGGCAGCAATATCCCCTTGGAGACAAATCGGCTGGAGGACGATGTATTGAATCTCGACGCAATTTGAGTGTTCCATCGTCATTAGGAGGCCCTGAACGTTACAATTAACTATCATTTTCGCGTCGGATATGAAATTCTAGACTCACAGGAGACGGACCACATGGAGCCCGAGGCAGCAATATCCCCATTGAGACAAGTCGGCTGGAGGTCGATGTATTGAATCTCGACTCAATTTGAGTGTTCCATCGTCATTAGGTGGCCCTGAACGTTACAATTAACAATCAGTTTTGCGTCGGGTTCGAAAATCTAGCCTTGCAAGAGAACGACCATAAGGTGCCCGAGACAGCAATATCCCCTTGGAGACAAGTCGGCTGGAGGCCGATGTATTGAATCTCGACGCAATTTGAGTGTTCCATCGTCATTAGGAGGCCCTGAACGTTACAATTAACTATCATTTTCGCGTCGGATTCGAAAATCTACTCACAGGAGAAGTTCATACGGTGCTGTAGACAGCAATATACCCTTTGGAGACAAATCGACTTTAGGCCAATGTATTGAATATCGACGCAATTTGCGTGTTCCATCGTCATTAGGTCGCTCTGAACGTTATAATGAACTATCATTTTTGCGTCGGATTCGAAAATCTAGACTTACAAGAGAACGACCATAAGGTGCACGAGGCAGCATTAGACCCTTGCAGACAAGTCGGCTGGAGGACGATGTATTGAATCTCGACGCAATTTGAGTTTTCCATCGTCATTACAAGGCCCTGAACGTTACAATTAACTATCATTTTTGCGTCGGATTCGAAAATCTAGACTCACAGGAGAACGACCATAAGGGGCCCAAGGAAGCAATAGACCCTTGGAGACAAGTCGGCTGGAGGTCGATGTATTGAATCTCGACGCAATTTGAGTATTCTATCGCCAATAGGAGGCCCTGAACGTTACAATCGACTATGAGTTTTGCGTCGGATTCGAAAACGTAGAATCACCGGAGACGGACCATGTGGTGCCCGAGGCAGCGATATCCCCTTGGAGACAAGTCGGCTGGAGGCCGATGTATTGAATCTCGACGCAATTTGAGTGTTCCATCGTCATTAGGTGGCCGTGAACGTTACAATTAACAATCAGCTTTGCGTCGGGTTCGAAAATCTAGACTCACAGCAGAACGATCACAAGGTGCCCGTAGCAGCTATTGACCCTTGGAGACAAGTCGGTTGGAGGACGATGTATTGAATCGCGACGCAATTTGAGTGCTCCATCGTCATTTGGAGGCCCTGAACGTTACAACTAACTATCAGTTTCGCGTCGGATTCAAAAATCCAGACTCACAGGAGACGGACCATTTGGTGCAAGAGGCAGCAATATCCCCTTGGATACAAATCAGCTGGAGGACGATGTATTGAATCTCGACGCAATTTCAGAGTTCTATCGTCATCAGGAGGCGCTGACCGTTACTATTCATTATCATTTTTGCGTCGGATTCGAAAATCTAGACTCACAGGAGAACGACCATAAGGTGCCCGAAGCAGCAATAGACCCATGGAGACAAGTCGGCTGGAGGCCGATGCATTGAATCTCGACGCAATTTGAGTGTTCCATCGGCATTAGGAGGCCCTGAACGTTACAATTACCTATCATTTTTGCGTCGGATTCGAAAATCTACTCACAGGAGAAGTTCATACGGTGCTCGAGGCAGCAATAGACCCTTGGAGACAAGTCGGCTGGAAACCGATGTATTAATTCTTGACGCAATTTGAGTGTTCCATCGTCATTAGGAGGCCCTGAACGTTACAATTAACAATCTTTTTAATGTCGGATTCGAAAATCTACTAACAGGAGAAGGATCATATGGTGCACGAGACTGCTATATCCCCTTGGATACAAGTCGACTGGAGGTCCATGTATTGACTCTCGACGCAATTTGAGTGTTCCATCGTCATTAGGAGTCCCTGAACGTTACAATTAACTATCATTTATGTGTCGGATTCGAAAATCTAGACTCACAGGAGAACGACCATAAGGTGCCCGAGGCAGCAATAGACCCTTGGAGGCAAGTCGGCTGGAGGACGATGTATTGAATCTCGTCGCAATTTGAGTGTTCCATCGCCATTAGGAGGCCCTGAACGTTACAATTAACAATCATTTTATCCTCGGATTCGAAAATCTAGACTCACAGGAGAGCGACCATAAGGTGCCCGAGGCAGCAACAGACTATAGGAGACAAGTCGGCTGGAGGCCGATGTATTGAATCTCGACGCAATTTGAGTGTTCCATCGTCATTAGGTGGCCCTGAACGTGACAATTAACAATCAGTTTTGCGTCGGTTTCGAAAATCTAGACTCACAGCAGAACGATCACAAGGTGCCCGTGGCAGCTATTGACCCTTGGAGACAAGTTGGTTGGAGGACGATGTATTGAATCGCGACGCAATTTGAGTGTTCCATCGGCATTAGGATTCCCTGAACGTTACAGTTAACTATCATTTTAGTGTCGGATTCGAAAATCTACTAACAGGAGAGAGATCATATGGTGCACGAGACTGCAATATCCCCTTGGATACAAGTCGACTGGAGGTCGATGTATTGACTCTCGACGCAATTTGAGTGTTCCATCGCCAATAGGAGGCCCTGAACGTTACAATTAACTATCATTTTAGCGTCGGATTCGAAAATCAACTAACAAGAGAAGGATCATATGGTGCACGAGAGTGCAATATCCCCTTGGATACAAGTCGACTGGATGTCGATGTATTGACTCTCGACGCAATTTGAGTGTTCCATCGTCTTTAGGAGTCCCTGAACGTTACAATTAACTATCATTTATGCGTCGGATTCGAAAATCTGCTCACAGGAGAAGTTCATACGGTGCTCGAGGCAGCAATAGACCCTTGGAGACAAGTCGGCTGGAAACCGATGTATTGATTCTCGACACAATTTGAGTGTCCCATCGTCATTAGGAGGCCCTAAACGTTACAATTAACTATCATTTTTGCGTCGGATTCGATAATCTAAACTCACAGGAGATCGACCATAAGGTGCCCGAGGCAGCAACAGACCCTTGGAGACAAGTCGGCTGGAGGCCGATGTATTGATTCTCGACGCAATTTGAGTGTTCCATCGTCATGGCAAGGCCCTGAACGTTACAATTAACTATCATTTTTGCGTCGGATTCGAGAATCTAGACTCACAGGAGAGCGACCATAAGGTGCCCGAGGCAGCAATAGACCCTTGGAGACAAGTCGGCTGGAGGTCGATGTATTGAATCTCGACGCAATTTGAGTGTTCCATCGCCAACAGGAGGCCCCGAACGTTACAATTATCTATGAGTTTTGCGTCGTATTCCAAAATCTAGACTCACAGGAGAACGACCATTTGGTGCCCGAGGCAGCAATAGACCCTTGGAGACAAGTCGGCTGGAGGACGATGTATTGAATCTCGTCGCAATTTGAGTGTTCCATCGTCATTAGGAGGCCCTGAACGTTACAATTAACTATCATTTTATCGTCGGATTCGAAAATCTAGACTCACAGGAGAACGACCATAAGGTGCCCGAGGCAGCAACTGACTACAGGAGACAAGTCGGCTGGAGGCCGATGTATTGAATCTCGACGCAATTTGAGTGTTCCATCGTCATTAGGTAGCCCTGAACGTTACAATTAACAATCAGTTTTGCGTCGGGTTCGAAAATCTAGACTCACAGCAGAACGATCACAAGGTGCCCGTGGCAGCTATTGACCCTTGGAGACAAGTCGGTTGGAGGACGATGTATTGAATCGCGACGCAATTTGAGTGCTCCATCGTTATTTGGAGGCCCTGAACGTTACAATTCACTATCATTTTTGCGTCGGATTCGAAATTCTAGACTCACAGGAGAAGGATCATATTGTGCCCGAGACAGCAATATCCCCTTGGAGACAAGTCGGCTGGAGGCCGATGTATTGAATCTCGACGCGATTTGAGTGACCCATCGTCATTAGGAGGCCCTAAACGTTACAATTAACTATCATTTTTGCGTCGGATTCGATAATCTAAACTCACAGCAGAACGACCATAAGGTGCCCGAGGCAGCAATAGACCCTTGGAGACAAGTCGGCTGGAGGCCGATGTATTGAATCTCGACGCAATTTGAGTGTTCCATCGTCATTAGGTGGCCCTGAACGTTACAATTAACAATCAGTTTTGCGTCGGGTTTGAAAATCTAGACTCACAGCAGAACGATCACAAGGTGCCCGTGGCAGCTATTGCCCCTTGGAGACAAGTCGGTTGGAGGACGATGTATTGAATCGCGACGCAATTTGAGTGCTCCATCGTTATTTGGAGGCCCTGAACGTTACAATTCACTATCATTTTTGCGTCGGATTCGAAATTCTAGACTCACAGGAGAAGGATCATATTGTGCCCGAGACAGCAATATCCCCTTGGAGACAAGTCGGCTGGAGGCCGATGTATTGAATCTCGACGCAATTTGAGTGTTCCATCGTCATTACAAGGCTCTGAGCGTTACAATTAACTATGAGTTTTGCGTCGGATTCGAAAACGTAGAATCACCGGAGACGGACCATGTGGAGCCCGAGGCAGCGATATCCCTTTGGAGACAAGTCGGCTGGAGGCCGATGTATTGAATCTCGACGCAATTTGAGTGTTCCATCGTCTTTAGGAGGCCCTGAACGTTACAATTAACTACCATTTTTGCGTTGGATTCGATAATCTAATCTCACAGGAGGACGACCATAAGGTGCCCGAGGCAGCAACAGACCCTTGGAGACAAGTCGGCTGGATGCCGATGTATTGAATCTCGACGCAATTTGAGTGTTCCATCGTCATTACAAGGCCCTGAACGTTACAATTAACTATCATTACGCGTCGGATTCGAAAATCTAGACTCACAGGAGAACGACCATAAAGTGCCCGAGGCAGCAATAGACCCTTGGAGGCAAGTCGGCTGGAGGACGATGTATTGAATCTCGACGCAATTTGAGTGTTTCATCGGCATTAGGAGGCCCTGAACGTTACAATTAACTATCATTTTAGTGTCGGATTCGATAATCTAAACTCACAGGTGTACGACCATAAGGTGCCCGAGGCAGCAACAGACCCTTGGAGACAAGTCGGCTGGAGGCCGATGTATTGAATTTCGACGCAATTTGAGTGTTCCATCGTCATTAGGTGGCCCTGAACGTTACAATTAACAATCAGTTTTGCGTCGGGTTCGAAAATCTAGACTCACAGCAGAACGATCACAAGGTGCCCGTGGCAGCTATTGACCCTTGGAGACAAGTCGGTTGGAGGACGATGTATTGAATCGCGACGCAATTTGAGTGTTCCATCGGCATTAGGAGGCCCTGAACGTTACAGTTAACTATCATTTTAGTGTCGGATTCGAAAATCTACTAATAGGAGAAGGATCATATGGTGCACGAGACTGCAATATCCCCTTGGATACAAGTCGACTGGAGGTCGATGTATTGACTCTCGACGCAATTTGAGTGTTCCATCGCCAATAGGAGGCCCTGAACGTTACAATTAACTAACATTTTAGCGTCGGATTCGAAAATCTACTAACAGGAGAAGGATCATATGGTGCACGAGAGTGCAATATCCCCTTGGATACAAGTCGACTGGATGTCGATGTATTGACTCTCGACGCAATTTGAGTGTTCCATCGTCTTTAGGAGTCCCTGAACGTTACAATTAACTATCATTTTAGCGTCGGATTCGAAAATCTACTCACAGGAGAAGTTCATACGGTGCTCGAGGCAGCAATAGACCCTTGCAGACAAGTCGGCTGGAAACCGATGTATAGATTCTCGACACAATTTGAGTGTCGCATCGTCATTAGGAGGCCCTAAACGTTACAATTAACTATCATTTTTGCGTCGGATTCGATAATCTAAACTCACAGGAGAACGACCATAAGGTGCCCGAGGCAGCAACAGACCCTTGCAGACAAGTCGGCTGGAGGCCGATGTATTGAATCTCGACGCAATTTGAGTGTTCCATCGTCATTACAAGGCCCTGTACGTTACAATTAACTATCATTTATGCGTCGGATTCGAAAATCTAGACTCACAGGAGAACTACCATAAGGTGCCCGAGGCAGCAATAGACCCTTGGAGACAAGTCGGCTGGAGGCCGATGTATTGAATCTCGACGCAATTTGAGTGTTCCATCGTCATGGCAAGGCCCTGAACGTTACAATTAACTATCATTTTTGCGTCGGATTCGAGAATCTAGACTCACAGGAGAGCGACCAAAAGGTGCCCGAGGCAGCAATAGACCCTTGGAGACAAGTCATCTGGAGGTCGATGTATTGAATCTCGACGCAATTTGAGTGTTCCATCGCCAACAGGAGGCCCCGAACGTTACAATTATCTATGAGTTTTGCGTCGTATTCCAAAATCTAGACTCACAGGAGAACGACCATTTGGTGCCCGAGGCAGCAATAGACCCTTGGAGACAAGTCGGCTGGAGGACGATGTATTGAATCTCGTCGCAATTTGAGTGTTCCATCGTCATTAGGAGGCCCTGAACGTTACAATTAACTATCATTTTATCGTCGGATTTGAAAATCTAGACTCACAGGAGAACGACCATAAGGTGCCCGAGGCAGCAACTGACTATAGGAGACAAGTCGGCTGGAGGCCGATGTATTGAATCTCGACGCAATTTGAGTGTTCCATCGTCATTAGGTAGCCCTGAACGTTACAATTAACAATCAGTTTTGCGTCGGGTTCGAAAATCTAGACTCACAGCAGAACGATCACAAGGTGCCCGTGGCAGCTATTGACCCTTGGAGACAAGTCGGCTGGAGGCCGATGTATTGAATCTCGACGCGATTTGAGTGTCCCATCGTCATTAGGAGGCCCTAAACGTTACAATTAACTATCATTTTTGCGTCGGATTCGATAATCTAAACTCACAGCAGAACGACCATAAGGTGCCCGAGGCAGCAATAGACCCTTGGAGACAAGTCGGCTGGAGGCCGATGTATTGAATCTCGACGCAATTTGAGTGTTCCATCGTCATTAGGTGGCCCTGAACGTTAGAATTAACAATCAGTTTTGCATCGGGTTCGAAAATCTAGACTCACAGCAGAACGATCACAAGGTGCCCGTGGCAGCTATTGACCCTTGGAGACAAGTCGGTTGGAGGACGATGTATTTAATCGCGACGCAATTTGAGTGCTCCATCGTTATTTGGAGGCCCTGAACGTTACAATTCACTATCATTTTTGCGTCGGATTCGAAATTCTAGACTCACAGGAGAAGGATCATATTGTGCCCGAGACAGCAATATCCCCTTGGAGACAAGTCGGCTGGAGGCCGATGTATTGAATCTCGACGCAATTTGAGTGTTCCATCGTCATTACAAGGCTCTGAGCGTTACAATTAACTATGAGTTTTGCGTCGGATTCGAAAACGTAGAATCACCGGAGACGGACCATGTGGAGCCCGAGGCAGCGATATCCCTTTGGAGACAAGTCGGCTGGAGGCCGATGTATTGAATCTCGACGCAATTTGAGTGTTCCATCGTCTTTAGGAGGCCCTGAACGTTACAATTAACTACCATTTTTGCGTTGGATTCGATAATCTAATCTCACAGGAGGACGACCATAAGGTGCCCGAGGCAGCAACAGACCCTTGGAGACAAGTCGGCTGGATGCCGATGTATTGAATCTCGACGCAATTTGAGTGTTCCATCGTCATTACAAGGCCCTGAACGTTACAATTAACTATCATTTATGCGTCGGATTCGAAAATCTAGACTCACAGGAGAACGACCATAAAGTGCCCGAGGCAGCAATAGACCCTTGGAGACAAGTCGGCTGGAGGACGATGTATTGAATCTCGACGCAATTTGAGTGTTTCATCGGCATTAGGAGGCCCTGAACGTTACAATTAACTATCATTTTAGTGTCGGATTCGATAATCTAAACTCACAGGTGTACGACCATAAGGTGCCCGAGGCAGCAACAGACCCTTGGAGACAAGTCGGCTGGAGGCCGATGTATTGAATTTCGACGCAATTTGAGTGTTCCATCGTCATTAGGTGGCCCTGAACGTTACAATTAACGATCAGTTTTGCGTCGGGTTCGAAAATCTAGACTCACAGCAGAACGATCACAAGGTGCCCGTGGCAGCTATTGACCCTTGGAGACAAGTCGGTTGGAGGACGATGTATTGAATCGCGACGCAATTTGAGTGTTCCATCGGCATTAGGAGGCCCTGAACGTTACAGTTAACTATCATTTTAGTGTCGGATTCGAAAATCTACTAATAGGAGAAGGATCATATGGTGCACGAGACTGCAATATCCCCTTGGATACAAGTCGACTGGAGGTCGATGTATTGACTCTCGACGCAATTTGAGTGTTCCATCGCCAATAGGAGGCCCTGAACGTTACAATTAACTATCATTTTAGCGTCGGATTCGAAAATCTACTAACAGGAGAAGGATCATATGGTGCACGAGAGTGCAATATCCCCTTGGATACAAGTCGACTGGATGTCGATGTATTGACTCTCGACGCAATTTGAGTGTTCCATCGTCTTTAGGAGTCCCTGAACGTTACAATTAACTATCATTTTAGCGTCGGATTCGAAAATCTACTCACAGGAGAAGTTCATACGGTGCTCGAGGCAGCAATAGACCCTTGCAGACAAGTCGGCTGGAAACCGATGTATAGATTCTCGACACAATTTGAGTGTCGCATCGTCATTAGGAGGCCCTAAACGTTACAATTAACTATCATTTTTGCGTCGGATTCGATAATCTAAACTCACAGGAGAACGACCATAAGGTGCCCGAGGCAGCAACAGACCCTTGCAGACAAGTCGGCTGGAGGCCGATGTATTGAATCTCGACGCAATTTGAGTGTTCCATCGTCATTACAAGGCCCTGTACGTTACAATTAACTATCATTTATGCGTCGGATTCGAAAATCTAGACTCACAGGAGAACGACCATAAGGTGCCCGAGGCAGCAACAGACTATAGGAGACAAGTCGGCTGGAGGCCGATGTATTGCATCTCGACGCAATTTGAGTGTTCCATCGTCATTAGGAGGCCCTGAACGTTACAATTAACTATCATTTTATCGTCGGGTTCGAAAATCTAGACTCACAGCAGAACGATCACAAGGTGCCCGTGGCAGCTATTGACCCTTGGAGACAAGCTGGTTGGAGGACGATGTATTGAATCGCGACGCAATTTGAGTGTTCCATCGGCATTAGGAGGCCCTGAACGTTACAGTTAACTATCATTTTAGTGTCGGATTCGAAAATCTACTTACAGGAGAAGGATCACATGGTGCACGAGACTGCAATATCCCCTTGGATACAAGTCGACTGGAGGTCGATGTATTGACTCTCGACGCAATTTGAGTGTTCCATCGCCAATAGGAGGCCCTGAACGTTACAATTAACTATCATTTTAGCGTCGGATTCGAAAATCTACTAACAAGAGAAGGATCATATGGTGCACGAGAGTGCAATATCCCCTTGGATACAAGTCGACTGGATGTCGATGTATTGACTCTCGAAGCAATTTGAGTGTTCCATCGTCTTTAGGAGTCCCTGAACGTTACAATTAACTATCATTTATGCGTCGGATTCGAAAATCTACTCACAGGAGAAGTTCATACGGTGCTCGAGGCAGCAATAGACCCTTGGAGACAAGTCGGCTGGAAACCGATGTATTGATTCTCGACACAATTTGAGTGTCCCATCGTCATTAGGAGGCTCTAAACGTTACAATTAACTATCATTTTTGCGTCGGAATCGATAATCTAAACTCACAGGAGATCGACCATAAGGTGCCCGAGGCAGCAACAGACCCTTGGAGACAAGTCGGCTGGAGGCCGATGTATTGAATCTCGACGCAATTTGAGTGTTCCATCGTCATTACAAGGCCCTGAACGTTACAATTAACTATCATTTATGCGTCGGATTCGAAAATCTAGACTCACAGGAGAACGACCATAAGGTGCCCGAGGCAGCAACAGACCCTTGGAGACAAGTCGGCTGGAGGACGATGTAGAGAATCTCGACGCAATTTGAGTGTTCCATCGGCATTAGGAGGCCCTGAACGTTACAATTAACTATCATTTTTGCGTCGGATTCGATAATCTAAACTCACAGGAGAACGACCATAAGATGCCCGAGGCAGCAACAGACCCTTGGAGACGAGTCGGCTGGAGGCCGATGTATTGAATCTCGACGCAATTTGAGTGTTCCATCGTCATTACAAGGCCCTGAGCGTTACAATTAACTATCATTTTTGCGTCGGATTCGAGAATCTAGACTCACAGGAGAACGACCATAAGGTGCCCGAGGCAGCAATAGACCCTTGGAGACAAGTCGGCTGGAGGTCGATGTATTGAATCTCGACGAAATTTGAGTGTTCCATCGCCAACAGGAGGCCCCGAACGTTACAATTATCTATGAGTTTTGCGTCGTATTCCAAAATCTAGACTCACAGGAGAACGACCATTTGGTGCCCGAGGCAGCAATAGACCCTTGGAGACAAGTCGGCTGGAGGACGATGTATTGAATCTCGTCGCAATTTGAGTGTTCCATCGTCATTAGGAGGCCCTGAACGTTACAATTAACTATCACTTTATCGTCGGATTCGAAAATCTAGACTCACAGGAGAACGACCATAAGGTGCCCGAGGCAGCAACTGACTATAGGAGACAAGTCGGCTGGAGGCCGATGTATTGAATCTCGACGCACTTTGAGTGTTCCATCGTCATTAGGTGGCCCTGAACGTTACAATTAACAATCAGTTTTGCGTCGGGTTCGAAAATCTAGACTCACAGCAGAACGATCACAAGGTGCCCGTGGCAGCTATTGACCCTTGGAGACAAGTCGGTTGGAGGACGATGTATTGAATCGCGACGCAATTTGAGTGCTCCATCGTTATTTGGAGGCCCTGAACGTTACAATTCACTATCATTTTTGCGTCGGATTCGAAATTCTAGACTCACAGGAGAAGGATCATATTGTGCCTGAGACAGCAATATCCCCTTGGAGACAAGTCGGCAGGAGGCCGATGTATTGAATCTCGACGCAAATTGAGTGTTCCATCGTCATTACAAGGCTCTGAACGTTACAATTAACTACCATTTTTGCGTCGGATTCGAAAATGTAGACTCACAGCAGAACGACCATAAGGTACCCGAGGCAGCAACAGACCCTTGGAGACAAGTCGGCTGGAGGCCGATGTATTGAATCTCGACGCAATTTGAGTGTCCCATCGTCATTAGGAGGCCCTGAACGTTACAATTAACTATCATTTTTGCGTCGGATTCGATAATCTAAACTCACAGCAGAACGACCATAAGGTGCCCGAGGCAGCAATAGACCCTTGGAGACAAGTCGGCTGGAGGCCGATGTATTGAATCTCGACTCAATTTGTGTGCTCCATCGTCATTAGGAGGCCCTGAACGTTACAATTAACTATGAGTTTTGCGTCGGATTCGAAAACGTAGAATCACCGGAGACGGACCATGTGGAGCCCGAGGCAGCGATATCCCTTTGGAGACAAGTCGGCTGGAGGCCGATGTATTGAATCGCGACGCAATATGAGTGTTCCATCGGCATTAGGAGGCCCTGAACGTTACAGTTAACTATCATTTTAGTGTCGGATTCGAAAATCTACTAACAGGAGAAGGATCATATGGTGCACGGGACTGCAATATCCCCTTGGATACAAGTCGACTGGAGGTCGATGTATTGACTCTCGACGCAATTTGAGTGTTCCATCGCCAATAGGAGGCCCTGAACGTTACAATTAACTATCATTTTAGCGTCGGATTCGAAAATCTACTAACAGGAGAAGGATCATATGGTGCACGAGAGTGCAATATCCCCTTGGATACAAGTCGACTGGATGTCGATGTATTGACTCTCGACGCAATTTGAGTCTTCCATCGTCTTTAGGAGTCCCTGAACGTTACAATTAACTATCATTTTAGCGTCGGATTCGAAAATCTACTCACAGGAGAAGTTCATACGGTGCTCGAGGCAGCAATAGACCCTTGGAGACAAGTCGGCTGGAAACCGATGTATTGATTCTCGACACAATTTGAGTGTCCCATCGTCATTAGGAGGCCCTAAACGTTACAATTAACTATCATTTTTGCGTCGGATTCCATAATCTAAACTCACAGGAGAACGACCATAAGGTGCCCGAGGCAGCAACAGACCCTTGGAGACAAGTCGGCTGGAGGCCGATGTATTGAATCTCGACGCAATTTGAATGTTCCATCGTCATTACAAGGCCCTGAACGTTACAATTAACTATCATTTATGCGTCGGATTCGAAAATCTAGACTCAGAGGAGAACGACCATAAGGTGCCCGAGGCAGCAATAGACCCTTGGAGACAAGTCGGCTGGAGGACGATGTAGAGAATCTCGACGCAATTTGAGTGTTCCATCGGCATTAGGAGGCCCTGAACGTTACAATTAACTATCATTTTTGCGTCGGATTCGATAATCTAAACTCACAGGAGAACGACCATAAGGTGCCCGAGGCAGCAACAGACCCTTGGAGACAAGTCGGCTGGAGGCCGATGTATTGAATCTCGACGCAATTTGAGTGTTCCATCGTCATTACAAGGCCCTGAGCGTTACAATTAACTATCATTTTTGCGTCGGATTCGAGAATCTAGGCTCACAGGAGAACGACCATAAGGTGCCCGATGCAGCAATAGACCCTTGGAGACAAGACGGCTGGAGGTCGATGTATTGAATCTCGACGCAATTTGAGTGTTCCATCGCCAATAGGAGGCCCCGAACGTTACAATTATCTATGAGTTTTGCGTCGTATTCCAAAATCTAGACTCACAGGAGAAGGATCATATTGTGCCCGAGACAGCAATATCCCCTTGGAGACAAGTCGGCTGGAGGCCGATGTATTGAATCTCGACGCAATTTGAGTGTTCCATCGTCATTAGGAGGCCCTGAACGTTACAATTAGCTATCATTTTCGCGTCGGATATGAAAATCTAGACTCACAGGAGACGGACCACATGGAGCCCGAGGCAGCAATATCCCCATGGAGACAAGTCGGCTGGAGGTCGATGTATTGAATCTCGTCGCAATTTGAGAGTTCCATCGTCATTAGGAGGCCCTGAACGTTACAATTAACTATCATTTTATCGTCGGATTCGAAAATCTAGACTCACAGCAGACGGACCATTTGGTGCCCGAGGCAGCAATAGACCCTTGGAGACAAGTCGGCTGGAGGACGATGTATTGAATCTCGTCGCAATTTGAGAGTTCCATCGTCATTAGGAGGCCCTGAACGTTACAATTAACTATCATTTTATCGTCGGATTCGAAAATCTAGACTCACAGGAAAACGACCATAAGGTGCCCGAGGCAGCAACTGACTATAGGAGACAAGTCGGCTGGAGGCCGATGTATTGAATCTCGACGCAATTTGAGTGTTCCATCGTCATTAGGTGGCCCTGAACGTTACAATTAACAATCAGTTTTGCGTCGGGTTCGAAAATCTAGACTCACAGCAGAACGATCACAAGGTGCCCGTGGCAGCTATTGACCCTTGGAGACAAGTCGGTTGGAGGCCGATGTATTGAATCTCGACGCAATTTGAGTGTTCCATCGTCATTACAAGGCTCTGAACGTTACAATTAACTATCATTTTTGCGTCGGATTCGAAAATCTAGACTCACAGCAGAACGACCATAAGGTGCCCGAGGCAGCAACAGACCCTTGGAGACAAGTCGGCTGGAGGCGGACGTATTGAATCTCGTCGCAATTTGAGTGTTCCATCGTCATTAGAAGGCCCTGAACGTTACAATTAACTATCATTTTTGCGTCGGATTCGAAAATCTAGACTTACAAGAGACCTACAATAAGGTGTCCGAGGCAGCATTAGACCCTTGGAGACAAGTCGGCTGGAGGACGATGTATTGAATCTCGACGCAATTTGAGTGTCCCATCGTCATTAGGAGGCCCTAAACGTTACAATTAACTATCATTTTTGCATCGGATTCGAAAATCTAGACTCACAGGAGAACGACCATTAGGTGCCCGAGGCAGCAATAGACCCTGGGAGACAAGTCGACTGGAGGCCCATGTATTGAATCTCGACGCAATTTGAGTGTTCCATCGTCATTACAAGGCCATGAACGTTACAATTAACTATCATTTTTGCGTCGGATTCGAAAATCTAGACTAACAGGAGAAGGATCATATTGTGAGCGAGTCGACTGGAGGTCGATGTATTGACTCTCGACGCAATTTGAGTTTTCCATAGTCTTTAGGAGTCCCTGAACGTTACAATTAACTATCATTTATGCGTCGGATTCGAAAATCTAGACTCACAGGAGAACGACCATAAGGTGCCCGAGGCAGCAACAGACCCTTGGAGACAAGTCAGCTGGAGGCCGATGTATTGAATCTCGACGCAATTTGAGTGTTCCATCGTCATTACAGGGCCCTGAACGTTACAATTAACTATCATTTTTGCGTCGGATTCGAAAATATAGACTCACAGGAGAACGACCATAAGGTGCCCGAGGCAGCAGTAGACCCTTGGAGACATGTCGGCTGGAAACCGATGTATTGAATATCGACGCAATTTGAGTGTTCCATCGTCATTACAAGGCCCTGAACGTTACAATTAACTATCATTTTTGCGTCGGATTTGAAAATCTAGACTCACAGGAGAAGGATCATATTGTGCCCGAGACAGCAATATCCCCTTGGAGACAAGTCGGCTGGAGGACGATGTATTGAATCTCGACGCAATTTGAGTGTCCCATCGTCATTAGGAGGCCGTAAATGTTACAATTAACTACTATTTTTGCGTCGGATTCGATAATCTAAACTCACAGGAGAACGACCATAAGGTGCTCGAGGCAGCAACAGACCCTTGGAGACAAGTCGGCTGGAGGCCGATGTATTGAATCTCGACGCAATTTGAGTGTTCCATCGTCATTACAAGGCCCTGAACGTTACAATTAACTATCATTTTTGCGTCGCATTCGAAAATCTAGACACTCAGGAGAACGACCATAAGGTGCCCGAGGCAGCAATAGACATTTGGAGACAAGTCGGCTGGAGGTCGTTGTATTGAATCTCGACGCAATTTGCGTGTTCCATCGCCAATAGGAGTCACTGAACGTTACAATGAACTATGAGTTTTGCGTCGGATTCGAAAACGTAGAATTACCGGAGACGGACCATGTGGTGCCCGAGGCAGCGATATCCCCTTGGAGACAAGTCGGCTGGAGGCCGATGTATTGAATCTCGACGTAATTTGAGTGTTCCATCGTCATTAGAAGGCCCTGAACGTTACAATTAACTATCATTTTTGCGTCGTATTCGAAAATCTAGACTCACAGGAGAACGACCATAAGGTGCATGAGGCAGCAATAGACCCTTGGAGACAAGTCGGCTGGAAACCGATGTATTGATTCTTGACGCAATTGGAGTGTTCCATCGTCATTAGGAGGCCTTGAACGTTACAATTAACTATGAGTTTTGCGTCGGATTCGAAAATCTAGACTCACAGGAGAACGACCATAAGGTGCCCGAGGCAGCAACAGACCCTTGGAGACAAGTCAGCTGGAGGCCGATGTATTGAATCTCGACGCAATTTGAGTGTTCCATCGTCATTACAAGGCCCTGAACGTTACAATTAACTATCATTTTTGCGTCGGATTCGAAAATCTAGACTCACAGGAGAACGACCATAAGGTGCCCGAGGCAGCAACTGACTATAGGAGACAAGTCGGCTGGAGGCCGATGTATTGAATCTCGACGCAATTGGAGTGTTCCATCGTCATTAGGTGGCCCTGAACGTTACAATTAACAATCAGTTTTGCGTCGGGTTCGATAATCTAGACTCACAGCAGAACGATCACAAGGTGCCCGTGGCAGCTATTGACCCTTGGAGACAAGTCGGTTGGAGGACGATGTATTGAATCGCGACGCAATTTGAGTGCTCCATCGTTATTTGGAGGCCCTGAACGTTACAATTCACTATCATTTTTGCGTCGGATTCGAAAATCTAGACTCACAGGAGAAGGATCATATTGTGCCCGAGACAGCAATATCCCCTTGGAGACAAGTCGGCTGGAGGCCGATGTATTGAATCTCGACGCAATTTGAGTGTTCCATCGTCATTAGGTGGCCCTGAACGTTACAATTAACTATCATTTTAGCGTCGGATTCGAAAATCTACTAACAAGAGAAGGATCATATGGTGCACGAGAGTGCAATATCCCCTTGGATACAAGTCGACTGGATGTCGATGTATTGACTCTCGAAGCAATTTGAGTGTTCCATCGTCTTTAGGAGTCCCTGAACGTTACAATTAACTATCATTTATGCGTCGGATTCGAAAATCTACTCACAGGAGAAGTTCATACGGTGCTCGAGGCAGCAATAGACCCTTGGAGACAAGTCGGCTGGAAACCGATGTATTGATTCTCGACACAATTTGAGTGTCCCATCGTCATTAGGAGGCTCTAAACGTTACAATTAACTATCATTTTTGCGTCGGAATCAATAATCTAAACTCACAGGAGATCGACCATAAGGTGCCCGAGGCAGCAACAGACCCTTGGAGACAAGTCGGCTGGAGGCCGATGTATTGAATCTCGACGCAATTTGAGTGTTCCATCGTCATTACAAGGCCCTGAACGTTACAATTAACTATCATTTATGCGTCGGATTCGAAAATCTAGACTCACAGGAGAACGACCATAAGGTGCCCGAGGCAGCAACAGACCCTTGGAGACAAGTCGGCTGGAGGACGATGTAGAGAATCTCGACGCAATTTGAGTGTTCCATCGGCATTAGGAGGCCCTGAACGTTACAATTAACTATCATTTTTGCGTCGGATTCGATAATCTAAACTCACAGGAGAACGACCATAAGGTGCCCGAGGCAGCAACAGACCCTTGGAGACGAGTCGGCTGGAGGCCGATGTATTGAATCTCGACGCAATTTGAGTGTTCCATCGTCATTACAAGGCCCTGAGCGTTACAATTAACTATCATTTTTGCGTCGGATTCGAGAATCTAGACTCACAGGAGAACGACCATAAGGTGCCCGAGGCAGCAATAGACCCTTGGAGACAAGTCGGCTGGAGGTCGATGTATTGAATCTCGACGAAATTTGAGTGTTCCATCGCCAACAGGAGGCCCCGAACGTTACAATTATCTATGAGTTTTGCGTCGTATTCCAAAATCTAGACTCACAGGAGAACGACCATTTGGTGCCCGAGGCAGCAATAGACCCTTGGAGACAAGTCGGCTGGAGGACGATGTATTGAATCTCGTCGCAATTTGAGTGTTCCATCGTCATTAGGAGGCCCTGAACGTTACAATTAACTATCACTTTATCGTCGGATTCGAAAATCTAGACTCACAGGAGAACGACCATAAGGTGCCCGAGGCAGCAACTGACTATAGGAGACAAGTCGGCTGGAGGCCGATGTATTGAATCTCGACGCAATTTGAGTGTTCCATCGTCATTAGGTGGCCCTGAACGTTACAATTAACAATCAGTTTTGCGTCGGGTTCGAAAATCTAGACTCACAGCAGAACGATCACAAGGTGCCCGTGGCAGCTATTGACCCTTGGAGACAAGTCGGTTGGAGGACGATGTATTGAATCGCGACGCAATTTGA
Source organism: Schistocerca serialis cubense (assembly GCF_023864345.2). NCBI lineage: Eukaryota > Metazoa > Arthropoda > Insecta > Orthoptera > Acrididae > Schistocerca > Schistocerca serialis. The sequence goes on from NW_026047583.1 coordinate 59,324,740, forward strand.
GTGCTCCATCGTTATTTGGAGGCCCTGAACGTTACAATTCACTATCATTTTTGCGTCGGATTCGAAATTCTAGACTCACAGGAGAAGGATCATATTGTGCCTGAGACAGCAATATCCCCTTGGAGACAAGTCGGCAGGAGGCCGATGTATTGAATCTCGACGCAAATTGAGTGTTCCATCGTCATTACAAGGCTCTGAACGTTACAATTAACTACCATTTTTGCGTCGGATTCGAAAATGTAGACTCACAGCAGAACGACCATAAGGTACCCGAGGCAGCAACAGACCCTTGGAGACAAGTCGGCTGGAGGCCGATGTATTGAATCTCGACGCAATTTGAGTGTCCCATCGTCATTAGGAGGCCCTAAACGTTACAATTAACTATCATTTTTGCGTCGGATTCGATAATCTAAACTCACAGCAGAACGACCATAAGGTGCCCGAGGCAGCAATAGACCCTTGGAGACAAGTCGGCTGGAGGCCGATGTATTGAATCTCGACTCAATTTGTGTGCTCCATCGTCATTAGGAGGCCCTGAACGTTACAATTAACTATGAGTTTTGCGTCGGATTCGAAAACGTAGAATCACCGGAGACGGACCATGTGGAGCCCGAGGCAGCGATATCCCTTTGGAGACAAGTCGGCTGGAGGCCGATGTATTGAATCGCGACGCAATATGAGTGTTCCATCGGCATTAGGAGGCCCTGAACGTTACAGTTAACTATCATTTTAGTGTCGGATTCGAAAATCTACTAACAGGAGAAGGATCATATGGTGCACGAGACTGCAATATCCCCTTGGATACAAGTCGACTGGAGGTCGATGTATTGACTCTCGACGCAATTTGAGTGTTCCATCGCCAATAGGAGTCCCTGAACGTTACAATTAACTATCATTTTAGCGTCGGATTCGAAAATCTACTCACAGGAGAAGTTCATACGGTGCTCGAGGCAGCAATAGACCCTTGGAGACAAGTCGGCTGGAGGCCGATGTATTGAATCTCGACGCAATTTGAGTGTTCCATCGTCATTAGGTGGCCCTGAACGTTACAATTAACTATCATTTTAGCGTCGGATTCGAAAATCTACTAACAAGAGAAGGATCATATGGTGCACGAGAGTGCAATATCCCCTTGGATACAAGTCGACTGGATGTCGATGTATTGACTCTCGAAGCAATTTGAGTGTTCCATCGTCTTTAGGAGTCCCTGAACGTTACAATTAACTATCATTTATGCGTCGGATTCGAAAATCTACTCACAGGAGAAGTTCATACGGTGCTCGAGGCAGCAATAGACCCTTGGAGACAAGTCGGCTGGAAACCGATGTATTGATTCTCGACACAATTTGAGTGTCCCATCGTCATTAGGAGGCTCTAAACGTTACAATTAACTATCATTTTTGCGTCGGAATCAATAATCTAAACTCACAGGAGATCGACCATAAGGTGCCCGAGGCAGCAACAGACCCTTGGAGACAAGTCGGCTGGAGGCCGATGTATTGAATCTCGACGCAATTTGAGTGTTCCATCGTCATTACAAGGCCCTGAACGTTACAATTAACTATCATTTATGCGTCGGATTCGAAAATCTAGACTCACAGGAGAACGACCATAAGGTGCCCGAGGCAGCAACAGACCCTTGGAGACAAGTCGGCTGGAGGACGATGTAGAGAATCTCGACGCAATTTGAGTGTTCCATCGGCATTAGGAGGCCCTGAACGTTACAATTAACTATCATTTTTGCGTCGGATTCGATAATCTAAACTCACAGGAGAACGACCATAAGGTGCCCGAGGCAGCAACAGACCCTTGGAGACGAGTCGGCTGGAGGCCGATGTATTGAATCTCGACGCAATTTGAGTGTTCCATCGTCATTACAAGGCCCTGAGCGTTACAATTAACTATCATTTTTGCGTCGGATTCGAGAATCTAGACTCACAGGAGAACGACCATAAGGTGCCCGAGGCAGCAATAGACCCTTGGAGACAAGTCGGCTGGAGGTCGATGTATTGAATCTCGACGAAATTTGAGTGTTCCATCGCCAACAGGAGGCCCCGAACGTTACAATTATCTATGAGTTTTGCGTCGTATTCCAAAATCTAGACTCACAGGAGAACGACCATTTGGTGCCCGAGGCAGCAATAGACCCTTGGAGACAAGTCGGCTGGAGGACGATGTATTGAATCTCGTCGCAATTTGAGTGTTCCATCGTCATTAGGAGGCCCTGAACGTTACAATTAACTATCACTTTATCGTCGGATTCGAAAATCTAGACTCACAGGAGAACGACCATAAGGTGCCCGAGGCAGCAACTGACTATAGGAGACAAGTCGGCTGGAGGCCGATGTATTGAATCTCGACGCAATTTGAGTGTTCCATCGTCATTAGGTGGTCCTGAACGTTACAATTAACAATCAGTTTTGCGTCGGGTTCGAAAATCTAGACTCACAGCAGAACGATCACAAGGTGCCCGTGGCAGCTATTGACCCTTGGAGACAAGTCGGTTGGAGGACGATGTATTGAATCGCGACGCAATTTGAGTGCTCCATCGTTATTTGGAGGCCCTGAACGTTACAATTCACTATCATTTTTGCGTCGGATTCGAAATTCTAGACTCACAGGAGAAGGATCATATTGTGCCTGAGACAGCAATATCCCCTTGGAGACAAGTCGGCAGGAGGCCGATGTATTGAATCTCGACGCAAATTGAGTGTTCCATCGTCATTACAAGGCTCTGAACGTTACAATTAACTACCATTTTTGCGTCGGATTCGAAAATGTAGACTCACAGCAGAACGACCATAAGGTACCCGAGGCAGCAACAGACCCTTGGAGACAAGTCGGCTGGAGGCCGATGTATTGAATCTCGACGCAATTTGAGTGTCCCATCGTCATTAGGAGGCCCTAAACGTTACAATTAACTATCATTTTTGCGTCGGATTCGATAATCTAAACTCACAGCAGAACGACCATAAGGTGCCCGAGGCAGCAATAGACCCTTGGAGACAAGTCGGCTGGAGGCCGATGTATTGAATCTCGACTCAATTTGTGTGCTCCATCGTCATTAGGAGGCCCTGAACGTTACAATTAACTATGAGTTTTGCGTCGGATTCGAAAACGTAGAATCACCGGAGACGGACCATGTGGAGCCCGAGGCAGCGATATCCCTTTGGAGACAAGTCGGCTGGAGGCCGATGTATTGAATCGCGACGCAATATGAGTGTTCCATCGGCATTAGGAGGCCCTGAACGTTACAGTTAACTATCATTTTAGTGTCGGATTCGAAAATCTACTAACAGGAGAAGGATCATATGGTGCACGAGACTGCAATATCCCCTTGGATACAAGTCGACTGGAGGTCGATGTATTGACTCTCGACGCAATTTGAGTGTTCCATCGCCAATAGGAGTCCCTGAACGTTACAATTAACTATCATTTTAGCGTCGGATTCGAAAATCTACTCACAGGAGAAGTTCATACGGTGCTCGAGGCAGCAATAGACCCTTGGAGACAAGTCGGCTGGAAACCGATGTATTGATTCTCGACACAATTTGAGTGTCCCATCGTCATTAGGAGGCCCTAAACGTTACAATTAACTATCATTTTTGCGTCGGATTCCATAATCTAAACTCACAGGAGAACGACCATAAGGTGCCCGAGGCAGCAACAGACCCTTGGAGACAAGTCGGCTGGAGGCCGATGTATTGAATCTCGACGCAATTTGAGTGTTCCATCGTCATTACAAGGCCCTGAACGTTACAATTAACTATCATTTATGCGTCGGATTCGAAAATCTAGACTCAGAGGAGAACGACCATAAGGTGCCCGAGGCAGCAATAGACCCTTGGAGACAAGTCGGCTGGAGGACGATGTAGAGAATCTCGACGCAATTTGAGTGTTCCATCGGCATTAGGAGGCCCTGAACGTTACAATTAACTATCATTTTTGCGTCGGATTCGATAATCTAAACTCACAGGAGAACGACCATAAGGTGCCCGAGGCAGCAACAGACCCTTGGAGACAAGTCGGCTGGAGGCCGATGTATTGAATCTCGACGCAATTTGAGTGTTCCATCGTCATTACAAGGCCCTGAGCGTTACAATTAACTATCATTTTTGCGTCGGATTCGAGAATCTAGACTCACAGGAGAACGACCATAAGGTGCCCGATGCAGCAATAGACCCTTGGAGACAAGACGGCTGGAGGTCGATGTATTGAATCTCGACGCAATTTGAGTGTTCCATCGCCAATAGGAGGCCCCGAACGTTACAATTATCTATGAGTTTTGCGTCGTATTCCAAAATCTAGACTCACAGGAGAAGGATCATATTGTGCCCGAGACAGCAATATCCCCTTGGAGACAAGTCGGCTGGAGGCCGATGTATTGAATCTCGACGCAATTTGAGTGTTCCATCGTCATTAGGAGGCCCTGAACGTTACAATTAGCTATCATTTTCGCGTCGGATATGAAAATCTAGACTCACAGGAGACGGACCACATGGAGCCCGAGGCAGCAATATCCCCATGGAGACAAGTCGGCTGGAGGTCGATGTATTGAATCTCGACTCAATTTGAGTGTTCCATCGTCATTAGGTGGCCCTGAACGTTACAATTAACAATCAGTTTTGCGTCGGGTTCGAAAACCTAGACTTGCAAGAGAACGACCATAAGGTGCCCGAGGCAGCAATAGACCCTTGGAGACAAGTCGGCTGGAGGACGATGTATTGGATCGCGACGCAATTTGAGTGTTCAGTCGTCATTAGGAGGCCCTGAATGTTACAATTAACTATCAGTTTTTCGTCGGATTCGAAAATCTAGACTCACAGCAGACGGACCATTTGGTGCCCGAGGCAGCAATAGACCCTTGGAGACAAGTCGGCTGGAGGACGATGTATTGAATCTCGTCGCAATTTGAGAGTTCCATCGTCATTAGGAGGCCCTGAACGTTACAATTAACTATCATTTTATCGTCGGATTCGAAAATCTAGACTCACAGGAAAACGACCATAAGGTGCCCGAGGCAGCAACTGACTATAGGAGACAAGTCGGCTGGAGGCCGATGTATTGAATCTCGACGCAATTTGAGTGTTCCATCGTCATTAGGTGGCCCTGAACGTTACAATTAACAATCAGTTTTGCGTCGGGTTCGAAAATCTAGACTCACAGCAGAACGATCACAAGGTGCCCGTGGCAGCTATTGACCCTTGGAGACAAGTCGGTTGGAGGCCGATGTATTGAATCTCGACGCAATTTGAGTGTTCCATCGTCATTACAAGGCTCTGAACGTTACAATTAACTATCATTTTTGCGTCGGATTCGAAAATCTAGACTCACAGCAGAACGACCATAAGGTGCCCGAGGCAGCAACAGACCCTTGGAGACAAGTCGGCTGGAGGCGGACGTATTGAATCTCGTCGCAATTTGAGTGTTCCATCGTCATTAGAAGGCCCTGAACGTTACAATTAACTATCATTTTTGCGTCGGATTCGAAAATCTAGACTTACAAGAGACCTACAATAAGGTGTCCGAGGCAGCATTAGACCCTTGGAGACAAGTCGGCTGGAGGACGATGTATTGAATCTCGACGCAATTTGAGTGTCCCATCGTCATTAGGAGGCCCTAAACGTTACAATTAACTATCATTTTTGCATCGGATTCGAAAATCTAGACTCACAGGAGAACGACCATTAGGTGCCCGAGGCAGCAATAGACCCTGGGAGACAAGTCGACTGGAGGCCCATGTATTGAATCTCGACGCAATTTGAGTGTTCCATCGTCATTACAAGGCCATGAACGTTACAATTAACTATCATTTTTGCGTCGGATTCGAAAATCTAGACTAACAGGAGAAGGATCATATTGTGAGCGAGTCGACTGGAGGTCGATGTATTGACTCTCGACGCAATTTGAGTTTTCCATAGTCTTTAGGAGTCCCTGAACGTTACAATTAACTATCATTTATGCGTCGGATTCGAAAATCTAGACTCACAGGAGAACGACCATAAGGTGCCCGAGGCAGCAACAGACCCTTGGAGACAAGTCAGCTGGAGGCCGATGTAATGAATCTCGACGCAATTTGAGTGTTCCATCGTCATTACAGGGCCCTGAACGTTACAATTAACTATCATTTTTGCGTCGGATTCGAAAATATAGACTCACAGGAGAACGACCATAAGGTGCCCGAGGCAGCAGTAGACCCTTGGAGACATGTCGGCTGGAAACCGATGTATTGAATATCGACGCAATTTGAGTGTTCCATCGTCATTACAAGGCCCTGAACGTTACAATTAACTATCATTTTTGCGTCGGATTTGAAAATCTAGACTCACAGGAGAAGGATCATATTGTGCCCGAGACAGCAATATCCCCTTGGAGACAAGTCGGCTGGAGGACGATGTATTGAATCTCGACGCAATTTGAGTGTCCCATCGTCATTAGGAGGCCGTAAATGTTACAATTAACTACTATTTTTGCGTCGGATTCGATAATCTAAACTCACAGGAGAACGACCATAAGGTGCTCGAGGCAGCAACAGACCCTTGGAGACAAGTCGGCTGGAGGCCGATGTATTGAATCTCGACGCAATTTGAGTGTTCCATCGTCATTACAAGGCCCTGAACGTTACAATTAACTATCATTTTTGCGTCGCATTCGAAAATCTAGACACTCAGGAGAACGACCATAAGGTGCCCGAGGCAGCAATAGACATTTGGAGACAAGTCGGCTGGAGGTCGTTGTATTGAATCTCGACGCAATTTGCGTGTTCCATCGCCAATAGGAGTCACTGAACGTTACAATGAACTATGAGTTTTGCGTCGGATTCGAAAACGTAGAATTACCGGAGACGGACCATGTGGTGCCCGAGGCAGCGATATCCCCTTGGAGACAAGTCGGCTGGAGGCCGATGTATTGAATCTCGACGTAATTTGAGTGTTCCATCGTCATTAGAAGGCCCTGAACGTTACAATTAACTATCATTTTTGCGTCGTATTCGAAAATCTAGACTCACAGGAGAACGACCATAAGGTGCATGAGGCAGCAATAGACCCTTGGAGACAAGTCGGCTGGAAACCGATGTATTGATTCTTGACGCAATTGGAGTGTTCCATCGTCATTAGGAGGCCTTGAACGTTACAATTAACTATGAGTTTTGCGTCGGATTCGAAAATCTAGACTCACAGGAGAACGACCATAAGGTGCCCGAGGCAGCAACAGACCCTTGGAGACAAGTCAGCTGGAGGCCGATGTATTGAATCTCGACGCAATTTGAGTGTTCCATCGTCATTACAAGGCCCTGAACGTTACAATTAACTATCATTTTTGCGTCGGATTCGAAAATCTAGACTCACAGGAGAACGACCATAAGGTGCCCGAGGCAGCAACTGACTATAGGAGACAAGTCGGCTGGAGGCCGATGTATTGAATCTCGACGCAATTGGAGTGTTCCATCGTCATTAGGTGGCCCTGAACGTTACAATTAACAATCAGTTTTGCGTCGGGTTCGATAATCTAGACTCACAGCAGAACGATCACAAGGTGCCCGTGGCAGCTATTGACCCTTGGAGACAAGTCGGTTGGAGGACGATGTATTGAATCGCGACGCAATTTGAGTGCTCCATCGTTATTTGGAGGCCCTGAACGTTACAATTCACTATCATTTTTGCGTCGGATTCGAAAATCTAGACTCACAGGAGAAGGATCATATTGTGCCCGAGACAGCAATATCCCCTTGGAGACAAGTCGGCTGGAGGCCGATGTATTGAATCTCGACGCAATTTGAGTGTTCCATCGTCATTAGGTGGCCCTGAACGTTACAATTAACAATCAGTTTTGCGTCGGGTTCGAAAACCTAGACTTGCAAGAGAACGACCATAAGGTGCCCGAGGCAGCAATAGACCCTTGGAGACAAGTCGGCTGGAGGACGATGTATTGGATCGCGACGCAATTTGAGTGTTCAGTCGTCATTAGGAGGCCCGGAATGTTACAATTAACTATCAGTTTTTCGTCGGATTCGAAAATCTAGACTCACAGCAGACGGACCATTTGGTGCCCGAGGCAGCAATAGACCCTTGGAGACAAGTCGGCTGGAGGTCGATGTATTGAATCTCGACGCAATTTGAGTGTTCCATCGCCAATAGGAGGCCCCGAACGTTACAAGTATCTATGAGTTTTGCGTCGTATTCCAAAATCTAGACACACAGGAGAACGACCATTTGGTGCCCGAGGCAGCAATAGACCCTTGGAGACAAGTCGGCTGGAGGACGATGTATTGAATCTCGTCGCAATTTGAGAGTTCCATCGTCATTAGGAGGCCCTGAACGTTACAATTAACTATCATTTTATCGTCGGATTCGAAAATCTAGACTCACAGGAGAACGACCATAAGGTGCCCGAGGCAGCAACTGACTATAGGAGACAAGTCGGCTGGAGGCCGATGTATTGAATCTCGACGCAATTTGAGTGTTCCATCGTCATTAGGTGGCCCTGAACGTTACAATTAACAATCAGTTTTGTGTCGGGTTCAAAAATCTAGACTCACAGCAGAACGATCACAAGGTGCCCGTGGCAGCTATTGACCCTTGGAGACAAGTCGGTTGGAGGCCGATGTATTGAATCTCGACGCAATTTGAGTGTTCCATCGTCATTACAAGGCTCTGAACGTTACAATTAACTATCATTTTTGCGTCGGATTCGAAAATCTAGACTCACAGCAGAACGACCATAAGGTGCCCGAGGCAGCAACAGACCCTTGGAGACAAGTCGGCTGGAGGCGGACGTATTGAATCTCGTCGCAATTTGAGTGTTCCATCGTCATTAGAAGGCCCTGAACGTAACAATTAACTATCATTTTTGCGTCGGATTCGAAAATCTAGACTTACAAGAGAACTACAATAAGGTGTCCGAGGCAGCATTAGACCCTTGGAGACAAGTCGGCTGGAGGACGATGTATTGAATCTCGACGCAATTTGAGTGTCCCATCGTCATTAGGAGGCCCTAAACGTTACAATTAACTATCATTTTTGCATCGGATTCGAAAATCTAGACTCACAGGAGAACGACCATTAGGTGCCCGAGGCAGCAATAGACCCTGGGAGACAAGTCGACTGGAGGCCCATGTATTGAATCTCGACGCAATTTGAGTGTTCCATCGTCATTACAAGGCCATGAACGTTACAATTAACTATCATTTTTGCGTCGGATTCGAAAATCTAGACTAACAGGAGAAGGATCATATTGTGAGCGAGACTGTAATATCCCCTTGGATACAAGTCGACTGGAGGTCGATGTATTGACTCTCGACGCAATTTGAGTTTTCCATAGTCTTTAGGAGTCCCTGAACGTTACAATTAACTATCATTTATGCGTCGGATTCGAAAATCTAGACTCACAGGAGAACGACCGTAAGGTGCCCGAGGCAGCAATAGACCCTTGGAGACAAGTCGGCTGGAAACCGATGTATTGATTCTTGACGCAATTTGAGTGTTCCATCGTCATTAGGAGGCCCTGAACGTTACAATTAACTATGAGTTTTGCGTCGGATTCGAAAATATAGACTCACAGGAGAACGACCATAAGGTGCCCGAGGCAGCAGTAGACCCTTGGAGACATGTCGGCTGGAAACCGATGTATTGAATATCGACGCAATTTGAGTGTTCCATCGTCATTACAAGGCCCTGAACGTTACAATTAACTATCATTTTTGCGTCGGATTTGAAAATCTAGACTCACAGGAGAAGGATCATATTGTGCCCGAGACAGCAATATCCCCTTGGAGACAAGTCGGCTGGAGGACGATGTATTGAATCTCGACGCAATTTGAGTGTCCCATCGTCATTAGGAGGCCGTAAATGTTACAATTAACTACTATTTTTGCGTCGGATTCGATAATCTAAACTCACAGGAGAACGACCATAAGGTCCTCGAGGCAGCAACAGACCCTTGGAGACAAGTCGGCTGGAGGCCGATGTATTGAATCTCGACGCAATTTGAGTGTTCCATCGTCATTACAAGGCCCTGAACGTTACAATTAACTATCATTTTTGCGTCGGATTCGAAAATCTAGACACTCAGGAGAACGACCATAAGGTGCCCGAGGCAGCAATAGACATTTGGAGACAAGTCGGCTGGAGGTCGTTGTATTGAATCTCGACGCAATTTGCGTGTTCCATCGCCAATAGGAGGCACTGAACGTTACAATTAACTATGAGTTTTGCGTCGGATTCGAAAACGTAGAATTACCGGAGTCGGACCATGTGGTGCCCGAGGCAGCGATATCCCCTTGGAGACAAGTCGGCTGGAGGCCGATGTATTGAATCTCGACGCAATTTGAGTGTTCCATCGTCATTAGAAGGCCCTGAACGTTACAATTAACTATCATTTTTGCGTCGTATTCGAAAATCTAGACTCACAGGAGAACGACCATAAGGTGCATGAGGCAGCAATAGACCCTTGGAGACAAGTCGGCTGGAAACCGATGTATTGATTCTTGACGCAATTTGAGTGTTCCATCGTCATTAGGAGGCCTTGAACGTTACAATTAACTATGAGTTTTGCGTCGGATTCGAAAATCTAGACTCACAGGAGAACGACCATAAGGTGCCCGAGGCAGCAACAGACCCTTGGAGACAAGTCAGCTGGAGGCCGATGTATTGAATCTCGACGCAATTTGAGTGTTCCATCGTCATTACAAGGCCCTGAACGTTACAATTAACTATCATTTTTGCGTCGGATTCGAAAATCTAGACTCACAGGAGAACGACCATAAGGTGCCCGATGCAGCAATAGACACTTGGAGACAAGTCGGCTGGAGGTCGTTGTATTGAATCTCGACGCAATTTGAGAGATCCATCGCCAATAGGCGGCACTGAACGTTACAATTAACTATGAGTTTTGCGTCGGATTCGAAAACGTAGAATCACCGGAGACGGACCATGTGGTGCCCGAGGCAGCGATATCCCCTTGAAGACAAGTCGGCTGGAGGCCGATGTATTGAATCTCGACGCAATTTGAGTGTTCCATCGTCATTAGAAGGCCCTGAACGTTACAATTAACTATCATTTTTGCGTCGGATTCGAAAATCTTGACTCACAGGAGAACGACCGTAAGGTGCATGAGGCAGCAATAGACCCTTGGAGACAAGTCGGCTGGAAACCGATGTATTGATTCTTGACGCAATTTGAGTGTTCCATCGTCATTAGGAGGCCTTGAACGTTACAATTAACTATGAGTTTTGCGTCGGATTCGAAAATCTAGACTCACAGGAGAACGACCATAAGGTGCCCGAGGCAGCAACAGACCCTTGGAGACAAGTCAGCTGGAGGCCGATGTATTGAATCTCGACGCAATTTGAGTGTTCCATCGTCATTACAAGGCCCTGAACGTTACAATTAACTATCATTTTTGCGTCGGATTCGAAAATCTAGACTCACAGGAGAACGACCATAAGGTGCCCGAGGCAGCAACTGACCATAGGAGACAAGTCGGCTGGAGGCCGATGTATTGAATCTCGACGCAATTGGAGTGTTCCATCGTCATTAGGTGGCCCTGAACGTTACAATTAACAATCAGTTTTGCGTCGGGTTCGATAATCTAGACTCACAGCAGAACGATCACAAGGTGCCCGTGGCAGCTATTGACCCTTGGAGACAAGTCGGTTGGAGGACGATGTATTGAATCGCGACGCAATTTGAGTGCTCCATCGTTATTTGGAGGCCCTGAACGTTACAATTCACTATCATTTTTGCGTCGGATTCGAAAATCTAGACTCACAGGAGAAGGATCATATTGTGCCCGAGACAGCAATATCCCCTTGGAGACAAGTCGGCTGGAGGCCGATGTATTGAATCTCGACGCAATTTGAGTGTTCCATCGTCATTAGGAGGCCCTGAACGTTACAATTAACTATCATTTTCGCGTCGGATATGAAAATCTAGACTCACAGGAGACGGACCACATGGAGCCCGAGGCAGCAATATCCCCATGGAGACAAGTCGGCTGGATGTCGATGTATTGAATCTCGACTCAATTTGAGTGTTCCATCGTCATTAGGTGGCCCTGAACGTTACAATTAACAATCAGTTTTGCGTCGGGTTCGAAAACCTAGACTTGCAAGAGAACGATCATAAGGTGCCCGAGGCAGCAATAGACCCTTGGAGACAAGTCGGCTGGAGGACGATGTATTGGATCGCGACGCAATTTGAGTGTTCAGTCGTCATTAGGAGGCCCTGAATGTTACAATTAACTATCAGTTTTTCGTCGGATTCGAAAATCTAGACTCACAGCAGACGGACCATTTGGTGCCCGAGGCAGCAATAGACCCTTGGAGACAAGTCGGCTGGAGGTCGATGTATTGAATCTCGACGCAATTTGAGTGTTCCATCGTCATTACAAGGCTCTGAACGTTACAATTAACTATCATTTTTGCGTCGGATTCGAAAATCTAGACTCACAGCAGAACGACCATAAGGTGCCCGAGGCAGCAACAGACCCTTGGAGACAAGTCGGCTGGAGGCGGACGTATTGAATCTCGTCGCAATTTGAGTGTTCCATCGTCATTAGAAGGCCCTGAACGTAACAATTAACCATCATTTTTGCGTCGGATTCGAAAATCTAGACTTACAAGAGAACTACAATAAGGTGTCCGAGGCAGCATTAGACCCTTGGAGACAAGTCGGCTGGAGGACGATGTATTGACTCTCGACGCAATTTGAGTTTTCCATAGTCTTTAGGAGTCCCTGAACGTTACAATTAACTATCATTTATGCGTCGGATTCGAAAATCTAGACTCACAGGAGAACGACCGTAAGGTGCCCGAGGCAGCAATAGACCCTTGGAGACAAGTCGGCTGGAAACCGATGTATTGATTCTTGACGCAATTTGAGTGTTCCATCGTCATTAGGAGGCCCTGAACGTTACAATTAACTATGAGTTTTGCGTCGGATTCGAAAATCTAGACTCACAGGAGAACGACCATAAGGTGCCCGAGGCAGCAACAGACCCTTGGAGACAAGTCAGCTGGAGGCCGATGTATTGAATCTCGACGCAATTTGAGTGTTCCATCGTCATTACAGGGCCCTGAACGTTACAATTAACTATCATTTTTGCGTCGGATTCGAAAATATAGACTCACAGGAGAACGACCATAAGGTGCCCGAGGCAGCAGTAGACCCTTGGAGACATGTCGGCTGGAAACCGATGTATTGAATATCGACGCAATTTGAGTGTTCCATCGTCATTACAAGGCCCTGAACGTTACAATTAACTATCATTTTTGCGTCGGATTTGAAAATCTAGACTCACAGGAGAAGGATCATATTGTGCCCGAGACAGCAATATCCCCTTGGAGACAAGTCGGCTGGAGGACGATGTATTGAATCTCGACGCAATTTGAGTGTCCCATCGTCATTAGGAGGCCGTAAATGTTACAATTAACTACTATTTTTGCGTCGGATTCGATAATCTAAACTCACAGGAGAACGACCATAAGGTGCTCGAGGCAGCAACAGACCCTTGGAGACAAGTCGGCTGGACCCGATGTATTGAATCTCGACGCAATTTGAGTGTTCCATCGTCATTACAAGGCCCTGAACGTTACAATTAACTATCATTTTTGCGTCGGATTCGAAAATCTAGACACTCAGGAGAACGACCATAAGGTGCCCGAGGCAGCAATAGACATTTGGAGACAAGTCGGCTGGAGGTCGTTGTATTGAATCTCGACGCAATTTGCGTGTTCCATCGCCAATAGGAGGCACTGAACGTTACAATTAACTATGAGTTTTGCGTCGGATTCGAAAACGTAGAATTACCGGAGACGGACCATGTGGTGCCCGAGGCAGCGATATCCCCTTGGAGACAAGTCGGCTGGAGGCCGATGTATTGAATCTCGACGCAATTTGAGTGTTCCATCGTCATTAGAAGGCCCTGAACGTTACAATTAACTATCATTTTTGCGTCGTATTCGAAAATCTAGACTCACAGGAGAACGACCATAAGGTGCATGAGGCAGCAATAGACCCTTGGAGACAAGTCGGCTGGAAACCGATGTATTGATTCTTGACGCAATTTGAGTGTTCCATCGTCATTAGGAGGCCTTGAACGTTACAATTAACTATGAGTTTTGCGTCGGATTCGAAAATCTAGACTCACAGGAGAACGACCATAAGGTGCCCGAGGCAGCAACAGACCCTTGGAGACAAGTCAGCTGGAGGCCGATGTATTGAATCTCGACGCAATTTGAGTGTTCCATCGTCATTACAAGGCCCTGAACGTTACAATTAACTATCATTTTTGCGTCGGATTCGAAAATCTAGACTCACAGGAGAACGACCATAAGGTGCCCGATGCAGCAATAGACACTTGGAGACAAGTCGGCTGGAGGTCGTTGTATTGAATCTCGACGCAATTTGAGTGATCCATCGCCAATAGGCGGCACTGAACGTTACAATTAACTATGAGTTTTGCGTCGGATTCGAAAACGTAGAATCACCGGAGACGGACCATGTGGTGCCCGAGGCAGCGATATCCCCTTGGAGACAAGTCGGCTGGAGGCCGATGTATTGAATCTCGACGCAATTTGAGTGTTCCATCGTCATTAGAAGGCCCTGAACGTTACAATTAACTATCATTTTTGCGTCGGATTCGAAAATCTTGACTCACAGGAGAACGACCGTAAGGTGCCCGAGGCAGCAATAGACCTTTGGAGACAAGTCGGCTGGAGGACGATGTATTGAATCTCGACGCAATTTGAGTGTTCCATCGTCTTTAGGAGTCCCTGAACGTTACAATTAACTATCATTTATGCGTCGGATTCGAAAATCTAGACTCACAGGAGAACGACCATAAGGTGCATGAGGCAGCAATAGACCCTTGGAGACAAGTCGGCTGGAAACCGATGTATTGATTCTTGACGCAATTTGAGTGTTCCATCGTCATTAGGAGGCCTTGAACGTTACAATTAACTATGAGTTTTGCGTCGGATTCGAAAATCTAGACTCACAGGAGAACGACCATAAGGTGCCCGAGGCAGCAATAGACCCTTGGAGACAAGTCGGCTGGAGGACGATGTATTGGATCGCGACGCAATTTGCATGTTCCATCGTCATTAGGAGGCCCTGAATGTTACAATTAACTATCAGTTTTTCGTCGGAATCGAAAATCTAGACTCACAGGAGACGGAACACATGGAGCCCGGGGCAGCAATATCCCCTTGGAGACAAGTCGGCTGGAGGCCGATGTATTGAATCTCGACGCAATTTGAGTGTTCCATCGTCATTAGGAGGCCCTAAACGTTACAATCATTTTTGCGTCGGATTCGATAATCTAAACTCACAGGAGAACGACCATATCGTGCCCGAGGCAGCAATAGACCCTTGGAGACAAGTCGGCTGGAGGCCGATGTATTGAATCTCGACGCTATTTCAGTGTTTCATCGTCATTAGGAGGCCCTAAACGTTACAATTAACTATCATTTTTGCGTCGGATTCGATAATCTAAACTCACAGGAGACCGACCATAAGGTGCCCGAGGCAGCAACAGACCCTTGGAGACAAGTCGGCTGGAGGCCAATGTATTGAATCTCGACGCAATTTGAGTGTTCCATCGTCATTAGGAGGCCCTAAACGTTACAATTAACTATCATTTTTGCGTCGGATTCGATAATCTAAACTCACAGGAGAACGACCATAAGGTGCCCGAGGCAGCAGCAGACCCTTGGAGACAAGTCGGCTGGAGGCTGATGTATTGAATCACGACGCAATTTGAGTGTTCCATCGTCATTAAGAGGCCCTGAACGTTACAATTAACAATCAGTTTCGCGTCGGGTTCGAAAATCTAGACTCACAGGAGAACGACCATAAGGTGCCCGAGGCTGCAATAGACCCTTGGAGACAAGTCGACTGGAGGCCGATGTATTGAATCTCGACGCAATTTGAGTGTTCCATCGTCATTAGGAGGCCAAGAACGTTACAATTAACTATCATTTTTGCGTCGGATTCGATAATCTAAACTCACAGGAGAACGACCATAAGGTGCCCGAGGCAGCAACAGACCCTTGGAGACTAGTCGGCTGGAGGCCGATGTATTGAATCTCGACGCAATTTGAGTGTTCCATCGTCATTACAAGGCCCTGAACGTAACTATTAACTATCATTTTTGCGTCGGATTCGAAAATCTAGACTCACAGGAGAACGACCATAAGGTGCCCGAGGCAGCTATAGACCCTTGGAGACAAGTCGGCTGGAGGCCGATGTATTGAATCTCGACGCAATTTGAGAGTTCCATCGTCATTAGGAGACCCTGAACGTTACAATTAACTATCATTCTTGCGTCGGATTCGAAAATCTAGACTCACCGGAAAACGACCATAAGGTGACCGAGGCAGTAATAGACCCTTGGAGACAAGTCGGCTGGAGGCCGATGTATTGAATCTCGACGCAATTTGAGTGTTCCATCGGCATTACAAGGCCCTGAACGTTACAATTAACTATCATTTTTGCGTCGGATTCGATAATCTAGACTCACAGGAGAACGACCATAAGGTGACCGAGGCAGCAATAGACCCTTGGAGACAAGTCGGCTGGAGGCCGATGTATTGAATCTCGACGTAAGTTGAGTGTTCCATCGGCATTAGGAGGCCCTGAACGTTACATTTAACTATCATTTTTGCGTCGGATTCGATAATCTACTCACAGGAGAAGTTCATACGGTGCTCGAGACTGCAATTTTCCCTTGGATACAAATCGACTGGAGGTCGATGTATTGACTCTCGACGCAATTTGAGTGTTCCATCGTCTTTAGGAGTCCCTGAACGTTACAATTAACTGTCATTTATGCGTCGGATTCGAAATTCTAGACTCACAGGAGAACGACCATAAGGTGCCCGAAGCAGCAATAGACCCTTGGAGACAAGTCGGCTCGAAACCGATGTATTGAATCTCGACGCAATTTGAGAGTTCCATCACAAATAGGATGTCCTGAACGTTACAATTAACTATCATTTTTGCGTCGGATTCGAAAATCTAGACTTACAAGAGAACGACCATAAGGTGCCCGAGGCAGCATTAGACCCTTGGAGACAAGTTGGCTGGAGGACGATGTATTGAATCTCGACGAAATTTGAGTGTCCCATCGTCAGTAGGAGGCCCTAAACGTTACAATTAACTATCATTTTTGCGTCGGATTCGATAATCTAAAAGCACAGGAGAACGACCATAAGGTGCCCGAGGCAGCTATAGACCCTTGGAGACAAGTCGGCTGGAGGCCTATGTATTGAATCTCGACGCAATTTGAGTCTTCCATCGTCATTAGGAGGCCCTGAACGTTACAATTAACTATCATTTTTGCGTCGGTTTCGAAAATCTAGACTTACAAGAGAACGACCATAAGGTGCCCGAGTCAGCAACAGGCCCTTGGAGACAAGTTGACTGGAGGCCGATGTATTGAATCTCGACGCAATTTGAGTGTTCCATCGTCATTACAAGGCCCTGAACGTTACAATTAACTATCATTTTTGCGTCGGATTCGAATATCTAGACTCACAGGAGACGGACCACATGGAGCCCGAGGCAGCAATATCCCCTAGTAGACAAGTCGGCTGGAGGAAGATGTATTGACTCTCGACGCAATTTGAGTGTTCCATCGTCATTAAGAGGCCCTGAGCATTGCATTTAACTGTCAGTTTTGCGTCGGATTCTAAAATCTAGACTCACAGGAGAACGACCATACGGTGTACGAGGCAGCAATAGACCCTTGGAGACAAGTCGGCTGGAGGACGATGTTTTGAATCTCGACGCAATTTGAGAGTTCCATCGTCATTAGGAGGCCCTTAACGTTACGATTAACTATCATTTTTGCGTCGGATTCGATAATCTAAACTCACAGGAGAACGACCATAAGGTGCCCGAGGCAGCAACAGACCCTTGGAGACAAGTCGGCTGGAGGCCGATGTATTGAATCTCGACGCAATTTGAGTGTTCCATCGGCATTAGGAGGCCCTGAACGTTACAATTAACTATCATTTATGCGTCGGATTCGAAAATCTACTCACAGGAGAAGTTCATACGGTGCTCGAGGCAGCAATAGACCCTTGGAGACAAGTCGGCTGGAAACCGATGTATTTATTCTTGACGCAATTTGAGTGTTCCATCGTCATTAGGAGGCCCTAAACGTTACAATTAAATATTTTTGCGTCGCATTCGATAATCTAAACTCACAGGAGAACGACCATAAGGTGCCCGAGGCAGCAATAGACCCTTGGAGACAAGTCGGCTGGAGGCCGATGTAGTGAATCTCGACGTAAGTTGAGTGTTCCATCGGCATTAGGAGGCCCTGAACGTTATAATTAACTATCACTTTTGCGTCGGATTCGATATTCTACTCACAGGAGAAGTTCATACGGTGCTCGAGACTGCAATATCCCCTTGGATACAAGTCGACTGGAGGTCGATGTATTGACTCTCGACGCAATTTGAGTGTTCCATCGTCTTTAGGAGTCCCTGAACGTTACAATTAACTATCATTTCTGCGTCGGATTCGAAAATCTAGACTCACAGGAGAACGACCGTAAGGTGCCCGAGGCAGCAACAGACCCTTGGAGACAAGTCGGCTGCAGGCCGATGTATTGAATCTCGACGCAATTTGAGTGTTCCATCGTCATTACAAGGCCCTGAACGTTACATATAACTATCAATTTTGCGTCGGATTCGAAAATCTAGACTCACAAGAGAACGACCATAAAGTGCCCGAAGCAGCAATAGACACTTGGAGACAAGTCGGCTGGAGTACGATGTTTTGAATCTCGACGCAATTTGAGAGTTCCATCGTCATTAGGAGGCCCTTAACGTTACAATTAACTATCATTTTTGCGTCGGATTCGATAATCTAAACTCACAGGTGAACGACAATAAGGTGCCCGAGGCAGCAACAGACCCTTGGAGGCAAGTCGGCAGGAGGCCGATGTATTGAATCTCGACGCAATTTGAGGGTTCCATCGTCATTACATGGCCCTGAACGTTACAATTAACTATCATTTTTGCGTCGGATTCGAAAATCTAGACTCAAAGGAGAACGACCATAAGGTGCCAGAGGCAGCAATAGAAACATGGAGACAAGTCGGCTGGAGGCCGATGTATTGATTCTCGACGCAATTTGAGTGTTCCATCGGCATTAGGAGGCCCTTAACGTTACAATTAACAATCATTTTAGCGTCGGATTCGAATATCTTGACTCACAGGAGAACGCCCATAAGGTGCCCGAGGCAGCAATAGACCCTTGGAGACAAGTCGGCTGGAGGCCTATGTATTGAATCTCGACGCAATTTGAGTGTTCCATCGTCATTAGGAGGCCCTGAACGTTACAATTAACTATCATTTTTGTGTCGGTTTCGAAAATCTAGACTTACAAGAGAACGACCAGAAGGTGCCCGAGGCAGCATTAGACCGAAGGAGACATGTCGGCTGGAGGACGATGTATTGAATCTCGACGCAATTTGAGTGACCCATCGTCATTAGGTGGCCCTAAACGTTACAATTAACTATTATTTTTGCGTCGGATTCTAAAATCTAGACTCACAGGAGAACGACCATACGTTGCCCGAGGCAGCAATAGACCCTTGGAGACAATTCGGCTGGAGGACGATGTTTTGAATCTCAACGCAATTTGAGAATTCCATCGTCATTAGGAGGCCCTTAACGTTACAATTAACTATCATTTTTGCGTCGGATTCGAAAATCTAGACTTACAGGAGAACGACCATAAGGTGGCCGAGGCAGCAATAGACCCTTGGAGACAAGTCGGCTGGAGGCCGATGTATTGAATCTCGACGCAATTTGAGTGTTCCATCCGCATTAGGAGGCCCTGAACGTTACAATTAACTATCATTTATGCGTCGGATTCGAAAATCTACTCACAGGAGAAGTTCATACGGTGCTCGAGGCAGCAATAGACCCTTGGAGACAAGTCGGCTGGAAACCGAAGTATTTATTCTTGACGCAATTTGAGTGTTCCATCGTCATTAGGAGGCCCTAAACGTTACAATTAAATATCATTTTTGCGTCGCATTCGATAATCTAAACTCACAGAAGAACGACCATAAGGTGCCCGAGGCAGCAATAGACCCTTGGAGACAAGTCGGCTGGAGGCCGATGTATTGAATCTCGACGTAAGTTGAGTGTTCCATCGGCATTAGGAGGCCCTGAACGTTACAATTAACTATCATTTTTGCATCGGATTCGATAATCTACTCACAGGAGAAGTTCATACGGTGCTCGAGACTGCAATATCCCCTTGCATACAAGTCGACTGGAGGTCGATGTATTGACTCTCGACGCAATTTGAGTGTTCCATCGTCTTTAGGTGTCCCCGTACGTTACAATTAACTATCATTTTTGCGTCGGATTCGATAATCTAAACTCACAGGAGAACGACCATAAGGTGCCCGAGGCAGCAACAGACCCTTGGAGACAAGTCGGCTGGAGGCCGATGTATTGAATCTCGACGCAATTTGAGTGTTCCATCGTCATTACAAGGCCCTGAACGTTACCATTAACTGTCATTTTTGCGTTGGATTCGATAATCTAAACTCACAGGAGAACGACCATAAGATGCCCGAGGCAGCAATAGACCCTTGGAGACAAGTCGGCTGCAGGCCGATGTATTGAATCTCGACGCAATTTGAGTGTTCCATCGGCATTAGGAGGCCCTGAACGTTACAGTTAACTATCATTTTAGCGTCGGATTCGAAAATCTACAAACAGGAGAAGGATCATATGGTGAACGAGACTGCAATATCCCCTTGGATACAAGTCGGCTGGAGGTTGATGTATTGAATCTCGGCGCAATTTGAGTGTCCCATCGTCATTAGATGGCAATGAACGTTACAATTAACAATCAGTTTTGCGTCGGGTTCGAAAATCTAGACTCACAGGAGAAGGACCATGTGGTGCCCGAGGCAGCGATATCCCCTTGGAGACAAGTCGGCTGGAGGCCGATTTATTGAATCTCGACGCAATATGAGTCTTCTATCGTCATTAGGAGGTCCTAAACGTTACAATTAACTATCATTTTTGCACGGATTTAAAAATCTACTCACAGGAGAAGTTCATTCGGTGCTCGAGGCAGCAACAGACCCTTGGAGACAAGTCGGCTGGAGGCCGATGTATTGAATCTCGACGCAATTTGAGTGTTCCATCGGCATTAGAAGGCCCTGAACGTTACAATTAACTATCATTTTTGCGTCGGATTCGATAATCTAGACTCACAGGAGAACGACCAGAAGGTGCCCGAGGCAGCAATAGACCCTTGGAGACAAGTCGGCTGGAGGCCGATGTATTGAATCTCGACGTAAGTTGAGTGTTCCATCGGCATTAGGAGGCCCTGAACGTTACAATTAACTATCATTTTTGCGTCGGATTCGATAATCTACTCACAGGAGAAGTTCATACGGTGCTCGAGACTGCAATATCACCTTTGATACAAGTCGACTGGAGGTCGATGTATTGACTCTCGACGCGATTTGAGTGTTCCATCGTCTTTAGGAGGCCCTGAACGTTACAATTAACTATCATTTTTTCGTCGGATTCGAAAATCTAGACTTACAAGAGATCGACCATAATGTGCCCGAGGCAGCATTAGACCCTTGGAGACAAGTCGGCTGGAGGACGATGGATTGAATCTCGACGAAATTTGAGTGTCCCATCGTCAGTAGGAGGCCCTAAACGTTACAATTAACTATCATTTTTGCGCCGGATTCGATAATCTAAACTCACAGGAGAACGACCATAAGGTGCCCGAGGCAGCAACAGACCCTTGGAGACAAGTCAGCTGGAGGCCGATGTATTGAATCTCGACGCAATTTGAGTGTTCCATCGTCATTACAAGGCCCTGAACGTTACAATTAACTATCAATTTTGCGTCGGATTCGAAAATCTAGACTCACAAGAGAACGACCATAAAGTGCCCGAGGCAGCAATAGACCCTTGGAGACAAGTCGGCTGGAGGACGATGTATTGAATCTCGACGCAATTTGAGAGTTCCATCGCCAATACGAGGCCCTGAACGTTACAATTAACTATCATTTTTGCGTCGGATTCAAAAATCTACTCACAGGAGAAGTTCATACGGTGCTCGAGGCAGCAATAGACCCTTGGAGACAAGTCGGCTGGAAACCGATGTATTGATTCTTGACGCAATTTGAGTGTTCCATCGTCATTAGGAGCCCCTGAACGTTACAATTAACAATGATTTTAGCGTCGGATCCGAATATCTAGACTCACAGGAGA
Source organism: Schistocerca serialis cubense (assembly GCF_023864345.2). Lineage (NCBI taxonomy): Eukaryota > Metazoa > Arthropoda > Insecta > Orthoptera > Acrididae > Schistocerca > Schistocerca serialis. The sequence continues at coordinate 59,347,017 of NW_026047583.1, forward strand.
ACGACCATAAGTTGGCCGAGGCAGCAATAGACCCTTGGAGACAAGTCGGCTGGAGTCCGATGTATTGAATCTCGACGCAATTTGAGTGTTCCATCGTCATTACATGGCCCTGAACGTTACAATTAACTATCATTTTTGCGTCGGATTCGAAAATCTAGACTCACAGGAGAACGACCATAAGGTGAACGATTCAGCAATAGACCCTTGGAGACAAGTCGGCTGGAGGCCGATGTATTGAATTTCGACGCAATTGGAGTCTTCTATCGTCATTAGGAGGCCCTAAACGTTACAATTAACTATCATTTTTGCGTCGGATTTAAAAATCTACTCACAGGAGAAGTTCATACGGTGCTCGAGGCAGCAACAAACCCTTGGAGACATGTCGGCTGGAGGCCGATGTATTGAATCTCGACGCTAATTGAGTGTTCCATCGGCATTACAAGGCCCTGAACGTTACAATTAACTATCATTTTTGCGTCGGATTCGATACTCTAGACTCACAGGAGAACGACCATAAGGTGCCCGAGGCAGCAATAGACCCTTGGAGACAAGTCGGTTGGAGTCCGAAGTATTGAATCTCGACGCAATTTGAGTGTTCCATCGGCATTAGGAGGCCCTGAACGTTACAATTAACTATCATTTTTGCGTCGGATTCGATAATCTACTCACAGGAGAAGTTCATACGGTGCTCGAGACTGCAATATCCCCTTGGATACAAGTCGACTGGAGGTCGATGTACTGACTCTCGACGCAATTTGAGTGTTCCATCGTCATTACAAGGCCCTGAACGTTACAATTAACTATCATTTTAGCGTCGGATTCGAAAATCTACTCACAGGAGAAGTTCATACGGTGCTCGAGACAGCAATATACCCCTTGGAGACAAATCGACTGGAGGCCGATGTATTGAATCTTGACGCAATTTGAGTGTTCCATCGTCATTAGGAGGCCCTCAACGTTACAATTAACTATCATTTTTGCGTCGGATTCGATAATCTAAGCTCACAGGAGATCGACCATAAGGTGCCCCAGGCAGCAACAGACCCTTGGAGACAAGTCGGCCGGAGGCCGATGTATTGAATCTCGACGCAATTTGAGTGTTCCATCGTCATTACAAGGCCCTGAACGTTACAATTAACTATCATTTTTGCGTCGGATTCGAAAATCTAGACTCACAGGAGAAGGATCATATTGTGCCCGATACAGCAATATCCCCTTGGAGACAAGTCGGCTGGAGGCCAATGTATTGAATCTCGACGCAATTTGAGTGTTCCATCGTCATTAGGAGGCCCTGAACGTTACAATTAACTATCAGTCTCGCGTCGGATTCGAAAATCTAGACTCACAGGAGAACGACAATAAGGTGCCCGAGGCAGCAATAGACTTTTGGAGACAAGTCGGCTGGAGGCCGATGTATTGAATCTCGACGCAATTTGAGTGTTCCATCGTCATTAGGAGGCCCTGAACGTTACAGTTAACAATCATTTTAGCGTCGGATTCGAAAATCTACTCACAGGAGAAGTTCATACGGTGCTCGAGACAGCAATATACCCCTTGGAGACAAATCGACTGGAGGCCGATGTATTCAATATCGACGCAATTTGAGTGTTCCATCGTCATTAGGTTGCCCTGAACGTTATAATGAACTATCAGTTTTGCGTCGGATTCGAAAATCTAGACTGTCGACCAATATATTGACTGTCGACTGTCGACTGTCGACTGGAAACCGATGTATTGATTCTTGACGCAATTTGAGTGTTCCAGCGTCATTAGGAGGCCCTAAACGTTACAATTAAATATAATTTTTGCGTCGGATTCGATAATCTAAACTCACAGGAGAACGACCAGAAGGTGCCCGAGGCAGCAATACACCCTTGGAGACAAGTCGGCTGGAGGCCGATGTATTGAATCTCGACGTAAGTTGAGTGTTCCATCGGCATTAGGAGGCCCTGAACGTTACAATTAACTATTAGTTTTGCGTCGGATTCGAAACTCTAGACTCACAGGAGAACGACCATAAGGTGCCCGAGGCAGCAATAGACCCTTGGAAACAAGTCTGCTGGAGGCGGATGTATTGAATCTCGACGCAATTTGAGTGTTCCATCGTCATTACAAGGCCCTGAACGTTACAATTAACTATCAATTTTGCGTCGGATTCGAAAATCTAGACTCACAAGAGAACGACCATAAAGTGCCCGAGGCAGCAATAGACCCTTGGAGACAAGTCGGCTGGGGGACGATGTATTGAATCTCGACGCAATTTGAGAGTTCCATCGCCAATACGAGGACCTGAACGTTACAGTTAACTATCATTTTTGCGTCGGATTCGAAATTCTAGACTTACAAGAGAACGACCTTAAGGTGCCCGAGGCAGCTTTAGACCCTTGGAGACAAGTCGGCTGGAGGACGATGTATTGAAACTCGACGCAATTTGAGTGTCCCATCGTCAGTAGGAGGCCCTAAGAGTTACAATTAACTATCATTTTTGCGTCGGATTCGATAATCTAAACTCACAGGAGAACGACCATAAGGTGGCCGAGGCAGCAATAGACCCTTGGAGACAAGTCGGCTGCAGGCCGATGTATTGAATCTCGACGCAATTTGAGTGTTCCATCGGCATTAGGAGGCCCTGAACTTTACAGTTAACTATCATTTTAGCGTCGGATTCGAAAATCTACTAACAGGAGAAGGATCATAGGGTCAACGAGACTGCAATATCCCCTTGGATACAAGTCGGCTGGAGGTTGATGTATTGAATCTCGGCGCAATTTGAGTGTCCCATCGTCATTAGATGGCAATGAACGTTACAATTAACAATCAGTTTTGCGTCGGGTTCGAAAATCTAGACTCACAGGAGAAGGACCATGTGGTGCCCGAGGCAGCGATATCCCCTTGGAGACAAGTCGGCTGGAGGCCGATTTATTGAATCTCGACGCAATATGAGTCTTCTATCGTCATTAGGAGGTCCTAAACGTTACAATTAACTATCATTTTTGCACGGATTTAAAAATCTACTCACAGGAGAAGTTCATTCGGTGCTCGAGGCAGCAACAGACCCTTGGAGACAAGTCGGCTGGAGGCCGATGTATTGAATCTCGACGCAATTTGAGTGTTCCATCGGCATTAGAAGGCCCTGAACGTTACAATTAACTATCATTTTTGCGTCGGATTCGATAATCTAGACTCACAGGAGAACGACCAGAAGGTGCCCGAGGCAGCAATAGACCCTTGGAGACAAGTCGGCTGGAGGCCGATGTATTGAATCTCGACGTAAGTTGAGTGTTCCATCGGCATTAGGAGGCCCTGAACGTTACAATTAACTATCATTTTTGCGTCGGATTCGATAATCTACTCACAGGAGAAGTTCATACGGTGCTCGAGACTGCAATATCACCTTTGATACAAGTCGACTGGAGGTCGATGTATTGACTCTCGACGCGATTTGAGTGTTCCATCGTCTTTAGGAGGCCCTGAACGTTACAATTAACTATCATTTTTTCGTCGGATTCGAAAATCTAGACTTACAAGAGATCGACCATAATGTGCCCGAGGCAGCATTAGACCCTTGGAGACAAGTCGGCTGGAGGACGATGGATTGAATCTCGACGAAATTTGAGTGTCCCATCGTCAGTAGGAGGCCCTAAACGTTACAATTAACTATCATTTTTGCGCCGGATTCGATAATCTAAACTCACAGGAGAACGACCATAAGGTGCCCGAGGCAGCAACAGACCCTTGGAGACAAGTCAGCTGGAGGCCGATGTATTGAATCTCGACGCAATTTGAGTGTTCCATCGTCATTACAAGGCCCTGAACGTTACAATTAACTATCAATTTTGCGTCGGATTCGAAAATCTAGACTCACAAGAGAACGACCATAAAGTGCCCGAGGCAGCAATAGACCCTTGGAGACAAGTCGGCTGGAGGACGATGTATTGAATCTCGACGCAATTTGAGAGTTCCATCGCCAATACGAGGCCCTGAACGTTACAATTAACTATCATTTTTGCGTCGGATTCAAAAATCTACTCACAGGAGAAGTTCATACGGTGCTCGAGGCAGCAATAGACCCTTGGAGACAAGTCGGCTGGAAACCGATGTATTGATTCTTGACGCAATTTGAGTGTTCCATCGTCATTAGGAGCCCCTGAACGTTACAATTAACAATGATTTTAGCGTCGGATCCGAATATCTAGACTCACAGGAGAACGACCATAAGTTGGCCGAGGCAGCAATAGACCCTTGGAGACAAGTCGGCTGGAGTCCGATGTATTGAATCTCGACGCAATTTGAGTGTTCCATCGTCATTACATGGCCCTGAACGTTACAATTAACTATCATTTTTGCGTCGGATTCGAAAATCTAGACTCACAGGAGAACGACCATAAGGTGAACGATTCAGCAATAGACCCTTGGAGACAAGTCGGCTGGAGGCCGATGTATTGAATTTCGACGCAATTGGAGTCTTCTATCGTCATTAGGAGGCCCTAAACGTTACAATTAACTATCATTTTTGCGTCGGATTTAAAAATCTACTCACAGGAGAAGTTCATACGGTGCCCGAGGCAGCAATAGACCCTTGGAGACAAGTCGGTTGGAGTCCGAAGTATTGAATCTCGACGCAATTTGAGTGTTCCATCGGCATTAGGAGGCCCTGAACGTTACAATTAACTATCATTTTTGCGTCGGATTCGATAATCTACTCACAGGAGAAGTTCATACGGTGCTCGAGACTGCAATATCCCCTTGGATACAAGTCGACTGGAGGTTGATGTACTGACTCTCGACGCAATTTGAGTGTTCCATCGTCATTACAAGGCCCTGAACGTTACAATTAACTATCATTTTAGCGTCGGATTCGAAAATCTACTCACAGGAGAAGTTCATACGGTGCTCGAGACAGCAATATACCCCTTGGAGACAAATCGACTGGAGGCCGATGTATTGAATCTTGACGCAATTTGAGTGTTCCATCGTCATTAGGAGGCCCTCAACGTTACAATTAACTATCATTTTTGCGTCGGATTCGATAATCTAAGCTCACAGGAGATCGACCATAAGGTGCCCCAGGCAGCAACAGACCCTTGGAGACAAGTCGGCCGGAGGCCGATGTATTGAATCTCGACGCAATTTGAGTGTTCCATCGTCATTACAAGGCCCTGAACGTTACAATTAACTATCATTTTTGCGTCGGATTCGAAAATCTAGACTCACAGGAGAAGGATCATATTGTGCCCGATACAGCAATATCCCCTTGGAGACAAGTCGGCTGGAGGCCAATGTATTGAATCTCGACGCAATTTGAGTGTTCCATCGTCATTAGGAGGCCCTGAACGTTACAATTAACTATCAGTCTCGCGTCGGATTCGAAAATCTAGACTCACAGGAGAACGACAATAAGGTGCCCGAGGCAGCAATAGACTTTTGGAGACAAGTCGGCTGGAGGCCGATGTATTGAATCTCGACGCAATTTGAGTGTTCCATCGTCATTAGGAGGCCCTGAACGTTACAGTTAACAATCATTTTAGCGTCGGATTCGAAAATCTACTCACAGGAGAAGTTCATACGGTGCTCGAGACAGCAATATACCCCTTGGAGACAAATCGACTGGAGGCCGATGTATTCAATATCGACGCAATTTGAGTGTTCCATCGTCATTAGGTTGCCCTGAACGTTATAATGAACTATCAGTTTTGCGTCGGATTCGAAAATCTAGACTGTCGACCAATATATTGACTGTCGACTGTCGACTGTCGACTGGAAACCGATGTATTGATTCTTGACGCAATTTGAGTGTTCCAGCGTCATTAGGAGGCCCTAAACGTTACAATTAAATATAATTTTTGCGTCGGATTCGATAATCTAAACTCACAGGAGAACGACCAGAAGGTGCCCGAGGCAGCAATACACCCTTGGAGACAAGTCGGCTGGAGGCCGATGTATTGAATCTCGACGTAAGTTGAGTGTTCCATCGGCATTAGGAGGCCCTGAACGTTACAATTAACTATTAGTTTTGCGTCGGATTCGAAACTCTAGACTCACAGGAGAACGACCATAAGGTGCCCGAGGCAGCAATAGACCCTTGGAAACAAGTCTGCTGGAGGCGGATGTATTGAATCTCGACGCAATTTGAGTGTTCCATCGTCATTACAAGGCCCTGAACGTTACAATTAACTATCAATTTTGCGTCGGATTCGAAAATCTAGACTCACAAGAGAACGACCATAAAGTGCCCGAGGCAGCAATAGACCCTTGGAGACAAGTCGGCTGGGGGACGATGTATTGAATCTCGACGCAATTTGAGAGTTCCATCGCCAATACGAGGACCTGAACGTTACAGTTAACTATCATTTTTGCGTCGGATTCGAAATTCTAGACTTACAAGAGAACGACCTTAAGGTGCCCGAGGCAGCTTTAGACCCTTGGAGACAAGTCGGCTGGAGGACGATGTATTGAAACTCGACGCAATTTGAGTGTCCCATCGTCAGTAGGAGGCCCTAAGAGTTACAATTAACTATCATTTTTGCGTCGGATTCGATAATCTAAACTCACAGGAGAACGACCATAAGGTGGCCGAGGCAGCAATAGACCCTTGGAGACAAGTCGGCTGCAGGCCGATGTATTGAATCTCGACGCAATTTGAGTGTTCCATCGGCATTAGGAGGCCCTGAACTTTACAGTTAACTATCATTTTAGCGTCGGATTCGAAAATCTACTAACAGGAGAAGGATCATAGGGTCAACGAGACTGCAATATCCCCTTGGATACAAGTCGGCTGGAGGTCGATGTATTGAATGTCGACGCAATTTGAGTCTTCTATCGTCATTAGGAGGCCCTAAACGTTACAATTAACTATCATTTTTGCGTCGGATTTAAAAATCTACTCACAGGAGAAGTTCATACGGTGCTCGAGGCAGCAACAAACCCTTGGAGACATGTCGGCTGGAGGCCGATGTATTGAATCTCGACGCTAATTGAGTGTTCCATCGGCATTACAAGGCCCTGAACGTTACAATTAACTATCATTTTTGCGTCGGATTCGATACTCTAGACTCACAGGAGAACGACCATAAGGTGCCCGAGGCAGCAATAGACCCTTGGAGACAAGTCGGCTGGAGGCCGAAGTATTGAATCTCGACGCAATTTGAGTGTTCCATCGGCATTAGGAGGCCCTGAACGTTACAATTAACTATCATTTTTGCGTCGGATTCGATAATCTACTCACAGGAGAAGTTCATACGGTGCTCGAGACAGCAATATACCCCTTGGAGACAAATCGACTGGAGGCCGATGTATTGAATCTTGACGCAATTTGAGTGTTCTATCGCCATTAGGAGGCCCTCAACGTTACAATTAACTATCATTTTTGCGTCGGATTCGATAATCTAAACTCACAGTAGATCGACCATAAGGTGCCCGAGCCAGCAACAGACCCTTGGAGACAAGTCGGCTGGAGGCCGATGTATTGAATCTCGACGCAATTTGAGTGTTCCATCGTCATTACAAGGCCCTGAACGTTACAATTAACTATCATTTTTGCGTCGGATTCGAAAATCTAGACTCACAGGAGCAGGATCATATTGTGCCCGATACAGCAATATCCCCTTGGAGACAAGTCGGCTGGAGGCCGATGTATTGAATCTCGACGCAATTTGAGTGTTCCATCGTCATTAGGATCCCCTGAACGTTACAGGTAACAATCATTTTAGCGTTGGATTCGAAAATCTACTCACAGGAGAAGTTCATACGGTGCTCGAGACAGCAATATACCCCTTGGAGACAAATCGACTGGAGGCCGATGTATTCAATATCGACGCAATTTGAGTGTTCCATCGTCATTAGGTTGCCCTGAACGTTATAATGAACTATCAGTTTTGCGTCGGATTCGAAAATCTAGACTGTCGACCAATATATTGACTGTCGACTGTCGACTGTCGACTGGAAACCGATGTATTGATTCTTGACGCAATTTGAGTGTTCCATCGTCATTAGGAGGCCCTAAACGTTACAATTAAATATAATTTTTGCGTCGGATTCGATAATCTAAACTCACAGGAGAACGACCATAAGGTGCCCGAGGCAGCATTAGTCCCTTGGAGAGAAGTCGGCTGGAGGACGATGTATTGGATCGCGACTCAATTTGAGTGTTCCATCGTCATTAGGAGGCCCTGAATGTTACAATTAACTATCAGTTTTTCGCGGATTCGAAAATCTAGACTCACAGCAGACGGACCATTTGGTGCCCGGGGCAGCAATATCCCCTTGGAGACAAGTCGGCTGGAGGCCGAAGTATTGAATCTCGACGCAATTTGAGTGTTCCATCGTCATTACAAGGCCCTGTACGTTACAATTAACTATCATTTTTGCGTCGGATTCGATAATCTAAACTCACAGTAGATCGACCATAAGGTGCCCGAGCCAGCAACAGACCCTTGGAGACAAGTCGGCTGGAGGCCGATGTATTGAATCTCGACGCAATTTGAGTGTTCCATCGTCATTACAAGGCCCTGAACGTTACAATTAACTATCATTTTTGCGTCGGATTCGAAAATCTAGACTCACAGGAGCAGGATCATATTGTGCCCGATACAGCAATATCCCCTTGGAGACAAGTCGGCTGGAGGCCGATGTATTGAATCTCGACGCAATTTGAGAGTTCCGTCGTCATTAGGAGGCCCTAAACGTTACAATTAACTAACATTTTTGCGTCGGATTCAAAAATCTACTCACAGGAGAAGTTCATACGGTGCTGGAGGCAGCAACAGACCCTTGGAGACAAGTCGGCTATAGGCCGATGTATTGAATCCCGACGCAATTTGAGTGTTCCATCGGCATTACAAGGCCCTGAACGTTACAATTAACTATGAGTTTTGCGTCGGATTCGAAAATCTACTCACAGGAGAAGTTCATACGGTGCTCGGGACAGCAATATACCCCTTGGAGACAAATCGACTGGAGGCCGATGTATTGAATCTTTTCGCAATTTGAGTGTTCCATCGTCATTCCAAGGCCCTGAACGTTACAATTAACTATGAGTTTTGCGTCGGATTCGAAAATCTAGACTCACAGGAGAACGACCATAAGAGACCCGACGTAGCATTAGATCCTTGGAGACAAGTCGGCTGGAGGCCGACGTATTGAATCTCGACGCAATTTGAGTCTTCTATTGTCATTAGGAGGCCCTAAACGTTACAATTAACTGTCATTTTTGCGTCGGATTCAAAAATCTACTCACAGGAGAAGTTCAATAAGGTGCTCGAGGCAGCAACAGACCCTTGGAGACAAGTCGGCTATAGGCCGATGTATTGAATCTCGACGCAATTTGAGTGTTCCATCGGCATTACAAGGCCCTGAACGTTACTATTAACTATCATTTTTGCGTGGGATTCGATAATCTAGACTCACAGGAGAACGACCATAAGGTGCCCGAGGCAGCAATAGACCCTTGGAGACAAGTCGGCTGGAGGCCGATGTATTGAATCTCGGCGAAATTTGATTGCTCCATCGGCATTAGGAGGCCCTGAACGTTACAATTAACTATCAGTTTCGTGTCGGATTCGATAATCTACTCACAGGAGAAGTTCATACGGTGCTCGAGACTGCAATATCCCCTTGGATACAAGTCGACTGGAGGTCGATGTATTGACTCTCGACGCAATTTGAGTGTTCCATTGTCTTTAGGAGTCCCTGAACGTTACAATTAACTATCATTTATGCATCGGATTCGAAAATCTAGACTCACAGGAGAACGACCATAAGGTGCCCAAGGCAGCAATAGACCCTTGGAGACAAGTCGGCTGGAAACCGATAAATTGACTGTTGACGCAATTTGAGTGTTCCATCGTCATTAGGAGGCCCTGAACGTTACAATTAATAATCATTTTAGCGTCGGATTCGAAAATCTACTCACAGGAGAAGTTCATACGGTGCTCGAGACTGCAATATCCCCTTGGAAACAAGTCGACTGGAGGTCGATGTATTGACTCTCGACGCAATTTGAGTGTTCCATCGTCATTACAAGGCCCTGAACGTTACAATTAACTATCATTTTAGCGTCGGATTCGAAAATCTACTCACAGGACAAGTTCATACGGTGCTCGAGACAGCAATATACCCCTTGGAGACAAATCGACTGGAGGCCGATGTATTGAATCTTGACGCAATTTGAGTGTTCCATCGTCATTAGGAGGCCCTCAACGTTACAATTATCTATCATTTTTGCGTCGGATTCGATAATCTAAACTCACAGTAGATCGACCATAAGGTGCCCGAGGCAGCAACAGACCCTTAGAGACAAGTCGGCTGGAGGCCGATGTATTGAATCTCGACGCAATTTGAGTGTTCCATCGTCATTACAAGGCCCTGAACGTTACAATTAACTATCATTTTTGCGTCGGATTCGAAAATCTAGACCCACAGGAGAAGGATCATATTGTGCCCGATACAGCAATATCCCCTTGGAGACAAGTCGGCTGGAGGCCGATGTATTGAATCTCGACGCAATTTGAGAGTTCCGTCGTCATTAGGAGGCCCCAAACGTTACAATTAACTAACATTTTTGCGTCGGATTCAAAAATCTACTCACAGGAGAAGTTCATACGGTGCTGGAGGCAGCAACAGACCCTTGGAGACAAGTCGGCTATAGGCCGATGTATTGAATCCCGACGCAATTTGAGTGTTCCATCGGCATTACAAGGCCCTGAACGTTACAATTAACTATCATTTTTGCGTGGGATTCGATAATCTAGACTCACAGGAGAATGACCATAAGGTGCCCGAGGCAGCAATAGACCCTTGGAGACAAGGCGGCTGCAGTCCGATGTATCGAATCTCGACGCAATTTGAGTGTTCCATCGGCATTAGGCGGCCCTGAACGTTACAATTACCTATCATATTTGCGTCGGATTCGATAATCTAAACTCACAGGAGAACGACCATAAGGTGCCCGAAATAGCATTAGATCCTTGGAGACAAGTCGGCTGGAGGCCGACGTATTGAATCTCGACGCAATTTGAGTGTTCCATCGGCATTACAAGGCCCTGAACGTTACAATTAACTATGAGTTTTGCGTCGGATTCGAAAATCTACTCACAGGAGAAGTTCATACGGTGCTCGGGACAGCAATATACCCCTTGGAGACAAATCGACTGGAGGCCGATGTATTGAATCTTTTCGCAATTTGAGTGTTCCATCGTCATTCCAAGGCCCTGAACGTTACAATTAACTATCAGTTTTGCGTCGGATTCGAAAATCTAGACTCACAGGAGAACGACCATAAGAGACCCGAGGTAGCATTAGATCCTTGGAGACAAGTCGGCTGGAGGCCGACGTATTGAATCTCGACGCAATTTGAGTCTTCTATTGTCATTAGGAGGCCCTAAACGTTACAATTAACAGTCATTTTTGCGTCGGATTCAAAAATCTACTCTTAGGAGAAGTTCATAAGGTGCTCGAGGCAGCAACAGACCCTTGGCGACAAGTCGGCTATAGGCCGATGTATTGAATCTCGACGCAATTTGAGTGTTCCATCGTCATTAGGTTGCCCTGAACGTTATAATGAACTATCAGTTTTGCGTCGGATTCGAAAATCTAGACTTACAAGAGAACGACCATAAGGTGCCCGAGGCAGCAATATCCCCTTGGAGACAAATCGGCTGGAGGACGATGTATTGAATCTCGACGCAATTTGAGTCTTCTATCGTCATTAGAAGGCCCTGAACATTACATTTAACAATCAGTTTCGCGTCGGATTCGAAAATCTAGGCTCACAGGAGAACGATCATATTGTGCCCGAGACAGCAATATCCCCTTGGAGACAAGTCGTCTGGAGGCCGATGTATTGAATCTCGACGCAATTTGAGTTTTCCGTCGTCATTAGAAGGCCCTAAACGTTACAATTAACTATCATTTTCGCGTCGGATTCGATAATCTAAACCCACAGGAGAACGACCATAAGGCGCCCGAGGCAGCAATAGACCCTTGGAGACAAATCGGCTGGAGGACGATGTATTGAATCTCGACGCAATTCGAGTCTTCTATCGTCTGTAGAAGGCCCTGAACGTTACAATTAACAATCAGTTTCGTGTCGAATTCGGATATCTAGACTTACAAGAGAACGACTATAACGTGCCCGAGGCAGCATTAGACCCTTGGAGACAAGTCGGCTGGAGGACGATGTATTGAATCTCGACGCAATTTGAGTGTTCCATCGGCATTAGGAGGCCCTGAGCGTTACAATTAACTATCATATTTGCGTCGGATTCGATAATCTATACTCACAGGAGAACGACCATAAGGTGCCCGAGGCAGCAATAGACCCCTGGAGACAAGTCGGCTGCAGTCCGATGTATTGAATCTCGACGCAATTCGAGTGTTCCATCGGCATTAGGAGGCCCTGAACGTTACAATTAACCATCATATTTGCGTCGGATTCGATAATCTAAACTCACAGGAGAACGACCATAAGGTGCCCGAGGCAGCAATAGACCCTTGGAGACAAGTCGGCTGCAGGCCGATGTATTGAATCTCGACGCAATTTGAGTGTTCCATCGGCATTAGGAGGCCCTGAACGTTACAATTAACTATCAGTTTCGCGTCGGACTCGAAAATCTAGACTCACAGGAGACCGACCATAAGGTGCCCGAGGCAGCAATAGACCCTTGGAGACAAGTCGGCTGGAGGACGATGTATTGAATCTGGACGCTATTTGAGTGTTCCATCGTCATTAGAAGGCCCTAAACGTTACAATTAACTATCATTTTTGCGTCGGATTCGATAATCTAAACTCACAGGAGAACGACCATAAGGTGCCCGAGGCAGCAACAGACCCTTGGACACAAGTCGGCTGGAGGCCGATGTATTGAATCTCGACGCAATTTGAGAGTTCCATCGTCATTAGAAGGCCCTGAACGTTACAATTAACTATCATTTTTGCGTCGGATTCGAAAATTCAGACTCACAGGAGAACGACCATAAGGTGCCCGAGGCTGCAATATCCCCTTGGAGACAAGTCGGCTGGAGGCAGATGTATTGAATCTCGACGCAATTTGAGTGTTCCATCGGCATTACAAGGCCCTAAACGTTACAACTAACTGTCATTTTTGCATCGGATTGGATAACCTAGACTCACAGGAGAACGACCATAAAGTGCCCGAGGCAGCAATAGACCCTTGGAGACAAGTCGGCTGGTGGCCGATGTATTGAATCTCGACGCAGTTTGAGTGTCCCATCGTATTTAGATGATCCCAAACGTTACAATTAACAATCAGTTTTGCGTCGGGTTCGAAAAATCTAGACTCACAGGAGAAGGGCTCATAGGAGAACGACCATAAGGCGCCCGAGGCAGCAATAGACCCTTGGAGACAAATCGGCTGGAGGACGATGCATTGAATCTCGACGCAATTCGAGTCTTCTATCGTCTGTAGAAGGCCCTGAACGTTACAATTAACAATCAGTTTCGTGTCGAATTCGGATATCTAGACTTACAAGAGAACGACTATAAGGTGCCCGAGGCAGCATTAGACCCTTGGAGACAAGTCGGCTGGGGGACGATGTATTGAATCTCGACGCAATTTGAGTGTTCCATCGGCATTAGGAGGCCCTGAACGTTACAATTAACTATCATATTTGCGTCGGATTCGATAATCTATACTCACAGGAGAACGACCATAAGGTGCCCGAGGCAGCAATAGACCCTTATAGACAAGTCGGCTGCAGTCCGATGTATTGATTCTCGACGCAATTCGAGTGTTCCATCGGCATTAGGAGGCCCTGAACGTTACAATTAACTATCATATTTGCGTCGGATTCGATAATCTAAACTCACAGGAGAACGACCATAAGGTACCCGAGGCAGCAATAGACCCTTGGAGACAAGTCGGCTGCAGGCCGATGTATTGAATCTCGACGCAATTTGAGTGTTCCATCGGCATTAGGAGGCCCTGAACGTTACAATTAACTATCAGTTTCGCGTCGGATTCGAAAATCTAGACTCACACTAGAACGACCATAAGGTGCCCGAGGCAGCAATAGACCCTTGGAGACAAGTCGGCTGGAGGACGATGTATTGAATCTGGACGCTATTTGAGTGTTCCATCGTCATTAGGAGGCCCTAAACGTTACAATTAACTATCATTTTTGCGTCGGATTCGATAATCTAAACTCACAGGAGAACGACCATAAGGTGCCCGAGGCAGCAACAGACCCTTGGACACAAGTCGGCTGGAGGCCGATGTATTGAATCTCGACGCAATTTGAGAGTTCCATCGTCATTAGAAGGCCCTGAACGTTACAATTAACTATCATTTTTGCGTCGGATTCGAAAATCTAGACTCACAGGAGAACGACCATAAGGTGCCCGAGGCTGCAATATCCCCTTGGAGACAAGTCGGCTGGAGGCCGATGTATTGAATCTCGACGCAATTTGAGTGTTCCATCGGCATTACAAGGCCCTGAACGTTACAACTAACTATCATTTTTGCATCGGATTGGATAACCTAGACTCACAGGAGAACGACCATAAAGTGCCCGAGGCAGCAATAGACCCTTGGAGACAAGTCGGCTGGAAACCGATATATTGAGTCTTGACTCAATTTGAGTGTTCCATCGTCATTAGGAGGCCCTGAATGTTACAATTTACAACCAGTTTTTCGTCGGATTCGAACATCTAGACTGACAGCAGACGGAACATTTGGTGCCCGAGGCAGCAATATCCCCTTGGAGACAAATCTTCTGGTGGACGATGTATTGAATCTCGACGCAATTTGAGTCTACTATCGTCATTAGAAGGCCCTGAACGTTACAATTAACAATCAGTTTCGCGTCGGATTCGAAAATCTAGGCTCTCAGGAGATGGATCATATTGTGCCCGAGACAGCAATATCCCCTTGGAGACTAGTCGGCTGGAGGCCGATGTATTGAATCTCGACGCAATTTGAGTGTTCCGTCGTCATTAGGAGGCCCTGAACGTTACAATTAACTATCATTTTTGCGTCGGATTCGATAATCTACTCACAGGAGAAGTTCATACGGTGCTCGAGACTGCAATATACCCTTGGATACAAGTCGACTGGAGGTCGATGTATTGAATCTCGACGCAATTTGAGTGTCCCATCGTCAGTAGGAGGCCCTAAACGTTACAATTAACTATCATTTTTGCGTCGGATTCGATAATTTAAACTCACAGGAGAACGAGCATAAGGTGCCCGAGGCAGCAACAGACCCTTGGAGACAAGTCGGCTGGAGGCCGATGTATTGATTCTTGACGCAATTTTAGCGTTCCACCGTCATTAGGAGGCCCTAAACGTTACAATTAAATATCATTTTTGCGTCGGATTCGATAATCTAAACTCACAGGAGAACGACCATAAGGTGCCCGAGGCAGCAATAGACCCTTGGAGACAAGTCGGCTGGAGGCCGATGTATTGAATCTCGACGCAATTTGAGTGTCCCATCGTATTTAGATGGCCCTGAACGTCACAATTAACAATCAGTTTTGCGTCGGGTACGAAAAATCTAGACTCACAGGAGAAGGACCATAAGGTGCCCGAGGCAGCAATAGACCCTTGGAGACAAGTCGGCTGGAGGCCGATGTATTGAATCTCGACGCAATTTGAGTGTCCCATCGTATTTAGATGGCCCTGAACGTTACAATTAAAAATCAGTTTTGCGTCGGCTTCGATAATCTACTCACAGGAGAAGTTCATACGGTGCTCGAGACTGCAATATCCCCTTGGATACAAGTCGACTGGAGGTCGATGTATTGACTCTCGACGCAATTTGAGTGTTCCATTGTCTTTAGGAGTCCCTGAACGTTACAATTAACTATCATTCATGCGTCGGATTCGAAAATCTAGACTCACAGGAGAACGACCATAAGGTGCCCGAGGCAGCAATAGACCCTTGGAGACAAATCGGCTGGAGGACGATGTATTGAATCTCGACGCAATTCGAGTCTTCTATCGTCTTTAGAAGGCCCTGAACGTTACAATTAACAATCAGTTTCGCGTCGGATTCGAAAATCTAGACTTAGAAGAGAACGACCATAAGGTGCCCGAGGCAGCATTAGACCCTTGGAGACAAGTCGGCTGGAGGACGATGTATTGAATCTCGACGCAATTTGAGTGTTCCATCGGCATTAGGAGGCCCTGAACGTTACAATTAACTATCATATTTGCGTCGGATTCGATAATCTATACTCACAGGGTAACGACCATAAGGTGCCCGAGGCAGCAATAGACACTTGGAGACATGTCGGCGGCAGTCCGATGTATTGAATCTCGACGCAATTTGAGTGATCCATCGGCATTAGGAGGCCCTGAACGTTACAATTAACAATCATTTTAGCGTCGGATTCGAAAATCTCCTCACAGGAGAAGTTCATACGGTGCTCGAGACAGCAATATACACCTTGGAGACAAATCGACTGGCGACCGATGTATTGAATATCGACGCAATTTGAGTGTTCCATCGTCATTAGGTTGCCCTGAACGTTATAATGAACTATCAGTTTTGCGTCGGATTCGAAAATCTAGACTCACAGGAGAACGACCATAAGGTGCACGAGGCAGCATTAGACCCTTGGAGACAAGTCGGCTGGAGGACAATGTATTGAATCTCGACGCAATTTGAATGTTCCGTCGTGATTAGGAGGCCCTAAACGTTACAATTAACTATCATTTTTGCGTCGGATTCGATAATCTAAACTCACAGGAGAACGACCATAAGGTGCCCGAGGCAGCAATAGACCCATGGAGACAAGTCGGCTGGAGGCCGATGTATTGAATCTCGACGCAGTTTGAGTGTCCCATCGTATTTAGATGGCCCTGAACGTTACAATTAACAATCAGTTTTGCGTCGGGTTCAAAAAATCTAGACTCACAGGAGAAGGACCATGTGGTGCCCGAGGCAGCGATATCCCCTTGGAGACAAGTCGGCTGGAGGCCGATGTATTGAATCTCGACGCAATTTGAGTGTTCCATCGGCATTACAAGGCCCTGAACGTTACAATTAAATATCATTTTTGCGTCGGATTCGATAATTTAGACGCACAGGAGAACGACCATAAGGTGCCCGAGGCAGCAATAGACCCTTGGAGACAAGTCGGCTGGAGGACGATGTATTGAATCTCGACGCAATTTGAGTGTTCCATTGTCTTTAGGAGTCCCTGAACGTTACAATTAACTATCATTTATGCGTCCGATTTGAAAATCTAGACTCACAGGAGAACGACCATAAGGTGCCCGAGGCAGCAATAGACCCTTGGAGACAAGTCTGCTGGAAACCGATGTATTGAATCTCGACGCAATTTGAGTGTCCCATCGTCAGTAGGAGGCCCTAAACGTTACAATTAACTATCATTTTTGCGTCGGATTCGATAATCTAAACTCACAGGAGAACGACCAATATGTGCAAGAGGCAGCAATAGACCCTTGGAGACAAGTCGGCTGGAGCCGATGTATTGAATCTCGACGCAATATGAGTGTCCCATCGTATTTAGATGGCCCTGAACGTCACAATTAACAATCAGTTTTGCGTCGGGTACGAAAAATCTAGACTCACAGGAGAAGGACCATAAGGTGCCCGAGGCAGCAATAGACCCTTGGAGACAAGTCGGCTGGAGGCCGATGTATTGAATCTCGACGCAATTTGAGTGTCCAATCGTAATTAGATGGCCCTGAACGTTACAATTAACAATCAGTTTTTCGTCGGGTTCGAAAAACCTAGACTCACAGGAGAAGGACCATGTGGTGCCCGAGGCAGCGATATCCCCTTGGAGACAATTCGGCTGGAGGCCGATGTATTGAATCTCGACGCAATTTGAGTGTTCCATCGGCATTACAAGGCCCTGAACGTTACAATTAACTATCATTTTTGCGTCGGATTCGATAATCTACTCACAGGAGAAGTTCATACGGTGCTCGAGACTGCAATATACCCTTGGATACAAGTCGACTGGAGGTCGATGTATTGACTCTCGACGCAATTTCAGTGTTCCATTGTCTATAGGAGTCCCTGAACGTTACAATTAACTATCATTTATGCGTCGGATTCGAAAATCTAGACTCACAGGAGAACGACCATAAGGTGCCCGAGGCAGCAATAGACCCTTGGAGACAAGTCGGCTGGAAACCGATGTATTGAATCTCGACGCAATTTGAGAGTTCCATCGCCAATAGGAGGCCCTGAACGTTACAATTAACTATCATTTTTGCGTCGGATTCGAAAATCTAGACTTACAAGAGAACGACCATAAGGTGCCCGAGGCCGCATTAGACCCTTGGAGACAAGTCGGCTGGAGGACGATGTATTGAATCTCGACGCAATTTGAGTGTCCCATCGTCAGTAGGAGGCCCTAAACGTTACAATTAACTATCATTTTTGCGTCGGATTCGATAATCTAAACTCACAGGAGAACGAGCATAAGGTGCCCGAGGCAGCAACAGACCCTTGGAGACAAGTCGGCTGGAGGCCGATGTATTGAATCTCGACGCAATTTGAGTGTTCCATCGTCATTACAAGGCCCTGAACGTTACAATTAACTATCATTTTTGCGTCGGATTCGAAAATCTAGACTCACAGGAGAACGACCAAAAGGTGCCCGAGGCAGCAATAGACCCTTGGAGGCAAGTCGGCTGGAGGCCGATGCATTGAATCTCGACGAAATTTGAGTGTTCCATCGGCATTAGGAGGCCCTGAACGTTACAATTAACTATCATATTTGCGTCGGATTCGATAATCTAAACTCACAGGAGAACGACCATAAGGTGCCCGAGGCAGCAATAGACCCTTGGAGACAAGTCGGCAGCAGGCCGATGTATTGAATCTCGACGCCATTTGAGTGTTCCATCGGCATTAGGAGGCCCTGAACGTTACAATTAACTATCATTTTTGCGTCGGATTCGATAATCTAAACTCACAGGAGAACCACCATAAGGTGCCCGAGGCAGCAATAGACCCTTGGAGACAAGTAGGCTGGAAGGCGATGTATTGAATCTCGACGCAATTTGAGTGTCCCATCGTCATTAGGAGGCCCTGAACGTTACAATTAACAATCATTTTGGCGTCGGATTCGAATATCTAGACTCACAGGAGAACGACCATAAGGTGCCCGAATCAGCAATAGACCCTTGGAGGCAAGTCGGCTGGGGGCCGATGTATTGAATCTCGACGCAATTTGAGAGTTCCATCGCCAACAGGAGGCCCTGACCGTTACAATTAACTATCATTTTTGCGTCGGATTCGAAAATCTAGACTTACAAGAGAACGTCCATAAGGTGCCCGAGGCAGCATTAGACCCTTGGAGACAAGTCGGCTGGAGGACGATGTATTGAATCTCGACGCAATTTGAGTGACCCATCGTCATTAGGAGGCCCTAAACGTTACAATTAACTATCATTTTTGCGTCAGATTCGAAAATCTACTCATGGGAGAAGGATCATATAGTGCCTGAGACAGCAATATCCCCTTGGAGACAAGTCGGCTGGAGGCCGATGAATTGAATCTCGACGCAATTTGAGTGTTCCATCGTCATTACAAGGCCCTGAACGTTACAATTAACTATCAGTTTCGCGTCGTATTCGAAAATCTAGACTCACAGGAGAACGACCATAAGGTGCCCGAGGCAGCAATATCCCCTTGGAGACAAGTCGGCTGGAGGCCGATGTATTGAATCTCGACTCAATTTGAGTGTTCCATCGTCATTAGGAGGTCCTAAACGTTACGATTAACTATCATTTTTGCGTCGGATTCGATAATCTAAACTCACAGGAGAACGACCATAAGGTGCCCGAGTCAGCAACGGACCCTTGGAGAAAAGTCGGCTGGAGGCAGATGTATTGAATCTCGACGCAATTTGAGTGTTCCTTCGTCATTACAGGGCCCTGATCGTTACAATTAACTATCATTTTAGCGTCGGATTCGAAAATCTACTCACAGGAGAAGTTCATACGGTGCTCGAGACAGCAATATACCCCTTGGAGGCAAGTCGTCTGGAGGCCAATGCATTGAATCTCGACGAAATTTGAGTGTTCCATCGGCATTAGGAGGCCCTGAACGTTACAATTAACTATCATATTTGCGTCGGATTCGATAATCTAAACTCACAGGAGAACGACCATAAGGTGCCCGAGGCAGCAATAGACCCTTGGAGACAAGTCGGCAGCAGGCCGATGTATTGAATCTCGACGCCATTTGAGTGTTCCATCGGCATTAGGAGGCCCTGAACGTTACAATTAACTATCATTTTTGCGTCGGATTCGATAATCTAAACTCACAGGAGAACGACCATAAGGTGCCCGAGGCAGCAATAGACCCTTGGAGACAAGTCCCCTGGAGGGCGATGTATTGAATCTCGACGCAATTTGAGTGTCCCATCGTCATTAGGAGGCCCTAAACGTTACAATTAACTATCATTTTAGCGTCGGATTCGAAAATCTATTAACAGGAGAAGGATCATATGGTGAACGTGACTGCAATATCCTCTTGGATACAAGTCGGCTGGAGGTCGATGTATTGAATCTCGACGCAATTTGAGTCTTCTATCGTCATTAGTATTCCCTAAACGTTACAATTAACTATCATTTTTGCGTCGGATTCAAAAATCTACTCACAGGAGAAGTTCACACGGTGCCCGTGGCCGCTATTGACCCTTGGAGACAAGTCGGTTGGAGCACCATGTATTGGATCGCGACGCAAAATAAGTGATCTATCGTCATTAGGAGGCCCTAAACGTTACAATTAACTAACATTTTTGCGTCGGATTCGATAATCTAAACTCACAGGAGAACGACCATAAGGTGCCCGAGGCAGCAACAGACCCTTGGAGACAAGTCCGCTGGCGGCCGATGTATTGAATCTCGACGCAATTTGAGTGTTCCATCGTCATTAGGATGCCCTGAACCTTACAATTAACTATCAGTTTCGCGTCGGATTCAAAAATCCAGACTCACAGGAGACGGACCATTTGGTGCCCGAGGCAGCAATATCCCTTTGGAGACAAATCAGCTGGAGGCCGATGTATTGAATCTCGACGCAATTTGAGAGTTCTATCGTCATCAGGAGGCGCTGAACGTTTCTATTCACTATCATTTTTGCGTCGGATTCGAAAATCTAGACTCACAGGAGAAGGATCACATGGTGCCCGAGACAGCAATATCCCCTTGGAGACAAGTCCGCTGGAGGCCGATGTATTGAATCTCGACGCAATTTGAGTCTTCTATCGTCATTAGTAGGCCCTAAACGTTACAATTAACTATCATTTTTGCGTCGGATTCAAAAATCTACTCACAGGAGAAGTTCATACGGTGCTCGAGGCAGCAATAGACCCTTGGAGACAAGTCGGCTGGAAACCGATGTATTGAATCTTGACGCAATTTGAGTGTTCCATCGTCATTAGGAGGCCCTGAAAGTTACAATTAACAATCATTTTAGCGTCGGATTCGAATATCTAGACTCACAGGAGAACGACCATAAGGTGCCCGAGGCAGCAATAGACCCTTGGAGACAAGTCGGCTGGGGGCCGATGTATTGAATGTCGACGCAATTTGAATGTTCCATCGTCATTAGGAGGCCCTGAACGTTACAATTAACTAACATTTTTGCGTCGGTTTCGAAAATCTAGACTTACAAGAGAACGTCCATAAGGTGTCCGAGGCAGCATTAGCCCCTTGGAGACAAGTCGGCTGGAGGACGATGTATTGAATCTCGACGCAATTTGAGTGGCCCATCGTCATTAGGAGGCCCTAAACGTTACAATTAACTATCATTTTAGCGTCGGATTCGAAAATCTGACTCACAGGAGAACGACTATAAGGTGACGGAGGCAGCTATAGACCCTTGGAGACAAGTCGGCTGGAGGCCGATGTATTGAATCTCGACTCAATTTGAGTGTTCCATCGTCTTTAGGAGGTCCTAAACGTTACGATTAACTATCATTTTTGCGTCGGATTCGATAATCTAAACTCACAGGAGAACGACCATAAGGTCCCCGAGGCAGCAATATCCCCTTGGAGACAAGTCGGCTGGAGGCCGATGTATTGAATCTCGACTCAATTTGAGTGTTCCATCGTCTTTAGGAGGTCCTAAACGTTACGATTAACTATCATTTTTGCGTCGGATTCGATAATCTAAACTCACAGGAGAACGACCATAAGGTGCCCGAGGCAGCAACAGACCCTTGGAGAAAAGTCGGCTGGAGGCCGATGTATTGAATCTCGACGCAATTTGAGTGTTCCATCGTCATTACAAGGCCCTGATCGTTACAATTAACTATCATTTTAGCGTCGGATTCGAAAATCTACTCACAGGAAAAGTTCATCCGGTGCTCGAGACAACAATATACCCCTTGGAGACAAGTCGGCTGGAGGACGATGTATTAGATCGCGACGCAATTTGAGTGTTCCATCGTCACTAGGAGGTCCTGAATGTTACAGTTAACTATCAGTTTTTCGTCGGATATGAAAATCTAGACTCACAGGAGAAGGATCGTATTGTGCCCGAGACAGCAATCTCCCCTTGGAGACAAGTCGGCTGGAGGCCGATGTATTGAATCTCGACGCAATTTGAGTGTTCCATCGGCATTAGGAGGCGCTGAACGTTACAATTAACTATCATTTTTGCGTCGGATTCGAAAATCTAGACTCACAGGAGAACGAGCATAAGGTGCCCGAGGCAGCAATAGACCCTTGGAGACAAGTCGGCTGGAGGTCGATGTATTGAATCTCGACGCAATTTCAGTGTTCCATCGCCAATAGGAGGCCCTGAACGTTACAATTAACAATCAGTCTTGCGTCGGGTTCGAAAATCTAGACTCACAGCAGAACGATCACAAGGTGCCCGTGGCAGCTATTGACCCTTGGAGACAAGTCGGTTGGAGGACGATGTATTGGATCGCGACGCAAAATAAGTGTTCTATCGTCATTAGGAGGCCCTAAACGTTACAATTAACTAACATTTTTGCGTCGGATTCGATAATCTAAACTCACAGGAAAACGACCATAAGGTGCCCGAGGCAGCAACAGACCCTTGGAGACAAATCAGCTGGAGGCCGATGTATTGAATCTCGA
Organism: Schistocerca serialis cubense; assembly: GCF_023864345.2. Taxonomy (NCBI): domain Eukaryota; kingdom Metazoa; phylum Arthropoda; class Insecta; order Orthoptera; family Acrididae; genus Schistocerca; species Schistocerca serialis. Next base: position 59,370,080 of record NW_026047583.1, read on the forward strand.
CGCAATTTGAGAGTTCTATCGTCATCAGGAGGCGCTGAACGTTTCTATTCACTATCATTTTTGCGTCGGATTCGAAAATCTAGACTCACAGGAGAAGGATCATATGGTGCCCGAGACAGCAATATCCCCTTGGAGACAAGTCCGCTGGAGGCCGATGTATTGAATCTCGACGCAATTTGAGTTTTCCATCGTCATTAGGTGGCCCTGAACGTTACAATTAACAATCAGTTTTGCGTCGGGTTCAAAAATCTAGACTCACAGCAGAACGATCACAACGTGCCAGTGGCAGCTATTGACCCTTGGAGACAAGTCGGTTGGAGGACGATGTATTGGATCGCGACGCAAAATGAGTGTTCTATCGTCACTAGGAGGCCCTAAACGTTACAATTAACTATCATTTTTGCGTCGGATTCGATATTCTAAACTCACAGGAGAACGACCATAAGGTGCCTGAGGCAGCAACAGACCCTTGGAGACAAGTCCGCTGGAGGCCGATGTATTGAATCTTGACGCAATTTGAGTGTCCCATCGTCAGTAGGAGGCCCTAAACGTTACAATTAACTATCATTTTTGCGTCGGATTCGATAATCTAAACTCACAGGAGAACGACTATAAGGTGCCCGAGGCAGCAACAGACCCTTGGAGACAAGTCGGCTGGAGGTCGATGTATTGAATCTCGACGCAATTTGTGTTTTCCATCGTCATTACAAGGGCAGTTAACTATCATTTTAGCGTCGGATTCGAAAATCTACTAACAGGAGAAGGATCATATGGTGAACGAGACTGCAATATCCCCTTGGATACAAGTCGGCTGGAGGTCGATGTATTGAATCTCGACGCAATTTGAGTGTTCCATCGTCATTAGGAGGCCCTGAACTTTACAATTAACTAACATTTTTGCGTCGGTTTCGAAAATCTAGACTTACAAGAGAACGTCCATTAGGTGCCCGAGGCAGCATTAGACCCTTGGAGACATGTCGGCTGGAGGACGATGTATTGGATCTCGACGCAATTTGAGTGACCCATCGTCATTAGGAGGCCCTAAACGTTACAATTAACTTTCATTTTTGCGTCGGATTCGATAATCTAAACTCACAGGAGAACGACCATAAGGTGGCCGAGGCAGCAACAGACCCTTGGAGACAAGTCGGCTGGAGGCCGATGTATTGAATCTCGACGCAATTTGAGTGTTCCATCGTCATTACAAGGCCCTGAACGTTACAATTAACTATCATTTTTGCGTCGGATTCGAAAATCTAGACTTACAAGAGAACGACCATAAGGTGCCCGAGGCAGCAATAGACCCTTGGAGACAAGTCGGCTGGAGGCCGATGTATTCAATCTCGACGCAATTTGAGAGTTCCATCGTCATTAGGAAGCCCTGAACGTTACAATTAACAATCAGTTTCGCGTCGGATTCGAAAATCTAGACTCAAATGAGAGTGAACATAAGAGGCCGCAGGCAGTAATATCCCCATGGAGACAAGTCGGCTGGAGGACGATGTATTGATTCTCGACGCAATTTGAGTGTCCTATCGTCATTAGGAGGCCCTAAACGTTACAATTAACTATCATTTTTGCGTCGGATTCGATAATCTGAACTCGCAGGAGAACGACCATAAGGTGCCCGAAGCAGCAACAGACCCTCGGAGACAAGTCGGCTGGAGGCCGATGTATTGAAACTCGACGCAATTTGAGTGTTCCATCGGCATTAGGAGGCCCTGAACGTTACAGTTAACTATCATTTTAGCGTCGGATTCGAAAATCTACTAACAGGAGAAGGATCATATGGTGCACGAGACTGCAATATCCCCTTGGATACAAGTCGGCTGGAGGCCAATGTATTGAATCTCGACGCAATTTGAGTGTTCCATCGTCATTAGGAGGCCCTGAACCTTACAATTAAGTATCAGTTTCGCTTCGGGTTCGAAAATCTTAACTCACTGGTGAACGACCATAAGGTGCCCGAGGCAGCAACAGACCCTTGGAGACAAATCAGCTGGAGGACGATGTATTGAATCGCGACGCAATTTGAGAGTTCTATCGTCATCAGAACGCGCTGAACGTTACTATTCACTATCATTTTTGCGTCGGATTCGAAAATCTAGACTCACAGGAGAAGGATCATATGGTGCCCGAGACAGCAATATCCCCTTGGAGACAAGTCCGCTGGAGGCCGATGTATTGAATCTCGACGCAATTTGAGTGTTCCATCGTCATTAGGAGGCCTTGAACCTTACAATTAATTATCAGTCTCGCGTCGGATTCGAAAATCTAAACTCACAGGAGAACGACCATAAGGTGGAAGAGGCAGCAACAGACCCTTGGAGACAAGTCGGCTGGAGGCCGATGTATTGATTCTTGACGCAATTTGTGTGTTCCATCGTCATTAGGAGGCCCTGAATGTTACAATTAACTATCAGTTTCGCGTCGGATTCGAAAATCTAAACTCACAGGAGAACGACCATAAGGTGCCCGAGGCAGCAACAGACCCTTGGAGACAAATCAGCTGGAGGACGATGTATTGAATCTCGACGCAATTTGAGTGATCCATCGTCTTTAGGAGGTCGTAAACGTTACGATTAACTATCATTTTTGCGTCGGATTCGATAATCTAAACTCACAGGAGAACGACCATAAGGTGCCCGAGTCAGCAACAGACCCTTGGAGAAAAGTCGGCTGGAGGCCGATGTATTGAATCTCGACGCAATTTGAGTGTTCCATCGTCATTACAAGGCCCTGATCGTTGCAATTAACTATCATTTTAGCGTCGGATTCGAAAATCTACTCACAGGAGAAGTTCATACGGTGCTCGAGACAGCAATTTACCCCTTGGAGACAAATCGACTGGAGACCGATGTATTGAATATCGACGTAATTTGAGTGTTCCATCGTCATTAGGAGGCCCTAAACGTTACAATTAACTATCATTTTTGCGTCGGATTCGATAATCTAATCTCACAGGAGAACGACCATAAGGTGCCCGAGGCAGCAACAGACCCTAGGAGACAAGTCGGCTGGAGGCCGATGTATTGAATCTCGACGCAATTTGAGTGTTCCATCGTCATTAAGAGGCCCTAAACGTTACAATTAACTATCATTTTTGCGTCGGATTCGATAATCTAAACTCACAGGAGAACGACCATAAGGTGCCCGAGGCAGCAACAGACCCTTGGAGACAAGTCGGCTGGAGGCCGATGTATTGAATCTCGACGGAATTTGAGTGTTCCATCGTCATTAGGAGGCCCTGAACGTTACAATTAACAATCACTTTAGCGTCGGATTCGAAAATCTACTCACAGGAAAAGTTCATCCGGTGCTCGAGACAACAATATACCCCTTGGAGACAAGTCGGCTGGAGGACGATGTATTGGATCGCGACGCAATTCGAGTGTTCCATCGTCATTAGGAGGTCCTGAATGTTACAATTAACTATCAGTTTTTCGTCGGATTCGAAAATCTAGACTCACAGGGGAAGGATCGTGTTGTGCCCGAGACAGCAATCTCCCCTTGGAGACAAGTCGGCTGGAGGCCGATGTATTGAATCTCGACGCAATTTGAGTGTTCCATCGTCATTAGGAGGCGCTGAACGTTACAATTAACTATCATTTTTGCGTCGGATTCGAAAATCTAGACTCACAGGAGAACGACCATAAGGTGCCCGAGGCAGCAATAGACCCTTGGAGACAAGTCGGCTGGAGGTCGATGTATTGAATCTCGACGCAATTTCAGTGTTCCATCGCCAATAGGAGGCCCTGAACGTTACAATTAACAATCAGTTTTGCGTCGTGTTCGAAAATCTAGACTCACAGCAGAACGATCACAAGGTGCCCGTGGCAGCTATTGACCCTTGGAGACAAGTCGGTTGGAGGACGATGTATTGGATCGCGACGCAAAATGAATGTTCTGTCGTCATTAGGAGGCCCTAAACGTTACAATTAACTAACATTTTTGCGTCGGATTCGATAATCTAAACTCACAGGAGAACGACCATAAGGTGCCCGAGGCAGCAACAGACCCTTGGAGACAAGTCGGCTGGAGGTCGATGTATTGAATCTCGACGCAATTTGTGTTTTCCATCGTCATTACAAGGCCATGAACGTTACAGTTAACTATCATTTTAGCGTCGGATTCGAAAATCTACTAACAGGAGCAGGATCATATGGTGAACGAGACTGCACTATCCCCTTGGATACAAGTCGGCTGGAGGTCGATGTATTGAATCTCGACGCAATTTGAGTCTTCTATCGTCATTAGGAGGCCCTAAACGTTACAATTAACTATCATTTTTGCGTCGGATTCAAAAATCTACTCACAGGAGAAGTTCATACTGTGCTCGAGGCAGCAATAGACCCTTGGAGACAAGTCGGCTGGAAACCGATGTATTGATTCTTGACGCAATTTGAGTGTTCCATCGTCATTAGGAGGCCCTGAACGTTACAATTAACTAACATTTTTCCGTCGGTTTCGAAAATCTAGACTTACAAGAGAACGTCCATAAGGTGCCCGAGGCAGCATTAGACCCTTGGAGACATGTCGGCTGGAGGACGATGTATTGAATCTCGACGCAATTTGAGTGACCCATCGTCATTAGGAGGCCCTAAACGTTACAATTAACTATCATTTTTGCGTCGGGTTCGATAATCTAAACTCACAGGAGAACGACCATAAGGTGCCCGAGGCAGCAACAGACCCTTGGAGACAAGTCGGCTGGAGGCCGATGTATTGAATCTCGACGCAATTTGAGTGTTCCATCGTCATTACAAGGCCCTGAACGTTACAATTAACTATCATTTTTGCGTCGGATTCGAAAATCTAGACTTACAAGAGAACGACCATAAGGTGCCCGAGGCAGCAATTGACCCTTGGAGACAAGTCGGCTGGAGGCCGATGTATTGTATCTCGACGCAATTTGAGAGTTCCATCGTCATTAGGAAGCCCTGAACGTTACAATTAACAATGAGTTTCGCGTCGGATTCGAAAATCTAGAATCAAATGAGAGTGAACATAAGAGGCCGGAGGCAGTAATATCCCCATGAAGACAAGTCGGCTGGAGGACGATGTATTGAAACTCGACGCAATTTGAGTGTCCCATCGTCATTAGGAGGCCCTAAACGTTACAATTAACTATCATTTTTTCGTCGGATTCGATAATCTGAACTCACAGGAGAACGACCATAAGGTGCCCGAGGCAGCAACAGACCCTCGGAGACAAGTCTGCTGGAGGCCGATGTATTGAATCTCGACGCAATTTGAGTGTTCCATCGGCATTAGGAGGCCCTGAACGTTACAGTTAACTATCATTTTAGCGTCGGATTCGAAAATCTACTAACAGGACAGGATCATATGGTGCACGAGACTGCAATATCCCCTTGGATACAAGTCGGCTGGAGGCCAATGTATTGAATCTCGACGCAATTTGAGTGTTCCATCGTCATTAGGAGGCCCTGATCCTTACAATTAACTATCAGTTTCGCTTCGGATTCGAAAATCTTAACTCACTGGAGAACGACCATAAGGTGCCCGAGGCAGCAACAGACCCTTGGAGACAAGTCGGCTGGAGGCCGATGTATTGAATCGCGACGCAATTTGAGAGTTCTATCGTCATCAGGACGCGCTGAACGTTACAATTAACTATCATTTTTGCGTCGGATTCGATAATCTACTCACAGGAGAAGTTCATACGGTGCTCGCGACAGCAATATCCCCTTGGAGACAAGTCCGCTGGTGGCCGATGTATTGAATCTCGACGCAATTTGAGTAATCCATCGTCATTAGGAGGCCCTGAACCTTACAATAAACTATCCGTTTCGCGTCGAATTCGAAAATCTAAACTCACAGGAGAACGACCATAAGGTGCCCGAGGCAGCTACAGACCCTTGGAGACAAGTCGGCTGGAGGCCGATATATTGAATCTCGACGCAATTTGAGCGTTCCATCGTCATTACAAGGCCCTGAACGTTACAATTAACTATCATTTTTACGTCGGATTCGAAAATCTAGACTCACAGGAGAACGACCATAAGGTGCCCGAGGCAGCAATAGACCCTTGGAGACAAGTCGGCTGGAGGCCGATGTATTGAATCTCGACGCAATTTGAGTGTTCCATCGTCATTAGGAGGCCCTAAACGTTACAATTAACTATCATTTTTGCGTCGGATTCGATAATCTACTCACAGGAGAAGTTCATACGGTGCTCGAGACAGCAATATCCCCTTGGAGACAAGTCCGCTGGAGGCCGATGTATTGAATCTCGACGCAATTTGAGTGTTCCATCGTCATTAGGAGGCCCTGAATGTTACAATTAACTATCAGTTTCGCGTCGGATTCGAAAATCTAAACTCACAGGAGAACGACCATAAGGTGCCCGAGGCAGCAACAGACGCTTGGAGACAAATCAGCTGGAGGACGATGTATTGAATCGCGACGCAATTAGAGAGTTCTATCGTCATCAGGAGGCGCCGAACGTTACTATTCACTATCATTTTTGCGTCAGATTCGAAAATCTAGACTCACAGGAAAAGGATCATATGGTGCCCGAGACAGCAATATCCCCTTGGAGACAAGTCCGCTGGAGGCCGATGTATTGGATCTCGACGCAATTTGAGTGTTCCATCTTCAATAGGAGGCCCTGAACCTTACAATTAACTCTCAGTTTCGCGTCGGATTCGAAAATCTAGACTCACAGGAGACGGACCACATGGAGCCCGAGGCAGCAATATCCCATTGTAGACAAGTCGGCTGGAGGAAGATGTAATGACTCTCGACGCAATTTGAATCTTCCATCATCATTAAGAGGCCCTGAGCATTACATTTAACTATCATTTTTGCGTCGGATTCGAAAATCTACTCACAGGAGAAGGATCATATAGTGCCCGAGACAGCAATATCCCCTTGGAGACAAGTCGGCTGGAGGCCGATGTATTGAATCTCGACGAAATTTGAGTGTTCCATCGTTATTAGGAGGCCCTGAACGTTACAATTAACTATCAGTTTCGCGCCGGATTCGAAATTCTAGACTCACAGGAGACGGAATACATGGAGCCCGAGGCAGCAATATGCCCTTGGAGACAAGTGGGCTGCAGGTCGATGTTTTGAATCTCGACTCAATTTGAGTGTTCCATCGTCATTAGGAGGTCCTCAACGTTACGATTAACTATCATTTTTGCGTCGGATTCGATTATCTAACCTCAGAGGAGAACGACGATAAGGTGGCCAAGGCAGCATTAGACCCTTGGAGACAAATCGGCTGGAGGACGATGAATTGAATCTCGACGCAATTTGAGTGTCCCATCGTCAGTAGGAGGCCCTAAACGTTACAATTAACTATCATTTTTGCGTCGGATTCAAAAATCTAGACTTACAAGAGAACGACCATAAGGTGCCCGAGGCAGCAATAGACCCTTGGAGACAAGTCGGCTGGAGGCCGATGTATTGTATCTCGACGCAATTTGAGAGTTCCATCGTCATTAGGAAGCCCTGAACGTTACAATTAACAATGAGTTTCGCGTCGGATTCGAAAATCTAGACTTACAAGAGAACGACCATAAGGTGCCCGAGGCAGCAATAGACCCTTGGAGACAAGTCGGCTGGAGGCCGATGTATTGTATCTCGACGCAATTTGAGAGTTCCATCGTCATTAGGAAGCCCTGAACGTTACAATTAACAATGAGTTTCGCGTCGGATTCGAAAATCTAGACTCAAATGAGAGTGAACATAAGAGGCCGGAGTCAGTAATATCCCCATGAAGACAAGTCGGCTGGAGGCCGATGTATTGAATCTCGACGCAATTTGAGTGTTCCATCGGCATTAGGAGGCCCTGAACCTTACAATTAACTCTCAGTTTCGCGTCGGATTTGAAAATCTAGACTCACAGGAGACGGACCACATGGAGCCCGAGGCAGCAATATCCCATTGTAGACAAGTCGGCTGGAGGAAGTTGTATTGACTCTCGACGCAATTTGAGTGTTCCATCCTCATTAAGAGGCCCTGAGCATTACATTTAACTATCAGTTTTGCATCGGATTCTAAAATCTAGACTCACAGGAGAACGACCATACGGTGCCCGAGGCAGCAATAGACCCTTGGAGACAAGTCGGCTGGAGGACGATGTATTAGATCGCGACGCAATTTGAGTGTTCCATCGTCATTAGGAGGCCCTGAACGTTACAATTAAATATCATTTTTGCGTCGGATTCGAAAATCTAGACTTACAGGAGGACGACCATTAGGAGCCCGAGGCAGCATTAGACCCTTGGAGACAAGTCGGCTGGAGGCCGAAGTATTGAATCTCGACGCAATTTGAGTGTTCCATCGTCATTACAAGGCCCTAAACGTTACAATTAACTATCATTTTTGCGTCGGATTCGATAATCTAAACTCACAGGAGAACGACCATAAGGTGCCCGAGGCAGCAATAGACCCTTGGAGACAAGTCGGCTGGAGGAAGATGTATTGAATCTCGACGCAATTTGAGTGTTCCATCGTCATTAGGAGGCCCTAAACGTTACAATTAACTATCATTTTTCCGTCGGATTCGAAAATCTAGAATTACAAGAGAACGACCATAAGGTGCCCGAGGCAGCATTAGACCCTTGGAGACAAGTCGGCTGGAGGCCGATGTATTGATTCTTGACGCAATTTGAGTGTTCCATCGTCATTAGGAGGCGCTGAAACTTACAATTAACTATCAGTTTCGCGTCGGATTCGAAAATCTAGACTCACAGGAGACGGACCACAAGAAGCCCGAGGCAGCAATATCCCCTTGCAGACAAGTCGGCTGGAGGACGATGTATTGGATCGCGACGCAATTTGAGTGTTCCATCGTCATTAGGAGGCCCTGAACGTTACAATTCACCATAATTTTTGCGTCGGATTCGAAAATCTAGACTCACAGGAGAAGGAACATGTGGTGCTCGAGGCAGCAATAGACCCTTGGAGACAAGTCGGCTGGAGGCTGATGTATTGACTCTCGACGCAATTTGAGTGTTCCATCGTCATTAGGAGGCCCTGAACGTTACAATTAACTATCATTTTTGCGTCGGATTCGAAAATCTAGACTTACAAGAGAACGGCCATAGGGTGCCCGAGGCAGCATTAGACCCTTGGAGACAAGTCGGCTGGAGGCCGATGTATTGAATCTCGACGCAATTTGAGTGTTCTATCGTCTTTACAAGGCCCAGAACGTTACAATTAACTATCATTTTTGTGTCGGATGGCAAAATCTAGACTCACAGGAGAACGACCATAAGGTGCCCGAGGCAGCAATTTCCCCTTGGAGACAAGTCGGCTGCAGGCCGATGTATTGAATCTCGACGCAATTTGAGTGTTACATCGTCACTACAAGGCCCTGAACGTTACAATTAACCATCAGTTTCGCATCGGATTCGAAAATCTAGACTCACAGGAGACGGACCACATGGAGCCCGAGGCAGCAATAGCCCCTTGTAGACAAGTCGGCTGGAGGAAGATGTATTGACTCTCGACGCAATTTGAGTGTTCCAACGTCACTAAGAGGCCCTGAGCATTACATTTAACTATCAGTTTTGCGTCGGATTCTAAAATGTTGACTCTCAGGGGAACGACCATACGGTGCCCGAGGCAGCTATTGACCCTTGGAGACAAGTCGGTTGGAGGACGATGTATTGGATCGCGACACAAAATGAGTGTTCCATCGTCATTAGGAGGCCCTGAACGTTACAATTAACTATCATTTTATCGTCGGATTCGAAAATCTGGACTCACAGGAGAACGACCATAAGGTGCCCGAGGCAGCAACAGACCATAGGAGACAAGTCGGCTGGAGGCCGATGTATTGAATCTCGACGCAATTTGAGTGTTCCATCGCCAATAGGAGGCCCTGAGCGTTACAATTAACTATCATTTTTGCGTCGGATTCGAAAATCTAGACTTACAAGAGAACGACCATATGGTGCACGAGACTGCAAAATCCCCTTGGATACAAGTCGACTGGAGGTCGATGTATTGACTCTCGACACAATTTGAGTGTTCCATCGTCATTAGGAGGCCCTGAACGTTACAATTAACTATCATTTTTGCGTCGGATTCGAAAATCTAGACTTACAAGAGAACGACCATAAGGTGCCCGAGGCAGCATTAGACCCTTGGAGACAAGTCGGCTGGAGGACGATGTATTGGATCGCGGCGCAATTTGAGTGTTCCATCGTCATTAGGAGGCCCTGAACGTTACAATTAACTATCATTTTTGCGTCGGACTCGAAAATCTAGACTCACAGGAGAACGACCATAAGGTGCACGAGACAGCTATATCCCCTTTGAGACAAGTCGGCTGGAGGCCGATGTATTGAATCTCGACGCAATTTGAGTGTTCCATCGGCATTAGTAGGCCCTGAGCGTTACAGTTAACTATCATTTTAGCGTCGGATTCGAAAATCTACTAACATGAGAAGGATCATATGGTGCACGAGACTGCAATATCCCCTTGGATACAAGTCGGCTGGAGGCCGATGTATTGAATCTCGACGCAATTTGAGTGTTCCATCGTCATTAGGAGGCCCTGAACCTTACAATTAACTATCATTTTTGCGTCGGATTCGAAAATCTAGACTTACAAGAGAACGACCATAAGGTGCCCGAGGCAGCATTAGACCCTTGGAGACAAGTCGGCTGGAGGACGATGTATTGGATCGCGGCGCAATTTGAGTGTTCCATCGTCATTAGGAGGCCCTGAACGTTACAATTAACTATCATTTTTGCGTCGGACTCGAAAATCTAGGCTTACAAAAGAACGACCATAAGGTGCAAGAGCAGCATTAGACCCTTGGAGACAAGTCGGCTGGAGGCCGATGTATTGAATCTCGACGCAATTTGAGTCTTCTATCGTCATTAGGAGACCCGAAACGTTACAATTAACTATCATTTTTGCGTCGGATTCGATAATCTAAACTCACAGGAGAACGACCATAAGGTGCCCGAGGCAGCAACAGACACTTGGAGACAAGTCGGCTGGAGGCCGATGTATTGAATCTCGACGCAATTTGAGTGTACCATCGTCATTAGGAGGCCCTAAACGTTACAATTAACTTTCATTTTTGCGTCGGATTCGATAATCTAAACTTACAGGAGATCGACCATAAGGTGCCCGAGGCAGCAATAGACCCTTGGAGAAAAGTCGGCTGGAGGTCGATGTATTGGATCGCGACGCAATTTGAGTGTTCCATCGTTATTAGGAGGCCCTGAATGTTACAATTAACTATCAGTTTTTCGTCGAATTCGAAAATCTAGACTCACAGGAGAACGACCATAAGGTGCACGAGACAGCTATATCCCCTTTGAGACAAGTCGGCTGGAGGCCGATGTATTGAATCTCGACGCAATTTGAGTGTTCCATCGGCATTAGGAGGCCCTGAGCGTTACAGTTAACTATCATTTTAGCGTCGGATTCGAAAATCTACTAACATGAGAAGGATCATATGGTGCACGAGACTGCAATATCCCCTTGGATACAAGTCGGCTGGAAGCCGATGTATTGAATCTCGACGCAATTTGAGTGTTCCATCGTCATTAGGACGCCCTGAACCTTGCAATTAACTATCATTTTTGCGTCGGATTCGAAAATCTAGACTTACAAGAGAACGACCATAAGGTGCCCGCGGCAGCATTAGACCCTTGGAGACAAGTCGGCTGGAGGACGATGTATTGGATCGCGGCGCAATTTGAGTGTTCCATCGTCATTAGGAGGCCCTGAACGTTACAATTAACTATCATTTTTGCGTCGGACTCGAAAATCTAGACTCTCAAAAGAACGACCATAAGGTGCAAGAGGCAGCATTAGACCCTTGGAGACAAGTCGGCTGGAGGCCGATGTATTGAATCTCGACGCAATTTGAGTGTTCCATCGTCATTACAAGGCCCTGAACGTTACAATTAACTATCATTTTTGCGTCGGATTACAAAATCTAGACTCACAGGAGAACGACCATAAGGTGCCCGAGGCAGCAATAGACCCTTGGAGACAAGTCGGCTGGAAACCGATGTATTGATTCTTGACGCAATTTGAGTGTTCCATCGTCATTAGGAGGCCCTGAACGTTACAATTCACTATCATTTTTGCATCGGATTCGAAAATGTAGACTGACAGGAGAAGGACCATGTGGTGCCCGAGGCAGCAATAGACCCTTGGAGACAAGTCGGCTGGAGGCCGATGTATTGAGTCTCGACGCAATTTGAGTGTTCCATCGTCATTACAAGGCCCTGAAGGTTACAATTAACTATCAGTTTCGCGTCGGATTCGAAAATCTAGACTCACAGGAGACGGACCACATGGAGCCCGAGGCACCAATAGCCCCTTGTAGACAAGTCGGCTGGAGGAAGATGTATTGACTCTCGACGCAATTTGAGTGTTCCATCATCATAAGGAGGCCCTGAACGTTACAATTAACTATCATTTTTGCGTCGGATTCGAAAATCTAGACTTACAAGAGAACGACCATTAGGTGCCCGAGGAAGCATTAGACACTTTGAGAGAAGTCGGTTGCAGGACGATGTATTGAATCTCGACGCAATTTGAATGTTCCATCGGCATTAGGAGGCCCTAAACGTTACAATTAACTATCATATTTGCGTCGGATTCGATAATCTAAACTCACGGGAGAACGACCATAAGGTGCCCGAGGCAGCATTAGACCCTTGGAGACATGTCGGCTGGAGGCCGATGTATTGAATCTCGACGCAATTTGAGTGTTCCATCGTCATTACAAGGCCCTGAACGTTACAATTAACTATCATTTTTGCGTCGGATTGCAAAATCTAGACTCACAGGAGAACGACCATAAGGTGCCCGAGGCAGCAATAGACCCTTGGAGACAAGTCGGCTGGAAACCGATGTATTGATTCTTGACGCAATTTGAGTGTTCCATCGTCATTAGGAGGCCCTGAACGTTACAATTAACTATCATTCTTGCGTCGGATTCGATAATCTACTCACAGGAGTAGTTCATACGGTGCTCGAGACAGCAATATCCCCTTGGAGACAAGTCCGCTGGATGCCGATGTATTGAATCTCGACGCAATTTGAGTGTTCCATCGTAATTAGGAGGCCCTGAACATTACAATTAACTATCAGTTTCGCGTCGGATTAAAAAATCTAAACTCACAGGAGAACGACCATAAGGTGCCCGAGGCAGCAACAGACCCTTGGAGACAAATCAGCTGGAGGACGATGTATTGATTCTTGACGCAATTTGAGTGTTCCATCGTCATTAGGAGGCCCTGAACCTTACAATTAACTATCAGTTTCGCGTCGGATTCGAAAATCTAGACTCACAGGAGACGGACCATGTGGTGCCCGAGGCAGCAATTTCCCCTTGGAGACAAGTCGGCTGGAGGCCGATGTATTGAATCTCGACGCAATTTGAGTGTTCCATCGACACTACAAGGCCCTGAACGTTACAATTAACCATCAGTTTCGCGTCGGATTCGAAAATCTAGACTCACAGGAGACGGACCACTTGGAGCCCGAGGCAGCAATAGCTCCTTGTAGACAAGTCGGCTGGAGGAAGATGTATTGACTCTCGACGCAATTTGAGTGTTCCATCGTCATTAAGAGGCCCTGAGCATTACATTTAACTATCAGTTTTCCGTCGGATTCTAAAATGTTGACTCTCAGGGGAACGACCATACGGTGCCCGAGGCAGCTATTGACCCTTGGAGACAAGTCGGTTGGAGGACGATGTATTGGATCGCGACGCAAAATGAGTGTTCCATCGTCAATAGGAGGCCCTGAACGTTACAATTAACTATCATTTTATCGTCGGATTCGAAAATCTGGACTCACAGGAGAACGACCATAAGGTGCCCGAGGCAGCAACAGACCATAGGAGACAAGTCGGCTGGAGGCCGATGTATTGAATCTCGACGCAAATTGAGTGTTCCATCGTCAATAGGAGGCCCTGAGCGTTACAATTAACTATCATTTTTGCGTCGGATTCGAAAATCTAGACTTACAAGAGAACGACCATAAGGTGCCCGAGGCAGCATTAGACCCTTGGAGACAAGTCGGCTGGAGGCCGATGTATTGAATCTCGACGCAATTTGAGTGTTCCATCGTCATTAGGAGGCCCTAAACCTTACAATTAACTATCATTTTAGCGTCGGATTCGAAAATCTCCTAACAGGAGAAGGATCATATGGTGCACGAGACTGCAATATCCCCTTGGATACAAGTCGACTGGAGGTCGATGTATTGACTCTCGACACAATTTGAGTGTTCCATCGTCACTAAGAGGCCCTGAGCATTACATTTAACTACCAGTTTTGCGTCGGATTCTAAAATGTTGACTCTCAGGGGAACGACCATACGGTGCCCGAGGCAGCCAATGACCCGTGGAGACAAGTCGGTTGGAGGACGATGTATTGGATCGCGACGCAAAATGAGTGTTCCATCGTCATTAGGACGCCCTGAACGTTACAATTAACTATCAATTTCGCGTGGGATTCGAAAATCTAGACTCACATGAGAGCGAACATAAGAGGCCGGAGGCAGTAATATGCCCATGGAGACAAGTCGGCTGGAGGACGATGTATTGAATCTCGACGCAATTTGAGTGTCCCATCGTCATTAGGAGGCCCTAAACGTTACAATTAACTATCAATTTTGCGTCGGATTCGATAATCTAAACTCACAGGAGAACGACCATTAGGTGCCCGTGGCAGCAACAGACCCTTGGTGACATGTCGGCTGGAGGCCGATGTATTGAATCTCGACGCAATTTGAGTCTTCTATCGTCATTAGGAGGCCCGAAACGTTACAATTAACTATCATTTTTACGTCGGATTCGATAATCTAAACTCACAGGAGAACGACCATAAGGTGCCCGAGGCAGCAACAGACCTTTGGAGACAAGTCGACTGGAGGCCGATGTATTGAATATCGACGCAATTTGAGTGTTCCATCGTCATTAGGAGGCCCTAAACGTTACGATTAACTATCATTTTTGTGTCGGATTCGATAATCTAAACTCACAGGAGAACGACCATAAGGTGCCCGAGGCAGCAACAGACCCTTGGAGAAAAGTCGGCTGGAGGTCGATGTATAGGATCGCGACGCAATTTGTGTTTTCCATCGTTATTAGGAGGCCCTGAATGTTACAATTAACTATCAGTTTTTCTTCGGATTCGAAAATCTAGACTCACGGGAGAACGACCATAAGGTGCCCGAGACAGCTATATCCCCATTGAGACAAGTCGGCTGGAGGCCGATGTATTGAATCTCGACGCAATTTGAGTGTTCCATCGGCATTAGGAGGCCCTGAGCGTTACAGTTAACTATCATTTTAGCGTCGGATTTGAAAATCTACTAACATGAGAAGGATCATATGGTGCACGAGACTGCAATATCCCCTTGGATACAAGTCGGCTGGAGGCCGATATATTGAATCTCGACGCAATTTGAGTGTTCCATCGTCATTAAGAGGCTCTGAACGTTACAATTAACTATCATTTTTGTGTCGGATTGCAAAATCTAGACTCACAGGAGAACGACAATAAGGTGCCCGAGGCAGCAATAGACCCTTGGAGACAAGTCGGCTGGAAACCGATATATTGATTCTTTACGCAATTTGAGTGTTCCATCGTCATTAGAAGACCCTGACCGTTACAATTCACTATCATTTTTGCGTCGGATTCGAAAATCTAGACTCACAGGAGACGGACCACACGGAGCCCGAGGCAGCAGTGGCCCCTTGTAGACAAGTCGGCTGGAGGAAGATGTATTGACTCTCGACGCAATTTGAGTGTTCCATCGTCATTAGGTGGCCCTGAACGTTACAATTAACTATCTTTTTTGCGTCGGATTCGAAAATCTAGACTTACAAGAGAACGACCATAAGGTGCCCGAGGCAGCATTAGACACTTGGAGAGAAGTCGGCTGGAGGACGATGTATTGAATCTCGACGCAATTAGAGTGTTCCATCGTCATTAGGAGGCCCTGAACCTTACAATTAACTATCAGTTTCGCGTCGGATTCGAAAATCTAAACACACAGGAGAACGACCATAAGGTGTCCGAAGCAGCATTAGACCCTTGGAGACAAGTCGGCTGGAAACCGATGTATTGATTCTTGACGCAATTTGAGTGTTCCATCGTCATTAGGAGGCCCTGACCGTTACAATTCACTATCATTTTTGCGTCGGATTCGAAAATCTAGACTCACAGGAGAAGGAACATGTGGTGCCCGAGGCAGCAATAGACCCTTGGAGACAAGTCGGCTGGAGGCCGATGTATGAATCTCGACGCAATTTGAGTGTACCATCGTCAATAGGAGGCCGTGAACCTTACAATTAACTATCAGTTTCGCGTCGGATTCGAAAATCTAAACACACAGGAGAACGACCATAAGGTGCCCGAGGCAGCAACAGACCCTTGGAGACAAGTCGGCTGGAGGCCGATGTATTGATTCTTGACGCAATTTGAGTGTTCCATCGTCATTAAGAGGCCCTGAACCTTACAATTAACTATCAGTTTCGCGTCGGATTCAAAAATCCAGACTCACAGGAGACGGAACATTTGGTGCCAGAGGCAGCAATATCCCCTTGGAGACAAATCATCTGGAAGACGATGTATTGAATCACGACGCAATTTGAGAGTTCTATCGTCATCAGGAGGCGCTGAACGTTACTATTCACTATCATTTTTGCGTCGGATTCGAAAATCTAGACTCACAGGAGAAGGATCATCTGGTGCCCGAGACAGCAATATCCCCTTGGAGACAAGACGGCAGGAGGCCGATGTATTGAATCTCGACGCAATTTGAGTGTTCCATCGTCATTAGGAGGCCCTGAACCTTACAATTAACTATCAGTTTCGCGTCGGATTCGAAAATCTAGACTCACAGGAGACGGACCACATGGAGCCCGAGGCAGCAATATCCCCTTGTAGAAAAGTCGGCTGGAGGCCGATGGATTGAATCTCGACGCAATTTGAGTGTTCCATCGGCATTAGGAGGCCCTGAACGTTACAGTTAACTATCATTTTAGCGTCGGATTCGAAAATCTACTAACAGGAGAATGACCATAAGGTGCCCGAGACAGCAATATCCCCTTGGAGACAAGTCCGCTGAGGGCCGATGTATTGAATCTCGACGCAATTTCAGTGTACCATCGTCATTAGGAGGCCCTGAACGTTACAATTCACTATCATTTTTGCGTCGGATTCGAAAATCTAGACTCACAGGAGAAGGACCATGTGGTGCCCGAGGCAGCAATAGACCCTTGGAGACAAGTCGGCTGGAGGCCGATGTATTGAATCTCGACGCAATTTGAGTGTTCCATCGTCACTAAGAGGCCCTGAGCATTACATTTAACTATCAGTTTTGCGTCGGATTCTAAAATGTTGACTCTCAGGGGAACGACCATACGGTGCCCGAGGCAGCTATTGACCCTTGGAGACAAGTGGGTTGGAGGACGATGTATTGGATCGCGATACAAAATGAGTGTTCCATCGTCATTAGGAGGCCCTGAACGTTACAATTAACTATCATTTTATCATCGGATTCGAAAATCTGGACTCACAGGAGAACGACCATAAGGTGCCCGAGGCAGCAACAGACCACAGAAGACAAGTCGGCTGGAGGCCGATGTATTGAATCTCGACGCAATTTGAGTGTTCCATCGCCAATAGGAAGCCCTGAACATTACAATTAACTATCATTTTTGCGTCGGATTCGAAAATCTAGACTCACAGGAGAATGACCATAAGGTGCCCGAGGCAGCAATAGACCCTTGGAGACAAGTCGGCTGGAGGCCGATGGATTGAATCTCGACGCAATTTGAGTGTTCCATCGGCATTAGGAGGCCCTGAACGTTACAGTTAACTATCATTTTAGCGTCGGATTCGAAAATCTACTAACAGGAGAATGACCATAAGGTGCCCGAGACAGCAATATCCCCTTGGAGACAAGTCCGCTGAGGGCCGATGTATTGAATCTCGACGCAATTTCAGTGTACCATCGTCATTAGGAGGCCCTGAACCTTACAATTAACTATCAGTTTCGCGTCGGATTAGAAAATCTAAACACACAGGAGAACGACCATAAGGTGCCCGAGGCAGCAACAGACCCTTGGAGACAAGTCGGCTGGAGGCCGATGTATTGATTCTTGACGCAATTTGAGTGTTCCATCGTCATTAAGAGGCCCTGAACCTTACAATTAACTATAAGTTTCGCGTCGGATTCAAAAATCCAGACTCACAGGAGACGGACCATTTGGTGCCCGAGGCAGCAATATCCCCTTGGAGACAAATCATCTGGAGGACGATGTATTGAATCTCGACGCAATTTGAGAGTTCTATCGTCATCACGAGGCGCTGAACGTTACTATTCACTATCATTTTTGCGTCGGATTCGAAAATCTAGACTCACAGGAGAAGGATCATATGGTGCCCGAGACAGCAATATCCCCTTGGAGACAAGTCCGCTGGAGGCAAATGTATTGACTCTCGACGCAATTTGAGTGTTCCATCGTCATTAGGAGGCCCTGAACGTTACAATTAACTATCATTTTTGCGTCGGATTCGAACATCTAGACTTACAAGAGAACGACCATAGGGTGCCCGAGGCAGCATTAGACCCTTGGAGACAAGTCGGCTGGAGGCCGATGTTTTGAATCTCGACGCAATTTGAGTGTTCTATCGTCTTTACAAGGCCCAGAACGTTACCATTAACTATCATTTTTGTGTCGGATGGCAAAATCTAGACTCACAGGAGAACGACCATAAGGTGCCCGAGGCAGCAATAGACCCTTGGAGATAAGTCGCCTGGGAACCGATGTATTGATTCTTGACGCAATTTAAAGGGTTCCATCGTCATTAGGAGGCCCTGAACGTTACAATTCACTATCAGTTTTGCGTCGGATTCGAATATCTAGACTCACAGGAGAAGGACCATGTGGTGCCCGAGGCAGCAATTTCCCCTTGGAGACAAGTCGGCTGGAGGCCGATGTATTGAATCTCGACGCAATTTGAGTGTTCCATCGACACTACAAGGCCCTGAACGTTACAATTAACCATCAGTTTCGCGTCGGATTCGAAAATCTAGACTCACAGGAGACGGACCACTTGGAGCCCGAGGCAGCAATAGCTCCTTGTAGACAAGTCGGCTGGAGGAAGATGTATTGACTCTCGACGCAATTTGAGTGTTCCATCGTCATTAAGAGGCCCTGAGCATTACATTTAACTATCAGTTTTCCGTCGGATTCTAAAATGTTGACTCTCAGGGGAACGACCATACGGTGCCCGAGGCAGCTATTGACCCTTGGAGACAAGTCGGTTGGAGGACGATGTATTGGATCGCGACGCAAAATGAGTGTTCCATCGTCATTAGGACGCCCTGAACGTTACAATTAACTATCAATTTCGCGTGGGATTCGAAAATCTAGACTCACATGAGAGCGAACATAAGAGGCCGGAGGCAGTAATATGCCCATGGAGACAAGTCGGCTGGAGGACGATGTATTGAATCTCGACGCAATTTGAGTGTCCCATCGTCATTAGGAGGCCCTAAACGTTACAATTAACTATCAATTTTGCGTCGGATTCGATAATCTAAACTCACAGGAGAACGACCATTAGGTGCCCGTGGCAGCAACAGACCCTTGGTGACATGTCGGCTGGAGGCCGATGTATTGAATCTCGACGCAATTTGAGTCTTCTATCGTCATTAGGAGGCCCGAAACGTTACAATTAACTATCATTTTTACGTCGGATTCGATAATCTAAACTCACAGGAGAACGACCATAAGGTGCCCGAGGCAGCAACAGACCTTTGGAGACAAGTCGACTGGAGGCCGATGTATTGAATATCGACGCAATTTGAGTGTTCCATCGTCATTAGGAGGCCCTAAACGTTACGATTAACTATCATTTTTGTGTCGGATTCGATAATCTAAACTCACAGGAGAACGACCATAAGGTGCCCGAGGCAGCAACAGACCCTTGGAGAAAAGTCGGCTGGAGGTCGATGTATAGGATCGCGACGCAATTTGTGTTTTCCATCGTTATTAGGAGGCCCTGAATGTTACAATTAACTATCAGTTTTTCTTCGGATTCGAAAATCTAGACTCACGGGAGAACGACCATAAGGTGCCCGAGACAGCTATATCCCCTTTGAGACAAGTCGGCTGGAGGCCGATGTATTGAATCTCGACGCAATTTGAGTGTTCCATCGGCATTAGGAGGCCCTGAGCGTTACAGTTAACTATCATTTTAGCGTCGGATTTGAAAATCTACTAACATGAGAAGGATCATATGGTGCACGAGACTGCAATATCCCCTTGGATACAAGTCGGCTGGAGGCCGATATATTGAATCTCGACGCAATTTGAGTGTTCCATCGTCATTAAGAGGCTCTGAACGTTACAATTAACTATCATTTTTGTGTCGGATTGCAAAATCTAGACTCACAGGAGAACGACAATAAGGTGCCCGAGGCAGCAATAGACCCTTGGAGACAAGTCGGCTGGAAACCGATATATTGATTCTTTACGCAATTTGAGTGTTCCATCGTCATTAGAAGACCCTGACCGTTACAATTCACTATCATTTTTGCGTCGGATTCGAAAATCTAGACTCACAGGAGACGGACCACACGGAGCCCGAGGCAGCAGTGGCCCCTTGTAGACAAGTCGGCTGGAGGAAGATGTATTGACTCTCGACGCAATTTGAGTGTTCCATCGTCATTAGGTGGCCCTGAACGTTACAATTAACTATCTTTTTTGCGTCGGATTCGAAAATCTAGACTTACAAGAGAACGACCATAAGGTGCCCGAGGCAGCATTAGACACTTGGAGAGAAGTCGGCTGGAGGACGATGTATTGAATCTCGACGCAATTAGAGTGTTCCATCGTCATTAGGAGGCCCTGAACCTTACAATTAACTATCAGTTTCGCGTCGGATTCGAAAATCTAAACACACAGGAGAACGACCATAAGGTGTCCGAGGCAGCATTAGACCCTTGGAGACAAGTCGGCTGGAAACCGATGTATTGATTCTTGACGCAATTTGAGTGTTCCATCGTCATTAGGAGGCCCTGACCGTTACAATTCACTATCATTTTTGCGTCGGATTCGAAAATCTAGACTCACAGGAGAAGGAACATGTGGTGCCCGAGGCAGCAATAGACCCTTGGAGACAAGTCGGCTGGAGGCCGATGTATGAATCTCGACGCAATTTGAGTGTACCATCGTCAATAGGAGGCCGTGAACCTTACAATTAACTATCAGTTTCGCGTCGGATTCGAAAATCTAAACACACCATAAGGTGCCCGAGGCAGCAACAGACCCTTGGAGACAAGTCGGCTGGAGGCCGATGTATTGATTCTTGACGCAATTTGAGTGTTCCGTCGTCATTAAGAGGCCCTGAACCTTACAATTAACTATCAGTTTCGCGTCGGATTCAAAAATCCAGACTCACAGGAGACGGAACATTTGGTGCCAGAGGCAGCAATATCCCCTTGGAGACAAATCATCTGGAAGACGATGTATTGAATCACGACGCAATTTGAGAGTTCTATCGTCATCAGGAGGCGCTGAACGTTACTATTCACTATCATTTTTGCGTCGGATTCGAAAATCTAGACTCACAGGAGAAGGATCATCTGGTGCCCGAGACAGCAATATCCCCTTGGAGACAAGACGGCAGGAGGCCGATGTATTGAATCTCGACGCAATTTGAGTGTTCCATCGTCATTAGGAGGCCCTGAACCTTACAATTAACTATCAGTTTCGCGTCGGATTCGAAAATCTAGACTCACAGGAGACGGACCACATGGAGCCCGAGGCAGCAATATCCCCTTGTAGAAAAGTCGGCTGGAGGAATATGTATTGGAACGCGACTCAATTTGAGTGTTCCATCGTCATTACAAGACGCTGAACGTTACAATGAACTATCATTTTTGCGTCGCATTGCAAAATCTAGACTCACATGAGTACGACCATAAGGTGCCCGAGGCATCAATAGACCCTTGGAGCAAGTCGGCTGGAAAACGATCTATTGATTCTTGACGCAATTTGAGTGTACCATCGTCATTAGGAGGCCCTGAACGTTACAATTCACTATCATTTTTGCGTCGGATTCGAAAATCTAGACTCACAGGAGAAGGACCATGTGGTGCCCGAGGCAGCAATAGACCCTTGGAGACAAGTCGGCTGGAGGCCGATGTATTGAATCTCGACGCAATTTGAGTGTTCCATCGTCACTAAGAGGCCCTGAGCATTACATTTAACTATCAGTTTTGCGTCGGATTCTAAAATGTTGACTCTCAGGGGAACGACCATACGGTGCCCGAGGCAGCTATTGACCCTTGGAGACAAGTGGGTTGGAGGACGATGTATTGGATCGCGATACAAAATGAGTGTTCCATCGTCATTAGGAGGCCCTGAACGTTACAATTAACTATCATTTTATCATCGGATTCGAAAATCTGGACTCACAGGAGAACGACCATAAGGTGCCCGAGGCAGCAACAGACCACAGAAGACAAGTCGGCTGGAGGCCGATGTATTGAATCTCGACGCAATTTGAGTGTTCCATCGCCAATAGGAAGCCCTGAACATTACAATTAACTATCATTTTTGCGTCGGATTCGAAAATCTAGACTCACAGGAGAATGACCATAAGGTGCCCGAGGCAGCAATAGACCCTTGGAGACAAGTCGGCTGGAGGCCGATGGATTGAATCTCGACGCAATTTGAGTGTTCCATCGGCATTAGGAGGCCCTGAACGTTACAGTTAACTATCATTTTAGCGTCGGATTCGAAAATCTACTAACAGGAGAATGACCATAAGGTGCCCGAGACAGCAATATCCCCTTGGAGACAAGTCCGCTGAGGGCCGATGTATTGAATCTCGACGCAATTTCAGTGTACCATCGTCATTAGGAGGCCCTGAACCTTACAATTAACTATCAGTTTCGCGTCGGATTAGAAAATCTAAACACACAGGAGAACGACCATAAGGTGCCCGAGGCAGCAACAGACCCTTGGAGACAAGTCGGCTGGAGGCCGATGTATTGATTCTTGACGCAATTTGAGTGTTCCATCGTCATTAAGAGGCCCTGAACCTTACAATTAACTATAAGTTTCGCGTCGGATTCAAAAATCCAGACTCACAGGAGACGGACCATTTGGTGCCCGAGGCAGCAATATCCCCTTGGAGACAAATCATCTGGAGGACGATGTATTGAATCTCGACGCAATTTGAGAGTTCTATCGTCATCACGAGGCGCTGAACGTTACTATTCACTATCATTTTTGCGTCGGATTCGAAAATCTAGACTCACAGGAGAAGGATCATATGGTGCCCGAGACAGCAATATCCCCTTGGAGACAAGTCCGCTGGAGGCCGATGTATTGAATCTCGACGCAATTTGAGTGTTCCATCGTCATTAGGAGGCCCTGAACCTTACAATTAACTATCAGTTTCGCGTCGGATTCGAAAATCTAGACTCACAGGAGACGGACCACATGGAGCCCGAGGCAGCAATATCCCCTTGTAGACAAGTCGGCTGGAGGAAGATGTATTGACTCTCGACGCAATTTTAGTGTTCCATCGTCATTAAGAGGCCCTGAGCATTACATTTAACTATCAAATTTGCGTCGGATTCTAAAATCTAGAATCACAGGAGAACGACCTTACGGTGACCGAGGCAGCTATAGACCCTTGGAGACAAGTCGGCTGGAGGACGATGTATTGAATCTCGACGCAATTTGAGAGCTCCATCGTCATTACAAGGCCCTGAACGTTACAATTAACTATCATTTTTGAGGCGGATTCGAAAATCTAGACTTACAAGAGAACGACCATAAGGTGCATGAGGCACATTAGACCCTTGGAGACAAGTCGGCTGGAGGACGATGTATTGGATCGCGACGCAATTTGAGTGTTCCATCGTCATTAGGAGGCCCTGAACGTTACAATTAACTATCTTTTTTGCGTCGGATTCGAAAATCTAGACTTACAAGAGAACGACCATAAGGTGCAAGAGGCAGCATTAGACCCTTAAAGACAAGTTGGCTGGAGGCCGATGTATTGAATCTCGACGCAATTTGAGTGTTCCCTCGTCATTACAAGGCCCTGAACGTTACAATTAACTATCATTTTTGCGTCGGATTGCAAAATCTAGACTCACAGGAGAACGACCATAAGGTGCCCGAGGCAGCAATAGACCCTTTTAGACAAGTCGGCTGGAAACCGATGTATTGATTCTTGATGCAATTTGAGTGTTCCATCGTCATTACGAGGCCCTGAACGTTACAATTAACTATCATTTTATCATCGGATTCGAAAATCTGGACTCACAGGAGAACGACCATAAGGTGCCCGAGGCAGCAACAGACCATAGGAGACAAGTCGGCTGGAGGCCGATGTATTGAATCTCGACGCAATTTCAGTGTTCCATCGAAAACAGGAGGCGCTAAACGTTACAATTAACCATCATTTTTGCGTCGGATACGATAATCTAAACTCACGGGAGAACGACCATAAGGTGCCCGAGGCAGCAACCGACCCTTCGAGACAAGTCGCCTGGAGGCCGATGTATTGAATCTCGACGCAATTTGAGTGTTCCATCGGCATTAGGAGGCCCTGAACGTTACAATTAACTATCATTTTTGCGTCGGATTCGATAATCTAAACTCACAGGAGATCGACCATAAGGTGCCCGAGGCAGCATTAGACCCCTGGAGACAAGTCGGCTGGAGGCCGATGTATTGAAGCTCGACGCAATTTGAGTGTTCCATCGTCATTACAGGGCCCTGAACGATACAATTAAATATCATTTTTGCGTCGGATTCGAAAATCTAGACTCACAGGAGAACGACCATAAGGTGCCCGAGGCAGCAATAGACCCTTGGAGAAAAGTCGGCTGGAGGTCGATGTATTGGATCACGACGCAATTTGAGTGTTCCATCGTCATTAGGAGGCCCTGAATGTTACAATTAACTATCAGTTTTTCGTCGGATTCGAAAATCTAGACTCACAGCAGACGGACCATTTGGTGCCCGAGGCAGCAATATCCCCTTGGAGACAAATCGGCTGGAGGACGATGTATTGAATCTCGACGCAATTTGAGTCTTCTATCGTCATTAGGAGGCCCTGAACGTTACTATTCACTATCATTTTTGCGTCGGATTCGAAAATCTAGACTTACGAGAGAACGACCATAAGGTGCCCGAGGCAGCATTAGACCCTTGGAGACAAGTCGGCTGGAGGACGATGTATTGGATCGCGACGCAATTTGAGTGTTCCATCGTCATTAGGAGGCCCTGAACGTTACAATTAACTATCATTTTTGCGTCGGATTCGAAAATCTAGACACAAGAGAACGACCATAAAGTGCAAGAGGCAGCAATAGACCCTTGGAGACAAGTCGGCTGGAAAACGATGTATTGATTCTTGACGCAATTTGAGTGTTCCACCGTCATTAAGAGGCCCTGAACTTTACAATTCACTATCATTTTTGCGTCGGATTCGAAAATCTAGACTCACAGGAGAAGGACCATGTGGTGCCCGTGGCAGCAATAGTCCCTTGGAGACAAGTCGGCTGGAGGCTGATGTATTGAATCTCGACGCAATTTGAGTGTTCCATCGTCATTACAAGGCCCTGATCATTACAATTAACTATCAGTTTCGCGTCGGATTCGAAAATCTGGACTCACAGGAGACGGACCACATGGAGCCTGAGGCAGCAATAGCCCCTTGTAGACAAGTCGGATGGAGGAAGATGTATTGACTCTCGACGCAATTTGAGTGTTCCATCGTCATTAGGAGGCCCTGAACGTTACAATTCACTATCATTTTTGCGTCGGATTCGAAAATCTAGACTCACAGGAGAAGGACCATGTGGTGCCCGAGGCAGCAATAGACCCTTGGAGACAAGTCGGCTGGAGGCCGATGTATTGAATCTCGACGCAATTTGAGTGTTCCATCGTCATTAAGAGGCTCTGAACGTTACAATTAACTATCATTTTTGTGTCGGATTGCAAAATCTAGACTCACAGGAGAACGACAATAAGGTGCCCGAGGCAGCAATAGACCCTTGGAGACAAGTCGGCTGGAAACCGATATATTGATTCTTGACGCAATTTGAGTGTTCCATCGTCATTAGAAGACCCTGACCGCTACAATTCACTATCATTTTTGCGTCGGATTCGAAAATCTAGACTCACAGGAGACGGACCACACGGAGCCCGAGGCAGCAATGGCCCCTTGTAGACAAGTCGGCTGGAGGAAGATGTATTGACTCTCGACGCAATTTGAGTGTTCCATCGTCATTAGGTGGCCCTGAACGTTACAATTAACTATCTTTTTTGCGTCGGATTCGAAAATCTAGACTTACAAGAGAACGACCATAAGGTGCCCGAGGCAGCATTAGACACTTGGAGAGAAGTCGGCTGGAGGACGATGTATTGAATCTCGACGCAATTTGAGTGTTCCATCGGCATTAGGAGGCCCTGAACGTTACAATTAACTATCATTTTTGCGTCGGATTCGATAATCTAAACTCACGAAAGAACGACCATAAGGTGCCCGAGGCAGCATTAGACCCTTGGAGACAAGTCGGCTGGAGGCCGATGTATTGCATCTCGACACAATTATAGTGTTCCATCGTCATTAGGAGGCCCTGAACCTTACTATTAACTATCATTTTTGCGTCGGATTCGAAAATCTAAACACACAGGAGAACGACCATAAGGTGTCCGAGGCAGCATTAGACCCTTGGAGACAAGTCGGCTGGAAACCGATGTATTGATTCTTGACGCAATTTGAGTGTTCCATCGTCATTAGGAGGCCCTGACCGTTACAATTCACTATCATTTTTGCGTCGGATTCGAAAATCTAGACTCACAGGAGAAGGAACATGTGGTGCCCGAGGCAGCAATAGACCCTTGGAGACAAGTCGGCTGGAGGCCGATGTATGAATCTCGACGCAATTTGAGTGTACCATCGTCATTAGGAGGCCGTGAACCTTACAATTAACTATCAGTTTCGCGTCGGATTCGAAAATCTAAACACACAGGAGAACGACCATAAGGTGCCCGAGGCAGCAACAGACCCTTGGAGACAAGTCGGCTGGAGGCCGATGTATTGATTCTTGACGCAATTTGAGTGTTCCATCGTCATTAAGAGGCCCTGAACCTTACAATTAACTATCAGTTTCGCGTCGGATTCAAAAATCCAGACTCACAGGAGACGGAACATTTGGTGCCAGAGGCAGCAATATCCCCTTGGAGACAAATCATCTGGAAGACGATGTATTGAATCACGACGCAATTTGAGAGTTCTATCGTCATCAGGAGGCGCTGAACGTTACTATTCACTATCATTTTTGCGTCGGATTCGAAAATCTAGACTCACAGGAGAAGGATCATCTGGTGCCCGAGACAGCAATATCCCCTTGGAGACAAGACGGCAGGAGGCCGATGTATTGAATCTCGACGCAATTTGAGTGTTCCATCGTCATTAGGAGGCCCTGAACCTTACAATTAACTATCAGTTTCGCGTCGGATTCGAAAATCTAGACTCACAGGAGACGGACCACATGGAGCCCGAGGCAGCAATATCCCCTTGTAGAAAAGTCGGCTGGAGGAATATGTATTGGAACGCGACTCAATTTGAGTGTTCCATCGTCATTACAAGACGCTGAACGTTACAATGAACTATCATTTTTGCGTCGCATTGCAAAATCTAGACTCACATGAGTACGACCATAAGGTGCCCGAGGCATCAATAGACCCTTGGAGCAAGTCGGCTGGAAAACGATCTATTGATTCTTGACGCAATTTGAGTGTACCATCGTCATTAGGAGGCCCTGAACGTTACAATTCACTATCATTTTTGCGTCGGATTCGAAAATCTAGACTCACAGGAGAAGGACCATGTGGTGCCCGAGGCAGCAATAGACCCTTGGAGACAAGTCGGCTGGAGGCCGATGTATTGAATCTCGACGCAATTTGAGTGTTCCATCGTCACTAAGAGGCCCTGAGCATTACATTTAACTATCAGTTTTGCGTCGGATTCTAAAATGTTGACTCTCAGGGGAACGACCATACGGTGCCCGAGGCAGCTATTGAACCTTGGAGACAAGTGGGTTGGAGGACGATGTATTGGATCGCGATACAAAATGAGTGTTCCATCGTCATTAGGAGGCCCTGAACGTTACAATTAACTATCATTTTATCATCGGATTCGAAAATCTGGACTCACAGGAGAACGACCATAAGGTGCCCGAGGCAGCAACAGACCACAGAAGACAAGTCGGCTGGAGGCCGATGTATTGAATCTCGACGCAATTTGAGTGTTCCATCGCCAATAGGAAGCCCTGAACATTACAATTAACTATCATTTTTGCGTCGGATTCGAAAATCTAGACTCACAGGAGAATGACCATAAGGTGCCCGAGGCAGCAATAGACCCTTGGAGACAAGTCGGCTGGAGGCCGATGGATTGAATCTCGACGCAATTTGAGTGTTCCATCGGCATTAGGAGGCCCTGAACGTTACAATTAACTATCATTTTAGCGTCGGATTCGAAAATCTACTAACAGGAGAATGACCATAAGGTGCCCGAGACAGCAATATCCCCTTGGAGACAAGTCCGCTGAGGGCCGATGTATTGAATCTCGACGCAATTTCAGTGTTCCATCGTCATTAGGAGGCCCTGAACCTTACAATTAACTATCAGTTTCTCGTCGGATTCGAAAATCTAGACTCACAGGAGACGGACCACATGGAGCCCGAGGCAGCAATATCCCTTTGTAGACAAGTCGGCTGGAGGAAGATGTATTGACTCTCGACGCAATTTGAGTGTTCCTTCGTCATTAAGACGCCCTGAGCATTACATTTTACTATCAGTTTTGCGTCGGATTCTATAATCTAGACTCACAGGAGAACGACCATACGGTGCCCGAGGCAGCAATAGGCCCTTGCAGACAAGTCGGCTGGAGGACGATGTATTGAATCTCTACGCAATTTGAGAGTTCCATCGTCATTAGGAGGCCCTGAACATTACAATTAACTATCATTTTTGCGTCGGATTCGAAAATCTAGACTTACAAGAGAACGACCATAAGGTGCCCGAGGCAGCATTAGACCCTTGGAGACAAGTCGGCTGGAGGCCGATGTATTGAATCTCGACGCAATTTGAGTGTTCCATCGTCATTAGGAGGCCCTGAACGTTACAATTAACTATCAGTTTCGCGTCGGATTCGAAAATCTAAACACACAGGAGAACGACCATAAGGTGCCCGAGGCAGCAACAGACCCTTGGAGACAAGTCGGCTGGAGGCCGATGTATTGATTCTTGACGCAATTTGAGTGTTCCATCGTCATTAAGAGGCCCTGAACCTTACAATTAACTATCAGTTTCGCGTCGGATTCAAAAATCCAGACTCACAGGAGACGGACCATTTGGTGCCCGAGGCAGCAATATCCCCTTGGAGACAAATCATCTGGAGGACGATGTATTGAATCTCGACGCAATTTGAGTCTTCTATCGTCATTAGGAGGCCCTGAACGTTACTATTCACTATCATTTTTGCGTCGGATTCGAAAATCTAGACTTACGAGAGAACGACCATAAGGTGCCCGAGGCAGCATTAGACCCTTGGAGACAAGTCGGCTGGAGGACGATGTATTGGATCGCGACGCAATTTGAGTGTTCCATCGTCATTAGGAGGCCCTGAACGTTACAATTAACTATCATTTTTGCGTCGGATTCGAAAATCTAGACACAAGAGAACGACCATAAAGTGCAAGAGGCAGCAATAGACCCTTGGAGACAAGTCGGCTGGAAAACGATGTATTGATTCTTGACGCAATTTGAGTGTTCCACCGTCATTAAGAGGCCCTGAACGTTACAATTCACTATCATTTTTGCGTCGGATTCAGAAATCCAGACTCACAGGAGACGGAACATTTGGTGCCAGAGGCAGCAATAACCCCTTGGAGACAAATCATCTGGAAGACGATGTATTGAATCACGACGCAATTTGAGAGTTCTATCGTCATCAGGAGGCGCTGAACGTTACTATTCACAATCATTTTTGCGTCGGATTCGAAAATCTAGACTCACAGGAGAAGGATCATCTGGTGCCCGAGACAGCAATATCCCCTTGGAGACAAGACGGCAGGAGGCCGATGTATTGAATCTCGACGCAATTTGAGTGTTCCATCGTCATTAGGAGGCCCTGAACCTTACAATTAACTATCAGTTTCGCGTCGGATTCGAAAATCTAGACTCGCAGGAGACGGACCACATGGAGCCCGAGGCAGCAATATCCCCTTGTAGAAAAGTCGGCTGGAGGAATATGTATTGGAACGCGACTCAATTTGAGTGTTCCATCGTCATTACAAGACGCTGAACGTTACAATGAACTATCATTTTTGCGTCGCATTGCAAAATCTAGACTCACATGAGTACGACCGTAAGGTGCCCGAGGCATCAATAGACCCTTGGAGCAAGTCGGCTGGAAAACGATCTATTGATTCTTGACGCAATTTGAGTGTACCATCGTCATTAGGAGGCCCTGAACGTTACAATTCACTATCATTTTTGCGTCGGATTCGAAAATCTAGACTCACAGGAGAAGGACCATGTGGTGCCCGAGGCAGCAATAGACCCTTGGAGACAAGTCGGCTGGAGGCCGATGTATTGAATCTCGACGCAATTTGAGTGTTCCATCGTCACTAAGAGGCCCTGAGCATTACATTTAACTATCAGTTTTGCGTCGGATTCTAAAATGTTGACTCTCAGGGGAACGACCATACGGTGCCCGAGGCAGCTATTGACCCTTGGAGACAAGTGGGTTGGAGGACGATGTATTGGATCGGGATACAAAATGAGTGTTCCATCGTCATTAGGAGGCCCTGAACGTTACAATTAACTATCATTTTATCATCGGATTCGAAAATCTGGACTCACAGGAGAACGACCATAAGGTGCCCGAGGCAGCAACAGACCACAGAAGACAAGTCGGCTGGAGGCCGATGTATTGAATCTCGACGCAATTTGAGTGTTCCATCGCCAATAGGAAGCCCTGAACATTACAATTAACTATCATTTTTGCGTCGGATTCGAAAATCTAGACTCACAGGAGAATGACCATAAGGTGCCCGAGGCAGCAATAGACCCTTGGAGACAAGTCGGCTGGAGGCCGATGGATTGAATCTCGACGCAATTTGAGTGTTCCATCGGCATTAGGAGGCCCTGAACGTTACAGTTAACTATCATTTTAGCGTCGGATTCGAAAATCTACTAACAGGAGAATGACCATAAGGTGCCCGAGACAGCAATATCCCCTTGGAGACAAGTCCGCTGAGGGCCGATGTATTGAATCTCGACGCAATTTCAGTGTTCCATCGTCATTAGGAGGACCTGAACCTTACAATTAACTATCAGTTTCTCGTCGGATTCGAAAATCTAGACTCACAGGAGACGGACCACATGGAGCCCGAGGCAGCAATATCCCTTTGTAGACAAGTCGGCTGGAGGAAGATGTATTGACTCTCGACGCAATTTGAGTGTTCCTTCGTCATTAAGACGCCCTGAGCATTACATTTTACTATCAGTTTTGCGTCGGATTCTATAATCTAGACTCACAGGAGAACGACCATACGGTGCCCGAGGCAGCAATAGGCCCTTGCAGACAAGTCGGCTGGAGGACGATGTATTGAATCTCTACGCAATTTGTGAGTTCCATCGTCATTAGGAGGCCCTGAACATTACAATTAACTATCATTTTTGCGTCGGATTCGAAAATCTAGACTTACAAGAGAACGACCATAAGGTGCCCGAGGCAGCATTAGACCCTTGGAGACAAGTCGGCTGGAGGCCGATGTATTGAATCTCGACGCAATTTGAGTGTTCCATCGTCATTAGGAGGCCCTGAACGTTACAATTAACTATCATTTTTGCGTCGGATTCGATAATCTAGACTCACAGGAGAACGACCATACGGTGCCCGAGACAGCAATATCCCCTTTGAGACAAGTCGGCTGGAGGCCGATGTATTGAATCTCGACGCAATTTGAGTGTACCATCGTCATTAGGAGGCCCTGAACCTTACAATTAACTATCAGTTTTGCGTCGGATTAGAAAATCTAAACACACAGGAGAACGACCATAAGGTGCCCGAGGCAGCAACAGACCCTTGGAGACAAGTCGGCTGGAGGCCGATGTATTGATTCTTGACGCAATTTGAGTGTTCCATCGTCATTAAGAGGCCCTGAACCTTACAATTAACTATAAGTTTCGCGTCGGATTCAAAAATCCAGACTCACAGGAGACGGACCATTTGGTGCCCGAGGCAGCAATATCCCCTTGGAGACAAATCATCTGGAGGACGATGTATTGAATCTCGACGCAATTTGAGAGTTCTATCGTCATCACGAGGCGCTGAACGTTACTATTCACTATCATTTTTGCGTCGGATTCGAAAATCTAGACTCACAGGAGAAGGATCATATGGTGCCCGAGACAGCAATATCCCCTTGGAGACAAGTCCTCTGGAGGCCGATGTATTGAATCTCGACGCAATTTGAGTGTTCCATCGTCATTAGGAGGCCCTGAACCTTACAATTAACTATCAGTTTCGCGTCGGATTAGAAAATCTAGACTCACAGGAGACGGACCACATGGAGATCGAGGCAGCAATATCCCCTTGTAGACAAGTCGGCTGGAGGAAGATGTATTGACTCTCGACGCAATTTTAGTGTTCCATCGTCATTAAGAGGCCCTGAGCATTACATTTAACTATCAAATTTGCGTCGGATTCTAAAATCTAGAATCACAGGAGAACGACCTTACGGTGACCGAGGCAGCTATAGACCCTTGGAGACAAGTCGGCTGGAGGACGATGTATTGAATCTCGACGCAATTTGAGAGCTCCATCGTCATTACAAGGCCCTGAACGTTACAATGAACTATCATTTTTGAGGCGGATTCGAAAATCTAGACTTACAAGAGAACGACCATAAGGTGCATGAGGCACATTAGACCCTTGGAGACAAGTCGGCTGGAGGACGATGTATTGGATCGCGACGCAATTTGAGTGTTCCATCGTCATTAGGAGGCCCTGAACGTTACAATTAACTATCTTTTTTGCGTCGGATTCGAAAATCTAGACTTACAAGAGAACGACCATAAGGTGCAAGAGGCAGCATTAGACCCTTAAAGACAAGTTGGCTGGAGGCCGATGTATTGAATCTCGACGCAATTTGAGTGTTCCCTCGTCATTACAAGGCCCTGAACGTTACAATTAACTATCATTTTTGCGTCGGATTGCAAAATCTAGACTCACAGGAGAACGACCATAAGGTGCCCGAGGCAGCAATAGACCCTTTTAGACAAGTCGGCTGGAAACCGATGTATTGATTCTTGATGCAATTTGAGTGTTCCATCGTCATTAGGAGGCCCTGAACGTTACAATTAACTATCATTTTATCATCGGATTCGAAAATCTGGACTCACAGGAGAACGACCATAAGGTGCCCGAGGCAGCAACAGACCATAGGAGACAAGTCGGCTGGAGGCCGATGTATTGAATCTCGACGCAATTTCAGTGTTCCATCGCCAACAGGAGGCGCTAAACGTTACAATTAACCATCATTTTTGCGTCGGATACGATAATCTAAACTCACGGGAGAACGACCATAAGGTGCCCGAGGCAGCAACCGACCCTTCGAGACAAGTCGCCTGGAGGCCGATGTATTGAATCTCGACGCAATTTGAGTGTTCCATCGGCATTAGGAGGCCCTGAACGTTACAATTAACTATCATTTTTGCGTCGGATTCGATAATCTAAACTCACAGGAGATCGACCATAAGGTGCCCGAGGCAGCATTAGACCCCTGGAGACAAGTCGGCTGGAGGCCGATGTATTGAAGCTCGACGCAATTTGAGTGTTCCATCGTCATTACAGGGCCCTGAACGATAAAATTAAATATCATTTTTGCGTCGGATTCGAAAATCTAGACTCACAGGAGAACGACCATAAGGTGCCCGAGGCAGCAATAGACCCTTGGAGAAAAGTCGGCTGGAGGTCGATGTATTGGATCGCGACGCAATTTGAGTGTTCCATCGTCATTAGGAGGCCCTGAATGTTACAATTAACTATCAGTTTTTCGTCGGATTCGAAAATCTAGACTCACAGCAGACGGACCATTTGGTGCCCGAGGCAGCAATATCCCCTTGGAGACAAATCGGCTGGAGGACGATGTATTGAATCTCGACGCAATTTGAGTCTTCTATCGTCATTAGGAGGCCCTGAACGTTACTATTCACTATCATTTTTGCGTCGGATTCGAAAATCTAGACTTACGAGAGAACGACCATAAGGTGCCCGAGGCAGCATTAGACCCTTGGAGACAAGTCGGCTGGAGGACGATGTATTGGATCGCGACGCAATTTGAGTGTTCCATCGTCATTAGGAGGCCCTGAACGTTACAATTAACTATCATTTTTGCGTCGGATTCGAAAATCTAGACACAAGAGAACGACCATAAAGTGCAAGAGGCAGCAATAGACCCTTGGAGACAAGTCGGCTGGAAAACGATGTATTGATTCTTGACGCAATTTGAGTGTTCCACCGTCATTAAGAGGCCCTGAACGTTACAATTCACTATCATTTTTGCGTCGGATTCGAAAATCTAGACTCACAGGAGAAGGACCATGTGGTGCCCGAGGCAGCAATAGTCAATTGGAGACAAGTCGGCTGGAGGCCGATGTATTGAATCTCGACGCAATGTGAGTGTTCCATCGTCATTACAAGGCCCTGATCGTTACAATTAACTATCAGTTTCGCGTCGGATTCGAAAATCTGGACTCACAGGAGACGGACCACATGGAGCCTGAGGCAGCAATAGCCCCTTGTAGACAAGTCGGATGGAGGAAGATGAATTGACTCTCGACGCAATTTGAGTGTTCCATCGTCACTAAGAGGCCCTGAGCATTACATTTAACTATCAGTTTTGCGTCGGATTCTAAAATGTTGACTCTCAGGGGAACGACCATACGGTGCCCGAGGCAGCTATTGACCCTTGGAGACAAGTCGGTTGGAGGACGATGTATTGGATAGCGACGCAAAATGATTGTTCCATCGTCATTAGGAGGCCCTGAACGTTACAATTAACTATCATTTTATCGTCAGATTCGAAAATCTGGACTCACAGGAGAACGACCATAAGGTGCCCGAGGCAGCAACAGACCCTTGGAGACAAGTCGGCTGGAGGCCGATGTATTGAATCTCTACGCAATTTGAGTGTTCCATCGTCATTAGGAGGCCCTGAACCTTACAATTAACTATCAGTTTCGCGTCGGATTCAAAAATCCAGACTCACAGGAGACGGACCATTTGGTGCCCGAGGCAGCAATATCCCCTTGGAGACAAATCATCTGGAGGACGATGTATTGAATCTCGACGCAATTTGAGAGTTCTATCGTCATCACGAGGCGCTGAACGTTACTATTCACTATCATTTTTGCGTCGGATTCGAAAATCTAGACTCACAGGAGAACGACCATAAGGTGCCCGAGGCAGCAACAGACCATAGGAGACAAGTCGGCTGGAAACCGATGTATTGATTCTTGATGCAATTTGAGTGTTCCATCGTCATTAGGAGGCCCTGAACGTTACAATTAACTATCATTTTATCATCGGATTCGAAAATCTGGACTCACAGGAGAACGACCATAAGGTGCCCGAGGCTGCAACAGACCATAGGAGACAAGTCGGCTGGAGGCCGATGTATTGAATCTCGACGCAATTTCAGTGTTCCATCGCCAATAGGATTCGATAATCTAAACTCACGGGAGAACGACCATAAGGTGCCCGAGGCAGCAACCGACCCTTGGAGACAAGTCGCCTGGAGGCCGATGTATTGAATCTCGACGCAATTTGAGTGTTCCATCGGCATTAGGAGGCCCTGAACGTTACAATTAACTATCATTTTTGCGTCGGATTCGATAATCTAAACTCACAGGAGATCGACCATAAGGTGCCCGAGGCAGCATTAGACCCCTGGAGACAAGTCGGCTGGAGGCCGATGTATTGAAGCTCGACGCAATTTGAGTGTTCCATCGTCATTACAGGGCCCTGAACGATACAATTAAATATCATTTTTGCGTCGGATTCGAAAATCTAGACTCACAGGAGAACGACCATAAAGTGCCCGAGGCAGCAATAGACCCTTGGAGAAAAGTCGGCTGGAGGTCGATGTATTGGATCGCGACGCAATTTGAGTGTTCCATCGTCATTGCAAGGCCCTGAACGTTACAATTAACTATCATTTTTGCGTCGGATTGCAAAATCTAGACTCACAGGAGAACGACCATAAGGTGCCCGAGGCAGCAATAGACCCCTGGAGACAAGTCGGCTGGAGGAAGACGTATTGACTCTCGACGCAATTTGAGTGTTCCATCGTCATTAGGAGGCCCTGAACGTTACAATTAACTATCATTTTTTCGTCGTATTCGAAAATCTAGACTTACAAGAGAACGACCATAAGGTGCCCGAGGCAGCATTAGACCCTTGGAGACAAGTCGGCTGGAGGACGATGTATTGAATCTCGACGCAATTTGAGTGTTCCATCGGCATTAGGAGGCCCTGAACGTTACAATTAACTATCATATTTGCGTCGGATTCGATAATCTAAACTCACAGGAGAACGACCATAAGGTGCCCGAGGCAGCAATAGACAATTGGAGACAAGTCGGCTGGAGCGCCGATGTATTGAATCTCGACGCAGTTTGAGTGTTCCATCGTCATTGTAAGGCCCTGAACGTTACAATTAACTATCATTTTTGCGTCGGATTGCAAAATCTAGGCTCACAGGAGAACGACCATAAGGTGCCCGAGGCAGCAATAGACCCTTGGAGACAAGTCGGCTGGAAACCGATGTATTGATTCTAGACGCAATTTGAGTGTTCCATCGTCATTAGGAGGCCCTGAACGTTACAATTCACTATCATTTTTGCGTCGGATTCGAAAATCTAGACTCACAGGAGAAGGACCATATGGTTCCCGAGGCAGAAATAGACCCTTGGAGACAAGTCGGCTGGAGGCCGATGTATTGAATCTCGACGCAATGTGAGTGTTCCATCGTCATTACAAGGCCCTGATCGTTACAATTAACTGTCAGTTTCGCGTCGGATTCGAAAATCTAGACTCACAGGAGACGGACCACATGGAGCCTGAGGCAGCAATAGCCCCTTGTAGACAAGTCGGCTGGAGGAAGATGTATTGACTCTCGACGCAATTTGAGTGTTCCATCGTCACTAAGAGGCCCTGAGCATTGCATTTAACTATCAGTTTTGGGTCGGATTCTAAAATGTTGACTCACAGGGGAACGACCATACGGTGCCCGAGGCACCAATAGCCCCTTGTAGACAAGTCGGCTGGAGGAAGATGTATTGACTCTCGACGCAATTTGAGTGTTCCATCATCATAAGGAGGCCCTGAACGTTACAATTAACTATCATTTTTGCGTCGGATTCGAAAATCTAGACTTACAAGAGAACGACCATTAGGTGCCCGAGGAAGCATTAGACACTTTGAGAGAAGTCGGTTGCAGGACGATGTATTGAATCTCGACGCAATTTGAATGTTCCATCGGCATTAGGAGGCCCTAAACGTTACAATTAACTATCATATTTGCGTCGGATTCGATAATCTAAACTCACGGGAGAACGACCATAAGGTGCCCGAGGCAGCATTAGACCCTTGGAGACATGTCGGCTGGAGGCCGATGTATTGAATCTCGACGCAATTTGAGTGTTCCATCGTCATTACAAGGCCCTGAACGTTACAATTAACTATCATTTTTGCGTCGGATTGCAAAATCTAGACTCACAGGAGAACGACCATAAGGTGCCCGAGGCAGCAATAGACCCTTGGAGACAAGTCGGCTGGAAACCGATGTATTGATTCTTGACGCAATTTGAGTGTTCCATCGTCATTAGGAGGCCCTGAACGTTACAATTAACTATCATTCTTGCGTCGGATTCGATAATCTACTCACAGGAGTAGTTCATACGGTGCTCGAGACAGCAATATCCCCTTGGAGACAAGTCCGCTGGATGCCGATGTATTGAATCTCGACGCAATTTGAGTGTTCCATCGTAATTAGGAGGCCCTGAACATTACAATTAACTATCAGTTTCGCGTCGGATTAAAAAATCTAAACTCACAGGAGAACGACCATAAGGTGCCCGAGGCAGCAATAGACCCTTGGAGATAAGTCGCCTGGGAACCGATGTATTGATTCTTGACGCAATTTAAAGGGTTCCATCGTCATTAGGAGGCCCTGAACGTTACAATTCACTATCAGTTTTGCGTCGGATTCGAATATCTAGACTCACAGGAGAAGGACCATGTGGTGCCCGAGGCAGCAATTTCCCCTTGGAGACAAGTCGGCTGGAGGCCGATGTATTGAATCTCGACGCAATTTGAGTGTTCCATCGACACTACAAGGCCCTGAACGTTACAATTAACCATCAGTTTCGCGTCGGATTCGAAAATCTAGACTCACAGGAGACGGACCACTTGGAGCCCGAGGCAGCAATATCCCCTTGTAGACAAGTTGGCTGGAGGAAGATGTATTGACTCTCGACGCAATTTGAGAGTTCTATCGTCATCAGGAGGCGCTGAACGTTACTATTCACTATCATTTTTGCGTCGGATTCGAAAATCTAGACTCACAGGAGAAGGATCATATGGTGCCCGAGACAGCAATATCCCCTTGGAGACAAGTCCGCTGGAGGCAAATGTATTGACTCTCGACGCAATTTGAGTGTTCCATCGTCATTAGGAGGCCCTGAACGTTACAATTAACTATCATTTTTGCGTCGGATTCGAACATCTAGACTTACAAGAGAACGACCATAGGGTGCCCGAGGCAGCATTAGACCCTTGGAGACAAGTCGGCTGGAGGCCGATGTTTTGAATCTCGACGCAATTTGAGTGTTCTATCGTCTTTACAAGGCCCAGAACGTTACCATTAACTATCATTTTTGTGTCGGATGGCAAAATCTAGACTCACAGGAGAACGACCATAAGGTGCCCGAGGCAGCAATAGACCCTTGGAGATAAGTCGCCTGGGAACCGATGTATTGATTCTTGACGCAATTTAAAGGGTTCCATCGTCATTAGGAGGCCCTGAACGTTACAATTCACTATCAGTTTTGCGTCGGATTCGAATATCTAGACTCACAGGAGAAGGACCATGTGGTGCCCGAGGCAGCAATTTCCCCTTGGAGACAAGTCGGCTGGAGGCCGATGTATTGAATCTCGACGCAATTTGAGTGTACCATCGTCAATAGGAGGCCGTGAACCTTACAATTAACTATCAGTTTCGCGTCGGATTCGAAAATCTAAACACACAGGAGAACGACCATAAGGTGCCCGAGGCAGCAACAGACCCTTGGAGACAAGTCGGCTGGAGGCCGATGTATTGAATCTCGACGCAATTTGAGTGTTCCATCGTCATTAGGAGGCCCTAAACCTTACAATTAACTATCATTTTAGCGTCGGATTCGAAAATCTCCTAACAGGAGAAGGATCATATGGTGCACGAGACTGCAATATCCCCTTGGATACAAGTCGACTGGAGGTCGATGTATTGACTCTCGACACAATTTGAGTGTTCCATCGTCACTAAGAGGCCCTGAGCATTACATTTAACTACCAGTTTTGCGTCGGATTCTAAAATGTTGACTCTCAGGGGAACGACCATACGGTGCCCGAGGCAGCCAATGACCCGTGGAGACAAGTCGGTTGGAGGACGATGTATTGGATCGCGACGCAAAATGAGTGTTCCATCGTCATTAGGACGCCCTGAACGTTACAATTAACTATCAATTTCGCGTGGGATTCGAAAATCTAGACTCACATGAGAGCGAACATAAGAGGCCGGAGGCAGTAATATGCCCATGGAGACAAGTCGGCTGGAGGACGATGTATTGAATCTCGACGCAATTTGAGTGTCCCATCGTCATTAGGAGGCCCTAAACGTTACAATTAACTATCAATTTTGCGTCGGATTCGATAATCTAAACTCACAGGAGAACGACCATTAGGTGCCCGTGGCAGCAACAGACCCTTGGTGACATGTCGGCTGGAGGCCGATGTATTGAATCTCGACGCAATTTGAGTCTTCTATCGTCATTAGGAGGCCCGAAACGTTACAATTAACTATCATTTTTACGTCGGATTCGATAATCTAAACTCACAGGAGAACGACCATAAGGTGCCCGAGGCAGCAACAGACCTTTGGAGACAAGTCGACTGGAGGCCGATGTATTGAATATCGACGCAATTTGAGTGTTCCATCGTCATTAGGAGGCCCTAAACGTTACGATTAACTATCATTTTTGTGTCGGATTCGATAATCTAAACTCACAGGAGAACGACCATAAGGTGCCCGAGGCAGCAACAGACCCTTGGAGAAAAGTCGGCTGGAGGTCGATGTATAGGATCGCGACGCAATTTGTGTTTTCCATCGTTATTAGGAGGCCCTGAATGTTACAATTAACTATCAGTTTTTCTTCGGATTCGAAAATCTAGACTCACAGGAGAACGACCATAAGGTGCCCGAGACAGCTATATCCCCTTTGATACAAGTCGGCTGGAGGCCGATGTATTGAATCTCGACGCAATTTGAGTGTTCCATCGGCATTAGGAGGCCCTGAGCGTTACAGTTAACTATCATTTTAGCGTCGGATTTGAAAATCTACTAACATGAGAAGGATCATATGGTGCACGAGACTGCAATATCCCCTTGGATACAAGTCGGCTGGAGGCCGATATATTGAATCTCGACGCAATTTGAGTGTTCCATCGTCATTAAGAGGCTCTGAACGTTACAATTAACTATCATTTTTGTGTCGGATTGCAAAATCTAGACTCACAGGAGAACGACAATAAGGTGCCCGAGGCAGCAATAGACCCTTGGAGACAAGTCGGCTGGAAACCGATATATTGATTCTTGACGCAATTTGAGTGTTCCATCGTCATTAGAAGACCCTGACCGTTACAATTCACTATCATTTTTGCGTCGGATTCGAAAATCTAGACTCACAGGAGACGGACCAGACGGAGCCCGAGGCAGCAATGGCCCCTTGTAGACAAGTCGGCTGGAGGAAGATGTATTGACTCTCGACGCAATTTGAGTGTTCCATCGTCATTAGGTGGCCCTGAACGTTACAATTAACTATCTTTTTTGCGTCGGATTCGAAAATCTAGACTTACAAGAGAACGACCATAAGGTGCCCGAGGCAGCATTAGACACTTGGAGAGAAGTCGGCTGGAGGACGATGTATTGAATCTCGACGCAATTAGAGTGTTCCATCGTCATTAGGAGGCCCTGAACCTTACAATTAACTATCAGTTTCGCGTCGGATTCGAAAATCTAAACACACAGGAGAACGACCATAAGGTGTCCGAGGCAGCATTAGACCCTTGGAGACAAGTCGGCTGGAAACCGATGTATTGATTCTTGACGCAATTTGAGTGTTCCATCGTCATTAGGAGGCCCTGACCGTTACAATTCACTATCATTTTTGCGTCGGATTCGAAAATCTAGACTCACAGGAGAAGGAACATGTGGTGCCCGAGGCAGCAATAGACCCTTGGAGACAAGTCGGCTGGAGGCCGATGTATGAATCTCGACGCAATTTGAGTGTACCATCGTCAATAGGAGGCCGTGAACCTTACAATTAACTATCAGTTTCGCGTCGGATTCGAAAATCTAAACACACAGGAGAACGACCATAAGGTGCCCGAGGCAGCAACAGACCCTTGGAGACAAGTCGGCTGGAGGCCGATGTATTGATTCTTGACGCAATTTGAGTGTTCCATCGTCATTAAGAGGCCCTGAACCTTACAATTAACTATCAGTTTCGCGTCGGATTCAAAAATCCAGACTCACAGGAGACGGAACATTTGGTGCCAGAGGCAGCAATATCCCCTTGGAGACAAATCATCTGGAAGACGATGTATTGAATCACGACGCAATTTGAGAGTTCTATCGTCATCAGGAGGCGCTGAACGTTACTATTCACTATCATTGTTGCGTCGGATTCGAAAATCTAGACTCACAGGAGAAGGATCATCTGGTGCCCGAGACAGCAATATCCCCTTGGAGACAAGACGGCAGGAGGCCGATGTATTGAATCTCGACGCAATTTGAGTGTTCCATCGTCATTAGGAGGCCCTGAACCTTACAATTAACTATCAGTTTCGCGTCGGATTCGAAAATCTAGACTCACAGGAGACGGACCATATGGAGCCCGAGGCAGCAATATCCCCTTGTAGAAAAGTCGGCTGGAGGAATATGTATTGGAACGCGACTCAATTTGAGTGTTCCATCGTCATTACAAGACGCTGAACGTTACAATGAACTATCATTTTTGCGTCGCATTGCAAAATCTAGACTCACATGAGTACGACCATAAGGTGCCCGAGGCATCAATAGACCCTTGGAGCAAGTCGGCTGGAAAACGATCTATTGATTCTTGACGC
Source organism: Schistocerca serialis cubense (assembly GCF_023864345.2). NCBI lineage: Eukaryota > Metazoa > Arthropoda > Insecta > Orthoptera > Acrididae > Schistocerca > Schistocerca serialis. The sequence continues at coordinate 59,412,624 of NW_026047583.1, forward strand.
AATTTGAGTGTACCATCGTCATTAGGAGGCCCTGAACGTTACAATTCACTATCATTTTTGCGTCGGATTCGAAAATCTAGACTCACAGGAGAAGGACCATGTGGTGCCCGAGGCAGCAATAGACCCTTGGAGACAAGTCGGCTGGAGGCCGATGTATTGAATCTCGACGCAATTTGAGTGTTCCATCGTCACTAAGAGGCCCTGAGCATTACATTTAACTATCAGTTTTGCGTCGGATTCTAAAATGTTGACTCTCAGGGGAACGACCATACGGTGCCCGAGGCAGCTATTGACCCTTGGAGACAAGTGGGTTGGAGGACGATGTATTGGATCGCGATACAAAATGAGTGTTCCATCGTCATTAGGAGGCCCTGAACGTTACAATTAACTATCATTTTATCATCGGATTCGAAAATCTGGACTCACAGGAGAACGACCATAAGGTGCCCGAGGCAGCAACAGACCACAGAAGACAAGTCGGCTGGAGGCCGATGTATTGAATCTCGACGCAATTTGAGTGTTCCATCGCCAATAGGAAGCCCTGAACATTACAATTAACTATCATTTTTGCGTCGGATTCGAAAATCTAGACTCACAGGAGAATGACCATAAGGTGCCCGAGGCAGCAATAGACCCTTGGAGACAAGTCGGCTGGAGGCCGATGGATTGAATCTCGACGCAATTTGAGTGTTCCATCGGCATTAGGAGGCCCTGAACGTTACAGTTAACTATCATTTTAGCGTCGGATTCGAAAATCTACTAACAGGAGAATGACCATAAGGTGCCCGAGACAGCAATATCCCCTTGGAGACAAGTCCGCTGAGGGCCGATGTATTGAATCTCGACGCAATTTCAGTGTACCATCGTCATTAGGAGGCCCTGAACCTTACAATTAACTATCAGTTTCGCGTCGGATTAGAAAATCTAAACACACAGGAGAACGACCATAAGGTGCCCGAGGCAGCAACAGACCCTTGGAGACAAGTCAGGTGGAGGCCGATGTATTGATTCTTGACGCAATTTGAGTGTTCCATCGTCATTAAGAGGCCCTGAACCTTACAATTAACTATAAGTTTCGCGTCGGATTCAAAAATCCAGACTCACAGGAGACGGACCATTTGGTGCCCGAGGCAGCAATATCCCCTTGGAGACAAATCATCTGGAGGACGATGTATTGAATCTCGACGCAATTTGAGAGTTCTATCGTCATCACGAGGCGCTGAACGTTACTATTCACTATCATTTTTGCGTCGGATTCGAAAATCTAGACTCACAGGAGAAGGATCATATGGTGCCCGAGACAGCAATATCCCCTTGGAGACAAGTCCGCTGGAGGCCGATGTATTGAATCTCGACGCAATTTGAGTGTTCCATCGTCATTAGGAGGCCCTGAACCTTACAATTAACTATCAGTTTCGCGTCGGATTCGAAAATCTAGACTCACAGGAGACGGACCACATGGAGCCCGAGGCAGCAATATCCCCTTGTAGACAAGTCGGCTGGAGGAAGATGTATTGACTCTCGACGCAATTTTAGTGTTCCATCGTCATTAAGAGGCCCTGAGCATTACATTTAACTATCAAATTTGCGTCGGATTCTAAAATCTAGAATCACAGGAGAACGACCTTACGGTGACCGAGGCAGCTATAGACCCTTGGAGACAAGTCGGCTGGAGGACGATGTATTGAATCTCGACGCAATTTGAGAGCTCCATCGTCATTACAAGGCCCTGAACGTTACAATTAACTATCATTTTTGAGGCGGATTCGAAAATCTAGAGTTACAAGAGAACGACCATAAGGTGCATGAGGCACATTAGACCCTTGGAGACAAGTCAGCTGGAGGACGATGTATTGGATCGCGACGCAATTTGAGTGTTCCATCGTCATTAGGAGGCCCTGAACGTTACAATTAACTATCTTTTTTGCGTCGGATTTGAAAATCTAGACTTACAAGAGAACGACCATAAGGTGCAAGAGGCAGCATTAGACCCTTAAAGACAAGTTGGCTGGAGGCCGATGTATTGAATCTCGACGCAATTTGAGTGTTCCCTCGTCATTACAAGGGCCTGAACGTTACAATTAACTATCATTTTTGCGTCGGATTGCAAAATCTAGACTCACAGGAGAACGACCATAAGGTGCCCGAGGCAGCAATAGACCCTTTTAGACAAGTCGGCTGGAAACCGATGTATTGATTCTTGATGCAATTTGAGTGTTCCATCGTCATTACGAGGCCCTGAACGTTACAATTAACTATCATTTTATCATCGGATTCGAAAATCTGGACTCACAGGAGAACGACCATAAGGTGCCCGAGGCAGCAACAGACCATAGGAGACAAGTCGGCTGGAGGCCGATGTATTGAATCTCGACGCAATTTCAGTGTTCCATCGCCAACAGGAGGCGCTAAACGTTACAATTAACCATCATTTTTGCGTCGGATACGATAATCTAAACTCACGGGAGAACGACCATAAGGTGCCCGAGGCAGCAACCGACCCTTCGAGACAAGTCGCCTGGAGGCCGATGTATTGAATCTCGACGCAATTTGAGTGTTCCATCGGCATTAGGAGGCCCTGAACGTTACAATTAACTATCATTTTTGCGTCGGATTCGATAATCTAAACTCACAGGAGATCGACCATAAGGTGCCCGAGGCAGCATTAGACCCCTGGAGACAAGTCGGCTGGAGGCCGATGTATTGAAGCTCGACGCAATTTGAGTGTTCCATCGTCATTACAGGGCCCTGAACGATACAATTAAATATCATTTTTGCGTCGGATTCGAAAATCTAGACTCACAGGAGAACGACCATAAGGTGCCCGAGGCAGCAATAGACCCTTGGAGAAAAGTCGGCTGGAGGTCGATGTATTGGATCACGACGCAATTTGAGTGTTCCATCGTCATTAGGAGGCCCTGAATGTTACAATTAACTATCAGTTTTTCGTCGGATTCGAAAATCTAGACTCACAGCAGACGGACCATTTGGTGCCCGAGGCAGCAATATCCCCTTGGAGACAAATCGGCTGGAGGACGATGTATTGAATCTCGACGCAATTTGAGTCTTCTATCGTCATTAGGAGGCCCTGAACGTTACTATTCACTATCATTTTTGCGTCGGATTCGAAAATCTAGACTTACGAGAGAACGACCATAAGGTGCCCGAGGCAGCATTAGACCCTTGGAGACAAGTCGGCTGGAGGACGATGTATTGGATCGCGACGCAATTTGAGTGTTCCATCGTCATTAGGAGGCCCTGAACGTTACAATTAACTATCATTTTTGCGTCGGATTCGAAAATCTAGACACAAGAGAACGACCATAAAGTGCAAGAGGCAGCAATAGACCCTTGGAGACAAGTCGGCTGGAAAACGATGTATTGATTCTTGACGCAATTTGAGTGTTCCACCGTCATTAAGAGGCCCTGAACTTTACAATTCACTATCATTTTTGCGTCGGATTCGAAAATCTAGACTCACAGGAGAAGGACCATGTGGTGCCCGAGGCAGCAATAGACCCTTGGAGACAAGTCGGCTGGAGGCCGATGTATTGAATCTCGACGCAATTTGAGTGTTCCATCGTCATTAAGAGGCTCTGAACGTTACAATTAACTATCATTTTTGTGTCGGATTGCAAAATCTAGACTCACAGGAGAACGACAATAAGGTGCCCGAGGCAGCAATAGACCCTTGGAGACAAGTCGGCTGGAAACCGATATATTGATTCTTGACGCAATTTGAGTGTTCCATCGTCATTAGAAGACCCTGACCGCTACAATTCACTATCATTTTTGCGTCGGATTCGAAAATCTAGACTCACAGGAGACGGACCACACGGAGCCCGAGGCAGCAATGGCCCCTTGTAGACAAGTCGGCTGGAGGAAGATGTATTGACTCTCGACGCAATTTGAGTGTTCCATCGTCATTAGGTGGCCCTGAACGTTACAATTAACTATCTTTTTTGCGTCGGATTCGAAAATCTAGACTTACAAGAGAACGACCATAAGGTGCCCGAGGCAGCATTAGACACTAGGAGAGAAGTCGGCTGGAGGACGATGTATTGAATCTCGACGCAATTTGAGTGTTCCATCGGCATTAGGAGGCCCTGAACGTTACAATTAACTATCATTTTTGCGTCGGATTCGATAATCTAAACTCACGAAAGAACGACCATAGGGTGCCCGAGGCAGCATTAGACCCTTGGAGACAAGTCGGCTGGAGGCCGATGTATTGCATCTCGACACAATTAGAGTGTTCCATCGTCATTAGGAGGCCCTGAACCTTACTATTAACTATCATTTTTGCGTCGGATTCGAAAATCTAAACACACAGGAGAACGACCATAAGGTGTCCGAGGCAGCATTAGACCCTTGGAGACAAGTCGGCTGGAAACCGATGTATTAATTCTTGACGCAATTTGAGTGTTCCATCGTCATTAGGAGGCCCTGACCGTTACAATTCACTATCATTTTTGCGTCGGATTCGAAAATCTAGACTCACAGGAGAAGGAACATGTGGTGCCCGAGGCAGCAATAGACCCTTGGAGACAAGTCGGCTGGAGGCCGATGTATGAATCTCGACGCAATTTGAGTGTACCATCGTCATTAGGAGGCCGTGAACCTTACAATTAACTATCAGTTTCGCGTCGGATTCGAAAATCTAAACACACAGGAGAACGACCATAAGGTGCCCGAGGCAGCAACAGACCCTTGGAGACAAGTCGGCTGGAGGCCGATGTATTGATTCTTGACGCAATTTGAGTGTTCCATCGTCATTAAGAGGCCCTGAACCTTACAATTAACTATCAGTTTCGCGTCGGATTCAAAAATCCAGACTCACAGGAGACGGAACATTTGGTGCCAGAGGCAGCAATATCCCCTTGGAGACAAATCATCTGGAAGACGATGTATTGAATCACGACGCAATTTGAGAGTTCTATCGTCATCAGGAGGCGCTGAACGTTACTATTCACTATCATTTTTGCGTCGGATTCGAAAATCTAGACTCACAGGAGAAGGATCATCTGGTGCCCGAGACAGCAATATCCCCTTGGAGACAAGACGGCAGGAGGCCGATGTATTGAATCTCGACGCAATTTGAGTGTTCCATCGTCATTAGGAGGCCCTGAACCTTACAATTAACTATCAGTTTCGCGTCGGATTCGAAAATCTAGACTCACAGGAGACGGACCACATGGAGCCCGAGGCAGCAATATCCCCTTGTAGAAAAGTCGGCTGGAGGAATATGTATTGGAACGCGACTCAATTTGAGTGTTCCATCGTCATTACAAGACGCTGAACGTTACAATGAACTATCATTTTTGCGTCGCATTGCAAAATCTAGACTCACATGAGTACGACCATAAGGTGCCCGAGGCATCAATAGACCCTTGGAGCAAGTCGGCTGGAAAACGATCTATTGATTCTTGACGCAATTTGAGTGTACCATCGTCATTAGGAGGCCCTGAACGTTACAATTAACTATCATTTTATCATCGGATTCGAAAATCTGGACTCACAGGAGAACGACCATAAGGTGCCCGAGGCAGCAACAGACCACAGAAGACAAGTCGGCTGGAGGCCGATGTATTGAATCTCGACGCAATTTGAGTGTTCCATCGCCAATAGGAAGCCCTGAACATTACAATTAACTATCATTTTTGCGTCGGATTCGAAAATCTAGACTCACAGGAGAATGACCATAAGGTGCCCGAGGCAGCAATAGACCCTTGGAGACAAGTCGGCTGGAGGCCGATGGATTGAATCTCGACGCAATTTGAGTGTTCCATCGGCATTAGGAGGCCCTGAACGTTACAATTAACTATCATTTTAGCGTCGGATTCGAAAATCTACTAACAGGAGAATGACCATAAGGTGCCCGAGACAGCAATATCCCCTTGGAGACAAGTCCGCTGAGGGCCGATGTATTGAATCTCGACGCAATTTCAGTGTTCCATCGTCATTAGGAGGCCCTGAACCTTACAATTAACTATCAGTTTCTCGTCGGATTCGAAAATCTAGACTCACAGGAGACGGACCACATGGAGCCCGAGGCAGCAATATCCCTTTGTAGGCAAGTCGGCTGGAGGAAGATGTATTGACTCTCGACGCAATTTGAGTGTTCCTTCGTCATTAAGACGCCCTGAGCATTACATTTTACTATCAGTTTTGCGTCGGATTCTATAATCTAGACTCACAGGAGAACGACCATACGGTGCCCGAGGCAGCAATAGGCCCTTGCAGACAAGTCGGCTGGAGGACGATGTATTGAATCTCTACGCAATTTGAGAGTTCCATCGTCATTAGGAGGCCCTGAACATTACAATTAACTATCATTTTTGCGTCGGATTCGAAAATCTACTAACAGGAGAATGACCATAAGGTGCCCGAGACAGCAATATCCCCTTGGAGACAAGTCGGCTGGAGGCCGATGTATTGATTCTTGACGCAATTTGAGTGTTCCATCGTCATTAAGAGGCCCTGAACCTTACAATTAACTATCAGTTTCGCGTCGGATTCAAAAATCCAGACTCACAGGAGACGGAACATTTGGTGCCAGAGGCAGCAATATCCCCTTGGAGACAAATCATCTGGAAGACGATGTATTGAATCACGACGCAATTTGAGAGTTCTATCGTCATCAGGAGGCGCTGAACGTTACTATTCACTATCATTTTTGCGTCGGATTCGAAAATCTAGACTCACAGGAGAAGGATCATCTGGTGCCCGAGACAGCAATATCCCCTTGGAGACAAGACGGCAGGAGGCCGATGTATTGAATCTCGACGCAATTTGAGTGTTCCATCGTCATTAGGAGGCCCTGAACCTTACAATTAACTATCAGTTTCGCGTCGGATTCGAAAATCTAGACTCACAGGAGACGGACCACATGGAGCCCGAGGCTGCAATATCCCCTTGTAGAAAAGTCGGCTGGAGGAATATGTATTGGAACGCGACTCAATTTGAGTGTTCCATCGTCATTACAAGACGCTGAACGTTACAATGAACTATCATTTTTGCGTCGCATTGCAAAATCTAGACTCACATGAGTACGACCATAAGGTGCCCGAGGCATCAATAGACCCTTGGAGCAAGTCGGCTGGAAAACGATCTATTGATTCTTGACGCAATTTGAGTGTACCATCGTCATTAGGAGGCCCTGAACGTTACAATTAACTATCATTTTATCATCGGATTCGAAAATCTGGACTCACAGGAGAACGACCATAAGGTGCCCGAGGCAGCAACAGACCACAGAAGACAAGTCGGCTGGAGGCCGATGTATTGAATCTCGACGCAATTTGAGTGTTCCATCGCCAATAGGAAGCCCTGAACATTACAATTAACTATCATTTTTGCGTCGGATTCGAAAATCTAGACTCACAGGAGAATGACCATAAGGTGCCCGAGGCAGCAATAGACCCTTGGAGACAAGTCGGCTGGAGGCCGATGGATTGAATCTCGACGCAATTTGAGTGTTCCATCGGCATTAGGAGGCCCTGAACGTTACAATTAACTATCATTTTAGCGTCGGATTCGAAAATCTACTAACAGGAGATGACCATAAGGTGCCCGAGACAGCAATATCCCCTTGGAGACAAGTCCGCTGAGGGCCGATGTATTGAATCTCGACGCAATTTCAGTGTTCCATCGTCATTAGGAGGCCCTGAACCTTACAATTAACTATCAGTTTCTCGTCGGATTCGAAAATCTAGACTCACAGGAGACGGACCACATGGAGCCCGAGGCAGCAATATCCCTTTGTAGGCAAGTCGGCTGGAGGAAGATGTATTGACTCTCGACGCAATTTGAGTGTTCCTTCGTCATTAAGACGCCCTGAGCATTACATTTTACTATCAGTTTTGCGTCGGATTCTATAATCTAGACTCACAGGAGAACGACCATACGGTGCCCGAGGCAGCAATAGGCCCTTGCAGACAAGTCGGCTGGAGGACGATGTATTGAATCTCTACGCAATTTGAGAGTTCCATCGTCATTAGGAGGCCCTGAACATTACAATTAACTATCATTTTTGCGTCGGATTCGAAAATCTAGACTTACAAGAGAACGACCATAAGGTGCCCGAGGCAGCATTAGACCCTTGGAGACAAGTCGGCTGGAGGCCGATGTATTGAATCTCGACGCAATTTGAGTGTTCCATCGTCATTAGGAGGCCCTGAACGTTACAATTAACTATCAGTTTCGCGTCGGATTCGAAAATCTAAACACACAGGAGAACGACCATAAGGTGCCCGAGGCAGCAACAGACCCTTGGAGACAAGTCGGCTGGAGGCCGATGTATTGATTCTTGACGCAATTTGAGTGTTCCATCGTCATTAAGAGGCCCTGAACCTTACAATTAACTATCAGTTTCGCGTCGGATTCAAAAATCCAGACTCACAGGAGACGGACCATTTGGTGCCCGAGGCAGCAATATCCCCTTGGAGACAAATCATCTGGAGGACGATGTATTGAATCTCGACGCAATTTGAGAGTTCTATCGTCATCACGAGGCGCTGAACGTTACTATTCACTATCATTTTTGGGACGGATTCGAAAATCTAGACTCACAGGAGAAGGATCATATGGTGCCCGAGACAGCAATATCCCCTTGGAGACAAGTCCGCTGGAGGCCGATGTATTGAATCTCGACGCAATTTGAGTGTTCCATCGTCATTAGGAGGCCCTGAACCTTACAATTAACTATCAGTTTCGCGTCGGATTCGAAAATCTAGACTCACAGGAGACGGACCACATGGAGCCCGAGGCAGCAATATCCCCTTGTAGACAAGTCGGCTGGAGGAAGATGTATTGACTCTCGACGCAATTTTAGTGTTCCATCGTCATTAAGAGGCCCTGAGCATTACATTTAACTATCAAATTTGCGTCGGATTCTAAAATCTAGAATCACAGGAGAACGACCTTACGGTGACCGAGGCAGCTATAGACCCTTGGAGACAAGTCGGCTGGAGGACGATGTATTGAATCTCGACGCAATTTGAGAGCTCCATCGTCATTACAAGGCCCTGAACGTTACAATTAACTATCATTTTTGAGGCGGATTCGAAAATCTAGACTTACAAGAGAACGACCATAAGGTGCATGAGGCACATTAGACCCTTGGAGACAAGTCGGCTGGAGGACGATGTATTGGATCGCGACGCAATTTGAGTGTTCCATCGTCATTAGGAGGCCCTGAACGTTACAATTAACTATCTTTTTTGCGTCGGATTCGAAAATCTAGACTTACAAGAGAACGACCATAAGGTGCAAGAGGCAGCATTAGACCCTTAAAGACAAGTTGGCTGGAGGCCGATGTATTGAATCTCGACGCAATTTGAGTGTTCCCTCGTCATTACAAGGCCCTGAACGTTACAATTAACTATCATTTTTGCGTCGGATTGCAAAATCTAGACTCACAGGAGAACGACCATAAGGTGCCCGAGGCAGCAATAGACCCTTTTAGACAAGTCGGCTGGAAACCGATGTATTGATTCATGATGCAATTTGAGTGTTCCATCGTCATTACGAGGCCCTGAACGTTACAATTAACTATCATTTTATCATCGGATTCGAAAATCTGGACTCACAGGAGAACGACCATAAGGTGCCCGAGGCAGCAACAGACCATAGGAGACAAGTCGGCTGGAGGCCGATGTATTGAATCTCGACGCAATTTCAGTGTTCCATCGCCAACAGGAGGCGCTAAACGTTACAATTAACCATCATTTTTGCGTCGGATACGATAATCTAAACTCACGGGAGAACGACCATAAGGTGCCCGAGGCAGCAACCGACCCTTCGAGACAAGTCGCCTGGAGGCCGATGTATTGAATCTCGACGCAATTTGAGTGTTCCATCGGCATTAGGAGGCCCTGAACGTTACAATTAACTATCATTTTTGCGTCGGATTCGATAATCTAAACTCACAGGAGATCGACCATAAGGTGCCCGAGGCAGCATTAGACCCCTGGAGACAAGTCGGCTGGAGGCCGATGTATTGAAGCTCGACGCAATTTGAGTGTTCCATCGTCATTACAGGGCCCTGAACGATACAACTAAATATCATTTTTGCGTCGGATTCGAAAATCTAGACTCACAGGAGAACGACCATAAGGTGCCCGAGGCAGCAATAGACCCTTGGAGAAAAGTCGGCTGGAGGTCGATGTATTGGATCGCGACGCATCGTCATTAGGAGGCCCTGAATGTTACAATTAACTATCAGTTTTTCGTCGGATTCGAAAATCTAGACTCACAGCAGACGGACCATTTGGTGCCCGAGGCAGCAATATCCCCTTGGAGACAAATCGGCTGGAGGACGATGTATTGAATCTCGACGCAATTTGAGTCTTCTATCGTCATTAGGAGGCCCTGAACGTTACTATTCACTATCATTTTTGCGTCGGATTCGAAAATCTAGACTTACGAGAGAACGACCATAAGGTGCCCGAGGCAGCATTAGACCCTTGGAGACAAGTCGGCTGGAGGACGATGTATTGGATCGCGACGCAATTTGAGTGTTCCATCGTCATTAGGAGGCCCTGAACGTTACAATTAACTATCATTTTTGCGTCGGATTCGAAAATCTAGACACAAGAGAACGACCATAAAGTGCAAGAGGCAGCAATAGACCCTTGGAGACAAGTCGGCTGGAAAACGATGTATTGATTCTTGACGCAATTTGAGTGTTCCACCGTCATTAAGAGGCCCTGAACGTTACAATTCACTATCATTTTTGCGTCGGATTCGAAAATCTAGACTCACAGGAGAAGGACCATGTGGTGCCCGAGGCAGCAATAGACCCTTGGAGACAAGTCGGCTGGAGGCCGATGTATTGAATCTCGACGCAATTTGAGTGTTCCATCGTCATTAAGAGGCTCTGAACGTTACAATTAACTATCATTTTTGTGTCGGATTGCAAAATCTAGACTCACAGGAGAACGACAATAAGGTGCCCGAGGCAGCAATAGACCCTTGGAGACAAGTCGGCTGGAAACCGATATATTGATTCTTGACGCAATTTGAGTGTTCCATCGTCATTAGAAGACCCTGACCGTTACAATTCACTATCATTTTTGCGTCGGATTCGAAAATCTAGACTCACAGGAGACGGACCACACGGAGCCCGAGGCAGCAATGGCCCCATGTAGACAAGTCGGCTGGAGGAAGATGTATTGACTCTCGACGCAATTTGAGTGTTCCATCGTCATTAGGTGGCCCTGAACGTTACAATTAACTATCTTTTTTGCGTCGGATTCGAAAATCTAGACTTACAAGAGAACGACCATAAGGTGCCCGAGGCAGCATTAGACACTTGGAGAGAAGTCGGCTGGAGGACGATGTATTGAATCTCGACGCAATTTGAGTGTTCCATCGGCATTAGGAGGCCCTGAACGTTACAATTAACTATCATTTTTGCGTCGGATTCGATAATCTAAACTCACGAAAGAACGACCATAAGGTGCCCGAGGCAGCATTAGACCCTTGGAGACAAGTCGGCTGGAGGCCGATGTATTGCATCTCGACACAATTAGAGTGTTCCATCGTCATTAGGAGGCCCTGAACCTTACAATTAACTATCAGTTTCGCGTCGGATTCGAAAATCTAAACACACAGGAGAACGACCATAAGGTGTCCGAGGCAGCATTAGACCCTTGGAGACAAGTCGGCTGGAAACCGATGTATTGATTCTTGACGCAATTTGAGTGTTCCATCGTCATTAGGAGGCCCTGACCGTTACAATTCACTATCATTTTTGCGTCGGATTCGAAAATCTAGACTCACAGGAGAAGGAACATGTGGTGCCCGAGGCAGCAATAGACCCTTGGAGACAAGTCGGCTGGAGGCCGATGTATGAATCTCGACGCAATTTGAGTGTACCATCGTCATTAGGAGGCCGTGAACCTTACAATTAACTATCAGTTTCGCGTCGGATTCGAAAATCTAAACACACAGGAGAACGACCATAAGGTGCCCGAGGCAGCAACAGACCCTTGGAGACAAGTCGGCTGGAGGCCGATGTATTGATTCTTGACGCAATTTGAGTGTTCCATCGTCATTAAGAGGCCCTGAACCTTACAATTAACTATCAGTTTCGCGTCGGATTCAGAAATCCAGACTCACAGGAGACGGAACATTTGGTGCCAGAGGCAGCAATAACCCCTTGGAGACAAATCATCTGGAAGACGATGTATTGAATCACGACGCAATTTGAGAGTTCTATCGTCATCAGGAGGCGCTGAACGTTACTATTCACTATCATTTTTGCGTCGGATTCGAAAATCTAGACTCACAGGAGAAGGATCATCTGGTGCCCGAGACAGCAATATCCCCTTGGAGACAAGACGGCAGGAGGCCGATGTATTGAATCTCGACGCAATTTGAGTGTTCCATCGTCATTAGGAGGCCCTGAACCTTACAATTAACTATCAGTTTCGCGTCGGATTCGAAAATCTAGACTCGCAGGAGACGGACCACATGGAGCCCGAGGCAGCAATATCCCCTTGTAGAAAAGTCGGCTGGAGGAATATGTATTGGAACGCGACTCAATTTGAGTGTTCCATCGTCATTACAAGACGCTGAACGTTACAATGAACTATCATTTTTGCGTCGCATTGCAAAATCTAGACTCACATGAGTACGACCATAAGGTGCCCGAGGCATCAATAGACCCTTGGAGCAAGTCGGCTGGAAAACGATCTATTGATTCTTGACGCAATTTGAGTGTACCATCGTCATTAGGAGGCCCTGAACGTTACAATTCACTATCATTTTTGCGTCGGATTCGAAAATCTAGACTCACAGGAGAAGGACCATGTGGTGCCCGAGGCAGCAATAGACCCTTGGAGACAAGTCGGCTGGAGGCCGATGTATTGAATCTCGACGCAATTTGAGTGTTCCATCGTCACTAAGAGGCCCTGAGCATTACATTTAACTATCAGTTTTGCGTCGGATTCTAAAATGTTGACTCTCAGGGGAACGACCATACGGTGCCCGAGGCAGCTGTTGACCCTTGGAGACAAGTGGGTTGGAGGACGATGTATTGGATCGGGATACAAAATGAGTGTTCCATCGTCATTAGGAGGCCCTGAACGTTACAATTAACTATCATTTTATCATCGGATTCGAAAATCTGGACTCACAGGAGAACGACCATAAGGTGCCCGAGGCAGCAACAGACCACAGAAGACAAGTCGGCTGGAGGCCGATGTATTGAATCTCGACGCAATTTGAGTGTTCCATCGCCAATAGGAAGCCCTGAACATTACAATTAACTATCATTTTTGCGTCGGATTCGAAAATCTAGACTCACAGGAGAATGACCATAAGGTGCCCGAGGCAGCAATAGACCCTTGGAGACAAGTCGGCTGGAGGCCGATGGATTGAATCTCGACGCAATTTGAGTGTTCCATCGGCATTAGGAGGCCCTGAACGTTACAGTTAACTATCATTTTAGCGTCGGATTCGAAAATCTACTAACAGGAGAATGACCATAAGGTGCCCGAGACAGCAATATCCCCTTGGAGACAAGTCCGCTGAGGGCCGATGTATTGAATCTCGACGCAATTTCAGTGTTCCATCGTCATTAGGAGGACCTGAACCTTACAATTAACTATCAGTTTCTCGTCGGATTCGAAAATCTAGACTCACAGGAGACGGACCACATGGAGCCCGAGGCAGCAATATCCCTTTGTAGACAAGTCGGCTGGAGGAAGATGTATTGACTCTCGACGCAATTTGAGTGTTCCTTCGTCATTAAGACGCCCTGAGCATTACATTTTACTATCAGTTTTGCGTCGGATTCTATAATCTAGACTCACAGGAGAACGACCATACGGTGCCCGAGGCAGCAATAGGCCCTTGCAGACAAGTCGGCTGGAGGACGATGTATTGAATCTCTACGCAATTTGAGAGTTCCATCGTCATTAGGAGGCCCTGAACATTACAATTAACTATCATTTTTGCGTCGGATTCGAAAATCTAGACTTACAAGAGAACGACCATAAGGTGCCCGAGGCAGCATTAGACCCTTGGAGACAAGTCGGCTGGAGGCCGATGTATTGAATCTCGACGCAATTTGAGTGTTCCATCGTCATTAGGAGGCCCTGAACGTTACAATTAACTATCATTTTTGCGTCGGATTCGATAATCTAGACTCACAGGAGAACGACCATACGGTGCCCGAGACAGCAATATCCCCTTTGAGACAAGTCGGCTGGAGGCCGATGTATTGAATCTCGACGCAATTTGAGTGTACCATCGTCATTAGGAGGCCCTGAACCTTACAATTAACTATCAGTTTTGCGTCGGATTAGAAAATCTAAACACACAGGAGAACGACCATAAGGTGCCCGAGGCAGCAACAGACCCTTGGAGACAAGTCGGCTGGAGGCCGATGTATTGATTCTTGACGCAATTTGAGTGTTCCATCGTCATTAAGAGGCCCTGAACCTTACAATTAACTATAAGTTTCGCGTCGGATTCAAAAATCCAGACTCACAGGAGACGGACCATTTGGTGCCCGAGGCAGCAATATCCCCTTGGAGACAAATCATCTGGAGGACGATGTATTGAATCTCGACGCAATTTGAGAGTTCTATCGTCATCACGAGGCGCTGAACGTTACTATTCACTATCATTTTTGCGTCGGATTCGAAAATCTAGACTCACAGGAGAAGGATCATATGGTGCCCGAGACAGCAATATCCCCTTGGAGACAAGTCCTCTGGAGGCCGATGTATTGAATCTCGACGCAATTTGAGTGTTCCATCGTCATTAGGAGGCCCTGAACCTTACAATTAACTATCAGTTTCGCGTCGGATTCGAAAATCTAGACTCACAGGAGACGGACCACATGGAGATCGAGGCAGCAATATCCCCTTGTAGACAAGTCGGCTGGAGGAAGATGTATTGACTCTCGACGCAATTTTAGTGTTCCATCGTCATTAAGAGGCCCTGAGCATTACATTTAACTATCAAATTTGCGTCGGATTCTAAAATCTAGAATCACAGGAGAACGACCTTACGGTGACCGAGGCAGCTATAGACCCTTGGAGACAAGTCGGCTGGAGGACGATGTATTGAATCTCGACGCAATTTGAGAGCTCCATCGTCATTACAAGGCCCTGAACGTTACAATGAACTATCATTTTTGAGGCGGATTCGAAAATCTAGACTTACAAGAGAACGACCATAAGGTGCATGAGGCACATTAGACCCTTGGAGACAAGTCGGCTGGAGGACGATGTATTGGATCGCGACGCAATTTGAGTGTTCCATCGTCATTAGGAGGCCCTGAACGTTACAATTAACTATCTTTTTTGCGTCGGATTCGAAAATCTAGACTTACAAGAGAACGACCATAAGGTGCAAGAGGCAGCATTAGACCCTTAAAGACAAGTTGGCTGGAGGCCGATGTATTGAATCTCGACGCAATTTGAGTGTTCCCTCGTCATTACAAGGCCCTGAACGTTACAATTAACTATCATTTTTGCGTCGGATTGCAAAATCTAGACTCACAGGAGAACGACCATAAGGTGCCCGAGGCAGCAATAGACCCTTTTAGACAAGTCGGCTGGAAACCGATGTATTGATTCTTGATGCAATTTGAGTGTTCCATCGTCATTAGGAGGCCCTGAACGTTACAATTAACTATCATTTTATCATCGGATTCGAAAATCTGGACTCACAGGAGAACGACCATAAGGTGCCCGAGGCAGCAACAGACCATAGGAGACAAGTCGGCTGGAGGCCGATGTATTGAATCTCGACGCAATTTCAGTGTTCCATCGCCAACAGGAGGCGCTAAACGTTACAATTAACCATCATTTTTGCGTCGGATACGATAATCTAAACTCACGGGAGAACGACCATAAGGTGCCCGAGGCAGCAACCGACCCTTCGAGACAAGTCGCCTGGAGGCCGATGTATTGAATCTCGACGCAATTTGAGTGTTCCATCGGCATTAGGAGGCCCTGAACGTTACAATTAACTATCATTTTTGCGTCGGATTCGATAATCTAAACTCACAGGAGATCGACCATAAGGTGCCCGAGGCAGCATTAGACCCCTGGAGACAAGTCGGCTGGAGGCCGATGTATTGAAGCTCGACGCAATTTGAGTGTTCCATCGTCATTACAGGGCCCTGAACGATACAATTAAATATCATTTTTGCGTCGGATTCGAAAATCTAGACTCACAGGAGAACGACCATAAGGTGCCCGAGGCAGCAATAGACCCTTGGAGAAAAGTCGGCTGGAGGTCGATGTATTGGATCGCGACGCAATTTGAGTGTTCCATCGTCATTAGGAGGCCCTGAATGTTACAATTAACTATCAGTTTTTCGTCGGATTCGAAAATCTAGACTCACAGCAGACGGACCATTTGGTGCCCGAGGCAGCAATATCCCCTTGGAGACAAATCGGCTGGAGGACGATGTATTGAATCTCGACGCAATTTGAGTCTTCTATCGTCATTAGGAGGCCCTGAACGTTACTATTCACTATCATTTTTGCGTCGGATTCGAAAATCTAGACTTACGAGAGAACGACCATAAGGTGCCCGAGGCAGCATTAGACCCTTGGAGACAAGTCGGCTGGAGGACGATGTATTGGATCGCGACGCAATTTGAGTGTTCCATCGTCATTAGGAGGCCCTGAACGTTACAATTAACTATCATTTTTGCGTCGGATTCGAAAATCTAGACACAAGAGAACGACCATAAAGTGCAAGAGGCAGCAATAGACCCTTGGAGACAAGTCGGCTGGAAAACGATGTATTGATTCTTGACGCAATTTGAGTGTTCCACCGTCATTAAGAGGCCCTGAACGTTACAATTCACTATCATTTTTGCGTCGGATTCGAAAATCTAGACTCACAGGAGAAGGACCATGTGGTGCCCGAGGCAGCAATAGTCAATTGGAGACAAGTCGGCTGGAGGCCGATGTATTGAATCTCGACGCAATGTGAGTGTTCCATCGTCATTACAAGGCCCTGATCGTTACAATTAACTATCGGTTTCGCGTCGGATTCGAAAATCTGGACTCACAGGAGACGGACCACATGGAGCCTGAGGCAGCAATAGCCCCTTGTAGACAAGTCGGATGGAGGAAGATGAATTGACTCTCGACGCAATTTGAGTGTTCCATCGTCACTAAGAGGCCCTGAGCATTACATTTAACTATCAGTTTTGCGTCGGATTCTAAAATGTTGACTCTCAGGGGAACGACCATACGGTGCCCGAGGCAGCTATTGACCCTTGGAGACAAGTCGGTTGGAGGACGATGTATTGGATAGCGACGCAAAATGATTGTTCCATCGTCATTAGGAGGCCCTGAACGTTACAATTAACTATCATTTTATCGTCAGATTCGAAAATCTGGACTCACAGGAGAACGACCATAAGGTGCCCGAGGCAGCAACAGACCCTTGGAGACAAGTCGGCTGGAGGCCGATGTATTGAATGTCGACGCAATTTGAGTGTTCCATCGTCTTTAGGAGTCCCTGAACGTCACAATTCACTATCATTTTTGCGTCGGATTCGAAAATCTAGACTTAAAGGAGAAGGATCATATTGTGCCCGAGACTACAATATCCCCTTGGATACTAGTCGACTGGAGGTCGATGTATTGACTCTCGACGCAATTTGAGTGTTCCATCGGCATTAGGAGGCCCTGAACGTTACAGTTAACTATCTTTTTAGCGTCGGATTTGAAAATCTACTAACAGGTGAAGGATCTTATTATGGTGCACGTGACTGCAATAACCACTTGGATACAAGTCGGCTGGAGGCCGATGTATTGAATCTCGACGCAATTTGAGTGTTCCATCGTCATTAGGAGGCCCTGAACCTTACAATTAACTATCAGTTTCGCGTCGGATTCAAAAATCCAGACTCACAGGAGACGGACCATTTGGTGCCCGAGGCAGCAATATCCCCTTGGAGACAAATCATCTGGAGGACGATGTATTGAATCTCGACGCAATTTGAGAGTTCTATCGTCATCACGAGGCGCTGAACGTTACTATTCACTATCATTTTTGCGTCGGATTCGAAAATCTAGACTCACAGGAGAACGACCATAAGGTGCCCGAGGCAGCAACAGACCATAGGAGACAAGTCGGCTGGAAACCGATGTATTGATTCTTGATGCAATTTGAGTGTTCCATCGTCATTAGGAGGCCCTGAACGTTACAATTAACTATCATTTTATCATCGGATTCGAAAATCTGGACTCACAGGAGAACGACCATAAGGTGCCCGAGGCTGCAACAGACCATAGGAGACAAGTCGGCTGGAGGCCGATGTATTGAATCTCGACGCAATTTCAATGTTCCATCGCCAATAGGATTCGATAATCTAAACTCACGGGAGAACGACCATAAGGTGCCCGAGGCAGCAACCGACCCTTGGAGACAAGTCGCCTGGAGGCCGATGTATTGAATCTCGACGCAATTTGAGTGTTCCATCGGCATTAGGAGGCCCTGAACGTTACAATTAACTATCATTTTTGCGTCGGATTCGATAATCTAAACTCACAGGAGATCGACCATAAGGTGCCCGAGGCAGCATTAGACCCCTGGAGACAAGTCGGCTGGAGGCCGATGTATTGAAGCTCGACGCAATTTGAGTGTTCCATCGTCATTACAGGGCCCTGAACGATACAATTAAATATCATTTTTGCGTCGGATTCGAAAATCTAGACTCACAGGAGAACGACCATAAAGTGCCCGAGGCAGCAATAGACCCTTGGAGAAAAGTCGGCTGGAGGTCGATGTATTGGATCGCGACGCAATTTGAGTGTTCCATCGTCATTGCAAGGCCCTGAACGTTACAATTAACTATCATTTTTGCGTCGGATTGCAAAATCTAGACTCACAGGAGAACGACCATAAGGTGCCCGAGGCAGCAATAGACCCCTGGAGACAAGTCGGCTGGAGGAAGACGTATTGACTCTCGACGCAATTTGAGTGTTCCATCGTCATTAGGAGGCCCTGAACGTTACAATTAACTATCATTTTTTCGTCGTATTCGAAAATCTAGACTTACAAGAGAACGACCATAAGGTGCCCGAGGCAGCATTAGACCCTTGGAGACAAGTCGGCTGGAGGACGATGTATTGAATCTCGACGCAATTTGAGTGTTCCATCGGCATTAGGAGGCCCTGAACGTTACAATTAACTATCATTTTTGCGTCGGATTCGATAATCTAAACTCACAGGAGAACGACCGTAAGGTGCCCAAGGCAGCAACAGACCCTTGGAGACAAGTCGGCTGGAGGCCGATGTATTGAATCTCGACGCAATTTGAGTGTTCCATCGTCATTAGGAGGCCCTAATCGTTACAATTAACTATCATTTTTGCGTCGGATTCGATAATCTAAACTCACAGGAGAACGACCATAAGGTGCCCGAGGCAGCAACAGACCCTTGGAGACAAGTCGCCTGGAGGCCGATGTATTGAATCTCGACGCAATTTGAGTGTCCCAACGTCATTAGGAGGCCCTAAACGTTACAATTAACTATCATTTTTGCGTCGGATTTTTAATCTAAACTTACGGGAGAACGACCATAAGGTGCCCGAGGCAGCAACCGACCCTTGGAGGCAAGTCGCCTGGAGGCCGATGTATTGAATCTCGACGCAATTTGAGTGTTCCATCGTCATTAGGAGGCCCTGAACCTTACAATTAACTATCAGTTTCTCGTCGGATTCGAAAATCTTAACACACAGGAGAACGACCATAAGGTGCCCGAGGCAGCAACAGACCCTTGGAGACAAGTCGGCTGGAGGACGATGTATTGGATCGCGACGCAATTTGAGTGTTCCATCGTCATTAGGAGGCCCTGAACGTTACAATTAACTATCATTTTTGCGTCGGATTCGAAAATCTAGACACAAGAGAACGACCATAAAGTGCAAGAGGCAGCATTAGACCATTGGAGACAAGTCGGCTGGAGGCCGATGTATTGAATCTCGACGCAATTTTAGTGTTCCATCGTCATTGCAAGGCCCTGAACGTTACAATTAACTATCATTTTTGCGTCGAATTGCAAAATCTAGACTCACAGGAGAACGACCATAAGGTGCCCGAGGCAGCAATAGACCCTTGGAGACAAGTCGGCTGGAAACCGATGTATTGATTCTAGACGCAATTTGAGTGTTCCATCGTCATTAGGAGGCCCTGAACGTTACAATTCACTATCATTTTTGCGTCGGATTCGAAAATCTAGACTCACAGGAGAAGGACCATATGGTTCCCGAGGCAGAAATAGACCCTTGGAGACAAGTCGGCTGGAGGCCGATGTATTGACTCTCGACGCAATTTGAGTGTTCCATCGTCACTAAGAGGCCCTGAGCATTACATTTAACTATCAGTTTTGGGTCGGATTCTAAAATGTTGACTCACAGGGGAACGACCATACGGTGCCCGAGGCAGCTATTGACCCTTGGAGACAAGTCGGTTGGAGGACGATGTATTGGATAGCGACGCAAAATGATTGTTCCATCGTCATTAGGAGGCCCTGAACGTTACAATTAACTATCATTTTATCGTCGGATTCGAAAATCTGGACTCACAATAGAACGACCATAAGGTGCCCGAGGCAGCAACAGACCCTTGGAGACAAGTCGGCTGGAGGCCGATGTATTGAATCTCGACGCAATTTGAGTGTTCCATCGTCTTTAGGAGCCCCTGAACGTCACAATTCACTATCATTTTTGCGTCGGATTCGAAAATCTAGACTTAAAGGAGAAGGATCATATTGTGCCCGAGACTACAATATCCCCTTGGATACTAGTCGACTGGAGGTCGATGTATTGACTCTCGACGCAATTTGAGTGTTCCATCGGCATTAGGAGGCCCTGAACGTTACAGTTAACTATCATTTTTGCGTCGGATTGCAAAATCTAGACTCACAGGAGAACGACCATAAGGTGCCCGAGACAGCAATAGACCCTTGGAGACAAGTCGGCTGGAAACCGATGTATTGATTCTTGACGCAATTTGAGAGTTCCATCGTCATTAGGAGGCCCTAAACATTACAATTAACTGTCATTTTTGCGTCGGATTCGATAATCTAAACTCACAGGAGAACGACCGTAAGGTGCCCAAGGCAGCAACAGACCCTTGGAGACAAGTCGGCTGGAGGCCGATGTATTGAATCTCGACGCAATTTGAGTGTTCCATCGTCATTAGGAGGCCCTAATCGTTACAATTAACTATCATTTTTGCGTCGGATTCGATAATCTAAACTCACAGGAGAACGACCATAAGGTGCCCGAGGCAGCAACAGACCCTTGGAGACAAGTCGCCTGGAGGCCGATGTATTGAATCTCGACGCAATTTGAGTGTCCCAACGTCATTAGGAGGCCCTAAACGTTACAATTAACTATCATTTTTGCGTCGGATTTTTAATCTAAACTTACGGGAGAACGACCATAAGGTGCCCGAGGCAGCAACCGACCCTTGGAGGCAAGTCGCCTGGAGGCCGATGTATTGAATCTCGACGCAATTTGAGTGTTCCATCGTCATTAGGAGGCCCTGAACCTTACAATTAACTATCAGTTTCTCGTCGGATTCGAAAATCTTAACACACAGGAGAACGACCATAAGGTGCCCGAGGCAGCAACAGACCCTTGGAGACAAGTCGGCTGGAGGACGATGTATTGGATCGCGACGCAATTTGAGTGTTCCATCGTCATTAGGAGGCCCTGAACGTTACAATTAACTATCATTTTTGCGTCGGATTCGAAAATCTAGACACAAGAGAACGACCATAAAGTGCAAGAGGCAGCATTAGACCATTGGAGACAAGTCGGCTGGAGGCCGATGTATTGAATCTCGACGCAATTTTAGTGTTCCATCGTCATTGCAAGGCCCTGAACGTTACAATTAACTATCATTTTTGCGTCGAATTGCAAAATCTAGACTCACAGGAGAACGACCATAAGGTGCCCGAGGCAGCAATAGACCCTTGGAGACAAGTCGGCTGGAAAACGATGTATTGATTCTTGACGCAATTTGAGTGTTCCATCGTCATTAGGAGGCCCTGAACGTTACAATTCACTATCATTTTTGCGTCGGATTCGAAAATCTAGACTCACAGGAGAAGGACCATGTGGTGCCCGAGGCAGCAATAGACCCTTGGAGACAAGTCGGTTGGAGGACGATGTATTGGATAGCGACGCAAAATGATCGTTCCATCGTCATTAGGAGGCCCTGAAAGTTACAATTAACTATCATTTTATCGTCGGATTCGAAAATCTGGACTCACAGGAGAACGACCATAAGGTGCCCGAGGCAGCAACAGACCCTTGGAGACAAGTCGGCTGGAGGCCGATGTATAGAATGTCGACGCAATTTGAGTGTTCCATCGTCTTTAGGAGTCCCTGAACGTCACAATTCACTATCATTTTTGCGTCGGATTCGAAAATCTAGACTTAAAGGAGAAGGATCATATTGTGCCCGAGACTACAATATCCCCTTCGATACTAGTCGACTGGAGGTCGATGTATTGACTCCGAACGCAATTTGAGTGTTCCATCGGCATTAGGAGGCCCTGAACGTTACAGTTAACTATCTTTTTAGCGTCGGATTCGAAAATCTACTAACAGGAGAAGGATCTTATGGTGCACGAGACTGCAATAACCACTTGGATACAAGTCGGCTGGAGGCCGATGTATTGAATCTCGACGCAATTTGAGTGTTCCATCGTCATTAGGAGGCCCTGAACCTTACAATTAACTATCAGTTTCGTGTCGGATTCAAAAATCCAGACTCACAGGAGACGGACCATTTGGTGCCCGAGGCAGCAATATCCCCTTGGAGACAAATCATCTGGAGGACGATGTATTGAATCTCGACGCAATTTGAGAGTTCTATCGTCATCACGAGGCGCTGAACGTTACTATTCACTATCATTTTTGCGTCGGATTCGAAAATCTAGACTCACAGGATAACGACCATAAGGTGCCCGAGGCTGCAACAGACCATAGGAGACAAGTCGGCTGGAGGCCGATGTATTGAATCTCGACGCAATTTCAGTGTTCCATCGCCAATAGGAGGCTCTAAACGTTACAATTAACCATCATTTTTGCGTCGGATTCGATAATCTAAACTCACGGGAGAACGACCATAAGGTGCCCGAGGCAGCAACCGACCCTTGGAGACAAATCGGCTGGAGGACCATGTATTGAATCTCGACGCAATTTGAGTCTTCTTTCGTCATTAGGAGGCCCTGAACGTTACTATTCACTATCATTTTTGCGTCGGATTCGAAAATCTAGACTTACAAGAGAACGACCATAAGGTGCCCGAGGCAGCATTAGACCCTTGGAGACAAGTCGGCTGGAGGATGATGTATTGGATCGCGACGCAATTTGAGTGTTCCATCGTCATTAGGAGGCCCTGAACGTTACAATTAACTATCATTTTCGCGTCGGATTCGAAAATCTAGACACAAGAGAACAACCATAAAGTGCAAGAGGCAGCATTAGACCCTTGGAGACAAGTCGGCTGGAGGACGATGTATTGAATCTCGACGCAATTTGAGTGTTCCATCGTCATTGCAAGGCCCTGAACGTTACAATTAACTATCATTTTTGCGTCGGATTGCAAAATCTAGACTCACAGGAGAACGACCATAAGGTGCCCGAGGCAGCAATAGACCCCTGGAGACAAGTCGGCTGGAGGAAGATGTATTGACTCTCGACGCAATTTGAGTGTTCCATCGTCATTAGGAGGCCCTGAACGTTACAATTAACTATCATTTTTGCGTCGTATTCGAAAATCTAGACATACAAGAGAACGACCATAAGGTGCCCGAGGCAGCATTAGACCCTTGGAGACAAGTCGGCTGGAGGACGATGTATTGAATCTCGACGCAATTTGAGTGTTCCATCGGCATTAGGAGGCCCAGAACGTTACAATTAACTATCATATTTGCGTCGGATTCGATAATATAAACTCACAGGAGAACGACCATAAGGTGCCCGAGGCAGCAATAGACAATTGGAGACAAGTCGGCTGGAGGCCGATGTATTGAATCTCAACGCAATTTGAGTGTTCCATCGTCATTGCAAGGCCCTGAACGTTACAATTAACTATCATTTTTGCGTCGGATTGCAAAATCTAGGCTCACAGGAGAACGACCATAAGGTGCCCGAGGCAGCAATAGACCCTTGGAGACAAGTCGGCTGGAAACCGATGTATTGATTCTAGACGCAATTTGAGTGTTCCATCGTCATTAGGAGGCCCTGAACGTTACAATTCACTATCATTTTTGCGTCGGATTCGAAAATCTAGACTCACAGGAGAAGGACCATGTGGTTCCCGAGGCAGCAATAGCCCCTTGTAGACAAGTCGGCTGGAGGAAGATGTATTGACTCTCGACGCAATTTGAGTGTTCCATCGTCACTAAGAGGCCCTGAGCATTAAATTTAACTATCATTTTTGCGTCGGATTCGAAAATCTAGACTTAAAGGAGAAGGATCATATTGTGCCCGAGACTACAATATCCCCTTGGATACTAGTCGACTGGAGGTCGATGTATTGACTCTCGACGCAATTTGAGCGTTCCATCGGCATTAGGAGGCCCTGAACGTTACAGTTAACTATCATTTTAGCGTCGGATTCGAAAATCTACTAACAGGAGAAGGATCTTATGGTGCACGAGACTGCAATAACCACTTGGATACAAGTCGGCTGGAGGCCGATGTAATGAATCTCGACGCAATTTGAGTGTTCCATCGTCATTAGGAGGCCCTAATTCTTACAATTAACTATCATTTTTGCGTCGGATTCCATAATCTAAACTCACAGGAGAACGACCATAAGGTGCCCGAGGCAGCATTAGACCCTTGGAGACAAGTCGACTGGAGGCCGATGTATTGAATATCGACGCAATTTGAGAGTTCCATCGTCATTAGGAGGCCCTAAACGTTACAATTAACTATCATTTTTGCGTCGGATTCGATAATCTAAACTCACAGGAGAACGACCGTAAGGTGCCCAAGGCAGCAACAGACCCTTGGAGACAAGTCGGCTGGAGCCCGATGTATTGAATCTCGACGCAATTTGAGTGTTCCATCGTCATTAGGAGGCCCTAATCGTTACAATTAACTATCATTTTTGCGTCGGATTCGATAATCTAAACTCACAGGAGAACGACCATAAGGTGCCCGAGGCAGCAACAGACCCTTGGAGACAAGTCGGCTGGAGGCCGATGTATTGAATCTCGACGCAATGTGAGTGTTCCATCGTCATTAGGAGGCCCTAAACGTTACAATTAACTATCATTTTTGCGTCGGATTCGATAATCTAAACTCACAGGAGAACGACCATAAGGTGCCCGAGGCAGCAACAGACCCTTGGAGACAAGTCGCCTGGAGGCCGATGTATTGAATCTCGACGCAATTTGAGTGTCCCAACGTCATTAGGAGGCCCTAAACGTTCAATTAACTATCATTTTTGCGTCGGAGTTTTAATCTAAACTTACGGGAGAACGACCATAAGGTGAACGAGGCAGCAACCGACCCTTGGAGGCAAGTCGCCTGGAGGCCGATGTATTGAATCTCGACGCAATTTGAGTGTTCCATCGTCATTAGGAGGCCCTGAACCTTACAATTAACTATCAGTTTCTCGTCGGATTCGAAAATCTTAACACACAGGGGAACGACAATAAGGTGCCCGAGGCAGCAACAGACCCTTGGAGACAAGTCGGCTGGAGGACGATGTATTGGATCGCGACGCAATTTGAGTGTTCCATCGTCATTAGGAGGCCCTGAACCTTACAATTAACTATCAGTTTCGCGTCGGATTCAAAAATCCAGACTCACAGGAAACGGACCAATTGGTGCCCGAGGCAGCAATATCCCCTTGGAGACAAATCAGCTGGAGGACGATGTATTGAATCTCGACGCAATTTGAGAGTTCTATCGTCATCAGGAGGCGCTGAACGTTACTATTCACTATCATTTTTGCGTCGGATTCGAAAATCTAGACTCACAGGAGAAGGATCATATGGTGCCCGAGACAGCAATATCCCCTTGGAGACAAATCCGCTGGAGGCCGATGTATTGAATCTCGACGCAATTTGAGTGTTCCATCGTCATTAGGAGGCCCTGAACCTTACAATTAACTATCAGTTTCGCGTCGGATTCGAAAATCTAGACTCACAGGAGAACGACCATACGGTGCCCGAGGCAGCAATAGACCCTTGGAGACAAGTCGTCTGGAGGACGATGTATTGAATCTCTACGCAATTTGAGAGTTCCATCGTCATTAGGAGGCCCTGAACGTTACAATTAACTATCATTTTTGCGTCGGATTGCAAAATCTAGGCTCACAGGAGAACGACCACAAGGTGCCCGCGGCAGCAATAGACCCTTGGAGACAAGTCGGCTGGAAACCGATGTATTGATTCTTGACGCAATTTGAGTGTTCCATCGTCATTAGGAGGCCCTGAACGTTACAATTCGCTATCATTTTTGCGTCGGATTCGAAAATCTAGACTCACAGGAGAAGGACCATGTGGTGCCCGAGGTAGCAATAGACCCATGGAGACAAGTCGGCTGGAGGCCGATGTATTGAATCTCGACGCAATGTGAGTGTTCCATCGTCATTACAAGGCCCAGATCGTTACAATAAACTATCAGTTTCGCGTCGGATTCGAAAATCTAGACTCACAGGAGACGGACCACATGGAGCCTGATTCAGCAATAGCCCCTTGTAGACAAGTCGGCTGGAGGAAGATGTATTGACTCTCGACGCAATTTGAGTGTTCCATCGTCACTAAGAGGCCCTGAGCATTACATTTAACTATCAGTTTTGCGTCGGATTCTAAAATGTTGACTCTCAGGGGAACGACCATAAGGTGCCCGAGGCAGCAACAGACCCTTGGAGACAAGTCGGCTGGAGGCCGATGTATTGAATCTCGAGGCAGCTATTGACCCTTGGAGACAAGTCGGTTGGAGGACGATGTATTGGATAGCGACGCAAAATGATTGTTCCATCGTCATTAGGAGGCCCTGAACGTTACAATTAACTATCATTTTATCGTCGGATTCGAAAATCTGGACTCACAGGAGAACGACCATAAGGTGCCCGACGCAGCAACAGACCCTTGGAGACAAGTCGGCTGGAGGCCGATGTATTGAATCTCGACGCAATTTGAGTGTTCCATCGTCTTTAGGAGTCCCTGAACGTCACAATTCACTATCATTTTTGCGTCGGATTCGAAAATCTAGACTTAAAGGAGAAGGATCATATTGTGCCCGAGACTACAATATCCCCTTGGATACTAGTAGACTGGAGGTCGATGTATTGACTCTCGACGCAATTTGAGTGTTCTATCGTCATCAGGAGGCGCTGAACGTTACTATTCACTATCATTTTTGCGTCGGATTCGAAAATCTAGACTCACAGGAGAAGGATCATATGGTGCCCGAGACAGCAATATCCCCTTGGAGACAAATCCGCTGGAGGCCGATGTATTGAATCTCGACGCAATTTGAGTGTTCCATCTTCATTACAAGGCCCTGAACGTTACAATTAAATATCATATTTGCGTCGGATTCGATAATCTAAACTCGCAGGAGAACGACCATAAGGTGCCCGAGGCAGCATTAGACCCTTGGAGACAAGTCGGCTGGAGGCCGATGTATTGAATCTCGACGCAATTTGAGTGTTCCATCGTCATTACAAGGCCCTGAACGTTACAATTTTTGCGTCGGATTGCAAAATCTAGACTCACAGGAGAACGACCATAAGGTGCTCGAGGCAGCAATAGACCCTTGGAGACAAGTCAACTGGAAACCGATGTATTGATTCTTGACGCAATTTGAGTGTTCCATCGTCATTAGGAGGCCCTGAACGTTACAATTCACTATCATATTTGCGTCGGATTCGATAATCTAATCTCGCAGGAGAACGATCATAAGGTGCCCGAGGCAGCATTAGACCCTTGGAGACAAGTCGGCTGGAGGCCGATGTACTGAATCTCGACGCAATTTGAGTGTTCCATCGTCATTACAAGGCCCTGAACGTTACAATTTTTGCGTCGGATTGCAAAATCTAGACTCACAGGAGAACGACCATAAGGTGCTCGAGGCAGCAATAGACCCTTGGAGACAAGTCAACTGGAAACCGATGTATTGATTCTTGACGCAATTCGAGTCTTCCATCGTAATTAGGAGGCCCAAATTCTTACAATTAACTATCATTTTTGCGTCGAATTCCATAATCTAAACGCACAGGAGAACGACCATAAGGTGCCCGAGGCAGCACGATACCCTTGGAGAAAAGTCGACTGGAGGTCGATGTATTGAATATCGACGCAATTTGAGAGTTCCATCGTCATGAGGAGGCCCTAAACGTTACAATTAACTATCATTTTTGCGTCGGATTCGATAATCTAAACTCACAGGAGAACGACCGTAAGGTGCCCGAGGCAGCAACAGACCCTTGGAGACAAGTCGGCTGGAGGCCGATGTATTGAATCTCGACGCAATTTGAGTGTTACATCGTCATTAGGAGGCCCTAAACGTTACAATTAACTATCATTTTTGCGTCGGATTCGATAATCTAAACTCACAGTAGAACGACCATAAGGTGCCCGAGGCAGCAACAGACCCTTGGAGACAAGTCGGCTGGAGGCCGATGTATTGAATCTCGACGCAATTTGAGTGTTCCATCTTCATTACAAGGCCCTGAACGTTACAATTAAATATCATTTTTGCGTCGGAATCGAAAATCTAGACTCACAGGAGAAGGATCATATTGTGCCCGAGACGGCAATTACCCTTGGAGACAAGTCGGCTGGAGGCCGATGTATTGAATCTCGACGCAATTTGAGTGTCACAACGTCATTAGGACGCCCTAAACGTTACAATTAACTATCATTTTTGCGTCGGATTCGATAATCTAAACTCACGGGAGAACGACCATAAGGTGCCCGAGGCAGCAACCGACCCTTGGAGACAAGTCGCCTGGGGGCCGATGTATTGAATCTCGACGCAATTTGAGTGTTCCATCGTCATTAGGAGGCCCTGAACCTAACAATTACCTATCAGTTTCGCGTCGGATTCGAAAATCTAGACTCACAGGAGACGGACCACATGGAGCCTGAGGCAGCAATAGCCCCTTGTAGACAAGTCGGCTGGAGGAAGATGTATTGACTCTCGACGCAATTTGAGTGTTCCATCGTCACTAAGAGGATCTGAGCATTACATTTAACTATCAGTTTTGCGTCTGATTCTAAAATGTTGACTCTCAGGGGAACGACCATACGGTGCCCGAGGCAGCTATTGACCCTTGGAGACAAGTCGGTTGGAGGACGATGTATTGGATCGCGACGCAAAATGATTGTTCCATCGTCATTAGGAGGCCCTGAACGTTACAATTATCTATCATTTTATCGTCGGATTCGAAAATCTGGACTCACAGGAGAACGACCATAAGGTGCCCGAGGCAGCAACATACCATAGGAGACAAGTCGGCTGGAGGCCGATGTATAGAATCTCGACGCAATTTGAGTGTTCCATCGCCAATAGGAGGCCCTGAACGTTACAATTAACTATCAATTTTGCGTCGGATTCGAAAATCTAGACTCACAGGAGAACGACCATAAGGTGCCCGAGGCAGCAATAGACCCTTGGAGACAAGTCGGCTGGAGGCCGATGTATTGAATCTCGACGCAATTTGAGTGTTCCATCGGCATTAGGAGGCCCTGAACGTTACAGTTAACCATCATTTTGGCGTCGGATTCGAAAATCTACTAACAGGAGAAGGATCATATGGTGCACGAGACTGCAATATCCCCTTGGATACAAGTCGACTGGAAGTCGATGTATTGACTCTTGACGCAATTTGAGTGTTCCATCGTGTTTAGGAGTCCCTGAACGTCACAATTCACTATAATTTTTGCGTCGGATTCGAAAATCTAGGCTCACAGGAGAAGGATCATATTGTGCCCGAGACTGCAATATCCCCTTGGATACAAGTCGACTGGAGGTCGATGTATTGACTCTCGACGCAATTTGTGTGTTCCATCGGCATTAGGAGGCCCTGAACGTTACAGTTAACTATCATTTTAGCGTCGGATTCGAAAATCTACTAACAGGAGAAGGATCATATGGTGCACGAGACTGCAATATCCCCTTGGATACAAGTCGGCTGGAGGTCGATGTATTGAATCTCGACGCAATTTGATTCTTCTATCGTCATTAGGAGGCCCTGAACGTTACTATTCACTATCATTTTTGCGTCGGATTCGAAAATCTAGACGCACAGGAGAAGGACCATTTTGTGCCCGAGACGGCAATTACCCTTGGAGACAAGTCGGCTGGAGGCCGATGTATTGAATCTCGACGCAATTTGAGTGTTCCATCGTCATTGCAAGGCCCTGAACGTTACAATTAAATATCAGTTTCGCGTCGGATTCGAAAATCTAGACTCACCGGAGACGGACCACATGGAGCCCGAGGCAGCAATGGCCCCGTGTAGACAAGTCGGCTGGAGGAAGATGTATTGACTCTCGACGCAATTTGAGTGTTCCATCGTCATTAGGAGGCCCTGAACGTTACAATTAACTATCATTTTTGCGTCGTATTCGAAAAGCTAGACTCACAGGAGAACGACCATAAGGTGCAAGAGGCAGCATTAGACCCTTGGAGACAAGTCGGCTGGAAACTGATGTACTGATTCTTGACGCAATTTGAGTGTTCCATCGTTATTAGGAGGCCCTGAACGTTACAATTAACTATCATTTTTGCGTCGGATTGCAAAATCTAGACTCACAGGAGAACGACCATAAGGTGCCCGAGACAGCAATAGACCCTTGGAGACAAGTCGGCTGGAAACCGATGTATTGATTCTTGACGCAATTTGAGTGTTCCATCGTCATTAGGAGGCCCTGAACGTTACAATTCACTATCATTTTTGCGTCGGATTCGATATTCTAAAATCACAGGAGAACGACCATAAGGTGCCCGAGGCAGCAACAGACCCTTGGAGACAAGTCGGCTGGAGGCCGATGTATTGAATCTCGACGCAATTTGAGCGTTCCATCTTCATTACAAGGCCCTGAACGTTACAATTAACTATTATTTTTGCGTCGGATTCGAAAATCTAGACGCACAGGAGAAGGACCATTTTGTGCCCGAGACGGCAATTACCCTTGGAGACAAGTCGGCTGGAGGCCGATGTATTGAATCTCGACGCAATTTGAGTGTCCCAACGTCATTAGGAGGCCCTAAACGTTACAATTAACTATCATTTTTGCGTCGGATTCGATAATCTAAACTCACAGGAGAAGGATCATATGGTGCCCGAGACAGCAATATCCCCTTGGAGACAAATCCGCTGGAGGCCGATGTATTGAATCTCGACGCAATTTGAGTGTTCCATCGTCATTAGGAGGCCCTGAACCTTACAATTAACTATCAGTTTCGCGTCGGATTCGAAAATCTAGACTCACAGGAGAACGACCATACGGTGCCCGAGGCAGCAATAGACCCTTGGAGACAAGTCGTCTGGAGGACGATGTATTGAATCTCTACGCAATTTGAGAGTTCCATCGTCATTAGGAGGCCCTGAACGTTACAATTAACTATCATTTTTGCGTCGGATTGCAAAATCTAGGCTCACAGGAGAACGACCACAAGGTGCCCGCGGCAGCAATAGACCCTTGGAGACAAGTCGGCTGGAAACCGATGTATTGATTCTTGACGCAATTTGAGTGTTCCATCGTCATTAGGAGGCCCTGAACGTTACAATTCACTATCATTTTTGCGTCGGATTCGAAAATCTAGACTCACAGGAGAAGGACCATGTGGTGCCCGAGGTAGCAATAGACCCATGGAGACAAGTCGGCTGGAGGCCGATGTATTGAATCTCGACGCAATGTGAGTGTTCCATCGTCATTACAAGGCCCAGATCGTTACAATAAACTATCAGTTTCGCGTCGGATTCGAAAATCTAGACTCACAGGAGACGGACCACATGGAGCCTGATTCAGCAATAGCCCCTTGTAGACAAGTCGGCTGGAGGAAGATGTATTGACTCTCGACGCAATTTGAGTGTTCCATCGTCACTAAGAGGCCCTGAGCATTACATTTAACTATCAGTTTTGCGTCGGATTCTAAAATGTTGACTCTCAGGGGAACGACCATAAGGTGCCCGAGGCAGCAACAGACCCTTGGAGACAAGTCGGCTGGAGGCCGATGTATTGAATCTCGAGGCAGCTATTGACCCTTGGAGACAAGTCGGTTGGAGGACGATGTATTGGATAGCGACGCAAAATGATTGTTCCATCGTCATTAGGAGGCCCTGAACGTTACAATTAACTATCATTTTATCGTCGGATTCGAAAATCTGGACTCACAGGAGAACGACCATAAGGTGCCCGACGCAGCAACAGACCCTTGGAGACAAGTCGGCTGGAGGCCGATGTATTGAATCTCGACGCAATTTGAGTGTTCCATCGTCTTTAGGAGTCCCTGAACGTCACAATTCACTATCATTTTTGCGTCGGATTCGAAAATCTAGACTTAAAGGAGAAGGATCATATTGTGCCCGAGACTACAATATCCCCTTGGATACTAGTAGACTGGAGGTCGATGTATTGACTCTCGACGCAATTTGAGTGTTCTATCGTCATCAGGAGGCGCTGAACGTTACTATTCACTATCATTTTTGCGTCGGATTCGAAAATCTAGACTCACAGGAGAAGGATCATATGGTGCCCGAGACAGCAATATCCCCTTGGAGACAAATCCGCTGGAGGCCGATGTATTGAATCTCGACGCAATTTGAGTGTTCCATCGTCATTAGGAGGCCCTGAACGTTACAATTAACTATCATTTTTGCGTCGTATTCGAAAATCTAGACTTACAAGAGAACGATCATAAGGTTCCCGAGGCAGCATTAGACCCTTATAGACAAGTCGGCTGGAGGATGATGTATTGAATCTCGACGCAATTTGAGTGTTCCATCGGCATTAGGAGGCCCTGAACGTTACAATTAACTATCATATTTGCGTCGGATTCGATAATCTAAACTCGCAGGAGAACGACCATAAGGTGCCCGAGGCAGCATTAGACCCTTGGAGACAAGTCGGCTGGAGGCCGATGTATTGAATCTCGACGCAATTTGAGTGTTCCATCGTCATTACAAGGCCCTGAACGTTACAATTTTTGCGTCGGATTGCAAAATCTAGACTCACAGGAGAACGACCATAAGGTGCTCGAGGCAGCAATAGACCCTTGGAGACAAGTCAACTGGAAACCGATGTATTGATTCTTGACGCAATTTGAGTGTTCCATCGTCATTAGGAGGCCCTGAACGTTACAATTCACTATCATATTTGCGTCGGATTCGATAATCTAATCTCGCAGGAGAACGATCATAAGGTGCCCGAGGCAGCATTAGACCCTTGGAGACAAGTCGGCTGGAGGCCGATGTACTGAATCTCGACGCAATTTGAGTGTTCCATCGTCATTACAAGGCCCTGAACGTTACAATTTTTGCGTCGGATTGCAAAATCTAGACTCACAGGAGAACGACCATAAGGTGCTCGAGGCAGCAATAGACCCTTGGAGACAAGTCAACTGGAAACCGATGTATTGATTCTTGACGCAATTCGAGTCTTCCATCGTAATTAGGAGGCCCAAATTCTTACAATTAACTATCATTTTTGCGTCGAATTCCATAATCTAAACGCACAGGAGAACGACCATAAGGTGCCCGAGGCAGCACGATACCCTTGGAGAAAAGTCGACTGGAGGTCGATGTATTGAATATCGACGCAATTTGAGAGTTCCATCGTCATGAGGAGGCCCTAAACGTTACAATTAACTATCATTTTTGCGTCGGATTCGATAATCTAAACTCACAGGAGAACGACCGTAAGGTGCCCGAGGCAGCAACAGACCCTTGGAGACAAGTCGGCTGGAGGCCGATGTATTGAATCTCGACGCAATTTGAGTGTTACATCGTCATTAGGAGGCCCTAAACGTTACAATTAACTATCATTTTTGCGTCGGATTCGATAATCTAAACTCACAGTAGAACGACCATAAGGTGCCCGAGGCAGCAACAGACCCTTGGAGACAAGTCGGCTGGAGGCCGATGTATTGAATCTCGACGCAATTTGAGTGTTCCATCTTCATTACAAGGCCCTGAACGTTACAATTAAATATCATTTTTGCGTCGGAATCGAAAATCTAGACTCACAGGAGAAGGATCATATTGTGCCCGAGACGGCAATTACCCTTGGAGACAAGTCGGCTGGAGGCCGATGTATTGAATCTCGACGCAATTTGAGTGTCACAACGTCATTAGGACGCCCTAAACGTTACAATTAACTATCATTTTTGCGTCGGATTCGATAATCTAAACTCACGGGAGAACGACCATAAGGTGCCCGAGGCAGCAACCGACCCTTGGAGACAAGTCGCCTGGGGGCCGATGTATTGAATCTCGACGCAATTTGAGTGTTCCATCGTCATTAGGAGGCCCTGAACCTAACAATTACCTATCAGTTTCGCGTCGGATTCGAAAATCTAGACTCACAGGAGACGGACCACATGGAGCCTGAGGCAGCAATAGCCCCTTGTAGACAAGTCGGCTGGAGGAAGATGTATTGACTCTCGACGCAATTTGAGTGTTCCATCGTCACTAAGAGGATCTGAGCATTACATTTAACTATCAGTTTTGCGTCTGATTCTAAAATGTTGACTCTCAGGGGAACGACCATACGGTGCCCGAGGCAGCTATTGACCCTTGGAGACAAGTCGGTTGGAGGACGATGTATTGGATCGCGACGCAAAATGATTGTTCCATCGTCATTAGGAGGCCCTGAACGTTACAATTATCTATCATTTTATCGTCGGATTCGAAAATCTGGACTCACAGGAGAACGACCATAAGGTGCCCGAGGCAGCAACATACCATAGGAGACAAGTCGGCTGGAGGCCGATGTATAGAATCTCGACGCAATTTGAGTGTTCCATCGCCAATAGGAGGCCCTGAACGTTACAATTAACTATCAATTTTGCGTCGGATTCGAAAATCTAGACTCACAGGAGAACGACCATAAGGTGCCCGAGGCAGCAATAGACCCTTGGAGACAAGTCGGCTGGAGGCCGATGTATTGAATCTCGACGCAATTTGAGTGTTCCATCGGCATTAGGAGGCCCTGAACGTTACAGTTAACCATCATTTTGGCGTCGGATTCGAAAATCTACTAACAGGAGAAGGATCATATGGTGCACGAGACTGCAATATCCCCTTGGATACAAGTCGACTGGAAGTCGATGTATTGACTCTTGACGCAATTTGAGTGTTCCATCGTGTTTAGGAGTCCCTGAACGTCACAATTCACTATAATTTTTGCGTCGGATTCGAAAATCTAGGCTCACAGGAGAAGGATCATATTGTGCCCGAGACTGCAATATCCCCTTGGATACAAGTCGACTGGAGGTCGATGTATTGACTCTCGACGCAATTTGTGTGTTCCATCGGCATTAGGAGGCCCTGAACGTTACAGTTAACTATCATTTTAGCGTCGGATTCGAAAATCTACTAACAGGAGAAGGATCATATGGTGCACGAGACTGCAATATCCCCTTGGATACAAGTCGGCTGGAGGTCGATGTATTGAATCTCGACGCAATTTGATTCTTCTATCGTCATTAGGAGGCCCTGAACGTTACTATTCACTATCATTTTTGCGTCGGATTCGAAAATCTAGACGCACAGGAGAAGGACCATTTTGTGCCCGAGACGGCAATTACCCTTGGAGACAAGTCGGCTGGAGGCCGATGTATTGAATCTCGACGCAATTTGAGTGTTCCATCGTCATTGCAAGGCCCTGAACGTTACAATTAAATATCAGTTTCGCGTCGGATTCGAAAATCTAGACTCACCGGAGACGGACCACATGGAGCCCGAGGCAGCAATGGCCCCGTGTAGACAAGTCGGCTGGAGGAAGATGTATTGACTCTCGACGCAATTTGAGTGTTCCATCGTCATTAGGAGGCCCTGAACGTTACAATTAACTATCATTTTTGCGTCGTATTCGAAAAGCTAGACTCACAGGAGAACGATCATAAGGTGCAAGAGGCAGCATTAGACCCTTGGAGACAAGTCGGCTGGAAACTGATGTACTGATTCTTGACGCAATTTGAGTGTTCCATCGTTATTAGGAGGCCCTGAACGTTACAATTAACTATCATTTTTGCGTCGGATTGCAAAATCTAGACTCACAGGAGAACGACCATAAGGTGCCCGAGACAGCAATAGACCCTTGGAGACAAGTCGGCTGGAAACCGATGTATTGATTCTTGACGCAATTTGAGTGTTCCATCGTCATTAGGAGGCCCTGAACGTTACAATTCACTATCATTTTTGCGTCGGATTCGATATTCTAAAATCACAGGAGAACGACCATAAGGTGCCCGAGGCAGCAACAGACCCTTGGAGACAAGTCGGCTGGAGGCCGATGTATTGAATCTCGACGCAATTTGAGCGTTCCATCTTCATTACAAGGCCCTGAACGTTACAATTAACTATTATTTTTGCGTCGGATTCGAAAATCTAGACGCACAGGAGAAGGACCATTTTGTGCCCGAGACGGCAATTACCCTTGGAGACAAGTCGGCTGGAGGCCGATGTATTGAATCTCGACGCAATTTGAGTGTCCCAACGTCATTAGGAGGCCCTAAACGTTACAATTAACTATCATTTTTGCGTCGGATTCGATAATCTAAACTCACGGGAGAACGACCATAAGGTGCCCGAGGCAGCAACCGACCCTTGGAGACAAGTCGCCTGGAGGCCGATGTATTGAATCTCGACGCAATTTGAGTGTTCCATCGTCATTGCAAGGCCCTGAACGTTACAATTAAATATCAGTTTCGCGTCGGATTCGAAAATCTAGACTCACCGGAGACGGACCACATGGAGCCCGAGGCAGCAATGGCCCCGTGTAGACAAGTCGGCTGGAGGAAGATGTATTGACTCTCGACGCAATTTGAGTGTTCCATCGTCATTAGGAGGCCCTGAACGTTACAATTAACTATCATTTTTGCGTCGTATTCGAAAAGCTAGACTTACAAGAGAACGACCATAAGGTGCCCGAGGCAGCATTAGACCCTTGGAGACAAGTCGGCTGGAGGACGATGTATTGAATCTCGACGCAATTTGAGTGTTCCATCGGTATTAGGAGGCCCTGAACGTTACAATTAACTATCATATTTGCGTCGGATTCGATAATCTAAACTCACAGGAGAACGACCATAAGGTGCCCGAGGCAGCAACAGACCCTTGGAGACAAGTCGTCTGGAGGCCGATGTATTGAATCTCGACGCAATTTGAGTGTTCCATCGGCATTAGGAGGCCCTGAACGTTACAGTTAACCATCATTTTAGCGTCGGATTCGAAAATCTTCTAACACTAGAAGGATCATATGGTGCTCGAGACTGCAATATCCCCTTGGATACTAGTCGACTGGAGGTCGATGTATTGACTCTTGACGCAATTTGAGTGTTCCATCGTCTTTAGGAGTCCCTGAACGTCACAATTCACTATCATTTTTGCGTCGGATTCGAAAATCTAGACTCACAGGAGAAGGATCATATTGTGAACGAGACTGCAATATCCCCATGGTTACAAGTCGACTGGAGGTCGATGTATTGACTCTCGACGCAATTTGAGTGTTCCATCGGCATTAGGAGGCCCTGAACGTTACAGTTAACTATCATTTTAGCGTCGGATTCGAAAATCTACTAACAGGAGAAGGATCATATGGTGCACGAGACTGCAATAACCACTTGGATACAAATCGGCTGGAGGCCGATGTATTGAATCTCGACGCAATTTGAGTGTTCCATCGTCATTAGTAGGCCCTAATCCTTACAATTAACTATCATTTTTGCGTCGGATTCGATAATCTAAACTCACAGGAGACGACCATAAGGTGCCCGAGGCAGCAACAGACTCTTGGAGACAAGTCGGCTGGAGGCCGATGTATTGAATCTCGACGCAATTTGAGTGTTCCATCGTCATTACAAGGCCCTGAACGATACAATTAACTATCATTTTTGCGTCGGAATCGAAAATCTAGACTCACAGAAGAAGGATCATATTGTGCCCGAGACAGCAATTACCCTTGGAGACAAGTCGGCTGGAGGCCGATGTATTGAATCTCGACGCAATTTGAGTGTTCCATCGTCATTAGGAGGCCCTGAACGTTACAATTAACTATCAGTTTCGCGTCGGATTCGAAAATCTAGACTCACAGGAGAACGACCATAAGGTGCCCGAGGCAGCAATAGACCCTTGGCGACAAGTCGGCTGGAGGCCGATGTATTGAATCTCGACGCAATTTGAGTCTTCCATCGGCATTTTGAGGCCCTGAACGTTACAGTTAACTATCATTTTAGCGTCGGATTCGAAAATCTACTAACAGGAGAAGGATCATATGGTGCACGAGACTGCAATATCCCCTTGGATACAAGTCGGCTGGAGGTCGATGTATTGAATCTCGACGCAATTTGATTCTTCTATCGTCATTAGGAGGCCCTGAACGTTACTATTCACTATCATTTTTGCGTCGGATTCGAAAATCTAAACTCACAGGAGAACGACCATAAGGTGCTCGAGGCAGCAACAGACCCTTGGAGACAAGTCGACTGGAGGCCGATGTATTGAATACCGACGAAATTTGAGTGTTCCATCGTCATTAGGAGGCCCTAAACGTTACAAGTAACTATCATTTTTGCGTCGGATTCGATAATCTAAACTCACAGGAGAACGACCATAAGGTGCCCGAGGCAGCAACAGACTCTTGGAGACAAGTCGGCTGGAGGCCGATGTATTGAATCTCGACGCAATTAGAGTGTTCCATCGTCATTAGAAGGCCCTAAACGTTACAACTAACTATCATTTTTGCGTCGGATTCGATAATCTAAACTCACAGGAGACGACCATAAGGTGCCCGAGGCAGCAACAGACTCTTGGAGACAAGTCGGCTGGAGGCCGATGTATTGAATCTCGACGCAATTTGAGTGTTCCATCATCATTAGGAGGCCCTGAACCTAACAATTAACTATCAGTTTCGCGTCGGATTCGAAAATCTAGACTCACAGGAGACGGACCACATGGAGCCTGAGGCAGCAATAGCCCCTTGTAGACAAGTCGGCTGGAGGAAGATGTATTGACTCTCGACGCAATTTGAGTGTTCCATCGTCACTAAGAGGCCGTGAGCATTACATTTAACTATCAGTTTTGCGTCTGATTCTAAAATGTTGACTCTCAGGGGAACGACCATACGGTGCCCGAGGCAGCTATTGACCCTTGGAGACAAGTCGGTTGGAGGACGATGTATTGGATCGTGACGCAAAATGATTGTTCCATCGTCATTAGGAGGCCCTGAACGTTACAATTATCTATCATTTTATCGTCGGATTCAAAAATCTGGACTCACAGGAGAACGACCATAAGGTGCCCGAGGCTGCAACATACCATAGGAGACAAGTCGGCTGGAGGCAATTTGAGTGTTCCATCGCCAATAGGAGGCCCTGAACGTTACAATTAACTATCAATTTTGCGTCGGATTCGAAAATCTAGACTCACAGGAGAACGACAATAAGGTGCCCGAGGCAGCAATAGACCCTTGGAGACAAGTCGGCTGGAGGCCGATGTATTGAATCTCGACGCAATTTGAGTGTTCCATCGGCATTAGGAGGCCCTGAACGTTACAGTTAACCATCATTTTAGCGTCGGATTCGAAAATCTACTAACAGGAGAAGGATCATATGGTGCACGAGACTGCAATATCCCCTTGGATACAAGTCGACTGGAGGTCGATGTATTGACTCTTGACGCAATTTGAGTGTTCCATCGTGCTTAGGAGTCCCTGAACGTCACAATTCACTATAATTTTTGCGTCGGATTCGAAAATCTAGGCTCACAGGAGAAGGATCATATTGTGCCCGAGACTGGATACAAGTCGACTGGAGGTCGATGTATTGACTCTCGACGCAATTTGTGTGTTCCATCGGCATTAGGAGGCCCTGAACGTTACAGTTAACTATCATTTTAGCGTCGGATTCGAAAATCTACTAACAGGAGAAGGAACATATGGTGCACGAGACTGCAATAACCACTTGGATACAAGTCGGCTGGAGACCGATGTATTGAATCTCGACGCAATTTGAGTGTCCCAAAGTCATTAGGAGGCCCTAAACGTTACAATTAACTATCATATTTGCGTCGGATTCGATAATCTAAACTCACGGGAGAACGACCATAAGGTGCCCGAGGCAGCAACCGACCCTTGGAGACAAGTCGCCTGGAGGCCGATGTATTCAATCTCGACGCAATTTGAGTGTTCCATCGCCATTAGGAGGCCCTGAACCTTACAATTAACTATCAGTTTCGCGTCGGATCCAAAAATCCAGACTCACAGGAGACGGACCAATTGGTACCCGAGGCAGCAATATCCCCTTGGAGACAAATCAGCTGGAGGACGATGTATTGAATCTCGACGCAATTTGAGAGTTCTATCGTCATCAGGAGGCGCTGAACGTTACTATTCACTATCATTCTTGCGTCGGATTCGAAAATCTAGACTCACAGGAGAAGGATCATATGGTGCCCGAGACAGCAATATCCCCTTGAGACAAATCCGCTGGAGGCCGATGTATTGAATCTCGACGCAATTTGAGTGTTCCATCGTCATTAGGAGGCCCTGAACGTTACAATTAACTATCATTTTTGCGTCGGATTCGAAAATCTAGACTTATAAGAGAACGACCATAAGGTGCCCGAGGCAGCATTAGACCCTTGGAGACAAGTCGGCTGGAGGACGATATATTGGATCGCGATGCAATTTGAGTGTTCCATAGTCATTAGGAGGCCCTGAACGTTACAATTAACTATCATTTTTGCGTCGGATTCGAAAATCTAGACTTACAAGAGAACGACCATAAGGTGCAAGAGGCAGCATTAGACCCTTGGAGACAAGTCGGCTGGAAACCGATGTACTGATTCTTGACGCAATTTGAGTGTTCCATCGTTATTAGGAGGCCCTGAACGTTACAATTAACTATCATTTTTGCGTCGGATTGCAAAATCTAGACTCACAGGAGAACGACTATAAGGTGCCCGAGACAGCAATAGACCCTTGGAGACAAGTCGGCTGGAAACCGATGTATTGATTCTTAACGCAATTTGAGTGTTCCATCGTCATTAGCAGGCCCTGAACGTTACAATTAACTATCATTTTTGCGTCGGATTCGAATATCTAGACTCACAGGAGAAGGACCATGTGGTGCCCGAGGCAGCAATAGACCCTTGGAGACAAGTCGGCTGGAGGCCGATGTATTGAATCTCGACGCAATTTGAGTGTTCCATCGTCATTACAAGGTCCTGAACGTTACAATTAACTATCAGTTTCGCGTCGGATTCGAAAATCTAGACTCACAGGAGACGGACCACATGGAGCCCGAGGCAGCAATAACCCCTTGTAGACTCTCGACGCAATTTGAGTGTTGCATCGTCATTAGGAGGCCCTGAACGTTACAATTAACTATCATTTTTGCGTCGTATTCGAAAATCTAGACTTACAAGAGAACGACCATAAGGTGCCCGAGGCAGCATTAGACCCTTGGAGACAAGTCAGCTGGAGGACGATGAATTGAATCTCGACGCAATTTGAAAGTTCCATCGGCATTAAGAGGGCCTGAACGTTACAATTAACAATCATGTTTGCGTCGGATTCGATAATCTAAACTCACACGAGAACGTTCATAAGGTGCCCGAGGCAGCATTAGACTCTTGGAGACAAGTCGGCTGGAGGCCGATGTATTGAATCTCGACGCAATTTGAGTGTTCCATCGTCATTAGGAGGCCCTAAACGTTACAATTAACTATCATTTTTACGTCGGATTCGATATTCTAAAATCACAGGAGAACGACCATAAGGTGCCCGAGGCAGCAACAGACCCTTGGAGACAAGTCGGCTGGAGGCCGATGTATTGAATCTCGACGCAATTTGAGCGTTCCATCTTCATTACAAGGCCCTGAACGTTACAATTAACTATTATTTTTGCGTCGGATTCGAATATCTAGACGCACAGGAGAAGGATCATATTGTGCCCGAGACGGCAATTACCCTTGGAGACAAGTCGGCTGGAGGCCGATGTATTCAATCTCGACGCAATTTGAGTGTTCCATCGTCATTAAGAGGCCCTGAACCTTACAATTAACTATCATATTTGCGTCGGATTCGATAATCTAAACTCACAGGAGAACGACCATAAGGTGCCCGAGGCAGCAACAGACCCTTGGAGACAAGTCGTCTGGAGGCCGATGTATTGAATCTCGACGCAATTTGAGTGTTCCATCGGCATTAGGAGGCCCTGAACGTTACAGTTAACCATCATTTTAGCGTCGGATTCGAAAATCTTCTAACACTAGAAGGATCATATGGTGCTCGAGACTGCAATATCCCCTTGGATACTAGTCGACTGGAGGTCGATGTATTGACTCTTGACGCAATTTGAGTGTTCCATCGTCTTTAGGAGTCCCTGAACGTCACAATTCACTATCATTTTTGCGTCGGATTCGAAAATCTAGACTCACAGGAGAAGGATCATATTGTGAACGAGACTGCAATATCCCCATGGTTACAAGTCGACTGGAGGTCGATGTATTGACTCTCGACGCAATTTGAGTGTTCCATCGGCATTAGGAGGCCCTGAACGTTACAGTTAACTATCATTTTAGCGTCGGATTCGAAAATCTACTAACAGGAGAAGGATCATATGGTGCACGAGACTGCAGTAACCACTTGGATACAAATCGGCTGGAGGCCGATGTATTGAATCTCGACGCAATTTGAGTGTTCCATCGTCATTAGTAGGCCCTAATCCTTACAATTAACTATCATTTTTGCGTCGGATTCGATAATCTAAACTCACAGGAGACGACCATAAGGTACCCGAGGCAGCAACAGACTCTTGGAGACAAGTCGGCTGGAGGCCGATGTATTGAATCTCGACGCAATTTGAGTGTTCCATCGTCATTACAAGGCCCTGAACGATACAATTAACTATCATTTTTGCGTCGGAATCGAAAATCTAGACTCACAGAAGAAGGATCATATTGTGCCCGAGACAGCAATTACCCTTGGAGACAAGTCGGCTGGAGGCCGATGTATTGAATCTCGACGCAATTTGAGTGTTCCATCGTCATTAGGAGGCCCTGAACGTT
The DNA here is from genome assembly GCF_023864345.2 of Schistocerca serialis cubense. NCBI lineage: Eukaryota > Metazoa > Arthropoda > Insecta > Orthoptera > Acrididae > Schistocerca > Schistocerca serialis. The sequence goes on from NW_026047583.1 coordinate 59,455,898, forward strand.
ACAATTAACTATCAGTTTCGCGTCGGATTCGAAAATCTAGACTCACAGGAGAACGACCATAAGGTGCCCGAGGCAGCAATAGACCCTTGGCGACAAGTCGGCTGGAGGCCGATGTATTGAATCTCGACGCAATTTGAGTCTTCCATCGGCATTTGGAGGCCCTGAACGTTACAGTTAACTATCATTTTAGCGTCGGATTCGAAAATCTACTAACAGGAGAAGGATCATATGGTGCACGAGACTGCAATATCCCCTTGGATACAAGTCGGCTGGAGGTCGATGTATTGAATCTCGACGCAATTTGATTCTTCTATCGTCATTAGGACGACCTGAACGTTACTATTCACTATCATTTTTGCGTCGGATTCGAAAATCTAAACTCACAGGAGAACGACCATAAGGTGCTCGAGGCAGCAACAGACCCTTGGAGACAAGTCGACTGGAGGCCGATGTATTGAATACCGACGAAATTTGAGTGTTCCATCGTCATTAGGAGGCCCTAAACGTTACAAGTAACTATCATTTTTGCTTCGGATTCGATAATCTAAACTCACAGGAGAACGACCATAAGGTGCCCGAGGCAGCAACAGACTCTTGGAGACAAGTCGGCTGGAGGCCGATGTATTGAATCTCGACGCAATTAGAGTGTTCCATCGTCATTAGAAGGCCCTAAACGTTACAACTAACTATCATTTTTGCGTCGGATTCGATAATCTAAACTCACAGGAGACGACCATAAGGTGCCCGAGGCAGCAACAGACTCTTGGAGACAAGTCGGCTGGAGGCCGATGTATTGAATCTCGACGCAATTTGAGTGTTCCATCATCATTAGGAGGCCCTGAACCTAACAATTAACTATCAGTTTCGCGTCGGATTCGAAAATCTAGACTCACAGGAGACGGACCACATGGAGCCTGAGGCAGCAATTGCCCCTTGTAGACAAGTCGGCTGGAGGAAGATGTATTGACTCTCGACGCAATTTGAGTGTTCCATCGTCACTAAGAGGCCCTGAGCATTACATTTAACTATCAGTTTTGCGTCTGATTCTAAAATGTTGACTCTCAGGGGAACGACCATACGGTGCCCGAGGCAGCTATTGACCCTTGGAGACAAGTCGGTTGGAGGACGATGTATTGGATCGCGACGCAAAATGATTGTTCCATCGTCATTAGGAGGCCTGAACGTTACAATTATCTATCATTTTATCGTCGGATTCGAAAATCTGGACTCACAGGAGAACGACCATAAGGTGCCCGAGGCTGCAACATACCATAGGAGACAAGTCGGCTGGAGGCAATTTGAGTGTTCCATCGCCAATAGGAGGCCCTGAACGTTACAATTAACTATCAATTTTGCGTCGGATTCGAAAATCTAGACTCACAGGAGAACGACAATAAGGTGCCCGAGGCAGCAATAGACCCTTGGAGACAAGTCGGCTGGAGGCCGATGTATTGAATCTCGACGCAATTTGAGTGTTCCATCGGCATTAGGAGGCCCTGAACGTTACAGTTAACTATCATTTTAGCGTCGGATTCGAAAATCTACTAACAGGAGAAGGATCATATGGTGCACGAGACTGCAATATCCCCTTCGATACAAGTCGACTGGAGGTCGATGTATTGACTCTTGACGCAATTTGAGTGTTCCATCGTGTTTAGGAGTCCCTGAACGTCACAATTCACTATAATTTTTGCGTCGGATTCGAAAATCTAGGCTCACAGGAGAAGGATCATATTGTGCCCGAGACTGGATACAAGTCGACTGGAGGTCGATGTATTGACTCTCGACGCAATTTGTGTGTTCCATCGGCATTAGGAGGCCCTGAACGTTACAGTTAACTATCATTTTAGCGTCGGATTCGAAAATCTACTAACAGGAGAAGGAACATATGGTGCACGAGACTGCAATAACCACTTGGATACAAGTCGGCTGGAGACCGATGTATTGAATCTCGACGCAATTTGAGTGTCCCAAAGTCATTAGGAGGCCCTAAACGTTACAATTAACTATCATATTTGCGTCGGATTCGATAATCTAAACTCACGGGAGAACGACCATAAGGTGCCCGATTCAGCAACCGACCCTTGGAGACAAGTCGCCTGGAGGCCGATGTATTCAAACTCGACGCAATTTGAGTGTTCCATCGCCATTAGGAGGCCCTGAACCTTACAATTAACTATCAGTTTCGCGTCGGATCCAAAAATCCAGACTCACAGGAGACGGACCAATTGGTACCCGAGGCAGCAATATCCCCTTGGAGACAAATCAGCTGGAGGACGATGTATTGAATCTCGACGCAATTTGAGAGTTCTATCGTCATCAGGAGGCGCTGAACGTTACTATTCACTATCATTCTTGCGTCGGATTCGAAAATCTAGACTCACAGGAGAAGGATCATATGGTGCCCGAGACAGCAATATCCCCTTGAGACAAATCCGCTGGAGGCCGATGTATTGATTCTCGACGCAATTTGAGTGTTCCATCGTCATTAGGAGGCCCTGAACGTTACAATTAACTATCATTTTTGCGTCGGATTGCAAAATCTAGACTCACAGGAGAACGACCATAAGGTGCCCGAGGCAGCATTAGACCCTTGGAGACAAGTCGGCTGGAGGACGATATATTGGATCGCGATGCAATTTGAGTGTTCCATAGTCATTAGGAGGCCCTGAACGTTACAATTAACTATCATTTTTGCGTCGGATTCGAAAATCTAGACTTACAAGAGAACGACCATAAGGTGCAAGAGGCAGCATTAGACCCTTGGAGACAAGTCGGCTGGAAACCGATGTACTGATTCTTGACGCAATTTGAGTGTTCCATCGTTATTAGGAGGCCCTGAGCGTTACAATTAACTATCATTTTTGCGTCGGATTGCAAAATCTAGACTCACAGGAGAACGACCATAAGGTGCCCGAGACAGCAATAGACCCTTGGAGACAAGTCGGCTGGAAACCGATGTATTGATTCTTGACGCAATTTGAGTGTTCCATCGTCATTAGCAGGCCCTGAACGTTACAATTAACTATCATTTTTGCGTCGGATTCGAATATCTAGACTCACAGGAGAAGGACCATGTGGTGCCCGAGGCAGCAATAGACCCTTGGAGACAAGTCGGCTGGAGGCCGATGTATTGAATCTCGACGCAATTTGAGTGTTCCATCGTCATTACAAGGTCCTGAACGTTACAATTAACTATCAGTTTCGCGTCGGATTCGAAAATCTAGACTCACAGGAGACGGACCACATGGAGCCCGAGGCAGCAATAACCCCTTGTAGACTCTCGACGCAATTTGAGTGTTGCATCGTCATTAGGAGGCCCTGAACGTTACAATTAACTATCATTTTTGCGTCGTATTCGAAAATCTAGACTTACAAGAGAACGACCATAAGGTGCCCGAGGCAGCATTAGACCCTTGGAGACAAGTCAGCTGGAGGACGATGAATTGAATCTCGACGCAATTTGAAAGTTCCATCGGCATTAAGAGGGCCTGAACGTTACAATTAACAATCATGTTTGCGTCGGATTCGATAATCTAAACTCACACGAGAACGTTCATAAGGTGCCCGAGGCAGCATTAGACTCTTGGAGACAAGTCGGCTGGAGGCCGATGTATTGAATCTCGACGCAATTTGAGTGTTCCATCGTCATTAGGAGGCCCTAAACGTTACAATTAACTATCATTTTTACGTCGGATTCGATATTCTAAAATCACAGGAGAACGACCATAAGGTGCCCGAGGCAGCAACAGACCCTTGGAGACAAGTCGGCTGGAGGCCGATGTATTGAATCTCGACGCAATTTGAGCGTTCCATCTTCATTACAAGGCCCTGAACGTTACAATTAACTATTATTTTTGCGTCGGATTCGAATATCTAGACGCACAGGAGAAGGATCATATTGTGCCCGAGACGGCAATTACCCTTGGAGACAAGTCGGCTGGAGGCCGATGTATTGAATCTCGACGCAATTTGAGTGTTCCATCGTCATTAAGAGGCCCTGAACCTTACAATTAACTATCAGTTTCGCGTCGGATTCGAAAATCTTCTAACACTAGAAGGATCATATGGTGCTCGAGACTGCAATATCCCCTTGGATACTAGTCGACTGGAGGTCGCTGTATTGACTCTTGACGCAATTTGAGTGTTCCATCGTCTTTAGGAGTCCCTGAACGTCACAATTCACTATCATTTTTGCGTCGGATTCGAAAATCTAGACTCACAGGAGAAGGATCATATTGTGAACGAGACTGCAATATCCCCATGGTTACAAGTCGACTGGAGGTCGATGTATTGACTCTCGACGCAATTTGAGTGTTCCATCGGCATTAGGAGGCCCTGAAAGTTACAGTTAACTATCATTTTAGCGTCGGATTCGAAAATCTACTAACAGGAGAAGGATCATATGGTGCACGAGACTGCAATAACCACTTGGATACAAATCGGCTGGAGGCCGATGTATTGAATCTCGACGCAATTTGAGTGTTCCATCGTCATTAGTAGGCCCTAATCCTTACAATTAACTATCATTTTTTCGTCGGATTCGATAATCTAAACTCACAGGAGACGACCATAAGGTGCCCGAGGCAGCAACAGACTCTTGGAGACAAGTCGGCTGGAGGCCGATGTATTGAATCTCGACGCAATTTGAGTGTTCCATCGTCATTACAAGGCCCTGAACGATACAATTAACTATCATTTTTGCGTCGGAATCGAAAATCTAGACTCACAGAAGAAGGATCATATTGTGCCCGAGACAGCAATTACCCTTGGAGACAAGTCGGCTGGAGGCCGATGTATTGAATCTCGACGCAATTTGAGTGTTCCATCGTCATTAGGAGGCCCTGAACGTTACAATTAACTATCAGTTTCGCGTCGGATTCGAAAATCTAGACTCACAGGAGAACGACCATAAGGTGCCCGAGGCAGCAATAGACCCTTGGCGACAAGTCGGCTGGAGGCCGATGTATTGAATCTCGACGCAATTTGAGTCTTCCATCGGCATTTGGAGGCCCTGAACGTTACAGTTAACTATCATTTTAGCGTCGGATTCGAAAATCTACTAACAGGAGAAGGATCATATGGTGCACGAGACTGCAATATCCCCTTGGATACAAGTCGGCTGGAGGTCGATGTATTGAATCTCGACGCAATTTGAATCTTCTATCGTCATTAGGAGGCCCTGAACGTTACTATTCACTATCATTTTTGCGTCGGATTCGAAAATCTAAACTCACAGGAGAACGACCATAAGGTGCTCGAGGCAGCAACAGACCCTTGGAGACAAGTCGACTGGAGGCCGATGTATTGAATATCGACGAAATTTGAGTGTTCCATCGTCATTAGGAGGCCCTAAACGTTACAATTAACTATCATTTTTGCGTCGGATTCAATAATCAAAACTCACAGGAGAACGACCATAAGGTGCCCGAGGCAGCAACAGACTCTTGGAGACAAGTCGGCTGGAGGCCGATGTATTGAATCTCGACGCAATTAGAGTGTTCCATCGTCATTAGGAGGCCCTAAACGTTACAACTAACTATCATTTTTGCGTCGGATTCGATAATCTAAACTCACAGGAGACGACCATAAGGTGCCCGAGGCAGCAACAGACTCTTGGAGTCAAGTCGGCTGGAGGCCGATGTATTGAATCTCGACGCAATTTGAGTGTTCCATCGTCATTACAAGGCCCTGAACGATACAATTAACTATCATTTTTTGCGTCGGATTCGAAAATCTAGACTCACAGAAGAAAGATCATATTGTGCCCGGGACAGCAATTACCCTTGGAGACATGTCGGCTGGAGGCCGATGTAGTGAATCTCGACGCAATTTGAGTGTTCCATCGTCATTGGGAGGCCCTGAACGTTACAATTAACTATCATTTTTGCGTCGGATTCGAAAATCTAGACTTACAAGAGAACGACCATAAGGTGCCCGAGGCAGCATTAGACCCTTGGAGACAAGTCGGCTGGAGGACGATGAATTGAATCTCGACGCAATTTGAGTGTTCCATCGTCATTAGGAGGCTCTGAACGTTACAATTAACTATCATTTTTGCGTCGTATTCGAAAATCTAGACTTACAAGAGAACGACCATAAGGTGCCCGAGGCAGCATTAGACCCTTGGAGACAAGTCGGCTGGAGGACGATGTATTGAATCTCGACGCAATTTGAGTGTTCCATCGGCATTAGGAGACCCTGAACGTTACAATTAACAATCATATTTGCGTCGGATTCGATAATCTAAACTCACAGGAGAACGACCATAAGGTGCCCGAGGCAGCAACAGACCCTTGGAGACAAGTCGTCTGGAGGCCGATGTATTGAATCTCGACGCAATTTGAGTGTTCCATCGGCATTAGGAGGCCCTGAACGTTACAGTTAACCATCATTTTAGCGTCGGATTCGAAAATCTTCTAACACTAGAAGGATCATATGGTGCTCGAGACTGCAATATCCCCTTGGATACTAGTCGACTGGAGGTCGATGTATTGACTCTTGACGCAATTTGAGTGTTCCATCGTCTTTAGGAGTCCGTGAACGTCACAATTCACTATCATTTTTGCGTCGGATTCGAAAATCTAGACTGACAGGAGAAGGATCATATTGTGAACGAGACTGCAATATCCCCATGGTTACAAGTCGACTGGAGGTCGATGTATTGACTCTCGACGCAATTTGAGTGTTCCATCGGCATTAGGAGGCCCTGAACGTTACAGTTAACTATCATTTTAGCGTCGGATTCGAAAATCTACTAACAGGAGAAGGATCATATGGTGCACGAGACTGCAATAACCACTTGGATACAAGTCGGCTGGAGGCCGATGTATTGAATTTCGACGCAATTTGAGTGTTCCATCGTCATTAGTAGGCCCTAATCCTTACAATTAACTATCATTTTTGCGTCGGATTCGATAATCTAAACTCACAGGAGACGACCATAAGGTGCCCGAGGCAGCAACAGACTCTTGGAGACAAGTCGGCTGGAGGCCGATGTATTGAATCTCGACGCAATTTGAGTGTTCCATCGTCATTACAAGGCCCTGAACGATACAATTAACTATCATTTTTGCGTCGGAATCGAAAATCTAGACTCACAGAAGAAGGATCATATTGTGCCCGAGACAGCAATTACCCTTGGAGGCAAGTCGGCTGGAGGCCGATGTATTGAATCTCGACGCAATTTGAGTGTTCCATCGTCATTAGGAGGCCCTGAACGTTACAATTAACTATCAGTTTCGCGTCGGATTCGAAAATCTAGACTCACAGGAGAACGACCATAAGGTGCCCGAGGCAGCAATAGACCCTTGGCGACAAGTCGGCTGGAGGCCGATGTATTGAATCTCGACGCAATTTGAGTCTTCCATCGGCATTTGGAGGCCCTGAACGTTACAGTTAACTATCATTTTAGCGTCGGATTCGAAAATCTACTAACAGGAGAAGGATCATATGGTGCACGAGACTGCAATATCCCCTTGGATACAAGTCGGCTGGAGGTCGATGTATTGAATCTCGACGCAATTTGAATCTTCTATCGTCATTAGGAGGCCCTGAACGTTACTATTCACTATCATTTTTGCGTCGGATTCGAAAATCTAAACTCACAGGAGAACGACCATAAGGTGCTCGAAGCAGCAACAGACCCTTGGAGACAAGTCGACTGGAGGCCGATGTATTGAATATCGACGAAATTTGAGTTTCCATCGTCATTAGGAGGCCCTAAACGTTACAATTAACTATCATTTTTGCGTCGGATTCGATAATCAAAACTCACAGGAGAACGACCATAAGGTGCCCGAGGCAGCAACAGAATCTTGGAGACAAGTCGGCTGGAGGCCGATGTATTGAATCTCGACGCAATTAGAGTGTTCCATAGTCATTAGGAGGCCCTAAACGTTACAACTAACTATCATTTTTGCGTCGGATTCGATAATCTAAACTCACAGGAGACGACCATAAGGTGCCCGAGGCAGCAACAGACTCTTGGAGTCAAGTCGGCTGGAGGCCGATGTATTGAATCTCGACGCGATTTGAGTGTTCCATCGTCATTACAAGGCCCTGAACGATACAATTAACTATCATTTTTTGCGTCGGATTCGAAAATCTAGACTCACAGAAGAAAGATCATATTGTGCCCGGGACAGCAATTACCCTTGGAGACATGTCGGCTGGAGGCCGATGTATTGAATCTCGACGCAATTTGAGTGTTCCATCGTCATTGGGAGGCCCTGAACGTTACAATTAACTATCATTTTTGCGTCGGATTCGAAAATCTAGACTTACAAGAGAACGACCATAAGGTGCCCGAGGCAGCATCAGACCCTTGGAGACAAGTCGGCTGGAGGACGATGAATTGAATCTCGATGCAATTTGAGTGTTCCATCGTCATTAGGAGGCCCTGAACGTTACAATTCACTATCATTTTTGCGTCGGATTAGAATATCTAGACTCACAGGAGATGGACCATGTGGTGCTCGAGACTGCAATATCCCCTTGGATACTAGTCGACTGGAGGTCGATGTATTGACTCTTGACGCAATTTGAGTGTTCCATCGTCTTTAGGAGTCCCTGAACGTGACAATTCACTATCATTTTTGCGTCGGATTCGAAAATCTAGACTGACAGGAGAAAGATCATATTGTGAACGAGACTGCAATATCCCCATGGTTACAAGTCGACTGGAGGTCGATGTATTGACTCTCGACGCAATTTGAGTGTTCCATCGGCATTAGGAGGCCCTGAACGTTACAGTTAACTATCATTTTAGCGTCGGATTCGAAAATCTACTAACAGGAGAAGGATCATATGGTGCACGAGACTGCAATAACCACTTGGATACAAGTCGGCTGGAGGCCGATGTATTGAATTTCGACGCAATTTGAGTGTTCCATCGTCATTAGTAGGCCCTAATCCTTACAATTAACTATCATTTTTGCGTCGGATTCGATAATCTAAACTCACAGGAGACGACCATAAGGTGCCCGAGGCAGCAACAGACTCTTGGAGACAAGTCGGCTGGAGGCCGATGTATTGAATCTCGACGCAATTTGAGTGTTCCATCGTCATTACAAGGCCCTGAACGACACAATTAACTATCATTTTTGCGTCGGAATCGAAAATCTAGACTCACAGAAGAAGGATCATATTGTGCCCGAGACAGCAATTACCCTTGGAGACAAGTCGGCTGGAGGCCGATGTATTGAATCTCGACGCAATTTGAGTGTTCCATCGTCATTAGGAGGCCCTGAACGTGACAATTAACTATCATTTTTGCGTCGGATTCGAAAATCTAAACTCACAGGAGAACGACCATAAGGTGCCCGAGGCAGCAACAGACTCTTGGAGACAAGTCGGCTGGAGGCCGATGTATTGAATCTCGACGCAATTAGAGTGTTCCATCGTCATTAGGAGGCCCTAAACGTTACAACTAACTATCATTTTTGCGTCGGATTCGATAATCTAAACTCACAGGAGACTACCATAAGGTGCCCGAGGCAGCAACAGACTCTTGGAGACAATTTGGCTGGAGGCCGATGTATTGAATCTCGACGCAATTTGAGTGTTCCATCGTCATTACAAGGCCCTGAACGATACAATTAACTATCATTTTTGCGTCGGATTCGAAAATCTAGACTCACAGAAGAAAGATCATATTGTGCCCGAGACAGCAATTACCCTTGGAGACAAGTCGGCTGGAGGCCGATGTATTGAATCTCGACGCAATTTGAGTGTTCCATCGTCATTGGGAGGCCCTGAACGTTACAATTAACTATCATTTTTGCGTCGGATTCGAAAATCTAGACTTACAAGAGAACGACCATAAGGTGCAAGAGGCAGCATGACACCCTTGGAGACTAGTCGGCTGGAGGCCGATGTATTGAATCTCGACGCAATTTGAGTGTTCCATCGTCATTACAAGGCCCTGAACGTTACAATTAACTATCAGTTTCGCGTCGGATTCGGAAATCTAGACTCACAGGAGACGGACCACATGGAGCCCGAGGCAGCAATAGCCCCGTGTAGACAAGTCGGCTGGAGGAAGATGTATTGACTCTCGACGCAGTTTGAGTGTTCCATCGTCATTAGGAGGCCCTGAACGTTACAATTAACTATCATTTTTGCGTCGTATTCGAAAATCTAGACTTACAAGAGAACGACCATAAGGTGCCCGAGGCAGCATTAGACCCTTGGAGACAAGTCGGCTGGAGGACGATGTATTGAATCTCGACGCAATTTGAGTGTTCCATCGGCATTAGGAGGCCCTGAACGTTACAATTAACTATCATATTTGCGTCGGATTCGATAATCTAAACTCACAGGAGAACGACCATAAGGTGCCCGAGGCAGCAACAGACCCTTGGAGACAAGTCGTCTGGAGGCCGATGTATTGAATCTCGACGCAATTTGAGTGTTCCATCGGCATTAGGAGGCCCTGAACGTTACAGTTAACCATCATTTTAGCGTCGGATTCGAAAATCTTCTAACACTATAAGGATCATATGGTGCTCGAGACTGCAATATCCCCTGGATACTAGTCGACTGGAGGTCGATGTATTGACTCTTGACGCAATTTAAGTGTTCCATCGTCTTTAGGAGTCCCTGAACGTCACAATTCACTATCATTTTTGCGTCGGATTCGAAAATCTAGACTCACAGGAGAAGGATCATATTGTGAACGAGACTGCAATATCCCCATGGTTACAAGTCGACTGGAGGTCGATGTATTGACTCTCGACACAATTTGAGTGTTCCATCGGCATTAGGAGGCCCTGAACGTTACAGTTAACTATCATTTTAGCGTCGGATTCGAAAATCTACTAACAGGAGAAGGATCATATGGTGCACGAGACTGCAATAACCACTTGGATACAAGTCGGCTGGAGGCCGATGTATTGAATCTCGACGCAATTTGAGTGTTCCATCGTCATTAGGAGGCCCTGAACGTTACAATTAACTATCAGTTTCGCGTCGGATTCGAAAATCTAGACTCACAGGAGAACGACCATAAGGTGCCCGAGGCAGCAATAGACCCTTGGAGACAAGTCGGCTGGAGGCCGATGTATTGAATCTCGACGCAATTTGAGTGTTCCATCGGCATTAGGAGGCCCTGAACGTTACAGTTAACTATCATTTTAGCGTCGGATTCGAAAATCTACTAACAGGAGAAGGATCATATGGTGCACGAGACTGCAATATCCCCTTATATACAAGTCGGCTGGAGGTCGATGTATTGAATCTCGTCGCAATTTGAATCTTCTATCGTCATTAGGAGGCCCTGAACGTTACTATTCACTATCATTTTTGCGTCGGATTCGAAAATCTAAACTCACAGGAGAACGACCATAAGGTGCTCGAGGCAGCAACAGACCCTTGGAGACAAGTCGACTGGAGGCCGATGTATTGAATATCGACGAAATTTGAGTGTTCCATCGTCATTAGGAGGCCCTAAACGTTACAATTAACTATCATTTTTGCGTCGGATTCGATAATCTAAACTCACAGGAGAACGACAATAAGGTGCCCGAGGCAGCAACAGACCCTTGGAGACAAGTCGTCTGGAGGCCGATGTATTGAATCTCGACGCAATTTGAGTGTTCCATCGGCATTAGGAGGCCCTGAACGTTACAGTTAACCATTATTTTAGCGTCGGATTCGAAAATCTTCTGACACTAGAAGGATCATATGGTGCTCGAGACTGCAATATCCCCTTGGATACTAGCCGACTGGAGGTCGATGTATTGACTCTTGACGCAATTTGAGTGTTCCATCGTCTTTAGGAGTCCCTGAACGTCACAATTCACTATCATTTTTGCGTCGGATTCGAAAATCTAGACTCACAGGAGAAGGATCATATTGTGAACGAGACTGCAATATCCCCATGGTTACAAGTCGACTGGAGGTCGATGTATTGACTCTCGACGCAATTTGAGTGTTCCATCGGCATTAGGAGGCCCTGAACGTTACAGTTAACTATCATTTTAGCGTCGGATTCGAAAATCTACTAACAGGAGAAGGATCATATGGTGCACGCGACTGCAATAACCACTTGGATACAAGTCGGCTGGAGGCCGATGTATTGAATCTCGACTCAATTTGAGTGTTCCATCGTCATTAGTAGGCCCTAATCCTTACAATTAACTATCATTTTTGCGTCGGATTCGATAATCTAAACTCACAGGAGACGACCATAAGGTGCCCGAGGCAGCAACAGACTCTTGGAGACAAGTCGGCTGGAGGCCGATGTATTGAATCTCGACGCAATTTGAGTGTTCCATCGTCATTACAAGGCCCTGAACGATACAATTAACTATCATTTTTGCGTCGGAATCGAAAATCTAGACTCACAGAAGAAGGATCATATTGTGCCCGAGACAGCAATTACCCTTGGAGACAAGTCGGCTGGAGGCCGATGTATTGAATCTCGACGCAATTTGAGTGTTCCATCGTCATTAGGAGGCCCTGAACGTTACAATTAACTATCAGTTTCGCGTCGGAATCGAAAATCTAGACTCACAGGAGAACGACCATAAGGTGCCCGAGGCAGCAATAGACCCTTGGCGACAAGTCGGCTGGAGGCCGATGTATTGAATCTCGACGCAATTTGAGTGTTCCATCGGCATTAGGAGGCCCTGAACGTTACAGTTAACTATCATTTTAGCGTCGGATTCGAAAATCTACTAACAGGAGAAGGATCATATGGTGCACGAGACTGCAATATCCCCTTGGATACAAGTCGGCTGGAGGTCGATGTATTGAATCTCGACGCAATTTGAATCTTCTATCGTCATTAGGAGGCCCTGAACGTTACTATTCACTATCATTTTTGCGTCGGATTCGAAAATCTAAACTCACAGGAGAACGACCATAAGGTGCTCGAGGCAGCAACAGACCCTTGGAGACAAGTCGACTGGAGGCCGATGTATTGAATATCGACGAAATTTGAGTGTTCCATCGTCATTAGGAGGCCCTAAACGTTACAATTAACTATCATTTTTGCGTCGGATTCAATAATCTAAACTCACAGGAGAACGACCATAAGGTGCCCGAGGCAGCAACAGACTCTTGGAGACAAGTCGGCTGGAGGCCGATGTATTGAATCTCGACGCAATTTGAGTGTTCCATCGTCATTAGGAGGCCCTAAACGTTACAACTAACTATCATTTTTGCGTCGGATTCGATAATCTAAACTCACAGGAGACGACCATAAGGTGCCCGAGGCAGCAACAGACTCTTGGCGACAAGTCAGCTGGAGGCCGATGTATTGAATCTCGACGCAATTTGAGTGTTCCATCGTCATTACAAGGCCCTGAACGTTACTATTCACTATCATTTTTGCGTCGGATTCGAAAATCTAGACTCACAGAAGAAAGATCATATTGTGCCCGAGACAGCAATTACCCTTGGAGACAAGTCGGCTGGAGGCCGATGTATTGACTCTCGACGCAATTTGAGTGTTCCATCGTCATTAGGAGGCCCTGAACGTTACAATTAACTATCATTTTTGCGTCGTATTCGAAAATCTAGACTTACAAGAGAACGACCATAAGGTGCGCGAGGCAGCATTAGACCGTTGGAGACAAGTCGGCTGGAGGACGATGTATTGAATCTCGACGCAATTTGAGTGTTCCATCGGCATTAGGAGGCCCTGAACGTTACAATTAACTATCATTTTTGCGTCGGATTCGATAGTCTAAACTCACAGGAGAACGACCATAAGGTGCCCGAGGCAGCAATAGACCGTTGGAGAAAGTCGGCTGGAGGCCGATGTATTGGATCGCGACGCAATTTTAGTGTTCCATCGTCATTTGGAGGCCCTGAATGTTACAATTAACTATCAGTTTCTCGTCGGATTCGAAAATCTAGACTCTCAGGAGAACGACCATAAGGTGCCCGAGGTACCAATAGACCCTTCGAGACAAGTCGGCTGGAGGCCGATGTATTGAATATTGACGCAATTTGAGTGTTCCATCGTCATTAGGAGGCCCTAAACGTTACAATTAACTATCATTTTTGCGTCGGATTCGATAGTCTAAACTCACAGGAGAACGACCATAAGGTGCCCGAGGCAGCAATAGACCGTTGTAGAAAAGTCGGCTGGAGGTCGATGTATTGGATCGCGACGCAATTTGAGTGTTCCATCGTCATTTGGAGGCCCTGAATGTTACAATTAACTATCAGTTTCTCGTCGGATTCCAAAATCTAGACTCACAGCAGACGGACCATTTATTGCCCGAGGCAGCAAGATCCCCTTGGAGACAAATCGGCTGGAGGACGATGTATTGAATCTCGACGCAATTTGAGTGTTCCATCGTCATTAGGAGGCCCTGAACGTTACTATTCACTATCATTTTTGCGTCGGATTCGATAATCTAAACTCACGGGAGACGACCATAAGGTGCCCGAGGCAGCAACAGACTCTTGGAGACAATTCGGCTTTAGGCCGATGTATTGAATATCGATGCAATTTGAGTGTTCCATCGTCATTAGGAGGCCCTGAGTGTTACAATTAACTATCAGTTTCTCGTCGGATTCGAAAATCTAGACTCACAGCAGACGGACCATTTGGTGCCCGAGGCAGCAAGATCCCCTTGGAGACAAATCAGCTGGAGGACGATGTATTGAATCTCGACGCAATTTGAGTGTTCTATCGTCTTTAGGAGGCCCTGAACGTTACTATTCACTATCATTTTTGCGTCGGATTCGAAAATCTAGATTCACAGAAGAAGGATCATATTGTGCCCGAGACAGCAATTACCCTTGGAGACAAGTCGGCTGGAGGCCGATGTATTGAATCTCGACGCAATTTGAGTGTTCCATCGTCATTAGGAGGCCCTGAACGTTACAATTAACTATCAGTTTCGCGTCGGATTCGAAAATCTAGACTCACAGGAGAACGAAAATAAGGTGCCCGAGGCAGCAATAGACCCTTGGAGACCATTCGGCTGGAGGCCGATGTATTGAATATCGATGCAATTTGAGTGTTCCATCGTCATTAGGAGGCCCTGAGTGTTACAATTAACTATCAGTTTCTCGTCGGATTCGAAAATCTAGACTCACAGCAGACGGACCATTTGGTGCCCGAGGCAGCAAGATCCCCTTGGAGACAAATCAGCTGGAGGACGATGTATTGAATCTCGACGCAATTTGAGTGTTCTATCGTCTTTAGGAGGCCCTGAACGTTACTATTCACTATCATTTTTGCGTCGGATTCGAAAATCTATACTCACAGGAGAAGGACCATAAGGTGCCCGTGACAGCAATATCCCCTTTGAGACAAGTCGGCTGGAGGCCGATGTATTGAATCTCGACGCAATTTGAGTGTTCCATCGTCATTACAAGGCCCTGTACGTTACAATTAACTATCATTTTTGCGTCGGATTCGAAAATCTAGACTACAGGAGAACGACCATAAGGTGCCCGAGACAGCAATATCCCCTTGGAGACAAGTCGGCTGGAGGCCGATGTATTGGATCTCGACGCAATTTGAGTGTTCCATCGGCATTAGGAGGCCCTGAACGTTACATTTAAGAATCAGTTTCACGTCGGATTCGAAAATCTAGACTCACATGAGAGCGAACATAAGGTGCCCGAGGCTGCAATAGACCCTTGGAGAAAAGTCGGCTGGAAGACGATGTATTGGATCGCGACGCAATTTGAGTGTTCCATCGTCATTTGGAGGCCCTGAATGTTACAATTAACTATCAGTTTCTCGTCGGATTCGAAAATCTAGACTCACATGATAGCGAACATAAGGTGCCCGAGGCAGCAACAGACCCTTGGAGACAAGTCGGCTTTAGGTCGATGTTATTGGATCGCACCGCAATTTGAGTGTTCCATCGTCATTAGGAGGCCCTAAACGTTACAATTAACTATCATTTTTGCGTCGGATTCGATAATCTAAACTCACAGGAGAACGACCATAAGGTGCCCGAGGCATCAACAGATACTTGGAGACAAGTCGGCTGGAGGCCGATGTATTGAATCTCGACGCAATTTGAGTGTTCCAACGGCATTAGGAGGCCCTGAACGTTACAGTTAACTATCATTTTAGCGTCGGATTCGAAAATCTACTAACAGGAGAAGGATCATATGGTGCACGAGACTGCAATATCCCCTTGGATACAAGTCGGCTGGAGATCGATGTATTGAATCTCGACGCAGTTTGAATCTTCTATCGTCATTAGGAGGCCCTGAACGTTACTATTCACTATCATTTTTGCGTCGGATTCGAAAATCCAAACTCACAGGAGAACGACCATAAGGTGCCCGAGGCAGCAATAGACCCTTGGAGGCAAGTCGGCTGGAAGCCGATGTATTGAATCTCGACGCAATTTGAGTGCTCCATCGGCATTAGGAGGCCCTGAACGTTACATTTAAGAATCAGTTTCACGTCGGATTCGAAAATCTAGACTCACAAGAGAGCGAACATAAGGTGCCCGAGGCAGCGACAGACCCTTGGAGACAAGTCGGCTTTAGGCCGATGTATTGAATCTCGACGCAATTTGAGTGTCCCATCGTCATTAGGAGGCCCTAAACGTTACAATTAACTATCATTTTTGCGTCGGATTCGAAAATATAGACTCATATGAGAGCGAACATAATAGGCCGGAGGCAGTAATATCCCCATGGAGAAAAGTCGGCTGGAGGACGATGTATTGAATCTCGACGCAATTTGTGTGTCCCATCGTCATTAGGAGGCCCTAAACGTTACAATTAACTATAACTTTGCGTCGGATTCGACAATCTAAACTCACACGAGAACGACCATAAGGTGCCCGAGGCAGCAACAGACCCTTGGAGACAAGCCGGCTGGAGGCCGATGTATTGAATCTCGACGCAATTTGAGTCTTCTATCGTCATTAGGAGGCCCTAAACGTTACAATTAACTATCATTTTTGCGTCGGATTCGATAATCTAAACTCACAGGAGAACGACCATAAGGTGCCCGAGGCAGCAACAGACCTTTGGAGACAAGTCGACTGGAGGCCGATGTATTGAATATCGACGAAATTTGAGTGTTCCATCGTCATTAGGCGGCCCTAAACGTTACAATTAACTATCATTTTTGCGTCGGATTCGATAATCTAAACTCACAGGAGAACGACCATAAGGTGCCCGAGGCAGCAACAGACACTTGGAGACAAGTCGCCTGGAGGCCGATGTATTGGATCTCGACGTAATTTCAGTGTTCCATCGTCATTAGGAGGCCCTAAACGTTACAATTAACTATCATTTTTGCGTCGGATTCGATAATCTAAACTCACAGCAGACGACCATAAGGTGCCCGAGGCAGCAACAGACTCTTGGAGACAAGTCGGCTGGAGGCCGATGTATTGAATCTCGACGCAATTTGAGTGTTCCATCGTCATTACAAGGCCCTGAACGATACAATTAACTGTCATTTTTGCGTCGGATTCGAAAATCTAGACTCACAGAAGAAGGATCATATTGTGCCCGAGACAGCAATTACCCTTGGGGACAAGTCGGCTGGAGGATGATGTATTGAATCTCGACGCAATTTGAGTGTGCCATCGTCATTAGGAGGCCCTGAACGTTACAATTAACTATCAGTTTCGCGTCGGATTCGAAAATCTAGACTCACAGGAGAACAACCATAAAGTGCCCGAGGCAGCAATAGACCCTTGGAGACAAGTCGGCTGGAGGCCGATGTATTGAATATCGACGCAGTTTGAGTGTTCCATCGTCATTAGGAGGCCCTAAACGTTACAATTAACTATCATTTTTGCTTCGGATTCGATAGTCTAAACTCACAGGAGAACGACCATAAGGTGCCCGAGGCAGCAATAGACCGTTGGAGAAAAGTCGGCTGGAGGTCGATGTATTGGATCGCGACGCAATTTGAGTGTACCATCGTCATTTGGAGGCCCTGAATGTTACAATTAACTATCAGTTTCTCGTCGGATTCGAAAATCTAGACTCACAGCAGACGGACCATTTGGTGCACGAGGCAGCAAGATCCCCTTGGAGACAAATCGGCTGGAAGACGATGTATTGAATCTCGACGCAATTTGAGTGTTCTATCGTCATTAGGAGGCCCTGAACGTTACTATTCACTATCATTTTTGCGTCGGATTCGAAAATCTATACTCACAGGAGAAGGACCATAAGGTGCCCGAGACAGCAATATCCCCTTTGAGACAAGTCGGCTGGAGGCCGATGTATTGAATCTCGACGCAATTTGAGTGTTCCATCGTCATTACAAGGCCCTGTACGTTACTATTCACTATCATTTTTGCGTCGGATTCGAAAATCCAAACTCACAGGAGAACGACCATAAGGTGCCCGAGGCAGCAATAGACCCTTGGAGACAAGTCGGCTGGAGGCCGATGTATTGAATCTCGACGCAATTTGAGTGTTCCATCGGCATTACGAGGCCCTGAACGTTACATTTAAGAATCAGTTTCACGTCGGATTCGAAAATCTAGACTCACAAGAGAGCGAACATAAGGTGCCCGAGGCAGCAACAGACCCTTGGAGACAAGTCGGCTTTAGGCCGATGTATTGAATCTCGATGCAATTTGAGTGTCCCATCGTCATTAGGAGGCCCTAAACGTTACAATTAACTATCAATTTTGCGTCGGATTCGACAATCTAAACTCACACGAGAACGACCATAAGGTGCCCGAGGCAGCAACAGACCCTTGGAGACAAGTCGGCTGGAGGCCGATGTATTGAATCTCGACGCAATTTGAGTCTTCTATCGTCATTAGGAGGCCCTAAACGTTACATTTAACTACCATTTTTGCGTCGGATTCGATAATCTAAACTCACAGGAGAACGACCATAAGGTGCCCGAGGCAGCTACAGACCCTTGGAGACAAGTCGACTGGAGGCCGATGTATTGAATATCGACGAAATTTGAGTGTTCCATCGTCATTAGGAGGCCCTAAACGTTACAATTAACTATCATTTTTGCGTCGGATTCGATAATCTAAACTCACAGGAGAACGACCATAAGGTGCCCGAGGCAGCAACAGACACTTGGAGACAAGTCGGCTGGAGGCCGATGTATTGAGTCTCGACGTAATTTGAGTGTTCCATCGTCATTAGGAGGACCTAAACGTTACAATTAACTATCATATTTGCGTCGTATTCGATAATCTAAACTCACAGGAGACGACCATAAGGTGCCCGAGGCAGCAACAGACTCTTGGAGACAAGTCGGCTGGAGGCCGATGTATTGAATCTCGACGCAATTTGAGTGTTCCATCGTCATTACAAGGCCCTGAACGATACAATTAACTATCATTTTTGCGTCTAATTCGAAAATCTAGACTCACAGAAGAAGGATCATATTGTGCCCGAGACAGCAATTACCCTTGGAGACAAGTCGGCTGGAGGCCGATGTATTGATTCTCGACGCAATTTGAGTGTTCCATCGTCATTAGGAGGCCCTGAACGTTACAATTAACTATCAGTTTCGCGTCGGATTCGAAAATCTAGACTCACAGGAGGACGACCATAAGGTGCCCGAGGCAGCAATAGACTCTTGGAGACAAGTCGGCTGGAGGCCGATGTATTGAATATCGACGCAATTTGAGTGTTCCATCGTCATTAGGAGGCCCTAAACGTTACAATTAACTATCATTTTTGCGTCGGATTCGATAATCTAAACTCACAGGAGAACGACCATAAGGTGCCCGAGGCAGCAACAGACCTTTGGAGACAAGTCGACTGGAGGCCGATGTATTGAATATCGACGAAATTTGAGTGTTCCATCGTCATTAGGAGGCCCTAAACGTTACAATTAACTATCACTTTTGCGTCGGATTCGATAATCTAAACTCACAGGAGAACGACCATAAGGTGCCCGAGGCAGCAACAGACACTTGGAGACAAGTCGGCTGGAGGCCGATGTATTGAGTCTCGACGTAATTTGGGTGTTCCATCGTCATTAGGAGGACCTAAACGTTACAATTAACTATCATATTTGCGTCGGATTCGATAATCTAAACTCACAGGAGACGACCATAAGGTGCCCGAGGCAGCAACAGACTCTTGGAGACAAGTCGGCTGGAGGCCGATGTATTGAATCTCGACGCAATTTGAGTGTTCCATCGTCATTACAAGGCCCTGAACGATACAATTAACTATCATTTTTGCGTCTAATTCGAAAATCTAGACTCACAGAAGAAGGATCATATTGTGCCCGAGACAGCAATTACCCTTGGAGACAAGTCGGCTGGAGGCCGATGTATTGATTCTCGACGCAATTTGAGTGTTCCATCGTCATTAGGAGGCCCTGAACGTTACAATTAAATATCAGTTTCGCGTCGGATTCGAAAATCTAGACTCACAGGAGAACGACCATAAGGTGCCCGAGGCAGCAATAGACTCTTGGAGACAAGTCGGCTGGAGGCCGATGTATTGAATATCGACGCAATTTGAGTGTTCCATCGTCATTAGGAGGCCCTAAACGTTACAATTAACTATCATTTTTGCGTCGGATTCGATAGTCTAAACTCACAGGAGAACGACAATAAGGTGCCCGAGGCAGCAATAGACCGTTGGAGAAAAGTCGGCTGGAGGTCGATGTATTGGATCGCGACGCAATTTGAGTGTTCCATCGTCATTTGGAGGCCCTGAATGTTACAATTAACTATCAGTTTCTCGTCGGATTCGAAAATCTAGACTCACAGCAGACGGACCATTTGGTGCCCGAATCAGCAAGATCCCCTTGGAGACAAATCGGCTGGAGGACGATGTATTGAATCTCGACGCAATTTGAGTGTTCCATCGTCATTACAAGGCACTGTACGTTACAATTAACTATCATTTTTGCGTCGGATTCGAAAATCTAGACTCACAGGAGAACGACCATAAGGTGCCCGAGACAGCAATATCCTCTTGGAGACAAGTCGGCTGGGGGCCAATGTATTGAATCTCGACGCAATTTGAGTGTTCCATCGGCATTAGGAGGCCCTGAACGTTACAGTTAACTATCATTTTAGCGTCGGATTCGAAAATCTACTAACAGGAGAAGGATCATATGGTGCACGAGACTGCAATATCCCCTTGGATACAAGTCGGCTGGAGGTCGATGTATTGAATCTCGACGCAATTTGAATCTTCTATCGTCATTAGGAGGCCCTGAACGTTACTATTCACTATCATTTTTGCGTCGGATTCGAAAATCTAAACTCACAGGAGAACGACCATAAGGTGCTCGAGGCAGCAACAGACCCTTGGAGACAAGTCGACTGGAGGCCGATGTATTGAATATCGACGAAATTTGTGTGTTCCATCGTCATTAGGAGGCCCTGAACGTTACAATTAACTATCATTTTTGCGTCGGATTTGATAATCTAAACTCACAGGAGAACGACCATAAGGTGCCCGAGGCAGCAACAGACTCTTGGAGACAAGTCGGCTGGAGGCCGATGTATTGAATCTCGACGCAATTTGAGTGTTCCATCGTCATTAGGAGGCCCTAAACGTTACAACTAACTATCATTTTTGCGTCGGATTCGATAATCAAAACTCACAGGAGACGACCATAAGGTGCCCGAGGCAGCAACAGACTCTTGGAGACAAGTCGGCTGGAGGCCGATGTATTGAATCTCGACGCAATTTGAGTGTTCCATCGACATTAGGAGGCCCTGAACGTTACAATTAACTATCAGTTTCGCGTCGGATTCGAAAATCTAGACTCACAGGAGAACGACCATAAGGTGCCCGAGGCAGCAATAGACCGTTGGAGACAAGTCGGCTGGAGGCCGATGTATTGAATATCGACGCAATTTGAGTGTTCCATCGTCATTAGGAGGCCCTAAACGTTACAATTAACTATCATTTTTGCGTCGGATTCGATAGTCTAAACTCACAGGAGAACGACCATAAGGTGCCCGAGGCAGCAATAGACCGTTGGAGAAAAGCCGGCTGGAGGTCGATGTATTGAATCTCGACGCAATTTGAGTGTTCCATCGTCATTAGGAGGCCCTAAACATTACAACTAACTATCATTTTTGCGTCGGATTCGATAATCAAAACTCACAGGAGACGACCATAAGGTGCCCGAGGCAGCAACAGACTCTTGGAGACAAGTTGGCTGGAGGCCGATGTATTGAATCTCGACGCAATTTGAGTGTTCCATCGTCATTACAAGGCCCTGAACGATACAATTAACTATCATTTTTGCGTCGGATTCGAAAATCTAGACTCACAGAAGAAGGATCATATTGTGCCCGAGACAGCAATTACCCTTACAGACAAGTCGGCTGGAGGCCGATGTATTGAATCTCGACGCAATTTGAGTGTTCCATCGTCATTAGGAGGCCCTGAACGTTACAATTAACTATCAGTTTCGCGTCGGATTCGAAAATCTAGACTCACAGGAGAACGACCATAAGGTGCCCGAGGCAGCAATAGACCGTTGGAGAAAAGTCGGCTGGAGGTCGATGTATTGGATCGCGACGCAATTTGAGTGTTCCATCGTCGTTTGGAGGCCCTGAATGTTACAATTAACTATCAGTTTCTCGTCGGATTCGAAAATCTAGACTCACAGCAGACGGACCATTTGGTGCCCGAGGCAGCAAGATCCCCTTGGAGACAAATCAGCTGGAGGACGATGTATTGAATCTCGACGCAATTTGGGTGTTCTATCGTCTTTAGGAGGCCCTGAACGTTACTATTCACTATCATTTTTGCGTCGGATTCGAAAATCTATACTCACAGGAGAAGGACCATAAGGTGCCCAAGACAGCAATATCCCCTTGGAGACAAGTCGGCTGGAGGCCGATGTATTGAATATCGACGCAATTTGAGTGTTCCATCGTCATTTGGAGGCCCTGAATGTTACAATTAACTATCAGTTTCTCGTCGGATTCGAAAATCTAGACTCACATCAGACGGACCATTTGGTGCCCGAGGCAGCAAGATCCCCTTGGAGACAAATCGGCTGGAAGACGATGTATTGAATCTCGACGCAATTTGAGTGTCCTATCGTCATTAGGAGGCCCTGAACGTTACTATTCACTATCATTTTTGCGTCGGATTCGAAAATCTATACTCACAGGAGGACTATAAGGTGCCCGAGACAGCAATATCCCCTTTGAGACAAGTCGGCTGGAGGCCGATGTATTGAATCTCGACGGAATTTGAGTGTTCCATCGTCATTACAAGGCCCTGTACGTTACAATTAACTATCATTTTTGCGTCGGATTCGAAAATCTAGACTCACAGGAGAGCGACCATAAGGTGCCCGAGACAGCAATATCCCCTTGGAGACAAGTCGGCTGGAGGCCGATGTATTGAATCTCGACGCAATTTGAGTGATCCAACGGCATTAGGAGGCCCTGAACGTTACAGTTAACTATCATTTTAGCGTCGGATTCGAAAATCTACTAACAGGAGAAGGATCATATGGTGCACGAGACTGCAATATCTCCTTGGATACAAGTCGGTGGAGGTCGATGTATTGAATCTCGACGCAATTTGAATCTTCTATCGTCATTAGGAGGCCCTGAACGTTACTATTCACTATCATTTTTGCGTCGGATTCGAAAATCCAAACTCACAGGACAACGACCATAAGGTGCTGGAGGCAGCAATAGACCCTTGGAGACAAGTCGGCTGGAGGCCGATGTATTGAATCTCGACGCAATTTGAGTGTTCCATCGGCATTAGGAGGCCCTGAACGTTACATTTAAGAATCAGTTTCACGTCGGATTCGAAAATCTAGACTCACAAGAGAGCGAACATAAGGTGCCCGAGGCAGCAACAGACCCTTGGAGACAAGTCGGCTTTAGGCCGATGTATTGAATCTCGACGCAATTTGAATGTCCCATCGTCGTTAGGAGGCCCTAAACGTTACAATTAACTATCATTTTTGCGTCGGATTCGAAAATCTAGACTCACATGAAAGCGAACATAAGAGGCCGGAGGCAGTAATATCCCCATGGAGACAAGTCGGCTGGAGGACGATGTATTGAATCTCGACGCAATTTGAGTGTTCCATCGTCATTACAAGGCCCTGTACGTTACAATTAACTATCATTTTTGCGTCGGATTCGAAAATCTAGACTCACAGGAGAACGACCATAAGGTGCCCGAGGCAGCAATATCCCCTTGGAGACAAGTCGGCTGGAGGCCGATGTATTGAATCTCGACGCAATTTGAGTGTTCCATCGTCATTAGGAGGCCCTAAACGTTACAATTAACTATCATTTTTGCGTCGGATTCGATAATCTAAACTCACAGGAGAACGACCATAAGGTGCCCGTGGCAGCAACAGACCCTTGGAGACAAGTCGGCTGGAGGCCGATGTATTGAATCTCGACGCAATTTGAGTGTTCCATCGGCATTAGGAGGCCCTGAACGTTACAGTTAACTATCATTTTAGCGTCGGATTCGAAAATCTAGACTCACAGGAGAACGACCATAAGGTGCCCGAGACAGCAATATCCCCTTGGAGACAAGTCGGCTGGAGGCCGATGTATTGAATCTCGACGCAATTTGAGTGTTCCAACGGCATTAGGAGGCCCTGAACGTTACAGTTAACTATCATTTTAGCGTCGGATTCGAAAATCTACTAACAGGAGAAGGATCATATGGTGCACGAGACTGCAATATCCCCCTGGATACAAGTCGGCTGGAGATCGATGTATTGAATCTCGACGCAATTTGAATCTTCTATCGTCATTAGGAGGCCCTGAACGTTACTATTCACTATCATTTTTGCGTCGGATTCGAAAATCCAAACTCACAGGAGAACGCCCATAAGGTGCCCGAGGCAGCAATAGACCCTTGGAGACAAGTCGGCTGGAGGCCGACGTAGTGAATCTCGACGCAATTTGAGTGTCCCATCGTCATTAGGAGGCCCTAAACGTTACAATTAACTATCATTTTTGCGTCGGATTCGATAATCTAAACTCACAGGAGAACGACCATAAGGTGCCCGAGGCAGCAACAGACCCTTGGAGACAAGTCGGCTGGAGGCCGATGTATTGAATCTCGACGCAATTTGAGTGTTCCATCGGCATTAGGAGGCCCTGAACGTTACAGTTATCTATCATTTTAGCGTCGGATTCGAAAATCTAGACTCACAGGAAAACGACCATAAGGTGCCCGAGACAGCAATATCCCCTTGGAGACAAGTCGGCTGGAGGCCGATGTATTGAATCTCGACGCAATTTGAGTGTTCCATCGTCATTAGGAGGCCCTAAACGTTACAATTAACTATCATTTCTGCGTCGGATTCGATAGTCTAAACTCACAGGAGAACGACCATAAGGTGCCCGAGGCAGCAATAGACCGTTGGAGAAAAGTCGGCTGGAGGTCGATGTATTGAATCTCGACGCAATTTGAGTGTTCCATCGTCATTAGGAGGCCCTAAACATTACAACTAACTATCATTTTTGCGTCGGATTCGATAATCAAAACTCACAGGAGACGACCATAAGGTGCCCGAGGCAGCAACAGACTCTTGGAGACAAGTCGGCTGGAGGCCGATGTATTGAATCTCGACGCAATTTGAGTGTTCCATCGTCATTACAAGGCCCTGAACGATACAATTAACTATCATTTTTGCGTCGGATTCGAAAATCTAGACTCACAGAAGAAGGATCATATTGTGCCCGAGACAGCAATTACCCTTACAGACAAGTCGGCTGGAGGCCGATGTATTGAATCTCGACGCAATTTGAGTGTTCCTACGTCATTAGGAGGCCCTGAACGTTACAATTAACTATCAGTTTCGCGTCGGATTCGAAAATCTAGACTCACAGGAGAACGACCATAAGGTGCCCGAGGCAGCAATAGACCGTTGGAGAAAAGTCGGCTGGAGGTCGATGTATTGGATCGCGACGCAATTTGAGTGTTCCATCGTCGTTTGGAGGCCCTGAATGTTACAATTAACTATCAGTTTCTCGTCGGATTCGAAAATCTAGACTCACAGCAGACGGACCATTTGGTGCCCGAGGCAGCAAGATCCCCTTGGAGACAAATCAGCTGGAGGACGATGTATTGAATCTCGACGCAATTTGGGTGTTCTATCGTCTTTAGGAGGCCCTGAACGTTACTATTCACTATCATTTTTGCGTCGGATTCGAAAATCTATACTCACAGGAGAAGGACCATAAGGTGCCCGAGACAGCAATATCCCCTTGGAGACAAGTCGGCTGGAGGCCGATGTATTGAATCTCGACGCAATTTGAGTGTTCCATCGGCATTAGGAGGCCCTGAACGTTACATTTAAGGATCAGTTTCACGTCGGATTCGAAAATCTAGACTCACATGAGAGCGAACATAAGGTGCCCGAGGCAGCAACAGACCCTTGGAGACAAGTCGGCTTTAGGTCGATGTATTGGATCGCGACGCAATTTGAGTGTTCCATCGTCATTAGGAGGCCCTAAACGTTACAATTAACTATCATTTTTGCGTCGGATTCGATAATCTAAACTCACAGGAGAACGAACATAAGGTGCCCGAGGCAGCAACAGACACTTGGAGACAAGTCGGCTGGAGGCCGATGTATTGAATCTCGACGCAATTTGAGTGTTCCATCGTCATTAGGAGGGCCTGAACGTTACAATTAACTATCAGTTTCGCGTCGGATTCGAAAATCTAGACTCACAGGAGAACGACCATAAGGTGCCCGAGGCAGCAATAGACCCTTGGAGACAAGTCGGCTGGAGGCCGATGTATTGAATATCGACGCAATTTGAGTGTTCCATCGTCATTTGGAGGCCCTGAATGTTACAATTAACTATCAGTTTCTCGTCGGATTCAAAAATCTAGACTCACATCAGACGGACCATTTGGTGCCCGAGGCAGCAAGATCCCCTTGG
This sequence comes from Schistocerca serialis cubense, assembly GCF_023864345.2. Classification (NCBI taxonomy): domain Eukaryota; kingdom Metazoa; phylum Arthropoda; class Insecta; order Orthoptera; family Acrididae; genus Schistocerca; species Schistocerca serialis. The sequence continues at coordinate 59,482,708 of NW_026047583.1, forward strand.
AGACAAATCGGCTGGAAGACGATGTATTGAATCTCGACGCAATTTGAGTGTCCTATCGTCATTAGGAGGCCCTGAACGTTACTATTCACTATCATTTTTGCGTCGGATTCGAAAATCTATACTCACAGGAGGACTATAAGGTGCCCGAGACAGCAATATCCCCTTTGAGACAAGTCGGCTGGAGGCCGATGTATTGAATCTCGACGGAATTTGAGTGTTCCATCGTCATTACAAGGCCCTGTACGTTACAATTAACTATCATTTTTGCGTCGGATTCGAAAATCTAGACTCACAGGAGAGCGACCATAAGGTGCCCGAGACAGCAATATCCCCTTGGAGACAAGTCGGCTGGAGGCCGATGTATTGAATCTCGACGCAATTTGAGTGATCCAACGGCATTAGGAGGCCCTGAACGTTACAGTTAACTATCATTTTAGCGTCGGATTCGAAAATCTACTAACAGGAGAAGGATCATATGGTGCACGAGACTGCAATATCTCCTTGGATACAAGTCGGTGGAGGTCGATGTATTGAATCTCGACGCAATTTGAATCTTCTATCGTCATTAGGAGGCCCTGAACGTTACTATTCACTATCATTTTTGCGTCGGATTCGAAAATCCAAACTCACAGGACAACGACCATAAGGTGCTCGAGGCAGCAATAGACCCTTGGAGACAAGTCGGCTGGAGGCCGATGTATTGAATCTCGACGCAATTTGAGTGTTCCATCGGCATTAGGAGGCCCTGAACGTTACATTTAAGAATCAGTTTCACGTCGGATTCGAAAATCTAGACTCACAAGAGAGCGAACATAAGGTGCCCGAGGCAGCAACAGACCCTTGGAGACAAGTCGGCTTTAGGCCGATGTATTGAATCTCGACGCAATTTGAATGTCCCATCGTCGTTAGGAGGCCCTAAACGTTACAATTAACTATCATTTTTGCGTCGGATTCGAAAATCTAGACTCACATGAAAGCGAACATAAGAGGCCGGAGGCAGTAATATCCCCATGGAGACAAGTCGGCTGGAGGACGATGTATTGAATCTCGACGCAATTTGAGTGTTCCATCGTCATTACAAGGCCCTGTACGTTACAATTAACTATCATTTTTGCGTCGGATTCGAAAATCTAGACTCACAGGAGAACGACCATAAGGTGCCCGAGGCAGCAATATCCCCTTGGAGACAAGTCGGCTGGAGGCCGATGTATTGAATCTCGACGCAATTTGAGTGTTCCATCGTCATTAGGAGGCCCTAAACGTTACAATTAACTATCATTTTTGCGTCGGATTCGATAATCTAAACTCACAGGAGAACGACCATAAGGTGCCCGTGGCAGCAACAGACCCTTGGAGACAAGTCGGCTGGAGGTCGATGTATTGAATCTCGACGCAATTTGAGTGTTCCATCGGCATTAGGAGGCCCTGAACGTTACAGTTAACTATCATTTTAGCGTCGGATTCGAAAATCTAGACTCACAGGAGAACGACCATAAGGTGCCCGAGACAGCAATATCCCCTTGGAGACAAGTCGGCTGGAGGCCGATGTATTGAATCTCGACGCAATTTGAGTGTTCCAACGGCATTAGGAGGCCCTGAACGTTACAGTTAACTATCATTTTAGCGTCGGATTCGAAAATCTACTAACAGGAGAAGGATCATATGGTGCACGAGACTGCAATATCCCCCTGGATACAAGTCGGCTGGAGATCGATGTATTGAATCTCGACGCAATTTGAATCTTCTATCGTCATTAGGAGGCCCTGAACGTTACTATTCACTATCATTTTTGCGTCGGATTCGAAAATCTAAACTCACAGGAGAACGACCATAAGGTGCCCGAGGCAACAATAGACCGTTGGAGAAAAGTCGGCTGGAGGTCGATGTATTGGATCGCGACGCAATTTGAGTGTTCCATCGTCATTTGGAGGCCCTGAATGTTACAATTAACTATCAGTTTCTCGTCGGATTCGAAAATCTAGACTCACAGCAGACGGACCATTTGGTGCCCGAGGCAGCAAGATCCCCTTGGAGACAAATCAGCTGCAGGACGATGTATTGAATCTCGACGCAATTTGAGTGTTCTGTCGTCTTTAGGAGGCCCTGAACGTTACTATTCACTATCATTTTTGCGTCGGATTCGAAAATCTATACTCACAGGAGAAGGACCATAAGGTGCCCGAGACAGCAATATCCCCTTGGAGACAAGTCGGCTGGAGGCCGATGTATTGAATCTCGACGCAATTTGAGTGTTCCATCGCATTAGGAGGCCCTAAACGTTACAACTAACTATCATTTTTGCGTCGGATTCGATAATCAAAACTCACAGGAGACGACCATAAGGTGCCCGAGGCAGCAACAGACTCTTGGAGACAAGTCGGCTGGAGGCCGATGTATTGAATCTCGACGCAATTTGAGTGTTCCATCGTCATTACAAGGCCCTGAACGATACAATTAACTATCATTTTTGCGTCGGATTCGAAAATCTAGACTCACAGAAGAAGGATCATATTGTGCCCGAGACAGCAATTACCCTTGGAGACAAGTCGGCTGGAGGCCGATGTATTGAATCTCGACGCAATTTGAGTGTTCCATCGTCATTAGGAGGCCCTAAACGTTACAATTAACTATCATTTTTGCGTCGGATTCGATAGTCTAAACTCACAGGAGAACGACCATAAGGTGCCCGAGGCAGCAATAGACCGTTGGAGTAAAGTCGGCTGGTGGTCGATGTATTGGATCGCGACGCAATTTGAGTGTTCCATCGTCATTTGGAGGCCCTGAATGTTACAATTAACTATCAGTTTCTCGTCGGATTCGAAAATCTAGACTCACAGCAGACGGACCATTTGGTGCCCGAGGCAGCAAGATCCCCTTGGAGACAAATCGGCTGGAGGACGATGTATTGTATCTCGACGCAATTTGAGTGTTCCATCGTCATTACAAGGCCCTGTACGTTACAATTAACTATCATTTTTGCGTCGGATTCGAAAATCTAAACTCACAGGAGAACGACCATAAGGTGCCCGAGGCAACAATAGACCGTTGGAGAAAAGTCGGCTGGAGGTCGATGTATTGGATCGCGACGCAATTTGAGTGTTCCATCGTCATTTGGAGGCCCTGAATGTTACAATTAACTATCAGTTTCTCGTCGGATTCGAAAATCTAGACTCACAGCAGACGGACCATTTGGTGCCCGAGGCAGCAAGATCCCCTTGGAGACAAATCAGCTGGAGGACGATGTATTGAATCTCGACGCAATTTGAGTGTTCTGTCGTCTTTAGGAGGCCCTGAACGTTACTATTCACTATCATTTTTGCGTCGGATTCGAAAATCTATACTCACAGGAGAAGGACCATAAGGTGCCCGAGACAGCAATATCCCCTTGGAGACAAGTCGGCTGGAGGCCGATGTATTGAATCTCGACGCAATTTGAGTGTTCCATCGGCATTAGGAGGCCCTGAACGTTACATTTAAGGATCAGTTTCATGTCGGATTCGAAAATCTGGACTCACATGAGAGCGAACATAAGGTGCCCGAGGCAGCAACAGTCCCTTGGAGACAAGTCGGCTTTAGGTCGATGTATTGGATCGCGACGCAATTTGAGTGTTCCATCGTCATGAGGAGGCCCTAAACGTTACAATTAACTATCATTTTTGCGTCGGATTCGATAATCTAAACTCACAGGAGAACGACCATAAGGTGCCCGAGGCAGCAACAGACACTTGGAGACAAGTCGGCTGGAGGCCAATGTATTGAATCTCGACGCAATTTGAGTGTTCCATCGTCATTAGGAGGGCCTGAACGTTACAATTAACTATCAGTTTCGCGTCGGATTCGAAAATCTAGACTCACAGGAGAACGACCATAAGGTGCCCGAGGCAGCAATAGACCCTTGGAGACAAGTCGGCTGGAGGCCGATGTATTGAATATCGACGCAATTTGAGTGTTCCATCGTCATTTGGAGGCCCTGAATGTTACAATTAACTATCAGTTTCTCGTCGGATTCGAAAATCTAGACTCACAGCAGACGGACCATTTGGTGCCCGAGGCAGCAAGATCCCCTTGGAGACAAATCGGCTGGAAGACGATGTATTGAATCTCGACGCAATTTGAGTGTTCTATCGTCATTAGGAGGCCCTGAACGTTACTATTCACTATCATTTTTGCGTCGGATTCGAAAATCTATACTCACAGGAGGACTATAAGGTGCCCGAGACAGCAATATCCCCTTTGAGACAAGTCGGCTGGAGGCCGATGTATTGAATCTCGACGCAATTTGAGTGTTCCATCGTTATTACAAGGCCCTGTACGTTACAATTAACTATCATTTTTGCGTCGGATTCGAAAATCTAGACTCACAGGAGATCGACCATAAGGTGCCCGAGACAGCAATATCCCCTTGGAGACAAGTCGGCTTTAGGCCGATGTATTGAATCTCGACGCAATTTGAGTGTTCCATCGGCATTAGGAGGCCCTGAACGTTACATTTAAGAATCAGTTTCACGTCGGATTCGAAAATCTAGACTCACAAGAGAGCGAACATAAGGTGCCCGAGGCAGCAACAGACCCTTGGAGACAAGTCGGCTTTAGGCCGATGTATTGAATCTCGACGCAATTTGAATGTCCCGTCGTCGTTAGGAGGAACTAAACGTTACAATTAACTATCATTTTTGCGTCGGATTCGAAAATCTAGACTCACATGAAAGCGAACAAAAGAGGCCGGAGGCAGTAATATCCCCATGGAGACAAGTCGGCTGGAGGACGATGCATTGAATCTCGACGCAATTTGTGTGTCCCATCGTCATTAGGAGGCCCTAAACGTTACAATTAACTATCAATTTTGCGTCGGATTCGACAAACTAAACTCACAGGAGAACGACCATAAGGTGCCCGAGGCAGCAACAGACCCTTGGAGACAAGTCGGCTGGAGGCCGATGTATTGAATCTCGACGCAATTTGAGTGTTCCATCGGCATTAGGAGGCCCTGAACGTTACAGTTATCTATCATTTTAGCGTCGGATTCGAAAATCTAGACTCACAGGAAAACGACCATAAGGTGCCCGAGACAGCAATATCCCCTTGGAGACAAGTCGGCTGGAGGCCGATGTATTGAATCTCGACGCAATTTGAGTGTTCCATCGTCATTAGGAGGCCCTAAACGTTACAATTAACTATCATTTCTGCGTCGGATTCGATAGTCTAAACTCACAGGAGAACGACCATAAGGTGCCCGAGGCAGCAATAGACCGTTGGAGTAAAGTCGGCTGGTGGTCGATGTATTGGATCGCGACGCAATTTGAGTGTTCCATCGTCATTTGGAGGCCCTGAATGTTACAATTAACTATCAGTTTCTCGTCGGATTCGAAAATCTAGACTCACAGCAGACGGACCATTAGGTGCCCGAGGCAGCAAGATCCCCTTGGAGACAAATCGGCTGGAGGACGATGTATTGAATCTCGACGCAATTTGAGTGTTCCATCGTCATTACAAGGCCCTGTACGTTACAATTAACTATCATTTTTGCGTCGGATTCGAAAATCTAGACTCACAGGAGAACGACCATAAGGTGCCCGAGACAGCAATATCCCCTTGGAGACAAGTCGGCTGGAGGCCAATGTATTGAATCTCAACGCAATTTGAGTGTTCCATCGGCATTAGGAGGCCCTGAACGTTACAGTTAACTATCATTTTAGCGTCGGATTCGAAAATCTACTAACAGGAGAAGGATCATATGGTGCACGAGACTGCAATATCCCCTTGGATACAAGTCGGCTGGAGGTCGATGTATTGAATCTCGACGCAATTTGAATCTTCTATCGTCATTAGGAGGCCCTGAACGTTACTATTCACTATCATTTTTGCGTCGGATTCGAAAATCTAAACTCACAGGAGAACGACCATAAGGTGCCCGAGGCAACAATAGACCGTTGGAGAAAAGTCGGCTGGAGGTCGATGTATTGGATCGCGACGCAATTTGAGTGTTCCATCGTCATTTGGAGGCCCTGAATGTTACAATTAACTATCAGTTTCTCGTCGGATTCGAAAATCTAGACTCACAGCAGACGGACCATTTGGTGCCCGAGGCAGCAAGATCCCCTTGGAGACAAATCAGCTGGAGGACGATGTATTGAATCTCGACGCAATTTGAGTGTTCTGTCGTCTTTAGGAGGCCCTGAACGTTACTATTCACTATCATTTTTGCGTCGGATTCGAAAATCTATACTCACAGGAGAAGGACCATAAGGTGCCCGAGACAGCAATATCCCCTTGGAGACAAGTCGGCTGGAGGCCGATGTATTGAATCTCGACGCAATTTGAGTGTTCCATCGCATTAGGAGGCCCTAAACGTTACAACTAACTATCATTTTTGCGTCGGATTCGATAATCAAAACTCACAGGAGACGACCATAAGGTGCCCGAGGCAGCAACAGACTCTTGGAGACAAGTCGGCTGGAGGCCGATGTATTGAATCTCGACGCAATTTGAGTGTTCCATCGTCATTACAAGGCCCTGAACGATACAATTAACTATCATTTTTGCGTCGGATTCGAAAATCTAGACTCACAGAAGAAGGATCATATTGTGCCCGAGACAGCAATTACCCTTGGAGACAAGTCGGCTGGAGGCCGATGTATTGAATCTCGACGCAATTTGAGTGTTCCATCGTCATTAGGAGGCCCTAAACGTTACAATTAACTATAATTTTTGCGTCGGATTCGATAGTCTAAACTCACAGGAGAACGACCATAAGGTGCCCGAGGCAGCAATAGACCGTTGGAGTAAAGTCGGCTGGTGGTCGATGTATTGGATCGCGACGCAATTTGAGTGTTCCATCGTCATTTGGAGGCCCTGAATGTTACAATTAACTATCAGTTTCTCGTCGGATTCGAAAATCTAGACTCACAGCAGACGGACCATTTGGTGCCCGAGGCAGCAAGATCCCCTTGGAGACAAATCGGCTGGAGGACGATGTATTGAATCTCGACGCAATTTGAGTGTTCCATCGTCATTACAAGGCCCTGTACGTTACAATTAACTATCATTTTTGCGTCGGATTCGAAAATCTAAACTCACAGGAGAACGACCATAAGGTGCCCGAGGCAACAATAGACCGTTGGAGAAAAGTCGGCTGGAGGTCGATGTATTGGATCGCGACGCAATTTGAGTGTTCCATCGTCATTTGGAGGCCCTGAATGTTACAATTAACTATCAGTTTCTCGTCGGATTCGAAAATCTAGACTCACAGCAGACGGACCATTTGGTGCCCGAGGCAGCAAGATCCCCTTGGAGACAAATCAGCTGGAGGACGATGTATTGAATCTCGACGCAATTTGAGTGTTCTGTCGTCTTTAGGAGGCCCTGAACGTTACTATTCACTATCATTTTTGCGTCGGATTCGAAAATCTATACTCACAGGAGAAGGACCATAAGGTGCCCGAGACAGCAATATCCCCTTGGAGACAAGTCGGCTGGAGGCCGATGTATTGAATCTCGACGCAATTTGAGTGTTCCATCGGCATTAGGAGGCCCTGAACGTTACATTTAAGGATCAGTTTCATGTCGGATTCGAAAATCTGGACTCACAGGAGAGCGACCATAAGGTGCCCGAGGCAGCAACAGACCCTTGGAGACGAGTCGGCTTTAGGTCGATGTATTGGATCGCGACGCAATTTGAGTGTTCCATCGTCATGAGGAGGCCCTAAACGTTACAATTAACTATCATTTTTGCGTCGGATTCGATAATCAAAACTCACAGGAGACGACCATAAGGTGCCCGAGGCAGCAACAGACTCTTGGAGACAAGTTGGCTGGAGGCCGATGTATTGAATCTCGACGCAATTTGAGTGTTCCATCGTCATTACAAGGCCCTGAACGATACAATTAACTATCATTTTTGCGTCGGATTCGAAAATCTAGACTCACAGAAGAAGGATCATATTGTGCCCGAGACAGCAATTACCCTTACAGACAAGTCGGCTGGAGGCCGATGTATTGAATCTCGACGCAATTTGAGTGTTCCATCGTCATTAGGAGGCCCTGAACGTTACAATTAACTATCAGTTTCGCGTCGGATTCGAAAATCTAGACTCACAGGAGAACGACCATAAGGTGCCCGAGGCAGCAATAGACCGTTGGAGAAAAGTCGGCTGGAGGTCGATGTATTGGATCGCGACGCAATTTGAGTGTTCCATCGTCGTTTGGAGGCCCTGAATGTTACAATTAACTATCAGTTTCTCGTCGGATTCGAAAATCTAGACTCACAGCAGACGGACCATTTGGTGCCCGAGGCAGCAAGATCCCCTTGGAGACAAATCAGCTGGAGGACGATGTATTGAATCTCGACGCAATTTGGGTGTTCTATCGTCTTTAGGAGGCCCTGAACGTTACTATTCACTATCATTTTTGCGTCGGATTCGAAAATCTATACTCACAGGAGAAGGACCATAAGGTGCCCAAGACAGCAATATCCCCTTGGAGACAAGTCGGCTGGAGGCCGATGTATTGAATATCGACGCAATTTGAGTGTTCCATCGTCATTTGGAGGCCCTGAATGTTACAATTAACTATCAGTTTCTCGTCGGATTCGAAAATCTAGACTCACATCAGACGGACCATTTGGTGCCCGAGGCAGCAAGATCCCCTTGGAGACAAATCGGCTGGAAGACGATGTATTGAATCTCGACGCAATTTGAGTGTCCTATCGTCATTAGGAGGCCCTGAACGTTACTATTCACTATCATTTTTGCGTCGGATTCGAAAATCTATACTCACAGGAGGACTATAAGGTGCCCGAGACAGCAATATCCCCTTTGAGACAAGTCGGCTGGAGGCCGATGTATTGAATCTCGACGGAATTTGAGTGTTCCATCGTCATTACAAGGCCCTGTACGTTACAATTAACTATCATTTTTGCGTCGGATTCGAAAATCTAGACTCACAGGAGAGCGACCATAAGGTGCCCGAGACAGCAATATCCCCTTGGAGACAAGTCGGCTGGAGGCCGATGTATTGAATCTCGACGCAATTTGAGTGATCCAACGGCATTAGGAGGCCCTGAACGTTACAGTTAACTATCATTTTAGCGTCGGATTCGAAAATCTACTAACAGGAGAAGGATCATATGGTGCACGAGACTGCAATATCTCCTTGGATACAAGTCGGTGGAGGTCGATGTATTGAATCTCGACGCAATTTGAATCTTCTATCGTCATTAGGAGGCCCTGAACGTTACTATTCACTATCATTTTTGCGTCGGATTCGAAAATCCAAACTCACAGGACAACGACCATAAGGTGCTGGAGGCAGCAATAGACCCTTGGAGACAAGTCGGCTGGAGGCCGATGTATTGAATCTCGACGCAATTTGAGTGTTCCATCGGCATTAGGAGGCCCTGAACGTTACATTTAAGAATCAGTTTCACGTCGGATTCGAAAATCTAGACTCACAAGAGAGCGAACATAAGGTGCCCGAGGCAGCAACAGACCCTTGGAGACAAGTCGGCTTTAGGCCGATGTATTGAATCTCGACGCAATTTGAATGTCCCATCGTCGTTAGGAGGCCCTAAACGTTACAATTAACTATCATTTTTGCGTCGGATTCGAAAATCTAGACTCACATGAAAGCGAACATAAGAGGCCGGAGGCAGTAATATCCCCATGGAGACAAGTCGGCTGGAGGACGATGTATTGAATCTCGACGCAATTTGAGTGTTCCATCGTCATTACAAGGCCCTGTACGTTACAATTAACTATCATTTTTGCGTCGGATTCGAAAATCTAGACTCACAGGAGAACGACCATAAGGTGCCCGAGGCAGCAATATCCCCTTGGAGACAAGTCGGCTGGAGGCCGATGTATTGAATCTCGACGCAATTTGAGTGTTCCATCGTCATTAGGAGGCCCTAAACGTTACAATTAACTATCATTTTTGCGTCGGATTCGATAATCTAAACTCACAGGAGAACGACCATAAGGTGCCCGTGGCAGCAACAGACCCTTGGAGACAAGTCGGCTGGAGGCCGATGTATTGAATCTCGACGCAATTTGAGTGTTCCATCGGCATTAGGAGGCCCTGAACGTTACAGTTAACTATCATTTTAGCGTCGGATTCGAAAATCTAGACTCACAGGAGAACGACCATAAGGTGCCCGAGACAGCAATATCCCCTTGGAGACAAGTCGGCTGGAGGCCGATGTATTGAATCTCGACGCAATTTGAGTGTTCCAACGGCATTAGGAGGCCCTGAACGTTACAGTTAACTATCATTTTAGCGTCGGATTCGAAAATCTACTAACAGGAGAAGGATCATATGGTGCACGAGACTGCAATATCCCCCTGGATACAAGTCGGCTGGAGATCGATGTATTGAATCTCGACGCAATTTGAATCTTCTATCGTCATTAGGAGGCCCTGAACGTTACTATTCACTATCATTTTTGCGTCGGATTCGAAAATCCAAACTCACAGGAGAACGCCCATAAGGTGCCCGAGGCAGCAATAGACCCTTGGAGACAAGTCGGCTGGAGGCCGACGTAGTGAATCTCGACGCAATTTGAGTGTCCCATCGTCATTAGGAGGCCCTAAACGTTACAATTAACTATCATTTTTGCGTCGGATTCGATAATCTAAACTCACAGGAGAACGACCATAAGGTGCCCGAGGCAGCAACAGACCCTTGGAGACAAGTCGGCTGGAGGCCGATGTATTGAATCTCGACGCAATTTGAGTGTTCCATCGGCATTAGGAGGCCCTGAACGTTACAGTTATCTATCATTTTAGCGTCGGATTCGAAAATCTAGACTCACAGGAAAACGACCATAAGGTGCCCGAGACAGCAATATCCCCTTGGAGACAAGTCGGCTGGAGGCCGATGTATTGAATCTCGACGCAATTTGAGTGTTCCATCGTCATTAGGAGGCCCTAAACGTTACAATTAACTATCATTTCTGCGTCGGATTCGATAGTCTAAACTCACAGGAGAACGACCATAAGGTGCCCGAGGCAGCAATAGACCGTTGGAGAAAAGTCGGCTGGAGGTCGATGTATTGAATCTCGACGCAATTTGAGTGTTCCATCGTCATTAGGAGGCCCTAAACATTACAACTAACTATCATTTTTGCGTCGGATTCGATAATCAAAACTCACAGGAGACGACCATAAGGTGCCCGAGGCAGCAACAGACTCTTGGAGACAAGTCGGCTGGAGGCCGATGTATTGAATCTCGACGCAATTTGAGTGTTCCATCGTCATTACAAGGCCCTGAACGATACAATTAACTATCATTTTTGCGTCGGATTCGAAAATCTAGACTCACAGAAGAAGGATCATATTGTGCCCGAGACAGCAATTACCCTTACAGACAAGTCGGCTGGAGGCCGATGTATTGAATCTCGACGCAATTTGAGTGTTCCTACGTCATTAGGAGGCCCTGAACGTTACAATTAACTATCAGTTTCGCGTCGGATTCGAAAATCTAGACTCACAGGAGAACGACCATAAGGTGCCCGAGGCAGCAATAGACCGTTGGAGAAAAGTCGGCTGGAGGTCGATGTATTGGATCGCGACGCAATTTGAGTGTTCCATCGTCGTTTGGAGGCCCTGAATGTTACAATTAACTATCAGTTTCTCGTCGGATTCGAAAATCTAGACTCACAGCAGACGGACCATTTGGTGCCCGAGGCAGCAAGATCCCCTTGGAGACAAATCAGCTGGAGGACGATGTATTGAATCTCGACGCAATTTGGGTGTTCTATCGTCTTTAGGAGGCCCTGAACGTTACTATTCACTATCATTTTTGCGTCGGATTCGAAAATCTATACTCACAGGAGAAGGACCATAAGGTGCCCGAGACAGCAATATCCCCTTGGAGACAAGTCGGCTGGAGGCCGATGTATTGAATCTCGACGCAATTTGAGTGTTCCATCGGCATTAGGAGGCCCTGAACGTTACATTTAAGGATCAGTTTCACGTCGGATTCGAAAATCTAGACTCACATGAGAGCGAACATAAGGTGCCCGAGGCAGCAACAGACCCTTGGAGACAAGTCGGCTTTAGGTCGATGTATTGGATCGCGACGCAATTTGAGTGTTCCATCGTCATTAGGAGGCCCTAAACGTTACAATTAACTATCATTTTTGCGTCGGATTCGATAATCTAAACTCACAGGAGAACGAACATAAGGTGCCCGAGGCAGCAACAGACACTTGGAGACAAGTCGGCTGGAGGCCGATGTATTGAATCTCGACGCAATTTGAGTGTTCCATCGTCATTAGGAGGGCCTGAACGTTACAATTAACTATCAGTTTCGCGTCGGATTCGAAAATCTAGACTCACAGGAGAACGACCATAAGGTGCCCGAGGCAGCAATAGACCCTTGGAGACAAGTCGGCTGGAGGCCGATGTATTGAATATCGACGCAATTTGAGTGTTCCATCGTCATTTGGAGGCCCTGAATGTTACAATTAACTATCAGTTTCTCGTCGGATTCAAAAATCTAGACTCACATCAGACGGACCATTTGGTGCCCGAGGCAGCAAGATCCCCTTGGAGACAAATCGGCTGGAAGACGATGTATTGAATCTCGACGCAATTTGAGTGTCCTATCGTCATTAGGAGGCCCTGAACGTTACTATTCACTATCATTTTTGCGTCGGATTCGAAAATCTATACTCACAGGAGGACTATAAGGTGCCCGAGACAGCAATATCCCCTTTGAGACAAGTCGGCTGGAGGCCGATGTATTGAATCTCGACGGAATTTGAGTGTTCCATCGTCATTACAAGGCCCTGTACGTTACAATTAACTATCATTTTTGCGTCGGATTCGAAAATCTAGACTCACAGGAGAGCGACCATAAGGTGCCCGAGACAGCAATATCCCCTTGGAGACAAGTCGGCTGGAGGCCGATGTATTGAATCTCGACGCAATTTGAGTGATCCAACGGCATTAGGAGGCCCTGAACGTTACAGTTAACTATCATTTTAGCGTCGGATTCGAAAATCTACTAACAGGAGAAGGATCATATGGTGCACGAGACTGCAATATCTCCTTGGATACAAGTCGGTGGAGGTCGATGTATTGAATCTCGACGCAATTTGAATCTTCTATCGTCATTAGGAGGCCCTGAACGTTACTATTCACTATCATTTTTGCGTCGGATTCGAAAATCCAAACTCACAGGACAACGACCATAAGGTGCTCGAGGCAGCAATAGACCCTTGGAGACAAGTCGGCTGGAGGCCGATGTATTGAATCTCGACGCAATTTGAGTGTTCCATCGGCATTAGGAGGCCCTGAACGTTACATTTAAGAATCAGTTTCACGTCGGATTCGAAAATCTAGACTCACAAGAGAGCGAACATAAGGTGCCCGAGGCAGCAACAGACCCTTGGAGACAAGTCGGCTTTAGGCCGATGTATTGAATCTCGACGCAATTTGAATGTCCCATCGTCGTTAGGAGGCCCTAAACGTTACAATTAACTATCATTTTTGCGTCGGATTCGAAAATCTAGACTCACATGAAAGCGAACATAAGAGGCCGGAGGCAGTAATATCCCCATGGAGACAAGTCGGCTGGAGGACGATGTATTGAATCTCGACGCAATTTGAGTGTTCCATCGTCATTACAAGGCCCTGTACGTTACAATTAACTATCATTTTTGCGTCGGATTCGAAAATCTAGACTCACAGGAGAACGACCATAAGGTGCCCGAGGCAGCAATATCCCCTTGGAGACAAGTCGGCTGGAGGCCGATGTATTGAATCTCGACGCAATTTGAGTGTTCCATCGTCATTAGGAGGCCCTAAACGTTACAATTAACTATCATTTTTGCGTCGGATTCGATAATCTAAACTCACAGGAGAACGACCATAAGGTGCCCGTGGCAGCAACAGACCCTTGGAGACAAGTCGGCTGGAGGTCGATGTATTGAATCTCGACGCAATTTGAGTGTTCCATCGGCATTAGGAGGCCCTGAACGTTACAGTTAACTATCATTTTAGCGTCGGATTCGAAAATCTAGACTCACAGGAGAACGACCATAAGGTGCCCGAGACAGCAATATCCCCTTGGAGACAAGTCGGCTGGAGGCCGATGTATTGAATCTCGACGCAATTTGAGTGTTCCAACGGCATTAGGAGGCCCTGAACGTTACAGTTAACTATCATTTTAGCGTCGGATTCGAAAATCTACTAACAGGAGAAGGATCATATGGTGCACGAGACTGCAATATCCCCCTGGATACAAGTCGGCTGGAGATCGATGTATTGAATCTCGACGCAATTTGAATCTTCTATCGTCATTAGGAGGCCCTGAACGTTACTATTCACTATCATTTTTGCGTCGGATTCGAAAACCCAAACTCACAGGAGAACGCCCATAAGGTGCCCGAGGCAGCAATAGACCCTTGGAGACAAGTCGGCTGGAGGCCGACGTAGTGAATCTCGACGCAATTTGAGTGTCCCATCGTCATTAGGAGGCCCTAAACGTTACAATTAACTATCATTTTTGCGTCGGATTCGATAATCTAAACTCACAGGAGAACGACCATAAGGTGCCCGAGGCAGCAACAGACCCTTGGAGACAAGTCGGCTGGAGGCCGATGTATTGAATCTCGACGCAATTTGAGTGTTCCATCGGCATTAGGAGGCCCTGAACGTTACAGTTATGTATCATTTTAGCGTCGGATTCGAAAATCTAGACTCACAGGAAAACGACCATAAGGTGCCCGAGACAGCAATATCCCCTTGGAGACAAGTCGGCTGGAGGCCGATGTATTGAATCTCGACGCAATTTGAGTGTTCCATCGTCATTAGGAGGCCCTAAACGTTACAATTAACTATCATTTCTGCGTCGGATTCGATAGTCTAAACTCACAGGAGAACGACCATAAGGTGCCCGAGGCAGCAATAGACCGTTGGAGTAAAGTCGGCTGGTGGTCGATGTATTGGATCGCGACGCAATTTGAGTGTTCCATCGTCATTTGGAGGCCCTGAATGTTACAATTAACTATCAGTTTCTCGTCGGATTCGAAAATCTAGACTCACAGCAGACGGACCATTTGGTGCCCGAGGCAGCAAGATCCCCTTGGAGACAAATCGGCTGGAGGACGATGTATTGAATCTCGACGCAATTTGAGTGTTCCATCGTCATTACAAGGCCCTGTACGTTACAATTAACTATCATTTTTGCGTCGGATTCGAAAATCTAGACTCACAGGAGAACGACCATAAGGTGCCCGAGACAGCAATATCCCCTTGGAGACAAGTCGGCTGGAGGCCAATGTATTGAATCTCAACGCAATTTGAGTGTTCCATCGGCATTAGGAGGCCCTGAACGTTACAGTTAACTGTCATTTTAGCGTCGGATTCGAAAATCTACTAACAGGAGAAGGATCATATGGTGCACGAGACTGCAATATCCCCTTGGATACAAGTCGGCTGGAGGTCGATGTATTGAATCTCGACGCAATTTGAATCTTCTATCGTCATTAGGAGGCCCTGAACGTTACTATTCACTATCATTTTTGCGTCGGATTCGAAAATCTAAACTCACAGGAGAACGACCATAAGGTGCCCGAGGCAACAATAGACCGTTGGAGAAAAGTCGGCTGGAGGTCGATGTATTGGATCGCGACGCAATTTGAGTGTTCCATCGTCATTTGGAGGCCCTGAATGTTACAATTAACTATCAGTTTCTCGTCGGATTCGAAAATCTAGACTCACAGCAGACGGACCATTTGGTGCCCGAGGCAGCAAGATCCCCTTGGAGACAAATCAGCTGCAGGACGATGTATTGAATCTCGACGCAATTTGAGTGTTCTGTCGTCTTTAGGAGGCCCTGAACGTTACTATTCACTATCATTTTTGCGTCGGATTCGAAAATCTATACTCACAGGAGAAGGACCATAAGGTGCCCGAGACAGCAATATCCCCTTGGAGACAAGTCGGCTGGAGGCCGATGTATTGAATCTCGACGCAATTTGAGTGTTCCATCGCATTAGGAGGCCCTAAACGTTACAACTAACTATCATTTTTGCGTCGGATTCGATAATCAAAACTCACAGGAGACGACCATAAGGTGCCCGAGGCAGCAACAGACTCTTGGAGACAAGTCGGCTGGAGGCCGATGTATTGAATCTCGACGCAATTTGAGTGTTCCATCGTCATTACAAGGCCCTGAACGATACAATTAACTATCATTTTTGCGTCGGATTCGAAAATCTAGACTCACAGAAGAAGGATCATATTGTGCCCGAGACAGCAATTACCCTTGGAGACAAGTCGGCTGGAGGCCGATGTATTGAATCTCGACGCAATTTGAGTGTTCCATCGTCATTAGGAGGCCCTAAACGTTACAATTAACTATCATTTTTGCGTCGGATTCGATAGTCTAAACTCACAGGAGAACGACCATAAGGTGCCCGAGGCAGCAATAGACCGTTGGAGTAAAGTCGGCTGGTGGTCGATGTATTGGATCGCGACGCAATTTGAGTGTTCCATCGTCATTTGGAGGCCCTGAATGTTACAATTAACTATCAGTTTCTCGTCGGATTCGAAAATCTAGACTCACAGCAGACGGACCATTTGGTGCCCGAGGCAGCAAGATCCCCTTGGAGACAAATCGGCTGGAGGACGATGTATTGTATCTCGACGCAATTTGAGTGTTCCATCGTCATTACAAGGCCCTGTACGTTACAATTAACTATCATTTTTGCGTCGGATTCGAAAATCTAAACTCACAGGAGAACGACCATAAGGTGCCCGAGGCAACAATAGACCGTTGGAGAAAAGTCGGCTGGAGGTCGATGTATTGGATCGCGACGCAATTTGAGTGTTCCATCGTCATTTGGAGGCCCTGAATGTTACAATTAACTATCAGTTTCTCGTCGGATTCGAAAATCTAGACTCACAGCAGACGGACCATTTGGTGCCCGAGGCAGCAAGATCCCCTTGGAGACAAATCAGCTGGAGGACGATGTATTGAATCTCGACGCAATTTGAGTGTTCTGTCGTCTTTAGGAGGCCCTGAACGTTACTATTCACTATCATTTTTGCGTCGGATTCGAAAATCTATACTCACAGGAGAAGGACCATAAGGTGCCCGAGACAGCAATATCCCCTTGGAGACAAGTCGGCTGGAGGCCGATGTATTGAATCTCGACGCAATTTGAGTGTTCCATCGTCATTAGGAGGCCCTGAACGTTACATTTAAGGATCAGTTTCATGTCGGATTCGAAAATCTGGACTCACATGAGAGCGAACATAAGGTGCCCGAGGCAGCAACAGACCCTTGGAGACAAGTCGGCTTTAGGTCGATGTATTGGATCGCGACGCAATTTGAGTGTTCCATCGTCATGAGGAGGCCCTAAACGTTACAATTAACTATCATTTTTGCGTCGGATTCGATAATCTAAACTCACAGGAGAACGACCATAAGGTGCCCGAGGCAGCAACAGACACTTGGAGACAAGTCGGCTGGAGGCCAATGTATTGAATCTCGACGCAATTTGAGTGTTCCATCGTCATTAGGAGGGCCTGAACGTTACAATTAACTATCAGTTTCGCGTCGGATTCGAAAATCTAGACTCACAGGAGAACGACCATAAGGTGCCCGAGGCAGCAATAGACCCTTGGAGACAAGTCGGCTGGAGGCCGATGTATTGAATATCGACGCAATTTGAGTGTTCCATCGTCATTTGGAGGCCCTGAATGTTACAATTAACTATCAGTTTCTCGTCGGATTCGAAAATCTAGACTCACAGCAGACGGACCATTTGGTGCCCGAGGCAGCAAGATCCCCTTGGAGACAAATCGGCTGGAAGACGATGTATTGAATCTCGACGCAATTTGAGTGTTCTATCGTCATTAGGAGGCCCTGAACGTTACTATTCACTATCATTTTTGCGTCGGATTCGAAAATCTATACTCACAGGAGGACTATAAGGTGCCCGAGACAGCAATATCCCCTTTGAGACAAGTCGGCTGGAGGCCGATGTATTGAATCTCGACGCAATTTGAGTGTTCCATCGTTATTACAAGGCCCTGTACGTTACAATTAACTATCATTTTTGCGTCGGATTCGAAAATCTAGACTCACAGGAGATCGACCATAAGGTGCCCGAGACAGCAATATCCCCTTGGAGACAAGTCGGCTTTAGGCCGATGTATTGAATCTCGACGCAATTTGAGTGTTCCATCGGCATTAGGAGGCCCTGAACGTTACATTTAAGAATCAGTTTCACGTCGGATTCGAAAATCTAGACTCACAAGAGAGCGAACATAAGGTGCCCGAGGCAGCAACAGACCCTTGGAGACAAGTCGGCTTTAGGCCGATGTATTGAATCTCGACGCAATTTGAATGTCCCGTCGTCGTTAGGAGGAACTAAACGTTACAATTAACTATCATTTTTGCGTCGGATTCGAAAATCTAGACTCACATGAAAGCGAACAAAAGAGGCCGGAGGCAGTAATATCCCCATGGAGACAAGTCGGCTGGAGGACGATGCATTGAATCTCGACGCAATTTGTGTGTCCCATCGTCATTAGGAGGCCCTAAACGTTACAATTAACTATCAATTTTGCGTCGGATTCGACAAACTAAACTCACAGGAGAACGACCATAAGGTGCCCGAGGCAGCAACAGACCCTTGGAGACAAGTCGGCTGGAGGCCGATGTATTGAATCTCGACGCAATTTGAGTGTTCCATCGGCATTAGGAGGCCCTGAACGTTACAGTTATCTATCATTTTAGCGTCGGATTCGAAAATCTAGACTCACAGGAAAACGACCATAAGGTGCCCGAGACAGCAATATCCCCTTGGAGACAAGTCGGCTGGAGGCCGATGTATTGAATCTCGACGCAATTTGAGTGTTCCATCGTCATTAGGAGGCCCTAAACGTTACAATTAACTATCATTTCTGCGTCGGATTCGATAGTCTAAACTCACAGGAGAACGACCATAAGGTGCCCGAGGCAGCAATAGACCGTTGGAGTAAAGTCGGCTGGTGGTCGATGTATTGGATCGCGACGCAATTTGAGTGTTCCATCGTCATTTGGAGGCCCTGAATGTTACAATTAACTATCAGTTTCTCGTCGGATTCGAAAATCTAGACTCACAGCAGACGGACCATTAGGTGCCCGAGGCAGCAAGATCCCCTTGGAGACAAATCGGCTGGAGGACGATGTATTGAATCTCGACGCAATTTGAGTGTTCCATCGTCATTACAAGGCCCTGTACGTTACAATTAACTATCATTTTTGCGTCGGATTCGAAAATCTAGACTCACAGGAGAACGACCATAAGGTGCCCGAGACAGCAATATCCCCTTGGAGACAAGTCGGCTGGAGGCCAATGTATTGAATCTCAACGCAATTTGAGTGTTCCATCGGCATTAGGAGGCCCTGAACGTTACAGTTAACTATCATTTTAGCGTCGGATTCGAAAATCTACTAACAGGAGAAGGATCATATGGTGCACGAGACTGCAATATCCCCTTGGATACAAGTCGGCTGGAGGTCGATGTATTGAATCTCGACGCAATTTGAATCTTCTATCGTCATTAGGAGGCCCTGAACGTTACTATTCACTATCATTTTTGCGTCGGATTCGAAAATCTAAACTCACAGGAGAACGACCATAAGGTGCCCGAGGCAACAATAGACCGTTGGAGAAAAGTCGGCTGGAGGTCGATGTATTGGATCGCGACGCAATTTGAGTGTTCCATCGTCATTTGGAGGCCCTGAATGTTACAATTAACTATCAGTTTCTCGTCGGATTCGAAAATCTAGACTCACAGCAGACGGACCATTTGGTGCCCGAGGCAGCAAGATCCCCTTGGAGACAAATCAGCTGGAGGACGATGTATTGAATCTCGACGCAATTTGAGTGTTCTGTCGTCTTTAGGAGGCCCTGAACGTTACTATTCACTATCATTTTTGCGTCGGATTCGAAAATCTATACTCACAGGAGAAGGACCATAAGGTGCCCGAGACAGCAATATCCCCTTGGAGACAAGTCGGCTGGAGGCCGATGTATTGAATCTCGACGCAATTTGAGTGTTCCATCGCATTAGGAGGCCCTAAACGTTACAACTAACTATCATTTTTGCGTCGGATTCGATAATCAAAACTCACAGGAGACGACCATAAGGTGCCCGAGGCAGCAACAGACTCTTGGAGACAAGTCGGCTGGAGGCCGATGTATTGAATCTCGACGCAATTTGAGTGTTCCATCGTCATTACAAGGCCCTGAACGATACAATTAACTATCATTTTTGCGTCGGATTCGAAAATCTAGACTCACAGAAGAAGGATCATATTGTGCCCGAGACAGCAATTACCCTTGGAGACAAGTCGGCTGGAGGCCGATGTATTGAATCTCGACGCAATTTGAGTGTTCCATCGTCATTAGGAGGCCCTAAACGTTACAATTAACTATAATTTTTGCGTCGGATTCGATAGTCTAAACTCACAGGAGAACGACCATAAGGTGCCCGAGGCAGCAATAGACCGTTGGAGTAAAGTCGGCTGGTGGTCGATGTATTGGATCGCGACGCAATTTGAGTGTTCCATCGTCATTTGGAGGCCCTGAATGTTACAATTAACTATCAGTTTCTCGTCGGATTCGAAAATCTAGACTCACAGCAGACGGACCATTTGGTGCCCGAGGCAGCAAGATCCCCTTGGAGACAAATCGGCTGGAGGACGATGTATTGAATCTCGACGCAATTTGAGTGTTCCATCGTCATTACAAGGCCCTGTACGTTACAATTAACTATCATTTTTGCGTCGGATTCGAAAATCTAAACTCACAGGAGAACGACCATAAGGTGCCCGAGGCAACAATAGACCGTTGGAGAAAAGTCGGCTGGAGGTCGATGTATTGGATCGCGACGCAATTTGAGTGTTCCATCGTCATTTGGAGGCCCTGAATGTTACAATTAACTATCAGTTTCTCGTCGGATTCGAAAATCTAGACTCACAGCAGACGGACCATTTGGTGCCCGAGGCAGCAAGATCCCCTTGGAGACAAATCAGCTGGAGGACGATGTATTGAATCTCGACGCAATTTGAGTGTTCTGTCGTCTTTAGGAGGCCCTGAACGTTACTATTCACTATCATTTTTGCGTCGGATTCGAAAATCTATACTCACAGGAGAAGGACCATAAGGTGCCCGAGACAGCAATATCCCCTTGGAGACAAGTCGGCTGGAGGCCGATGTATTGAATCTCGACGCAATTTGAGTGTTCCATCGGCATTAGGAGGCCCTGAACGTTACATTTAAGGATCAGTTTCATGTCGGATTCGAAAATCTGGACTCACAGGAGAGCGACCATAAGGTGCCCGAGGCAGCAACAGACCCTTGGAGACGAGTCGGCTTTAGGTCGATGTATTGGATCGCGACGCAATTTGAGTGTTCCATCGTCATGAGGAGGCCCTAAACGTTACAATTAACTATCATTTTTGCGTCGGATTCGATAATCTAAACTCACAGGAGAACGACCATAAGGTGCCCGAGGCAGCAACAGACACTTGGAGACAAGTCGGCTGGAGGCCAATGTATTGAATCTCGACGCAATTTGAGTGTTCCATCGTCATTAGGAGGGCCTGAACGTTACAATTAACTATCAGTTTCGCGTCGGATTCGAAAATCTAGACTCACAGGAGAACGACCATAAGGTGCCCGAGGCAGCAATAGACCCTTGGAGACAAGTCGGCTGGAGGCCGATGTATTGAATATCGACGCAATTTGAGTGTTCCATCGTCATTTGGAGGCCCTGAATGTTACAATTAACTATCAGTTTCTCGTCGGATTCGAAAATCTAGACTCACAGCAGACGGACCATTTGGTGCCCGAGGCAGCAAGATCCCCTTGGAGACAAATCGGCTGGAAGACGATGTATTGAATCTCGACGCAATTTGAGTGATCTATCGTCATTAGGAGGCCCTGAACGTTACTATTCACTATCATTTTTGCGTCGGATTCGAAAATCTATACTCACAGGAGGACTATAAGGTGCCCGAGACAGCAATATCCCCTTTGAGACAAGTCGGCTGGAGGCCGATGTATTGAATCTCGACGCAATTTGAGTGTTCCATCGTTATTACAAGGCCCTGTACGTTACAATTAACTATCATTTTTGCGTCGGATTCGAAAATCTAGACTCACACTAGATCGACCATAAGGTGCCCGAGACAGCAATATCCCCTTGGAGACAAGTCGGCTTTAGGCCGATGTATTGAATCTCGACGCAATTTGAGTGTTCCATCGGCATTAGGAGGCCCTGAACGTTACATTTAAGAATCAGTTTCACGTCGGATTCGAAAATCTAGACTCACAAGAGAGCGAACATAAGGTGCCCGAGGCAGCAACAGACCCTTGGAGACAAGTCGGCTTTAGGCCGATGTATTGAATCTCGACGCAATTTGAATGTCCCGTCGTCGTTAGGAGGAACTAAACGTTACAATTAACTATCATTTTTGCGTCGGATTCGAAAATCTAGACTCACATGAAAGCGAACAAAAGAGGCCGGAGGCAGTAATATCCCCATGGAGACAAGTCGGCTGGAGGACGATGCATTGAATCTCGACGCAATTTGTGTGTCCCATCGTCATTAGGAGGCCCTAAACGTTACAATTAACTATCAATTTTGCGTCGGATTCGACAAACTAAACTCACAGGAGAACGACCATAAGGTGCCCGAGGCAGCAACAGACCCTTGGAGACAAGTCGGCTGGAGGCCGATGTATTGAATCTCGACGCAATTTCAGTCTTCTATCGTCATTAGGAGGCCCTAAACGTTACAATTAACTATCATTTTTGCGTCGGATTCGAAAATCTAGACTCACAGAAGAAGGATCATATTGTGCCCGAGACAGCAATTACTCTTGGAGACAAGTCGGCTGGAGGCCGATGTATTGAATCTCGACGCAATTTGAGTGTTCCATCGTCATTAGGAGGCCCTGAACGTTACAATTAACTATCAGTTTCGCGTCGGATTCGAAAATCTAGACTCACAGGAGAACGTCCATAAGGTGCCCGAGGCAGCAATAGACCCTTGGAGACAAGTCGGCTGGAGGCCGATGTATTGAATATCGACGCAATTTGAGTGTTCCATCGTCATTAGGAGGAACTAAACGTTACAATTAACTATCATTTTTGCGTCGGATTCGATAGTCTAAACTCACAGGAGAACGACCACAAGGTGCCCGAGGCAGCAACAGACCCTTGGAGACAAGTCGGCTGGAGGCCGATGTATTGAATCTCGACGCAATTTGAGTGTTCCATCGTCATTAGGAGGCCCTGAACGTTACAATTAACTATCAGTTTCGCGTCGGATAAGAAAATCTAGACTCACAGGAGAACGACCATAAGGTGCCCGAGGCAGCAATAGACCCTTGGAGACAAGTCGGCTGGAGGCCGATGTATTGAATATCGACGCAATTTGAGTGTTCCATCGTCATTAGGAGGAACTAAACGTTACAATTAACTATCATTTTTGCGTCGGATTCGATAGTCTAAACTCACAGGAGAACGACCATAAGGTGCCCGAGGCAGCAACAGACCCTTGGAGACAAGTCGGCTGGAGGTCGATGTATTGGATCGCGACGCAGTGTGAGTGTACCATCGTCATTTGGAGGCCCTGAATGTTACAATGAACTATCAGTTTCTCGTCGGATTCGAAAATCTAGACTCACAGCAGACGGACCATTTGGTGCCCGAGGCAGCAAGATCCCCTTGGAGACAAATCGGCTGGAGGACGATGTATTGAATCTCGACGCAATTTGAGTGTTCCATCGTCATTACAAGGCCCTGTACGTTACAATTAACTATCATTTTTGCGTCGGATTCGAAAATCTAGACTCACAGGAGAACGACCATAAGGTGCCCGAGGCAGCAAGATCCCCTTGGAGACAAATCGGCTGGAGGACGATGTATTGAATCTCGACGCAATTTGAGTGTTCCATCGTCATTACAAGGCCCTGTACGTTACAATTAACTATCATTTTTGCGTCAGATTCGAAAGTCTAGACTCACAGGAGAACGACCATAAGGTGCCCGAGACAGCAATATCCCCTTGGAGACAAGTCGGCTGGGGCCAATGTATTGAATCTCGACGCAATTTTAGTGTTCCATCGGCATTAGGAGGCCCTGAACGTTACAGTTAACTATCATTTTAGCGTCGGATTCGAAAATCTTCTAACAGGAGAAGGATCATATGGTGCACGAGACTGCAATATCCCCTTGGATACAAGTCGGCTGGAGGTCGATGTATTGAATCTCGACGCAATTTGAATCTTCTATCGTCATTAGGAGGCCCTGAACGTTACTATTCACTATCATTTTTGCGTCGGATTCGAAAATCTAAACTCACAGGAGAACGACCATAAGGTGCCCGAGGCAGCAATAGACCGTTGGAGAAAAGTCGGCTGGAGGTCGATGTATTGGATCGCGACGCAATTTGAGTGTTCCATCGTCATTTGGAGGCCCTGAATGTTACAATTAACTATCAGTTTGTCGTCGGATTCGAAAATCTAGACCCACAGCAGACGGACCATTTGGTGCCCGAGGCAGCAAGATCCCCTTGGAGACAAATCAGCTGGAGGACGATGTATTGAATCTCGACGCAATTTGAGTGTTCTATCGTCTTTAGGAGGCCCTGAACGTTACTATTCACTATCATTTTTGCGTCGGATTCGAAAATCTATACTCACAGGAGAAGGACCATAAGGTGCCCGAGACAGCAATATCCCCTTGGAGACAAGTCGGCTGGAGGCCGATGTATTGAACCTCGACGCAATTTGAGTGTTCCATCGGCATTAGGAGGCCCTGAACGTTACAGTTAACTATCATTTTAGCGTCGGATTCGAAAATCTACTAACAGGAGAAGGATCATATGGTGCATGAGACTGCAATATCCCCTTGGATACAAGTCGGCTGGAGGTCGATGTATTGAATCTCGACGCAATTTCAATCTCCTATCGTCATTAGGAGGCCCTGAACGTTACTATTCACTATCATTTTTGCGTCGGATTCGAAAATCTAAACTCACAGGAGAACCACCATAAGGTGCCCGAGGCAGCAATAGACCCTTGGAGACAAGTCGGCTGGAGGCCGATGTATTGAATCTCGACGCAATTTGAGTGTTCCATCGTCATTAGGAGGCCCTAAACGTTACAATTAATTATCATTTTTGCGTCGGATTCGAAAATCTAGACTCACAGAAGAAGGATCATATTGTGCCCGAGACAGCAATTACTCTTGGAGACAAGTCGGCTGGAGGCCGATGTATTGAATCTCGTCGCAATTTGAGTGTTCCATCGTCATTAGGAGGCCCTGAACGTTACAATTAACTATCAGTTTCGCGTCGGATTCGAAAATCTAGACTCACAGGAGAACGACCAAAAGGTGCCCGAGGCAGCAATAGACCCTTGGAGACAAGTCGGCTGGAGGCCGATGTATTGAATATCGACGCAATTTGAGTGTTCCATCGTCATTAGGAGGCCCTAAACGTTACAATTAACTATCATTTTTGCGTCGGATTCGATAGTCTAAACTCACAGGAGAACGACCATAAGGTGCCCGAGGCAGCAACAGACCCTTGGAGACAAGTCGGCTGGAGGTCGATGTATTGGATCGCGACGCAATGTGAGTGTACCATTGTCATTTGGAGGCCCTGAATGTTACAATTAACTATCAGTTTCTCGTCGGATTCGAAAATCTAGACTCACAGCAGACGGACCATTTGGTGCCCGAGGCAGCAAGATCCCCTTGGAGACAAATCGGCTGGAGGACGATGTATTGAATCTCGACGCAATTTGAGTGTTCCATCGTCATTACAAGGCCCTGTACGTTACAATTAACTATCATTTTTGCGTCAGATTCGAAAGTCTAGACTCACAGGAGAACGACCATAAGGTGCCCGAGACAGCAATATCCCCTTGGAGACAAGTCGGCTGGAGGCCAATGTATTGAATCTCGACGCAATTTTAGTGTTCCATCGGCATTAGGAGGCCCTGAACGTTACAGTTAACTATCATTTTAGCGTCGGATTCGAAAATCTTCTAACAGGAGAAGGATCATATGGTGCACGAGACTGCAATATCCCCTTGGATACAAGTCGGCTGGAGGTCGATGTATTGAATCTCGACGCAATTTGAATCTTCTATCGTCATTAGGAGGCCCTGAACGTTACTATTCACTATCATTTTTGCGTCGGATTCGAAAATCTAAACTCACAGGAGAACGACCATAAGGTGCCCGAGGCAGCAATAGACCGTTGGAGAAAAGTCGGCTGGAGGTCGATGTATTGGATCGCGACGCAATTTGAGTGTTCCATCGTCATTTGGAGGCCCTGAATGTTACAATTAACTATCAGTTTGTCGTCGGATTCGAAAATCTAGACCCACAGCAGACGGACCATTTGGTGCCCGAGGCAGCAAGATCCCCTTGGAGACGAATCAGCTGGAGGACGATGTATTGAATCTCGACGCAATTTGAGTGTTCTATCGTCTTTAGGAGGCCCTGAACGTTACTATTCACTATCATTTTTGCGTCGGATTCGAAAATCTATACTCACAGGAGAAGGACCATAAGGTGCCCGAGACAGCAATATCCCCTTGGAGACAAGTCGGCTGGAGGCCGATGTATTGAATCTCGACGCAATTTGAGTGTTCCATCGACATTAGGAGGCCCTGAACGTTACATTTAAGGATCAGTTTCACGTCGGATTCGATAATCTAGACTCACATGAGAGCGAACATAAGGTGCCCGAGGCAGCAACAGACCCTTGGAGACAAGTCGGCTTTAGGGCGATGTATTGGATCGCGACGCAATTTGAGTGTTCCATCGTCATTAGGAGGCCCTAAACGTTACAATTAACTATCATTTTTGCGTCGGATTCGATAATCTAAACTCACAGGAGAACGACCATAAGGTGCCCGAGGCAGCAACAGACACTTGGAGACAAGTCGGCTGGAGGCCGATGTATTGAATCTCGACGCAATTTGAGTGTTCCATCGTCATTAGGAGGGCCTGAACGTTACAATTAACTATCAGTTTCGCGTCGGATTCGAAAATCTAGACTCACAGGAGAACGACCATAAGGTGCCCGAGGCAGCAATAGACCCTTGGAGACAAGTCGGCTGAAGGCCGATGTATTGAATATCGACGCAATTTGAGTGTTCCATCGTCATTTGGAAGCCCTGAATGTTACAATTAACTATCAGTTTCTCGTCGGATTCGAAAATCTAGACTCACAGCAGACGGACCATTTGGTGCCCGAGGCAGCAAGATCCCCTTGGAGACAAATCGGCTGGAAGACGATGTATTGAATCTCGACGCAATTTGAGTGTTCTATCGTCATTAGGAGGCCCTGAACGTTACTATTCACTATCATTTTTGCGTCGGATTCGAAAATCTATACTCACACGAGGACTATAAGGTGCCCGAGACAGCAATATCCCCTTTGAGACAAGTCGGCTGGAGGCCGATGTATTGAATCTCGACGCAATTTGAGTGTTCCATCGTCATTACAAGGCCCTGTACGTTACAATTAACTATCATTTTTGCGTCGGATTCGAAAATCTACTAACAGGAGAAGGATCATATGGTGCACGAGACTGCAATATCCCCTTGGATACAAGTCGGTGGAGGTCGATGTATTGAATCTCGACGCAATTTGAATCTTCTATCGTCATTAGGAGGTTCTGAACGTTACTATTCACTATCATTTTTGCGTCGGATTCGAAAATCCAAACTCACAGGACAACGACCATAAGGTGCCCGAGGCAGCAATAGACCCTTGGAGACAAGTCGACTGGAGGCCGATGTATTGAATCTCGACGCAATTTGAGTGTTCCATCGGCATTAGGAGGCCCTGAACGTTACATTTAAGAATCAGTTTCACGTCGGATTCGAAAATCTAGACTCACAAGAGAACGAACATAAGGTGCCCGAGGCAGCAACAGACCCTTGGAGACAAGTCGGCTTTAGGCCGATGTATTGAATCTCGACGCAATTTGAATGTCCCATCGTCGTTAGGAGGCCCTAAACGTTACAATTAACTATCATTTTTGCGTCGGATTCGAAAATCTAGACTCACATGAAAGCGAACATAAGAGGCCGGAGGCAGTATTATCCCCATGGAGACAAGTCGGCTGGAGGACGATGCATTGAATCTCGACGCAATTTGTGTGTCCCATCGTCATTAGGAGGCCCTAAACGTTACAATTAACTATCATTTTTGCGTCGGATTCGATAATCTAAACTCACAGGAGAACGACCATAAGGTGCCCGAGGCAGCAACAGACCCTTGGAGACATGTCGACTGGAGGCCGATGTATTGAATATCGACGAAATTTGAGTGTTCCATCGTCATTAGGAGGCCCCGAACGTTACAATTAACTATCATTTTTGCGTCGGATTCGATAATCTAAACTCACAGGAGAACGACCATAAGTTGCCCGAGGCAGCAACAGACACTTGGAGACAAGTCGGCTGGAGGCCGATGTATTAAATCTCGACGCAATTTGAGTGTTCCATCGTCATTACAAGGTCCTGAACGATACAATTAACTATCATTTTTGCGTCGGATTCGAAAATCTAGACTCACAGAGGAAGGATCATATTGTGCCCGAGACAGCAATTACTCTTGGAGACAAGTCGGCTGGAGGCCGATGTATTGAATCTCGACGCAATTTGAGTGTTCCATCGTCATTAGGAGGCCCTGAACGTTACAATTAACTATCAGTTTCGCGTCGGATTCGAAAATCTAGACTCACAGGAGAACGACCATAAGGTGCCCGAGGCAGCCACAGACCCTTGGAGACAAGTCGGCTGGACGTCGATGTATTGGATCGCGACGCATGTGAGTGTACCATCGTCATTTGGAGGCCCTGAATGTTACAATGAACTATCAGTTTCTCGTCGGATTCGAAAATCTAGACTCACAGCAGACGGACCATTTGGTGCCCGAGGCAGCAAGATCCCCTTGGAGACAAATCGGCTGGAGGACGATGTATTGAATCTCGACGCAATTTGAGTGTTCCATCGTCATTACAAGGCCCTGTACGTTACAATTAACTATCATTTTTGCGTCGGATTCGAAAATCTAGACTCACAGGAGAACGACCATAAGGTGCCCGAGGCAGCAATATCCCCTTGGAGACAAGTCGGCTGGAGGGCGATGTATTGAATCTCGACGCAATTTGAGTGTTCCATCGGCATTAGGAGGCCCTGAACGTTACAGTTAACTATCATTTTAACATCGGATTCGAAAATCTACTAACAGGAGAAGGATCATATGGTGCACGAGACTGCAATATCCCCTTGGATACAAGTCGGCTGGAGGTCGATGTATTGAATCTCGACGCAATTTGAATCTCCTATCGTCATTAGGAGGCCCTGAACGTTACTATTCACTATCATTTTTGCGTCGGATTCGAAAATCTAAACTCACAGGAGAACCACCATAAGGTGCCCGAGGCAGCAATAGACCCTTGGAGACAAGTCGGCTGGAGGCCGATGTATTGAATCTCGACGCAATTTGAGTGTTCCATCGTCATTAGGAGGCCCTAAACGTTACAATTAATTATCATTTTTGCGTCGGATTCGAAAACCTACTAACAGGAGAAGGATCATATGGTGCACGAGACTGCAATATCCCCTTGGATACAAGTCGGCTGGAGGTCGATGTATTGAATCTCGACGCAATTTGAATCTCCTATCGTCATTAGGAGGCCCTGAACGTTACTATTCACTATCATTTTTGCGTCGGATTCGAAAATCTAAACTCACAGGAGAACCACCATAAGGTGCCCGAGGCAGCAATAGACCCTTGGAGACAAGTCGGCTGGAGGCCGATGTATTGAATCTCGACGCAATTTGAGTGTTCCATCGTCATTAGGAGGCCCTAAACGTTACAATTAATTATCATTTTTGCGTCGGATTCGAAAATCTAGACTCACAGAAGAAGGATCATATTGTGCCCGAGACAGCAATTACTCTTGGAGACAAGTCGGCTGGAGGCCGATGTACTGAATCTCGACGCAATTTGAGTGTTCCATCGTCATTAGGAGGCCCTGAACGTTACAATTTACTATCAGTTTCGCGTCGGATTCGAAAATCTAGACTCACAGGAGAACGACCATAAGGTGCCCGAGGCAGCAATAGACCCTTGGAGACAAGTCGGCTGGAGGCCGATGTATTGAATATCGACGCAATTTGAGTGTTCCATCGTCATTAGGAGGCCCTAAACGTTACAATTAACTATCATTTTTGCGTCGGTTTCGATAGTCTAAACTCACAGGAGAACGACCATAAGGTGCCCGAGGCAGCAACAGACCCTTGGAGACAAGTCGGCTGGAGGTCGATGTATTGGATCGCGACGCAATGTGAGTGTACCATTGTCATTTGGAGGCCCTGAATGTTACAATTAACTATCAGTTTCTCGTCGGATTCGAAAATCTAGACTCACAGCAGACGGACCATTTGGTGCCCGAGGCAGCAACAGACCCTTGGAGACAAGTCGGCTGGAGGCCGATGTATTGAATCTCGACGCAATTTGAGTGTTCCATCGTCATTAGGAGGCCCTAAACGTTACAATTAACTATCATTTTTGCGTCGGATTCGATAATCAAACTCACAGGAGAACGAGCATAAGGTGCCCGAGGCAGCAACAGACTCTTGGAGACAAGTCGGCTGGAGGCCGATGTATTGAATCTCGACGCAATTTGAGTGTTCCATCGTCATTAGGAGGATCTAAACGTTACAATTAACTATCATTTTTGCGTCGGATTCGAAAATCTAAACTCACATGAGAACGACCATAAGGTGCCCGAGGCAGCAATAGACCCTTGGAGACAAGTCGGCTGGAGGCCGACGTAGTGAATCTCGACGCAATTTGAGTGTCCCATCGTCATTAGGAGGCCCTAAACGTTACAATTAACTATCATTTTTGCGTCGGATTCGATAATCTAAACTCACAGGAGAACGACCATAAGGTGCCCGAGGCAGCAACAGACCCTTGGAGACAAGTCGGCTGGAGGCCGATGTATTGAATCTCGACGCAATTTTAGTGTTCCATCGGCATTAGGAGGCCCTGAACGTTACAGTTAACTATCATTTTAGCGTCGGATTCGAAAATCTAGACTCACAGGAGAACGACCATAAGGTGATCGAGACAGCAATATCCCCTTGGAGACAAGTCGGCTGGAGGCCGATGTATTGAATCTCGACGCAATTTGGGTGTTCCAACGGCATTAGGAGGCCCTGAACGTTACAGTTAACTATCATTTTAGCGTCGGATTCGAAAATCTACTAACAGGAGAAGGATCATATGGTGCACGAGACTGCAGTATCCCCTTGGATACAAGTCGGCTGGAGATCGATGTATTGAATCTCGACGCAATTTGAATCTTCTATCGTCATTAGGAGGCCCTGAACGTTACTATTCACTATCATTTTTGCGTCGGATTCGAAAATCCAAACTCACAGGAGAACGACCATAAGGTGCCCGAGGCAGCAGTAGACCCTTGGAGACAAGTCGGCTGGAGGCCGATGTATTGAATCTCGACGCAATTTGAGTGTTCCATCGGCATTAGGAGGCCCTGAACGTTACATTTAAGAATCAGTTTCACGTCGGATTCGAAAACCTAGACTCACATGAGAGCGAACATAAGGTGCCCGAGGCAGCAACAGACCCTTGGAGACAAGTCGGCTTTAGGTCGATGTATTGGATCGCGACGCAATTTGAGGGTTCCATCGTCATTAGGAGGCCCTAAACGTTACAATTAACTATCATTTTTGCGTCGGATTCGATAATCTAAACTCACAGGAGAACGACCATAAGGTGCCCGAGGCAGCAACAGACACTTGGAGACAAGTCGGCTGGAGGCCGATGTATTGAATCTCGACGCAATTTGAGTGTTCCATCGTCATTAGGAGGCCCTGAACGTTACAATTAACTATCAGTTTCGCGTCGGATTCGAAAATCTAGACTCACAGGAGAACGACCATAAGGTGCCCGAGGCAGCAATAGACCCTTGGAGACAAGTCGGCTGGAGGCCGATGTATTGAATATCGACGCAACTTGAGTGTTCCATCGTCATTAGGAGGCCCTAAACGTTGCAATTAACTATCATTTTTGCGTCGGATTCGATAGTCTAAACTCACAGGAGAACGACCATAAGGTGCCCGAGGCAGCA
Organism: Schistocerca serialis cubense; assembly: GCF_023864345.2. Lineage (NCBI taxonomy): Eukaryota > Metazoa > Arthropoda > Insecta > Orthoptera > Acrididae > Schistocerca > Schistocerca serialis. Next base: position 59,514,916 of record NW_026047583.1, read on the forward strand.
ATAGACCGTTGGAGAAAAGTCAGCTGGAGGTCGATGTATTGGATCGCGACGCAATTTGAGTGTTCCATCGTCATTTGGAGGCCCTGAATGTTACAATTAACTATCAGTTTCTCGTCGGATTCGAAAATCTAGACACACAGCAGACGGACCATTTGGTGCCCGAGGCAGCAAGATCCCATTGGAGACAAATCGGCTGGAAGACGATGTATTGAATCTCGACGCAATTTGAGTGTTCTATCGTCATTAGGAGGCCCTGAACGTTACTATTCACTATCATTTTTGCGTCGGATTCGAAAATCTATACTCACAGGAGAAGGACCATAAGGTGCCCGAGACAGCAATATCCCCTTTGAGACAAGTCGACTGGAGGCCGATGTATTGAATCTCGACGCAATTTGAGTGTTCCATCGTCATTACAAGGCCCTGTACGTTACACTTAACTATCATTTTTGCGTCGGATTCGAAAATGTAGACTCACAGGAGAACGACCATAATGTGTCCGAGGCAGGAATAGACCCTTGGAGACAAGTCGGCTCGAGGCCGACGTACTGAATATCGACGCAATTTGTGTTTTCCATCGTCATTAGGAGGCCCTAAACGTTACAATTAACTATCATTTTTGCGTCGGATTCGATAGTCTAAACTCACAGGAGAACGACCATAAGGTGCCCGAGGCAGCAATAGACCGTTGGAGAAAAGTCAGCTGGAGGTCGATGTATTGGATCGCGACGCAATTTGAGTGTTCCATCGTCATTTGGAGGCCCTGAATGTTACAATTAACTATCAGTTTCTCGTCAGATTCGAAAATCTAGACTCACAGCAGACGGACCATTTGGTGCCCGAGGCAGCAAGATCCCCTTGGAGACAAATCGGCTGGAAGACGATGTATTGAATCTCTACGCAATTTGAGTGTTCTATCGTCATTAGGAGGCCCTGAACGTTACTATTCACTATCATTTTTGCGTCGGATTCGAAAATCTATACTCACAGGAGAAGGACCATAAGGTGCCCGAGACAGCAATATCCCCTTTGAGACAAGTCGGCTGGAGGCCGATGTATTGAATCTCGACGCAATTTGAGTGTTCCAACGGCATTAGGAGGCCCTGAACGTTACAGTTAACTATCATTTTTGCGTCGGATTCAAAAATCTAGACTCACATGAGAGCGAACATAAGAGGCCGGAGGCAGTAATATCCCCATGGAGACAAGTCGGCTGGAGGACGATGTATTGAATCTCGACGCAATTTGTGTGTCCCATCGTCATTAGGAGGCCCTAAACGTTACAATTAACTATCAATTTTGCGTCGGATTCGACAATCTAAATTCACACGAGAACGACCATAAGGTGCCCGAGTCAGCAACAGACCCTTGGAGACAAGTCGGCTGGAGGCCGATGTATTGAATCTCGACGCAATTTGAGTCTTCTATCGTCATTAGGAGGCCCTAAACGTTACAAGTAACTATCATTTTTGCGTCGGATTCGATAATCTAAACTCACAGGAGAACGACCATAAGGTGCCCGAGGCAGCAACAGACCCTTGGAGACAAGTCGACTGGAGGCCGATGTATTGAATATCGACGAAATTTGAGTGTTCCATCGTCATTAGGAGGCCCTAAACGTTACAATTAACTATCATTTTTGCGTCGGATTCGATAATCTAAACTCACAGGAGAACGACCATAAGGTGCCCGAGGCAGCAACAGACACTTGGAGACAAGTCGGCTGGAGGCCGATGTATTGAATCTCGACGTAATTTGAGTGTTCCATCGTCATTAGGAGGCCCTAAACGTTACAATTAACTATCATTTTTGCGTCGGATTCGATAATCTAAACTCACAGGAGACGACCATAAGGTGCCGGAGGCAGCAACAGACTCTTGGAGACAAGTCGGCTGGAGGCCGATGTATTGAATCTCGACGCAATTTGAGTGTTCCATCGTCATTACAAGGCCCTGAACGATACAATTAACTATCATTTTTGCGTCGGATTCGAAAATCTAGACTCACAGAAGAATGATCATATTGTGCCCGAGACAGCAATTACCCTTGGAGACAAGTCGGCTGGAGGCCGATGTATTCAATCTCGACGCAATTTGAGTGTTCCATCGGCATTAGGAGGCCCTGAACGTTACAGTTAACTATCATTTTAGCGTCGGATTCGAAAATCTACTAACAGGAGAAGGATCATATGGTGCACGAGACTGCAGTATCCCCTTGGATACAAGTCGGCTGGAGGTCGATGTATTGAATCTCGACGCAATTTGAATCTTCTATCGTCATTAGGAGGCCCTGAACGTTACTATTCACTATCATTTTTGCGTCGGATTCGAAAATCTAAACTCACAGGAGAACGACCATAAGGTGCTCGAGGCAGCAACAGACCCTTGGAGACAAGTCGACTGGAGGCCGATGTATTGAATATCGACGAAATTTGAGTGTTCCATCGTCATTAGGAGGCCCTAAACGTTACAATTAACTATCATTTTTGCGTCGGATTCGATAATCTAAACTCACAGGAGAACGACCATAAGGTGCCCGAGGCAGCAACAGACTCATGGAGACAAGTCGGCTGGAGGCCGATGTATTAAATGTCGACGCAATTTGAGTGTTCCATCGTCATTACAAGGCCCTGATCGATACAATAAACTATCATTTTTGCGTCGGATTCGAAAATCTAGACTCACAGAAGAAGGATCATATTGTGCCCGAGACAGCAATTACCCTTGGAGACAAGTCGGCTGGAGGCCGATGTACTGAATCTCGACGCAATTTGAGTGTTCCATCGTCATTAGGAGGCCCTGAACGTTACAATTAACTATCAGTGTCGCGTCGGATTCGAAAATCTAGACCCACAGCAGACGGACCATTTGTGCCCGAGGCAGCAAGATCCCCTTGGAGACAAATCAGCTGGAGGCCGATGTATTGAATCTCGACGCAATTTGAGTCTTCTATCGTCATTAGAAGGCCCTAAACGTTACAAGTAACTATCATTTTTGCGTCGGATTCGATAATCTAAACTCACAGGAGAACGACCATAAGGTGCCCGAGGCAGCAACAGACCCTTGGAGACAAGTCGACTGGAGGCCGATGTATTGAATATCGACGAAATTTGAGTGTTCCATCGTCATTAGGAGGCCCTAAACGTTACAATTAACTATCATTTTTGCGTCGGATTCGATAATCTAAACTCACAGGAGAACGACCATAAGGTGCCAGAGGCAGCAACAGACACTTGGAGACAAGTCGGCTGGAGGCCGATGTATTGAATCTCGACGTAATTTCAGTGTTCCATCGTCATTAGCAGGCCCTAAACGTTACAATTAACTATCATTTTTGCGTCGGATTCGATAATCTAAACTCACAGGAGACGACCATAAGGTGCCGGAGGCAGCAACAGACTCTTGGAGACAAGTCGGCTGGAGGCCGATGTATTGAATCTCGACGCAATTTGAGTGTTCCATCGTCATTACAAGGCCCTGAACGATACAATTAACTATCATTTTTGCGTCGGATTCGAAAATCTAGACTCACAGATGAATGATCATATTGTGCCCGAGACAGCAATTACCCTTGGAGACAAGTCGGCTGGAGGCCGATATATTGAATCTCGACGCAATTTGAGTGTTCCATCGTCATTAGGAGGCCCTGAACGTTACTATTAACTATCAGTTTCGCGTCGGATTCGAAAATCTAGACTCACAGGAGAACGACCATAAGGTGCCCGAGGCAGCAATAGACCCTTGGAGACAAGTCGGCTGGAGGCCGATGTATTGAATATCGACGCAATTTGAGTGTTCCATCGTCATTAGGAGGCCCTAAACGTTACAATTAACTATCATTTTTGCGTCGGATTCGATAGTCTAAACTCACAGGAGAACGACCATAAGGTGCCCGAGGCAGCAATAGACCGTTGTAGAAAAGTCGGCTGGAGGTCGATGTATTGGATCGCGACGCAATTTGAGTGTTCCATCGTCATTTGGAGGCCCTGAATGTTACAATTAACTATCAGTTTCTCGTCGGATTCGAAAATCTACACTCACAGCAGACGGACCATTTGGTGCCCGAGGCAGCAAGATCCCCTTGGAGACAAATCGGCTGGAGGACGATGTATTGAATCTCGACGCAATTTGAGTGTTCCATCGTCATTACAAGGCCCTGTACGTTACAATTAACTATCATTTTTGCGTCGGATTCGAAAATCTAGACTCACAGGAGAACGACCATAAGGTGCCCGAGACAGCAATATCCCCTTGGAGACAAGTCGGCTGGAGGCCGATGTATTGAATCTCGACGCAATTTGAGTGTTCCATCGGCATTAGGAGGCCCTGAACGTTACAGTTAACTATCATTTTAGCGTCGGATTCGAAAATCTACTAACAGGAGAAGGATCATATGGTGCACGAGACTGCAATATCCCCTTGGATACAAATCGGCTGGAGGTCGATGTATTGAATCTCGACGCAATTTGAATCTTCTATCGTCATTAGGAGGCCCTGAACGTCACTATTCACTATCATTTTTGCGTCGGATTCGAAAATCTAAACTCACAGGAGAACGACCATAAGGTGCTCGAGGCAGCAACAGACCCTAGGAGACAAGTCGACTGGAGGCCGATGTATTGAATATCGACGAAATTTGAGTGTTCCATCGTCATTAGGAGGCCCTAAACGTTACAATTAACTATAATTTTTGCGTCGGATTCGATAATCTAAACTCACAGGAGAACGACCATAAGGTGCCCGAGACAGCAACAGACTCTTGCAGACAAGTCGGCTGGAGGCCGATGTATTGAATCTCGACGCAATTTGAGTGTTCCATCGTCATTAGGAGGCCCTAAACGTTACAACTAACTATCATTTTTGCGTCGGATTCGATAATCTAAACTCACAGGAGACGACCATAAGGTGCCCGAGGCAGCAACAGACTCTTGGAGACAAGTCGGCTGGAGTCCGATGTATTGAATCTCGACGCAATTTGAGTGTTCCATCGTCATTACAAGGCCCTGAACGATACAATTAACTATCATTTTTGCGTCGGATTCGAAAATCTAGACTCACAGAAGAAGGATCATATTGTGCCCGAGACAGCAATTACCCTTGGAGACAAGTCGGCTGGAGGCCGATGTATTGAATCTCGGCGCAATTTGAGTGTTCCATCGTCATTAGGAGGCCCTGAACGTTACAATTAACTATCAGTTTCGCGTCGAATTTGAAAATCTAGACTCACAGGAGAACGACCATAAGGTGCCCGAGGCAGCAATAGACCCTGGGAGACAAATCGGCTGGAGGCCGATGTATTGAATATCGACGCAATTTGAGTATTCCATCGTCATTAGCAGGCCCTAAACGTTACAATTAAATATCATTTTTGCGTCGGATTCGATAGTCTAAACTCACAGGAGAACGACCATAAGGTGCCCGAGGCAGCAATAGACCGTTGGAGAAAAGTCGGCTGGAGGTCGATGTATTGGATCGCGACGCAATTTGAGTGTTCCATCGTCATTTGGAGGCCCTGAATATTACAATTAACTATCAGTTTCTCGTCGGATTCGAAAATCTAGACCCACAGCAGACGGACCATTTGGTGCCCGAGGCAGCAAGATCCCCTTGGAGACAAGTCGGCTGGAGGACGATGTATTGAATCTCGACGTAATTTGTCTGTCCCATCGTCATTAGGAGGCCCTAAACGTTACAATTAACTATCAATTTTGCGTCGGATTCGACAATCTAAACTCACACGAGAACGACCATAAGGTGCCCGAGGCAGCAATAGACCGTTGGAGAAAAGTCGGCTGGAGGTCGATGTATTGGATCGCGACGCAATTTGAGTGTTCCATCGTCATTTGGAGGCCCTGAATGTTACAATTAACTATCAGTTTCTCGTCGGATTCGAAAATTTAGACTCACAGCAGACGGACCATTTGGTGCCCGAGGCAGCAAGATCCCCTTGGAGACAAATCGGCTGGAAGACGATGTATTGAATCTCGACGCAATCTGAGTGTTCTATCGTCATTAGGAGGCCCTGAACGTTACTATTCACTATCATTTTTGCGTCGGATTCGAAAATCTATACTCACAGGAGAAGGAACATAAGGTGCCCGAGACAGCAATATCCCCTTGGAGACAAGTCGGCTGGAGGCCGATGTATTGAATCTCGACGCAATTTGAGTGTTCCATCGTCATTACAAGGCCCTGTACGTTACAATTAACTATCATTTTTGCGTCGGATTCGAAAATCTAGACTCACAGGAGAACGACCATAAGGTGCCCGAGACAGCAATATCCCCTTGGAGACAAGTCGGCTGGAGGCCGATGTATTGAATCTCGACGCAATTTGAGTGTTCCAACGGCTTTAGGAGGCCCTGAACGTTACAGTTAACTATCATTTTAGCGTCGGATTCGAAAATCTACTAACAGGAGAAGGATCATATGGTGCACGAGACTGCAATATCCCCTTGGATACAAGTCGGCTGGAGGTCGATGTATTGAATCTCGACGCAATTTGAATCTTCTATCGTCATTAGGAGGCCCTGAACGTTACTATTCCCTATCATTTTTGCGTCGGATTCGAAAATCTAAACTCACAGAAGAACGACCATAAGGTGCCCGAGGCAGCAATAGACCCTTGGAGACAAGTCGGCTGGAGGCCGATGTATTGAATCTCGACGCAATTTGAGTGTTCCATCGGCATTAGGAGGCCCTGAACGTTACAATTAACTATCAGTTTCGCGTCGGATTCGAGAATCTAGACTCACAGGAGAACGACCATAAGGTGCCCGAGGCAGCAATAGAGCCTTGGAGACAAGTCGGCTGGAGGCCGATGTATTGAATCTCGACGCAATTTGAGTGTTCCATCGTCATTACAAGGCCCTGAACGATACAATTAACTATCATTTTTGCGTCGGATTCGAAAATCTAGACTCATATGAGAGCGAACATAAGAAGCCGGAGGCAGTAATATCCCCATGGAGACAAGTCGGCTGGAGGACGATGTATTGAATCTCGACGCAATTTGTAGTCCCATCGTCATTAGGAGGCCCTAAACGTTACAATTAACTATCAATTTTGCGTCGGATTCGACAATCTAAACTCACACGAGAACGACCATAAGGTGCCCGAGGCAGCAACAGACACTTGGAGACAAGTCGGCTGGAGGCCGATGTATTGAATCTCGACGCAATTTGAGTGTTCCATCGTCTTTACAAGGCCCTGAACGATACAATTAACTATCATTTTTGCGTCGGATTCGAAAATCTAGACTCACAGAAGAGGGATCATATTGTGCCCGAGACAGCAATTACCATTGGAGACAAGTCGGCTGGAGGCCGATGTATTGAATCTCGACGCAATTTGAGTGTTCCATCGTCATTAGGAGGCCCTGAACGTTACAATTAACTATCAGTTTCGCGTCGGATTCGAAAATCTAGACTCACAGGAGAACGACCATAAGGTGCCCGAGGCAGCAATAGACCCTTGGAGACAAGTCGGCTGGAGGCCGATGTATTGAATATCAACGCAATTTGAGTGTTCCATCGTCATTAGGAGGCCCTAAACGTTACAATTAACTATCATTTTTGCGTCGGATTCGATAGTCTAAACTCACAGGAGAACGACCATAAGGTGCCCGAGGCAGCAATAGACCGTTGGAGAAAAGTCGGCTGGAGGTCGATGTATTGGATCGCGACGCAATTTGAGTGTTCCATCGTCATTTGGAGGCCCTGAATGTTACAATTAACTATCAGTTTCTCGTCGGATTCGAAAATCTAGACTCACAGCAGACGGACCATTTGGTGCCCGAGGCAGCAAGATCCCCTTGGAGACAAATCGGCTGGAAGACGATGTATTGAATCTCGACGCAATCTGAGTGTTCTATCGTCATTAGGAGGCCCTGAACGTTACTGTTCACTATCATTTTTGCGTCGGATTCGAAAATCTATACTCACAGGAGAACGACCATAAGGTGCCCGAGGCAGCAATAGACCGTTGGAGAAAAGTCGGCTGGAAGTCGATGTATTGGATCGCGACGCAATTTGGGTGTTCCATCCTCATTTGGAGGCCCTGAATGTTACAATTAACTATCAGTTTCTCGTCGGATTCGAAAATCTAGACTCACAGCAGACGGACCATTTGGTGCCCGAGGCAGCAAGATCCCCTTGGAGACAAATCGGCTGGAAGACGATGTATTGAATCTCGACGCAATTTGAGTGTTCTATCGTCATTAGGAGGCCCTGATCGTTACTATTCACTATCATTTTAGCGTCGGATTCGAAAATCTATACTCACAGGAGAAGGACAATAAGGTGCCCGAGACAGCAATATCCCCTTTGAGACAAGTCGGCTGGAGGCCGATGTATTGAATCTCGACGCAATTTGAGTGTTCCAACGGCATTAGGAGGCCCTGAACGTTACAGTTAACTATCATTTTAGCGTCGGATTAAAAAATCTACTAACAGGAGAAGGATCATATGGTGCACGAGACTGCAATATCCCCTTGGATACAAGTCGGCTGGAGGTCGATGTATTGAATCTCGACGCAATTTGAATCTTCTATCGTCATTAGGAGGCCCTGAACGTTACTATTCACTATCATTTTTGCGTCGGATTCGAAAATTCAAACTCACAGGAGAACGACCATAAGGTGCCCGAGGCAGCAATAGACCCTTGGAGACAAGTCGGCTGGAGGCCGATGTATTGAATATCGACGCAATTTGAGTGTTCCATCGTCATTAGGTGGCCCTAAACGTTACAATTAACTATCATTTTTGCGTCGGATTCGATAGTCTAAACTCACAGGAGAACGACCATAAGGTGCCAGAGGCAGCAATAGACCGTTGGAGAAAAGTCGGCTGGAGGTCGATGTATTGGATCGCGACGCAATTTGAGTGTTGCATCGTCATTTGGAGGCCCTGAATGTTACAATTAACTATCAGTTTCTCGTCGGATTCGAAAATCTAGACTCACAGCAGACGGACCATTTGGTGCCCGAGGCAGCAAGATCCCCTTGGAGACAAATCGGCTGGAAGACGATGTATTGAATCTCGACGCAATTTGAGTGTTCCAACGGCATTAGGAGGCCCTGAACGTTATAGTTAACTATCATTTTAGCGTCGGATTCGAAAATCTACTAACAGGAGAAGGATCATATGGTGCACGAGACTGCAATATCCCCTTGGATACAAGTCGGCTGGAGGTCGATGTATTGAATCTCGACGCAATTTGAATCTTCTATCCTCATTAGGAGGCCCTGAACGTTACTATTCACTATCATTTTTGCGTCGGATTCGAAAATCCAAACTCACAGAAGAACGACCATAAGGTGCCCGAGGCAGCAATAGACCCTTGGAGACAAGTCGGCTGGAGGCCGATGTATTGAATCTCGACGCAATTTGAGTCTTCTATCGTCATTAGGAGGCCCTAAACGTTACAATTAACTATCATTTTTGCGTCGGATTCGATAATCTAAACTCACAGGAGAACGACCATAAGGTGCCCGAGGCAGCAACAGACCCTTGGAGGCAAGTCGACTGGAGGCCGATGTATTGAATATCGACGAAATTTGAGTGTTCCATCGTCATTAGGAGGCCGTAAACGTTACAATTAACTATCCTTTTTGCGTCGGATTCGATAATCTAAACTCACAGGAGAACGACCATAAGGTGCCCGAGGCAGCAACAGACACTTGGAGACAAGTCGGCTGGAGGCCGATGTATTGAATCTCGACGCAATTTGAGTGTTCCATCGTCATTAGCAGGCCCTAAACGTTACAATTAACTATCATTTTTGCGTCGGATTCAATAATCTAAACTCACAGGAGACGACCATAAGGTGCCCGAGGCAGCAACAGACTCTTGGAGACAAGTCGGCTGGAGGCCGATGTATTGAATCTCGACGCAATTTGAGTGTTCCATCGTCATTACAAGGCCCTGAACGATACAATTAACTATCATTTTTGCGTCGGATTCGAAAATCTAGACTCACAGAAGAAGGATCATATTGTGCCCGAGACAGCAATTACCCTTGGAGACAAGTCGGCTGGAGGCCGATGTATTGAATCTCGGCGCAATTTGAGTGTTCCATCGTCATTAGGAGGCCCTGAACGTTACAATTAACTATCAGTTTCGCGTCGGATTCGAAAATCTAGACTCACAGGAGACCGACCATAAGGTGCCCGAGGCAGCAATAGACCCTTGGAGACAAGTCGGCTGGAGGCCGATGTATTGAATCTCGACGCAATTTGAGTGTTCCATCGTCATCAGGAGGCCCTAAACGTTACAACTAACTATCATTTTTGCGTCGGATTCGATAATCTAAACTCACAGGAGACGACCATAAGGTGCCCGAGGCAGCAACAGACTCTTGAAGACAAGTCGGCTGGAGGCCGATGTATTGAATCTCGACGTGATTTGAGTGTTCCATCGTCATTAGGAGGCCCTAAACGTTACAATTAACTATCATTTTTGCGTCGGATTCGATAATCTAAACTCACAGGAGACGACCATAAGGTGCCCGAGGCAGCTACAGACTCTTGGAGACAAGTCGGCTGGAGGCCGATGTATTGAATCTCGACGCAATTTGAGTGTTCCATCGTCATTACAAGGCCCTGAACGATACAATTAACTATCATTTTTGCGTCGGATTCGAAAATCTAGACTCACAGAAGAAGGATCATATTGTGCCCGAGACAGCAATTACCCTTGGAGACAAGTCGGCTGGAGGCCGATGTATTGAATCTCGACGCAATTTGAGTGTTCCATCGTCATTAGGATTTCCTGAACGTTACAATTTACTATCATTTTCGCGTCGGATTCGAAAATCTAGACTCACAGGAGAACGACCATAAGGTGCCCGAGGCAGCAATAGACCCTTGGAGACAAGTCGGCTGGAGGCCGATGTATTGAATATCGACGCAATTTGAGTGTTCCATCGTCATTAGGAGGCCCTAAACGTTACAATTAACTATCATTTTTGCGTCGGATTCGATAGTCTAAACTCACAGGAGAACGACCATAAGGTGCCCGAGGCAGCAATAGTCCGTTGGAGAAAAGTCGGCTGGAGGTCGATGTATTGGATCGCGACGCAATTTGAGTGTTCCATCGTCATTTGGAGGCCCTGAATGTTACAATTAACTATCAGTTTCTCGTCTGATTCGAAAATCTAGACTCACAGCAGACGGACCATTTGGTGCCCGATGCAGCAAGATCCCCTTGGAGACAAATCGGCTGGAAGACGATGTATTGAATCTCGACGCAATATGAGTGTTCTATCGTCATTAGGAGGCCCTGAACGTTACTATTCACTATCATTTTTGCGTCGGATTCGAAAATCTATACTCACAGGAGAAGGAACATAAGGTGCCCGAGACAGCAATATCCCCTTGGAGACAAGTCGGCTGGAGGCCGATGTATTGAATCTCGACGCAATTTGAGTGTTCCATCGTCTTTACAAGGCCCTGAACGATACAATTAACTATCATTTTTGCGTCGGATTCGAAAATCTAGACTCACAGAAGAAGGATCATATTGTGCCCGAGACAGCAATTACCATTGGAGACAAGTCGGCTGGAGGCCGATGTATTGAATCTCGACGCAATTTGAGTGTTCCATCGTCATTAGGAGGCCCTGAACGTTACAATTAACTATCAGTTTCGCGTCGGATTCGAAAATCTAGACTCACAGGAGAACGACCATAAGGTGCCCGAGGCAGCAATAGACCCTTGGAGACAAGTCGGCTGGAGGCCGATGTATTGAATATCAACGCAATTTGAGTGTTCCATCGTCATTAGGAGGCCCTAAACGTTACAATTAACTATCATTTTTGCGTCGGATTCGATAGTCTAAACTCACAGGAGAACGACCATAAGGTGCCCGAGGCAGCAATAGACCGTTGGAGAAAAGTCGGCTGGAGGTCGATGTATTGGATCGCGACGCAATTTGAGTGTTCCATCGTCATTTGGAGGCCCTGAATGTTACAATTAACTATCAGTTTCTCGTCGGATTCGAAAATGTAGACTCACAGCAGACGGACCATTTGGTGCCCGAGGCAGCAAGATCCCCTTGGAGACAAATCGGCTGGAAGACGATGTATTGAATCTCGACGCAATCTGAGTGTTCTATCGTCATTAGGAGGCCCTGAACGTTACTGTTCACTATCATTTTTGCGTCGGATTCGAAAATCTATACTCACAGGAGAACGACCATAAGGTGCCCAAGGCAGCAATAGACCGTTGGAGAAAAGTCGGCTGGAAGTCGATGTATTGGATCGCGACGCAATTTGAGTGTTCTATCGTCATTAGGAGGCCCTGATCGTTACTATTCACTATCATTTTAGCGTCGGATTCGAAAATCTATACTCACAGGAGAAGGACAATAAGGTGCCCGAGACAGCAATATCCCCTTTGAGACAAGTCGGCTGGAGGCCGATGTATTGAATCTCGACGCAATTTGAGTGTTCCATCGTCATTACAAGGCCCTGTACGTTACAATTAACTATCATTTTTGCGTCGGATTCGAAAATCTAGACTCACAGGAAAACAACCATAAGGTGCCCGAGACAGCAACATCCCCTTGGAGACAAGTCGGCTGGAGGCCGATGTATTGAATCTCGACGCAATTTGAGTGTTCCAACGGCATTAGGAGGCCCTGAACGTTACAGTTAACTATCATTTTAGCGTCGGATTGGAAAATCTACTAACAGGAGAAGGATCATATGGTGCACGAGACTGCAATATCCCCTTGGATACAAGTCGGCTGGAGGTCGATGTATTGAATCTCGACGCAATTTGAATCTTCTATCGTCATTAGGAGGCCCTGAACGTTACTATTCACTATCATTTTTGCGTCGGATTCGAAAATTCAAACTCACAGGAGAACGACCATAAGGTGCCCGAGGCAGCAATAGACCCTTGGAGACAAGTCGGCTGGAGGCCGATGTATTGAATATCGACGCAATTTGAGTGTTCCATCGTCATTAGGAGGCCCTAAACGTTACAATTAACTATCATTTTTGCGTCGGATTCGATAGTCTAAACTCACAGGAGAACGACCATAAGGTGCCAGAGGCAGCAATAGACCGTTGGAGAAAAGTCCTCTGGAGGTCGATGTATTGGATCGCGACGCAATTTGAGTGTTGCATCGTCATTTGGAGGCCCTGAATGTTACAATTAACTATCAGTTTCTCGTCGGATTCGAAAATCTAGACTCACAGCAGACGGACCATTTGGTGCCCGAGGCAGCAAGATCCCCTTGGAGACAAATCGGCTGGAAGACGATGTATTGAATCTCGACGCAATTTGAGTGTTCTATCGTCATTAGGAGGCCCTGAACGTTACTATTCACTATCATTTTTGCGTCGGATTCGAAAATCTATACTCACAGGAGAAGGACCATAAGGTGCCCGAGACAGCAATATCCCCTTGGAGACAAGTCGGCTGGAGGCCGATGTATTGAATCTCGACGCAATTTGAGTGTTCCATCGTCTTTACAAGGCCCTGAACGATACAATTAACTATCATTTTTGCGTCGGATTCGAAAATCTAGACTCACAGAAGAAGGATCATATTGTGCCCGAGACAGCAATTACCATTGGAGACAAGTCGGCTGGAGGCCGATGTATTGAATCTCGACGCAATTTGAGTGTTCCATCGTCATTAGGAGGCCCTGAACGTTACAATTAACTATCAGTTTCGCGTCGGATTCGAAAATCTAGACTCACAGGAGAACGACCATAAGGTGCCCGAGGCAGCAATAGACCCTTGGAGACAAGTCGGCTGGAGGCCGATGTATTGAATATCAACGCAATTTGAGTGTTCCATCGTCATTAGGAGGCCCTAAACGTTACAATTAACTATCATTTTTGCGTCGGATTCGATAGTCTAAACTCACAGGAGAACGACCATAAGGTGCCCGAGGCAGCAATAGACCGTTGGAGAAAAGTCGGCTGGAGGTCGATGTATTGGATCGCGACGCAATTTGAGTGTTCCATCGTCATTTGGAGGCCCTGAATGTTACAATTAACTATCAGTTTCTCGTCGGATTCGAAAATCTAGACTCACAGCAGACGGACCATTTGGTGCCCGAGGCAGACAGATCCCCTTGGAGACAAATCGGCTGGAAGACGATGTATTGAATCTCGACGCAATCGGAGTGTTCTATCGTCATTAGGAGGCCCTGAACGTTACTGTTCACTATCATTTTTGCGTCGGATTCGAAAATCTATACTCACAGGAGAACGACCATAAGGTGCCCGAGGCAGCAATAGACCCTTGGAGACAAGTCGGCTGGAGGCCGATGTATTGAATATCAACGCAATTTGAGTGTTCCATCGTCATTAGGAGGCCCTAAACGTTACAATTAACTATCATTTTTGCGTCGGATTCGATAGTCTAAACTCACAGGAGAACGACCATAAGGTGCCCGAGGCAGCAATAGACCGTTGGAGAAAAGTCGGCTGGAAGTCGATGTATTGGATCGCGACGCAATTTGAGTGTTCTATCGTCATTAGGAGGCCCTGATCGTTACTATTCACTATCATTTTAGCGTCGGATTCGAAAATCTATACTCACAGGAGAAGGACAATGAGGTGCCCGAGACAGCAATATCCCCTTTGAGACAAGTCGGCTGGAGGCCGATGTATTGAATCTCGACGCAATTTGAGTGTTCCATCGTCATTACAAGGCCCTGTACGTTACAATTAACTATCATTTTTGCGTCGGATTCGAAAATCTAGACTCACAGGAGAACAACCATAAGGTGCCCGAGACAGCAATATCCCCTTGGAGACAAGTCGGCTGGAGGCCGATGTATTGAATCTCGACGCAATTTGAGTGTTCCAACGGCATTAGGAGGCCCTGAACGTTACAGTTAACTATCATTTTAGCGTCGGATTGGAAAATCTACTAACAGGAGAAGGATCATATGGTGCACGAGACTGCAATATCCCCTTGGATACAAGTCGGCTGGAGGTCGATGTATTGAATCTCGACGCAATTTGAATCTTCTATCGTCATTAGGAGGCCCTGAACGTTACTATTCACTATCATTTTTGCGTCGGATTCGAAAATTCAAACTCACAGGAGAACGACCATAAGGTGCCCGAGGCAGCAATAGACCCTTGGAGACAAGTCGGCTGGAGGCCGATGTATTGAATATCGACGCAATTTGAGTGTTCCATCGTCATTAGGAGGCCCTAAACGTTACAATTAACTATCATTTTTGCGTCGGATTCGATAGTCTAAACTCACAGGAGAACGACCATAAGGTGCCAGAGGCAGCAATAGACCGTTGGAGAAAAGTCGGCTGGAGGTCGATGTATTGGATCGCGACGCAATTTGAGTGTTGCATCGTCATTTGGAGGCCCTGAATGTTACAATTAACTATCAGTTTCTCGTCGGATTCGAAAATCTAGACTCACAGCAGACGGACCATTTGGTGCCCGAGGCAGCAAGATCCCCTTGTGGAGACAAATCGGCTGGAAGACGATGTATTGAATCTCGACGCAATCTGAGTGTTCTATCGTCATTAGGAGGCCCTGAACGTTACTATTCACTATCATTTTTGCGTCGGATTCGAAAATCTATACTCACAGGAGAAGGAACATAAGGTGCCCGAGACAGCAATATCCCCTTGGAGACAAGTCGGCTGGAGGCCGATGTATTGAATCTCGACGCAATTTGAGTGTTCCATCGTCATTACAAGGCCCTGTACGTTACAATTAACTATCATTTTTGCGTCGGATTCGAAAATCTAGACTCACAGGAGAACGACCATAAGGTGCCCGAGACAGCAATATCCCCTTGGAGACAAGTCGGCTGGAGGCCGATGTATTGAATCTCGACGCAATTTGAGTGTTCCAACGGCATTAGGAGGCCCTGAACGTTACAGTTAACTATCATTTTAGCGTCGGATTCGAAAATCTACTAACAGGAGAAGGATCATATGGTGCACGAGACTGCAATATCCCCTTGGATACAAGTCGGCTGGAGGTCGATGTATTGAATCTCGACGCAATTTGAATCTTCTATCGTCATTAGGAGGCCCTGAACGTTACTATTCACTATCATTTTTGCGTCGGATTCGAAAATCCAAACTCACAGAAGAACGACCATAAGGTGCCCGAGGCAGCAATAGACCCTTGGAGACAAGTCGGCTGGAGGCCGATGTATTGAATCTCGACGCAATTTGAGTGTTCCATCGGCATTAGGAGGCCCTGAACGTTACATTTAAGAATCAGTTTCACGTCGGATTCGAAAATCTAGACTCACAAGAGAGCGAACATAAGGTGCCCGAGGCAGCAACAGACCCTTGGAGACAAGTCGGCTTTAGGCCGATGTATTGAATCTCGACGCAATTTGAGTGTCCCATCGTCATTAGGAGGCCCTAAACGTCACAATTAACTATCAATTTTGCGTCGGATTCGACAATCTAAACTCACACGGGAACGACCATATGGTGCCCGAGGCAGCAACAGACCCTTGGAGACAAGTCGGCTGGAGGCCGATGTATTGAATCTCGACGCAATTTGAGTCTTCTATCGTCATTAGGAGGCCCTAAACGTTACAATTAACTATCATTTTTGCGTCGGATTCGATAATCTAAACTCACAGGAGAACGACCATAAGGTGCCCGAGGCAGCAACAGACCCTTGGAGGCAAGTCGACTGGAGGCCGATGTATTGAATATCGACGAAATTTGAGTGTTCCATCGTCATTAGGAGGCCCTAAACGTTACAATTAACTATCATTTTTGCGTCGGATTCGATAATCTAAACTCACAGGAGAACGACCATAAGGTGCCCGAGGCAGCAACAGACACTTGGAGACAAGTCGGCTGGAGGCCGATGTATTGAATCTCGACGCAATTTGAGTGTTCCATCGTCATTAGCAGGGCCTAAACGTTACAATTAACTATCATTTTTGCGTCGGATTCGATAATCTCAACTCACAGGAGACGACCATAAGGTGCCCGAGGCAGCAACAGACTCTTGGAGACAAGTCGGCTGGAGGCCGATGTATTGAATCTCGACGCAATTTGAGTGTTCCATCGTCATTACAAGGCCCTGAACGATACAATTAACTATCATTTTTGCGTCGGATTCGAAAATCTAGACTCACAGAAGAAGGATCATATTGTGCCCGAGACAGCAATTACCCTTGGAGACAAGTCGGCTGGAGGCCGATGTATTGAATCTCGGCGCAATTTGAGTGTTCCATCGTCATTAGGAGGCCCTGAACGTTACAATTAACTATCAGTTTCGCGTCGGATTCGAAAATCTAGACTCACAGGAGAACGACCATAAGGTGCCCGAGGCAGCAATAGACCCTTGGAGACAAGTCGGCTGGAGGCCGATGTATTGAATCTCGACGCAATTTGAGTGTTCCATCGTCATTAGGAGGCCCTAAACGTTACAACTAACTATCATTTTTGCGTCGGATTCGATAATCTAAACTCACAGGAGACGACCATAAGGTGCCCGAGGCAGCAACAGACTCTTGGAGACAAGTCGGCTGGAGGCCGATGTATTGAATCTCGACGCAATTTGAGTGTTCCATCGTCTTTACAAGGCCCTGAACGATACAATTAACTATCATTTTTGCGTCGGATTCGAAAATCTAGACTCACAGAAGAAGGATCATATTGTGCCCGAGACAGCAATTACCATTGGAGACAAGTCGGCTGGAGGCCGATGTATTGAATCTCGACGCAATTTGAGTGTTCCATCGTCATTAGGAGGCCCTGAACGTTACAATTAACTATCAGTTTCGCGTCGGATTCGAAAATCTAGACTCACAGGAGAACGACCATAAGGTGCCCGAGGCAGCAATAGACCCTTGGAGACAAGTCGGCTGGAGGCCGATGTATTGAATATCAACGCAATTTGAGTGTTCCATCGTCATTAGGAGGCCCTAAACGTTACAATTAACTATCATTTTTGCGTCGGATTCGATAGTCTAAACTCACAGGAGAACGACCATAAGGTGCCCGAGGCAGCAATAGACCGTTGGAGAAAAGTCGGCTGGAGGTCGATGTATTGGATCGCGACGCAATTTGAGTGTTCCATCGTCATTTGGAGGCCCTGAATGTTACAATTAACTATCAGTTTCTCGTCGGATTCGAAAATCTAGACTCACAGCAGACGGACCATTTGGTGCCCGAGGCAGCAAGATCCCCTTGGAGACAAATCGGCTGGAAGACGATGTATTGAATCTCGACGCAATCTGAGTGTTCTATCGTCATTAGGAGGCCCTGAACGTTACTGTTCACTATCTTTTTTGCGTCGGATTCGAAAATCTATACTCACAGGAGAACGACCATAAGGTGCCCGAGGCAGCAATAGACCGTTATAGAAAAGTCGGCTGGAAGTCGATGTATTGGATCGCGACGCAATTTGAGTGTTCTATCGTCATTAGGAGGCCCTGATCGTTACTATTCACTATCATTTTAGCGTCGGATTCGAAAATCTATACTCACAGGAGAAGGACAATAAGGTGCCCGAGACAGCAATATCCCCTTTGAGACAAGTCGGCTGGAGGCCGATGTATTGAATCTCGACGCAATTTGAGTGTTCCATCGTCATTACAAGGCCCTGTACGTTACAATTAACTATCATTTTTGCGTCGGATTCGAAAATCTAGACTCACAGGAGAACAACCATAAGGTGCACGAGACTGCAATATCCCCTTGGATACAAGTCGGCTGGAGGTCGATGTATTGAATCTCGACGCAATTTGAATCTTCTATCGTCATTAGGAGGCCCTGAACGTTACTATTCACTATCATTTTTGCGTCGGATTCGAAAATTCAAACTCACAGGAGAACGACCATAAGGTGCCCGAGGCAGCAATAGACCCTTGGAGACAAGTCGGCTGGAGGCCGATGTATTGAATATCGACGCAATTTGAGTGTTCCATCGTCATTAGGAGGCCCTAAACGTTACAATTAACTATCATTTTTGCGTCGGATTCGATAGTCTAAACTCACAGGAGAACGACCATAAGGTGCCAGAGGCAGCAATAGACCGTTGGAGAAAAGTCGGCTGGAGGTCGATGTATTGGATCGCGACGCAATTTGAGTGTTGCATCGTCATTTGGAGGCCCTGAATGTTACAATTAACTATCAGTTTCTCGTCGGATTCGAAAATCTAGACTCACAGCAGACGGACCATTTGGTGCCCGAGGCAGCAAGATCCCCTTGGAGACAAATCGGCTGGAAGACGATGTATTGAATCTCGACGCAATTTGAGTGTTCTATCGTCATTAGGAGGCCCTGAACGTTACTATTCACTATCATTTTTGCGTCGGATTCGAAAATCTATACTCACAGGAGAAGGACCATAAGGTGCCCGAGACAGCAATATTCCCTTGGAGACAAGTCGGCTGGAGGCCGATGTATTGAATCTCGACGCAATTTGAGTGTTCCATCGTCTTTACAAGGCCCTGAACGATACAATTAACTATCATTTTTGCGTCGGATTCGAAAATCTAGACTCACAGAAGAAGGATCATATTGTGCCCGAGACAGCAATTACCATTGGAGACAAGTCGGCTGGAGGCCGATGTATTGAATCTCGACGCAATTTGAGTGTTCCATCGTCATTAGGAGGCCCTGAACGTTACAATTAACTATCAGTTTCGCGTCGGATTCGAAAATCTGGACTCACAGGAGAACGACAATAAGGTGCCCGAGGCAGCAATAGACCCTTGGAGACAAGTCGGCTGGAGGCCGATGTATTGAATATCAACGCAATTTGAGTGTTCCATCGTCATTAGGAGGCCCTAAACGTTACAATTAACTATCATTTTTGCGTCGGATTCGATAGTCTAAACTCACAGGAGAACGACCATAAGGTGCCCGAGGCAGCAATAGACCGTTGGAGAAAAGTCGGCTGGAGGTCGATGTATTGGATCGCGACGCAATTTGAGTGTTCCATCGTCATTTGGAGGCCCTGAATGTTACAATTAACTATCAGTTTCTCGTCGGATTCGAAAATCTAGACTCACAGCAGACGGACCATTTGGTGCCCGAGGCAGCAAGATCCCCTTGGAGACAAATCGGCTGGAAGACGATGTATTGAATCTCGACGCAATCTGAGTGTTCTATCGTCATTAGGAGGCCCTGAACGTTACTGTTCACTATCATTTTTGGGTCGGATTCGAAAATCTATACTCACAGGAGAACGACCATAAGGTGCCCGAGGCAGCAATAGACCGTTGGAGAAAAGTCGGCTGGAAGTCGATGTATTGGATCGCGACGCAATTTGAGTGTTCTATCGTCATTAGGAGGCCCTGATCGTTACTATTCACTATCATTTTAGCGTCGGATTCGAAAATCTATACTCACAGGAGAAGGACAATAAGGTGCCCGAGACAGCAATATCCCCTTTGAGACAAGTCGGCTGGAGGCCGATGTATTGAATCTCGACGCAATTTGAGTGTTCCATCGTCATTACAAGGCCCTGTACGTTACAATTAACTATCATTTTTGCGTCGGATTCGAAAATCTAGACTCACAGGAGAACAACCATAAGGTGCCCGAGACAGCAATATCCCCTTGGAGACAAGTCGGCTGGAGGCCGATGTATTGAATCTCGACGCAATTTGAGTGTTCCAACGGCATTAGGAGGCCCTGAACGTTACAGTTAACTATCATTTTAGCGTCGGATTCGAAAATCTACTAACAGGAGAAGGATCATATGGTGCACGAGACTGCAATATCCCCTTGGATACAAGTCGGCTGGAGGTCGATGTATTGAATCTCGACGCGATTTGAATCTTCTATCGTCATTAGGAGGACCTGAACGTTACTATTCACTATCATTTTTGCGTCGGATTCGAAAATTCAAACTCACAGGAGAACGACCATAAAATGCCCGAGGCAGCAATAGACCCTTGGAGACAAGTCGGCTGGAGGCCGATGTATTGAATATCGACGCAATTTGAGTGTTCCATCGTCATTAGGAGGCCCTAAACGTTACAATTAACTATCATTTTTGCGTCGGATTCGATAGTCTAAACTCACAGGAGAACGACCATAAGGTGCCAGAGGCAGCAATAGACCGTTGGAGAAAAGTCGGCTGGAGGTCGATCTATTGGATCGCGACGCAATTTGAGTGTTGCATCGTCATTTGGAGGCCCTGAATGTTACAATTAACTATCAGTTTCTCGTCGGATTCGAAAATCTAGACTCACAGCAGACGGACCATTTGGTGCCCGAGGCAGCAAGATCCCCTTGTGGAGACAAATCGGCTGGAAGACGATGTATTGAATCTCGACGCAATTTGAGTGTTCCAACGGCATTAGGAGGCCCTGAACGTTACAGTTAACTATCATTTTAGCGTCGGATTCGAAAATCTACTAACAGGAGAAGGATCATATGGTGCACGAGACTGCAATATCCCCTTGGATACAAGTCGGCTGGAGGTCGATGTATTGAATCTCGACGCAATTTGAATCTTCTATCGTCATTAGGAGGCCCTGAACGTTACTATTCACTATCATTTTTGCGTCGGATTCGAAAATCCAAACTCACAGAAGAACGACCATAAGGTGCCCGAGGCAGCAATAGACCCTTGGAGACAAGTCGGCTGGAGGCCGATGTATTGAATCTCGACGCAATTTGAGTGTTCCATCGGCATTAGGAGGCCCTGAACGTTACATTTAAGAATCAGTTTCACGTCGGATTCGAAAATCTAGACTCACAAGAGAGCGAACATAAGGTGCCCGAGGCAGCAACAGACCCTTGGAGACAAGTCGGCTTTAGGCCGATGTATTGAATCTCGACGCAATTTGAGTGTCCCATCGTCATTAGGAGGCCCTAAACGTCACAATTAACTATCAATTTTGCGTCGGATTCGACAATCTAAACTCACACGGGAACGACCATATGGTGCCCGAGGCAGCAACAGACCCTTGGAGACAAGTCGGCTGGAGGCCGATGTATTGAATCTCGACGCAATTTGAGTCTTCTATCGTCATTAGGAGGCCCTAAACGTTACAATTAACTATCATTTTTGCGTCGGATTCGATAATCTAAACTCACAGGAGAACGACCATAAGGTGCCCGAGGCAGCAACAGACCCTTGGAGGCAAGTCGACTGGAGGCCGATGTATTGAATATCGACGAAATTTGAGTGTTCCATCGTCATTAGGAGGCCCTAAACGTTACAATTAACTATCATTTTTGCGTCGGATTCGATAATCTAAACTCACAGGAGAACGACCATAAGGTGCCCGAGGCAGCAACAGACACTTGGAGACAAGTCGGCTGGAGGCCGATGTATTGAATCTCGACGCAATTTGAGTGTTCCATCGTCATTAGCAGGCCCTAAACGTTACAATTAACTATCATTTTTGCGTCGGATTCGATAATCTCAACTCACAGGAGACGACCATAAGGTGCCCGAGGCAGCAACAGACTCTTGGAGACAAGTCGGCTGGAGGCCGATGTATTGAATCTCGACGCAATTTGAGTGTTCCAACGGCATTAGGAGGCCCTGAACGTTACAGTTAACTATCATTTTAGCGTCGGATTGGAAAATCTACTAACAGGAGAAGGATCATATGGTGCACGAGACTGCAATATCCCCTTGGATACAAGTCGGCTGGAGGTCGATGTATTGAATCTCGACGCAATTTGAATCTTCTATCGTCATTAGGAGGCCCTGAACGTTACTATTCACTATCATTTTTGCGTCGGATTCGAAAATTCAAACTCACAGGAGAACGACCATAAGGTGCCCGAGGCAGCAATAGACCCTTGGAGACAAGTCGGCTGGAGGCCGATGTATTGAATATCGACGCAATTTGAGTGTTCCATCGTCATTAGGAGGCCCTAAACGTTACAATTAACTATCATTTTTGCGTCGGATTCGATAGTCTAAACTCACAGGAGAACGACCATAAGGTGCCAGAGGCAGCAATAGACCGTTGGAGAAAAGTCGGCTGGAGGTCGATGTATTGGATCGCGACGCAATTTGAGTGTTGCATCGTCATTTGGAGGCCCTGAATGTTACAATTAACTATCAGTTTCTCGTCGGATTCGAAAATCTAGACTCACAGCAGACGGACCATTTGGTGCCCGAGGCAGCAAGATCCCCTTGTGGAGACAAATCGGCTGGAAGACGATGTATTGAATCTCGACGCAATCTGAGTGTTCTATCGTCATTAGGAGGCCCTGAACGTTACTATTCACTATCATTTTTGCGTCGGATTCGAAAATCTATACTCACAGGAGAAGGAACATAAGGTGCCCGAGACAGCAATATCCCCTTGGAGACAAGTCGGCTGGAGGCCGATGTATTGAATCTCGACGCAATTTGAGTGTTCCATCGTCATTACAAGGCCCTGTACGTTACAATTAACTATCATTTTTGCGTCGGATTCGAAAATCTAGTCTCACAGGAGAACGACCATAAGGTGCCCGAGACAGCAATATCCCCTTGGAGACAAGTCGGCTGGAGGCCGATGTATTGAATCTCGACGCAATTTGAGTGTTCCAACGGCATTAGGAGGCCCTGAACGTTACAGTTAACTATCATTTTAGCGTCGGATTCGAAAATCTACTAACAGGAGAAGGATCATATGGTGCACGAGACTGCAATATCCCCTTGGATACAAGTCGGCTGGAGGTCGATGTATTGAATCTCGACGCAATTTGAATCTTCTATCGTCATTAGGAGGCCCTGAACGTTACTATTCACTATCATTTTTGCGTCGGATTCGAAAATCCAAACTCACAGAAGAACGACCATAAGGTGCCCGAGGCAGCAATAGACCCTTGGAGACAAGTCGGCTGGAGGCCGATGTATTGAATCTCGACGCAATTTGAGTGTTCCATCGGCATTAGGAGGCCCTGAACGTTACATTTAAGAATCAGTTTCACGTCGGATTCGAAAATCTAGACTCACAAGAGAGCGAACATAAGGTGCCCGAGGCAGCAACAGACCCTTGGAGACAAGTCGGCTTTAGGCCGATGTATTGAATCTCGACGCAATTTGAGTGTCCCATCGTCATTAGGAGGCCCTAAACGTCACAATTAACTATCAATTTTGCGTCGGATTCGACAATCTAAACTCACACGGGAACGACCATATGGTGCCCGAGGCAGCAACAGACCCTTGGAGACAAGTCGGCTGGAGGCCGATGTATTGAATCTCGACGCAATTTGAGTCTTCTATCGTCATTAGGAGGCCCTAAACGTTACAATTAACTATCATTTTTGCGTCGGATTCGATAATCTAAACTCACAGGAGAACGACCATAAGGTGCCCGAGGCAGCAACAGACCCTTGGAGGCAAGTCGACTGGAGGCCGATGTATTGAATATCGACGAAATTTGAGTGTTCCATCGTCATTAGGAGGCCCTAAACGTTACAATTAACTATCATTTTTGCGTCGGATTCGATAATCTAAACTCACAGGAGAACGACCATAAGGTGCCCGAGGCAGCAACAGACACTTGGAGACAAGTCGGCTGGAGGCCGATGTATTGAATCTCGACGCAATTTGTGTGTTCCATCGTCATTAGGAGGCCCTAAACGTTACAATTAACTATCATTTTTGCGTCGGATTCGATAATCTAAACTCACAGGAGAACGACCATAAGGTGCCCGAGGCAGCAACAGACCCTTGGAGACAAGTCGACTGGAGGCCGATGTATTGAATATCGACGAAATTTGAGTGTTCCATCGTCATTAGGAGGCCCTAAACGTTACAATTAACTATCATTTTTGCGTCGGATTCGATAATCTAAACTCACAGAAGAAGGATCATATTGTGCCCGAGACAGCAATTACCCTTGGAGACAAGTCGGCTGGAGGCCGATGTATTGAATCTCGGCGCAATTTGAGTGTTCCATCGTCATTAGGAGGCCCTGAACGTTACAATTAACTATCAGTTTCGCGTCGGATTCGAAAATCTAGACTCACAGGAGAACGACCATAAGGTGCCCGAGGCAGCAATAGACCCTTGGAGACAAGTCGGCTGGAGGCCGATGTATTGAATCTCGACGCAATTTGAGTGTTCCATCGTCATTAGGAGGCCCTAAACGTTACAACTAACTATCATTTTTGCGTCGGATTCGATAATCTAAACTCACAGGAGACGACCATAAGGTGCCCGAGGCAGCAACAGACTCTTGGAGACAAGTCGGCTGGAGGCCGATGTATTAAATCTCGACGCAATTTGAGTGTTCCATCGTCATTACAAGGCCCTGAACGATACAATTAACTATCATTTTTGTGTCGGATTCGAAAATCTAGACTCACAGAAGAAGGATCATATTGTGCCCGAGACAGCAATTACCCTTGGTGACAAGTCGGCTGGAGGCCGATGTATTGAATCTCGACGCAATTTGAGTGTTCCATCGTCATTAGGAGGCCCTGAACGTTACAATTGACTATCAGTTTCGCGTCGGATTCGAAAATCTAGACTCACAGGAGAACGACCATAAGGTGCCCGAGGCAGCAATAGACCCTTGGAGACAAGTCGGCTGGAGGCCGATGTATTGAATATCGACGCAATTTGAGTGTTCCATCGTCATTAGGAGGCCCTAAACGTTACAATTAACTATCATTTTTGAGTCGGATTCGATAGTCTAAACTCACAGGAGAACGACCATAAGGTGCCCGAGGCAGCAATAGACCGTTGGAGAAAAGTCGGCTGGAGGTCGATGTATTGGATCGCGACGCAATTTGAGTGTTTCATCGTCATTTGGAGGCCCTGAATGTTACAATTAACTATCTGTTTCTCCTCGGATTCGAAAATCAAGACTCACAGCAGACGGACCATTTGGTGCCCGAGGCAGCAAGATCCCCTTGGAGACAAATCGGCTGGAAGACGATGTATTGAATCTCGACGCAATTTGAGTGTTCTATCGTCATTAGGAGGCCCTGAACGTTACTATTCACTATCATTTTTGCGTCGGATTCGAAAATCTATACTCACAGGAGAAGGACCATAAGGTGCCCGAGACAGCAATATCCCCTTGGAGACAAGTCGGCTGGAGATCGATGTATTGAATCTCGACGCAATTTGAGTGTTCCATCGTCATTACAAGGCCCTGTACGTTACAATTAACTATCATTTTTGCGTCGGATTTGAAAATCTAGACTCACAGGAGAACGACCATAAGGTGAACGAGACAGCAATATCCCCTTGGAGACAAGTCGGCTGGAGGCCGATGTATTGAATCTCGACGCAATTTGAGTGTTCCAACGGCATTAGGAGGGCCTGAACGTTACAGTTAACTATCATTTTAGCGTCGGATTCGAAAATCTACTAACAGGAGAAGGGTCATATGGTGCACGAGACTGCAATATCCCCTTGGATACAAGTCCGCTGGAGGTCGATGTATTGAATCTCGACGCAATTTGAATCTTCTATCGTCATTAGGAGGCCCTGAACGTTACTATTCACTATCATTTTTGCGTCGGATTCAAAAATCCAAACTCACAGAAGAACGACCATAAGGTGCCCGAGGCAGCAATAGACCCTTGGAGACAAGTCGGCTGGAGGCCGATGTATTGAATCTCGACGCAATCTGAGTGTTCCATCGGCATTAGGAGGCCCTGAACGTTACATTTAAGAATCAGTTTCACGTCGGATTCGAAAATCTAGACTCACAGGAGAGCGAACATAAGGTGCCCGAGGCAGCAACAGACCCTTGGAGACAAGTCGGCTTTAGGCCGATGTATTGAATCTCGACGGAATTTGAGTGTTCCATCGTCATTAGGAGGCCCTAAACGTTACAATTAACTATCATTTTTGCGTCGGATTCGATAATCTAAACTCACAGGAGAACGACCATAAGGTGCCCGAGGCAGCAACAGACACTTGGAGACAAGTCGGCTGGAGGCCGATGTATTGAATCTCGACGTAATTTGAGTGTTCCATCGTCATTAGGAGGCCCTAAACGTTACAATTAACTATCATCTTTGCGTCGGATTCGATAATCTAAACTCACAGGAGACGACCATAAGGTGCCCGCGGCAGCAACAGACCCTTGGAGACAAGTCGTCTGGTGGCCGATGTATTGAATCTCGACGCAATTTGAGTGTTCCATCGTCATTACAAGGCCCTGAACGATACAATTAACTATCATTTTTGCGTCGGATTCGAAAATCTAGACTCACAGAAGAAGGATCATATTGTGCCCGAGAGAGCAATTACCCTTGGAGACAAGTCGGCTGGAGGCCGATGTATTGAATCTCGACGCAATTTGAGTGTTCCATCGTCATTAGGATTTCCTGAACGTTACAATTAACTATCATTTTCGCGTCGGATTCGAGAATCTAGACTCACAGGAGAACGACCATAAGGTGCCCGAGGCAGCAATAGACCCTTGGAGACAAGTCGGCTGGAGGCCGATGTATTGAATATCGACGCAATTTGAGTGTTCCATCGTCATTAGGAGGCCCTAAACGTTACAATTAACTATCATTTTTGAGTCGGATTCGATAGTCTAAACTCACAGGAGAACGACCATAAGGTGCCCGAGGCAGCAATAGACCGTTGGAGAAAAGTCGGCTGGAGGTCGATGTATTGGATCGCGACGCAATTTGAGTGTTTCATCGTCATTTGGAGGCCCTGAATGTTACAATTAACTATCAGTTTCTCGTCGGATTCGAAAATCAAGACTCACAGCAGACGGACCATTTGGTGCCCGAGGCAGCAAGATCCCCTTGGAGACAAATCGGCTGGAAGACGATGTATTGAATCTCGACGCAATTTGAGTGTTCTATCGTCATTAGGAGGCCCTGAACGTTACTATTCACTATCATTTTTGCGTCGGATTCGAAAATCTATACTCACAGGAGAAGGACCATAAGGTGCCCGAGACAGCAATATCCCCTTGGAGACAAGTCGGCTGGAGATCGATGTATTGAATCTCGACGCAATTTGAGTGTTCCATCGTCATTACAAGGCCCTGTACGTTACAATTAACTATCATTTTTGCGTCGGATTCGAAAATCTAGACTCACAGGAGAACGACCATAAGGTGAACGAGACAGCAATATCCCCTTGGAGACAAGTCGGCTGGAGGCCGATGTATTGAATCTCGACGCAATTTGAGTGTTCCAACGGCATTAGGAGGGCCTGAACGTTACAGTTAACTATCATTTTAGTGTCGGATTCGAAAATCTACTAACAGGAGAAGGGTCATATGGTGCACGAGACTGCAATATCCCCTTGGATACAAGTCCGCTGGAGGTCGATGTATTGAATCTCGACGCAATTTGAATCTTCTATCGTCATTAGGAGGCCCTGAACGTTACTATTCACTATCATTTTTGCGTCGGATTCAAAAATCCAAACTCACAGAAGAACGACCATAAGGTGCCCGAGGCAGCAATAGACCCTTGGAGACAAGTCGGCTGGAGGCCGATGTATTGAATCTCGACGCAATCTGAGTGTTCCATCGGCATTAGGAGGCCCTGAACGTTACATTTAAGAATCAGTTTCACGTCGGATTCGAAAATCTAGACTCACAAGAGAGCGAACATAAGGTGCCCGAGGCAGCAACAGACCCTTGGAGACAAGTCGGCTTTAGGCCGATGTATTGAATCTCGACGGAATTTGAGTGTTCCATCGTCATTAGGAGGCCCTAAACGTTACAATTAACTATCATTTTTGCGTCGGATTCGATAATCTAAACTCACAGGAGAACGACCATAAGGTGCCCGAGGCAGCAACAGACACTTGGAGACAAGTCGGCTGGAGGCCGATGTATTGAATCTCGACGTAATTTGAGTGTTCCATCGTCATTAGGAGGCCCTAAACGTTACAATTAACTATCATTTTTGCGTCGGATTCGATAATCTAAACTCACAGGAGACGACCATAAGGTGCCCGCGGCAGCAACAGACTCTTGGAGACAAGTCGTCTGGTGGCCGATGTATTGAATCTCGACGCAATTTGAGTGTTCCATCCTCATTACAAGGCCCTGAACGATACAATTAACTATCATTTTTGCGTCGGATTCGAAAATCTAGACTCACAGAAGAAGGATCATATTGTGCCCGAGAGAGCAATTACCCTTGGAGACAAGTCGGCTGGAGGCCGATGTATTGAATCTCGACGCAATTTGAGTGTTCCATCGTCATTAGGATTTCCTGAACGTTACAATTAACTATCATTTTCGCGTCGGATTCGAGAATCTAGACTCACAGGAGAACGACCATAAGGTGCCCGAGGCAGCAATAGACCCTTGGAGACAAGTCGGCTGGAGGCCGATGTATTGAATATCGACGCAATTTGAGTGTTCGATCGTCATTAGGAGGCCCTAAACGTTACAATTAACTATCATTTTTGCGTCGGATTCGATAGTCTAAACTCACAGGAGAACGACCATAAGGTGCCCGAGGCAGCAATAGACCGTTGGAGAAAAGTCGGCTGGAGGTCGATGTATTGGATCACGACGCAATTTGAGTGTTCTATCGTCATTAGGAGGCCCTGAACGTTACTATTCACTATCATTTTTGCGTCGGATTCGAAAATCTAAACTCACAGGAGAACGACCATAAGGTGCTCGAGGCAGCAACAGACCCTTGGAGACAAGTCGACTGGAGGCCGATGTATTGAATATCGACGAAATTTGAGTGTTCCATCGTCATTAGGAGGCCCTAAACGTTACAATTAACTATCATTTTTGCGTCGGATTCGATAATCTAAACTCACAGGAGAACGACCATAAGGTGCCCGAGGCAGCAACAGACTCTTGGAGACAAGTCGGCTGGAGGCTGATGTATTGAATCTCGACGCAATTTGAGTGTTCCATCGTCATTAGGAGGCCCCGAACGTTACAATTAACTATCATTTTTGCGTCGGATTCGATAATCTAAACTCACAGGAGACGACCATAAGGTGCCCGAGGCAGCAACAGACTCTTGGAGACAAGTCGGCTGGAGGCCGATGTATTGAATCTCGACGCAATTTGAGTGTTCCATCGTCATTACAAGGCCCTGAACGATACAATTAACTATCATTTTTGCGTCGGATTCGAAAATCTAGACTCACAGAAGAAGGATCATATTGTGCGCGAGACAGCAATTACCCTTGGAGACAAGTCGGCTGGAGGCCGATGTATTGAATCTCGACGCAATTTGAGTGTTCCATCGTCATTAGGAGGACCTATCGTTACAATTAATTATCATTTTTGCGTCGGATTCGATAGTCTAAACTCACAGGAGAACGACCATAAGGTGCCCGAGGCAGCAATAGACCGTTGGAGAAAAGTCGGCTGGAGGTCGATGTATTGGATCGCGACGCAATTTGAGTGATCCATCGTCATTTGGAGGCCCTAAACGTTACAATTAACTATCATTTTTGCGTCGGATTCGATAGTCTAAACTCACAGGAGAACGACCATAAGGTGCCCGAGGCAGCAATAGACCGTTGGAGAAAAGTCGGCTGGAGGTCGATGGATTGGATCACGACGCAATTTGAGTGTTCTATCGTCATTAGGAAGCCCTGAACGTTACTATTCACTATCATTTTTGCGTCGGATTCGAAAATCTATACTCACAGGAGAAGGACCGTAAGGTGCCCGAGACAGCAATATCCCCTTTGAGACAAGTCGGCTGGAGGCCGATGTATTGAATCTCGACGCAATTTGAGTGTTCCATCGTCATTACAAGGCCGTGTACGTTACAATTAACTATCATTTTTGCGTCGGATTCGAAAATCTAGACTCACAGGAGAACGACCATAAAGTGCCCGAGACAGCAATATCCCCTTGGAGACAAGTCGGCTGGAGGCCGATGTATTGAATCTAGACGCAATTTGAGTGTTCCATCGGCATTAGGAGGCCCTGAGCGTTACATTTAGGAATCAGTTTCACGTCGGATTCGAAAATCTAGACTCACATGAGAGCGAACATAAGGTGCCCGAGGCAGCAACAGACCCTTGGAGACAAGTCGGCTTTAGGTCGATGTATTGGATCTCGCCGCAATTTGAGTGCTCCATCGTCATTAGGAGGCCCTGAACGTTACAATTAACTATCAGTTTCGCGTCGGATTCGAAAATCTAGACTCACAGGAGAACGACCATAAGGTGCCCGAGGCAGGAATAGACCCTTGGAGACAAGTCGGCTCGAGGCCGATGTATTGAATATCGACGCAATTTGAGTGTTCCATCGTCATTAGGAGGCCCTAAACGTTACAATTAACTATCATTTTTGCGTCGGATTCAATAATCTAAACTCACAGGAGAACGACCATAAGGTGCCCGAGGCAGCAATAGACCCTTGGAGACAAGTCGGCTGGAGGCCGATGTATTGAATCTCGACGCAATCTGAGTGTTCCATCGGCATTAGGAGGCCCTGAACGTTACATTTAAGAATCAGTTTCACGTCGGATTCGAAAATCTAGACTCACAAGAGAGCGAACATAAGGTGCCCGAGGCAGCAAGAGACCCTTGGAGACAAGTCGGCTTTAGGCCGATGTATTGAATCTCGACGGAATTTGAGTGTTCCATCGTCATTAGGAGGCCCTAAACGTTACAATTAACTATCATTTTTGCGTCGGATTCGATAATCTAAACTCACAGGAGAACGACCATAAGGTGCCCGAGGCAGCAACAGACACTTGGAGACAAGTCGGCTGGAGGCCGATGTATTGAATCTCGACGTAATTTGAGTGTTCCATCGTCATTAGGAGGCCCTAAACGTTACAATTAACTATCATTTTTGCGTCGGATTCGATAATCTAAACTCACAGGAGACGACCATAAGGTGCCCGCGGCAGCAACAGACTCTTGGAGACAAGTCGTCTGGTGGCCGATGTATTGAATCTCGACGCAATTTGAGTGTTCCATCGTCATTACAAGGCCCTGAACGATACAATTAACTATCATTTTTGCGTCGGATTCGAAAATCTAGACTCACAGAAGAAGGATCATATTGTGCCCGAGAGAGCAATTACCCTTGGAGACAAGTCGGCTGGAGGCCGATGTATTGAATCTCGACGCAATTTGAGTGTTCCATCGTCGTTAGGATTTCCTGAACGTTACAATTAACTATCATTTTCGCGTCGGATTCGAGAATCTAGACTCACAGGAGAACGACCATAAGGTGCCCGAGGCAGCAATAGACCCTTGGAGACAAGTCGGCTGGAGGCCGATGTATTGAATATCGACGCAATTTGAGTGTTCCATCGTCATTAGGAGGCCCTAAACGTTACAATTAACTATCATTTTTGAGTCGGATTCGATAGTCTAAACTCACAGGAGAACGACCATAAGGTGCCCGAGGCAGCAATAGACCGTTGGAGAAAAGTCGGCTGGAGGTCGATGTATTGGATCGCGACGCAATTTGAGTGTTTCATCGTCATTTGGAGGCCCTGAATGTTACAATTAACTATCAGTTTCTCGTCGGATTCGAAAATCAAGACTCACAGCAGACGGACCATTTGGTGCCCGAGGCAGCAAGATCCCCTTGGAGACAAATCGGCTGGAAGACGATGTATTGAATCTCGACGCAATTTGAGTGTTCTATCGTCATTAGGAGGCCCTGAACGTTACTATTCACTATCATTTTTGCGTCGGATTCGAAAATCTATACTCACAGGAGAAGGACCATAAGGTGCCCGAGACAGCAATATCCCCTTGGAGACAAGTCGGCTGGAGATCGATGTATTGAATCTCGACGCAATTTGAGTGTTCCATCGTCATTACAAGGCCCTGTACGTTACAATTAACTATCATTTTTGCGTCGGATTCGAAAATCTAGACTCACAGGAGAACGACCATAAGGTGAACGAGACAGCAATATCCCCTTGGAGACAAGTCGGCTGGAGGCCGATGTATTGAATCTCGACGCAATTTGAGTGTTCCAACGGCATTAGGAGGGCCTGAACGTTACAGTTAACTATCATTTTAGCGTCGGATTCGAAAATCTACTAACAGGAGAAGGGTCATATGGTGCACGAGACTGCAATATCCCCTTGGATACAAGTCCGCTGGAGGTCGATGTATTGAATCTCGACGCAATTTGAATCTTCTATCGTCATTAGGAGGCCCTGAACGTTACTATTCACTATCATTTTTGCGTCGGATTCAAAAATCCAAACTCACAGAAGAACGACCATAAGGTGCCCGAGGCAGCAATAGACCCTTGGAGACAAGTCGGCTGGAGGCCGATGTATTGAATCTCGACGCAATCTGAGTGTTCCATCGGCATTAGGAGGCCCTGAACGTTACATTTAAGAATCAGTTTCACGTCGGATTCGAAAATCTAGACTCACAAGAGAGCGAACATAAGGTGCCCGAGGCAGCAACAGACCCTTGGAGACAAGTCGGCTTTAGGCCGATGTATTGAATCTCGACGGAATTTGAGTGTTCCATCGTCATTAGGAGGCCCTAAACGTTACAATTAACTATCATTTTTGCGTCGGATTCGATAATCTAAACTCACAGGAGAACGACCATAAGGTGCCCGAGGCAGCAACAGACACTTGGAGACAAGTCGGCTGGAGGCCGATGTATTGAATCTCGACGTAATTTGAGTGTTCCATCGTCATTAGGAGGCCCTAAACGTTACAATTAACTATCATTTTTGCGTCGGATTCGATAATCTAAACTCACAGGAGACGACCATAAGGTGCCCGCGGCAGCAACAGACTCTTGGAGACAAGTCGTCTGGTGGCCGATGTATTGAATCTCGACGCAATTTGAGTGTTCCATCGTCATTACAAGGCCCTGAACGATACAATTAACTATCATTTTTGCGTCGGATTCGAAAATCTAGACTCACAGAAGAAGGATCATATTGTGCCCGAGAGAGCAATTACCCTTGGAGACAAGTCGGCTGGAGGCCGATGTATTGAATCTCGACGCAATTTGAGTGTTCCATCGTCATTAGGATTTCCTGAACGTTACAATTAACTATCATTTTCGCGTCGGATTCGAAAATCTAGACTCACAGGAGAACGACCATAAGGTGCCCGAGGCAGCAATAGACCCTTGGAGACAAGTCGGCTGGAGGCCGATGTATTGAATATCGACGCAATTTGAGTGTTCGATCGTCATTAGGAGGCCCTAAACGTTACAATTAACTATCATTTTTGCGTCGGATTCGATAGTCTAAACTCACAGGAGAACGACCATAAGGTGCCCGAGGCAGCAATAGACCGTTGGAGAAAAGTCGGCTGGAGGTCGATGTATTGGATCACGACGCAATTTGAGTGTTC
Organism: Schistocerca serialis cubense; assembly: GCF_023864345.2. Taxonomy (NCBI): domain Eukaryota; kingdom Metazoa; phylum Arthropoda; class Insecta; order Orthoptera; family Acrididae; genus Schistocerca; species Schistocerca serialis. Next base: position 59,549,090 of record NW_026047583.1, read on the forward strand.
TATCGTCATTAGGAGGCCCTGAACGTTACTATTCACTATCATTTTTGCGTCGGATTCGAAAATCTAAACTCACAGGAGAACGACCATAAGGTGCTCGAGGCAGCAACAGACCCTTGGAGACAAGTCGACTGGAGGCCGATGTATTGAATATCGACGAAATTTGAGTGTTCCATCGTCATTAGGAGGCCCTAAACGTTACAATTAACTATCATTTTTGCGTCGGATTCGATAATCTAAACTCACAGGAGAACGACCATAAGGTGCCCGAGGCAGCAACAGACTCTTGGAGACAAGTCGGCTGGAGGCTGATGTATTGAATCTCGACGCAATTTGAGTGTTCCATCGTCATTAGGAGGCCCCGAACGTTACAATTAACTATCATTTTTGCGTCGGATTCGATAATCTAAACTCACAGGAGACGACCATAAGGTGCCCGAGGCAGCAACAGACTCTTGGAGACAAGTCGGCTGGAGGCCGATGTATTGAATCTCGACGCAATTTGAGTGTTCCATCGTCATTACAAGGCCCTGAACGATACAATTAACTATCATTTTTGCGTCGGATTCGAAAATCTAGACTCACAGAAGAAGGATCATATTGTGCGCGAGACAGCAATTACCCTTGGAGACAAGTCGGCTGGAGGCCGATGTATTGAATCTCGACGCAATTTGAGTGTTCCATCGTCATTAGGAGGACCTATCGTTACAATTAATTATCATTTTTGCGTCGGATTCGATAGTCTAAACTCACAGGAGAACGACCATAAGGTGCCCGAGGCAGCAATAGACCGTTGGAGAAAAGTCGGCTGGAGGTCGATGTATTGGATCGCGACGCAATTTGAGTGATCCATCGTCATTTGGAGGCCCTAAACGTTACAATTAACTATCATTTTTGCGTCGGATTCGATAGTCTAAACTCACAGGAGAACGACCATAAGGTGCCCGAGGCAGCAATAGACCGTTGGAGAAAAGTCGGCTGGAGGTCGATGTATTGGATCACGACGCAATTTGAGTGTTCTATCGTCATTAGGAGGCCCTGAACGTTACTATTCACTATCATTTTTGCGTCGGATTCGAAAATCTATACTCACAGGAGAAGGACCGTAAGGTGCCCGAGACAGCAATATCCCCTTTGAGACAAGTCGGCTGGAGGCCGATGTATTGAATCTCGACGCAATTTGAGTGTTCCATCGTCATTACAAGGCCGTGTACGTTACAATTAACTATCATTTTTGCGTCGGATTCGAAAATCTAGACTCACAGGAGAACGACCATAAAGTGCCCGAGACAGCAATATCCCCTTGGAGACAAGTCGGCTGGAGGCCGATGTATTGAATCTAGACGCAATTTGAGTGTTCCATCGGCATCAGGAGGCCCTGAGCGTTACATTTAGGAATCAGTTTCACGTCGGATTCGAAAATCTAGACTCACATGAGAGCGAACATAAGGTGCCCGAGGCAGCAACAGACCCTTGGAGACAAGTCGGCTTTAGGTCGATGTATTGGATCTCGCCGCAATTTGAGTGCTCCATCGTCATTAGGAGGCCCTGAACGTTACAATTAACTATCAGTTTCGCGTCGGATTCGAAAATCTAGACTCACAGGAGAACGACCATAAGGTGCCCGAGGCAGGAATAGACCCTTGGAGACAAGTCGGCTCGAGGCCGATGTATTGAATATCGACGCAATTGGAGTGTTCCATCGTCATTAGGAGGCCCTAAACGTTACAATTAACTATCATTTTTGCGTCGGATTCAATAATCTAAACTCACAGGAGAACGACCATAAGGTGCCCGAGGCAGCAACAGACACTTGGAGACAAGTCGGCTGGAGGCCGATGTATTGAATCTCGACGTAATTTGAGTGTTCCATCGTCATTAGGAGGCCCTAAACGTTACAATTAACTATCATTTTTGCGTCGGATTCGATAATCTAAACTCACAGGAGAACGACCATAAGGTGCCCGAGGCAGCAACAGACCCTTGGAGACAAGTCGACTGGAGGCCGATGTATTGAATATCGACGAAATTTGAGTGTTCCATCGTCATTAGGAGGCCCTAAACGTTACAATTAACTATCATTTTTGCGTCGGATTCGATAATCTAAACTCACAGGAGAACGACCATAAGGTGCCCGAGGCAGCAACAGACACTTGGAGACAAGTCGGCTGGAGGCCGATGTATTGAATCTCGACGCAATTTGAGTGTTCCATCGTCATTACAAGGCCCTGTACGTTACAATTAACTATCATTTTTGCGTCGGATTCGAAAATCTAGACCCACAGGAGAACGACCATAAGGTGCCCGAGACAGCAATATCCCCTTGGAGACAAGTCGGCTGGAGGCCGATGTATTGAATCTCGACGCAATTTGAGGGTTCCATCGGCATTAGGAGGCCCTGAACGTTACATTTAAGAATCAGTTTCACGTCGGATTCGAAAATCTAGACTCACATGAGAGCGAACATAAGGTGCCCGTGGCAGCAACAGACCCTTGGAGACAAGTCGGCTGGAGGCCGACACAGGTCACAGGAGACGACCATAAGGTGCCCGAGGCAGCAACAGACTCTTGGAGACAAGTCGGCTGGAGGCCGATGTATTGAATCTCGACGCAATTTGAGTGTTCCATCGTCATTACAAGGCCATGAACGATACAATTAACTATCATTTTTGCGTCGGATTCGATAGTCTAATCTCACAGGAGAACGACCATAAGGTGCCCGAGGCAGCAATAGACCGTTGGAGAAAAGTCGGCTGGAGGTCGATGTATTGGATCACGACGCTGGAGGCCGATGTATTGAATCACGACGCAATTTGAGTGTTCCATCGTCATTAGGAGGCCCTAAACGTTACAATTAACTATCATTTTTGCGTCGGATTCGATAATCTAAACTCACAGGAGAACGACCATAAGGTGTCCGAGGCAGCAACAGACCCTTGGAGACAAGTCGGCTGGAGGCCGATGTATTGAATATCGACGCAATTTGAGTGTTCCATCGTCATTAGGAGGCCCTAAACGTTACAATTAACTATCATTTTTGCGTCGGATTCGATAGTCTAATCTCACAGGAGAACGACCATAAGGTGCCCGAGGCAGCAATAGACTGTTGGAGAAAAGTCGGCTGGAGGTCGATGTATTGGATCACGACGCAATTTGAGTGTTCCATCGTCATTTGGAGGCCCTGAATGCTACAATTGACTATCAGTTTCTCGTCGGATTCGAAAATCTAGACTCACAGGAGACGGACCATTTGGTGCCCGAGGCAGCAAGATCCCCTTGGAGACAAATCGGCTGGAAGACGATGTATTGAATCTCGACGTAATTTGAGTGTTCTATCGTCATTAGGAGGCCCTGAACGTTACTATTCACTATCATTTTTGCGTCGGATTCGAAAATCTATACTCACAGGAGAAGAACCATAAGGTGCCCGAGACAGCAATATCCCCTTTGAGACAAGTCGGCTGGAGGCCGATGTATTGAATCTCGACGCAATTTGAGTGTTCCATCGTCATTACAAGGCCGTGTACGTTACAATTAACTATCATTTTTGCGTCGGATTCGAAAATCTAGACTCACAGGAGAACGACCATAAGGTGCCCGAGACAGCAATATCCCCTTGGAGACAAGTCGGCTGGAGGCCGATGTATTGAATCTCGACGCAATTTGAGTGTTCCATCGGCATTAGGAGGCCCTGAACGTTACATTTAGGAATCAGTTTCACGTCGGATTCGAAAATCTAGACTCACATGAGAGCGAACATAAGGTGCCCGAGGCAGCAACAGACCCTTGGAGACAAGTCGACTGGAGGCCGATGTATTGAATATCGACGAAATTTGAGTGTTCCATCGTCATTAGGAGGCCCTAAACGTTACAATTAACTATCATTTTTGCGTCGGATTCGATAATCTAAACTCACAGGAGAACGACCATAAGGTGCCCGAGGCAGCAACAGACACTTGGAGACAAGTCGGCTGGAGGCCGATGTATTGAATCTCGACGTAATTTGAGTGTTCCATCGTCATTAGGAGGCCCTAAACGTTACAATTAACTATCATTTTTGCGTCGGATTCGACAATCTAAACTCACAGGAGACGACCATAAGGTGCCCGAGGCAGCAACAGACTCTTGGAGACAAGTCGGCTGGAGGCCGATGTATTGAATCTCGACGCAATTTGAGTGTTCCATCGTCATTACAAGGCCATGAACGATACAATTAACTATCATTTTTGCGTCGGATTCGAAAATCTAGACTCACAGAAGAAGGATCATATTGTGCCCGAGACAGCAATTACCCTTGGAGACAAGTCGGCTGGAGGCCGATGTATTGAATCTCGACGCAATTTGAGTGTTCCATCGTCATTAGGAGGCCCTGAACGTTACAATTAACTATCAGTTTCGCGTCGGATTCGAAAATCTAGACTCACAGGAGAACGACCATAAGGTGCCCGAGGCAGCAATAGACCCTTGGGGACAAGTTGGCTGGAGGCCGATGTATTGAATATCGACGCAATTTGAGTGTTCCATCGTGATTAGGAGGCCCTAAACGTTACAATTGACTATCATTTTTGCGTCGGATTCGATAATCTAAACTCACAGGAGACGACAATAAGGTGCCCGAGGCAGCAACAGACTCTTGGAGACAAGTCGGCTGGAGGCCGATGTATTGAATCTCGACGCAATTTGAGTGTTCCATCGTCATTACAAGGCCCTGAACGATACAATTAACTATCATTTTAGCGTCGGATTCGAAAATCTAGACTCACAGAAGAAGGATCATATTGTGCCCGAGACAGCAATTACCCTTGGAGACAAGTCGGCTGGAGGCCGATGTATTGAATCTCGACACAATTTGAGTGTTCCATCGTCATTAGGAGGCCCTGAACGTTACAATAAACTATCAGTTTCGCGTCGGATTCGAAAATCTAGACTCACAGGAGAACGACCATAAGGTGCCCGAGGCAGCAATAGACCCTTGGAGACAAGTCGGCTGGAGGCCGATGTATTGAATATCGACGCAATTTGAGTGTTCCATCGTCATTAGGAGGCCCTAAACGTTACAATTAACTATCATTTTTGCGTCGGATTCGATAGTCTAAACTCACAGGAGAACGACCATAAGGTGCCCGAGGCAGCAAAGACCGTTGGAGAAAAGTCGGCTGGAGGTCGATGTATTGGATCGCGACGCAATTTGAGTGTTCCATCGTCATTTGGAGACCCTGAATGTTACAATTAACTATCAGTTTCTCGTCGGATTCGAAAATCTAGACTCACAGCAGACGGACCATTTGGTGCCCGAGGCAGCAAGATCCCCTTGGAGACAAATCGGCTGGAAGACGATGTATTGAATCTAGACGCAATTTGAGTGTTCTATCGTCATTAGGAGGCCCTGAACGTTACTATTCACTACCATTTTTGCGTCGGATTCGAAAATCTATACTCACAGGAGAAGGACCATAAGGTGCCCGAGACAGCAATATCCCCTTTGAGACAAGTCGGCTGGAGGCCGATGTATTGAATCTCGACGCAATTCGAGTGTTCCATCGTCATTACAAGGCCCTGTACGTTACAATCAACTATTACTTTTGCGTCGGATTCGAAAATCTAGACTCACAGGAGAACGACCATAAGGTGCCCGAGACAGCAATAGACCCTTGGAGACAAGTCGGCTGGAGGCCGATGTATTGAATCTCGACGCAATTTGAGTGTTCCATCGGCATTAGGAGGCCCTGAACGTTACATTTAAGAATCAGTTTCACGTCGGATTCGAAAATCTAGACTCACATGAGATCGAACATAAGGTGCCCGAGGCAGCAACAGACCCTTGGAGACAAGTCGGCTTTAGGTCGATGTATTGGATCGCGACGCAATTTGAGTGTTCCATCGTCATTAGGAGGCCCTAAACGTTACAATTAACTATCATTTTTGCGTCGGATTCGATAATCTAAACTCACAGGAGAACGACCATAAGGTGCCCGAGGCAGGAATAGACCCTTGGAGACAAGTCGGCTCGAGGCCGATGTATTGAATCTCGACGCAATTTGAGTGTTCCAACGGCATTAGGAGGCCCTGAACGTTACAGTTAACTATCATTTTAGCGTCGGATTCGAAAATCTACTAACAGGAGAAGGATCATATGGTGCACGAGACTGCAATATCCCCTTGGATACAAGTCGGCTGGAGGTCGATGTATTGAATCTCGACGCAATTTGAATCTTCTATCGTCATTAGGAGGCCCTGAACGTTACTATTCACTATCATTTTTGCGTCGGATTCGAAAATCCAAACTCACAGAAGAACGACCATAAGGTGCCCGAGGCAGCAATAGACCCTTGGAGACAAGTCGGCTGGAGGCCGATGTATTGAATCTCGACGCAATTTGAGTGTTCCATCGGCATTAGGAGGCCCTGAACGTTACATTTAACTATCATTTTTGAGTCGGATTCGATAATCTAAACTCACAGGAGAACGACCATAAGGTGCCCGAGGCAGCAACAGACACTTGGAGACAAGTCGGCTGGAGGCCGATGTATTGAATCTCGACGTAATTTGAGTGTTCCATCGTCATTAGGAGGCCCTAAACGTTACAATTAAGAATCAGTTTCACGTCGGATTCGAAAATCTAGACTTACATGAGAGCGAACATAAGGTGCCCGAGACAGCAATATCCCCTTTGAGACAAGTCGGCTGGAGGCCGATGTATTGAATCTCGACGCAATTTGAGTGTTCCATCGTCATTACAAGGCCCTGTACGTTACAATTAACTATCATTTTTGCGTCGGATTCGAAAATCTAGACCCACAGGAGAACGACCATAAGGTGCCCGAGACAGCAATATCCCCTTGGAGACAAGTCGGCTGGAGGCCGATGTATTGAATCTCGACGCAATTTGAGGGTTCCATCGGCATTAGGAGGCCCTGAACGTTACATTTAAGAATCAGTTTCACGTCGGATTCGAAAATCTAGACTCACATGAGAGCGAACATAAGGTGCCCGTGGCAGCAACAGACCCTTGGAGACAAGTCGGCTTTAGGTCGATGTATTGGATCGCGACGAAATTTGAGTGTTCCATCGTCATTAGGAGGCCCTAAACGTTACAATTAACTATCATTTTTGCGTCGGATTCGATAATCTAAACTCACAGGAGAACGACCATAAGGTGCCAGAGGCAGCAACAGACACTTGGAGACAAGTCGGCTGGAGGCCGATGTATTGAATCTCGACGCAATTTGAGTGTTCCATCGTCATTAGGAGGCCTTGAACGTTACAATTAACAATCAGTTTCGCGTCGGATTCGAAAATCTAGACTCACAGGAGGACGACCATAAGGTGCCCGAGGCAGGAATAGACCCTTGGAGACAAGTCGGCTCGAGGCCGATGTATTGAATATCGACGCAATTTGAGTGTTCCATCGTCATTAGGAGGCCCTAAACGTTACAATTAACTATCATTTTTGCGTCGGATTCGACAATCTAAACTCACACGAGAACGACCATAAGGTGCCCGAGGCAGCAACAGACCCTTGGAGACAAGTCGGCTGGAGGGCGATGTATTGAATCTCGACGTAATTTGAGTGTTCCATCGTCATTAGGAGGCCCTAAACGTTACAATTAACTATCATTTTTGCGTCGGATTCGACAATCTAAACTCACAGGAGACGAACATAAGGTGCCCGAGGCAGCAACAGACTCTTGGAGACAAGTCGGCTGGAGGCCGATGTATTGAATCTCGACGCAATTTGAGTGTTCCATCGTCATTACAAGGCCATGAACGATACAATTAACTATCATTTTTGCGTCGGATTCGAAAATCTAGACTCACAGAAGAAGGATCATATTGTGCCCGAGACAGCAATTACCCTTGGAGACAAGTCGGCTGGAGGCCGATGTATTGAATCTCGACGCAATTTGAGTGTTCCATCGTCATTAGGAGGCCCTGAACGTTACAATTAACTATCAGTTTCGCGTCGGATTCGAAAATCTAGACTCACAGGAGAACGACCATAAGGTGCCCGAGGCAGCAATAGACCCTTGGAGACAAGTCGGCTGGAGGCCGATGTATTGAATCTCGACGCAATTTGAGTGTTCCATCGGCATTAGGAGGCCCTGAACGTTACATTTAAGAATCAGTTTCACGTCGGATTCGAAAATCTAGACTCACATGAGATCGAACATAAGGTGCCCGAGGCAGCAACAGACCCTTGGAGACAAGTCGGCTTTAGGTCGATGTATTGGATCGCGACGCAATTTGAGTGTTCCATCGTCATTAGGAGGCCCTAAACGTTACAATTAACTATCATTTTTGCGTCGGATTCGATAGTCTAAACTCACAGGAGAACGACCATAAGGTGCCCGAGACAGCAATATCCCCTTTGAGACAAGTCGGCTGGAGGCCGATGTATTGAATCTCGACGCAATTCGAGTGTTCCATCGTCATTACAAGGCCCTGTACGTTACAATCAACTATTATTTTTGCGTCGGATTCGAAAATCTAGACTCACAGGAGAACGACCATAAGGTGCCCGAGACAGCAATAGACCCTTGGAGACAAGTCGGCTGGAGGCCGATGTATTGAATCTCGACGCAATTTGAGTGTTCCATCGGCATTAGGAGGCCCTGAACGTTACATTTAAGAATCAGTTTCACGTCGGATTCGAAAATCTAGACTCACATGAGATCGAACATAAGGTGCCCGAGGCAGCAACAGACCCTTGGAGACAAGTCGGCTTTAGGTCGATGTATTGGATCGCGACGCAATTTGAGTGTTCCATCGTCATTAGGAGGCCCTAAACGTTACAATTAACTATCATTTTTGCGTCGGATTCGATAATCTAAACTCACAGGAGAACGACCATAAGGTGCCCGAGGCAGGAATAGACCCTTGGAGACAAGTCGGCTCGAGGCCGATGTATTGAATCTCGACGCAATTTGAGTGTTCCAACGGCATTAGGAGGCCCTGAACGTTACAGTTAACTATCATTTTAGCGTCGGATTCGAAAATCTACTAACAGGAGAAGGATCATATTGTGCACGAGACTGCAATATCCCCTTGGATACAAGTCGGCTGGAGGTCGATGTATTGAATCTCGACGCAATTTGAATCTTCTATCGTCATTAGGAGGCCCTGAACGTTACTATTCACTATCATTTTTGCGTCGGATTCGAAAATCCAAACTCACAGAAGAACGACCATAAGGTGCCCGAGGCAGCAATAGACCCTTGGAGACAAGTCGGCTGGAGGCCGATGTATTGAATCTCGACGCAATTTGAGTGTTCCATCGGCATTAGGAGGCCCTGAACGTTACATTTAAGAATCAGTTACACGTCGGATTCGAAAATCTAGACTCACAAGAGAGCGAACATAAGGTGCCCGAGGCAGCAACAGACCCTTGGAGACAAGTCGGCTTTAGGCCGATGTATTGAATCTCGACGCAATTTGAATGTCCCATCGTCATTAGGAGGCCCTAAACGTCACAATTAACTATCAATTTTGCGTCGGATTCGACAATCTAAACTCACACGAGAACGACCATATGGTGCCCGAGGCAGCAACAGACCCTTGGAGACAAGTAGGCTGGAGGCCGATGTATTGAATCTCGACGCAATTTGAGTCTTCTATCGTCATTAGGAGGCCCTAAACGTTACTATTCACTATCATTTTTGCGTCGGATTCGATAATCTAAACTCACAGGAGAACGACCATAAGGTGCCCGAGGCAGCAACAGACACTTGGAGACAAGTCGGCTGGAGGCAGATGTATTGAATCTCGACGTAATTTGAGTCTTCCATCGTCATTAGGAGGCCTAAACGTTACAATTAACTATCATTTTTGCGTCGGATTCGATAATCTAATCTCACAGGAGACGACCATAAGGTGCCCGAGGCAGCAACAGACACTTGGACACAAGTCGGCTGGAGGCCGATGTATTGAATATCGACGCAATTTGAGTGTTCCATCGTCATTAGGAGGCCCTAAACGTTACAATTAACCATCACTTTTGCGTCGGATGCGATAGTCTAAATTCACAGGAGAACGACCATAAGGTGCACGAGGCAGCAATAGACCGTTGGAGAAAAGTCGGCTGGAGGTCGATGTATTGGATCGCGACGCAATTTGAGTGTTCCATCGTCATTTGGAGGCCCTGAATGTAACAATTAACTATCAGTTTCTCGTCGGATTCGAAAATCTAGACTCACAGCAGACGGACCATTTGGTGCCCGAGGCAGCAAGATCCCCTTGGAGACAAATCGGCTGGAGGACGATGTATTGAATCTCGACGCAATTTGAGTGTTCCATCGTCATTAGGAGGCCTTAAACGTTACAACTAACTATCATTTTTGCGTCGGATTCGATAATCTAAACTCACAGGAGATGACCATAAGGTGCCCGAGGCAGCAACAGACTCTTGGAGACAAGTCGGCTGGAGGCCGATGTATTGAATCTCGACGCAATTTGAGTGTTCCATCGTCATTACAAGGCCCTGAACGATACAATTAACTATCATTTTTGCGTCGGATTCGAAAATCTAGACTCACAGAAGAAGGATCATATTGTGCCCGAGACAGCAATTACCCTTGCAGACAAGTCGGCTGGAAGCCGATGTATTGAATCTCGACGCAATTTGAGTGTTCCATCGTCATTAGGAGGCCCTGAACGTTACAATTAACTATCAGTTTCGCGTCGGATTCGAAAATCTAGACTCACAGGAGAACGACCATGTGGTGCCCGAGGCAGCAATAGACCCTTGGAGACAAGTCGGCTGGAGGCCGATGTATTGAATATCGACGTAATTTGAGTGTTCCATCGTCATTAGGAGGCCCTAAACGTTACAATTAACTATCATTTTTGCGTCGGATTCGATAATCTAAACTCACAGGAGAACGACCAAAAGGTGCCCGAGGCAGCAACAGACCCTTGGAGACAAGTCGACTGGAGGCCGATGTATTGAATATCGACGAAATTTGAGTGTTCCATCGTCATTAGGAGGCCCTGAACGTTACATTTAAGGATCAGTTTCACGTCGGATTCGAAAATCTAGACTCACAAGAGAGCGAACATAAGGTGCCCGAGGCAGCAACAGACCCTTGGAGACAAGTCGGCTTTAGGCCGATGTATTGAATCTCGACGCAATTTGAGTGTCCCATCGTCATTAGGAGGCCCTAAACGTCACAATTAACTATCAATTTTGCGTCGGATTCGACAATCTAAACTCACACGAGAACGACCATATGGTGCCCGAGGCAGCAACAGACCCTTGGAGACAAGTCGGCTGGAGGCCGATGTATTGAATCTCGACGCAATTTCAGTCTTCTATCGTCATTAGGAGGCCCTAAACGTTACAATTAACTATCATTTTTGCGTCGGATTCGATAATCTAAACTCACAGGAGAACGACCATAAGGTGCCCGAGGCAGGAATAGACCCTTGGAGACAAGTCGGCTCGAGGCCGATGTATTGAATCTCGACGCAATTTGAGTGTTCCAACGGCATTAGGAGGCCCTGAACGTTACAGTTAACTATCATTTTAGCGTCGGATTCGAAAATCTACTAACAGGAGAAGGATCATATGGTGCACGAGACTGCAATATCCCCTTGGATACAAGTCGGCTGGAGGTCGATGTATTGAATCTCGACGCAATTTGAATCTTCTATCGTCATTAGGAGGCCCTGAACGTTACTATTCACTATCATTTTTGCGTCGGATTCGAAAATCCAAACTCACAGAAGAACGACCATAAGGTGCCCGAGGCAGCAATAGACCCTTGGAGACAAGTCGGCTGGAGGCCGATGTATTGAATCTCGACGCAATTTGAGTGTTCCATCGGCATTAGGAGGCCCTGAACGTTACATTTAAGAATCAGTTACACGTCGGATTCGAAAATCTAGACTCACAAGAGAGCGAACATAAGGTGCCCGAGGCAGCAACAGACCCTTGGAGACAAGTCGGCTTTAGGCCGATGTATTGAATCTCGACGCAATTTGAATGTCCCATCGTCATTAGGAGGCCCTAAACGTCACAATTAACTATCAATTTTGCGTCGGATTCGACAATCTAAACTCACACGAGAACGACCATATGGTGCCCGAGGCAGCAACAGACCCTTGGAGACAAGTAGGCTGGAGGCCGATGTATTGAATCTCGACGCAATTTGAGTCTTCTATCGTCATTAGGAGGCCCTAAACGTTACTATTCACTATCATTTTTGCGTCGGATTCGATAATCTAAACTCACAGGAGAACGACCATAAGGTGCCCGAGGCAGCAACAGACCCTTGGAGACAAGTCGACTGGAGGCCGATGTATTGAATATCGACGAAATTTGAGTGTTCCATCGTCATTAGGAGGCCCTAAACGTTACAATTAACTATCATTTTTGCGTCGGATTCGATAATCTAAACTCACAGGAGAACGACCATAAGGTGCCCGAGGCAGCAACAGACACTTGGAGACAAGTCGGCTGGAGGCAGATGTATTGAATCTCGACGTAATTTGAGTGTTCCATCGTCATTAGGAGGCCTAAACGTTACAATTAACTATCATTTTTGCGTCGGATTCGATAATCTAATCTCACAGGAGACGACCATAAGGTGCCCGAGGCAGCAACAGACTCTTGGACACAAGTCGGCTGGAGGCCGATGTATTGAATATCGACGCAATTTGAGTGTTCCATCGTCATTAGGAGGCCCTAAACGTTACAATTAACCATCACTTTTGCGTCGGATGCGATAGTCTAAATTCACAGGAGAACGACCATAAGGTGCACGAGGCAGCAATAGACCGTTGGAGAAAAGTCGGCTGGAGGTCGATGTATTGGATCGCGACGCAATTTGAGTGTTCCATCGTCATTTGGAGGCCCTGAATGTAACAATTAACTATCAGTTTCTCGTCGGATTCGAAAATCTAGACTCACAGCAGACGGACCATTTGGTGCCCGAGGCAGCAAGATCCCCTTGGAGACAAATCGGCTGGAGGACGATGTATTGAATCTCGACGCAATTTGAGTGTTCCATCGTCATTAGGATGCCTTAAACGTTACAACTAACTATCATTTTTGCGTCGGATTCGATAATCTAAACTCACAGGAGATGACCATAAGGTGCCCGAGGCAGCAACAGACTCTTGGAGACAAGTCGGCTGGAGGCCGATGTATTGAATCTCGACGCAATTTGAGTGTTCCATCGTCATTACAAGGCCCTGAACGATACAATTAACTATCATTTTTGCGTCGGATTCGAAAATCTAGACTCACAGAAGAAGGATCATATTGTGCCCGAGACAGCAATTACCCTTGGAGACAAGTCGGCTGGAAGCCGATGTATTGAATCTCGACGCAATTTGAGTGTTCCATCGTCATTAGGAGGCCCTGAACGTTACAATTAACTATCAGTTTCGCGTCGGATTCGAAAATCTAGACTCACAGGAGAACGACCATGTGGTGCCCGAGGCAGCAATAGACCCTTGGAGACAAGTCGGCTGGAGGCCGATGTATTGAATATCGACGTAATTTGAGTGTTCCATCGTCATTAGGAGGCCCTAAACGTTACAATTAACTATCATTTTTGCGTCGGATTCGATAATCTAAACTCACAGGAGAACGACCAAAAGGTGCCCGAGGCAGCAACAGACCCTTGGAGACAAGTCGACTGGAGGCCGATGTATTGAATATCGACGAAATTTGAGTGTTCCATCGTCATTAGGAGGCCCTGAACGTTACATTTAAGGATCAGTTTCACATCGGATTCGAAAATCTAGACTCACAAGAGAGCGAACATAAGGTGCCCGAGGCAGCAACAGACCCTTGGAGACAAGTCGGCTTTAGGCCGATGTATTGAATCTCGACGCAATTTGAGTGTCCCATCGTCATTAGGAGGCCCTAAACGTCACAATTAACTATCAATTTTGCGTCGGATTCGACAATCTAAACTCACACGAGAACGACCATATGGTGCCCGAGGCAGCAACAGACCCTTGGAGACAAGTCGGCTGGAGGCCGATGTATTGAATCTCGACGCAATTTCAGTCTTCTATCGTCATTAGGAGGCCCTAAACGTTACAATTAACTATCATTTTTGCGTCGGATTCGATAATCTAAACTCACAGGAGAACGACCATAAGGTGCCCGAGGCAGCAACAGACCCTTGGAGACAAGTCGACTGGAGGCCGATGTATTGAATATCGACGAAATTTGAGTGTTCCATCGTCATTAGGAGGCCCTGAACGTTACTATTCACTATCATTTTTGCGTCGGATTCGATAATCTAATCTCACAGGAGACGACCATAAGGTGCCCGAGGCAGCAACAGACTCTTGGAGACAAGTCGGCTGGAGGCCGATGTATTGAATATCGACGCAATTTGAGTGTTCCATCGTCATTAGGAGGCCCTAAACGTTACAATTAACCATCACTTTTGCGTCGGATTCGATAGTCTAAATTCACAGGAGAACGACCATAAGGTGCACGAGGCAGCAATAGACCGTTGGAGAAAAGTCGGCTGGAGGTCGATGTATTGGATCGCGACGCAATTTGAGTGTTCCATCGTCATTTGGAGGCCCTGAATGTAACAATTAACTATCAGTTTCTCGTCGGATTCGAAAATCTAGACTCACAGCAGACGGACCATTTGGTGCCCGAGGCAGCAAGATCCCCTTGGAGACAAATCGGCTGGAGGACGATGTATTGAATCTCGACGCAATTTGAGTGTTCCATCGTCATTACAAGGCCCTGTACGTTACAATTAACTATCATTTTTGCGTCGGATTCGAAAATCTAGACTCACAGGAGAACGACCATAAGGTGCCCGAGACAGCAATATCCCCTTGGAGACAAGTCGGCTGGAGGCCGATGTATTGAATCTCGACGCAATTTGAGTGTTCCATCGGCATTAGGAGGCCCTGAACGTTACAGTTAACTATCATTTTAGCGTCGGATTCGAAAATCTACTAACAGGAGAAGGATCATATGGTGCACGAGACTGCAATATCCCCTTGGATACAAGTCGGCTGGAGGTCGATGTATTGAATCTCGACGCAATTTGAATCTTCTATCGTCATTAGGAAGCCCTGAACGTTACAATTAACTATCATTTTTGCGTCGGATTCGATAGTCTAAACTCACAGGAGAACGACCATAAGGTGCCCGAGGCAGCAATAGACCGTTGGAGAAAGGTCGGCTGGAGGTCGATGTATTGGATCACGACGCAATTTGAGTGTTCCATCGTCATTTGGAGGCCCTGAATGTTACAATTAACTATCAGTTTCTCGTCGGATTCGAAAATCTAGACTCACAGGAGACGGACCATTTGGTGCCCGAGGCAGACAAATCGGCTGGAAGACGATGCATTGAATCTCGACGCAATTTGAGTGTTCTATCGTCATTAGGAGGCCCTGAACGTTACTATTCACTATCATTTTTGCGTCGGATTCGAAAATCTATACTCACAGGAGAAGGACCATAAGGTGCCCGAGACAGCAATATCCCCTTTGAGACAAGTCGGCTGGAGGCCGATGTATTGAATCTCGACGCAATTTGAGTGTTCCATCGTCATTACAAGGCCGTGTACGTTACAATTAACTATCATTTTTGCGTCGGATTCGAAAATCTAGACTCACAGGAGAACGACCATAAGGTGCCCGAGACTGCAATATCCCCTTGGAGACAAGTCGGCTGGAGGCCGATGTATTGAATCTCGACATAATTTGAGTGTTCCATCGTCATTAGGAGGCCCTAAACGTTACAATTAACTATCATTTTTGCGTCGGATTCGATAATCTAAACTCACAGGAGAACGACCATAAGGTGCCCGAGGCAGCAACAGACCCTTGGAGACAAGTCGACTGGAGGCCGATGTATTGAATATCGACGAAATTTGAGTGTTCCATCGTCATTAGGAGGCCCTAAACGTTATAATTAACTATCATTTTTGCGTCGGATTCGATAATCTAAACTCACAGGAGAACGACCATAAGGTGCCCGAGGCAGCAACAGACACTTGGAGACAAGTCGGCTGGAGGCCGATGTATTGAATCTCGACGTCATTTGAGTGTTCCATCGTCATTAGGAGGCCCTAAACGTTACAATTAAGAATCAGTTTCACGTCGGATTCGAAAATCTACACTCACATGAGAGCGAACATAAGGTGCCCGAGACAGCAATATCCCCTTTGAGACAAGTCGGCTGGAGGCCGATGTATTGAATCTCGACGCAATTTGAGTGTTCCATCGTCATTACAAGGCCCTGTACGTTACAATTAACTATCATTTTTGCGTCGGATTCGAAAATCTAGACTCACAGGAGAACGACCATAAGGTGCCCGAGACAGCAATATCCCCTTGGAGACAAGTCGGCTGGAGGCCGATGTATTGAATCTCGACGAAATTTGAGTGTTCCATCGGCATTAGGAGGCCCTGAACGTTACATTTAAGAATCAGTTTCACGTCGGATTCGAAAATCTAGACTCACATGAGAGCGAACATAAGGTGCCCGTGGCAGCAACAGACCCTTGGAGACAAGTCGGCTTTAGGTCGATGTATTGGATCGCGACGCAATTTGAGTGTTCCATCGTCATTAGGAGGCCCTAAACGTTAATATTAACTATCATTTTTGCGTCGGATTCGATAATCTAAACTCACAGGAGAACGACCATAAGGTGCCCGAGGCAGCAACAGACACTTGGAGACAAGTCGGCTGGAGGCCGATGTATTGTATCTCGACGCAATTTGAGAGTTCCATCGTCATTAGGAGGCCCTGAACGTTACAATTAACAATCAGTTTCGCGTCGGATTCGAAAATCTAGACTCACAGGAGAACGACCATAAGGTGCCCGAGGCAGGAATAGACCCTTGGAGACAAGTCGGCTCGAGGCCGATGTATTGAATATCGACGCAATTTGAGTGTTCCATCGTCATTAGGAGGCCCTAAACGTTACAATTAACTATCATATTTGCGTCGGATTCGATAGTCTAAACTCACAGGAGAACGACCATATGGTGCCCGAGGCAGCAATAGACCGTTGGAGAAAAGTCGGCTGGAGGTCGATGTATTGGATCGCGACGCAATTTGAGTGTTCCATCGTCATTTGGAGGCCGTGAATGTTACAAGTAACTATCAGTTTCTCGTCGGATTCGAAAATCTAGACTCACAGCAGACGGACCATTTGGTGCCCGAGGCAGCAAGATCCCCTTGGAGACAAATCGGCTGGAAGACGATGTATTGAATCTCGACGCAATTTGAGTGTTCCATCGTCATTACAAGGCCCTGTACGTTACAATTAACTATCAATTTTGCGTCGGATTCGAAAATCTAGACTCACAGGAGAACAACCATAAGGTGCCCGAGACAGCAATATCCCCTTGGAGACAAGTCGACTGGAGGCCGATGTATTGAATCTCGACGCAATTTGAGTGTTCCAACGGCATTAGGAGGCCCTGAACGTTACAGTGAACTATCATTTTAGCGTCGGATTCGAAAATCTACTAACAGGAGAAGGATCATATGGTGCACGAGACTGCAATATCCCCTTGGATACAAGTCGGCTGGAGGTCGATGTATTGAATCTCGACGCAATTTGAATCTTCTATCGTCATTAGGAGGCCCTGAACGTTACTATTCACTATCATTTTTGCGTCGGATTCGAAAATCCAAACTCACAGGAAAACGATCATAAGGTGCCCGAGGCAGCAATAGACCCTTGGAGACAAGTCGGCTGGAGGCCGATGTATTGAATCTCGACGCAATTTGAGTGTTCCATCGGCATTAGGAGGCCCTGAACGTTACATTTAAGAATCAGTTTCACGTCGGATTCGAAAATCTAGACTCAAAAGAGAGCGAACATAAGGTGCCCGAGGCAGCAACAGACCCTTGGAGACAAGTCGGCTTTAGGCCGATGTATTGAATCTCGACGCAATTTGAGTGTCCCATCGTCATTAGGAGGCCCTAAACGTTACAATTAACTATCATTTTTGCGTCGGATTCGATAATCTAAACTCACAGGAGAACGACCATAAGGTGCCCGAGGCAGCAATAGACCCTTGGAGACAAGTCGGCTGGAGGCCGATGTATTGAATATCGACGCAATTTGAGTGTTCCATCGTCATTAGGAGGCCCTAAACGTTACAATTAACTATCATTTTTGCGTCGGATTCGATAGTCTAAACTCACTGGAGAACGACCATAAGGTGCCCGAGGCAGCAATAGACCGTTGGAGAAAAGTCGGCTGGAGGTCGATGTATTGGATCGCGACGCAATTTGAGTGTTCCATCGTCATTTGGAGGCCCTGAATGTTACAATTAACTATCAGTTTCTCGTCGGATTCGAAAATCTAGACTCACAGCAGACGGACCATTTGGTGCCCGAGGCAGCAAGATCCCCTTGGAGACAAATCAGCTGGAGGACAATGTATTGGATCGCGACGCAATTTGAGTGTTCCATCGTCATTACAAGGCCCTGTACGTTACAATTAGCTATCATTTTTGCGTCGGATTCGAAAATCTAGACTCACAGGAGAACGACCATAAGGTGCCCGAGACAGCAATATCCCCTTGGAGACTAGTCGGCTGGAGGCCGATGTATTGAATCTCGACGCAATTTGAGTGTTCCATCGGCATTAGGAGGCCCTGAACGTTACATTTAAGAATCAGTTTCACGTCGGATTCGAAAATCTAGACTCACATGAGAGCGAACTTAAGGTGCCCGAGGCAGCAACAGACCCTTGGAGACAAGTCGGCTTTAGGTCGATGTATTGGATCGCGACGCAATTTGAGTGTTCCATCGTCATTAGAAGGCCCTAAACGTTACAATTAACTATCATTTATGCGTCGGATTCGATAATCTAAACTCACAGGAGAACGACCATAAGGTGCCCGAGGCAGCAACAGACACTTGGAGACAAGTCGGCTGGAGGCCGATGTACTGAATCTCGACGCAATTTGAGTGTTCCATCGTCATTAGGAGGCCCTGAACGTTACAATTAACTATCAGTTTCGCGTCGGATTCGAAAATCTAGGCTCACAGGAGAACGACCATAAGGTGCCCGAGGCAGGAATAGACCCTTGGAGACAAGTCGGCTCGAGGCCGATGTATTGAATATCGACGCAATTTGAGTGTTCCATCGTCATTAGGAGGCCCTAAACGTTACAATTAACTATCATATTTGCGTCTAATTCGATAGTCTAAACTCACAGGAGAACGACCATATGGTGCCCGAGGCAGCAATAGACCGTTGGAGAAAAGTCGGCTGGAGGTCGATGTATTGGATCGCGACGCAATTTGAGGGTTCCATCGTCATTTGGAGGCCCTGAATGTTACAAGTAACTATCAGTTTCTCGTCGGATTCGAAAATCTAGACTCACAGCAGACGGACCATTTGGTGCCCGAGGCAGCAAGATCCCCTTGGAGACAAATCGGCTGGAAGACGATGTATTGAATGTCGACGCAATTTGAGTGTTCCATCGTCATTACAAGGCCCTGTACGTTTTAATTAACTATCAATTTTGCGTCGGATTCTAAAATCTAGACTCACAGGAGAACAACCATAAGGTGCCCGAGACAGCAATATCCCCTTGGAGACAAGTCGACTGGAGGCCGATGTATTGAATCTCGACGCAATTTGAGTGTTCCAACGGCATTAGGAGGCCCTGAACGTTACAGTGAACTATCATTTTAGCGTCGGATTCGAAAATCTACTAACAGGAGAAGGATCATATGGTGCACGAGACTGCAATATCCCCTTGGATACAAGTCGGCTGGAGGTCGATGTATTGAATCTCGACGCAATTTGAATCTTCTATCGTCATTAGGAGGCCCTGAACGTTACTATTCACTATCATTTTTGCGTCGGATTCGAAAATCCAAACTCACAGGAAAACGACCATAAGGTGCCCGAGGCAGCAATAGACCCTTGGAGACAAGTCGGCTGGAGGCCGATGTATTGAATCTCGACGCAATTTGAGTGTTCCATCGGCATTAGGAGGCCCTGAACGTTACATTTAAGAATCAGTTTCACGTCGGATTCGAAAATCTAGACTCAAAAGAGAGCGAACATAAGGTGCCCGAGGCAGCAACAGACCCTTGGAGACAAGTCGGCTTTAGGCCGATGTATTGAATCTCGACGCAATTTGAGTGTCCCATCGTCATTAGGAGTCCCTAAACGTTACAATTAACTATCATTTTTGCGTCGGATTCGATAATCTAAACTCACAGGAGAACGACCATAAGGTGCCCGAGGCAGCAATAGACCCTTGGAGACAAGTCGGCTGGAGGCCGATGTATTGAATATCGACGCAATTTGAGTGTTCCATCGTCATTAGGAGGCCCTAAACGTTACAATTAACTATCATTTTTGCGTCGGATTCGATAGTCTAAACTCACTGGAGAACGACAATAAGGTGCCCGAGGCAGCAATAGACCGTTGGAGAAAAGTCGGCTGGAGGTCGATGTATTGGATCGCGACGCAATTTGAGTGTTCCATCGTCATTTGGAGGCCCTGAATGTTACAATTAACTATCAGTTTCTCGTCGGATTCGAAAATCTAGACTCACAGCAGACGGACCATTTGGTGCCCGAGGCAGCAAGATCCCCTTGGAGACAAATCAGCTGGAGGACAATGTATTGGATCGCGACGCAATTTGAGTGTTCCATCGTCATTACAAGGCCCTGTACGTTACAATTAGCTATCATTTTTGCGTCGGATTCGAAAATCTAGACTCAATGAGAACGACCATAAGGTGCCCGAGACAGCAATATCCCCTTGGAGACTAGTCGGCTGGAGGCCGATGTATTGAATCTCGACGCAATTTGAGTGTTCCATCGGCATTAGGAGGCCCTGAACGTTACATTTAAGAATCAGTTTCACGTCGGATTCGAAAATGTAGACTCACATGAGAGCGAACTTAAGGTGCCCGAGGCAGCAACAGACCCTTGGAGACAAGTCGGCTTTAGGTCGATGTATTGGATCGCGACGCAATTTGAGTGTTCCATCGTCATTAGAAAGCCCTAAACGTTACAATTAACTATCATTTTTGCGTCGGATTCGATAATCTAAACTCACAGGAGAACGACCATAAGGTGCCCGAGGCAGCAACAGACACTTGGAGACAAGTCGGCTGGAGGCCGATGTATTGAATCTCGACGCAATTTGAGTGTTCCATCGTCATTAGGAGGCCCTGAACGTTACAATTAACTATCAGTTTCGCGTCGGATTCGAAAATCTAGGCTCACAGGAGAACGACCATAAGGTGCCCGAGGCAGCAATAGACCCTTGGAGACAAGTCGGCTGGAGGCCGATGTATTGAATCTCGACGCAATTTGAGTGTCCCATCGTCATTAGGAGGCCCTAAACGTTACAATTAACTATCATTTTTGCGTCGGATTCGATAGTCTAAACTCACTGGAGAACGACCATAAGGTGCCCGAGGCAGCAATAGACCGTTGGAGAAAAGTCGGCTGGAGGTCGATGTATTGGATCGCGACGCAATTTGAGTGTTCCATCGTCATTTGGAGGCCCTGAATGTTACAATTAACTATCAGTTTCTCGTCGGATTCGAAAATCTAGACTCACAGCAGACGGACCATTTGGTGCCCGAGGCGGCAAGATCCCCTTGGAGACGAATCGGCTGGAAGACGATGTATTGAATCTAGACGCAATTTGAGTGTTCTATCGTCATTAGGAGGCCCTGAACGTTACTATTCACTACCATTTTTGCGTCGGATTCGAAAATCTATACTCACAGGAGAAGGACCATAAGGTGCCCGAGACAGCAATATCCCCTTTGAGACAAGTCGGCTGGAGGCCGATGTATTGAATCTCGACGCAATTTGAGTGTTCCATCGTCATTACAAGGCCCTGTACGTTACAATTAACTATCATTTTTGCGTCGGATTCGAAAATCTATACTCACAGGAGAAGGACCATAAGGTGCCCGAGACAGCAATATCCCCTTTGAGACAAGTCGGCTGGAGGCCGATGTATTGAATCTCGACGCAATTTGAGTGTTCCAACGGCATTAGGAGGCCCTGAACGTTACAGTTAACTATCATTTTAGCGTCGGATTCGAAAATCTACTAACAGGAGAAGGATCATACGGTGCACGAGACTGCAATATCCCCTTGGATACAAGTCGGCTGGAGGTCGATGTATTGAATCTCGACGCAATTTGAATCTTCTAACGTCATTAGGAGGCCCTGAACGTTACTATTCACTATCATTTTTGCGTCGGATTCGAAAATCCAAACTCACAGGAGAACGACCATATGGTGCCCGAGGCAGCAATAGACCCTTGGAGACAAGTCGGCTGGAGGCCGATGTATTGAATCTCGACGCAATTTGAGTGTTCCATCGGCATTAGGAGGCCCTGAACGTTACATTTAAGAATCAGTTTCACGTCGGATTCGAAAATCTAGACTCAAAAGAGAGCGAACATAAGGTGCCCGAGGCAGCAACAGACCCTTGGAGACAAGTCGGCTTTAGGCCGATGTATTGAATCTCGACGCAATTTGAGTGTCCCATCGTCATTAGGAGGCCCTAAACGTTACAATTAACTATCATTTTTGCGTCGGATTCGATAATCTAAACTCACAGGAGAACGACCATAAGGTGCCCGAGGCAGCAATAGACCCTTGGAGACAAGTCGGCTGGAGGCCGATGTATTGAATATCGACGCAATTTGAGTGTTCCATCGTCATTAGGAGGCCCTAAACGTTACAATTAACTATCATTTTTGCGTCGGATTCGATAGTCTAAACTCACTGGAGAACGACCATAAGGTGCCCGAGGCAGCAATAGACCGTTGGAGAAAAGTCGGCTGGAGGTCGATGTATTGGATCGCGACGCAATTTGAGTGTTCCATCGTCATTTGGAGGCCCTGAATGTTACAATTAACTATCAGTTTCTCGTCGGATTCGAAAATCTAGACTCACAGCAGACGGACCATTTGGTGCCCGAGGCAGCAAGATCCCCTTGGAGACAAATCAGCTGGAGGACAATGTATTGGATCGCGACGCAATTTGAGTGTTCCATCGTCATTACAAGGCCCTGTACGTTACAATTAGCTATCATTTTTGCGTCGGATTCGAAAATCTAGACTCACAGGAGAACGACCATAAGGTGCCCGAGACAGCAATATCCCCTTGGAGACTAGTCGGCTGGAGGCCGATGTATTGAATCTCGACGCAATTTGAGTGTTCCATCGGCATTAGGAGGCCCTGAACGTTACATTTAAGAATCAGTTTCACGTCGGATTCGAAAATGTAGACTCACATGAGAGCGAACTTAAGGTGCCCGAGGCAGCAACAGACCCTTGGAGACAAGTCGGCTTTAGGTCGATGTATTGGATCGCGACGCAATTTGAGTGTTCCATCGTCATTAGAAGGCCCTAAACGTTACAATTAACTATCATTTTTGCGTCGGATTCGATAATCTAAACTCACAGGAGAACGACCATAAGGTGCCCGAGGCAGCAACAGACACTTGGAGACAAGTCGGCTGGAGGCCGATGTATTGAATCTCGACGCAATTTGAGTGTTCCATCGTCATTAGGAGGCCCTGAACGTTACAATTAACTATCAGTTTCGCGTCGGATTCGAAAATCTAGGCTCACAGGAGAACGACCATAAGGTGCCCGAGGCAGCAATAGACCCTTGGAGACAAGTCGGCTGGAGGCCGATGTATTGAATCTCGACGCAATTTGAGTGTCCCATCGTCATTAGGAGGCCCTAAACGTTACAATTAACTATCATTTTTGCGTCGGATTCGATAGTCTAAACTCACTGGAGAACGACCATAAGGTGCCCGAGGCAGCAATAGACCGTTGGAGAAAAGTCGGCTGGAGGTCGATGTATTGGATCGCGACGCAATTTGAGTGTTCCATCGTCATTTGGAGGCCCTGAATGTTACAATTAACTATCAGTTTCTCGTCGGATTCGAAAATCTAGACTCACAGCAGACGGACCATTTGGTGCCCGAGGCGGCAAGATCCCCTTGGAGACGAATCGGCTGGAAGACGATGTATTGAATCTAGACGCAATTTGAGAGTTCTATCGTCATTAGGAGGCCCTGAACGTTACTATTCACTACCATTTTTGCGTCGGATTCGAAAATCTATACTCACAGGAGAAGGACCATAAGGTGCCCGAGACAGCAATATCCCCTTTGAGACAAGTCGGCTGGAGGCCGATGTATTGAATCTCGACGCAATTTGAGTGTTCCATCGTCATTACAAGGCCCTGTACGTTACAATTAACTATCATTTTTGCGCCGGATTCGAAAATCTATACTCACAGGAGAAGGACCATAAGGTGCCCGAGACAGCAATATCCCCTTTGAGACAAGTCGGCTGGAGGCCGATGTATTGAATCTCGACGCAATTTGAGTGTTCCAACGGCATTAGGAGGCCCTGAACGTTACAGTTAACTATCATTTTAGCGTCGGATTCGAAAATCTACTAACAGGAGAAGGATCATACGGTGCACGAGACTGCAATATCCCCTTGGATACAAGTCGGCTGGAGGTCGATGTATTGAATCTCGACGCAATTTGAATCTTCTAACGTCATTAGGAGGCCCTGAACGTTACTATTCACTATCATTTTTGCGTCGGATTCGAAAATCCAAACTCACAGGAGAACGACCATATGGTGCCCGAGGCAGCAATAGACCCTTGGAGACAAGTCGGCTGGAGGCCGATGTATTGAATATCGACGCAATTTGAGTGTTCCATCGTCATTAGGAGGCCCTAAACGTTACAATTAACTATCATTTTTGCGTCGGATTCGATAGTCTAAACTCACTGGAGAACGACCATAAGGTGCCCGAGGCAGCAATAGACCGTTGGAGAAAAGTCGGCTGGAGGTCGATGTATTGGATCGCGACGCAATTTGAGTGTTCCATCGTCATTTGGAGGCCCTGAATGTTACAATTAACTATCAGTTTCTCGTCGGATTCGAAAATCTAGACTCACAGCAGACGGACCATTTGGTGCCCGAGGCAGCAAGATCCCCTTGGAGACAAATCAGCTGGAGGACAATGTATTGGATCGCGACGCAATTTGAGTGTTCCATCGTCATTACAAGGCCCTGTACGTTACAATTAGCTATCATTTTTGCGTCGGATTCGAAAATCTAGACTCACAGGAGAACGACCATAAGGTGCCCGAGACAGCAATATCCCCTTGGAGACTAGTCTGCTGGAGGCCGATGTATTGAATCTCGACGCAATTTGAGTGTTCCATCGGCATTAGGAGGCCCTGAACGTTACATTTAAGAATCAGTTTCACGTCGGATTCGAAAATGTAGACTCACATGAGAGCGAACTTAAGGTGCCCGAGGCAGCAACAGACCCTTGGAGACAAGTCGGCTTTAGGTCGATGTATTGGATCGCGACGCAATTTGAGTGTTCCATCGTCATTAGAAGGCCCTAAACGTTACAATTAACTATCATTTTTGCGTCGGATTCGATAATCTAAACTCACAGGAGAACGACCATAAGGTGCCCGAGGCAGCAACAGACACTTGGAGACAAGTCGGCTGGAGGCCGATGTATTGAATCTCGACGCAATTTGAGTGTTCCATCGTCATTAGGAGGCCCTGAACGTTACAATTAACTATCAGTTTCGCGTCGGATTCGAAAATCTAGGCTCACAGGAGAACGACCATAAGGTGCCCGAGGCAGCAATAGACCCTTGGAGACAAGTCGGCTGGAGGCCGATGTATTGAATCTCGACGCAATTTGAGTGTCCCATCGTCATTAGGAGGCCCTAAACGTTACAATTAACTATCATTTTTGCGTCGGATTCGATAGTCTAAACTCACTGGAGAACGACCATAAGGTGCCCGAGGCAGCAATAGACCGTTGGAGACAAGTCGGCTGGAGGCCGATGTATTGAATCTCGACGCAATTTGAGTGTTCCATCGGCATTAGGAGGCCCTGAACGTTACATTTAAGAATCAGTTTCACGTCGGATTCGAAAATCTAGACTCAAAAGAGAGCGAACATAAGGTGCCCGAGGCAGCAACAGACCCTTGGAGACAAGTCGGCTTTAGGCCGATGTATTGAATCTCGACGCAATTTGAGTGTCCCATCGTCATTAGGAGGCCCTAAACGTTACAATTAACTATCATTTTTGCGTCGGATTCGATAATCTAAACTCACAGGAGAACGACCATAAGGTGCCCGAGGCAGCAATAGACCCTTGGAGACAAGTCGGCTGGAGGCCGATGTATTGAATATCGACGCAATTTGAGTGTTCCATCGTCATTAGGAGGCCCTAAACGTTACAATTAACTATCATTTTTGCGTCGGATTCGATAGTCTAAACTCACTGGAGAACGACCATAAGGTGCCCGAGGCAGCAATAGACCGTTGGAGAAAAGTCGGCTGGAGGTCGATGTATTGGATCGCGACGCAATTTGAGTGTTCCATCGTCATTTGGAGGCCCTGAATGTTACAATTAACTATCAGTTTCTCGTCGGATTCGAAAATCTAGACTCACAGCAGACGGACCATTTGGTGCCCGAGGCAGCAAGATCCCCTTGGAGACAAATCAGCTGGAGGACAATGTATTGGATCGCGACGCAATTTGAGTGTTCCATCGTCATTACAAGGCCCTGTACGTTACAATTAGCTATCATTTTTGCGTCGGATTCGAAAATCTAGACTCACAGGAGAACGACCATAAGGTGCCCGAGACAGCAATATCCCCTTGGAGACTAGTCGGCTGGGGGCCGATGTATTGAATCTCGACGCAATTTGAGTGTTCCATCGGCATTAGGAGGCCCTGAACGTTACATTTAAGAATCAGTTTCACGTCGGATTCGAAAATGTAGACTCACATGAGAGCGAACTTAAGGTGCCCGAGGCAGCAACAGACCCTTGGAGACAAGTCGGCTTTAGGTCGATGTATTGGATCGCGACGCAATTTGAGTGTTCCATCGTCATTAGAAGGCCCTAAACGTTACAATTAACTATCATTTTTGCGTCGGATTCGATAATCTAAACTCACAGGAGAACGACCATAAGGTGCCCGAGGCAGCAACAGACACTTGGAGACAAGTCGGCTGGAGGCCGATGTATTGAATCTCGACGCAATTTGAGTGTTCCATCGTCATTAGGAGGCCCTGAACGTTACAATTAACTATCAGTTTCGCGTCGGATTCGAAAATCTAGGCTCACAGGAGAACGACCATAAGGTGCCCGAGGCAGCAATAGACCCTTGGAGACAAGTCGGCTGGAGGCCGATGTATTGAATCTCGACGCAATTTGAGTGTCCCATCGTCATTAGGAGGCCCTAAACGTTACAATTAACTATCATTTTTGCGTCGGATTCGATAGTCTAAACTCACTGGAGAACGACCATAAGGTGCCCGAGGCAGCAATAGACCGTTGGAGAAAAGTCGGCTGGAGGTCGATGTATTGGATCGCGACGCAATTTGAGTGTTCCATCGTCATTTGGAGGCCCTGAATGTTACAATTAACTATCAGTTTCTCGTCGGATTCGAAAATCTAGACTCACAGCAGACGGACCATTTGGTGCCCGAGGCGGCAAGATCCCCTTGGAGACGAATCGGCTGGAAGACGATGTATTGAATCTAGACGCAATTTGAGAGTTCTATCGTCATTAGGAGGCCCTGAACGTTACTATTCACTACCATTTTTGCGTCGGATTCGAAAATCTATACTCACAGGAGAAGGACCATAAGGTGCCCGAGACAGCAATATCCCCTTTGAGACAAGTCGGCTGGAGGCCGATGTATTGAATCTCGACGCAATTTGAGTGTTCCATCGTCATTACAAGGCCCTGTACGTTACAATTAACTATCATTTTTGCGCCGGATTCGAAAATCTATACTCACAGGAGAAGGACCATAAGGTGCCCGAGACAGCAATATCCCCTTTGAGACAAGTCGGCTGGAGGCCGATGTATTGAATCTCGACGCAATTTGAGTGTTCCAACGGCATTAGGAGGCCCTGAACGTTACAGTTAACTATCATTTTAGCGTCGGATTCGAAAATCTACTAACAGGAGAAGGATCATACGGTGCACGAGACTGCAATATCCCCTTGGATACAAGTCGGCTGGAGGTCGATGTATTGAATCTCGACGCAATTTGAATCTTCTAACGTCATTAGGAGGCCCTGAACGTTACTATTCACTATCATTTTTGCGTCGGATTCGAAAATCCAAACTCACAGGAGAACGACCATATGGTGCCCGAGGCAGCAATAGACCCTTGGAGACAAGTCGGCTGGAGGCCGATGTATTGAATCTCGACGCAATTTGATTGTTCCATCGGCATTAGGAGGCCCTGAACGTTACATTTAAGAATCAGTTTCACGTCTGATTCGAGAATCTAGACTCACAAGAGAGCGAACATAAGGTGCCCGAGACAGCAACAGACCGTTGGAGACAAGTCGGCTTTAGGCCGATGTATTGGATCTCGACGCAATTTAAGTGTCCCATCGTCATTAGGAGGCCCTAAACGTTACAATTAACTATCAATTTTGCGTCGGATTCGACAATCTAAACTCACACGAGAACGACCATAAGGTGCCGGAGGCAGCAACAGACCCTTGGAGACAAGTCGGCTGGAGGCCGATGTATTGAATCTCGACGCAATTTGAGTGTTCCATCGTCATTAGGAGGCCCTGAACGTTACAATTAACTATCAGTTTCGCGTCGGATTCGAAAATCTAGGCTCACAGGAGAACGACCATAAGGTGCCCGAGGCAGCAATAGACCCTTGGAGACAAGTCGGCTGGAGGCCGATGTATTGAATATCGACGCAATTTGAGTGTTCCATCGTCATTAGGAGGCCCTAAACGTTACAATTAACTATCATTTTTGCGTCGGATTTGATAGTCTAAACTCAAAGGAGAACGACCATAAGGTGCCCGAGGCAGCAATAGACCGTTGGAGAAAAGTCGGCTGGAGGTCGATGTATTGGATCGCGACGCAATTTGAGTGTTCCATCGTCATTTGGAGACCCTAAACGTTACAATTAACTATCATTTTTGCGTCGGATTTGATAGTCTATACTCAAAGGAGAACGACCATAAGGTGCCCGAGGCAGCAATAGACCGTTGGAGAAAAGTCGGCTGGAGGCCGATGTATTGAATCTCGACGTAATTTGAGTGTTCCATCGTCATTAGGAGGCCCTAAACGTTTCAATTAACTATCATTTTTGCGTCGGATTCGATAATCTAAACTCACAGGAGACGACCATAAGGTGCCTGAGGCAGCAACAGACTCTTGGAGACAAGTCGGCTGGAGGCCGATGTATTGAATCACGACGCAATTTGAGTGTTCCATCGTCATTACAAGGCCCTGAACGATACAATTAACTATCATTTTTGCGTCGGATTCACAAATCTAGACTCACAGAAGAAGGATCATATTGTGCCCGAGACAGCAATTACCCTTGGAGACAAGTCGGCTGGAGACCGATGTATTGAATCTCGACGCAATTTGAGTGTTCCATCGTCATTAGGAGGCCCTCAACGTTACAATTAACTATCAGTTTCGCGTCGGATTCGAAAATCTAGACTCACAGGAGAACGACCATAAGGTGCCCGAGGCAGCAATAGACCCTTGGAGACAAGTCGGCTGGAGGCCGATATATTGAATATCGACGCAATTTGAGTGTTCCATCGTCATTAGGAGGCCCTAAACGTTACAATTAACTATCATTTTTGCGTCGGATTCGAAAATCTAGACTCACATGAGAGCGAACATAAGAGGCCGGAGGCAGTAATATTCCCATGGAGACAAGTCGGCTGGAGGACGATGTATTGAATCTCGACGCAATTTGTGTGTCCCATCGTCATTAGGAGGCCCTAAACGTTACAATTAACTATCAATTTTGCGTCGGATTCGACAAACTAAACTCACACGAGAACGACCATAAGGTGCCCGAGGCAGCAACAGACCCTTGGAGACAAGTCGGCTGGAGGCCGATGTATTGAATATCGACGAAATTTGAGTGTTCCATCGTCGTTAGGGGGCCCTAAACGTTACAATTAACTATCATTTTTGCGTCGGATTCGATAGTCTAAACTCACAGGAGAACGACCATAAGGTGCCCGAGGCAGCAATAGACCGTTGGAGAAAAGTCGGCTGGAGGTCGATGTATTGGATCGCGACGCAATTTGAGTGTTCCATCGTCATTTGGATGCCCTGAATGTTACAATTAACTATCAGTTTCTCGTCGGATTCGAAAATCTAGACTCACAGCAGACGGAACATTTGGTGCCCGAGGCAGCAATAGACCCTTGGAGACAAGTCGGCTGGAGGCCGATGTATTGAACCTAGACGCAAATTGAGTGTTCCATCGGCATTAGGAGGCCCTGAACGTTACATTTAAGAATCAGTTTCACGTCGGATTCGAAAATCTAGACTCACAAGAGAGCGAACATAAGGTGCCCGAGGCAGCAACAGACCGTTGGAGACAAGTCGGCTTTAGGCCGATGTATTGGATCTCGACGCAATTTGAGTGTCCCATCGTCATTAGGAGGCCCTAAACGTTACAATTAACTATCATTTTTGCGTCGGATTCGAAAATCTAGACTCACATGAGAGCGAACATAAGAGGCCGGAGGCAGTAATATTCCCATGGAGACAAGTCGGCTGGAGGACGATGTATTGAATCTCGACGCAATTTGTGTGTCCCATCGTCATTAGGAGGCCCTAAACGTTACAATTAACTATCAATTTTGCGTCGGATTCGACAATCTAAACTCACACGAGAACGACCATAAGGTGCCCGAGGCAGCAACAGACCCTTGGAGACAAGTCGGCTGGAGGCCGATGTATTGAATCTCGACGCAATTTGAGTCTTCTATCGTCATTAGGAGGCCCTAAACGTTACAATTAACTATCATTTTTGCGTCGGATTCGAAAATCTAGACTCACATGAGAGCGAACATAAGAGGCCGGAGGCAGTAATATTCCCATGGAGACAAGTCGGCTGGAGGACGATGTATTGAATCTCGACGCAATTTGTGTGTCCCATCGTCATTAGGAGGCCCTAAACGTTACAATTAACTATCAATTTTGCGTCGGATTCGACAAACTAAAATCACACGAGAACGACCATAAGGTGCCCGAGGCAGCAACAGACCCTTGGAGACAAGTCGGCTGGAGGCCGATGTATTGAATATCGACGAAATTTGAGTGTTCCATCGTCGTTAGGAGGCCCTAAACGTTACAATTAACTATCATTTTTGCGTCGGATTCGATAGTCTAAACTCACAGGAGAACGACCATAAGGTGCCCGAGGCAGCAATAGACCGTTGGAGAAAAGTCGGCTGGAGGTCGATGTATTGGATCGCGACGCAATTTGAGTGTTCCATCGTCATTTGGAGGCCCTGAATGTTACAATTAACTATCAGTTTCTCGTCGGATTCGAAAATCTAGACTCACAGCAGACGGAACATTTGGTGCCCGAGGCAGCAATAGACCCTTGGAGACAAGTCGGCTGGAGGCCGATGTATTGAACCTAGACGCAAATTGAGTGTTCCATCGGCATTAGGAGGCCCTGAACGTTACATTTAAGAATCAGTTTCACGTCGGATTCGAAAATCTAGACTCACAAGAGAGCGAACATAAGGTGCCCGAGGCAGCAACAGACCGTTGGAGACAAGTCGGCTTTAGGCCGATGTATTGGATCTCGACGCAATTTGAGTGTCCCATCGTCATTAGGAGGCCCTAAACGTTACAATTAACTATCATTTTTGCGTCGGATTCGAAAATCTAGACTCACATGAGAGCGAACATAAGAGGCCGGAGGCAGTAATATTCCCATGGAGACAAGTCGGCTGGAGGACGATGTATTGAATCTCGACGCAATTTGTGTGTCCCATCGTCATTAGGAGGCCCTAAACGTTACAATTAACTATCAATTTTGCGTCGGATTCGACAATCTAAACTCACACGAGAACGACCATAAGGTGCCCGAGGCAGCAACAGACCCTTGGAGACAAGTCGGCTGGAGGAAGATGTATTGAATCTCGACGCAATTTGAGTCTTCTATCGTCATTAGGAGGCCCTAAACGTTACAATTAACTATCATTTTTGCGTCGGATTCGATAATCTAAACTCACAGGAGACGACCATAAGGTGCCCGAGGCAGCAACAGACTCTTGGAGACAAGTCGGCTGGAGGCCGATGTATTGAATCTCGACGCAAATTGAGTGTTCCATCGTCATTACAAGGCCCTGAACGATACAATTAACTATCATTTTTGCGTCGGATTCGAAAATCTAGACTCACAGAAGAAGGATCATATTGTGCCCGAGACAGCAATTACCCTTGGAGACAAGTCGGCTGGAGGCCGATGTATTGAATCTCGACGCAATTTGAGTGTTCCATCGTCATTAGGAGGCCCTGAACGTTACAATTAACTATCAGTTTCGCGTCGGATTCGAAAATCTAGACTCACAGGAGAACGACCATAAGGTGCCCGAGGCAGCAATAGACCCTTGGAGACAAGTCGGCTGGAGGCCGATGTATTGAATATCGACGCAATTTGAGTGTTCCATCGTCATTTGGAGGCCCTGAATGTTACAAGTAAATATCAGTTTCTCGTCGGATTCGAAAATCTAGACTCACAGCAGACGGACCATTTGGTGCCCGAGGCAGCAAGATCCCCTTGGAGACAAATCGGCTGGAAGACGATGTATTGAATCTCGACGCAATTTGAGTGTTCCATCGTCATTACAAGGCCCTGTACGTTACAATTAACTATCATTTTTGCGTCGGATTCGAAAATCTAGACTCACAGGAGAACAACCATAAGGTGCCCGAGACAGCAATATCCCCTTGGAGACAAGTCGGCTGGAGGCCGATGTATTGAATCTCGACGCAATTTGAGTGTTCCATCGGCATTAGGAGGCCCTGAATGTTACATTTAAGAATCAGTTTCACGTCGGATTCGAAACTCTAGACTCAAAAGAGAGCGAACATAAGGTGCCCGAGGCAGCAACAGACCCTTGGAGACAAGTCGGCTTTAGGCCGATGTATTGAATCTCGACGCAATTTGAGTGTCCCATCGTCATTAGGAGGCCCTAAACGTTACAATTAACTATCATTTTTGCGTCGGATTCGAAAATCTAGACTCACATGAGAGCGAACATAAGAGGCCGGAGGCAGTAATATTCCCATGGAGAAA
Source organism: Schistocerca serialis cubense (assembly GCF_023864345.2). Classification (NCBI taxonomy): domain Eukaryota; kingdom Metazoa; phylum Arthropoda; class Insecta; order Orthoptera; family Acrididae; genus Schistocerca; species Schistocerca serialis. Next base: position 59,582,237 of record NW_026047583.1, read on the forward strand.
AGTCGGCTGGAGGACGATGTATTGAATCTCGACGCAATTTGTGTGTCCCATCGTCATTAGGAGGCCCTAAACGTTACAATTAACTATCAATTTTGCGTCGGATTCGACAATCTAAACTCACACGAGAACGACCATAAGGTGCCCGAGGCAGCAACAGACCCTTGGAGACAAGTCGGCTGGAGGCCGATGTATTGAATCTCGACGCAATTTGAGTCTTCTATCGTCATTACGAGGCCCTAAACGTTACAATTAACTATCATTTTTGCGTCGGATTCGATAATCTAAACTCACAGGAGAACAACCATAAGGTGCCCGAGGCAGCAATAGACCGTTGGAGAAAAGTCGGCTGGAGGTCGATGTATTGGATCGCGACGCAATTTGAGTGTTCCATCGTCATTTGGAGGCCCTGAATGTTACAATTAACTATCAGTTTCTCGTCGGATTCGAAAATCTAGACTCACAGCAGACGGACCATTTGGTGCCCGAGGCAGCAAGATCCCCTTGGAGACAAATCAGCTGGAGGACAATGTATTGGATCGCGACGCAATTTGAGTGTTCCATCGTCATTACAAGGCCCTGTACGTTACAATTAGCTATCATTTTTGCGTCGGATTCGAAAATCTAGACTCACAGGAGAACGACCATAAGGTGCCCGAGACAGCAATATCCCCTTGGAGACTAGTCGGCTGGAGGCCGATGTATTGAATCTCGACGCAATTTGAGTGTTCCATCGGCATTAGGAGGCCCTGAACGTTACATTTAAGAATCAGTTTCACGTCGGATTCGAAAATGTAGACTCACATGAGAGCGAACTTAAGGTGCCCGAGGCAGCAACAGACCCTTGGAGACAAGTCGGCTTTAGGTCGATGTATTGGATCGCGACGCAATTTGAGTGTTCCATCGTCATTAGAAGGCCCTAAACGTTACAATTAACTATCATTTTTGCGTCGGATTCGATAATCTAAACTCACAGGAGAACGACCATAAGGTGCCCGAGGCAGCAACAGACACTTGGAGACAAGTCGGCTGGAGGCCGATGTATTGAATCTCGACGCAATTTGAGTGTTCCATCGTCATTAGGAGGCCCTGAACGTTACAATTAACTATCAGTTTCGCGTCGGATTCGAAAATCTAGGCTCACAGGAGAACGACCATAAGGTGCCCGAAGCAGCAATAGACCCTTGGAGACAAGTCGGCTGGAGGCGATGTATTGAATCTCGACGCAATTTGAGTGTCCCATCGTCATTAGGAGGCCCTAAACGTTACAATTAACTATCATTTTTGCGTCGGATTCGATAGTCTAAACTCACTGGAGAACGACCATAAGGTGCCCGAGGCAGCAATAGACCGTTGGAGACAAGTCGGCTGGAGGCCGATGTATTGAATCTCGACGCAATTTGAGTGTTCCATCGTCATTTGGAGGCCCTGAATGTTACAAGTAAATATCAGTTTCTCGTCGGATTCGAAAATCTAGACTCACAGCAGACGGACCATTTGGTGCCCGAGGCAGCAAGATCCCCTTGGAGACAAATCGGCTGGAAGACGATGTATTGAATCTCGACGCAATTTGAGTGTTCCATCGTCATTACAAGGCCCTGTACGTTACAATTAACTATCATTTTTGCGTCGGATTCGAAAATCTAGACTCACAGGAGAACAACCATAAGGTGCCCGAGACAGCAATATCCCCTTGGAGACAAGTCGGCTGGAGGCCGATGTATTGAATCTCGACGCAATTTGAGTGTTCCATCGGCATTAGGAGGCCCTGAATGTTACATTTAAGAATCAGTTTCACGTCGGATTCGAAACTCTAGACTCAAAAGAGAGCGAACATAAGGTGCCCGAGGCAGCAACAGACCCTTGGAGACAAGTCGGCTTTAGGCCGATGTATTGAATCTCGACGCAATTTGAGTGTCCCATCGTCATTAGGAGGCCCTAAACGTTACAATTAACTATCATTTTTGCGTCGGATTCGAAAATCTAGACTCACATGAGAGCGAACATAAGAGGCCGGAGGCAGTAATATTCCCATGGAGAAAAGTCGGCTGGAGGACGATGTATTGAATCTCGACGCAATTTGTGTGTCCCATCGTCATTAGGAGGCCCTAAACGTTACAATTAACTATCAATTTTGCGTCGGATTCGACAATCTAAACTCACACGAGAACGACCATAAGGTGCCCGAGGCAGCAACAGACCCTTGGAGACAAGTCGGCTGGAGGCCGATGTATTGAATCTCGACGCAATTTGAGTCTTCTATCGTCATTACGAGGCCCTAAACGTTACAATTAACTATCATTTTTGCGTCGGATTCGATAATCTAAACTCACAGGAGAACAACCATAAGGTGCCCGAGGCAGCAATAGACCGTTGGAGAAAAGTCGGCTGGAGGTCGATGTATTGGATCGCGACGCAATTTGAGTGTTCCATCGTCATTTGGAGGCCCTGAATGTTACAATTAACTATCAGTTTCTCGTCGGATTCGAAAATCTAGACTCACAGCAGACGGACCATTTGGTGCCCGAGGCAGCAAGATCCCCTTGGAGACAAATCAGCTGGAGGACAATGTATTGGATCGCGACGCAATTTGAGTGTTCCATCGTCATTACAAGGCCCTGTACGTTACAATTAGCTATCATTTTTGCGTCGGATTCGAAAATCTAGACTCACAGGAGAACGACCATAAGGTGCCCGAGACAGCAATATCCCCTTGGAGACTAGTCGGCTGGAGGCCGATGTATTGAATCTCGACGCAATTTGAGTGTTCCATCGGCATTAGGAGGCCCTGAACGTTACATTTAAGAATCAGTTTCACGTCGGATTCGAAAATGTAGACTCACATGAGAGCGAACTTAAGGTGCCCGAGGCAGCAACAGACCCTTGGAGACAAGTCGGCTTTAGGTCGATGTATTGGATCGCGACGCAATTTGAGTGTTCCATCGTCATTAGAAGGCCCTAAACGTTACAATTAACTATCATTTTTGCGTCGGATTCGATAATCTAAACTCACAGGAGAACGACCATAAGGTGCCCGAGGCAGCAACAGACACTTGGAGACAAGTCGGCTGGAGGCCGATGTATTGAATCTCGACGCAATTTGAGTGTTCCATCGTCATTAGGAGGCCCTGAACGTTACAATTAACTATCAGTTTCGCGTCGGATTCGAAAATCTAGGCTCACAGGAGAACGACCATAAGGTGCCCGAAGCAGCAATAGACCCTTGGAGACAAGTCGGCTGGAGGCCGATGTATTGAATCTCGACGCAATTTGAGTGTCCCATCGTCATTAGGAGGCCCTAAACGTTACAATTAACTATCATTTTTGCGTCGGATTCGATAGTCTAAACTCACTGGAGAACGACCATAAGGTGCCCGAGGCAGCAATAGACCGTTGGAGACAAGTCGGCTGGAGGCCGATGTATTGAATCTCGACGCAATTTGAGTGTTCCATCGGCATTAGGAGGCCCTGAACGTTACATTTAAGAATCAGTTTCACGTCGGATTCGAAAATCTAGACTCAAAAGAGAGCGAACATAAGGTGCCCGAGGCAGCAACAGACCCTTGGAGACAAGTCGGCTTTAGGCCGATGTATTGAATCTCGACGCAATTTGAGTGTCCCATCGTCATTAGGAGGCCCTAAACGTTACAATTAACTATCATTTTTGCGTCGGATTCGATAATCTAAACTCACAGGAGAACGACCATAAGGTTCCCGAGGCAGCAATAGACCCTTGGAGACAAGTCGGCTGGAGGCCGATGTATTGAATATCGACGCAATTTGAGTGTTCCATCGTCATTAGGAGGCCCTAAACGTTACAATTAACTATCATTTTTGCGTCGGATTCGATAGTCTAAACTCACTGGAGAACGACCATAAGGTGCCCGAGGCAGCAATAGACCGTTGGAGAAAAGTCGGCTGGAGGTCGATGTATTGGATCGCGACGCAATTTGAGTGTTCCATCGTCATTTGGAGGCCCTGAATGTTACAATTAACTATCAGTTTCTCGTCGGATTCGAAAATCTAGACTCACAGCAGACGGACCATTTGGTGCCCGAGGCAGCAAGATCCCCTTGGAGACAAATCAGCTGGAGGACAATGTATTGGATCGCGACGCAATTTGAGTGTTCCATCGTCATTACAAGGCCCTGTACGTTACAATTAGCTATCATTTTTGCGTCGGATTCGAAAATCTAGACTCACAGGAGAACGACCATAAGGTGCCCGAGACAGCAATATCCCCTTGGAGACTAGTCGGCTGGAGGCCGATGTATTGAATCTCGACGCAATTTGAGTGTTCCATCGGCATTAGGAGGCCCTGAACGTTACATTTAAGAATCAGTTTCACGTCGGATTCGAAAATGTAGACTCACATGAGAGCGAACTTAAGGTGCCCGAGGCAGCAACAGACCCTTGGAGTCAAGTCGGCTTTAGGTCGATGTATTGGATCGCGACGCAATTTGAGTGTTCCATCGTCATTAGAAGGCCCTAAACGTTACAATTAACTATCATTTTTGCGTCGGATTCGATAATCTAAACTCACAGGAGAACGACCATAAGGTGCCCGAGGCAGCAACAGACACTTGGAGACAAGTCGGCTGGAGGCCGATGTATTGAATCTCGACGCAATTTGAGTGTTCCATCGTCATTAGGAGGCCCTGAACGTTACAATTAACTATCAGTTTCGCGTCGGATTCGAAAATCTAGGCTCACAGGAGAACGACCATAAGGTGCCCGAGGCAGCAATAGACCCTTGGAGACAAGTCGGCTGGAGGCCGATGTATTGAATCTCGACGCAATTTGAGTGTCCCATCGTCATTAGGAGGCCCTAAACGTTACAATTAACTATCATTTTTGCGTCGGATTCGATAGTCTAAACTCACTGGAGAACGACCATAAGGTGCCCGAGGCAGCAATAGACCGTTGGAGAAAAGTCGGCTGGAGGTCGATGTATTGGATCGCGACGCAATTTGAGTGTTCCATCGTCATTTGGAGGCCCTGAATGTTACAATTAACTATCAGTTTCTCGTCGGATTCGAAAATCTAGACTCACAGCAGACGGACCATTTGGTGCCCGAGGCGGCAAGATCCCCTTGGAGACGAATCGGCTGGAAGACGATGTATTGAATCTAGACGCAATTTGAGAGTTCTATCGTCATTAGGAGGCCCTGAACGTTACTATTCACTACCATTTTTGCGTCGGATTCGAAAATCTATACTCACAGGAGAAGGACCATAAGGTGCCCGAGACAGCAATATCCCCTTTGAGACAAGTCGGCTGGAGGCCGATGTATTGAATCTCGACGCAATTTGAGTGTTCCATCGTCATTACAAGGCCCTGTACGTTACAATTAACTATCATTTTTGCGCCGGATTCGAAAATCTATACTCACAGGAGAAGGACCATAAGGTGCCCGAGACAGCAACATCCCCTTTGAGACAAGTCGGCTGGAGGCCGATGTATTGAATCTCGACGCAATTTGAGTGTTCCAACGGCATTAGGAGGCCCTGAACGTTACAGTTAACTATCATTTTAGCGTCGGATTCGAAAATCTACTAACAGGAGAAGGATCATACGGTGCACGAGACTGCAATATCCCCTTGGATACAAGTCGGCCGGAGGTCGATGTATTGAATCTCGACGCAATTTGAATCTTCTAACGTCATTAGGAGGCCCTGAACGTTACTATTCACTATCATTTTTGCGTCGGATTCGAAAATCCAAACTCACAGGAGAACGACCATATGGTGCCCGAGGCAGCAATAGACCCTTGGAGACAAGTCGGCTGGAGGCCGATGTATTGAATCTCGACGCAATTTGATTGTTCCATCGGCATTAGGAGGCCCTGAACGTTACATTTAAGAATCAGTTTCACGTCTGATTCGAGAATCTAGACTCACAAGAGAGCGAACATAAGGTGCCCGAGACAGCAACAGACCGTTGGAGACAAGTCGGCTTTAGGCCGATGTATTGGATCTCGACGCAATTTAAGTGTCCCATCGTCATTAGGAGGCCCTAAACGTTACAATTAACTATCAATTTTGCGTCGGATTCGACAATCTAAACTCACACGAGAACGACCATAAGGTGCCGGAGGCAGCAACAGACCCTTGGAGACAAGTCGGCTGGAGGCCGATGTATTGAATCTCGACGCAATTTGAGTGTTCCATCGTCATTAGGAGGCCCTGAACGTTACAATTAACTATCAGTTTCGCGTCGGATTCGAAAATCTAGGCTCACAGGAGAACGACCATAAGGTGCCCGAGGCAGCAATAGACCCTTGGAGACAAGTCGGCTGGAGGCCGATGTATTGAATATCGACGCAATTTGAGTGTTCCATCGTCATTAGGAGGCCCTAAACGTTACAATTAACTATCATTTTTGCGTCGGATTTGATAGTCTAAACTCAAAGGAGAACGACCATAAGGTGCCCGAGGCAGCAATAGACCGTTGGAGAAAAGTCGGCTGGAGGTCGATGTATTGGATCGCGACGCAATTTGAGTGTTCCATCGTCATTTGGAGACCCTAAACGTTACAATTAACTATCATTTTTGCGTCGGATTTGATAGTCTATACTCAAAGGAGAACGACCATAAGGTGCCCGAGGCAGCAATAGACCGTTGGAGAAAAGTCGGCTGGAGGCCGATGTATTGAATCTCGACGTAATTTGAGTGTTCCATCGTCATTAGGAGGCCCTAAACGTTTCAATTAACTATCATTTTTGCGTCGGATTCGATAATCTAAACTCACAGGAGACGACCATAAGGTGCCTGAGGCAGCAACAGACTCTTGGAGACAAGTCGGCTGGAGGCCGATGTATTGAATCACGACGCAATTTGAGTGTTCCATCGTCATTACAAGGCCCTGAACGATACAATTAACTATCATTTTTGCGTCGGATTCACAAATCTAGACTCACAGAAGAAGGATCATATTGTGCCCGAGACAGCAATTACCCTTGGAGACAAGTCGGCTGGAGACCGATGTATTGAATCTCGACGCAATTTGAGTGTTCCATCGTCATTAGGAGGCCCTCAACGTTACAATTAACTATCAGTTTCAAGTCGGATTCGAAAATCTAGACTCACAGGAGAACGACCATAAGGTGCCCGAGGCAGCAATAGACCCTTGGAGACAAGTCGGCTGGAGGCCGATATATTGAATATCGACGCAATTTGAGTGTTCCATCGTCATTAGGAGGCCCTAAACGTTACAATTAACTATCATTTTTGCGTCGGATTCGAAAATCTAGACTCACATGAGAGCGAACATAAGAGGCCGGAGGCAGTAATATTCCCATGGAGACAAGTCGGCTGGAGGACGATGTATTGAATCTCGACGCAATTTGTGTGTCCCATCGTCATTAGGAGGCCCTAAACGTTACAATTAACTATCAATTTTGCGTCGGATTCGACAAACTAAACTCACACGAGAACGACCATAAGGTGCCCGAGGCAGCAACAGACCCTTGGAGACAAGTCGGCTGGAGGCCGATGTATTGAATATCGACGAAATTTGAGTGTTCCATCGTCGTTAGGGGGCCCTAAACGTTACAATTAACTATCATTTTTGCGTCGGATTCGATAGTCTAAACTCACAGGAGAACGACCATAAGGTGCCCGAGGCAGCAATAGACCGTTGGAGAAAAGTCGGCTGGAGGTCGATGTATTGGATCGCGACGCAATTTGAGTGTTCCATCGTCATTTGGATGCCCTGAATGTTACAATTAACTATCAGTTTCTCGTCGGATTCGAAAATCTAGACTCACAGCAGACGGAACATTTGGTGCCCGAGGCAGCAATAGACCCTTGGAGACAAGTCGGCTGGAGGCCGATGTATTGAACCTAGACGCAAATTGAGTGTTCCATCGGCATTAGGAGGCCCTGAACGTTACATTTAAGAATCAGTTTCACGTCGGATTCGAAAATCTAGACTCACAAGAGAGCGAACATAAGGTGCCCGAGGCAGCAACAGACCGTTGGAGACAAGTCGGCTTTAGGCCGATGTATTGGATCTCGACGCAATTTGAGTGTCCCATCGTCATTAGGAGGCCCTAAACGTTACAATTAACTATCATTTTTGCGTCGGATTCGAAAATCTAGACTCACATGAGAGCGAACATAAGAGGCCGGAGGCAGTAATATTCCCATGGAGACAAGTCGGCTGGAGGACGATGTATTGAATCTCGACGCAATTTGTGTGTCCCATCGTCATTAGGAGGCCCTAAACGTTACAATTAACTATCAATTTTGCGTCGGATTCGACAATCTAAACTCACACGAGAACGACCATAAGGTGCCCGAGGCAGCAACAGACCCTTGGAGACAAGTCGGCTGGAGGCCGATGTATTGAATCTCGACGCAATTTGAGTCTTCTATCGTCATTAGGAGGCCCTAAACGTTACAATTAACTATCATTTTTGCGTCGGATTCGAAAATCTAGACTCACATGAGAGCGAACATAAGAGGCCGGAGGCAGTAATATTCCCATGGAGACAAGTCGGCTGGAGGACGATGTATTGAATCTCGACGCAATTTGTGTGTCCCATCGTCATTAGGAGGCACTAAACGTTACAATTAACTATCAATTTTGCGTCGGATTCGACAAACTAAAATCACACGAGAACGACCATAAGGTGCCCGAGGCAGCAACAGACCCTTGGAGACAAGTCGGCTGGAGGCCGATGTATTGAATATCGACGAAATTTGAGTGTTCCATCGTCGTTAGGAGGCCCTAAACGTTACAATTAACTATCATTTTTGCGTCGGATTCGATAGTCTAAACTCACAGGAGAACGACCATAAGGTGCCCGAGGCAGCAATAGACCGTTGGAGAAAAGTCGGCTGGAGGTCGATGTATTGGATCGCGACGCAATTTGAGTGTTCCATCGTCATTTGGAGGCCCTGAATGTTACAATTAACTATCAGTTTCTCGTCGGATTCGAAAATCTAGACTCACAGCAGACGGAACATTTGGTGCCCGAGGCAGCAATAGACCCTTGGAGACAAGTCGGCTGGAGGCCGATGTATTGAACCTAGACGCAAATTGAGTGTTCCATCGGCATTAGGAGGCCCTGAACGTTACATTTAAGAATCAGTTTCACGTCGGATTCGAAAATCTAGACTCACAAGAGAGCGAACATAAGGTGCCCGAGGCAGCAACAGACCGTTGGAGACAAGTCGGCTTTAGGCCGATGTATTGGATCTCGACGCAATTTGAGTGTCCCATCGTCATTAGGAGGCCCTAAACGTTACAATTAACTATCATTTTTGCGTCGGATTCGAAAATCTAGACTCACATGAGAGCGAACATAAGAGGCCGGAGGCAGTAATATTCCCATGGAGACAAGTCGGCTGGAGGACGATGTATTGAATCTCGACGCAATTTGTGTGTCCCATCGTCATTAGGAGGCCCTAAACGTTACAATTAACTATCAATTTTGCGTCGGATTCGACAATCTAAACTCACACGAGAACGACCATAAGGTGCCCGAGGCAGCAACAGACCCTTGGAGACAAGTCGGCTGGAGGAAGATGTATTGAATCTCGACGCAATTTGAGTCTTCTATCGTCATTAGGAGGCCCTAAACGTTACAATTAACTATCATTTTTGCGTCGGATTCGATAATCTAAACTCACAGGAGACGACCATAAGGTGCCCGAGGCAGCAACAGACTCTTGGAGACAAGTCGGCTGGAGGCCGATGTATTGAATCTCGACGCAAATTGAGTGTTCCATCGTCATTACAAGGCCCTGAACGATACAATTAACTATCATTTTTGCGTCGGATTCGAAAATCTAGACTCACAGAAGAAGGATCATATTGTGCCCGAGACAGCAATTACCCTTGGAGACAAGTCGGCTGGAGGCCGATGTATTGAATCTCGACGCAATTTGAGTGTTCCATCGTCATTAGGAGGCCCTGAACGTTACAATTAACTATCAGTTTCGCGTCGGATTCGAAAATCTAGACTCACAGGAGAACGACCATAAGGTGCCCGAGGCAGCAATAGACCCTTGGAGACAAGTCGGCTGGAGGCCGATGTATTGAATCTCGACGCAATTTGAGTGTTCCATCGGCATTAGGAGGCCCTGAATGTTACATTTAAGAATCAGTTTCACGTCGGATTCGAAACTCTAGACTCAAAAGAGAGCGAACATAAGGTGCCCGAGGCAGCAACAGACCCTTGGAGACAAGTCGGCTTTAGGCCGATGTATTGAATCTCGACGCAATTTGAGTGTCCCATCGTCATTAGGAGGCCCTAAACGTTACAATTAACTATCATTTTTGCGTCGGATTCGAAAATCTAGACTCACATGAGAGCGAACATAAGAGGCCGGAGGCAGTAATATTCCCATGGAGAAAAGTCGGCTGGAGGACGATGTATTGAATCTCGACGCAATTTGTGTGTCCCATCGTCATTAGGAGGCCCTAAACGTTACAATTAACTATCAATTTTGCGTCGGATTCGACAATCTAAACTCACACGAGAACGACCATAAGGTGCCCGAGGCAGCAACAGACCCTTGGAGACAAGTCGGCTGGAGGCCGATGTATTGAATCTCGACGCAATTTGAGTCTTCTATCGTCATTACGAGGCCCTAAACGTTACAATTAACTATCATTTTTGCGTCGGATTCGATAATCTAAACTCACAGGAGAACAACCATAAGGTGCCCGAGGCAGCAACAGACCCTTGGAGACAAGTCGACTGGAGGCCGATATATTGAATTTCGACGAAATTTGAGTGTTCCATCGTCATTAGGAGGCCCTAAACGTTACAATTAACTATCATTTTTGCGTCGGATTCGAAAATCTAAACTCACAGGAGAACGACCATAAGGTGCCCGAGGCAGCAACAGACACTTGGAGACAAGTCGGCTGGAGGCCGATGTATTGAATTTCGACGCAATTTGAGTGTTCCATCGTCATTAGGAGGCCCTAAACATTACAATTAACTATCATTTTTGCGTCGGATTCGACAATCTAAACTCACAGGAGACGACCATAAGGTGCCCGAGGCAGCAACAGACTCTTGGAGACAAGTCGGCTGGAGGCCGATGTATTGAATCTCGACGCAATTTGAGTGTTCCATCGTCATTATAAGGCCCTGAACGATACAATTAACTATCATTTTTGCGTCGGATTCGAAAATCTAGACTCACAGTAGAAGGATCATATTGTGCCCGAGACAGCAATTACCCTTGGAGACAAGTCGGCTGGAGGCCGATGTATTGAATCTCGACGCAATTTGAGTGTTCCATCGTCATTAGGAGGCCCTGAACGTTACAATTAACTATCAGTTTCGCGTCGGATTCGAAAACTAGACTCACAGGAGAACGACCATAAGGTGCCCGAGGCAGCAATAGACCCTTGGAGACAAGTCGGCTGGAGACCGAAGTATTGAATATCGACGCAATTTGAGTGTTCCATCGTCATTAGGAGGCCCTAAACGTTACAATTAACTATCATTTTTGCGTCGGATTCGATAATCTAAACTCACAGGAGACGACCATAAGGTGCCCGTGGCAGCAACAGACTCTTGGAGACAAGTCGGCTGGAGGCCGATGTATTGAATCTCGACGCAATTTGAGTGTTCCATCGTCATTACAAGGCCCTGAACGATACATTTAACTATCATTTTTGCGTCGGATTCGAAAATCTAAACTCACAGGAGACGACCATAAGGTGCCCGAGGCAGCAACAGACTCTTGGAGACAAGTCGGCTGGAGGCCGATGTATTGAATCTCGACGCAATTTGAGTGTTCCATCGGCATTAGGAGGCCCTGAATGTTACATTTAAGAATCAGTTTCACGTCGGATTCGAAACTCTAGACTCAAAAGAGAGCGAACATAAGGTGCCCGAGGCAGCAACAGACCCTTGGAGACAAGTCGGCTTTAGGCCGATGTATTGAATCTCGACGCAATTTGAGTGTCCCATCGTCATTAGGAGGCCCTAAACGTTACAATTAACTATCATTTTTGCGTCGGATTCGAAAATCTAGACTCACATGAGAGCGAACATAAGAGGCCGGAGGCAGTAATATTCCCATGGAGAAAAGTCGGCTGGAGGACGATGTATTGAATCTCGACGCAATTTGTGTGTCCCATCGTCATTAGGAGGCCCTAAACGTTACAATTAACTATCAATTTTGCGTCGGATTCGACAATCTAAACTCACACGAGAACGACCATAAGGTGCCCGAGGCAGCAACAGACCCTTGGAGACAAGTCGGCTGGAGGCCGATGTATTGAATCTCGACGCAATTTGAGTCTTCTATCGTCATTACGAGGCCCTAAACGTTACAATTAACTATCATTTTTGCGTCGGATTCGATAATCTAAACTCACAGGAGAACAACCATAAGGTGCCCGAGGCAGCAACAGACCCTTGGAGACAAGTCGACTGGAGGCCGATATATTGAATTTCGACGAAATTTGAGTGTTCCATCGTCATTAGGAGGCCCTAAACGTTACAATTAACTATCATTTTTGCGTCGGATTCGAAAATCTAAACTCACAGGAGAACGACCATAAGGTGCCCGAGGCAGCAACAGACACTTGGAGACAAGTCGGCTGGAGGCCGATGTATTGAATCTCGACGCAATTTGAGTGTTCCATCGTCATTAGGAGGCCCTAAACATTACAATTAACTATCATTTTTGCGTCGGATTCGACAATCTAAACTCACAGGAGACGACCATAAGGTGCCCGAGGCAGCAACAGACTCTTGGAGACAAGTCGGCTGGAGGCCGATGTATTGAATCTCGACGCAATTTGAGTGTTCCATCGTCATTATAAGGCCCTGAACGATACAATTAACTATCATTTTTGCGTCGGATTCGAAAATCTAGACTCACAGTAGAAGGATCATATTGTGCCCGAGACAGCAATTACCCTTGGAGACAAGTCGGCTGGAGGCCGATGTATTGAATCTCGACGCAATTTGAGTGTTCCATCGTCATTAGGAGGCCCTGAACGTTACAATTAACTATCAGTTTCGCGTCGGATTCGAAAACTAGACTCACAGGAGAACGACCATAAGGTGCCCGAGGCAGCAATAGACCCTTGGAGACAAGTCGGCTGGAGACCGAAGTATTGAATATCGACGCAATTTGAGTGTTCCATCGTCATTAGGAGGCCCTAAACGTTACAATTAACTATCATTTTTGCGTCGGATTCGATAATCTAAACTCACAGGAGACGACCATAAGGTGCCCGTGGCAGCAACAGACTCTTGGAGACAAGTCGGCTGGAGGCCGATGTATTGAATCTCGACGCAATTTGAGTGTTCCATCGTCATTACAAGGCCCTGAACGATACATTTAACTATCATTTTTGCGTCGGATTCGAAAATCTAGACTCACAGAAGAAGGATCATATTGTGCCCGAGACAGCAATTACCCTTGGAGACAAGTCGGCTGGAGGCCGATGTATTGAATCTCGACGCAATTTGAGTGTTCCATCGTCATTAGGAGGCCCTGAACGTTACAATTAACTATCAGTTTCGTGTCGGATTCGAAAATCTAGACTCACAGGAGAACGACCATAAGGTGCCCGAGGCAGCAATAGACCCTTGGAGACAAGTCGGCTGGAGGCCGATGTATTGAATATCGACGCAATTTGAGTGTTCCATCGTCATTAGGAGGCCCTAAACGTTACAATTAACTATCATTTTAGCGTCGGATTCGATAGTCTAAACTCACTGGAGAACGACCATAAGGTGCCCGAGGCAGCAATAAACCGTTGGAGAAAAGTCGGCTGGAGGTCGATGTATTGGATCGCGACGCAATTTGAGTGTTCCATCGTCATTTGGAGGCCCTGAATGTTACAATTAACTATCAGTTTCTCGTCGGATTCGAAAATCTAGACTCACAGCAGACGGACCATTTGGTGCCCGAGGCAGCAAGATCCCCTTGGAGACAAATCAGCTGGAGGACAATGTATTGGATCGCGACGCAATTTGAGTGTTCCATCGTCATTACAAGGACCTGTACGTTACAATTAGCTATCATTTTTGCGTCGGATTCGAAAATCTAGACTCACAGGAGAACGACCATAAGGTGCCCGAGACAGCAATATCCCCTTGGAGACAAGTCGGCTGGAGGCCGATGTATTGAATCTCGACGCAATTTGAGTGTTCCATCGTCATTACAAGGCCCTGTACGTTACAATTAACTATCATTTTTGCGTCGGATTCGAAAATCTATACTCACAGGAGAAGGACCATAAGGTGCCCGAGACAGCAATATCCCCTTTGAGACAAGTCGGCTGGAGGCCGATGTATTGAATCTCGACGCAATTTGAATCTTCTATCGTCATTAGGAGGCCCTGAACGTTACTATTCACTATCATTTTTGCTGCGGATTCGAAAATCCAAACTCACAGGAGAACGACCATATGGTGCCCGAGGCAGCAATAGACCGTTGGAGAAAAGTCGGCTGGAGGTCGATGTATTGGATCGCGACGCAATTTGAGTGTTCCATCGTCATTTGGAGACCCTGAATGTTACAATTAACTATCAGTTTCTCGTCGGATTCGAAAATCTAGACTCACAGCAGACGGACCATTTGGTGCCCGAGGCAGCAAGATCCCCTTGGAGACAAATCGGCTGGAAGACGATGTATTGAATCTAGACGCAATTTGAGTGTTCTATCGTCATTAGGAGGCCCTGAACGTTACTATTCACTACCATTTTTGCGTCGGATTCGAAAATCTATACTCACAGGAGAAGGACCATAAGGTGCCCGAGACAGCAATATCCCCTTTGAGACAAGTCGGCTGGAGGCCGATGTATTGAATCTCGACGCAATTTGAGTGTTCCATCGTCATTACAAGGCCCTGTACGTTACAATTAACTATCATTTTTGCGTCGGATTCGAAAATCTATACTCACAGGAGAAGGACCATAAGGTGCCCGAGACAGCAATATCCCCTTTGAGACAAGTCGGCTGGAGGCCGATGTATTGAATCTCGACGCAATTTGAATCTTCTATCGTCATTAGGAGGCCCTGAACGTTACTATTCACTATCATTTTTGAGTCGGATTCGAAAATCCAAACTCACAGGAGAACGACCATATGGTGCCCGAGGCAGCAATAGACCCTTGGAGACAAGTCGGCTGGAGGCCGATGTATTGAATCTCGACGCAATTTGATTGTTCCATCGGCATTAGGAGGCCCTGAACGTTACATTTAAGAATCAGTTTCACGTCGGATTCGAGAATCTAGACTCACAAGAGAGCGAACATAAGGTGCCCGAGACAGCAACAGACCGTTGGAGACAAGTCGGCTTTAGGCCGATGTATTGGATCTCGACGCAATTTAAGTGTCCCATCGTCATTAGGAGGCCCTAAACGTTACAATTAACTATCATTTTTGCGTCGGATTCGAAAATCTAGACTCACATGAGAGCGAACATAAGAGGCCGGAGGCAGTAATATTCCCATGGAGACAAGTCGGCTGGAGGACGATGTATTGAATCTCGACGCAATTTGTGTGTCCCATCGTCATTAGGAGGCCCTAAACGTTACAATTAACTATCAATTTTGCGTCGGATTCGACAATCTAAACTCACACGAGAACGACCATAAGGTGCCCGAGGCGGCAACAGACCCTTGGAGACAAGTCGGCTGGAGGCCGATGTATTGAATCTCGACGCAATTTGAGTCTTCTATCGTCATTAGGAGGCCCTAAACGTTACAATTAACTATCATTTTTGCGTCGGATTCGATAATCTAAACTCACAGGAGAACGACCATAAGGTGCCCGAGGCAGCAACAGACCCTTGGAGACAAGTCGACTGGAGGCCGATGTATTGAATATCGACGAAATTTGAGTGTTCCATCGTCATTAGGAGGCCCTAAACGTTATAATTAACTATCATTTTTGCGTCGGATTCGATAATCTAAACTCACAGGAGAACGACCATAAGGTGCCCGAGGCAGCAACAGACACTTGGAGACAAGTCGGCTGGAGGCCGATGTACTGAATCTCGACGTAATTTCAGTGTTCCATCGTCATTAGGAGGCCCTAAACGTTACAATTAACTATCATTTTTGCGTCGGATTCGATAATCTAAACTCACAGGAGACGACCATAAGGTGCCCGAGGCAGCAACAGACTCTTGGAGACAAGTCGGCTGGAGGCCGATGTATTGAATCTCGAAGCAATTTGAGTGTTCCATCGTCATTACAAGGCCCTGAACGATACAATTAACTATCATTTTTGCGTCGGATTCGAAAATCTAGACTCACAGAAGAAGGATCATATTGTGCCCGTGACAGCAATTACCCTTGGAGACAAGTCGGCTGGAGGCCGATGTATTGAATCTCGACGCAATTTGAGTGTTCCATCGTCATTAGGAGGCCCTGAACGTTACAATTAACTATCAGTTTCGCGTCGGATTCGAAAATCTAGACTCACAGGAGAACGACCATAAGGTGCCCGAGGCAGCAATAGACCCTTGGAGACAAATCGGCTGGAGGCCGATGTATTGAATATCGACGCAATTTGAGTGTTCCATCGTCATTAGGAGGCCCTAAACGTTACAATTAACTATCATTTTTGCGTCGGATTCGATAATCTAAACTCACAGGAGAACGACCATAAGGTGCCCGAGGCAGCAACAGACACTTGGAGACAAGTCGGCTGGAGGCCGATGTATTGAATCTCGACGTAATTTGAGTGTTCCATCGTCATTAGGAGGCCCTAAACGTTACAATTAACTATCATTTTTGCGTCGGATTCGATAAACTAAACTCACAGGAGACGACCATAAGGTGCCCGAGGCAGCAACAGACTCTTGGAGACAAGTCGGCTGGAGGCCGATGTATTGATTCTCGACGCAATTTGAGTGTTCCATCGTCATTACAAGGCCCTGTACGATACAATTAACTATCATTTTTGCGTCGGATTCACAAATCTAGACTCACAGAAGAAGGATCATATTGTGCCCGAGACAGCAATTACCCTTGGAGACAAGTCGGCTGGAGACCGATGTATTGAATCTCGACGCAATTTGAGTGTTCCATCGTCATTAGGAGGCCCTCAACGTTACAATTAACTATCAGTTTCGCGTCGGATTCGAAAATCTAGACTCACAGGAGAACGACCATAAGGTGCCCGAGGCAGCAATAGACCCTTGGAGACAAGTCGGCTGGAGGCCGATGTATTGAATATCGACGCAATTTGAGTGTTCCATCGTCATTTGGAGGCCCTGAATGTTACAAGTAAATATCAGTTTCTCGTCGGATTCGAAAATCTAGACTCACAGCAGACGGACCATTTGGTGCCCGAGGCAGCAAGATCCCCTTGGAGACAAATCGGCTGGAAGACGATGTATTGAATCTCGACGCAATTTGAGTGTTCCATCGTCATTACAAGGCCCTGTACGTTACAATTAACTATCATTTTTGCGTCGGATTCGAAAATCTAGACTCACAGGAGAACAACCATAAGGTGCCCGAGACAGCAATATCCCCTTGGAGACAAGTCGGCTGGAGGCCGATATATTGAATCTCGACGCAATTTGAGTGTTCCAACGGCATTAGGAGGCCCTGAACGTTACAGTGAACTATCATTTTAGCGTCGGATTCGAAAATCTACTAACAGGAGAAGGATCATATGGTGCACGAGACTGCAATATCCCCTTGGATACAAGTCAGCTGGAGGTCGATGTATTGAATCTCGACGCAATTTGAATCTTCTATCGTCATTAGGAGGCCCTGAACGTTACTATTCACTATCATTTTTGCGTCGGATTCGAAAATCCAAACTCACAGGAAAACGACCATAAGGTGCCCGAGGCAGCAATAGACCCTTGGAGACAAGTCGGCTGGAGGCCGATGTATTGAATCTCGACGCAATTTGAGTGTTCCATCGGCATTAGGAGGCCCTGAATGTTACATTTAAGAATCAGTTTCACGTCGGATTCGAAACTCTAGACTCAAAAGAGAGCGAACATAAGGTGCCCGAGGCAGCAACAGACCCTTGGAGACAAGTCGGCTTTAGGCCGATGTATTGAATCTCGACGCAATTTGAGTGTCTCATCGTCATTAGGAGGCCCTAAACGTTACAATTAACTATCATTTTTGCGTCGGATTCGAAAATCTAAACTCACAGGAGAACGACCATAAGGTGCCCGAGGCAGCAACAGACACTTGGAGACAAGTCGGCTGGAGGCCGATGTATTGAATCTCGACGCAATTTGAGTGTTCCATCGTCATTAGGAGGCCCTAAACATTACAATTAACTATCATTTTTGCGTCGGATTCGACAATCTAAACTCACAGGAGACGACCATAAGGTGCCCGAGGCAGCAACAGACTCTTGGAGACAAGTCGGCTGGAGGCCGATGTATTGAATCTCGACGCAATTTGAGTGTTCCATCGTCATTAGGAGGCCCTCAACGTTACAATTAACTATCATTTTTGCGTCGGATTCGAAAATCTAGACTCACATGAGAGCGAACATAAGAGGCCGGAGGCAGTAATATTCCCATGGAGACAAGTCGGCTGGAGGACGATGTATTGAATCTCGACGCAATTTGTGTGTCCCATCGTCATTAGGAGGCCCTAAACGTTACAATTAACTATCAATTTTGCGTCGGATTCGACAATCTAAACTCACACGAGAACGACCATAAGGTGCCCGAGGCAGCAACAGACCCTTGGAGACAAGTCGGCTGGAGGCCGATGTATTGAATCTCGACGCAATTTGAGTCTTCTATCGTCATTAGGAGGCCCTAAACGTTACAATTAACTTTCATTTTTGCGTCGGATTCGATAATCTAAACTCACAGGAGAACGACCATAAGGTGCCCGAGGCAGCAACAGACCCTTGGAGACAAGTCGACTGGAGGCCGATGTATTGAATATCGACGAAATTTGAGTGTTCCATCGTCGTTAGGAGGCCCTAAACGTTACAATTAACTATCATTTTTGCGTCGGATTCGATAATCTAAACTCACAGGAGAACGACCATAAGGTGCCCGAGGCAGCAACAGACACTTGGAGACAAGTCGGCTTGAGGCCGATGTATTGAATCTCGACGTAATTTGAGTGTTCCATCGTCATTAGGAGGCCCTAAACGTTACTATTAACTATCATTTTTGCGTCGGATTCGATAATCTAAACTCACAGGAGACGACCATAAGGTGCCCGAGGCAGCAACAGACTCTTGGAGACAAGTCGGCTGGAGGTCGATGTATTGGATCGCGACGCAATTTGAGTGTTCCATCGTCATTTGGAGGCCCTGAATGTTACAATTAACTGTCAGTTTCTCGTCGGATTCGAAAATCTAGACTCACAGCAGACGGACCATTTGGTGCCCGAGGCAGCAAGATCCCCCTGGAGGCAAATCGGCTGGAGGACGATGTATTGAATCTCGACGCAATTTGAGTGTTCCATCGTCATTACAAGGCCCTGTACGTTACAATTAACTATCATTTTTGCGTCGGATTCGAAAATCTAGACTCACAGGAGAACGACCATAAGGTGCCGGATTCAGCAATAGACCCTTGGAGACAAGTCGGCTGGAGGCCGATGTATTGAATCTCGACGCAATTTGAGTGTTCCATCGGCATTAGGAGGCCCTGAACGTTACAGTTAACTATCATTTTAGCGTCGGATTCGAAAATCTACTAACAGGAGAAGGATCATATGGTGCACGAGACTGCAATATCCCCTTGGATACAAGTCGGCTGGAGGTCGATGTATTGAATCTCGACGCAATTTGAATCTTCTATCGTCATTAGGAGGCCCTGAACGTTACTATTCACTATCATTTTTGCGTCGGATTCGAAAATCCAAACTCACAGGAGAACGACCATAAGGTGCCCGAGGCAGCAATAGACCCTTGGAGACAAGTCGGCTGGAGGCCGATGTATTGAATCTCGACGCAAATTGAGTGTTCCATCGGCATTAGGAGGCCCTGAACGTTACATTTAAGAATCAGTTTCACGTCGGATTCGAAAATCTAGACTCACAAGAGAGCGAACATAAGGTGCCCGAGGCAGCAACAGACCGTTGGAGACAAGTCGGCTGGGAGCCGATGTATTGAATATCGACGCAATTTGAGTGTTCCATCGTCATTAGGAGGCCCTAAACGTTACAATTAACTATCAATTTTGCGTCGGATTCGACAATCTAAACTCACACGAGAACGACCATAAGGTGCCCGAGGCAGCAACAGACCCTTGGAGACAAGTCGGCTGGAGGACGATGTATTGAATCTCGACGTAATTTGTGTGTCCCATCGTCATTAGGAGGCCCTAAACGTTACAATTAACTATCAATTTTGCGTCGGATTCGACAATCTAAACTCACACGAGAACGACCGTAAGGTGCCCGAGGCAGCAACAGACCCTTGGAGACAAGTCGGCTGGAGGCCGATGTATTGAATCTCGACGCAATTTGAGTCTTCTATCGTCATTAGGAGGCCCTAAACGTTACAATTAACTATCATTTTTGCGTCGGATTCGATAATCTAAACTCACAGGAGAACGACCATAAGGTGCCCGAGGCAGCAACAGACACTTGGAGACAAGTCGGCTGGAGGCCGATGTATTGAATCTCGACGCAATTTGAGTCTTCTATCGTCATTAGGAGGCCCTAAACGTTACAATTAACTATCATTTTTGCGTCGGATTCGATAATGTAAACTCACAGGAGAACGACCATAAGGTGCCCGAGGCAGCAACAGACCCTTGGGGACAAGTCGACTGGAGGCCGATGTATTGAATATCGACGAAATTTGAGTGTTCCATCGTCATTAGGAGGCCCTAAACGTTACAATTAACTATCATTTTTGCGTCGGATTCGATAATCTAAACTCACAGGAGAACGACCATAAGGTGCCCGAGGCAGCAACAGTCACTTGGAGACAAGTCGGCTGGAGGCCGATGTATTGAATCTGGACGTAATTTGAGTGTTCCATCGTCATTAGGAGGCCCTAAACGTTACAATTAACTATCATTTTTGCGTTTGGATTCGATAATCTAAACTCACAGGAGACGACCATAAGGTGCCCGAGGCAGCAACAGACTCTTGGAGACAAGTCGGCTGGAGGCCGATGTATTGAATCTCGACGCAATTTGAGTGTTCCATCGTCATTACAAGGCCCTGAACGATACAATTAACTATCATTTTTGCGTCGGATTCGAAAATCTAGACTCAAAGAAGAAGGATCATATTGTGCCCGAGACAGCAATTACCCTTGGAGACAAGTCGGCTGGAGGCCGATGTATTGAATCTCGACGCAATTTGAGTGTTCCATCGTCATTAGGAGGCCCTGAACGTTACAATTAACTATCAGTTTCTCGTCGGATTCGAAAATCTAGACTCACAGCAGACGGACCATTTGGTGCCCGAGGCAGCAAGATCCCCTTGGAGACAAATCGGCTGGAGGACGATGTATTGAATCTCGACGCAATTTGAGTGTTCCATCGTCATTACAAGGCCCTGTACGTTACAATTAACTATCATTTTTTCGTCGGATTCGAAAATCTATACTCACAGGAGAACGACCATAAGGTGCCGGAGACAGCAATATCCCCTTGGAGACAAGTCGGCAGGAGGCCGATGTATTGAATCTCGACGCAATTTGAGTGTTCCATCGGCATTAGGAGGCCCTGAACGTTACAGTTAACTATCATTTCAGCGTCGGATTCGAAAATCTACTAACAGGAGAAGGATCATATGGTGCACGAGACTGCAATATCCCCTTGGATACAAGTCGGCTGGAGGTCGATGTATTGAATCTCACCGCAATTTGAATCTTCTATCGTCATTAGGAGGCCCTGAACGTTACTATTCACTATCATTTTTGCGTCGGATTCGAAAATCCAAACTCACAGGAGAACGACCATAAGGTGCCCGAGGCAGCAATAGACCCTTGGAGACAAGTCGGCTGGAGGCCGATGTATTGAATCTCGACGCAAATTGAGTGTTCCATCGGCATTAGGTGGCCCTGAACGTTACATTTAAGAATCAGTTTCACGTCGGATTCGAAAATCTAGACTCACAAGAGAGCGAACATAAGGTGCCCGAGGCAGCAAAAGACCGTTGGAGACAAGTCGGCTTTAGGCCGATGTATTGGATCTCGACGCAATTTGAGTGTCCCATCGTCATTAGGAGGCCCTAAACGTTACAATTAACTATCATTTTTGCGTCGGATTCGAAAATCTAGACTCACATGAGAGCGAACATAAGAGGCCGGAGGCAGTAATATTCCCATGGAGACAAGTCGGCTGGAGGACGATGTATTGAATTTCGACGCAATTTGTGTGTCCCATCGTCATTAGGAGGCCCTAAACGTTACAATTAACTATCAATTTTGCGTCGGATTCGACAATCTAAACTCACACGAGAACGACCATAAGGTGCCCGTGGCAGCAACAGACCCTTGGAGACAAGTCGGCTGGAGGCCGATGTATTGAATCTCGACGCAATTTGAGTCTTCTATCGTCATTAGGAGGCCCTAAACGTTACAATTAACTATCATTTTTGCGTCGGATTCGATAATCTAAACTCACAGGAGAACGACCATAAGGTGCCCGAGGCAGCAACAGACCCTTGGAGACAAGTCGACTGGAGGCCGATGTATTGAATATCGACGAAATTTGAGTGTTCCATTGTCATTAGGAGGCCCTAAACGTTACAATTACCTATCATTTTTGCGTCGGATTCGATAATCTAAACTCACAGGAGAACGACCATAAGGTGCCCGAGGCAGCAACAGACACTTGGAGACAAGTCGGCTGGAGGCCGATGTATTGAATCTCGACGTAATTTGAGTGTTCCATCGTCATTAGGAGGCCCTAAACGTTACAATTAACTATCATTTTTGCGTCGGATTCGATAATCTAAACTCACAGGAGACGACCATAAGGTGCCTGAGGCAGCAACAGACTCTTGGAGACAAGTCGGCTGGAGGCCGATGTATTGAATCTCGACGCAATTTGAGTGTTCCATCGTCATTACAAGGCCCTGAACGATACAATTAACTATCATTTTTGCGTCGGATTCGAAAATCTAGACTCACAGAAGAAGGATCATATTGTGCCCGAGACAGCAATTACCCTTGGAGACAAGTCGGCTGGAGGCCGATGTATTGAATCTCGACGCAATTTGAGTGTTCCATCGTCATTAGGAGGCCCTGAACGTTACAATTAACTATCAGTTTCGCGTCGGATTCGAAAATCTAGACTCACAGGAGAACGACCATAAGGTGCCCGAGGCAGCAATAGACCCTTGGAGACAAGTCGGCTGGAGGCCGATGTATTGAATATCGACGCAATTTGAGTGTTCCATCGTCATTTGGAGGCCCTGAATGTTACAAGTAAATATCAGTTTCTCGTCGGATTCGAAAATCTAGACTCACAGCAGACGGACCATTTGATGCCCGAGGCAGCAAGATCCCCTTGGAGACAAATCGGCTGGAAGACGATGTATTGAATCTCGACGCAATTTGAGTGTTCCATCGTCATTACAAGGCCCTGTACGTTACAATTAACTATCATTTTTGCGTCGGATTCGAAAATCTAGACTCACAGGAGAACAACCATAAGGTGCCCGAGACAGCAATATCCCCTTGGAGACAAGTCGGCTGGAGGCCGATGTATTGAATCTCGACGCAATTTGAGTGTTCCAACGGCATTACAAGGCCCTGTACGTTACAGTGAACTATCATTTTAGCGTCGGATTCGGAAATCTACTTACAGGAGAAGGATCATATGGTGCACGAGACTGCAATAACCCCTTGGATACAAGTCGGCTGGAGGTCGATGTATTGAATCTCGACGCAATTTGAGTGTTCCATCGTCATTACAAGGCCCTGAACGATACAATTAACTATCAGTTTCGCGTCGGATTCGAAAATCTAGACTCACAGGAAAACGACCATAAGGTGCCCGAGGCAGCAATAGACCCTTGGAGACAAGTCGGCTGGAGGCCGATGTATTGAATCTCGACGCAATTTGAGTGTTCCATCGGCATTAGGAGGCCCTGAATGTTACATTTAAGAATCAGTTTCACGTCGGATTCGAAACTCTAGACTCAAAAGAGAGCGAACATAAGGTGCCCGAGGCAGCAACAGACCCTTGGAGACAAGTCGGCTTTAGGCCGATGTATTGAATCTCGACGCAATTTGAGTGTCCCATCGTCATTAGGAGGCCCTAAACGTTACAATTAACTATCATTTTTGCGTCGGATTCGATAATCTAAACTCACAGGAGAACGACCATAAGGTGCCCGAGGCAGCAACAGACACTTGGAGACAAGTCGGCTGGAGGCCGATGTATTGAATCTCGACGCAATTTGAGTGTTCCATCGTCATTAGGAGGCCCTAAACGTTACAATTAACTATCATTTTTGCGTCGGATTCGACAATCTAAACTCACAGGAGACGACCATAAGGTGCCCGAGGCAGCAACAGACTCTTGGAGACAAGTCGGCTGGAGGCCGATGTATTGAATCTCGACGCAATTTGAGTGTTCCATCGTCATTATAAGGCCCTGAACGATACAATTAACTATCATTTTTGCGTCGGATTCGAAAATCTAGACTCACAGTAGAAGGATCATATTGTGCCCGAGACAGCAATTACCCTTGGAGACAAGTCGGCTGGAGGCCGATGTATTGAATCTCGACGCAATTTGAGTGTTCCATCGTCATTAGGAGGCCCTGAACGTTACAATTAACTATCAGTTTCGCGTCGGATTCGAAAACTAGACTCACAGGAGAACGACCATAAGGTGCCCGAGGCAGCAATAGACCCTTGGAGACAAGTCGGCTGGAGGCCGAAGTATTGAATATCGACGCAATTTGAGTGTTCCATCGTCATTAGGAGGCCCTAAACGTTACAATTAACTATCATTTTTGCGTCGGATTCGATAATCTAAACTCACAGGAGACGACCATAAGGTGCCCGTGGCAGCAACAGACTCTTGGAGACAAGTCGGCTGGAGGCCGATGTATTGAATCTCGACGCAATTTGAGTGTTCCATCGTCATTACAAGGCCCTGAACGATACAATTAACTATCATTTTTGCGTCGGATTCGAAAATCTAGACTCACAGAAGAAGGATCATATTGTGCCCGAGACAGCAATTACCCTTGGAGACAAGTCGGCTGGAGGCCGATGTATTGAATCTCGACGCAATTTGAGTGTTCCATCGTCATTAGGAGGCCCTGAACGTTACAATTAACTATCAGTTTCGCGTCGGATTCGAAAATCTAGACTCACAGGAGAACGACCATAAGGTGCCCGAGGCAGCAATAGACCCTTGGAGACAAGTCGGCTGGAGGCCGATGTATTGAATATCGACGCAATTTGAGTGTTCCATCGTCATTAGGAGGCACTAAACGTTACAATTAACTATCATTTTTGCGTCGGATTCGATAGTCTAAAGTCACTGGAGAACGACCATAAGGTGCCCGAGGCAGCAATAAACCGTTGGAGAAAAGTCGGCTGGAGGTCGATGTATTGGATCGCGACGCAATTTGAGTGGTCCATCGTCATTTGGAGGCCCTGAATGTTACAATTAACTATCAGTTTCTCGTCGGATTCGAAAATCTAGACTCACAGCAGACGGACCATTTGGTGCCCGAGGCAGCAAGATCCCCTTGGAGGCAAATCAGCTGGAGGACAATGTATTTTATCGCGACGCAATTTGAGTGTTCCATCGTCATTACAAGGCCCTGTACGTTACAATTAGCTATCATTTTTGCGTCGGATTCGAAAATCTAGACTCACAGGAGAACGACCATAAGGTGCCCGAGACAGCAATATCCCCTTGGAGACAAGTCGGCTGGAGGCCGATGTATTGAATCTCGACGCAATTTGAATCTTCTATCGTCATTAGGAGGCCCTGAACGTTACTATTCACTATCATTTTTGCGTCGGATTCGAAAATCCAAACTCACAGGAGAACGACCATATGGTGCCCGAGGCAGCAATAGACCGTTGGAGAAAAGTCGGCTGGAGGTCGATGTATTGGATCGCGACGCAATTTGAGTGTTCCATCGTCATTTGGAGACCCTGAATGTTACAATTAACTATCAGTTTCTCGTCGGATTCGAAAATCTAGACTCACAGCAGACGGACCATTTGGTGCCCGAGGCAGCAAGATCCCCTTGGAGACAAATCGGCTGGAAGACGATGTATTGAATCTAGACGCAATTTAAGTTTTCTATCGTCATTAGGAGGCCCTGAACGTTACTATTCACTACCATTTTTGCGTCGGATTCGAAAATCTATACTCACAGGAGAAGGACCATAAGGTGCCCGAGACAGCAATATCCCCTTTGAGACAAGTCGGCTGGAGGCCGATGTATTGAATCTCGACGCAATTTGAGTGTTCCATCGTCATTACAAGGCCCTGTACGTTACAATTAACTATCATTTTTGCGTCGGATTCGAAAATCTATACTCACAGGAGAAGAACCATAAGGTGCCCGAGACAGCAATATCCCCTTTGAGACAAGTCGGCTGGAGGCCGATGTATTGAATCTCGACGCAATTTGAATCTTCTATCGTCATTAGGAGGCCCTGAACGTTACTATTCACTATCATTTTTGCGTCGGATTCGAAAATCCAAACTCACAGGAGAACGACCATATGGTGCCCGAGGCAGCAATAGACCCTTGGAGACAAGTCGGCTGGAGGCCGATGTATTGAATCTCGACGCAATTTGATTGTTCCATCGGCATTAGGAGGCCCTGAACGTTACATTTAAGAATCAGTTTCACGTCGGATTCGAGAATCTAGACTCACAAGAGAGCGAACATAAGGTGCCCGAGACAGCAACAGACCGTTGGAGACAAGTCGGCTTTAGGCCGATGTATTGGATCTCGACGCAATTTAAGTGTCCCATCGTCATTAGGAGGCCCTAAACGTTACAATTAACTATCATTTTTGCGTCGGATTCGAAAATCTAGACTCACATGAGAGCGAACATAAGAGGCCGGAGGCAGTAATATTCCCATGGAGACAAGTCGGCTGGAGGACGACGTATTGAATCTCGACGCAATTTGTGTGTCCCATCGTCATTAGGAGGCCCTAAACGTTACAATTAACTATCAATTTTGCGTCGGATTCGACAATCTAAACTCACACGAGAACGACCATAAGGTGCCCGAGGCGGCAACAGACCCTTGGAGACAAGTCGGCTGGAGGCCGATGTATTGAATCTCGACGCAATTTGAGTCTTCTATCGTCATTAGGAGGCCCTAAACGTTACAATTAACTATCATTTTTGCGTCGGATTCGATAATCTAAACTCACAGGAGAACGACCATAAGGTGCCCGAGGCAGCAACAGACCCTTGGAGACAAGTCGACTGGAGGCCGATGTATTGAATATCGACGAAATTTGAGTGTTCCATCGTCATTAGGAGGCCCTAAACGTTATAATTAACTATCATTTTTGCGTCGGATTCGATAATCTAAACTCACAGGAGAACGACCATAAGGTGCCCGAGGCAGCAACAGACACTTGGAGACAAGTCGGCTGGAGGCCGATGTATTGAATCTCGTCGTAATTTGAGTGTTCCATCGTCATTAGGAGGCCCTAAACGTTACAATTAACTATCATTTTTGCGTCGGATTCGATAATCTAAACTCACAGGAGACGACCATAAGGTGCCCGAGGCAGCAACAGACTCTTGGAGACAAGTCGGCTGGAGGCCGATGTATTGAATCTCGAAGCAATTTGAGTGTTCCATCGTCATTACAAGGCCCTGAACGATACAATTAACTATCATTTTTGCGTCGGATTCGAAAATCTAGACTCACAGAAGAAGGATCATATTGTGCCCGAGACAGCAATTACCCTTGGAGACAAGTCGGCTGGAGGCCGATGTATTGAATCTCGACGCAATTTGAGTGTTCCATCGTCATTAGGAGGCCCTGAACGTTACAATTAACTATCAGTTTCGCGTCGGATTCGAAAATCTAGACTCACAGGAGAACGACCATAAGGTGCCCGAGGCAGCAATAGACCCTTGGAGACAAATCGGCTGGAGGCCGATGTATTGAATATCGACGCAATTTGAGTGTTCCATCGTCATTAGGAGGCCCTAAACGTTACAATTAACTATCATTTTTGCGTCGGATTCGATAATCTAAACTCACAGGAGAACGACCATAAGGTGCCCGAGGCAGCAACAGACACTTGGAGACAAGTCGGCTGGAGGCCGATGTATTGAATCTCGACGTAATTTGAGTGTTCCATCGTCATTAGGAGGCCCTAAACGTTACAATTAACTATCATTTTTGCGTCGGATTCGATAATCTAAACTCACAGGAGACGACCATAAGGTGCCCGAGGCAGCAACAGACTCTTGGAGACAAGTCGGCTGGAGGCCGATGTAATGAATCTCGACGCAATTTGAGTGTTCCATCGTCATTACAAGGCCCTGTACGATACAATTAACTATCATTTTTGCGTCGGATTCACAAATCTAGACTCACAGAAGAAGGATCATGATGTGCCCGAGACAGCAATTACCCTTGGAGACAAGTCGGCTGGAGACCGATGTATTGAATCTCGACGCAATTTGAGTGTTCCATCGTCATTAGGAGGCCCTCAACGGTACAATTAACTATCAGTTTCGCGTCGGATTCGAAAATCTAGACTCACAGGAGAACGACCATAAGGTGCCCGAGGCAGCAATAGACCCTTGGAGACAAGTCGGCTGGAGGCCGATGTATTGAATATCGACGCAATTTGAGTGTTCCATCGTCATTAGGAGGCCCTAAACGTTACAATTAACTATCATTTTTGCGTCGGATTCGAAAATCTAGACTCACATGAGAGCGAACATAAGAGGCCGGAGGCAGTAATATTCCCATGGAGACAAGTCGGCTGGAGGACGATGTATTGAATCTCGACGCAATTTGTGTGTCCCATCGTCATTAGGAGGCCCTAAACGTTACAATTAACTATCAATTTTGCGTCGGATTCGAAAATCTAGACTCACAGGAGAACGACCATAAGGTGCCGGAGACAGCAATAGACCCTTGGAGACAAGTCGGCTGGAGGCCGATGTATTGAATCTCGACGCAATTTGAGTGTTCCATCGGCATTAGGAGGCCCTGAACGTTACAGTTAACTATCATTTTAGCGTCGGATTCGAAAATCTACTAACAGGGGAAGGATCATATGGTGCACGAGACTGCAATATCCCCTTGGATACAAGTCGGCTGGAGGTCGATGTATTGAATCTCGACGCAATTTGAATCTTCTATCGTCATTAGGAGGCCCTGAACGTTACTATTCACTATCATTTTTGCGTCGGATTCGAAAATCCAAACTCACAGGAGAACGACCATAAGGTGCCCGAGGCAGCAATAGACCCTTGGAGACAAGTCGGCTGGAGGCCGATGTATTGAATCTCGACGCAAATTGAGTGTTCCATCGGCATTAGGAGGCCCTGAACGTTACATTTAAGAATCAGTTTCACGTCGGATTCGAAAATCTAGACTCACAAGAGAGCGAACATAAGGTGCCCGAGGCAGCAACAGACCGTTGGAGACAAGTCGGCTTTAGGCCGATGTATTGGATCTCGACGCAATTTGAGTGTCCCATCGTCATTAGGAGGCCCTAAACGTTACAATTAACTATCATTTTTGCGTCGGATTCGAAAATCTAGACTCACATGAGAGCGAACATAAGAGGCCGGAGGCAGTAATATTCCCATGGAGACAAGTCGGCTGGAGGACGATGTATTGAATCTCGACGCAATTTGTGTGTCCCATCGTCATTAGGAGGCCCTAAACGTTACAATTAACTATCAATTTTGCGTCGGATTCGACAATCTAAACTCACACGAGAACGACCATAAGGTGCCCGAGGCAGCAACAGACCCTTGGAGACAAGTCGGCAGGAGGCCGATGTATTGAATCTCGACGCAATTTGAGTCTTCTATCGTCATTAGGAGGCCCTAAACGTTACAATTAACTATCATTTTTGCGTCGGATTCGATAATCTAAGCTCACAGGAGAACGACCATAAGGTGCCCGAGGCAGCAACAGACCCTTGGAGACAAGTCGACTGGAGGCCGATGTATTGAATATCGACGAAATTTGAGTGTTCCATTGTCATTAGGAGGCCTTAAACGTTACAATTACCTATCATTTTTGCGTCGGATTCGATAATCTAAACTCACAGGAGAACGACCATAAGGTGCCCGAGGCAGCAACAGACACTTGGAGACAAGTCGGCTGGAGGCCGATGTATTGAATCTCGTCGTAATTTGAGTGTTCCATCGTCATTAGGAGGCCCTAAACGTTACAATTAACTATCATTTTTGCGTCGGATTCGATAATCTAAACTCACAGGAGACGACCATAAGGTGCCCGAGGCAGCAACAGACTCTTGGAGACAAGTCGGCTGGAGGCCGATGTATTGAATCTCGACGCAATTTGAGTGTTCCATCGTCATTACAAGGCCCTGAACGATACAATTAACTATCATTTTTGCGTCGGATTCGAAAATCTAGACTCACAGAAGAAGGATCATATTGTGCCCGAGACAGCAATTACCCTTGGAGACAAGTCGGCTGGAGGCCGATGTATTGAATCTCGACGCAATTTGAGTGTTCCATCGTCATTAGGAGGCCCTGAACGTTACAATTAA
This sequence comes from Schistocerca serialis cubense, assembly GCF_023864345.2. Classification (NCBI taxonomy): domain Eukaryota; kingdom Metazoa; phylum Arthropoda; class Insecta; order Orthoptera; family Acrididae; genus Schistocerca; species Schistocerca serialis. The sequence continues at coordinate 59,612,873 of NW_026047583.1, forward strand.
CTATCAGTTTCGCGTCGGATTCGAAAATCTAGACTCACAGGAGAACGACCATAAGGTGCCCGAGGCAGCAATAGACCCTTGGAGACAAGTCGGCTGGAAGCCGATGTATTGAATATCGACGCAATTTGAGTGTTCCATCGTCATTAGGAGGCCCTAAACGTTACAATTAACTATCATTTTTGCGTCGGATTCGAAAATCTAGACTCACATGAGAGCGAACATAAGAGGCCGGAGGCAGTAATATTCCCATGGAGACAAGTCGGCTGGAGGACGATGTATTGAATCTCGACGCAATTTGTGTGTCCCATCGTCATTAGGAGGCCCTAAACGTTACAATTAACTATCAATTTTGCGTCGGATTCGACAATCTAAACTCACACGAGAACGACCATAAGGTGCCCGAGGCAGCAACAGACCCTTGGAGACAAGTCGGCTGGAGGCCGATGTATTGAATATCGACGCAATTTGAGTGTTCCATCGTCATTAGGAGGCCCTAAACGTTACAATTAACTATCATTTTTGCGTCGGATTCGAAAATCTAGACTCACAGGAGAACGACCATAAGGTGCCGGAGACAGCAATAGACCCTTGGAGACAAGTCGGCTGGAGGCCGATGTATTGAATCTCGACGCAATTTGAGTGTTCCATCGGCATTAGGAGGCCCTGAACGTTACAGTTAACTATCATTTTAGCGTCGGATTCGAAAATCTACTAACAGGAGAAGGATCATATGGTGCACGAGACTGCAATATCCCCTTGGATACAAGTCGGCTGGAGGTCGATGTATTGAATCTCGACGCAATTTGAATCTTCTATCGTCATTAGGAGGCCCTGAACGTTACTATTCACTATCATTTTTGCGTCGGATTCGAAAATCCAAACTCACAGGAGAACGACCATAAGGTGCCCGAGGCAGCAATAGACCCTTGGAGACAAGTCGGCTGGAGGCCGATGTATTGAATCTCGACGCAAATTGAGTGTTCCATCGGCATTAGGAGGCCCTGAACGTTACATTTAAGAATCAGTTTCACGTCGGATTCGAAAATCTAGACTCACAAGAGAGCGAACATAAGGTGCCCGAGGCAGCAACAGACCGTTGGAGACAAGTCGGCTTTAGGCCGATGTATTGGATCTCGACGCAATTTGAGTGTCCCATCGTCATTAGGAGGCCCTAAACGTTACAATTAACTATCATTTTTGCGTCGGATTCGAAAATCTAGACTCACATGAGAGCGAACATAAGAGGCCGGAGGCAGTAATATTCCCATGGAGACAAGTCGGCTGGAGGACGATGTATTGAATCTCGACGCAATTTGTGTGTCCCATCGTCATTAGGAGGCCCTAAACGTTACAATTAACTATCAATTTTGCGTCGGATTCGACAATCTAAACTCACACGAGAACGACCATAAGGTGCCCGAGGCAGCAACAGACCCTTGGAGACAAGTCGGCAGGAGGCCGATGTATTGAATCTCGACGCAATTTGAGTCTTCTATCGTCATTAGGAGGCCCTAAACGTTACAATTAACTATCATTTTTGCGTCGGATTCGATAATCTAAGCTCACAGGAGAACGACCATAAGGTGCCCGAGGCAGCAACAGACCCTTGGAGACAAGTCGACTGGAGGCCGATGTATTGAATATCGACGAAATTTGAGTGTTCCATTGTCATTAGGAGGCCTTAAACGTTACAATTACCTATCATTTTTGCGTCGGATTCGATAATCTAAACTCACAGGAGAACGACCATAAGGTGCCCGAGGCAGCAACAGACACTTGGAGACAAGTCGGCTGGAGGCCGATGTATTGAATCTCGACGTAATTTGAGTGTTCCATCGTCATTAGGAGGCCCTAAACGTTACAATTAACTATCATTTTTGCGTCGGATTCGATAATCTAAACTCACAGGAGACGACCATAAGGTGCCCGAGGCAGCAACAGACTCTTGGAGACAAGTCGGCTGGAGGCCGATGTATTGAATCTCGACGCAATTTGAGTGCTCCATCGTCATTACAAGGCCCTGAACGATACAATTAACTATCATTTTTGCGTCGGATTCGAAAATCTAGACTCACAGAAGAAGGATCATATTGTGCCCGAGACAGCAATTACCTTGGAGACAAGTCGGCTGGAGGCCGATGTATTGAATCTCGACGCAATTTGAGTGTTCCATCGTCATTAGGAGGCCCTGAACGTTACAATTAACTATCAGTTTCGCGTCTGATTCGAAAATCTAGACTCACAGGAGAACGACCATAAGGTGCCCGAGGCAGCAATAGACCCTTGGAGACAAGTCGGCTGGGAGCCGATGTATTGAATATCGACGCAATTTGAGTGTTCCATCGTCATTAGGAGGCCCTAAACGTTACAATTAACTATCATTTTTGCGTCGGATTCGAAAATCTAGACTCACATGAGAGCGAACATAAGAGGCTGGAGGCAGTAATATTCCCATGGAGACAAGTCGGCTGGAGGACGATGTATCGAATCTCGACGCAATTTGTGTGTCCCATCGTCATTAGGAGGCCCTAAACGTTACAATTAACTATCAATTTTGCGTCGGATTCGATAATCTAAACTCACAGGAGACGACCATAAGGTGCCCGAGGCAGCAACAGACTCTTGGAGACAAGTCGGCTGGAGGCCGATGTATTGAATCTCGAAGCAATTTGAGTGTTCCATCGTCATTACAAGGCCCTGAATGTTACAATTAACTATCAGTTTCTCGTCGGATTCGAAAATCTAGACTCACAGCAGACGGACCATTTGGTGCCCGAGGCAGCAAGATCCCCTTGGAGACAAATCGGCTGGAGAACGATGTATTGAATCTCGACGCAATTTGAGTGTTCCATCGTCATTACAAGGCCCTGTACGTTACAATTAACTATCATTTTTGCGTCGGATTCGATAATCTAAACTCACAGGAGACGACCATAAGGTGCCCGAGGCAGCAACAGACTCTTGGAGACAAGTCGGCTGGAGGCCGATGTATTGAATCTCGAAGCAATTTGAGTGTTCCATCGTCATTACAAGGCCCTGAACGATACAATTAACTATCATTTTTGCGTCGGATTCGAAAATCTAGACTCACAGAAGAAGGATCATATTGTGCCCGAGACAGCAATTACCCTTGGAGACAAGTCGGCTGGAGGCCGATGTATTGAATCTCGACGCAATTTGAGTGTTCCATCGTCATTAGGAGGCCCTGAACGTTACAATTAACTATCAGTTTCGCGTCGGATTCGAAAATCTAGACTCACAGGAGAACGACCATAAGGTGCCCGAGGCAGCAATAGACCCTTGGAGACAAATCGGCTGGAGGCCGATGTATTGAATATCGACGCAATTTGAGTGTTCCATCGTCATTAGGAGGCCCTAAACGTTACAATTAACTATCATTTTTGCGTCGGATTCGATAATCTAAACTCACAGGAGAACGACCATAAGGTGCCCGAGGCAGCAACAGACACTTGGAGACAAGTCGGCTGGAGGCCGATGTATTGAATCTCGACGTAATTTGAGTGTTCCATCGTCATTAGGAGGCCCTAAACGTTACAATTAACTATCATTTTTGCGTCGGATTCGATAATCTAAACTCACAGGAGACGACCATAAGGTGCCCGAGGCAGCAACAGACTCTTGGAGACAAGTCGGCTGGAGGCCGATGTATTGAATCTCGACGCAATTTGAGTGTACCATCGTCATTACAAGGCCCTGTACGATACAATTAACTATCATTTTTGCGTCGGATTCACAAATCTAGACTCACAGAAGAAGGATCATGATGTGCCCGAGACAGCAATTACCCTTGGAGACAAGTCGGCTGGAGACCGATGTATTGAATCTCGACGCAATTTGAGTGTTCCATCGTCATTAGGAGGCCCTCAACGTTACAATTAACTATCATTTTTGCGTCGTATTCGAAAATCTAGACTCACATGAGAGCGAACATAAGAGGCCGGAGGCAGTAATATTCCCATGGAGACAAGTCGGCTGGAGGACGATGTATTGAATCTCGACGCAATTTGTGTGTCCCATCGTCATTAGGAGGCCCTAAACGTTACAATTAACTATCAATTTTGCGTCGGATTCGACAATCTAAACTCACAGGAGAACGACCATAAGGTGCCCGAGGCAGCAACAGACCCTTGGAGACAAGTCGGCTGGAGGCCGATGTATTGAATCTCGACGCAATTTGAGTCTTCTATCGTCATTAGGAGGCCCTAAACGTTACAATTAACTATCATTTTTGCGTCGGATTCGACAATCTAAACTCACACGAGAACGACCATAAGGTGCCCGAGGCAGCAACAGACCCTTGGAGACAAGTCGACTGGAGGCCGATGTATTGAATATCGACGAAATTTGATTGTTCCATCGTCGTTAGGAGGCCCTAAACGTTACAATTAACTATCATTTTTGCGTCGGATTCGATAATCTAAACTCACAGGAGAACGACCATAAGGTGCCCGAGGCAGCAACAGACACTTGGAGACATGTCGGCTTGAGGCCGATGTATTGAATCTCGACGTAATTTGTGTGTTCCATCGTCATTAGGAGGCCCTAAACGTTACAATTAACTATCATTTTTGCGTCGGATTCGATAATCTAAACTCACAGGAGACGACCATAAGGTGCCCGAGGCAGCAACAGACTCTTGGAGACAAGTCGGCTGGAGGTCGATGTATTGGATCGCGACGCAATTTGAGTGTTCCATCGTCATTTGGAGGGCCTGAATGTTACAATTAACTATCAGTTATCGTCGGATTCGAAAATCTAGACTCACAGCAGACGGACCATTTGGTGCCCGAGGCAGCAAGATCCCCCTGGAGGCAAATCGGCTGGAGGACGATGTATTGAATCTCGACGCAATTTGAGTGTTCCATCGTCATTACAAGGCCCTGTACGTTACAATTAACTATCATTTTTGCGTCGGATTCGAAAATCTAGACTCACAGGAGAACGACCATAAGGTGCCGGAGACAGCAATAGACCCTTGGAGACAAGTCGGCTGGAGGCCGATGTATTGAATCTCGACGCAATTTGAGTTTTCCATCGGCATTAGGAGGCCCTGAACGTTACAGTTAACTATCATTTTAGCGTCGGATTCGAAAATCTACTAACAGGAGAAGGATCATATGGTGCACGAGACTGCAATATCCCCTTGGATACAAGTCGGCTGGAGGTCGATGTATTGAATCTCGACGCAATTTGAATCTTCTATCGTCATTAGGAGGCCCTGAACGTTACTATTCACTATCATTTTTGCGTCGGATTCGAAAATCCAAACTCACAGGAGAACGACCATAAGGTGCCCGAGGCAGCAATAGACCCTTGGAGACAAGTCGGGTGGAGGCCGATGTATTGAATCTCGACGCAAATTGAGTGTTCCATCGGCATTAGGAGGCCCTGAACGTTACATTTAAGAATCAGTTTCACGTCGGATTCGAAAATCTAGACTCACAAGAGAGCGAACATAAGGTGCCCGAGGCAGCAACAGACCGTTGGAGACAAGTCGGCTTTAGGCCGATGTATTGGATCTCGACGCAATTTGAGTGTCCCATCGTCATTAGGAGGCCCTAAACGTTACAATTAACTATCATTTTTGCGTCGGATTCGAAAATCTAGACTCACATGAGAGCGAACATAAGAGGCCGGAGGCAGTAATATTCCCATGGAGACAAGTCGGCTGGAGGACGATGTATTGAATCTCGACGCAATTTGTGTGTCCCATCGTCATTAGGAGGCCCTAAACGTTACAATTAACTATCAATTTTGCGTCGGATTCGACAATCTAAACTCACACGAGAACGACCATAAGGTGCCCGAGGCAGCAACAGACCCTTGGAGACAAGTCTGCAGGAGGCCGATGTATTGAATCTCGACGCAATTTGAGTCTTCTATCGTCATTAGGAGGCCCTAAACGTTACAATTAACTATCATTTTTGCGTCGGATTCGATAATCTAAGCTCACAGGAGAACGACCATAAGGTGCCCGAGGCAGCAACAGACCCTTGGAGACAAGTCGACTGGAGGCCGATGTATTGAATATCGACGAAATTTGAGTGTTCCATTGTCATTAGGGGGCCTTAAACGTTACAATTACCTATCATTTTTGCGTCGGATTCGATAATCTAAACTCACAGGAGAACGACCATAAGGTGCCCGAGGCAGCAACAGACACTTGGAGACAAGTCGGCTGGAGGCCGATGTATTGAATCTCGACGTAATTTGAGTGTTCCATCGTCATTAGGAGGCCCTAAACGTTACAATTAACTATCATTTTTGCGTCGGATTCGATAATCTAAACTCACAGGAGACGACCATAAGGTGCCCGAGGCAGCAACAGACTCTTGGAGACAAGTCGGCTGGAGGCCGATGTATTGAATCTCGACGCAATTTGAGTGTTCCATCGTCATTACAAGGCCCTGAACGATACAATTAACTATCATTTTTGCGTCGGATTCGAAAATCTAGACTCACAGAAGAAGGATCATATTGTGCCCGAGACAGCAATTACCCTTGGAGACAAGTCGGCTGGAGGCCGATGTATTGAATCTCGACGCAATTTGAGTGTTCCATCGTCATTAGGAGGCCCTGAACGTTACAATTAACTATCAGTTTCGCGTCGGATTCGAAAATCTAGACTCACAGGAGAACGACCATAAGGTGCCCGAGGCAGCAATAGACCCTTGGAGACAAGTCGGCTGGGAGCCGATGTATTGAATATCGACGCAATTTGAGTGTTCCATCGTCATTAGGAGGCCCTAAACGTTACAATTAACTATCATTTTTGCGTCGGATTCGAAAATCTAGACTCACATGAGAGCGAACATAAGAGGCCGGAGGCAGTAATATTCCCATGGAGACAAGTCGGCTGGAGGACGATGTATTGAATCTCGACGCAATTTGTGTGTCCCATCGTCATTAGGAGGCCCTAAACGTTACAATTAACTATCAATTTTGCGTCGGATTCGACAATCTAAACTCACACGAGAACGACCATAAGGTGCCCGAGGCAGCAACAGACCCTTGGAGACAAGTCGGCTGGAGGCCGATGTATTGAATATCGACGCAATTTGAGTGTTCCATCGTCATTAGGAGGCCCTAAACGTTACAATTAACTATCATTTTTGCGTCGGATTCGATAGCCTAAACTCACAGGAGAACGACCATAAGGTGCCCGAGGCAGCAATAGACCGTTGGAGAAAAGTCGGCTGGAGGTCGATGTATTGGATCGCGACGCAATTTGAGTGTTCCATCGTCATTTGGAGGCCCTGAATGTTACAGTTAACTATCATTTTAGCGTCGGATTCGAAAATCTACTAACAGGAGAAGGATCATATGGTGCACGAGACTGCAATATCCCCTTGGATACAAGTCGGCTGGAGGTCGATGTATTGAATCTCGACGCAATTTGAATCTTCTATCGTCATTAGGAGGCCCTGAACGTTACTATTCACTATCATTTTTGCGTCGGATTCGAAAATCCAAACTCACAGGAGAACGACCATAAGGTGCCCGAGGCAGCAATAGACCCTTGGAGACAAGTCGGCTGGAGGCCGATGTATTGAATATCGACGCAATTTGAGTGTTCCATCGTCATTAGGAGGCCCTAAACGTTACAATTAACTATCATTTTTGCGTCGGATTCGAAAATCTAGACTCACAGGAGAACGACCATAAGGTGCCGGAGACAGCAATAGACCCTTGGAGACAAGTCGGCTGGTACCGATGTATTGAATCTCGACGCAATTTGAGTGTTCCATCGGCATTAGGAGGCCCTGAACGTTACAGTTAACTATCATTTTAGCGTCGGATTCGAAAATCTACTAACAGGAGAAGGATCATATGGTGCACGAGACTGCAATATCCCCTTGGATACAAGTCGGCTGGAGGTCGATGTATTGAATCTCGACGCAATTTGAATCTTCTATCGTCATTAGGAGGCCCTGAACGTTACTATTCACTATCATTTTTGCGTCGGATTCGAAAATCCAAACTCACAGGAGAACGACCATAAGGTGCCCGAGGCAGCAATAGACCCTTGGAGACAAGTCGGCTGGAGGCCGATGTATTGAATCTCGACGCAAATTGAGTGTTCCATCGGCATTAGGAGGCCCTGAACGTTACATTTAAGAATCAGTTTCACGTCGGATTCGAAAATCTAGACTCACAAGAGAGCGAACATAAGGTGCCCGAGGCAGCAACAGACCGTTGGAGACAAGTCGGCTTTAGGCCGATGTATTGGATCTCGACGCAATTTGAGTGTCCCATCGTCATTAGGAGGCCCTAAACGTTACAATTAATTATCATTTTTGCGTCGGATTCGAAAATCTAGACTCACATGAGAGCGAACATAAGAGGCCGGAGGCAGTAATATTCCCATGGAGACAAGTCGGCTGGAGGACGATGTATTGAATCTCGACGCAATTTGTGTGTCCCATCGTCATTAGGAGGCCCTAAACGTTACAATTAACTATCAATTTTGCGTCGGATTCGACAATCTAAACTCACACGAGAACGACCATAAGGTGCCCGAGGCAGCAACAGACCCTTGGAGACAAGTCGGCAGGAGGCCGATGTATTGAATCTCGACGCAATTTGAGTCTTCTATCGTCATTAGGAGGCCCTAAACGTTACAATTAACTATCATTTTTGCGTCGGATTCGATAATCTAAACTCACAGGAGAACGACCATAAGGTGCCCGAGGCAGCAACAGACACTTGGAGACAAGTCGGCTGGAGGCCGATGTATTGAATCTCGACGTAATTTGAGTGTTCCATCGTCATTAGGAGGCCCTAAACGTTACAATTAACTATCATTTTTGCGTCGGATTCGATAATCTAAACTCACAGGAGACGACCATAAGGTGCCCGAGGCAGCAACAGACTCTTGGAGACAAGTCGGCTGGAGGCCGATGTATTGAATCTCGACGTAATTTGAGTGTTCCATCGTCATTAGGAGGCCCTAAACGTTACAATTAACTATCATTTTTGCGTCGGATTCGATAATCTAAACTCACAGGAGACGACCATAAGGTGCCTGAGGCAGCAACAGACTCTTGGAGACAAGTCGGCTGGAGGCCGATGTATTGAATCTCGACGCAATTTGAGTGTTCCATCGTCATTACAAGGCCCTGAACGATACAATTAACTATCATTTTTGCGTCGGATTCGAAAATCTAGACTCACAGAAGAAGGATCATATTGTGCCCGAGACAGCAATTACCCTTGGAGACAAGTCGGCTGGAGGCCGATGTATTGAATATCGACGCAATTTGAGTGTTCCATCGTCATTAGGAGGCCCAGAACGTTACAATTAACTATCAATTTCGCGTCGGATTCGAAAATCTAGACTCACAGGAGAACGACCATAAGGTGCCCGAGGCAGCAAGAGACCCTTGGAGACAAGTCGGCTGGAGGCCGATGTATTGAATATCGACGCAATTTGAGTGTTCCATCGTCATTAGGAGGCCCTAAACGTTACAATTAACTATCATTTTTGCGTCGGATTCGATAATCTAAACTCACAGGAGAACGACCATAAGGTGCCCGAGGCAGCAACAGACACTTGGAGACAAGTCGGCTGGAGGCCGATGTATTGAATCTCGACGTAATTTGAGTGTTCCATCGTCATTAGGAGGCCCTAAACGTTACAATTAACTATCATTTTTGCGTCGGATTCGATAATCTAAACTCACAGGAGACGACCATAAGGTGCCCGAGGCAGCAACAGACTCTTATAGACAAGTCGGCTGGAGGCCGATGTATTGAATCTCGACGCAATTTGAGTGTTCCATCGTCATTACAAGGCCCTGAACGATACAATTAACTATCATTTTTGCGTCGGATTCGAAAATCTAGACTCACAGAAGAAGGATCATATTGTGCCTGAGACAGCAATTACCCTTGGAGACAAGTCGGCTGGAGGCCGATGTATTGAATCTCGACGCAATTTGAGTGTTCCATCGTCATTAGGAGGCCCTGAACGTTACAATTAACTATCAGTTTCGCGTCGGATTCGAAAATCTAGACTCACAGGAGAACGACCATAAGGTGCCCGAGGCAGCAATAGACCCTTGGAGACAAGTCGCCTGGGAGCCGATGTATTGAATATCGACGCAATTTGAGTGTTCCATCGTCATTAGCAGGCCCTAAACGTTACAATTAACTATCATTTTTGCGTCGGATTCGAAAATCTAGACTCACATGAGAGCGAACATAAGAGGCCGGAGGCAGTAATATTCCCATGGAGACAAGTCGGCTGGAGGACGATGTATTGAATCTCGACGCAATTTGTGTGACCCATCGTCATTAGGAGGCCCTAAACGTTACAATTAACTATCAATTTTGCGTCGGATTCGACAATCTAAACTCACACGAGAACGACCATAAGGTGCCCGAGGCAGCAACAGACCCTTGGAGACAAGTCGGCTGGAGGCCGATGTATTGAATCTCGACGCAATTTGAGTCTTCTATCGTCATTAGGAGGCCCTAAACGTTACAATTAACTATCATTTTTGCGTCGGATTCGATAATCTAAACTCACAGGAGAACGACCATAAGGTGCCCGAGGCAGCAACAGACCCTTGGAGACAAGTCGACTGGAGGCCGATGTATTGAATATCGACGAAATTTGAGTGTTCTATCGTCATTAGGAGGCCCTAAACGTTACAATTAACTATCATTTTTGCGTCGGATTCGATAATCTAAACTCACAGGAGAACGACCATAAGGTGCCCGAGGCAGCAACACACACTTGGAGACAAGTCGGCTGGAGGCCGATGTATTGAATCTCGACGTAATTTGAGAGTTCCATCGTCATTAGGAGGCCCTGAACGTTACAATTAACTATCAGTTTCGCGTCGGATTCGAAAACCTAGACTCACAGGAGAACGACCATAAGGTGCCCGAGGCAGCAATAGACCCTTGGAGACAAGTCGGCTGGAGGCCGATGTATTGAATATCGACGCAATTTGAGTGTTCCATCGTCATTAGGAGGCCCTAAACGTTACAATTAACTATCATTTTTGCGTCGGATTCGATAGTCTAAACTCACAGGAGAACCTCCATAAGGTGCCCGAGGCAGCAATAGACCGTTGGAGTAAAGTCGGCTGGAGGTCGATGTATTGGATCGCGACGCAATTTGAGTGTTCCATCGTCATTTGGAGGCCCTGAATGTTACAATTAACTATCAGTTTCTCGTCGGATTCGAAAATCTAGACTCACAGCAGACGGACCATTTGGTGCCCGAGGCAGCAAGATCCCTTTGGAGACAAATTGGCTGGAGGACGATGTATTGAATCTCGACGCAATTTGAGTGTTCCATCGTCATTACAAGGCCCTGTACGTTACAATTAACTATCATTTTTGCGTCGGATTCGAAAATCTAGACTCACAGCAGACGGACCATTTGGTGTCCGAGGCAGCAAGATCCCCTTGGAGACAAATCGGCTGGAAGACGATGTATTGAATCTCGACGCAATTTGAGTGTTCTATCGTCATTAGGAGGCCCTGAACGTTACTATTCACTATCATTTTTGCGTCGGATTCGAAAATCTATACTCACAGGAGAAGGACCATAAGGTGCCCGAGACAGCAATATCCCCTTTGAGACAAGTCGGCTGGAGGCCGATGTATTGAATCTCGACGCAATTTGAGTGTTCCATCGTCATTAGGAGGCCCTAAACGTTACAATTAACTATCATTTTTGCGTCGGATTCGAAAATCTAGACTCACAGGAGAACAACCATAAGGTGCCTGAGACAGCAATATCCCCTTGGAGACAAGTCGGCTGGAGGCCGATGTATTGAATCTCGACGCAATTTGAGTGTTCCATCGGCATTAGGAGGCCCTGAACGTTACAGTTAACTATCATTTTAGCGTCGGATTCGAAAATCTACTAACAGGAGAAGGATCATATGGTGCACGAGACTGCAATATCCCCTTGGATACAAGTCGGCTGGAGGTCGATGTATTGAATCTCGACGCAATTTGAATCTTCTATCGTCATTAGGAGGCCCTAAACGTTACTATTCACTATCATTTTTGCGTCGGATTCGAAAATCCAAACTCACAGGAGAACGACCATAAGGTGCCCGAGTCAGCAATAGACCCTTGGAGACAAGTCGGCTGGAGGCCGATGTATTGAATCTCGACGCAATTTGAGTGTTCCATCGGCATTAGGAGGCCCTGAACGTTACATTTAAGAATCAGTTTCACGTCGGATTCGAAAATCTAGACTCACAAGAGAGCGAACATAAGGTGCCCGAGGCAGCAACAGACCCTTGGAGACAAGTCGACATTAGGCCGATGTATTGAATCTCGACGCAATTTGAGTGTCCCATCGTCATTAGGAGGCCCTAAACGTTACAATTAACTATCATTTTTGCGTCGGATTCGAAAATCTAGACTCACATGAGAGCGAACATAAGAGGCCGGAGGCAGTAATATCCCCATGGAGACAAGTCGGCTGGAGGACGATGTATTGAATCTCGACGCAATTTGTGTGTCCCATCCTCATTAGGAGGCCCTAAACGTTACAATTAACTATCAATTTTGCGTCGGATTCGACAATCTAAACTCACACGAGAACGACCATAAGGTGCCCGAGGCAGCAACAGACCCTTGGAGGCAAGTCGGCTGGAGGCCGATGTATTGAATCTCGACGCAATTTGAGTTTTCTATCGTCATTAGGAGGCCCTAAACGTTACAATTAACTATCATTTTTGCGTCGGATTCGATAATCTAAACTCACAGGAGAACGACCATAAGGTGCCCGAGGCAGCAACAGACCCTTGGAGACAAGTCGACTGGAGGCCGATGTATTGAATATCGAAGAAATTTGAGTGTTCCATCGTCAATAGGAGGCCCTAAACGTTACAATTAACTATCATTTTTGCGTCGGATTCGATAATCTAAACTCACAGGAGAACGACCATAAGATGCCCGAGGCAGCAACAGACACTTGGAGACAAGTCGGCTGGAGGCCGATGTATTGAATATCGACGCAATTTGAGTGTTCCATCGTCATTAGGAGGCCCTAAACGTTACAATTAACTATCATTTTTGCGTCGGATTCGATAGTCAAAACTCACAGGAGAACGACCATAAGGTGCCCGAGGCAGCAATAGACCGTTGGAGAAAAGTCGGCTGGAGGTCGATGTATTGGATCGCGACGCAATTTGAGTGTTCCATCGTCATTTGGAGGCCCTGAATGTTACAATTAACTATCAGTTTCTCGTCGGATTCGAAAATCTAGACTCACAGCAGACGGACCATTTGGAGCCCGAGGCAGCAAGATCCCCTTGGAGACAAATCGGCTAGAGGACGATGTATTGAATCTCGACGCAATTTGAGTGTTCCATCGTCATTAGGAGGCCCTGAACGTTACAATTAACTATCATTTTTGCGTCGGATTCGATAATCTAAACTCACAGGAGAACGACCATAAGGTGCCCGAGGCAGCAACAAACACTTGGAGACAAGTCGGCTGGAGGCCGATGTATTGAATCTCGACGTAATTTGAGTGTTCCATCGTCATTTGGAGGCCCTGTACGTTACAATTAACTATCATTTTTGCGTCGGATTCGAAAATCTAGACTCACAGGAGAACGACCATAAGATGCCCGAGACAGCAATTACCCTTGGAGACAAGTCGGCTGGAGGCCGATGTATTGAATCTCGACGAAATTTGAGTGTTCCATCGTCATTAGGAGGCCCTAAACGTTACAATTAACTATCATTTTTGCGTCGGCTTCGATAATCTAAACTCACAGGAGAACGACCATAAGGTGCCCGAGGCAGCAACAGACTCTTGGAGACAAGTCGGCTGGAGGCCGATGAATTGAATCTCGACGCAATTTGAGTGTTCCATCGTCATTAGGAGGCCCTAAACGTTACAACTATCATTTTTGCGTCGGATTCGATAATCTAAACTCACAGGAGACGACCATAAGGTGCCCGAGGCAGCAACAGACTCTTGGAGACAAGTCGGCTGGAGGCCGATGTATTGAATCTCGACGCAATTTGTGTGTTCCATCGTCATTACAAGGCCCTGAACGATACAATTAACTATCATTTTTGCGTCGGATTCGAAAATCTAGGCTCACAGAAGAAGGATCATATTGTGCCCGAGACAGCAATCACCTTTGGAGACAAGTCGGCTGGAGGTCGATGTATTGGATCGCGACGCAATTTGAGTGTTCCATCGTCATTTGGAGGCCCTGAATGTTACAATTAACTATCAGTTTCTCGTCGGATTCGATAATCTAGACTCACAGCAGACGGACCATTTGGTGCCCGAGGCAGCAAGATCCCCTTGGAGACAAATCAGCTGGAGGACGATGTATTGAATCTCGACGCAATTTGAGTGTTCTATCGTCTTTAGGAGGCCAAGAACGTTACTATTCACTATCATTTTTGCGTCGGATTCGAAAATCTATACTCACAGGAGAAGGACCATAAGGTGCCCGAGACAGCAATTACCCTTGGAGACAAGTCGGCTGGAGGCCGATGTATTGAATCTCGACGCAATTTGAGTTTTCTATCGTCATTAGGAGGCCCTAAACGTTACAATTAACTATCATTTTTGCGTCGGATTCGATAATCTAAACTCACAGGAGAACGACCATAAGGTGCCCGAGGCAGCAACAGACCCTTGGAGACAAGTCGACTGGAGGCCGATGTATTGAATATCGAAGAAATTTGAGTGTTCCATCGTCAATAGGAGGCCCTAAACGTTACAATTAACTATCATTTTTGCGTCGGATTCGATAATCTAAACTCACAGGAGAACGACCATAAGATGCCCGAGGCAGCAACAGACACTTGGAGACAAGTCGGCTGGAGGCCGATGTATTGAATCTCGACGTAATTTGAGTGTTCCATCGTCATTAGGAGGCCCTAAACGTTACAATTAACTATCATTTTTGCGTCGGATTCGATAATCTAAACTCACAGGAGACGACCATAAGGTGCCCGAGGCAGCAACAGACTCTTGGAGACAAGTCGGCTGGAGGCCGATGTATTGAATCTCGACGCAATTTGAGTGTTCCATCGTCATTACAAGGCCCTGAACGATACAATTAACTATCATTTTTGCGTCGTATTCGAAAATCTAGACTCACAGAAGAAGGATCATATTGTGCCCGAGACAGCAATTACCCTTGGAGACAAGTCGGCTGGAGGCCGATGTATTGAATCTCGACGCAATTTGAGTGTTCCATCGTCATTAAGAGGCCCTAAACGTTACAATTAACTATCATTTTTGCGTCGGATTCGATAGTCAAAACTCACAGGAGAACGACCATAAGGTGCCCGAGGCAGCAATAGACCCTTGGAGACAAGTCGGCTGGAGGCCGATGTATTGAATATCGACGCAATTTGAGTGTTCCATCGTCATTAGGAGGCCCTAAACGTTACAATTAACTATCATTTTTGCGTCGGATTCGATAGTCAAAACTCACAGGAGAACGACCATAAGGTGCCCGAGGCAGCAATAGACCGTTGGAGAAAAGTCGGCTGGAGGTCGATGTATTGGATCGCGACGCAATTTGACTGTTCCATCGTCATTTGGAGGCCCTGAATGTTACAATTAACTATCAGTTTCTCGTCGGATTCGAAAATCTAGACTCACAGCAGACGGACCATTTGGAGCCCGAGGCAGCAAGATCCCCTTGGAGACAAATCGGCTAGAGGACGATGTATTGAATCTCGACGCAATTTGAGTGTTCCATCGTCATTAGGAGGCCCTGAACGTTACAATTAACTATCATTTTTGCGTCGGATTCGATAATCTAAACTCACAGGAGAACGACCATAAGGTGCCCGAGGCAGCAACAAACACTTGGAGACAAGTCGGCTGGAGGCCGATGTATTGAATCTCGACGTAATTTGAGTGTTCCATCGTCATTTGGAGGCCCTGTACGTTACAATTAACTATCATTTTTGCGTCGGATTCGAAAATCTAGACTCACAGGAGAACGACCATAAGGTGCCCGAGACAGCAATTACCCTTGGAGACAAGTCGGCTGGAGGCCGATGTATTGAATCTCGACGAAATTTGAGTGTTCCATCGTCATTAGGAGGCCCTAAACGTTACAATTAACTATCATTTTTGCGTCGGCTTCGATAATCTAAACTCACAGGAGAACGACCATAAGGTGCCCGAGGCAGCAACAGACTCTTGGAGACAAGTCGGCTGCAGGCCGATGTATTGAATCTCGACGCAATTTGAGTGTTCCATCGTCATTAGGAGGCCCTAAACGTTACAACTATCATTTTTGCGTCGGATTCGATAATCTAAACTCACAGGAGACGACCATAAGGTGCCCGAGGCAGCAACAGACTCTTGGAGACAAGTCGGCTGGAGGCCGATGTATTGAATGTCGACGCAATTTGTGTGTTCCATCGTCATTACAAGGCCCTGAACGATACAATTAACTATCATTTTTGCGTCGGATTCGAAAATCTAGGCTCACAGAAGAAGGATCATATTGTGCCCGAGACAGCAATTACCTTTGGAGACAAGTCGGCTGGAGGTCGATGTATTGGATCGCGACGCAATTTGAGTGTTCCATCGTCATTTGGAGGCCCTGAATGTTACAATTAACTATCAGTTTCTCGTCGGATTCGATAATCTAGACTCACAGCAGACGGACCATTTGGTGCCCGAGGCAGCAAGATCCCCTTGGAGACAAATCAGCTGGAGGACGATGTATTGAATCTCGACGCAATTTGAGTGTTCTATCGTCTTTAGGAGGCCAAGAACGTTACTATTCACTATCATTTTTGCGTCGGATTCGAAAATCTATACTCACAGGAGAAGGACCATAAGGTGCCCGAGACAGCAATTACCCTTGGAGACAAGTCGGCTGGAGGCCGATGTATTGAATCTCGACGCAATTTGAGTGTTCCATCGTCATTAGGAGGCCCTAAACGTTGCAATTAACTATCATTTTTGCGTCGGATTCGATAGTCTAAACTCACAGGAGAACGACCATAAGGTGCCCGAGGCAGCAATAGACCGTTGGAGAAAATTCGGCTGGAGGTCGATGTATTGGATCGCGACGCAATTTGAGTGTTCCATCTTCATTTGGAGGCCCTGAATGTTACATTTAACTATCAGTTTCTCGTCGGATTCGAAAATCTAGACTCACAGCAGACGGACCATTTGGTGCCCGAGGCAGCAAGATCCCCTTGGAGACAAATCGGCTGGAAGACGATGTATTGAATCTCGACGCAATTTGAGTGTTCTATCGTCATTAGGAGGCCCTGAACGTTACTATTCACTATCATTTTTGCGTCGGATTCGAAAATCTATACTCACAAGAGAAGGTCCATAAGGTGCCCGAGACAGCAATATCCCCTTTGAGACAAGTCGGCTGGAGGCCGATGTATTGAATCTCGACGCAATTTGAGTGTTCCATCGTCATTACAAGGCCCTGTACGTTACAATTAACCATCATTTTTGCGTCGGATTCGAAAATCTAGACTCACAGGAGAACAACCATAAGGTGCCCGAGACAGCAATATCTCCTTTGAGACAAATCGGCTGGAAGACGATGTATTGAATCTCGACGCAATTTGTGTGTCCCATCGTCATTAGGAGGCCCTAAACGTTACAATTAACTATCATTTTTGCGTCGGATTCGATAATCTAAACTCACAGGAGAACGACCATAAGGTGCCCGAGGCAGCAACAGACCCTTGGAGACAAGTCGACTGGAGGCCGATGTATTGAATATCGAAGAAATTTGAGTGTTCCATCGTCATTAGGAGGCCCTAAACGTTACAATTAACTATCATTTTTGCGTCGGATTCGATAATCTAAACTCACAGGAGAACGAATATAAGATGCCCGAGGCAGCAACTGACACTTGGAGACAAGTCGGCTGGAGGCCGATGTATTGAATCTCGACGCAATTTGAGTGTTCCATCGTCATTACAAGGCCCTGAACGATACAATTAACTATCATTTTTGCGTCGTATTCGAAAATCTAGACTCACAGAAGAAGGATCATATTGTGCCCGAGACAGCAATTACCCTTGGAGACAAGTCGGCTGGAGGCCGGTGTATTGAATCTCGACGCAATTTGAGTGTTCCATCGTCATTAGGAGGCCCTGAACGTTACAATTAACTATCAGTTTCGCGTCGGATTCGAAAATCTAGACTCACAGGAGAACGACCATAAGGTGCCCGAGGCAGCAATAGACCCTTGGAGACAAGTCGGCTGGAGGCCGATGTATTGAATATCGACGCAATTTGAGTGTTCCATCGGCATTAGGAGGCCCTGAACGTTACATTTAAGAATCAGTTTCACGTCGGATTCGAAAATCTAGACTCACGTGAGAGCGAACATAAGGTGCCCGAAGCAGCAACAGACCCTTGGAGACAAGTCGTCTTTAGGTCGATGTATTGGATCGCGACGCAATTTGAGTGTTCCATCGTCATTTGGAGGCCCTAAACGTTACAATTAACTATCATTTTTGCGTCGGATTCGAAAATCTAGACTCACAGGAGAACGACCATAAGGTGCCCGAGGCAGCAATAGACCCTTGGAGACAAGTCGGCTGGAGGCCGATGTATTGAATCTCGACGCAATTTGAGTGTTCCATCGTCATTACAAGGCCCTGTACGTTACAATTAACCATCATTTTCCGTCGGATTCGAAAATCTAGACTCACAGGAGAACAACCATAAGGTGCCCGAGACAGCAATATCCCCTTGGAGACAAGTCGGCTGGAGGCCGATGTATTGAATCTCGACGCAATTTGAGTGTTCCAACGGCATTAGGAGGCCCTGAACGTTACAGTTAACTATCATTTTAGCGTCGGATTCGAAAATCTACTAACAGGAGAAGGATCATATGGTGCACGAGACTGCAATTTCCCCTTGGATACAAGTCGGCTGGAGGTCGATGTATTGAATCTCGACGCAATTTGAATCTTCTATCGTCATTAGGAGGCCCTAAACGTTACTATTCATTATCATTTTTGCGTCGGATTCGAAAATCCAAACTCACAGGAGAACGACCATAAGGTGCCCGAGACAGCAATATCCCCTTGGAGACAAGACGGCTGGAGGCCGATGTATTGAATCTCGACGCAATTTGAGTGTTCCATCGGCAGTAGGAGGCCCTGAACGTTACAGTTAACTATCATTTTAGCGTCGGATTCGAAAATCTACTAACAGGAGAAGGATCATATGGTGCACGAGACTGCAATATCCCCTTGGATACAAGTCGGCTGGAGGTCGGTGTATTGAATCTCGACGCAATTTGAATCTTCTATCGTCATTAGGAGGCCCTGAACGTTACTATTCACTATCATTTTTGCGTCGGATTCGAAAATCTAGACTCACAGGAGAACGACCATAAGGTGCCCGAGGCAGCAATAGACCCTTGGAGACACGTCGGCTGGAGGCCGATGTATTGAATATCGACGCAATTTGAGTGTTCCATCGTCATTAGAAGGCCCTAAACGTTACAATTAACTATCATTTTTGCGTCGGATTCGATAGTCTAAACTCACAGGAGAACGACCATAAGGTGCCCGAGGCAGCAATAGACCGTTGGAGAAAAGTCGGCTGGAGGTCGATGTATTGGATCGCGACGCAATTTGAGTGTTCCATCGTCATTAGGAGGCCCTAAACGTTACAATTAACTGTCATTTTTGCGTCGGATTCGATAATCTAAACTCACAGGAGACGACCATAAGGTGCCCGAGGCAGCAACAGACTCTTGGAGACAAGTCGGCTGGAGGCCGATGTATTGAATCTCGACGCAATTTGAGTGTTCCATCGTCATTACAAGGCCCTGAACGATACAATTAACTATCATTTTTGCGTCGGATTCGAAAATCTAGACTCACAGAAGAAGGATCATATTGTGCCCGAGACAGCAATTACCCTTGGATACAAGTCGGCTGGAGGCCGATGTATTGAATCTCGACGCAATTTGAGTGTTCCATCGTCATTAGGAGGCCCTAAACGTAACAATTAACTATCATTTTTGCGTCGGATTCGATAGTCTAAACTCACAGGAGAACGACCATAAGGTGCCCGAGGCAGCAATAGACCGTTGGAGAAAAGTCGGTTGGAGGTCGATGTATTGGATCGCGACGCAATTTGAGTGTTCCATCGTCATTTGGAGGCCCTGAATGTTACAATTAACTATCAGTTTCTCGTCGGATTCGAAAATCTAGACTCACAGCAGACGGACCATTTGGTGCCCGAGGCAGCAAGATCCCCTTGGAGACAAATCAGCTGGAGGACGATGTATTGAATCTCGACGCAATTTGAGTGTTCTATCGTCTTTAGGAGGCCCTGACCGTTACTATTCACTATCATTTTTGCGTCGGATTCGAAAATCTATACTCACAGGAGAAGGACCATAAGGTGCCCGAGACAGCAACAGACACTTGGAGACAAGTCGGCTGGAGGCCGATGTATTGAATCTCGACGCAATTTGAGTGTTCCAATGTCATTAGGAGGCCCTGAACGTTACAATTAACTATCAGTTTCGCGTCGGATTCGAAAATCTAGACTCACAGGAGAACGACCATAAGGTGCCCGAGGCAGCAATAGACCCTTGGAGACACGTCGGCTGGAGGCCGATGTATTGAATCTCGACGCAATTTGAGTGTTCCATCGGCATTTGGAGGCCCTGAACGATACATTTAAGAATCAGTTTCACGTCGGATTCGAAAATCTAGACTCACATGAGAGCGAACATAAGGTGCCCGAGGCAGCAACAGACCCTTGGAGACAAGTCTGCTTTAGGTCGATGTATTGGATCGCGACGCAATTTGAATGTTCCATCGTCATTAGGAGGCCCTAAACGTTACAATTAACTATCATATTTGTGTCGGATTCGATAATCTAAACTCACAGGTGAACGACCATAAGGTGCCCGAGGCAGCAACAGACACTTGGAGACAAGTCAGCTGGAGGCCGATGTATTGAATCTCGACGCAATTTGAGTGTTCCAACGGCATTAGGAGGCCCTGAACGTTACAGTTAACTATCATTTTAGCGTCGGATTCGAAAATCTACTAACAGGAGAAGGATCATATGGTGCACGAGACTGCAATATCCCCTTGGATACAAGTCGGCTGGAGGTCGATGTATTGAATCTCGACGCAATTTGAATCTTCTATCGTCATTAGGAGGCCCTGAACGTTACTATTCACTATCATTTTTGCGTCGGATTCGATAGTCTAAACTCACAGGAGAACGACCATAAGGTGCCCGAGGCAGCAATAGACCGTTGGAGAAAAGTCGGCTGGAGGTCGATGTATTGGATCGCGACGCAATTTGAGTGTTCCATCGTCATTTGGAGGCCCTGAATGTTACAATTAACTATCAGTTTCTCGTTGGATTCGAAAATCTAGACTCACAGCAGACGGACCATTTGGTGCCCGAGGCAGCAAGATCCCCTTGGAGACAAATCAGCTGGAGGACGATGTATTGAATCTCGACGCAATTTGAGTGTTCCATCGTCATTACAAGGCCCTGAACGATACCATTAACTATCATTTTTGCGTCGGATTCGAAAATCTAGACTCACAGAAGAAGGATCATATT
The DNA here is from genome assembly GCF_023864345.2 of Schistocerca serialis cubense. Lineage (NCBI taxonomy): Eukaryota > Metazoa > Arthropoda > Insecta > Orthoptera > Acrididae > Schistocerca > Schistocerca serialis. The sequence goes on from NW_026047583.1 coordinate 59,634,462, forward strand.
GTGCCCGAGACAGCAAATACCCTTGGAGACAAGTCGGCTTCAGGCCGATGTATTGAATCTCGACGCAATTTGAGAGTTCCATCGTCATTAGGAGGCCCTGAACGTTACAATTAACTATCAGTTTCGCGTCGGATTCGAAAATCTAGACTCACAGGAGAACGACCATAAGGTGCCCGAGGCAGCAATAGACCCTTGGAGACAAGTCGGCTGGAGGCCGATGTATTGAATATCGACGCAATTTGAGTGTTCCATCGTCATTAGGAGGCCCTAAACGTTACAATTAACTATCATTTTTGCGTCGGATTCAATAGTCTAAACTCACAGGAGAACGACCATAAGGTGTCCGAGGCAGCAATAGAACGTTGGAGAAAAGTCGGCTGGAGGTCGATGTATTGGATCGCGACGCAATTTGAGTGTTCCATCGTCATTTGGAGGCCCTGAATGTTACAATTAACTATCAGTTTCTCGTCGGATTCGAAAAAATAGACTCACAGCAGACGGACCATTTGGTGCCCGAGGCAGCAAGATCCCCTTGGAGACAAATCAGCTGGAGGACGATGTATTGAATCTCGACGCAATTTGAGTGTTCTATCGTCTTTAGGAGGCCCTGACCGTTACTATTCACTATCATTTTTGCGTCGGATTCGAAAATCTATACTCACAGGAGAAGGACCATAAGGTGCCCGAGACAGCAACAGACACTTGGAGACAAGTCGGCTGGAGGCCGATGTATTGAATCTCGACGCAATTTGAGTGTTCCAATGTCATTAGGAGGCCCTGAACGTTACAATTAACTATCAGTTTCGCGTCGGATTCGAAAATCTAGACTCACAGGAGAACGACCATAAGGTGCCCGAGGCAGCAACAGACTCTTGGAGACAAGTCGGCTGGAGGTCGATGTATTGAATCTCGACGCAATTTGAATCTTCTATCGTCATTAGGAGGCCCTGAACGTTACTATTCACTATCATTTTTGCGTCGGATTCGAAAATCTAAACTCACAGGAGAACGACCATAAGGTGCCCGAGGCAGCAACAGACTCTTGGAGACAAGTCGGCTGGAGGCCGATGTATTGAATCTCGACGCAATTTGAGTGTTCCATCGTCATTACAAGGCCCTGTACGTTACAATTAAATATCATTTTTGCGTCGGATTCGAAAATCTAGACTCACAGGAGAACGACCATAAGGTGCCCGAGACAGCAGTATCCCCTTGGAGACAAGTCGGCTGGAGGCCGATGTATTGAATCTCGACGCAATTTGAGCGTTCCATCGTCATTAGGAGGCCCTAAACGTTACAACTAACTATCATTTTTGCGTCGGATTCGATAATCTAAACTCACAGGAGACGACCATAAGGTGCCCGAGGCAGCAACAGACTCTTGGAGACAAGTCGGCTGGAGGCCGATGTATTGAATCTCGACGCAATTTGAGTGTTCCATCGTCATTACACGGCCGTGAACGATACCATTAACTATTATTTTTGCGTCGGATTCGAAAATCTAGACTCACAGAAGAAGGATCATATTGTGTCCGAGACAGCAAATACCCTTGGAGACAAGTCGGCTTCAGGCCGATGTATTGAAAATCGACGCAATTTGAGTGTTCCATCGTCATTAGGAGGCCCTAAACGTTACAATTAACTATCATTTTTGCGTCGGATTCGATAGTCTAAACTCACAGGAGAACGACCATAAGGTGTCCGAGGCAGCAATAGAACGTTGGAGAAAAGTCGGCTGGAGGTCGATGTATTGGATCGCGACGCAATTTGAGTGTTCCATCGTCATTTGGAGGCCCTGAATGTTACAATTAACTATCAGTTTCTCGTCGGATTCGAAAATCTAGACTCACAGCAGACGGACCATTTGGTGCCCGAGGCAGCAAGATCCCCTTGGAGACAAATCAGCTGGAGGACGATGTATTGAATCTCGACGCAATTTGAGTGTTCTATCGTCTTTAGGAGGCCCTGACCGTTACTATTCACTATCATTTTTGCGTCGGATTCGAAAATCTATACTCACAGGAGAAGGACCATAAGGTGCCCGAGACAGCAACAGACACTTGGAGACAAGTTGGCTGGAGGCCGATGTATTGAATCTCGACGCAATTTGAGTGTTCCAATGTCATTAGGAGGCCCTGAACGTTACAATTAACTATCAGTTTCGCGTCGGATTCGAAAATCTAGACTCACAGGAGAACGACCATAAGGTGCCCGAGGCAGCAATAGACCCTTGGAGACACGTCGGCTGATGGCCGATGTATTGAATATCGACCCAATTTGAGTGTTCCATCGTCATTAGAAGGCCCTAAACGTTACAATTAACTATCATTTTTGCGTCGGATTCGATAGTCTAAACTCACAGGAGAACGACCATAAGGTGCCCGAGGCAGCAATAGACCGTTGGAGAAAAGTCGGTTGGAGGCCGATGTATTGAATATCGACGCAATTTGAGTGTTCCATCGTCATTAGGAGGCCCTAAACGTTACAATTAACTATCATTTTTGCGTCGGATTCGAAAATCTAGGCTCACATGAGAACGAACATAAGAGGGCGGAGGCAGTAATATTCCCATGGAGACAAGTCGGCTGGAGGACGATGTATTGAATCTCGACGCAATTTGTGTGTCCCATCGTCATTAGGAGGCCCTAAACGTTACAATTAACTATCAATTTTGCGTCGGATTCGACAATCTAAACTCACACGAGAACGACCATAAGGTGCCCGAGGCAGCAACAGACCCTTGGAGACAAGTCGGCTGGAGGCCGATGTATTGAATCTCGACGCAATTTGAGTCTTCTATCGTCGTTAGGAGGCCCTAAACGTTACAATTAACTATCATTTTTGCGTCGGATTCGATAATCTAAACTCACAGGAGAACGACCATAAGGTGCCCGAGGCAGCAACAGACACTTGGAGACAAGTCGACTGGAGGCCGATGTATTGAATATCGACGAAATTTGAGTGTTCCATCGTCGTTAGGAGGCCCTAAACGTTACAATTAACTATCATTTTTGCGTCGGATTCGATAATCTAAACTCACAGGAGAACGACCATAAGGTGCCCGAGGCAGCAACAGACACTTGGAGACAAGTCGGCTTGAGGCCGATGTATTGAATCTCGACGTAATGTGAGTGTTCCATCGTCATTAGGAGGCCCTAAACGTTACAATTAACTATCATTTTTGCGTCGGATTCGATAATCTAAACTCACAGGAGACGACCATAAGGTGCCCGAGGCAGCAACAGACTCTTGGAGACAAGTCGGCTGGAGGCCGATGTATTGAATCTCGACGCAATTTGAGTGTTCCATCGTCATTACAAGGCCCTGAACGATACAATTAACTATCATTTTTGCGCCGGATTCGAAAATCTAGACTCACAGAAGAAGGATCATATTGTGCCCGAGACAGCAATTACCCTTGGAGACAAGTCGGCTGGAGGACGATGTATTGAATCTCGATGCAATTTGAGTGTTCCATCGTCATTAGGAGGCCCTGAACGATACAATTAACTATCAGTTTCGCGTCGGATTCGAAAATCTAGACTCACAGGAGAACGACCATAAGGTGCCCGAGGCAGCAATAGACCCTTGGAGACAAGTCGGCTGGAGGCCGATGTATTGAATATCGACGCAATTTGAGTGTTCCATCGTCATTAGGAGGCCCTAAACGTTACAATTAACTATCATTTTTGCGTCGGATTCGATAGTCTAAACTCATAGGAGAACGACCATAAGGTGCCCGAGGCAGCAATAGACCGTTGGAGAAAAGTCGGCTGGAGGTCGATGTATTGGATCGCGACGCAATTTGAGTGTTCCATCGTCATTTGGAGGCCCTGAATGTTACAATTAACTATCAGTTTCTCGTCGGATTCGAAAATCTAGACTCACAGCAGACGGACCATTTGGTGCCCGAGGCAGCAAGATCCCCTTGGAGGCAAATCGGCTGGAGGACGATGTATTGAATCTCGACGCAATTTGAGTGTTCCATCGTCATTACAAGGCCCTGTACGTTACAATTAACTATCATTTTTGCGTCGGATTCGAAAATCTAGACTCACAGGAGAACGACCATAAGGTGCCCGAGACAGCAATATCCCCTTGGAGACAAGTCGGCTGGAGGCCGATGTATTGAATCTCGACGCAATTTGAGTGTTCCATCGGCATTAGGAGGCCCTGAACGTTACAGTTAACTATCATTTTAGCGTCGGATTCGAAAATCTACTAACAGGAGAAGGATCATATGGTGCACGAGACTGCAATATCCCCTTGGATACAAGTCGGCTGGAGGTCGATGTATTGAATCTCGACGCAATTTGAATCTTCTATCGTCATTAGGAGGCCCTGAACGTTACTATTCACTATCATTTTTGCGTCGGATTCGAAAATCTAAACTCACAGGAGAACGACCATAAGGTGCTCGAGGCAGCAACAGACCCTTGGAGACAAGTCGGCTGGAGGCCGATGTATTGAATATCGACGAAATTTGAGTGTTCCATCGTCATTAGGACGCCCTAAACGTTACAATTAACTATCACTTTTGCGTCGGATTCGATAATCTAAACTCACAGGAGAACGACCATAAGGTGCCCGAGGCAGCAACACACTCTTGGAGACAAGTCGGCTGGAGGCCGATGTATTGAATCTCGACGCAATTTGAGCGTTCCATCGTCATTAGGAGGCCCTAAACGTTACAACTAACTATCATTTTTGCGTCGGATTCGATAATCTAAACTCACAGGAGACGACCATAAGTTGCCCGAGGCAGCAACAGACTCTTGGAGACAATTCGGCTGGAGGCCGATGTATTGAATCTCGACGCAATTTGAGTGTTCCATCGTCATTACAAGGCCCTGAACGATACAATTAACTATCATTTTTGCGTCGGATTCGAAAATCTAGACGCACAGAAGAAGGATCATATTGTGCCCGAGACAGCAATTACCCTTGGAGACAAGTCGGCTGGAGGCCGATGTATTGAATCTCGACGCAATTTGAGTGTTCCATCGTCATTAGGAGGCCCTGAACGTTACAATTAACTATCAGTTTCTCGTCGGATTCGAAAATCTAGACTCACAGCAGACGGACCATTTGGTGCCCGAGGCAGCAAGATCCCCTTGGAGACAAATCAGCTGGAGGACGATGTATTGAATCTCGACGCAATTTGAGTGTTCTATCGTCTTTAGGAGGCCCTGACCGTTACTATTCACTATCATTTTTGCGTCGGATTCGAAAATCTATACTCACAGGAGAAGGACCATAAGGTGCCCGAGACAGCAACAGACACTTGGAGACAAGTTGGCTGGAGGCCGATGTATTGAATCTCGACGCAATTTGAGTGTTCCAATGTCATTAGGAGGCCCTGAACGTTACAATTAACTATCAGTTTCGCGTCGGATTCGAAAATCTAGACTCACAGGAGAACGACCATAAGGTGCCCGAGGCAGCAATAGACCCTTGGAGACACGTCAGCTGGAGGCCGATGTATTGAATATCGACCCAATTTGAGTGTTCCATCGTCATTAGAAGGCCCTAAACGTTACAATTAACTATCATTTTTGCGTCGGATTCGATAGTCTAAACTCACAGGAGAACGACCATAAGGTGCCCGAGGCAGCAATAGACCGTTGGAGAAAAGTCGGTTGGAGGCCGATGTATTGAATATCGACGCAATTTGAGTGTTCCATCGTCATTAGGAGGCCCTAAACGTTACAATTAACTATCATTTTTGCGTCGGATTCGAAAATCTAGGCTCACATGAGAACGAACATAAGAGGGCGGAGGCAGTAATATTCCCATGGAGACAAGTCGGCTGGAGGACGATGTATTGAATCTCGACGTAATGTGAGTGTTCCATCGTCATTAGGAGGCCCTAAACGTTACAATTAACTATCATTTTTGCGTCGGATTCGATAATCTAAACTCACAGGAGAACGACCATAAGGTGCCCGAGGCAGCAACAGACCCTTGGAGACAAGTCGACTGGAGGCCGATGTATTGAATATCGACGAAATTTGAGTGTTCCATCGTCGTTAGGAGGCCCTAAACGTTACAATTAACTATCATTTTTGCGTCGGATTCGATAATATAAACTCACAGGAGAACGACCATAAGGTGCCCGAGGCAGCAACAGACACTCGGAGACAAGTCGGCTTGAGGCCGATGTATTGAATCTCGACGTAATGTGAGTGTTCCATCGTCATTAGGAGGCCCTAAACGTTACAATTAACTATCATTTTTGCGTCGGATTCGATAATCTAAACTCACAGGAGACGACCATAAGGTGCCCGAGGCAGCAACAGACTCTTGGAGACAAGTCGGCTGGAGGCCGATGTATTGAATCTCGACGCAATTTGAGTGTTCCATCGTCATTACAAGGCCCTGAACGATACAATTAACTATCATTTTTGCGTCGGATTCGAAAATCTAGACTCACAGAAGAAGGATCATATTGTGCCCGAGACAGCAATTACCCTTGGAGACAAGTCGGCTGGAGGACGATGTATTGAATCTCGACGCAATTTGAGTGTTCCATCGTCATTAGGAGGCCCTGAACGATACAATTAACTATCAGTTTCGCGTCGGATTCGAAAATCTAGACTCACAGGAGAACGACCATAAGGTGCCCGAGGCAGCAATAGACCCTTGGAGACAAGTCGGCTGGAGGCCGATGTATTGAATATCGACGCAATTTGAGTGTTCCATCGTCATTAGGAGGCCCTAAACGTTACAATTAACTATCATTTTTGCGTCGGATTCGATAGTCTAAACTCATAGGAGAACGACCATAAGGTGCCCGAGGCAGCAATAGACCGTTGGAGAAAAGTCGGCTGGAGGTCGATGTATTGGATCGCGACGCAATTTGAGTGTTCCATCGTCATTTGGAGGCCCTGAATGTTACAATTAACTATCAGTTTCTCGTCGGATTCGAAAATCTAGACTCACAGCAGACGGACCATTTGGTGCCCGAGGCAGCAAGATCCCCTTGGAGGCAAATCGGCTGGAGGACGATGTATTGAATCTCGACGCAATTTGAGTGTTCCATCGTCATTACAAGGCCCTGTACGTTACAATTAACTATCATTTTTGCGTCGGATTCGAAAATCTAGACTCACAGGAGAACGACCATAAGGTGCCCGAGGCAGCAATAGACCGTTGGAGAAAAGTCGGCTGGAGGTCGATGTATTGGATCGCGACGCAATTTGAGTGTTCCATCGTCATTTGGAGGCCCTGAATGTTACAATTAACTATCAGTGTCTCGTCGGATTCGAAAATCTAGACTCACAGCAGACGGACCATTTGGTGCCCGAGGCAGCAAGATCCCCTTGGAGACAAATCGGCTGGAAGACGATGTATTGAATCTCGACGCAATTTGAGTGTTCTATCGTCATTAGGAGGCCCTGAACGTTACTATTCACTATCATTTTTGCGTCGGATTCGAAAATCTGTACTCACAGGAGAAGGACCATAAGGTGCCCGAGACAGCAATATCCCCTTTGAGACAAGTCGGCTGGAGGCCGATGTATTGAATCTCGACGCAATTTGAGTGTTCCATCGTCATTACAAGGCCCTGTACGTTACAATTAACTATCATTTTTGCGTCGGATTCGAAAATCTAGACTCACAGGAGAACAACCATAAGGTGCCCGAGACAGCAATATCCCCTTGGAGACAAGTCGGCTGGAGGCCGATGTATTGAATCTCGACGCAATTTGAGTGTTCCAACGGCATTAGGAGGCCCTGAACGTTACAGTTAACTATCATTTTAGCGTCGGATTCGAAAATCTACTAACAGGAGAAGGATCATATGGTGCACGAGACTGCAATATCCCCTTGGATACAAGTCGGCTGGAGGTCGATGTATTGAATCTCGACGCAATTTGAATCTTCTATCGGCATTAGGATTCCCTGAACGTTACTATTCACTATCATTTTTGCGTCGGATTCGAAAATCCAAACTCACAGGAGAACGACCATAAGGTGCCCGAGGCAGCAATAGACCCTTGGAGACAAGTCGGCTGGAGGTCGATGTATTGGATCGCGACGCAATTTGAGTGTTCCATCGTCATTTGGAGGCCCTGAATGTTACAATTAACTACCAGTTTCTCGTCGGATTCGAAAATCTAGACTCACAGCAGACGGACCATTTGGTGCCTGAGGCAGCAAGATCCCCTTGGAGACAAATCGGCTGCAAGACGATGTATTGAATCTCGACGCAATTTGAGTGTCCTATCGTCATTAGGAGGCCCTGAACGTTACTATTCACTATCATTTTTGCGTCGGATTCGAAAATCTATACTCACAGGAGAAGGACCATAAGGTGCCCGAGACAGCGATATCCCCTTTGAGGCAAGTCGGCTGGAGGCCGATGTATTGAATCTCGACGCAATTTGAGTGTTCCATCGTCATTACAAGGCCCTGTACGTTACAATTAACTATCATTTTTGCGTCGGATTCGAAAATCTAGACTCACAGGAGAACGACCATAAGGTGCCCGAGACAGCAATATCCCCTTGGAGACAAGTCGGCTGGAGGCCGATGTATTGAATCTCGACGCAATTTGAGTCTTCTATCGTCATTAGGAGGCCCTAAACGTTACAATTAACTATCATTTTTGCGTCGGATTCGATAATCTAAACTCACAGGAGAACGACCATAAGGTGCCCGAGGCAGCAACAGACCCTTGGAGACAAGTCGACTGGAGGCCGATATATTGAATATCGACGAAATTTGAGTGTTCCATCATCATTAGGAGGCCCTAAACGTTACAATTAACTATCATTTTTGCGTCGGATTTGATAATCTAAACTCACAGGAGAACGACCATAAGGTGCCAGAGGCAGCAACAGACACTTGGAGACAAGTCGGCTGGAGGCCGATGTATTGAATCTCGACGTGATTTGAGTGTTCCATCGTCATTAGGAGGCCCTAAACGTTACAATTAACTGTCATTTTTGCGTCGGATTCGATAATCTAAACTCACAGGAAACGACCATAAGGTGCCCGAGGCAGCAACAGACTCTTGGAGACAAGTCGGCTGGAGGCCGACGTATTGAATCTCGACGCAATTTGAGTGTTCCATCGTCATTACAAGGCCCTGAACGATACAAGTAACTATCAGTTTCTCGTCGGATTCGAAAATCTAGACTCACAGCAGACGGACCATTTTGTGCCCGAGGCAGCAAGATCCCCTTGGAGACAAATCAGCTGGAGGACGATGTATTGAATCTCGACGCAATTTGAGTGTTCTATCGTCTTTAGGAGGCCCTGAACGTTACTATTCACTATCATTTTTGCGTCGGATTCGAAAATCTATACTCACAGGAGAAGGACCATAAGGTGCCCGAGACAGCAATATCCCCTTTGAGACAAGTCGGCTGGAGGCCGATGTATTGAATCTCGACGCAATTTGAGTGTTCCATCGTCATTACAAGGCCCTGTAAGTTACAATTAACTATCATTTTTGCGTCGGATTCGAAAATCTAGACTCACAGGAGAACAACCATAAGGTGCCAGAGACAGCAATATCCCCTTGGAGACAAGTCGGCTGGAGGCCGATGTATTGAATCTCGACGCAATTTGAGTGTTCCAACGGCATTAGGAGGCCCTGAACGTTACAGTTAACTATCATTTTAGCGTCGGATTCGAAAATCTACTAACAGGAGAAGGATCATTTGGTGCACGAGACTGCAATATCCCCTTGGATACAAGTCGGCTGGAGGTCGATGTATTGAATCTCGACGCAATTTGAATCTTCTATCGTCATTAGGAGGCCCTGAACGTTACTATTCACTATCATTTTTGCGTCGGATTCGATAATCGAAACTCACAGGAGAACGACCATAAGGTGCCCGAGGCAGCAATAGACCCTTGGAGACAAGTCGGCTGGAGGTCGATGTATTGGATCGCGACGCAATTTGAGTGTTCCATCGTCATTTGGAGGCCCTGAATGTTACAATTAACTACCAGTTTCTCGTCGGATTCGAAAATCTAGACTCACAGCAGACGGACCATTTGGTGCCTGAGGCAGCAAGATCCCCTTGGAGACAAATCGGCTGCAAGACGATGTATTGAATCTCGACGCAATTTGAGTGTTCTATCGTCATTAGGAGGCCCTGAACGTTACTATTCACTATCATTTTTGCGTCGGATTCGAAAATCTATACTCACAGGAGAAGGACCATAAGGTGCCCGAGACAGCGATATCCCCTTTGAGACAAGTCGGCTGGAGGCCGATGTATTGAATCTCGACGCAATTTGAGTGTTCCATCGTCATTACAAGGCCCTGTACGTTACAATTAACTATCATTTTTGCGTCGGATTCGAAAATCTAGACTCACAGGAGAACTACCATAAGGTGCCCGAGACAGCAATATCCCCTTGGAGACAAGTCGGCTGGAGGCCGATGTATTGAATCTCGACGCAATTTGAGTCTTCTATCGTCATTAGGAGGCCCTAAACGTTACGATTAACTATCATTTTTGCGTCGGATTCGATAATCTAAACTCACAGGAGAACGACCATAAGGTGCCCGAGGCAGCAACAGACCCTTGGAGACAAGTCGACTGGAGGCCGATATATTGAATATCGACGAAATTTGAGTGTTCCATCATCATTAGGAGGCCCTAAACGTTACAATTAACTATCATTTTTGCGTCGGATTCGATAATCTAAACTCACAGGAGAACGACCATAAGGTGCCCGAGGCAGCAACAGACACTTGGAGACAAGTCGGCTGGAGGCCGATGTATTGAATCTCGACGTGATTTGAGTTTTCCATCGTCATTAGGAGGCCCTAAACGTTACAATTAACTATCATTTTTGCGTCGGATTCGATAATCTAAACTCACAGGAGACGACCATAAAGTGCCCGAGGCAGCAACAGACTCTTGGAGACAAGTCGGCTGGAGGCCGATGTATTGAATCTCGACGCAATTTGAGTGTTCCATCGTCATTACAAGGCCCTGAACGATACAAGTAACTATCAGTTTCTCGTCGGATTAGAAAATCTAGACTCACAGCAGACGGACCATTTGGTGCCCGAGGCAGCAAGATCCCCTTGGAGACAAATCAGCTGGAGGACGATGTATTGAATCTCGACGCAATTTTAGTGTTCTATCGTCTTTAGGAGGCCCTGAACGTTACTATTCACTATTATTTTTGCGTCGGATTCCAAAATCTATACTCACAGGAGAAGGACCATAAGGTGCCCGAGACAGCAATATCCCCTTTGAGACAAGTCGGCTGGAGGCCGATGTATTGAATCTCGACGCAATTTGAGTGTTCCATCGTCATTACAAGTCCCTGTACGTTACAATTAACTATCATTTTTGCGTCGGATTCGAAAATCTAGACTCACAGGAGAACGACCATAAGGTGCCCGAGGCAGCAATATCCCCTTGGAGACAAGTCGGCTGGAGGCCGATGTATTGAATCTCGACGCAATTTGAGTGTTCCATCGGCATTAGGAGGCCCTGAACGTTACATTTAAGAATCAGTTTCACGTCGGATTCGATAATCTAGACTCACATGAGAGCGAACATAAGGTGCCCGAGGCAGCAACAGACCCTTGGAGACAAGTCGGCTTTAGGTCGATGTATTGGATCGCGACGCAATTTGAATGTTCCATCGTCATTAGGAGGCCCTAAACGTTACAATTAACTATCATTTTTGCGTCGGATTCGATAATCTAAACTCACAGGAGAACGACCATAAGGTGCCCGAGGCAGGAATAGACCCTTGGAGACAAGTCGGCTCGAGGCCGATGTATTGAATATCGACGCAATTTGAGTGTTCCATCGTCATTAGGAGGCCCTAAACGTTACAATTAACTATCTTTTTTGCGTCGCATTCGATAGTCTAAACTCACAGGAGAACGACCATAAGGTGCCCGAGGCAGCAATAGACCGTTGGAGTAAAGTCGGCTGGAGGTCGATGTATTGGATCGCGACGCAATTTGAGTGTTCCATCGTCATTTGGAGGCCTGAATGTTACAATTAACTATCAGTTTCACGTCGGATTCGAAAATCTAGACTCACAGCAGACGGACCATTTGGTGCCCGAGGCAGCAAGATCCCCTTGGAGACAAATCGGCTGGAAGACGATGTATTGAATCTCGACGCAATTTGAGTGTTCTATCGTCATTAGGAGGCCCTGAACGTTACTATTCACTATCATTTTTGCGTCGGATTCGAAAATCTATACTCACAGGTGAAGGACCATAAGGTGCCCGAGACAGCAATATCCCCTTTGAGACAAGTCGGCTGGAGGACGATGTATTGAATCTCGACGCAATTTGAGAGTTCCATCGTCATTACAAGGCCCTGTACGTTACAATTAACTATCATTTTTGCGTCGGATTCGAAAATCTAGACTCACAGGAGAACAACCATAAGGTGCCCGAGACAGCAATATCCCCTTGGAGACAAGTCGGCTGGAGGCCGATGTATTGAATCTCGACGCAATTTGAGTGTTCCAACGGCATTAGGAGGCCCTGAACGTTACAGTTAACTATCATTTTAGCGTCGGATTCGAAAATCTACTAACAGGAGAAGGATCATATGGTGCACGAGACTGCAATATCCCCTTGGATACAAGTCGGTTGGAGGTCTATGTATTGAATCTCGACGCAATTTGAATCTTCTATCGTCATTAGGAGGCCCTGAACGTTACTATTCACTATCATTTTTGCGTCGGATTCGAAAATCCAAACTCACAGGAGAACGACCATAAGGTGCCCGAGGCAGCAATAGACCCTTGGAGACAAGTCGGCTGGAGGCCGATGTATTGAATCTCCACGCAATTTGAGTGTTCCATCGGCATTAGGAGGCCCTGAACGTTACATTTAAGAATCAGTTTCACGTCGGATTCGAAAATCTAGACTCACAAGAGAGCGAACATAAGGTGCCGAGGCAGCAACAAACCCTTGGAGACAAGTCGGCTTTAGGCCGATGTATTGAATATCGACGCAATTTGAGTGTTCCATCGTCATTAGGAGGCCCTAAACGTTACAATTAACTATCATTTTTGCGTCGGATTCGATAGTCTAAACTCACAGGAGAACGACCATAAGGTGCCCGAGGCAGCAATAGACCGTTGGAGAAAAGTCGGCTGGAGGTCGATGTATTGGATCGCGACGCAATTTGAGTGTTCCATCGTCATTTGGAGGCCCTGAATGTTACAATTAACTATCAGTTTCTCGTCGGGTTCGAAAATCTAGACTCACAGCAGACGGACCATTTGGTGCCCGAGGCAGCAAGATCCCCTTGGAAACAAATCGGCTGGAAGACGATGTATTGAATCTCGACGCAATTTGAGTGTTCTATCGTCATTAGGAGGCCCTGAACGTTACTATTCACTATCATTTTTGCGTCGGATTCGAAAATCTATACTCACAGGAGAAGGACCATAAGGTGCCCGAGACAGCAATATCCCCTTTGAGACAAGTCGGCTGGAGGCCGATGTATTGAATCTCGACGCAATTTGAGTGTTCCATCGTCATTACAAGGCCCTGTACGTTACAATTAACTATCATTTTTGCGTCGGATTCGAAAATCTAGACTCACAGGAGAACGACCATAAGGTGCCCGAGACAGCAATATCCCCTTGGAGACAAGTCGGCTGGAGGCCGATGTATTGAATCTCGACGCAATTTGAGTGTTCCATCGGCATTAGGAGGCCCTGAACGTTACATTTAAGAATCAGTTTCACGTCGGATTCGAAAATCTAGACTCACATGAGAGCGAACATAAGGTGCCCGAAGCAGCAACGGACCCTTGGAGACAAGTCGGCTTTAGGTCGATGTATTGGATCGCGACGCAATTTGAGTGTTCCATCGTCATTAGGAGGCCCTAAACGTTACAATTAACTATCATTTTTGCATCGGATTCGATAATCTAAACTCACAGGAGAACGACCATAAGGTGCCCGAGGCAGCAATAGACACTTGGAGACAAGTCGGCTGGAGGCCGATGTATTGAATCTCGACGCAATTTGAGTGTTCCATCGTCATTAGGAGGCCCTGAACGTTACAATTAACTATCATTTTTGCGTCGGATTCGATAGTCTAAACTCACAGGAGAACGACCATAAGGTGCCCGAGGCAGCAATAGACCGTTGGAGAAAAGTCGGCTGGAGGTCGATGTATTGGATCGCAACGCAATTTGAGTGTTCCATCGGTATTTGGAGGCCCTGAATGTTACAATTAACTATCAGTTTCTCGTCGGATTCGAAAATCTAGACTCACAGCAGACGGACCATTTGGTGCCCCAGGCAACAAGATCCCCTTGGAGACAAATCGGCTGGAAGACGATGTATTGAATCTCGACGCAATTTGAGTGTTCTATCGTCATTAGGAGGCCCTGAACGTTACAATTAACTATGATTTTTGCGTCGGATTCGAAAATCTAGACTCAAAGGAGAACGACCATAAGGTGCCCGAGACAGCAATATCCCCTTGGAGACAAGTCGGCTGGAGGCCGATGTATTGAATCTCGACGCAATTTGAGTGTTCCATCGGCAGTAGGAGGCCCTGAACGTTACATTTAAGAATCAGTTTCACGTCGGATTCGAAAATCTAGACTCACATGAGAGCGAACATAAGGTGCCCGAGGCAGCAACAGACCCTTGGAGACAAATCGGCTTTAGGTCGATGTATTGGATCGCGACGCAATTTGAGTGTTCCATCGTCATTAGGAGGCCCTAAACGTTACAATTAACTATCATTTTTACGTCGGATTCGATAATCTAAACTCACAGGAGCACGAACATAAGGTGCCCGAGGCAGCAACAGACACTTGGAGACAAGTCGGCTGGAGGCCGATGTATTGAATCTCGACGCAATTTCAGTGTTCCATCGTCATTAGGAGGCCCTGAACGTTACAATTAACTATCAGTTTCGCGTCGGATTCCAAAATCTAGACTCACAGGAGAACGACCATAACGTGCCCGAGGCAGGAATAGACCCTTGGAGACAAGTCGGCTCGAGGCCGATGTATTGAATATCGACGCAATTTGAGTGTTCCATCGTCATTAGGAGGCCCTAAACGTTACAATTAACTATCTTTTTTGCGTCGGATTCAATAGTCTAAACTCACAGGAGAACGACCATAAGGTGCCCGAGGCAGCAATAGACCGTTGGAGAAAAGTCGGCTGGAGGTCGATGTATTGGATCGCGACGCAATTTGAGTGTTCCATCGTCATTTGGAGGCCTGAATGTTACAATTAACTATCAGTTTCACGTCGGATTCGAAAATCTACTCACAGCAGACGGACCATTTGGTGCCCGAGGCAGCAAGATCCCCTTGGAGACAAATCGGCTGGAAGACGATGTATTGAATCTCGACGCAATTTGAGTGTTCTATCGTCATTAGGAGGCCCTGAACGTTACTATTCACTATCATTTTTGCGTCGGATTCGAAAATCTATACTCACAGGTGAAGGACCGTAAGGTGCCCGAGACAGCAATATCCCCTTTGAGACAAGTCAGCTGGAGGACGATGTATTGAATCTCGACGCAATTTGAGTGTTCCATCGTCATTACAAGGCCATGTACGTTACAATTAACTATTATTTTTGCGTCGGATTCGAAAATCTAGACTCACAGGAGAACAACCATAAGGTGCCCGAGACAGCAATATCCCCTTGGAGACAAGTCGGCTGGAGGCCGATGTATTGAATCTCGACGCAATTTGAGTGTTCCAACGGCATTAGGAGGCCCTAAACGTTACAGTTAACTATCATTTTAGCGTCGGATTCGAAAATCTATTAACAGGAGAAGGATCATATGGTGCACGAGACTGCAATATCCCCTTGGATACAAGTCGGCTGGAGGTCTATGTATTGAATCTCGACGCAATTTGAATCTTGTATCGTCATTAGGAGGCCCTGAACGTTACTATTCACTATCATTTTTGCGTCGGATTCGAAAATCCAAACTCACAGGAGAACGACCATAAGGTGCCCGAGACAGCAATAGACCCTTGGAGACAAGTCGGCTGGAGGCCGATGTATTGAATCTCGACGCAATTTGAGTGTTCCATCGGCATTAGGAGGTCCTGAACGTTACATTTAAGAATCAGTTTCACGTCGGATTCGAAAATCTAGACTCACAAGAGAGCGAACATAAGGTGCCCGAGGCAGCAACAAACCCTTGGAGACAAGTCGGCTTTAGGCCGATGTATTGAATCTCGACGCAATTTGAGTGTCCCATGGTCATTATGAGGCCTTAAACGCTACAATTAACTATCATTTTTGCGTCGGATTCGAAAATCTAGACTCACATGAGAGCGAACATAAGAGGCCGGAGGCAGTAATATCCCCATGGAGACAAGTCGGCTGGAGGACGATGTATTGAATCTCGACGCAATTTGTGTGTCCCATCGTCATTAGGAGGCCCTAAACGTTACAATTAACTATCAATTTTGCGTCGGATTCGACAATCTAAACTCACACGAGAACGACCATAAAGTGCCCGAGGCAGCATCAGACCCTTGGAGACAAGTCGGCTGGAGGCCGATGTATTGAATCTCGACGCAATTTGAGTCTTCTATCGTCATTAGGAGGCCCTAAACGTTACAATTAACTATCATTTTTGCGTCGGATTCGATAATGTAAACTCACAGGAGAACGACCATAAGGTGCCCGAGGCAGCAACAGACCCTTGGAGACAATTCGACTGGAGGCCGATGTATTGAATATCGACGAAATTTGAGTGTTCCATCGTCATAAGGAGGCCCTAAACGTTACAACTAACTATCATTTTTGCGTCGGATTCGTTAATCTAAACTCACAGGAGAACGACCATAAGGTGCCCGAGGCAGCAACAGACACTTGGAGACAAGTCGGCTGGAGGCCGATGTATTGAATCTCGACGTAATTTGAGTGTTCCATCGTCATTAGGAGGCCCTAAACGTTACAATTAACTATCATTTTTGCGTCGGATTCGATAATCTAAACTCACAGGAGACGACCATAAGGTGCCCGAGGCAGCAACAGACTCTTGGAGACAAGTCGGCTGGAGGCCGATGTATTGAATCTCGACGCAATTTGAGTGTACCATCGTCATTACAAGGCCCTGAACGATACAATTAACTATCATTTTTGCGTCGGATTCGAAAATCTAGACTCACAGAAGAAGGATCATATTGTGCCCGAGACAGCAATTACCCTTGGAGACAAGTCGGCTGGAGGCCGATGAATTAAATCTCGACGCAATTTGAGTGTTCCATCGTCATTAGGAGGCCCTGAACGTTACAATTAACTATCAGTTTCGCGTCGGATTCGAAAATCTAGACTCACAGGAGAACGACCATAAGGTGCCCGAGGCAGCAATAGACCCTTGGAGACAAGTCGGCTGGAGGCCGATGTATTGAATATCGACGCAATTTAAGTGTTCCATCGTCATTAGGAGGCCCTAAACGTTACAATTAACTAACATTTTTGCGTCGGATTCGATAGTCTAAATTCACAGGAGAACGACCGTAAGGTGCCCGAGACAGCAATATCCCCTTTGAGACAAGTCGGCTGGAGGCCGATGTATTGAATCTCGACGCAATTTGAGTGTTCCATCGGCATTACAAGGCCCTGAACGTTACAATTAACTATCATTTTAGCGTCGGATTCGAAAATCTACTAACAGGAGAAGGATCATATGGTGCACGAGACTGCAATATCCCCTTGGATACAAGTCGGCTGGAGGTCGATGTATTGAATCTCGACGCAATTTGAATCTTCTATCGTCATTAGGAGGCCCTGAACGTTACTATTCACTATCATTTTTGCGTCGTATTCGAAAATCTAAACTCACAGGAGAACGACCATAAGGTGCTCGAGGCAGCAACAGGCCCTTGGAGACAAGTCGACTGGAGGCCGATGTATTGAATATCGACGCAATTTGAGTGTTCCATCGTCATTAGGAGGCCCTAAACGTTACAACTAACTATCAGTTTTACGTCGGATTCGATAATCTAAACTCATAAGGTGCCCGAGGCAGCAACAGACTCTTGGTGACAAGTCGGCTGGAGGCCGATGTATTTAATCTCGACGCAATTTGAGTGTTCCATCGTCATTAGGAGGCCCTGAACGTTACAATTAACTATCATTTTTGCGTCGGATTCGATAGTCTAAACTCACAGGAGAACGACCATAAGGTGCCCGAGGCAGCAATAGACCGTTGGAGAAAAGTCGGCTGGAGGTCGATGTATTGGATCGCGACGCAATTTGAGTGTTCCATCGTCATTTGGAGGCCCTGAATGTTACAATTAACTATCAGTTTCTCGTCGGATTCGAAAATCTAGACTCACAGCAGACGGACCATTTGGTGCCCGAGGCAGCAAGATCCCCTTGGAGACAAATCAGCTGGAGGACGATGTATTGAATCTCGACGCAATTTGAGTGTTCTATCGTCTTTAGGAGGCCCTTAACGTTACTATTCACTATAATTTTTGCGTCGGATACGAAAATCTATACTCACAGGAGAAGGACCATAAGGTGCCCGAGACAGCAATATCCCCTTTGAGACAAGTCGGCTGGAGGCCGATGTATTGAATCTCGACGCAATTTGAGTGTTCCATCGTCATTACAAGGCCCTGTACGTTACAATTAACTATCATTTTTGCGTCGGATTCGAAAATCTAGACTCACAGGAGAACGACCATAAGGTGCCCGAGACAGCAATATCCCCTTGGAGACAAGTCGGCTGGAGGCCGATGTATTGAATCTCGACGCAATTTGAGTGTTCCATCGGCATTAGGAGGCCCTGAACGTTACATTTAAGAATCAGTTTCACGTCGGATTCGAAAATCTAGACTCACAAGAGAGCGAACATAAGGTGCCCGAGGCAGCAACAAACCCTTGGAGACAAGTCGGCTTTAGGCCGATGTATTGAATCTCGACGTAATTTGAGTGTCCCATGGTCATTAGGAGACCCTAAACGTTACAATTAACTATCATTTTTGCGTCGGATTCGAAAATCTAGACTCACATGAGAGCGAACATAAGAGGCCGGAGGCAGTAAAATCCCCATGGAGACAAGTCGGCTGGAGGACGATGTATTGAATCTCGACGCAATTTGTGTGTCCCATCGTCATTAGGAGGCCCTAAACGTTACAATTAACTATCAATTTTGCGTCGGATTCGACAATCTAAACTCACACGAGAACGACCATAAAGTGCCCGAGGCAGCAACAGACCCTTGGAGACAAGTCGGCTGGAGGCCGATGGATTGAATCTCGACGCAATTTGAGTCTTCTATCGTCATTAGGAGGCCCTAAACGTTACAATTAACTATCATTTTTGCGTCGGATTCGATAATCTAAACTCACAGGAGAACGACCATAAGGTGCCCGAGGCAGCAACAGACCCTTGGAGACAATTCGACTGGAGGCCGATGTATTGAATATCGACGAAATTTGAGTGTTCCATCGTCATTAGGAGGCCCTAAACGTTACAACTAACTATCATTTTTGCGTCGGATTCGATAATCTAAACTCACAGGAGAACGACCATAAGGTGCCCGAGGCAGCAACAGACACTTGGAGACAAGTCGGCTGGAGGCCGATGTATTGAATCTCGACGTAATTTGAGTGTTCCATCGTCATTAGGAGGCCCTAAACGTTACAATTAACTATCATTTTTGCGTCGGATTCGATAATCTAAACTCACAGGAGACGACCATAAGGTGCCTGAGGCAGCAACAGACTCTTGGAGACAAGTCGGCTGGAGGGCGATGTATTGAATCTCGACGCAATTTGAGTGTACCATCGTCATTACAAGGCCCTGAACGATACAATTAACTATCATTTTTGCGTCGGATTCGAAAATCTAGACTCACAGAAGAAGGATCATATTGTGCCCGAGACAGCAATTACCCTTGGAGACAAGTCGGCTGGAGGCCGATGTATTGAATCTCGACGCAATTTGAGTGTTCCATCGTCATTACAAGGCCCTGTACGTTACAATTAACTATCATTTTTGCGTCGGATTCGAAAATCTAGACTCACAGGAGAACGACTATAAGGTGCCCGAGACAGCAATATACCCTTTGAGACAAGTCGGCTGGAGGCCGATGTATTGAATCTCGACGCAATTTGAGTGTTCCATCGGCATTACAAGGCCCTGAACGTTACAGTTAACTATCATTTTAGCATCGGATTCGAAAATCTACTAACAGGAGAAGGATCATATGGTGCAAGAGACTGCAATATCCCCTTGGATACAAGTCGGCTGGAGGTCGATGTATTGAATCTCGACGCAATTTGAATCTTCTATCGTCATTAGGAGGCCCTGAACGTTACTATTCACTATCATTTTTGCGTCGTATTCGAAAATCTAAACTCACAGGAGAACGACCATAAGGTGCTCGAGGCAGCAACAGACCCTTGGAGACAAGTCGACTGGAGGCCGATGTATTGAATATCGACGCAATTTGAGTGTTCCATCGTCATTAGGAGGCCCTAAACGTTACAACTAACTATCAGTTTTACGTCGGATGCGATAATCTAAACTCATAAGGTGCCCGAGGCAGCAACTGACTCTTGGAGACAAGTCGGCTGGAGGCCGATGTATTGAATCTCGACGCAATTTGAGTGTTCCATCGTCATTAGGAGGCCCTGAACGTTACAATTAACTATCATTTTTGCGTCGGATTCGATAGTCTAAACTCACAGGAGAACGACCATAAGGTGCCCGAGGCAGCAATAGACCGTTGGAGAAAAGTCGGCTGGAGGTCGATGTATTGGATCGCGACGCAATTTGAGTGTTCCATCGTCATTTGGAGGCCCTGAATGTTACAATTAACTATCAGTTTCTCGTCGGATTCGAAAATCTAGACTCACAGCAGACGGACCATTTGGTGCCCGAGGCAGCAAGATCCCCTTGGAGACAAATCAGCTGGAGGACGATGTATTGAATCTCGACGCAATTTGAGTGTTCTATCGTCTTTAGGAGGCCCTTAACGTTACTATTCACTATAATTTTTGCGTCGGATACGAAAATCTATACTCACAGGAGAAGGACCATAAGGTGCCCGAGACAGCAATATCCCCTATGAGACAAGTCGGCTGGAGGCCGATGTATTGAATCTCGACGCAATTTGAGTGTTCCATCGGAATTACAAGGCCCTGAACATTACAGTTAACTATCATTTTAGCGTCGGATTCGAAAATCTACTAACAGGAGAAGGATCAGATGGTGCACGAGACTGCAATAACCCCTTGGATACAAGTCGGCTGGAGGTCGTTGTATTGAATCTCGACGCAATTTGAATCTTCTATCGTCATTAGGAGGCCCTGAACGTTACTATTCACTATCATTTTTGCGTCGTATTCGAAAATCTAAACTCACAGGAGAACGACGATAAGGTGCTCGAGGCAGCAACAGACCCTTGGAGACAAGTCGACTGGAGGCCGATGTATTGAATATCGACGAAATTTGAGTGTTCCATCGTCATTAGGAGGCCCTAAACGTTACAATTAACTATCATTTTTGCGTCGGATTCGATAATCTAAACTCACAGGAGAACGACCATAAGGTGCCCGAGGCAGCAACAGACTCTTGGAGACAAGTCGGCTGGAGGCCGATGTATTGAATCTCGACGCAATTTGAGTGTTCCATCGTCATTAGGAGGCCCTAAACGTTACAACTAACTATCAGTTTTACGTCGGATTCGATAATCTAAACTCACAGGAGACGAGCATAAGGTGCCCGAGGCAGCAACAGACTCTTGGAGACAAGTCGGCTGGAGGCTGATGTATTGAATCTCGACGCAATTTGAGTGTACCATCGTCATTACAAGGCCCTGTACGATACAATTAACTATCATTTTTGCGTCGGATTCGAAAATCTAGACTCACAGAAGAAGGATCATATTGTGCCCGAGACAGCAATTACCCTTGGAGACAAGTCGGCTGGAGGCCGATGTATTGAATCTCGACGCAATTTGAGTGTTCCATCGTCATTAGGAGGCCCTGAACGTTACAATTAACTATCAGTTTCGCGTCGGATTCGAAAATCTAGACTCACAGGAGAACGACCATAAGGTGCCCGAGGCAGCAATAGACCCTTGGAGACAAGTCGGCTGGAGGCCGATGTATTGAATATCGACGCAATTTAAGTGTTCCATCGTCATTAGGAGGCCCTAAACGTTACAATTAACTATCATTTTAGCGTCGGATTCGATAGTCTAAACTCACAGGAGAATGACCATAAGGTGCCCGAGTCAGCAGTAGACCGTTGGAGAAAAGTCGGTTGGAGGTCGATGTATTGGATCGCGAAGCAATTTGAGTGTTCCATCGTCATTTGGAGGCCCTGAATGTTACAATTAACTACCAGTTTCTCGTCGGATTCGAAAATCTAGACTCACAGCAGACGGACCATTTGGTGCCCGAGGCAGCAAGATCCCCTTGGAAACAAATCGGCTGGAGGACGATGTATTGAATCTCGACGCAATTTGAGTGTTCCATCGTCATTACAAGGCCCTGTACGTTACAATTAACTATCATTTTTGCGTCGGATTCGAAAATCTAGACTCACAGGAGATCGACCATAAATTGCCCGAGACAGCAATATCCCCTTTGAGACAAGTCGGCTGGAGGCCGATGTATTGAATCTCGACGCAATTTGAGTGTTCCATCGGCATTACAAGGCCCTGAACGTTACAGTTAACTATCATTTTAGCGTCGGATTCGAAAATCTACTAACAGGAGAAGGATCATATGGTGCACGAGACTGCAATATCCCCTTGGATACAAGTCGGCTGGAGGTCGATGTATTGAATCTCGACGCAATTTGAATCTTCTACCGTCATTAGGAGGCCCTGAACGTTACTATTCACTATCATTTTTGCGTCGTATTCGAAATTCTAAACTCACAGGAGAACGACCATAAGGTGCTCGAGGCAGCAACAGACCCTTGGAGACAAGTCGACTGGAGGCCGATGTATTGAATATCGACTAAATTTGAGTGTTCCATCGTCATTAGGAGGCCCTATACGTTACAATTAACTATCATTTTTGCGTCGGATTCGATAATCTAAACTCACAGGAGAACGACCATAAGGTGCCCGAGGCAGCAATAGACCGTTGGAGAAAAGTCGGCTGGAGGTCGATGTATTGGATCGCGACGCAATTTGAGTGTTCCATCGTCGTTAGGAGGCCCTAAACGTTACAACTAACTATCAGTTTTACGTCGGATTCGATAATCTAAACTCACAGGAGACGACCATAAGGTGCCCGAGGCAGCAACAGAGTCTTGGAGACAAGTCGGCTGGAGGCCGATGTATTGAATCTCGACGCAATTTGAGTGTTCCATCGTCATTACAAGGCCCTGAACGATACAATTAACTATCATTTTTGCGTCGGATTCGAAAATCTAGACTCACAGAAGAAGGATCATATTGTGCCCGAGACAGCAATTACCCTTGGAGACAAGTCGGCTGGAGGCCGATGTATTGAATCTCGATGCAATTTGAGTGTTCCATCGTCATTTAGAGGCCCTGAACGTTACAATAAACTATCAGTTTCGCGTCGGATTCGAAAATCTAGACTCACAGGAGAACGACCATAAGGTGCCCGAGGCAGCAATAGACCCTTGGAGACAAGTCGGCTGGAGGCCGATGTATTGAATATCGACGCAATTTAAGTGATCCATCGTCATTAGGAGGCCCTAAACGTTACAATTAACTAACATTTTTGCGTCGGATTTGATAGTCTAAACTCACAGGAGAACGACCATAAGGTGCCCGAGTCAGCAGTAGACCGTTGGAGAAAAGTCGGTTGGAGGTCGATGTATTGGATCGCGAAGCAATTTGAGTGTTCCATCGTCATTTGGAGGCCCTGAATGTTACAATTAACTATCAGTTTCTCGTCGGATTCGAAAATCTAGACTCACAGCAGACGGACCATTTGGTGCCCGAGGCAGCAAGATCCCCTTGGAGACAAATCGGCTGGAGGACGATGTATTGAATCTCGACGCAATTAGAGTGTTCCATCGTCATTACAAGGCCCTGTACGTTACAATTAACTATCATTTTTGCGTCGGATTCGAAAATCTAGACTCACAGGAGAACGACCATAAGGTGCCCGAGACAGCAATATCCCCTTTGAGACAAGTCGGCTGGAAGCCGATGTATTGAATCTCGACGCAATTTGAGTGTTCCATCGGCATTACAAGGCCCTGAACGTTACAGTTAACTATCATTTTAGCGTCGGATTCGAAAATCTACTAACAGGAGAAGGATCATATGGTGCACGAGACTGCAATATCCCCTTGGATACAAGTCGGCTGGAGGTCGATGTATTGAATCTCGACGCAATTTGAATCTTCTATCGTCATTAGGAGGCCCTGAACGTTACTATTCACTATCATTTTTGCGTCGTATTCGAAATACTAAACTCACAGGAGAACGACCATAAGGTGCTCGAGGCAGCAACAGACCCTTGGAGACAAATCAGCTGGAGGACGATGTATTGAATCTCGACGCAATTTGAGTGTTCTATCGTCTTTAGGAGGCCCTTAACGTTACTATTCACTACAATTTTTGCGTCGGATACGAAAATCTATACTCACAGGAGAAGGACCATAAGGTGCCCGAGACAGCAATATCCCCTATGAGACAAGTCGGCTGGAGGCCGATGTATTGAATCTCGACGCAATTTGAGTGTTCCATCGGAATTACAAGGCCCTGAACATTACAGTTAACTATCATTTTAGCGTCGGATTCGAAAATCTACTAACAGGAGAAGGATCAGATGGTGCACGAGACTGCAATAACCCCTTGGATACAAGTCGGCTGGAGGTCGATGTATTGAATCTCGACGCAATTTGAATCTTCTATCGTCATTAGGAGGCCCTGAACGTTACTATTCACTATCATTTTTGCGTCGTATTCGAAAATCTAAACTCACAGGAGAACGACGATAAGGTGCTCGAGGCAGCAACAGACCCTTGGAGACAAGTCGACTGGAGGCCGATGTATTGAATATCGACGAAATTTGAGTGTTCCATCGTCATTAGGAGGCCCTAAACGTTACAATTAACTATCATTTTTGCGTCGGATTCGATAATCTAAACTCATAGGAGAACGACCATAAGGTGCCCGAGGCAGCAACAGACTCTTGGAGACAAGTCGGCTGGAGGCCGATGTATTGAATCTCGACGCAATTTGAGTGTTCCATCGTCATTAGGAGGCCCTAAACGTTACAACTAACTATCAGTTTTACATCGGATTCGATAATCTAGACTCACAGAAGAAGGATCATATTGTGCCCGAGACAGCAATTACCCTTGGAGACAAGTCGGCTGGAGGCCGATGTATTGAATCTCGACGCAATTTGAGTGTTCCATCGTCATTAGGAGGCCCTGAACGTTACAATTAACTATCAGTTTCGCGTCGGATTCGAAAATCTAGACTCACAGGAGAACGACCATAAGGTGCCCGAGGCAGCAATAGACCCTTGGAGACAAGTCGGCTGGAGGCCGATGTATTGAATATCGACGCAATTTAAGTGTTCCATCGTCATTAGGAGGCCCTAAACGTTACAATTAACTATCATTTTTGCGTCGGATTCGATAGTCTAAACTCACAGGAGAACGACCATAAGGTGCCCGAGTCAGCAGTAGACCGTTGGAGAAAAGTCGGTTGGAGGTCGATGTATTGGATCGCGAAGCAATTTGAGTGTTCCATCGTCATTTGGAGGCCCTGAATGTTACAATTAACTATCAGTTTCTCGTCGGATTCGAAAATCTAGACTCACAGCAGACGGACCATTTGGTGCCCGAGGCAGCAAGATCCCCTTGGAAACAAATCGGCTGGAGGACGATGTATTGAATCTCGACGCAATTTGAGTGTTCCATCGTCATTACAAGGCCCTGTACGTTACAATTAACTATCATTTTTGCGTCGGATTCGAAAATCTAGACTCACAGGAGATCGACCATAAGGTGCCCGATACAGCAATATCCCCTTTGAGACAAGTCGGCTGGAGGCCGATGTATTGAATCTCGACGCAATTTGAGTGTTCCATCGGCATTACAAGGCCCTGAACGTTACAGTTAACTATCATTTTAGCGTCGGATTCGAAAATCTACTAACAGGAGAAGGATCATATGGTGCACGAGACTGCAATATCCCCTTGGATACAAGTCGGCTGGAGGTCGATGTATTGAATCTCGACGCAATTTGAATCTTCTACCGTCATTAGGAGGCCCTGAACGTTACTATTCACTATCATTTTTGCGTCGTATTCGAAATTCTAAACTCACAGGAGAACGACCATAAGGTGCTCGAGGCAGCAACAGACCCTTGGAGACAAGTCGACTGGAGGCCGATGTATTGAATATCGACTAAATTTGAGTGTTCCATCGTCATTAGGAGGCCCTATACGTTACAATTAACTATCATTTTTGCGTCGGATTCGATAATCTAAACTCACAGGAGAACGACCATAAGGTGCCCGAGGCAGCAATAGACCGTTGGAGAAAAGTCGGCTGGAGGTCGATGTATTGGATCGCGACGCAATTTGAGTGTTCCATCGTCGTTAGGAGGCCCTAAACGTTACAACTAACTATCAGTTTTACGTCGGATTCGATAATCTAAACTCACAGGAGACGACCATAAGGTGCCCGAGGCAGCAACAGAGTCTTGGAGACAAGTCGGCTGGAGGCCGATGTATTGAATCTCGACGCAATTTGAGTGTTCCATCGTCATTACAAGGCCCTGAACGTTACAATTAACTATCAGTTTCGCGTCGGATTCGAAAATCTAGACTCACAGGAGAACGACCATAAGGTGCCCGAGGCAGCAATAGACCCTTGGAGACAAGTCGGCTGGAGGCCGATGTATTGAATATCGACGCAATTTAAGTGATCCATCGTCATTAGGAGGCCCTAAACGTTACAATTAACTAACATTTTTCCGTCGGATTCGATAGTCTAAACTCACAGGAGAACGACCATAAGGTGCCCGAGTCAGCAGTAGACCGTTGGAGAAAAGTCGGTTGGAGGTCGATGTATTGGATCGCGAAGCAATTTGAGTGTTCCATCGTCATTTGGAGGCCCTGAATGTTACAATTAACTATCAGTTTCTCGTCGGATTCGAAAATCTAGACTCACAGCAGACGGACCATTTGGTGCCCGAGGCAACAAGATCCCCTTGGAGACAAATCGGCTGGAGGACGATGTATTGAATCTCGACGCAATTAGAGTGTTCCATCGTCATTACAAGGCCCTGTACGTTACAATTAACTATCATTTTTGCGTCGGATTCGAAAATCTAGACTCACAGGAGAACGACCATAAGGTGCCCGCGACAGCAATATCCCCTTTGAGACAAGTCGGCTGGAGGCCGATGTATTGAATCTCGACGCAATTTGAGTGTTCCATCGGCATTACAAGGCCCTGAACGTTACAGTTAACTATCATTTTAGCGTCGGATTCGAAAATCTACTAACACGAGAAGGATCATATGGTGCACGAGACTGCAATATCCCCTTGGATACAAGTCGGATGGAGGTCGATGTATTGAATCTCGACGCAATTTGAATCTTCTATCGTCATTAGGAGGCCCTGAACGTTACTATTCACTATCATTTTTGCGTCGTATTCGAAAATCTAAACTCACAGGAGAACGACCATAAGGTGCTCGAGGCAGCAACAGACCCTTGGAGACAAGTCGACTGGAGGCCGATGTATTGAATATCGACGCAATTTGAGTGTTCCATCGTCATTAGGAGGCCCTAAACGTTACAACTAACTATCAGTTTTACGTCGGATTCGATAATCTAAACTCATAAGGTGCCCGAGGCAGCAACAGACTCTTGGAGACAAGTCGGCTGGAGGCCGATGTATTGAATCTCGACGCAATTTGAGTGTTCCATCGTCATTAGGAGGCCCTGAACGTTACAATTAACTATCATTTTTGCGTCGGATTCGATAGTCTAAACTCACAGGAGAACGACCATAAGGTGCCCGAGGCAGCAATAGACCGTTGGAGAAAAGTCGGCTGGAGGTCGATGTATTGGATCGCGACGCAATTTGAGTGTTCCATCGTCATTTGGAGGCCCTGAATGTTACAATTAACTATCAGTTTCTCGTCGGATTCGAAAATCTAGACTCACAGCAGACGGACCATTTGGTGCCCGAGGCAGCAAGATCCCCTTGGAGACAAATCAGCTGGAGGACGATGTATTGAATCTCGACGCAATTTGAGTGTTCTATCGTCTTTAGGAGGCCCTTAACGTTACTATTCACTATAATTTTTGCGTCGGATACGAAAATCTATACTCACAGGAGAAGGACCATAAGGTGCCCGAGACAGCAATATCCCCTTTGAGACAAGTCGGCTGGAGGCCGATGTATTGAATCTCGACGCAATTTGAGTGTTCCATCGTCATTACAAGGCCCTGTACGTTACAATTAACTATCATTTTTGCGTCGGATTCGAAAATCTAGACTCACAGGAGAACGACCATAAGGTGCCCGAGGCAGCAATAGACCCTTGGAGACAAGTCGGCTGGAGGCCGATGTATTGAATATCGACGCAATTTAAGTGTTCCATCGTCATTAGGAGGCCCTAAACGTTACAATTAACTAACATTTTTGCGTCGGATTCGATAGTCTAAACTCACAGGAGAACGACCATAAGGTGCCCGAGTCAGCAGTAGACCGTTGGAGAAAAGTCGGTTGGAGGTCGATGTATTGGATCGCGAAGCAATTTGAGTGTTCCATCGTCATTTGGAGGCCCTGAATGTTACAATTAACTATCAGTTTCTCGTCGGATTCGAAAATCTAGACTCACAGCAGACGGACCATTTGGTGCCCGAGGCAGCAAGATCCCCTTGGAGACAAATCGGCTGGAGGACGATGTATTGAATCTCGACGCAATTAGAGTGTTCCATCGTCATTACAAGGCCCTGTACGTTACAATTAACTATCATTTTTGCGTCGGATTCGAAAATCTAGACTCACAGGAGAACGACCATAAGGTGCCCGAGACAGCAATATCCCCTTTGAGACAAGTCGGCTGGAGGCCGATTGTTTGAATCTCGACGCAATTTGAGTGTTCCATCGGCATTACAAGGCCCTGAACGTTACAGTTAACTATCATTTTAGCGTCGGATTCGAAAATCTACTAACAGGAGAAGGATCATGTGGTGCACGAGACTGCAATATCCCCTTGGATACAAGTCGGCTGGAGGTCGATGTATTGAATCTCGACGCAATTTGAATCTTCTATCGTCATTAGGAGGCCCTGAACGTTACTATTCACTATCATTTTTGCGTCGTATTCGAAAATCTAAACTCACAGGAGAACGACCATAAGGTGCTCGAGGCAGCAACAGACCCTTGGAGACAATTCGACTGGAGGCCGATGTATTGAATATCGACGAAATTTGAGTGTTCCATCGTCATTAGGAGGCCCTAAACGTTACAACTAACTATCATTTTTGCGTCGGATTCGTTAATCTAGACTCACAGGAGAACGACCATAAGGTGCCCGAGGCAGCAACAGACCCTTGGAGACAATTCGACTGGAGGCCGATGTATTGAATATCGACGAAATTTGAGTGTTCCATCGTCATTAGGAGGCCCTAAACGTTACAACTAACTATCATTTTTGCGTCGGATTCGTTAATCTAGACTCACAGGAGAACGACCATAAGGTGCCCGAGGCAGCAATAGACCCTTGGAGACAAGTCGGCTGGAGGCCGATGTATTGAATATCGACGAAATTTGAGTGTTCCATCGTCATTAGGAGGCCCTAAACGTTACAACTAACTATCATTTTTGCGTCGGATTCGTTAATCTAGACTCACAGGAGAACGACCATAAGGTGCCCGAGGCAGCAATAGACCCTTGGAGACAAGTCGGCTGGAGGCCGATGTATTGAATATCGACGCAATTTAAGTGTTCCATCGTCATTAGGAGGCCCTAAACGTTACAATTAACTAACATTTTTGCGTCGGATTCGATAGTCTAAATTCACAGGAGAACGACCATAAGGTGCCCGAGTCAGCAGTAGACCGTTGGAGAAAAGTCGGTTGGAGGTCGATGTATTGGATCGCGAAGCAATTTGAGTGTTCCATCGTCATTTGGAGGCCCTGAATGTTACAATTAACTATCAGTTTCTCGTCGGATTCGAAAATCTAGACTCACAGCAGACGGACCATTTGGTGCCCGAGGCAGCAAGATCCCCTTGGAGACAAATCGGCTGGAGGACGATGTATTGAATCTCGACGCAATTAGAGTGTTCCATCGTCATTACAAGGCCCTGTACGTTACAATTAACTATCATTTTTGCGTCGGATTCGAAAATCTAGACTCACAGGAGATCGACCATAAGGTGCCCGATACAGCAATATCCCCTTTGAGACAAGTCGGCTGGAGGCCGATGTATTGAATCTCGACGCAATTTGAGTGTTCCATCGGCATTACAAGGCCCTGAACGTTACAGTTAACTATCATTTTAGCGTCGGATTCGAAAATCTACTAACAGGAGAAGGATCATATGGTGCACGAGACTGCAATATCCCCTTGGATACAAGTCGGCTGGAGGTCGATGTATTGAATCTCGACGCAATTTGAATCTTCTACCGTCATTAGGAGGCCCTGAACGTTACTATTCACTATCATTTTTGCGTCGTATTCGAAATTCTAAACTCACAGGAGAACGACCATAAGGTGCTCGAGGCAGCAACACACCCTTGGAGACAAGTCGACTGGAGGCCGATGTATTGAATATCGACTAAATTTGAGTGTTCCATCGTCATTAGGAGGCCCTATACGTTACAATTAACTATCATTTTTGCGTCGGATTCGATAATCTAAACTCACAGGAGAACGATCATAAGGTGCCCGAGGCAGCAGTAGACCGTTGGAGAAAAGTCGGCTGGAGGTCGATGTATTGGATCGCGACGCAATTTGAGTGTTCCATCGTCGTTAGGAGGCCCTAAACGTTACAACTAACTATCAGTTTTACGTCGGATTCGATAATCTAAACTCACAGGAGACGACCATAAGGTGCCCGAGGCAGCAACAGAGTCTTGGAGACAAGTCGGCTGGAGGCCGATGTATTGAATCTCGACGCAATTTGAGTGTTCCATCGTCATTACAAGGCCCTGAACGTTACAATTAACTATCAGTTTCGCGTCGGATTCGAAAATCTAGACTCACAGGAGAACGACCATAAGGTGCCCGAGGCAGCAATAGACCCTTGGAGACAAGTCGGCTGGAGGCCGATGTATTGAATATCGACGCAATTTAAGTGATCCATCGTCATTAGGAGGCCCTAAACGTTACAATTAACTAACATTTTTCCGTCGTATTCGATAGTCTAAACTCACAGGAGAACGACCATAAGGTGCCCGAGTCAGCAGTAGACCGTTGGAGAAAAGTCGGTTGGAGGTCGATGTATTGGATCGCGAAGCAATTTGAGTGTTCCATCGTCATTTGGAGGCCCTGAATGTTACAATTAACTATCAGTTTCTCGTCGGATTCGAAAATCTAGACTCACAGCAGACGGACCATTTGGTGCCCGAGGCAACAAGATCCCCTTGGAGACAAATCGGCTGGAGGACGATGTATTGAATCTCGACGCAATTAGAGTGTTCCATCGTCATTACAAGGCCCTGTACGTTACAATTAACTATCATTTTTGCGTCGGATTCGAAAATCTAGACTCACAGGAGAACGACCATAAGGTGCCCGCGACAGCAATATCCCCTTTGAGACAAGTCGGCTGGAGGCCGATGTATTGAATCTCGACGCAATTTGAGTGTTCCATCGGCATTACAAGGCCCTGAACGTTACAGTTAACTATCATTTTAGCGTCGGATTCGAAAATCTACTAACAGGAGAAGGATCATATGGTGCACGAGACTGCAATATCCCCTTGGATACAAGTCGGATGGAGGTCGATGTATTGAATCTCGACGCAATTTGAATCTTCTATCGTCATTAGGAGGCCCTGAACGTTACTATTCACTATCATTTTTGCGTCGTATTCGAAAATCTAAACTCACAGGAGAACGACCATAAGGTGCTCGAGGCAGCAACAGACCCTTGGAGACAAGTCGACTGGAGGCCGATGTATTGAATATCGACGCAATTTGAGTGTTCCATCGTCATTAGGAGGCCCTAAACGTTACAACTAACTATCAGTTTTACGTCGGATTCGATAATCTAAACTCATAAGGTGCCCGAGGCAGCAACAGACTCTTGGAGACAAGTCGGCTGGAGGCCGATGTATTGAATCTCGACGCAATTTGAGTGTTCCATCGTCATTAGGAGGCCCTGAACGTTACAATTAACTATCATTTTTGCGTCGGATTCGATAGTCTAAACTCACAGGAGAACGACCATAAGGTGCCCGAGGCAGCAATAGACCGTTGGAGAAAAGTCGGCTGGAGGTCGATGTATTGGATCGCGACGCAATTTGAGTGTTCCATCGTCATTTGGAGGCCCTGAATGTTACAATTAACTATCAGTTTCTCGTCGGATTCGAAAATCTAGACTCACAGCAGACGGACCATTTGGTGCCCGAGGCAGCAAGATCCCCTTGGAGACAAATCAGCTGGAGGACGATGTATTGAATCTCGACGCAATTTGAGTGTTCTATCGTCTTTAGGAGGCCCTTAACGTTACTATTCACTATAATTTTTGCGTCGGATACGAAAATCTATACTCACAGGAGAAGGACCATAAGGTGCCCGAGACAGCAATATCCCCTTTGAGACAAGTCGGCTGGAGGCCGATGTATTGAATCTCGACGCAATTTGAGTGTTCCATCGTCATTACAAGGCCCTGTACGTTACAATTAACTATCATTTTTGCGTCGGATTCGAAAATCTAGACTCACAGGAGAACGACCATAAGGTGCCCGAGGCAGCAATAGACCCTTGGAGACAAGTCGGCTGGAGGCCGATGTATTGAATATCGACGCAATTTAAGTGTTCCATCGTCATTAGGAGGCCCTAAACGTTACAATTAACTAACATTTTTGCGTCGGATTCGATAGTCTAAACTCACAGGAGAACGACCATAAGGTGCCCGAGTCAGCAGTAGACCGTTGGAGAAAAGTCGGTTGGAGGTCGATGTATTGGATCGCGAAGCAATTTGAGTGTTCCATCGTCATTTGGAGGCCCTGAATGTTACAATTAACTATCAGTTTCTCGTCGGATTCGAAAATCTAGACTCACAGCAGACGGACCATTTGGTGCCCGAGGCAGCAAGATCCCCTTGGAGACAAATCGGCTGGAGGACGATGTATTGAATCTCGACGCAATTAGAGTGTTCCATCGTCATTACAAGGCCCTGTACGTTACAATTAACTATCATTTTTGCGTCGGATTCGAAAATCTAGACTCACAGGAGAACGACCATAAGGTGCCCGAGACAGCAATATCCCCTTTGAGACAAGTCGGCTGGAGGCCGATTGTTTGAATCTCGACGCAATTTGAGTGTTCCATCGGCATTACAAGGCCCTGAACGTTACAGTTAACTATCATTTTAGCGTCGGATTCGAAAATCTACTAACAGGAGAAGGATCATGTGGTGCACGAGACTGCAATATCCCCTTGGATACAAGTCGGCTGGAGGTCGATGTATTGAATCTCGACGCAATTTGAATCTTCTATCGTCATTAGGAGGCCCTGAACGTTACTATTCACTATCATTTTTGCGTCGTATTCGAAAATCTAAACTCACAGGAGAACGACCATAAGGTGCTCGAGGCAGCAACATACCCTTGGAGACAAGTCGACTGGAGGCCGATGTATTGAATATCGACGCAATTTGAGTGTTCCATCGTCATTAGGAGGCCCTAAACGTTACAACTAACTATCAGTTTTACGTCGGATTCGATAATCTAAACTCATAAGGTGCCCGAGGCAGCAACAAACCCTTGGAGACAAGTCGGCTTTAGGCCGATGTATTGAATCTCGACGCAATTTGAGTGTCCCATGGTCATTAGGAGGCCCTAAACGCTACAATTAACTATCATTTTTGCGTCGGATTCGAAAATCTAGACTCACATGAGAGCGAACATAAGAGGCCGGAGGCAGTAATATCCCCATGGAGACAAGTCGGCTGGAGGACGATGTATTGAATCTCGACGCAATTTGTGTGTCCCATCGTCATTAGGAGGCCCTAAACGTTACAATTAACTATCAATTTTGCGTCGGATTCGACAATCTAAACTCACACGAGAACGACCATAAAGTGCCCGAGGCAGCAACAGACCCTTGGAGACAAGTCGGCTGGAGGCCGATGTATTGAATCTCGACGCAATTTGAGTCTTCTATCGTCATTAGGAGGCCCTAAACGTTACAATTAACTATCATTTTTGCGTCGGATTCGATAATGTAAACTCACAGGAGAACGACCATAAGGTGCCCGAGGCAGCAACAGACCCTTGGAGACAATTCGACTGGAGGCCGATGTATTGAATATCGACGAAATTTGAGTGTTCCATCGTCATTAGGAGGCCCTAAACGTTACAACTAACTATCATTTTTGCGTCGGATTCGTTAATCTAAACTCACAGGAGAACGACCATAAGGTGCCCGAGGCAGCAACAGACACTTGGAGACAAGTCGGCTGGAGGCCGATGTATTGAATCTCGACGTAATTTGAGTGTTCCATCGTCATTAGGAGGCCCTAAACGTTACAATTAACTATCATTTTTGCGTCGGATTCGATAATCTAAACTCACAGGAGACGACCATAAGGTGCCCGAGGCAGCAACAGACTCTTGGAGACAAGTCGGCTGGAGGCCGATGTATTGAATCTCGACGCAATTTGAGTGTACCATCGTCATTACAAGGCCCTGAACGATACAATTAACTATCATTTTTGCGTCGGATTCGAAAATCTAGACTCACAGAAGAAGGATCATATTGTGCCCGAGACAGCAATTACCCTTGGAGACAAGTCGGCTGGAGGCCGATGAATTAAATCTCGACGCAATTTGAGTGTCCCATCGTCATTAGGAGGCCCTGAACGTTACAATTAACTATCAGTTTCGCGTCGGATTCGAAAATCTAGACTCACAGGAGAACGACCATAAGGTGCCCGAGGCAGCAATAGACCCTTGGAGACAAGTCGGCTGGAGGCCGATGTATTGAATATCGACGCAATTTAAGTGTTCCATCGTCATTAGGAGGCCCTAAACGTTACAATTAACTAACATTTTTGCGTCGGATTCGATAGTCTAAATTCACAGGAGAACGACCATAAGGTGCCCGAGTCAGCAGTAGACCGTTGGAGAAAAGTCGGTTGGAGGTCGATGTATTGGATCGCGAAGCAATTTGAGTGTTCCATCGTCATTTGGAGGCCCTGAATGTTACAATTAACTATCAGTTTCTCGTCGGATTCGAAAATCTAGACTCACAGCAGACGGACCATTTGGTGCCCGAGGCAGCAAGATCCCCTTGGAGACAAATCGGCTGGAGGACGATGTATTGAATCTCGACGCAATTAGAGTGTTCCATCGTCATTACAAGGCCCTGTACGTTACAATTAACTATCATTTTTGCGTCGGATTCGAAAATCTAGACTCACAGGAGAACAACCATAAGGTGCCCGAGACAGCAATATCCCCTTTGAGACAAGTCGGCTGGAGGCCGATGTATTGAATCTCGACGCAATTTGAGTGTTCCATCGGCATTACAAGGCCCTGAACGTTACAGTTAACTATCATTTTAGCGTCGGATTCGAAAATCTACTAACAGGAGAAGGATCATATGGTGCACGAGACTGCAATATCCCCTTGGATACAAGTCGGCTGGAGGTCGATGTATTGAATCTCGACGCAATTTGAATCTTCTATCGTCATTAGGAGGCCCTGAACGTTACTATTCACTATCATTTTTGCGTCGTATTCGAAAATCTAAACTCACAGGAGAACGACCATAAGGTGCTCGAGGCAGCAACAGGCCCTTGGAGACAAGTCGACTGGAGGCCGATGTATTGAATATCGACGCAATTTGAGTGTTCCATCGTCATTAGGAGGCCCTAAACGTTACAACTAACTATCAGTTTTACGTCGGATTCGAAAAATCTAAACTCATAAGGTGCCCGAGGCAGCAACAGACTCTTGGTGACAAGTCGGCTGGAGGCCGATGTATTGAATCTCGACGCAATTTGAGTGTTCCATCGTCATTAGGAGGCCCTGAACGTTACAATTAACTATCATTTTTGCGTCGGATTCGATAGTCTAAACTCACAGGAGAACGACCATAAGGTGCCCGAGGCAGCAATAGACCGTTGGAGAAAAGTCGGCTGGAGGTCGATGTATTGGATCGCGACGCAATTTGAGTGTTCCATCGTCATTTGGAGGCCCTGAATGTTACAATTAACTATCAGTTTCTCGTCGGATTCGAAAATCTAGACTCACAGCAGACGGACCATTTGGTGCCCGAGGCAGCAAGATCCCCTTGGAGACAAATCAGCTGGAGGACGATGTATTGAATCTCGACGCAATTTGAGTGTTCTATCGTCTTTAGGAGGCCCTTAACGTTACTATTCACTATAATTTTTGCGTCGGATACGAAAATCTATACTCACAGGAGAAGGACCATAAGGTGCCCGAGACAGCAATATCCCCTATGAGACAAGTCGGCTGGAGGCCGATGTATTGAATCTCGACGCAATTTGAGTGTTCCATCGGCATTAGGAGGCCCTGAACGTTACATTTAAGAATCAGTTTCACGTCGGATTCGAAAATCTAGACTCACAAGAGAGCGAACATAAGGTGCCCGAGGCAGCAACAAACCCTTGGAGACAAGTCGGCTTTAGGCCGATGTATTGAATCTCGACGTAATTTGAGTGTCCCATGGTCATTAGGAGACCCTAAACGATACAATTAACTATCATTTTTGCGTCGGATTCGAAAATCTAGACTCACATGAGAGCGAACATAAGAGGCCGGAGGCAGTAATATCCCCATGGAGACAAGTCGGCTGGAGGACGATGTATTGAATCTCGACGCAATTTGTGTGTCCCATCGTCATTAGGAGGCCCTAAACGTTACAATTAACTATCAATTTTGCGTCGGATTCGACAATCTAAACTCACACGAGAACGACCATAAAGTGCCCGAGGCAGCAACAGACCCTTGGAGACAAGTCGGCTGGAGGCCGATGTATTGAATCTCGACGCAATTTGAGTCTTCTATCGTCATTAGGAGGCCCTAAACGTTACAATTAACTATCATTTTTGCGTCGGATTCGATAATCTAAACTCACAGGAGAACGACCATAAGGTGCCCGAGGCAGCAACAGACCCTTGGAGACAATTCGACTGGAGGCCGATGTATTGAATATCGACGAAATTTGAGTGTTCCACCGTCATTAGGAGGCCCTAAACGTTACAACTAACTATCATTTTTGCGTCGGATTCGATAATCTAAACTCACAGGAGAACGACCATAAGGTGCCCGAGGCACTTGGAGACAAGTCGGCTGGAGGCCGATGTATTGAATCTCGACGTAATTTGAGTGTTCCATCGTCATTAGGACGCCCTAAACGTTACAATTAACTATCATTTTTGCGTCGGATTCGATAATCTAAACTCACAGGAGACGACCATAAGGTGCCCGAGGCAGCAACAGACTCTTGGAGACAAGTCGGCTGGAGGGCGATGTATTGAATCTCGACGCAATTTGAGTGTACCATCGTCATTACAAGGCCCTGAACGATACAATTAACTATCATTTTTGCGTCGGATTCGAATATCTAGACTCACAGAAGAAGGATCATATTGTGCCCGAGACAGCAATTACCCTTGGAGACAAGTCGGCTGGAGGCCGATGTATTGAATCTCGACGCAATTTGAGTGTTCCATCGTCATTAGGAGGCCCTGAACGTTACAATTAACTATCAGTTTCGCGTCGGATTCGAAAATCTAGACTCACAGGAGAACGACCATAAGGTGCCCGAGGCAGCAATAGACCCTTGGAGACAAGTCGGCTGGAGGCCGATGTATTGAATATCGACGCAATTTAAGTGTTCCATCGTCATTAGGAGGCCCTAAACGTTACAATTAACTAACATTTTTGCGTCGGATTCGATAGTCTAAACTCACAGGAGAACGACCATAAGGTGCCCGAGTCAGCAGTAGACCGTTGGAGAAAAGTCGGTTGGAGGTCGATGTATTGGATCGCGAAGCAATTTGAGTGTTCCATCGTCATTTGGAGGCCCTGAATGTTACAATTAAGTATCAGTTTCTCGTCGGATTCGAAAATCTAGACTCACAGCAGACGGACCATTTGGTGCCCGAGGCAGCAAGATCCCCTTGGAGACAAATCGGCTGGAGGACGATGTATTGAATCTCGACGCAATTTGAGTGTTCCATCGTCATTACAAGGCCCTGTACGTTACAATTAACTATCATTTTTGCGTCGGATTCGAAAATCTAGACTCACAGGAGAACGACTATAAGGTGCCCGAGACAGCAATATCCCCTTTGAGACAAGTCGGCTGGAGGCCGATGTATTGAATCTCGACGCAATTTGAGTGTTCCATCGGCATTACAAGGCCCTGAACGTTACAGTTAACTATCATTTTAGCGTCGGATTCGAAAATCTACTAACAGGAGAAGGATCATATGGTGCAAGAGACTGCAATATCCCCTTGGATACAAGTCGGCTGGAGGTCGATGTATTGAATCTCGACGCAATTTGAATCTTCTATCGTCGTATTCGAAAATCTAAACTCACAGGAGAACGACCATAAGGTGCTCGAGGCAGCAACAGACCCTTGGAGACAAGTCGACTGGAGGCCGATGTATTGAATATCGACGCAATTTGAGTGTTCCATCGTCATTAGGAGGCACTAAACGTTACAACTAACTATCAGTTTTACGTCGGATGCGATAATCTAAACTCATAAGGTGCCCGAGGCAGCAACAGACTCTTGGAGACAAGTCGGCTGGAGGCCGATGTATTGAATCTCGACGCAATTTGAGTGTTCCATCGTCATTAGGAGGCCCTGAACGTTACAATTAACTATCATTTTTGCGTCGGATTCGATAGTCTAAACTCACAGGAGAACGACCATAAGGTGCCCGAGGCAGCAATAGACCGTTGGAGAAAAGTCGGCTGGAGGTCGATGTATTGGATCGCGACGCAATTTGAGTGTTCCATCGTCATTTGGAGGCCCTGAATGTTACAATTAACTATCAGTTTCTCGTCGGATTCGAAAATCTAGACTCACAGCAGACGGACCATTTGGTGCCCGAGGCAGCAAGATCCCCTTGGAGACAAATCAGCTGGAGGACGATGTATTGAATCTCGACGCAATTTGAGTGTTCTATCGTCTTTAGGAGGCCCTTAACGTTACTATTCACTATAATTTTTGCGTCGGATACGAA
The DNA here is from genome assembly GCF_023864345.2 of Schistocerca serialis cubense. NCBI lineage: Eukaryota > Metazoa > Arthropoda > Insecta > Orthoptera > Acrididae > Schistocerca > Schistocerca serialis. Next base: position 59,673,822 of record NW_026047583.1, read on the forward strand.
AATCTATACTCACAGGAGAAGGACCATAAGGTGCCCGAGACAGCAATATCCCCTATGAGACAAGTCGGCTGGAGGCCGATGTATTGTATCTCGACGCAATTTGAGTGTTCCATCGTCATTACAAGGCCCTGTACGTTACAATTAACTATCATTTTTGCGTCGGATTCGAAAATCTAGACTCACAGGAGAACGACCATAAGGTGCCCGAGACAGCAATATCCCCTTGGAGACAAGTCGGCTGGAGGCCGATGTATTGAATCTCGACGCAATTTGAGTGTTCCATCGGAATTACAAGGCCCTGAACATTACAGTTAACTATCATTTTAGCGTCGGATTCGAAAATCTACTAACTGGAGAAGGATCAGATGGTGCACGAGACTGCAATAACCCCTTGGATACAAGTCGGCTGGAGGTCGATGTATTGAATCTCGACGCAATTTGAATCTTCTATCGTCATTAGGAGGCCCTGAACGTTACTATTCACTATCATTTTTGCGTCGTATTCGAAAATCTAAACTCACAGGAGAACGACGATAAGGTGCTCGAGGCAGCAACAGACCCTTGGAGACAAGTCGACTGGAGGCCGATGTATTGAATATCGACGAAATTTGAGTGTTCCATCGTCATTAGGAGGCCCTAAACGTTACAATTAACTATCATTTTTGCGTCGGATTCGATAATCTAAACTCACAGGAGAACGACCATAAGGTGCCCGAGGCAGCAACAGACTCTTGGAGACAAGTCGGCTGGAGGCCGATGTATTGAATCTCGACGCAATTTGAGTGTTCCATCGTCATTAGGAGGCCCTAAACGTTACAACTAACTATTAGTTTTACGTCGGATTCGATAATCTAAACTCACAGGAGACGAGCATAAGGTGCCCGAGGCAGCAACAGACTCTTGGAGACAAGTCGGCTGGAGGCCGATGTATTGAATCTCGACGCAATTTGAGTGTACCATCGTCATTACAAGGCCCTGAACGATACAATTAACTATCATTTTTGCGTCGGATTCGAAAATCTAGACTCACAGAAGAAGGATCATATTGTGCCCGAGATAGCAATTACCCTTGGAGACAAGTCGGCTGGAGGCCGATGTATTGAATCTCGACGCAATTTGAGTGTTCCATCGTCATTAGGAGGCCCTGAACGTTACAATTAACTATCAGTTTCGCGTCGGATTCGAAAATCTAGACTCACAGGAGATCGACCATAAGGTGCCCGAGACAGCAATATCCCCTTTGAGACAAGTCGGCTGGAGGCCGATGTATTGAATCTCGACGCAATTTGAGTGTTCCATCGGCATTACAAGGCCCTGAACGTTACAGTTAACTATCATTTTAGCGTCGGATTCGAAAATCTACTAACAGGAGAAGGATCATATGGTGCACGAGACTGCAATATCCCCTTGGATACAAGTCGGCTGGAGGTCGATGTATTGAATCTCGACGCAATTTGAATCTTCTATCGTCATTAGGAGGCCCTGAACGTTACTATTCACTATCATTTTTGCGTCGTATTCGAAATTCTAAACTCACAGGAGAACGACCATAAGGTGCTCGAGGCAGCAACAGACCCTTGGAGACAAGTCGACTGGAGGCCGATGTATTGAATCTCGACGCAATTTGAGTGTTCCATCGTCATTACAAGGCCCTGTACGTTACAATTAACTATCATTTTTGCGTCGGATTCGATAATCTAAACTCACAGGAGAACGACCATAAGGTGCCCGAGGCAGCAATAGACCGTTGGAGAAAAGTCGGCTGGAGGTCGATGTATTGGATCGCGACGCAATTTGAGTGTTCCATCGTCGTTAGGAGGCCCTAAACGTTACAACTAACTATCAGTTTTACGTCGGATTCGATAATCTAAACTCACAGGAGACGACCATAAGGTGCCCGAGGCAGCAACAGAGTCTTGGAGACAAGTCGGCTGGAGGCCGATGTATTGAATCTCGACGCAATTTGAGTGTTCCATCGTCATTAGGAGGCCCTGAACGTTACAATTAACTATCATTTTTGCGTCGGATTGGATAGTCTAAACTCACAGGAGAACGACCATAAGGTGCCCGAGGCAGCAATAGACCGTTGGAGAAAAGTCGGCTGGAGGTCGATGTATTGGATCGCGACGCAATTTGAGTGTTCCATCGTCATTTGGAGGCCCTGAATGTTACAATTAACTATCAGTTTCTCGTCGGATTCGAAAATCTAGACTCACAGCAGACGGACCATTTGGTGCCCGAGGCAGCAAGATCCCCTTGGAGACAAATCAGCTGGAGGACGATGTATTGAATCTCGACGCAATTTGAGTGTTCTATCGTCTTTAGGAGGCCCTTAACGTTACTATTCACTATAATTTTTGCGTCGGATACGAAAATCTATACTCACAGGAGAAGGACCATAAGGTGCCCGAGACAGCAATATCCCCTTTGAGACAAGTCGGCTGGAGGCCGATGTATTGAATCTCGACGCAATTTGAGTGTTCCATCGTCATTACAAGGCCCTGTACGTTACAATTAACTATCATTTTTGCGTCGGATTCGAAAATCTAGACTCACAGGAGAACGACCATAAGGTGCCCGAGGCAGCAATAGACCCTTGGAGACAAGTCGGCTGGAGGCCGATGTATTGAATATCGACGCAATTTAAGTGTTCCATCGTCATTAGGAGGCCCTAAACGTTACAATTAACTAACATTTTTGCGTCGGATTCGATAGTCTAAACTCACAGGAGAACGACCATAAGGTGCCCGAGTCAGCAGTAGACCGTTGGAGAAAAGTCGGTTGGAGGTAGATGTATTGGATCGCGAAGCAATTTGAGTGTTCCATCGTCATTTGGAGGCCCTGAATGTTACAATTAACTATCACTTTCTCGTCGGATTCGAAAATCTAGACTCACAGCAGACGGACCATTTGGTGCCCGAGGCAGCAAGATCCCCTTGGAGACAAATCGGCTGGAGGACGATGTATTGAATCTCGACGCAATTAGAGTGTTCCATCGTCATTACAAGGCCCTGTACGTTACAATTAACTATCATTTTTGCGTCGGATTCGAAAATCTAGACTCACAGGAGAACGACCATAAGGTGCCCGAGACAGCAATATCCCCTTTGAGACAAGTCGGCTGGAGGCCGATGTATTGAATCTCGACGCAATTTGAGTGTTCCATCGGCATTACAAGGCCCTGAACGTTACAGTTAACTATCATTTTAGCGTCGGATTCGAAAATCTACTAACAGGAGAAGGATCATATGGTGCACGAGACTGCAATATCCCCTTGAATACAAGTCGGCTGGAGGTCGATGTATTGAATCTCGACGCAATTTGAATCTTCTATCGTCATTAGGAGGCCCTGAACGTTACTATTCACTATCATTTTTGCGTCGTATTCGAAAATCTAAACTCACAGGAGAACGACCATAAGGTGCTCGAGGCAGCAACAGACCCTTGGAGACAAGTCGACTGGAGGCCGATGTATTGAATATCGACGCAATCTGAGTGTTCCATCGTCATTAGGAGGCCCTAAACGTTACAACTAACTATCAGTTTTACGTCGGATTCGATAATCTAAACTCATAAGGTGCCCGAGGCAGCAACAGACTCTTGGAGACAAGTCGGCTGGAGGCCGATGTATTGAATCTCGACGCAATTTGAGTGTTCCATCGTCATTAGGAGGCCCTGAACGTTACAATTAACTATCATTTTTGCGTCGGATTCGATAGTCTAAACTCACGGGAGAACGACCATAAGGTGCCCGAGGCAGCAATAGACCGTTGGAGAAAAGTCGGCTGGAGGTCGATGTATTGGATCGCGACGCAATTTGAGTGTTCCATCGTCATTTGGAGGCCCTGAATGTTACAATTAACTATCAGTTTCTCGTCGGATTCGAAAATCTAGACTCACAGCAGACGGACCATTTGGTGCCCGAGGCAGCAAGATCCCCTTGGAGACAAATCAGCTGGAGGTCGATGTATTGAATCTCGACGCAATTTGAATCTTCTATCGTCATTAGGAGGCCCTGAACGTTACTATTCACTATCATTTTTGCGTCGTATTCGAAAATCTAAACTCACAGGAGAACGACCATAAGGTGCTCGAGGCAGCAACAGACCCTTGGAGACAAGTCGACTGGAGGCCGATGTATTGAATATCGACGCAATTTGAGTGTTCCATCGTCATTAGGAGGCCCTAAACGTTACAACTAACTATCAGTTTTACGTCGGATTCGATAATCTAAACTCATAAGGTGCCCGAGGCAGCAACAAACCCTTGGAGACAAGTCGGCTTTAGGCCGATGTATTGAATCTCGACGCAATTTGAGTGTCCCATGGTCATTAGGAGGCCCTAAACGCTACAATTAACTATCATTTTTGCGTCGGATTCGAAAATCTAGACTCACATGAGAGCGAACATAAGAGGCCGGAGGCAGTAATATCCCCATGGAGACAAGTCGGCTGGAGGACGATGTATTGAATCTCGACGAAATTTGTGTGTCCCATCGTCATTAGGAGGCCCTAAACGTTACAATTAACTATCAATTTTGCGTCGGATTCGACAATTTAAACTCACACGAGAACGACCATAAAGTGCCCGAGGCAGCAACAGACCCTTGGAGACAAGTCGGCTGGAGGCCGATGTATTGAATCTCGACGCAATTTGAGTCTTCTATCGTCATTAGGAGGCCCTAAACGTTACAATTAACTATCATTTTTGCGTCGGATTCGATAATGTAAACTCACAGGAGAACGACCATAAGGTGCCCGAGGCAGCAACAGACCCTTGGAGACAATTCGACTGGAGGCCGATGTATTGAATATCGACGAAATTTGAGTGTTCCATCGTCATTAGGAGGCCCTAAACGTTACAACTAACTATCATTTTTGCGTCGGATTCGTTAATCTAAACTCACAGGAGAACGACCATAAGGTGCCCGAGGCAGCAACAGACACTTGGAGACAAGTCGGCTGGAGGCCGATGTATTGAATCTCGACGTAATTTGAGTGTTCCATCGTCATTAGGAGGCCCTAAACGTTACAATTAACTATCATTTTTGCGTCGGATTCGATAATCTAAACTCACAGGAGACGACCATAAGGTGCCCGAGGCAGCAACAGACTCTTGGAGACAAGTCGGCTGGAGGCCGATGTATTGAATCTCGACGCAATTTGAGTGTACCATCGTCATTACAAGGCCCTGAACGATACAATTAACTATCATTTTTGCGTCGGATTCGAAAATCTAGACTCACAGAAGAAGGATCATATTGTGCCCGAGACAGCAATTACCCTTGGAGACAAGTCGGCTGGAGGCCGATGAATTAAATCTCGACGCAATTTGAGTGTCCCATCGTCATTAGGAGGCCCTGAACGTTACAATTAACTATCAGTTTCGCGTCGGATTCGAAAATCTAGACTCACAGGAGAACGACCATAAGGTGCCCGAGGCAGCAATAGACCCTTGGAGACAAGTCGGCTGGAGGCCGATGTATTGAATATCGACGCAATTTAAGTGTTCCATCGTCATTAGGAGGCCCTAAACGTTACAATTAACTAACATTTTTGCGTCGGATTCGATAGTCTAAATTCACAGGAGAACGACAATAAGGTGCCCGAGTCAGCAGTAGACCGTTGGAGAAAAGTCGGTTGGAGGTCGATGTATTGGATCGCGAAGCAATTTGAGTGTTCCATCGTCATTTGGAGGCCCTGAATGTTACAATTAACTATCAGTTTCTCGTCGGATTCGAAAATCTAGACTCACAGCAGACGGACCATTTGGTGCCCGAGGCAGCAAGATCCCCTTGGAGACAAATCGGCTGGAGGACGATGTATTGAATCTCGACGCAATTAGAGTGTTCCATCGTCATTACAAGGCCCTGTACGTTACAATTAACTATCATTTTTGAGTCGGATTCGAAAATCTAGACTCACAGGAGAACAACCATAAGGTGCCCGAGACAGCAATATCCCCTTTGAGACAAGTCGGCTGGAGGCCGATGTATTGAATCTCGACGCAATTTGAGTGTTCCATCGGCATTACAAGGCCCTGAACGTTACAGTTAACTATCATTTTAGCGTCGGATTCGAAAATCTACTAACAGGAGAAGGATCATATGGTGCACGAGACTGCAATATCCCCTTGGATACAAGTCGGCTGGAGGTCGATGTATTGAATCTCGACGCAATTTGAATCTTCTATCGTCATTAGGAGGCCCTGAACGTTACTATTCACTATCATTTTTGCGTCGTATTCGAAAATCTAAACTCACAGGAGAACGACCATAAGGTGCTCGAGGCAGCAACAGGCCCTTGGAGACAAGTCGACTGGAGGCCGATGTATTGAATATCGACGCAATTTGAGTGTTCCATCGTCATTAGGAGGCCCTAAACGTTACAACTAACTATCAGTTTCACGTCGGATTCGAAAAATCTAAACTCATAAGGTGCCCGAGGCAGCAACAGACTCTTGGTGACAAGTCGGCTGGAGGCCGATGTATTGAATCTCGACGCAATTTGAGTGTTCCATCGTCATTAGGAGGCCCTGAACGTTACAATTAACTATCATTTTTGCGTCGGATTCGATAGTCTAAACTCACAGGAGAACGACCATAAGGTGCCCGAGGCAGCAATAGACCGTTGGAGAAAAGTCGGCTGGAGGTCGATGTATTGGATCGCGACGCAATTTGAGTGTTCCATCGTCATTTGGAGGCCCTGAATGTTACAATTAACTATCAGTTTCTCGTCGGATTCGAAAATCTAGACTCACAGCAGACGGACCATTTGGTGCCCGAGGCAGCAAGATCCCCTTGGAGACAAATCAGCTGGAGGACGATGTATTGAATCTCGACGCAATTTGAGTGTTCTATCGTCTTTAGGAGGCCCTTAACGTTACTATTCACTATAATTTTTGCGTCGGATACGAAAATCTATACTCACAGGAGAAGGACCATAAGGTGCCCGAGACAGCAATATCCCCTATGAGACAAGTCGGCTGGAGGCCGATGTATTGAATCTCGACGCAATTTGAGTGTTCCATCGGCATTAGGAGGCCCTGAACGTTACATTTAAGAATCAGTTTCACGTCGGATTCGAAAATCTAGACTCACAAGAGAGCGAACATAAGGTGCCCGAGGCAGCAACAAACCCTTGGAGACAAGTCGGCTTTAGGCCGATGTATTGAATCTCGACGTAATTTGAGTGTCCCATGGTCATTAGGAGACCCTAAACGATACAATTAACTATCATTTTTGCGTCGGATTCGAAAATCTAGACTCACATGAGAGCGAACATAAGAGGCCGGAGGCAGTAATATCCCCATGGAGACAAGTCGGCTGGAGGACGATGTATTAAATCTCGACGCAATTTGTGTGTCCCATCGTCATTAGGAGGCCCTAAACGTTACAATTAACTATCAATTTTGCGTCGGATTCGACAATCTAAACTCACACGAGAACGACCATAAAGTGCCCGAGGCAGCAACAGACCCTTGGAGACAAGTCGGCTGGAGGCCGATGTATTGAATCTCGACGCAATTTGAGTCTTCTATCGTCATTAGGAGGCCCTAAACGTTACAATTAACTATCATTTTTGCGTCGGATTCGATAATCTAAACTCACAGGAGAACGACCATAAGGTGCCCGAGGCAGCAACAGACCCTTGGAGACAATTCGACTGGAGGCCGATGTATTGAATATCGACGAAATTTGAGTGTTCCACCGTCATTAGGAGGCCCTAAACGTTACAACTAACTATCATTTTTGCGTCGGATTCGATAATCTAAACTCACAGGAGAACGACCATAAGGTGCCCGAGGCACTTTGAGACAAGTCGGCTGGAGGCCGATGTATTGAATCTCGACGTAATTTGAGTGTTCCATCGTCATTAGGACGCCCTAAACGTTACAATTAACTATCATTTTTGCGTCGGATTCGATAATCTAAACTCACAGGAGACGACCATAAGGTGCCCGAGGCAGCAACAGACTCTTGGAGACAAGTCGGCTGGAGGGCGATGTATTGAATCTCGACGCAATTTGAGTGTACCATCGTCATTACAAGGCCCTGAACGATACAATTAACTATCATTTTTGCGTCGGATTCGAATATCTAGACTCACAGAAGAAGGATCATATTGTGCCCGAGACAGCAATTACCCTTGGAGACAAGTCGGCTGGAGGCCGATGTATTGAATCTCGACGCAATTTGAGTGTTCCATCGTCATTAGGAGGCCCTGAACGTTACAATTAACTATCAGTTTCGCGTCGGATTCGAAAATCTAGACTCACAGGAGAACGACCATAAGGTGCCCGGGGCAGCAATAGACCCTTGGAGACAAGTCGGCTGGAGGCCGATGTATTGAATATCGACGCAATTTAAGTGTTCCATCGTCATTAGGAGGCCCTAAACGTTACAATTAACTAACATTTTTGCGTCGGATTCGATAGTCTAAACTCACAGGAGAACGACCATAAGGTGCCCGAGTCAGCAGTAGACCGTTGGAGAAAAGTCGGTGGAGGTCGATGTATTGGATCGCGAAGCAATTTGAGTGTTCCATCGTCATTTGGAGGCCCTGAATGTTACAATTAACTATCAGTTTCTCGTCGGATTCGAAAATCTAGACTCACAGCAGACGGACCATTTGGTGCCCGAGGCAGCAAGATCCCCTTGGAGACAAATCGGCTGGAGGACGATGTGTTGAATCTCGACGCAATTTGAGTGTTCCATCGTCATTACAAGGCCCTGTACGTTACAATTAACTATCATTTTTGCGTCGGATTCGAAAATCTAGACTCACAGGAGAACGACTATAAGGTGCCCGAGACAGCAATATCCCCTTTGAGACAAGTCGGCTGGAGGCCGATGTATTGAGTCTCGACGCAATTTGAGTGTTCCATCGGCATTACAAGGCCCTGAACGTTACAGTTAACTATCATTTTAGCGTCGGATTCGAAAATCTACTAACAGGAGAAGGATCATATGGTGCAAGAGACTGCAATATCCCCTTGGATACAAGTCGGCTGGAGGTCGATGTATTGAATCTCGACGCAATTTGAATCTTCTATCGTCGTATTCGAAAATCTAAACTCACAGGAGAACGACCATAAGGTGCTCGAGGCAGCAACAGACCCTTGGAGACAAGTCGACTGGAGGCCGATGTATTGAATATCGACGCAATTTGAGTGTTCCATCGTTATTAGGAGGCACTAAACGTTACAACTAACTATCAGTTTTACGTCGGATGCGATAATCTAAACTCATAAGGTGCCCGAGGCAGCAACAGACTCTTGGAGACAAGTCGGCTGGAGGCCGATGTATTGAATCTCGACGCAATTTGAGTGTTCCATCGTCATTAGGAGGCCCTGAACGTTACAATTAACTATCATTTTTGCGTCGGATTCGATAGTCTAAACTCACAGGAGAACGACCATAAGGTGCCCGAGGCAGCAATAGACCGTTGGAGAAAAGTCGGCTGGAGGTCGATGTATTGGATCGCGACGCAATTTGAGTGTTCCATCGTCATTTGGAGGCCCTGAATGTTACAATTAACTATCAGTTTCTCGTCGGATTCGAAAATCTAGACTCACAGCAGACGGACCATTTGGTGCCCGAGGCAGCAAGATCCCCTTGGAGACAAATCAGCTGGAGGACGATGTATTGAATCTCGACGCAATTTGAGTGTTCTATCGTCTTTAGGAGGCCCTTAACGTTACTATTCACTATAATTTTTGCGTCGGATACGAAAATCTATACTCACAGGAGAAGGACCATAAGGTGCCCGAGACAGCAATATCCCCTATGAGACAAGTCGGCTGGAGGCCGATGTATTGAATCTCGACGCAATTTGAGTGTTCCATCGTCATTACAAGGCCCTGTACGTTACAATTAACTATCATTTTTGCGTCGGATTCGAAAATCTAGACTCACAGGAGAACGACCATAAGGTGCCCGAGACAGCAATATCCCCTTGGAGACAAGTCGGCTGGAGGCCGATGTATTGAATCTCGACGCAATTTGAGTGTTCCATCGGAATTACAAGGCCCTGAACATTACAGTTAACTATCATTTTAGCGTCGGATTCGAAAATCTACTAACTGGAGAAGGATCAGATGGTGCACGAGACTGCAATAACCCCTTGGATACAAGTCGGCTGGAGGTCGATGTATTGAATCTCGACGCAATTTGAATCTTCTATCGTCATTAGGAGGCCCTGAACGTTACTATTCACTATCATTTTTGCGTCGTATTCGAAAATCTAAACTCACAGGAGAACGACGATAAGGTGCTCGAGGCAGCAACAGACCCTTGGAGACAAGTCGACTGGAGGCCGATGTATTGAATATCGACGAAATTTGAGTGTTCCATCGTCATTAGGAGGCCCTAAACGTTACAATTAACTATCATTTTTGCGTCGGATTCGATAATCTAAACTCACAATAGAACGACCATAAGGTGCCCGAGGCAGCAACAGACTCTTGGAGACAAGTCGGCTGGAGGCCGATGTATTGAATCTCGACGCAATTTGAGTGTTCCATCGTCATTAGGAGGCCCTAAACGTTACAACTAACTATTAGTTTTACGTCGGATTCGATAATCTAAACTCACAGGAGACGAGCATAAGGTGCCCGAGGCAGCAACAGACTCTTGGAGACAAGTCGGCTGGAGGCCGATGTATTGAATCTCGACGCAATTTGAGTGTACCATCGTCATTACAAGGCCCTGAACGATACAATTAACTATCATTTTTGCGTCGGATTCGAAAATCTAGACTCACAGAAGAAGGATCATATTGTGCCCGAGATAGCAATTACCCTTGGAGACAAGTCGGCTGGAGGCCGATGTATTGAATCTCGACGCAATTTGAGTGTTCCATCGTCATTAGGAGGCCCTGAACGTTACAATTAACTATCAGTTTCGCGTCGGATTCGAAAATCTAGATTCACAGGAGAACGACCATAAGGTGCCCGAGGCAGCAATAGACCCTTGGAGACAAGTCGGCTGGAGGCCGATGTATTGAATATCGACGCAATTTAAGTGTTCCATCGTCATTAGGAGGCCCTAAACGTTACAATTAACTATCATTTTTGCGTCGGATTCGATAGTCTAAACTCACAGGAGAACGACCATAAGGTGCCCGAGTCAGCAGTAGACCGTTGGAGAAAAGTCGGTTGGAGGTCGATGTATTGGATCGCGAAGCAATTTGAGTGTTCCATCGTCATTTGGAGGCCCTGAATGTTACAATTAACTATCAGTTTCTCGTCGGATTCGAAAATCTAGACTCACAGCAGACGGACCATTTGGTGCCCGAGGCAGCAAGATCCCCTTGGAAACAAATCGGCTGGAGGACGATGTATTGAATCTCGACGCAATTTGAGTGTTCCATCGTCATTACAAGGCCCTGTACGTTACAATTAACTATCATTTTTGCGTCGGATTCGAAAATCTAGACTCACAGGAGATCGACCATAAGGTGCCCGAGACAGCAATATCCCCTTTGAGACAAGTCGGCTGGAGGCCGATGTATTGAATCTCGACGCAATTTGAGTGTTCCATCGGCATTACAAGGCCCTGAACGTTACAGTTAACTATCATTTTAGCGTCGGATTCGAAAATCTACTAACAGGAGAAGGATCATATGGTGCACGAGACTGCAATATCCCCTTGGATACAAGTCGGCTGGAGGTCGATGTATTGAATCTCGACGCAATTTGAATCTTCTATCGTCATTAGGAGGCCCTGAACGTTACTATTCACTATCATTTTTGCGTCGTATTCGAAATTCTAAACTCACAGGAGAACGACCATAAGGTGCTCGAGGCAGCAACAGACCCTTGGAGACAAGTCGACTGGAGGCCGATGTATTGAATCTCGACGCAATTTGAGTGTTCCATCGTCATTACAAGGCCCTGTACGTTACTATTAACTATCATTTTTGCGTCGGATTCGATAATCTAAACTCACAGGAGAACGACCATAAGGTGCCCGAGGCAGCAATAGACCGTTGGAGAAAAGTCGGCTGGAGGTCGATGTATTGGATCGCGACGCAATTTGAGTGTTCCATCGTCGTTAGGAGGCCCTAAACGTTACAACTAACTATCAGTTTTACGTCGGATTCGATAATCTAAACTCACAGGAGACGACCATAAGGTGCCCGAGGCAGCAACAGAGTCTTGGAGACAAGTCGGCTGGAGGCCGATGTATTGAATCTCGACGCAATTTGAGTGTTCCATTGTCATTAGGAGGCCCTGAACGTTACAATTAACTATCATTTTTGCGTCGGATTCGATAGTCTAAACTCACAGGAGAACGACCATAAGGTGCCCGAGGCAGCAATAGACCGTTGGAGAAAAGTCGGCTGGAGGTCGATGTATTGGATCGCGACGCAATTTGAGTGTTCCATCGTCATTTGGAGGCCCTGAATGTTACAATTAACTATCAGTTTCTCGTCGGATTCGAAAATCTAGACTCACAGCAGACGGACCATTTGGTGCCCGAGGCAGCAAGATCCCCTTGGAGACAAATCAGCTGGAGGACGATGTATTGAATCTCGACGCAATTTGAGTGTTCTATCGTCTTTTGGAGGCCCTTAACGTTACTATTCACTATAATTTTTGCGTCGGATACGAAAATCTATACTCACAGGAGAAGGACCATAAGGTGCCCGAGACAGCAATATCCCCTTTGAGACAAGTCGGCTGGAGGCCGATGTATTGAATCTCGACGCAATTTGAGTGTTCCATCGTCATTACAAGGCCCTGTACGTTACAATTAACTATCATTTTTGCGTCGGATTCGAAAATCTAGACTCACAGGAGAACGACCATAAGGTGCCAGAGGCAGCAATAGACCCTTGGAGACAAGTCGGCTGGAGGCCGATGTATTGAATATCGACGCAATTTAAGTGTTCCATCGTCATTAGGAGGCCCTAAACGTTACAATTAACTAACATTTTTGCGTCGGATTCGATAGTCTAAACTCACAGGAGAACGACCATAAGGTGCCCGAGTCAGCAGTAGACCGTTGGAGAAAAGTCGGTTGGAGGTAGATGTATTGGATCGCGAAGCAATTTGAGTGTTCCATCGTCATTTGGAGGCCCTGAATGTTACAATTAACTATCACTTTCTCGTCGGATTCGAAAATCTAGACTCACAGCAGACGGACCATTTGGTGCCCGAGGCAGCAAGATCCCCTTGGAGACAAATCGGCTGGAGGACGATGTATTGAATCTCGACGCAATTAGAGTGTTCCATCGTCATTACAAGGCCCTGTACGTTACAATTAACTATCATTTTTGCGTCGGATTCGAAAATCTAGACTCACAGGAGAACGACCATAAGGTGCCCGAGACAGCAATATCCCCTTTGAGACAAGTCGGCTGGAGGCCGATGTATTGAATCTCGACGCAATTTGAGTGTTCCATCGGCATTACAAGGCCCTGAACGTTACAGTTAACTATCATTTTAGCGTCGGATTCGAAAATCTACTAACAGGAGAAGGATCATATGGTGCACGAGACTGCAATATCCCCTTGAATACAAGTCGGCTGGAGGTCGATGTATTGAATCTCGACGCAATTTGAATCTTCTATCGTCATTAGGAGGCCCTGAACGTTACTATTCACTATCATTTTTGCGTCGTATTCGAAAATCTAAACTCACAGGAGAACGACCATAAGGTGCTCGAGGCAGCAACAGACCCTTGGAGACAAGTCGACTGGAGGCCGATGTATTGAATATCGACGCAATCTGAGTGTTCCATCGTCATTAGGAGGCCCTAAACGTTACAACTAACTATCAGTTTTACGTCGGATTCGATAATCTAAACTCATAAGGTGCCCGAGGCAGCAACAGACTCTTGGAGACAAGTCGGCTGGAGGCCGATGTATTGAATCTCGACGCAATTTGAGTGTTCCATCGTCATTAGGAGGCCCTGAACGTTACAATTAACTATCATTTTTGCGTCGGATTCGATAGTCTAAACTCACAGGAGAACGACCATAAGGTGCCCGAGGCAGCAATAGACCGTTGGAGAAAAGTCGGCTGGAGGTCGATGTATTGGATCGCGACGCAATTTGAGTGTTCCATCGTCATTTGGAGGCCCTGAATGTTACAATTAACTATCAGTTTCTCGTCGGATTCGAAAATCTAGACTCACAGCAGACGGACCATTTGGTGCCCGAGGCAGCAAGATCCCCTTGGAGACAAATCAGCTGGAGGACGATGTATTGAATCTCGACGCAATTTGAGTGTTCTATCGTCTTAAGGAGGCCCTTAACGTTACTATTCACTATAATTTTTGCGTCGGATACGAAAATCTATACTCACAGGAGAAGGACCATAAGGTGCCCGAGACAGCAATATCCCCTTTGAGACAAGTCGGCTGGAGGCCGATGTATTGAATCTCGACGCAATTTGAGTGTTCCATCGTCATTACAAGGCCCTGTACGTTACAATTAACTATCATTTTTGCGTCGGATTCGAAAATCTAGACTCACAGGAGAACGACCATAAGGTGCCCGAGACAGCAATATCCCCTTGGAGACAAGTCGGCTGGAGGCCGATGTATTGAATCTCGACGCAATTTGAGTGTTCCATCGGCATTAGGAGGCCCTGAACGTTACATTTAAGAATCAGTTTCACGTCGGATTCGAAAATCTAGACTCACAAGAGAGCGAACATAAGGTGCCCGAGGCAGCAACAAACCCTTGGAGACAAGTCGGCTTTAGGCCGATGTATTGAATCTCGACGCAATTTGAGTGTCCCATGGTCATTAGGAGGCCCTAAACGTTACAATTAACTATCATTTTTGCGTCGGATTCGAAAATCTAGACTCACATGAGAGCGAACATAAGAGGCCGGAGGCAGTAATATCCCCATGGAGATAAGTCGGCTGGAGGACGATGTATTGAATGTCGACGCAATTTGTGTGTCCCATCGTCATTAGGAGGCCCTAAACGTTACAATTAACTATCAATTTTGCGTCGGATTCGACAATCTAAACTCACACGAGAACGACCATAAAGTGCCCGAGGCAGCAACAGACCCTTGGAGACAAGTCGGCTGGAGGCCGATGTATTGAATCTCGACGCAATTTGAGTCTTCTATCGTCATTAGAAGGCCCTACACGTTACAATTAACTATCATTTTTGCGTCGGATTCGATAATCTAAACCCACAGGAGAACGACCATAAGGTGCCCGAATCAGCAACAGACCCTTGGAGACAATTCGACTGGAGGCCGATGTATTGAATATCGACGAAATTTGAGTGTTCCATCGTCATTAGGAGGCCCTAAACGTTACAACTAACTATCATTTTTGCGTCGGATTCGATAATCTAAACTCACAGGAGAACGACCATAAGGTGCCCGAGGCAGCAACAGACACTTGGAGACAAGTCGGCTGGAGGCCGATGTATTGAATCTCGACGTAATTTGAGTGTTCCATCGTCATTAGGAGGCCCTAAACGTTACAATTAACTATCATTTTTGCGTCGGATTCGATAATCTAAACTCACAGGAGACGACCATAAGGTGCCCGAGGCAGCAACAGACTCTTGGAGACAAGTCGGCTGGAGGCCGATGTATTGAATCTCGACGCAATTTGAGTGTTCCATCGTCATTACAAGGCCCTGCACGATACAATTAACTATCATTTTTGCGTCGGATTCGAAAATCTAGACTCACAGAAGAAGGATCATATTGTGCCCGAGACAGCAATTACCCTTGGAGACAAGTCGGCTGGAGGCCGATGTATTGAATCTCGACGCAATTTGAGTGTTCCATCGTCATTAGGAGGCCCTGAACGTTACAATTAACTATCAGTTTCGCGTCGGATTCGAAAATCTAGACTCACAGGAGAACGACCATAAGGTGCCCGAGGCAGCAATAGACGCTTGGAGACAAGTCGGCTGGAGGCCGATGTATTGAATATCGACGCAATTTAAGTGTTCCATCGTCATTAGGAGGCCCTAAACGTTACAATTAACTAACATTTTTGCGTCGGATTCGATAGTCTAAACTCACAGGAGAACGACCATAAGGTGCCCGAGTCAGCAGTAGACCGTTGGAGAAAAGTCGGTTGGAGGTCGATGTATTGGATCGCGAAGCAATTTGAGTGTTCCATCGTCATTTGGAGGCCCTGAATGTTACAATTAACTATCAGTTTCTCGTCGGATTCGAAAATCTAGACTCACAGCAGACGGACCATTTGGTGCCCGAGGCAGCAAGATCCCCTTGGAGACAAATCGGCTGGAGGACGATGTATTGAATCTCGACGCAATTTGAGTGTTCCATCGTCATTACAAGGCCCTGTACGTTACAATTAACTATCATTTTTGCGTCGGATTCGAAAATCTAGACTCACAGGAGAACGACTATAAGGTGCCCGAGACAGCAATATCCCCTTTGAGACAAGTCGGCTGGAGGCCGATGTATTGAATCTCGACGCAATTTGAGGGTTCCATCGGCATTACAAGGCCCTGAACGTTACAGTTAACTATCATTTTAGCGTCGGATTCGAAAATCTACTAACAGGAGAAGGATCATATGGTGCACGAGACTGCAATATCCCCTTGGATACAAGTCGGCTGGAGGTCGATGTATTGAATCTCGACGCAATTTGAATCTTCTATCGTCATTAGGAGGCCCTAAACGTTACAACTAACTATCAGTTTTACGTCGGATTCGATAATCTAAACTCATAAGGTGCCCGAGGCAGCAACAGACTCTTGGAGACAAGTCGGCTGGAGGCCGATGTATTGAATCTCGACGCAATTTGAGTGTTCCATCGTCATTAGGAGGCCCTGAACGTTACAATTAACTATCATTTTTGCGTCGGATTCGATAGTCTAAACTCACAGGAGAACGACCATAAGGTGCCCGAGGCAGCAATAGACCGTTGGAGAAAAGTCGGCTGGAGGTCGATGTATTGGATCGCGACGCAATTTGAGTGTTCCATCGTCATTTGGAGGCCCTGAATGTTACAATTAACTATCAGTTTCTCGTCGGATTCGAAAATCTAGACTCACAGCAGACGGACCATTTGGTGCCCGAGGCAGCAAGATCCCCTTGGAGACAAATCAGCTGGAGGACGATGTATTGAATCTCGACGCAATTTGAGTGTTCTATCGTCTTTAGGAGGCCCTTAACATTACTATTCACTATAATTTTTGCGTCGGATACGAAAATCTATACTCACAGGAGAAGGACCATAAGGTGCCCGAGACAGCAATATCCCCTTTGAGACAAGTCGGCTGGAGGCCGATGTATTGAATCTCGACGAAATTTGAGTGTTCCATCGTCATTAGGAGGCCCTAAACGTTACAACTAACTATCATTTTTGCGTCGGATTCGATAATCTAAACTCACAGGAGAACGACCATAAGGTGCCCGAGGCAGCAACAGACACTTGGAGACAAGTCGGCTGGAGGCCGATGTATTGAATCTCGACGTAATTTGAGTGTTCCATCGTCATTAGGAGGCCCTAAACGTTACAATTAACTATCATTTTTGCGTCGGATTCGATAATCTAAACTCACAGGAGACGACCATAAGGTGCCCGAGGCAGCAACAGACTCTTGGAGACAAGTCGGCTGGAGGCCGATGTATTGAATCTCGACGCAATTTGAGTGTTCCATCGTCATTACAAGGCCCTGCACGATACAATTAACTATCATTTTTGCGTCGGATTCGAAAATCTAGACTCACAGAAGAAGGATCATATTGTGCCCGAGACAGCAATTACCCTTGGAGACAAGTCGGCTGGAGGCCGATGTATTGAATCTCGACGCAATTTGAGTGTTCCATCGTCATTAGGAGGCCCTGAACGTTACAATTAACTATCAGTTTCGCGTCGGATTCGAAAATCTAGACTCACAGGAGAACGACCATAAGGTGCCCGAGGCAGCAATAGACGCTTGGAGACAAGTCGGCTGGAGGCCGATGTATTGAATATCGACGCAATTTAAGTGTTCCATCGTCATTAGGAGGCCCTAAACGTTACAATTAACTAACATTTTTGCGTCGGATTCGATAGTCTAAACTCACAGGAGAACGACCATAAGGTGCCCGAGTCAGCAGTAGACCGTTGGAGAAAAGTCGGTTGGAGGTCGATGTATTGGATCGCGAAGCAATTTGAGTGTTCCATCGTCATTTGGAGGCCCTGAATGTTACAATTAACTATCAGTTTCTCGTCGGATTCGAAAATCTAGACTCACAGCAGACGGACCATTTGGTGCCCGAGGCAGCAAGATCCCCTTGGAGACAAATCGGCTGGAGGACGATGTATTGAATCTCGACGCAATTTGAGTGTTCCATCGTCATTACAAGGCCCTGTACGTTACAATTAACTATCATTTTTGCGTCGGATTCGAAAATCTAGACTCACAGGAGAACGACTATAAGGTGCCCGAGACAGCAATATCCCCTTTGAGACAAGTCGGCTGGAGGCCGATGTATTGAATCTCGACGCAATTTGAGGGTTCCATCGGCATTACAAGGCCCTGAACGTTACAGTTAACTATCATTTTAGCGTCGGATTCGAAAATCTACTAACAGGAGAAGGATCATATGGTGCACGAGACTGCAATATCCCCTTGGATACAAGTCGGCTGGAGGTCGATGTATTGAATCTCGACGCAATTTGAATCTTCTATCGTCATTAGGAGGCCCTAAACGTTACAACTAACTATCAGTTTTACGTCGGATTCGATAATCTAAACTCATAAGGTGCCCGAGGCAGCAACAGACTCTTGGAGACAAGTCGGCTGGAGGCCGATGTATTGAATCTCGACGCAATTTGAGTGTTCCATCGTCATTAGGAGGCCCTGAACGTTACAATTAACTATCATTTTTGCGTCGGATTCGATAGTCTAAACTCACAGGAGAACGACCATAAGGTGCCCGAGGCAGCAATAGACCGTTGGAGAAAAGTCGGCTGGAGGTCGATGTATTGGATCGCGACGCAATTTGAGTGTTCCATCGTCATTTGGAGGCCCTGAATGTTACAATTAACTATCAGTTTCTCGTCGGATTCGAAAATCTAGACTCACAGCAGACGGACCATTTGGTGCCCGAGGCAGCAAGATCCCCTTGGAGACAAATCAGCTGGAGGACGATGTATTGAATCTCGACGCAATTTGAGTGTTCTATCGTCTTTAGGAGGCCCTTAACATTACTATTCACTATAATTTTTGCGTCGGATACGAAAATCTATACTCACAGGAGAAGGACCATAAGGTGCCCGAGACAGCAATATCCCCTTTGAGACAAGTCGGCTGGAGGCCGATGTATTGAATCTCGACGCAATTTGAGTGTTCCATCGTCATTACAAGGCCCTGTACGTTACAATTAACTATCATTTTTGCGTCGGATTCGAAAATCTAGACTCACAGGAGAACGACCATAAGGTGCCCGAGACAGCAATATCCCCTTGGAGACAAGTCGGCTGGAGGCCGATGTATTGAATCTCGACGCAATTTGAGTGTTCCATCGGCATTAGGAGGCCCTGAACGTTACATTTAAGAATCAGTTTCACGTCGGATTCGAAATCTAGACTCACAAGAGAGCGAACATAAGGTGCCCGAGGCAGCAACAAACCCTTGGAGACAAGTCGGCTTTAGGCCAATGTATTGAATCTCGACGCAATTTGAGTGTCCCATGGTCATTAGGAGGCCCTAAACGTTACAATTAACTATCATTTTTGCGTCGGATTCGAAAATCTAGACTCACATGAGAGCGAACATAAGAGGCCGGAGGCAGTAATATCCCCATGGAGACAAGTCGGCTGGAGGACGATGTATTGAATCTCGACGCAATTTGTGTGTCCCATCGTCATTAGGAGGCCCTAAACGTTACAATTAACTATCAATTTTGCGTCGGATTCGACAGTCTAAACTCACAGGAGAACGACCATAAGGTGCCCGAGGCAGCAGTAGACCGTTGGAGAAAAGTCGGTTGGAGGTCGATGTATTGGATCGCGAAGCAATTTGAGTGTTCCATCGTCATTTGGAGGCCCTGAATGTTACAATTAACTATCAGTTTCTTGTCGGATTCGAAAATCTAGACTCACAGCAGACGGACCATTTGGTGCCCGAGGCAGCAAGATCCCCTTGGAGACAAATCGGCTGGAGGACGATGTATTGAATCTCGACGCAATTTGAGTGTTCCATCGTCATTACAAGGCCCTGTACGTTACAATTAACTATCATTTTTGCGTCGGATTCGAAAATCTAGACTCACAGGCGATCGACCATAAGGTGCCCGAGACAGCAATATCCCCTTTGAGACAAGTCGGCTGGAGGCCGATGTATTGAATCTCGACGCAATTTGAGTTTTCCATCGGCATTACAAGGCCCTGAACGTTACAGTTAACTATCATTTTAGCGTCGGATTCGAAAATCTACTAACAGGAGAAGGATCATATGGTGCACGAGACTGCAATATCCCCTTGGATACAAGTCGGCTGGAGGTCGATGTATTGAATCTCGACGCAATTTGAATCTTCTATCGTCATTAGGAGGCCCTGAACGTTACTATTCACTATCATTTTTGCGTCGTATTCGAAAATCTAAACTCACAGGAGAACGACCATAAGGTGCTCGAGGCAGCAACAGACCCTTGGAGACAAGTCGACTGGAGGCCGATGTATTGAATATCGACTAAATTTGAGTGTTCCATCGTCATTAGGAGGCTCTAAACGTTACAATTAACTATCATTTTTGCGTCGGATTCGATAATCTAAACTCACAGGAGAACGACCATAAGGTGCCCGAGGCAGCAATAGACCGTTGGAGAAAAGTCGGCTGGAGGTCGATGTATTGGATCGCGACGCAATTTGAGTGTTCCATCGTCATTAGGAGGCCCTAAACGTTACAACTAACTATCAGTTTTACGTCGGATTCGATAATCTAAACTCACAGGAGACGACCATAAGGTGCCCGAGGCAGCAACAGAGTCTTGGAGACAAGTCGGCTGGAGGCCGATGTATTGAATCTCGACGCAATTTGAGTGTTCCATCGTCATTACAAGGCCCTGAACGATACAATTAACTATCATTTTTGCGTCGGATTCGAAAATCTAGACTCACAGAAGAAGGATCTTATTGTGCCCGAGACAGCAATATCCCCTTGGAGACAAGTCGGCTGGAGGCCGATGTATTGAATCTCGACGCAATTTGAGTGTTCCATCGGCATTAGGAGGCCCTGAACGTTACATTTAAGAATCAGTTTCACGTTGGATTCGAAAATCTAGACTCACAAGAGAGCGAACATAAGGTGCCCGAGGCAGCAACAAACCCTTGGAGACAAGTCGGCTTTAGGCCGATGTATTGAATCTCGACGCAATTTGAGTGTCCCATGGTCATTAGGAGGCCCTAAACGTTACAATTAACTATCATTTTTGCGTCGGATTCGACAATCTAAACTCACACGAGAACGACCATAAAGTGCCCGAGGCAGCAACAGACCCTTGGAGACAAGTCGGCTGGAGGCCGATGTATTGAATCTCGACGCAATTTGAGTGTACCATCGTCATTAGGAGGCCCTAAACGTTACAATTAACTATCATTTTTGCGTCGGATTCGATAATCTAAACTCACAGGAGACGACCATAAGGTGCCCGAGGCAGCAACAGACTCTTGGAGACAAGTCGGCTGGAGGCCGATGTATTGAATCTCGACGCAATTTGAGTGTACCATCGTCATTACAAGGCCCTGAACGATACAATTAACTTTCATTTTTGCGTCGGATTCGAAAATCTAGACTCACAGAAGAAGGATCATATTGTGCCCGAGACAGCAATTACCCTTGGAGACAAGTCGGCTGGAGGCCGATGTATTGAATCTCGACGCAATTTGAGTGTTCCATCGTCATTAGGAGGCCCTGAACGTTACAATTAACTATCAGTTTCGCGTCGGATTCGAAAATCTAGACTCACAGGAGAACGACCATAAGGTGCCCGAGGCAGCAATAGACCCTTGGAGACAAGTCGGCTGGAGGCCGATGTATTGAATATCGACGCAATTTAAGTGTTCCATCGCATTAGGAGGCCCTAAACGTTACAATTAACTATCATTTTTGCGTCGGATTCGATAGTCTAAACTCACAGGAGAACGACCATAAGGTGCCCGAGGCAGCAGTAGACCGTTGGAGAAAAGTCGGTTGGAGGTCGATGTATTGGATCGCGAAGCAATTTGAGTGTTCCATCGTCATTTGGAGGCCCTGAATGTTACAATTAACTATCAGTTTCTCGTCGGATTCGAAAATCTAGACTCACAGCAGACGGACTATTTGGTGCCCGAGGCAGCAAGATCCCCTTGGAGACAAATCGGCTGGAGGACGATGTATTGAATCTCGACGCAATTTGAGTGTTCCATCGTCATTACAAGGCCCTGTACGTTACAATTTACTATCATTTTTGCGTCGGATTCGAAAATCTAGGCTCACAGGAGAACGACCATAAGGTGCCCGAGACAGCAATATCCCCTTGGAGACAAGTCGGCTGGAGGCCGATGTATTGAATCTCGACGCAATTTGAGTGTTCCATCGGAATTACAAGGCCCTGAACATTACAGTTAACTATCATTTTAGCGTCGGATTCGAAAATCTACTAACAGGAGAAGGATCAGATGGTGCACGAGACTGCAATATCCCCTTGGATACAAGTCGGCTGGAGGTCGATGTATTGAATCTCAACGCAATTTGAATCTTCTATCGTCATTAGGAGGCCCTGAACGTTACTATTCACTATCATTTTTGCGTCGTATTCGAAAATCTAAACTCACAGGAGAACGACCATAAGGTGCTCGAGGCAGCAACAGACCCTTGGAGACAAGTCGACTGGAGGCCGATGTATTGAATATCGACGAAATTTGAGTGTTCCATCGTCATTAGGAGGCCCTAAACGTTACAATTAACTATCATTTTTGCGTCGGATTCGATAATCTAAACTCACAGGAGAACGACCATAAGGTGCCCGAGGCAGCAACAGACTCTTGGAGACAAGTCGGCTGGAGGCCGATGTATTGAATCTCGACGCAATTTGAGTGTTCCATCGTCATTAGGAGGCCCTAAACGTTACAACTAACTATCAGTTTTACGTCGGATTCGATAATCTAAACTCACAGGAGACGACCATAAGGTGCCCGAGGCAGCAACAGACTCTTGGAGACAAGTCGGCTGGAGGCCGATGTATTGAATCTCGACGCAATTTGAGTGTTCCATCGTCATTACAAGGCCCTGAACGATACAATTATCTATCATTTTTGCGTCGGATTCGAAAATCTAGACTCACAGAAGAAGGATCTTATTGTGCCCGACACAGCAATTACTCTTGGAGACAAGTCGGCTGGAGGCCGATGTATTGAATCTCGACGCAATTTGAGTGTTCCATCGTCATTAGGAGGCCCTGAACGTTACAATTAACTATCATTTTTGCGTCGGATTCGATAGTCTAAACTCACAGGAGAACGACCATAAGGTGCCCGAGGCAGCAATAGACCGTTGGAGAAAAGTGGGCTGGAGGTCGATGTATTGCTTCGCGACGCAATTTGAGTGTTCCATCGTCATTTGGAGGCCCTGAATGTTACAATTAACTATCAGTTTCTCGTCGGATTCGAAAATTTAGACTCACAGCAGACGGACCATTTGGTGCCCGAGGCAGCAAGATCCCCTTGGAGACAAATCAGCTGGAGGACGATGTATTGAAACTCGACGCAATTTGAGTGTTCCATCGGCATTAGGAGGCCCTGAACGTTACATTTAAGAATCAGGTTCACGTCGGATTCGAAAATCTAGACTCACATGAGAGCGAACATAAGGTGCCCGAGGCAGCAACAGACCCTTGGAGACAAGTCGGCTTTAGGTCGTTGTATTGGATCGGGACGCAATTTGAGTGTTCCATCGTCATTAGGAGGCCCTAAACTTTACAATTAACTATCATTTTTGCGTCGGATTCGATAATCTAAACTCACAGGAGAACGACCATAAGGTGCCCGAGGCAGCAACAGACACTTGGAGACAAGTCGGCTGGAAGCCGATGTATTGAATCTCGACGCAATTTGAGTGTTCCATCGTCATTAGGAGGCCCTGAACGTTACAAGTAACTATCAGTTTAGCGTCGGATTCGAAAATCTACTAACAGGAGAAGGATCATATGGTGCACGAGACTGCAATATCCCCTTGGATACAAGTCGGCTGGAGGTCGATGTATTGAATCTCGACGCAATTTGAATCTTCTATCGTCATTAGGAGGCCCTGAACGTTACAATTAACTATCATTTTTGCGTCGGATTCGAAAATCTAGACTCACAGGAGAACGACCATAAGGTGCCCGAGACAGCAATATCCCCTTGGAGACAAGTCGGCTGGAGGCCGATGTATTGAATCTCGACGCAATTTGAGTGTTCCATCGGCATTAGGAGGCCCTGAACGTTACATTTAAGAATCAGTTTCACGTTGGATTCGAAAATCTAGACTCACAAGAGAGCGAACATAAGGTGCCCGAGGCAGCAACAAACCCTTGGAGACAAGTCGGCTTTAGGCCGATGTATTGAATCTCGACGCAATTTGAGTGTCCCATGGTCATTAGGAGGCCCTAAACGTTACAATTAACTATCATTTTTGCGTCGGATTCGAAAATCTAGACTCACATGAGAGCGAACATAAGAGGCCGGAGGCAGTAATATCCCCATGGAGACAAGTCGGCTGGAGGACGATGTATTGAATCTCGACGCAATTTGTGTGTCCCATCGTCATTAGGAGGCCCTAAACGTTACAATTAACTATCAATTTTGCGTCGGATTCGACAATCTAAACTCACACGAGAGCGACCATAAAGTGCCCGAGGCAGCAACAGACCCTTGGAGACAAGTCGGCTGGAGGCCGATGTATTGAATCTCGACGCAATTTGAGTGTACCATCGTCATTAGGAGGCCCTAAACGTTACAATTAACTATCATTTTTGCGTCGGATTCGATAATCTAAACTCACAGGAGACGACCATAAGGTGCCCGAGGCAGCAACAGACTCTTGGAGACAAGTCGGCTGGAGGCCGATGTATTGAATCTCGACGCAATTTGAGTGTACCATCGTCATTACAAGGCCCTGAACGATACAATTAACTTTCATATTTGCGTCGGATTCGAAAATCTAGACTCACAGAAGAAGGATCATATTGTGCCCGAGACAGCAATTACCCTTGGAGACAAGTCGGCTGGAGGCCGATGTATTGAATATCGACGCAATTTAAGTGTTCCATCGCATTAGGAGGCCCTAAACGTTACAATTAACTATCATTTTTGCGTCGGATTCGATAGTCTAAACTCACAGGAGAACGACCATAAGGTGCCCGAGGCAGCAGTAGACCGTTAGAGAAAAGTCGGTTGGAGGTCGATGTATTGGATCGCGAAGCAATTTGAGTGTTCCATCGTCATTTGGAGGCCCTGAATGTTACAATTAACTATCAGTTTCTCGTCGGATTCGAAAATCTAGACTCACAGCAGACGGACTATTTGGTGCCCGAGGCAGCAAGATCCCCTTGGAGACAAATCGGCTGGAGGACGATGTATTGAATCTCGACGCAATTTGAGTGTTCCATCGTCATTACAAGGCCCTGTACGTTACAATTTACTATCATTTTTGCGTCGGATTCGAAAATCTAGGCTCACAGGAGAACGACCATAAGGTGCCCGAGACAGCAATATCCCCTTGGAGACAAGTCGGCTGGAGGCCGATGTATTGAATCTCGACGCAATTTGAGTGTTCCATCGGAATTACAAGGCCCTGAACATTACAGTTAACTATCATTTTAGCGTCGGATTCGAAAATCTACTAACAGGAGAAGGATCAGATGGTGCACGAGACTGCAATATCCCCTTGGATACAAGTCGGCTGGAGGTCGATGTATTGAATCTCAACGCAATTTGAATCTTCTATCGTCATTAGGAGGCCCTGAACGTTACTATTCACTATCATTTTTGCGTCGTATTCGAAAATCTAAACTCACAGGAGAACGTCCATAAGGTGCTCGAGGCAGCAACAGACCCTTGGAGACAAGTCGACTGGAGGCCGATGTATTGAATATCGACGAAATTTGAGTGTTCCATCGTCATTAGGAGGCCCTAAACGTTACAATTTACTATCATTTTTGCGTCGGATTCGATAATCTAAACTCACAGGAGAATGACCATAAGGTGCCCGAGGCAGCAACAGACTCTTGGAGACAAGTCGGCTGGAGGCCGATGTATTGAATCTCGACGCAATTTGAGTGTTCCATCGTCATTAGGAGGCCCTAAACGTTACAACTAACTATCAGTTTTACGTCGGATTCGATAATCTAAACTCACAGGAGACGACCATAAGGTGCCCGAGGCAGCAACAGACTCTTGGAGACAAGTCGGCTGGAGGCCGATGTATTGAATCTCGACGCAATTTGAGTGTTCCATCGTCATTACAAGGCCCTGAACGATACAATTATCTATCATTTTTGCGTCGGATTCGAAAATCTAGACTCACAGAAGAAGGATCTTATTGTGCCCGACACAGCAATTACTCTTGGAGACAAGTCGGCTGGAGGCCGATGTATTGAATCTCGACGCAATTTGAGTGTTCCATCGTCATTAGGAGGCCCTGAACGTTACAATTAACTATCATTTTTGCGTCGGATTCGATAGTCTAAACTCACAGGAGAACGACCATAAGGTGCCCGAGGCAGCAATAGACCGTTGGAGAAAAGTGGGCTGGAGGTCGATGTATTGCTTCGCGACGCAATTTGAGTGTTCCATCGTCATTTGGAGGCCCTGAATGTTACAATTAACTATCAGTTTCTCGTCGGATTCGAAAATTTAGACTCACAGCAGACGGACCATTTGGTGCCCGAGGCAGCAAGATCCCCTTGGAGACAAATCAGCTGGAGGACGATGTATTGAATCTCGACGCAATTTGAGTGTTCCATCGGCATTAGGAGGCCCTGAACGTTACATTTAAGAATCAGTTTCACGTCGGATTCGAAAATCTAGACTCACATGAGAGCGAACATAAGGTGCCCGAGGCAGCAACAGACCCTTGGAGACAAGTCGGCTTTAGGTCGTTGTATTGGATCGGGACGCAATTTGAGTGTTCCATCGTCATTAGGAGGCCCTAAACTTTACAATTAACTATCATTTTTGCGTCGGATTCGATAATCTAAACTCACAGGAGAACGACCATAAGGTGCCCGAGGCAGCAACAGACACTTGGAGACAAGTCGGCTGGAAGCCGATGTATTGAATCTCGACGCAATTTGAGTGTTCCATCGTCATTAGGAGGCCCTGAACGTTACAAGTAACTATCAGTTTAGCGTCGGATTCGAAAATCTACTAACAGGAGAAGGATCATATGGTGCACGAGACTGCAATATCCCCTTGGATACAAGTCGGCTGGAGGTCGATGTATTGAATCTCGACGCAATTTGAATCTTCTATCGTCATTAGGAGGCCCTGAACGTTACTATTCACTATCATTTTTGCGTCGTATTCGAAAATCTAAACTCACAGGAGAACGACCATAAGGTGCTCGAGGCAGCAACAGACCCTTGGAGACAAGTCGACTGGAGGCCGATGTATTGAATATCGACTAAATTTGAGTGTTCCATCGTCATTAGGAGGCCCTAAACGTTACAATTAACTATCATTTTTGCGTCGGATTCGATAATCTAAACTCACAGGAGAACGACCATAAGGTGCCCGAGGCAGCAATAGACCGTTGGAGAAAAGTCGGCTGGAGGTCGATGTATTGGATCGCGACGCAATTTGAGTGTTCCATCGTCATTAGGAGGCCCTAAACGTTACAACTAACTATCAGTTTTACGTCGGATTCGATAATCTAAACTCACAGGAGACGACCATAAGGTGCCCGAGGCAGCAACAGAGTCTTGGAGACAAGTCGGCTGGAGGCCGATGTATTGAATCTCGACGCAATTTGAGTGTTCCATCGTCATTACAAGGCCCTGAACGATACAATTAACTATCATTTTTGCGTCGGATTCGAAAATCTAGACTCACAGAAGAAGGATCTTATTGTGCCCGACACAGCAATTACTCTTGGAGACAAGTCGGCTGGAGGCCGATGTATTGAATCTCGACGCAATTTGAGTGTTCCATCGTCATTAGGAGGCCCTGAACGTTACAATTAACTATCATTTTTGCGTCGGATTCGAAAATCTAGACTCACAGGAGAACGACCATAAGGTGCCCGAGACAGCAATATCCCCTTGGAGACAAGTCGGCTGGAGGCCGATGTATTGAATCTCGACGCAATTTGAGTGTTCCATCGGCATTAGGAGGCCCTGAACGTTACATTTAAGAATCAGTTTGACGTTGGATTCGAAAATCTAGACTCACAAGAGAGCGAACATAAGGTGCCCGAGGCAGCAACAAACCCTTGGAGACAAGTCGGCTTTAGGCCGATGTATTGAATCTCGACGCAATTTGAGTGTCCCATGGTCATTAGGAGGCCCTAAACGTTACAATTAACTATCATTTTTGCGTCGGATTCGAAAATCTAGACTCACATGAGAGCGAACATAAGAGGCCGGAGGCAGTAATATCCCCATGGAGACAAGTCGGCTGGAGGACGATGTATTGAATCTCGACGCAATTTGTGTGTCCCATCGTCATTAGGAGGCCCTAAACGTTACAATTAACTATCAATTTTGCGTCGGATTCGACAATCTAAACTCACACGAGAACGACCATAAAGTGCCCGAGGCAGCAACAGACCCTTGGAGACAAGTCGGCTGGAGGCCGATGTATTGAATCTCGACGCAATTTGAGTGTACCATCGTCATTAGGAGGCCCTAAACGTTACAATTAACTATCATTTTTGCGTCGGATTCGATAATCTAAACTCACAGGAGACGACCATAAGGTGCCCGAGGCAGCAACAGACTCTTGGAGACAAGTCGGCTGGAGGCCGATGTATTGAATCTCGACGCAATTTGAGTGTACCATCGTCATTACAAGGCCCTGAACGATACAATTAACTTTCATTTTTGCGTCGGATTCGAAAATCTAGACTCACAGAAGTAGGATCATATTGTGCCCGAGACAGCAATTACCCTTGGAGACAAGTCGGCTGGAGGCCGATGTATTGAATCTCGACGCAATTTGAGTGTTCCATCGTCATTAGGAGGCCCTGAACGTTACAATTAACTATCAGTTTCGCGTCGGATTCGAAAATCTAGACTCACAGGAGAACGACCATAAGGTGCCCGAGGCAGCAATAGACCCTTGGAGACAAGTCGGCTGGAGGCCGATGTATTGAATATCGACGCAATTTAAGTGTTCCATCGCATTAGGAGGCCCTAAACGTTACAATTAACTATCATTTTTGCGTCGGATTCGATAGTCTAAACTCACAGGAGAACGACCATAAGGTGCCCGAGGCAGCAGTAGACCGTTGGAGAAAAGTCGGTTGGAGGTCGATGTATTGGATCGCGAAGCAATTTGAGTGTTCCATCGTCATTTGGAGGCCCTGAATGTTACAATTAACTATCAGTTTCTCGTCGGATTCGAAAATCTAGACTCACAGCAGACGGACTATTTGGTGCCCGAGGCAGCAAGATCCCCTTGGAGACAAATCGGCTGGAGGACGATGTATTGAATCTCGACGCAATTTGAGTGTTCCATCGTCATTACAAGGCCCTGTACGTTACAATTTACTATCATTTTTGCGTCGGATTCGAAAATCTAGGCTCACAGGAGAACGACCATAAGGTGCCCGAGACAGCAATATCCCCTTGGAGACAAGTCGGCTGGAGGCCGATGTATTGAATCTCGACGCAATTTGAGTGTTCCATCGGAATTACAAGGCCCTGAACATTACAGTTAACTATCATTTTAGCGTCGGATTCGAAAATCTACTAACAGGAGAAGGATCAGATGGTGCACGAGACTGCAATATCCCCTTGGATACAAGTCGGCTGGAGGTCGATGTATTGAATCTCAACGCAATTTGAATCTTCTATCGTCATTAGGAGGCCCTGAACGTTACTATTCACTATCATTTTTGCGTCTTATTCGAAAATCTAAACTCACAGGAGAACGACCATAAGGTGCTCGAGGCAGCAACAGACCCTTGGAGACAAGTCGACTGGAGGCCGATGTATTGAATATCGACGAAATTTGAGTGTTCCATCGTCATTAGGAGGCCCTAAACGTTACAATTAACTATCATTTTTGCGTCGGATTCGATAGTCTAAACTCACAGGAGAACGACCATAAGGTGCCCGAGGCAGCAATAGACCGTTGGAGAAAAGTGGGCTGGAGGTCGATGTATTGCTTCGCGACGCAATTTGAGTGTTCCATCGTCATTTGGAGGCCCTGAATGTTACAATTAACTATCAGTTTCTCGTCGGATTCGAAAATTTAGACTCACAGCAGACGGACCATTTGGTGCCCGAGGCAGCAAGATCCCCTTGGAGACAAATCAGCTGGAGGACGATGTATTGAATCTCGACGCAATTTGAGTGTTCCATCGTCATTAGGAGGCCCTAAACGTTACAATTAAGAATCAGTTTCACGTCGGATTCGAAAACCTAGACTCACATGAGAGCGAACATAAGGTGCCCGAGGCAGCAACAGACCCTTGGAGACAAGTCGGCTTTAGGTCGATGTATTATATCACGACGCAATTTGAGTGTTCCATCGTCATTACAAGGCCCTGTACGTTACAATTAACTATCATTTTTGCGTCGGATTCGAAAATCTAGACTCACAGGAGAACGACCATAAGGTGCCCGAGACAGCAATATCCCCTTGGAGACAAGTCGGCTGGAAGCCGATGTATTGAATCTCGACGCAATTTGAGTGTTCCATCGTCATTACAAGGCCCTGTACGTTACAATTAACTATCATTTTTGCGTCGGATTCGAAAATCTAGACTCACAGGAGAACGACCATAAGGTGCCCGAGACAGCAATATCCCCTTTGAGACAAGTCGGCTGGAGGCCGATGTATTGAATCTCGACGCAATTTGAGTGTTCCATCGTCATTATAAGGCCCTGTACGTCACAATTAACTATCATTTTTGCGTCGGATTCGAAAATCTAGACTCACAGGAGAACGACCATAAGGTGCCCGAGGCAGCAATAGACCCTTGGAGACAAGTCGGCTGGAGGCCGATGTATTGAATATCGACGCAATTTAAGTGTTCCATCGTCATTAGGAGGCCCTAAACGTTACAATTAACTAACATTTTTGCGTCGGATTCGATAGTCTAAACTCACAGGAGAACGACAATAAGGTGCCCGAGTCAGCAGTAGACCGTTGGAGAAAAGTCGGTTGGAGGTCGATGTATTGGATCGCGAAGCAATTTGAGTGTTCCATCGTCATTTGGAGGCCCTGAATGTTACAATTAACTATCAGTTTCTCGTCGGATTCGAAAATCTAGACTCACAGCAGACGGACCATTTGGTGCCCGAGGCAGCAAGATCCCCTTGGAGACAAATCGGCTGGAGGACGATGTATTGAATCTCGACGCAATTAGAGTGTTCCATCGTCATTACAAGGCCCTGTACGTTACAATTAACTATCATTTTTGCGTCGGATTCGAAAATCTAGACTCACAGGAGAACGACCATAAGGTGCCCGAGACAGCAATATCCCCTTTGAGACAAGTCGGCTGGAGGCCGATGTATTGAATCTCGACGCAATTTGAGTGTTCCATCGGCATTACAAGGCCCTGAACGTTACAGTTAACTATCATTTTAGCGTCGGATTCGAAAATCTAGACTCACATGAGAGCGAACATAAGGTGCCCGAGGCAGCAACAGACCCTTGGAGACAAGTCGCCTTTAGGTCGTTGTATTGGATCGGGACGCAATTTGAGTGTTCCATCGTCATTAGGAGGCCCTAAACTTTACAATTAACTATCATTTTTGCGTCGGATTCGATAATCTAAACTCACAGGAGAACGACCATAAGGTGCCCGAGGCAGCAACAGACACTTGGAGACAAGTCGGCTGGAAGCCGATGTATTGAATCTCGACGCAATTTGAGTGTTCCATCGTCATTAGGAGGCCCTGAACGTTACAAGTAACTATCAGTTTCGCGTCGGATTCGAAAATCTAGACTCACAGGAGAACGACCATAAGGTGCCCGAGGCAGCAATAGACCCGTGGAGACAAGTCGGCTCGAGGCCGATGTATTGAATATCGACGCAATTTGAGTTTTCCATCGTCATTAGGAGGCCCTAAACGTTACTATTCACTATCATTTTTGCGTCGGATTCGAAAATCTATACTCACAGGAGAAGGACCATAAGGTGAACGAGACAGCAATATCCCCTTGGAGACAAGTCGGCTGGTGGCCGATGTATTGAATCTCGACGCAATTTGAGTGTTCCAACGGCATTAGGAGGCCCTGAACGTTACAGTTAACTATCATTTTAGCGTCGGATTCGAAAATCTACTAACAGGAGAAGGATCATATGGTGCACGAGACTGCAATATCCCCTTGGATACAAGTCGGCTGGAGGTCGATGTATTGAATCTCGACGCAATTTGAATCTTCTATCGTCATTAGGAGGCCCTGAACGTTACTATTCACTATCATTTTTGCGTCGGATTCGAAAATCCAAACTCACAGGAGAACGACCATAAGGTGCCCGAGGCAGCAAATAGACCCTTGGAGACAAATCGGCTGGAGGTCGATGTATTGGATCGCGACGCAAATTGAGTGTTCCATCGTCATTTGGAGGCCCTGAATGTTACAATTAACTACCAGTTTCTCGTCGGATTCGAAAATCTAGACTCAACATGAGAGCGAACATAAGGTGCCCGAGGCAGCAACAGACCCTTGGAGACAAGTCGGCTTTAGGTCGATGTATTGGATCGCGACGCAATTTGAGTGTTCCATCGTCATTAGGAGGCCCTAAACGTTACATTTAAGAATCAGTTTCACGTCGGTTTCGAAAATCTAGACTCACATGAGAGCGAACATAAGGTGCCCGAGGCAGCAACAGACCCTTGGAGACAAGTCGGCTTTAGGTCGATGTATTGGATCGCGACGCAATTTGAGTGTTCCATCGTCATTAGGAGGCCCTAAACGTTACAATTAACTATCATTTTTGCGTCGGATTCGATAATCTAAACTCACGGGAGAACGACCATAAGGTGCCCGAGGCAGCAATAGACCGTTGGAGAAAAGTCGGCTGGAGGTCGATGTATTGGATCGCGACGCAATTTGAGTGTTCCATCGTCATTTGGAGGCCCTGAATGTTACAATTAACTATCAGTGTCTCGTCGGATTCGAAAATCTAGACTCACAGCAGACGGACCATTTGGTGCCTGAGGCAGCAAGATCCCCTTGGAGACAAATCGGCTGGAAGACGATGTATTGAATCTCGACGCAATTTGAGTGTTCTATCGTCATTAGGAAGCCCTGAACGTTACTATTCACTATCATTTTTGCGTCGGATTCGAAAATCTATACTCACAGGAGAAGGACCATAAGGTGCCCGAGACAGCAATATCCCCTTTGAGACAAGTCGGCTGGAGGCCGATGTATTGAATCTCGACGCAATTTGAGTGTTCCATCGTCATTACAAGGCCCTGTACGTTACAATTAACTATCATTTTTGCGTCGGATTCGAAAATCTAGACTCACAGGAGAACGACCATAAGGTGCCCGAGGCAGCAACAGACCCTTGGAGACAAGTCGGCTTTAGGTCGATGTATTGGATCGCGACGCAATTTGAGTGCTCCATCGTCATTAGGAGGCCCTAAACGTTACATTTAAGAATCAGTTTCACGTCGGATTCGAAAATCTAGACTCACATGAGAGCGAACATAAGGTGCCCGAGGCAGCAACAGACCCTTGGAGACAAGTCGGCTTTAGGTCGATGTATTGGATCGCGACGCAATTTGAGTGTTCCATCGTCATTAGGAGGCCCTAAACGTTACAATTAACTATCATTTTTGCGTCGGATTCGATAATCTAAACTCACAGGAGAACGACCATAAGGTGCCCGAGGCAGCAATAGACCGTTGGAGAAAAGTCGGCTGGAGGTCGATGTATTGGATCGCGACGCAATTTGAGTGTTCCATCGTCATTTGGAGGCCCTGAATGTTACAATTAACTATCAGTGTCTCGTCGGATTCGAAAATCTAGACTCACAGCAGACGGACCATTTGGTGCCCGAGGCAGCAAGATCCCCTTGGAGACAAATCGGCTGGAAGACGATGTATTTAATCTCGACGCAATTTGAGTGTTCTATCGTCATTAGGAGGCCCTGAACGTTACTATTCACTATCATTTTTGCGTCGGATTCGAAAATCTATACTCACAGGAGAAGGACCATAAGGTGCCCGAGACAGCAATATCCCCTTTGAGACAAGTCGGCTGGAGGCCGATGTATTGAATCTCGACGCAATTTGAGTGTTCCATCGTCATTACAAGGCCCTGTACGTTACAATTAACTTTCATTTTTGCGTCGGATTCGAAAATCTAGACTCACAGGAGAACGACCATAAGGTGCCCGAGACAGCAATATCCCCTTGGAGACAAGTCGGCTGGAGGCCGATGTATGGAATCTCGACGCAATTTGAGTGTTCCATCGGCATTAGGAGGCCCTGAACGTTACATTTAAGAATCAGTTTCACGTCGGATTCGAAAATCTAGACTCACATGAGAGCGAACATAATGTGCCCGAGGCAGCAACAGACCCTTGGAGACAAGTCGGCTTTAGGTCGATGTATTGGATCGCGACGCAATTTGAGTGTTCCATCGTCATTAGGAGGCCCTAAACGTTACAATTAACTATCATTTTTGCGTCGGATTCGATAATCTAAACTCACAGGAGAACGACCCTAAGGTGCCCGAGGCAGCAACAGACACTTGGAGACAAGTCGGCTGGAATCCGATGTATTGAATCTCGACGCAATTTGAGTGTTCCATCGTCATTAGGAGGCCCTGAACGTTACAATTAACTATCAGTTTCGCGTCGGATTCGATAAATCTAGACTCACAGGAGAACGACCATAAGGTGCCCGAGGCAGCAATAGACCCTTGGAGACAAGTCGGCTCGAGGCCGATGTATTGAATCTCGACGCAATTTGAGTGTTCTATCGTCGTTAGGAGGCCCTGAACGTTACTATTCACTATCATTTTTGCCCCGGATTCGAAAATCTATACTCACAGGAGAACAACCATAAGGTGCCCGAGACAGCAATATCCCCTTGGAGACAAGTCGGCTGGAGGCCGATGTATTGAATCTCGACGCAATTTGAGTGTTCCAACGGCATTAGGAGGCTTTGAACGTTACAGTTAACTATCATTTTAGCGTCGGATTCGAAAATCTACTAACAGGAGAAGGATCATATGGTGCACGAGACTGCAACATCCCCTTGGATACAAGTCGGCTGGAGGTCGATGTATTGAATCTCGACGCAATTTGAATCTTCTATCGTCATTAGGAGGCCCTGAACGTTACTATTCACTATCATTTTTGCGTCGGATTCGAAAATCCAAACTCACAGAACGACCATAAGGTGCCCGAGGCAGCAATAGACCCTTGGAGACAAGTCGGCTGGAGGCCGATGTATTGAATATCGACGCAATTTGAGTGTTCCATCGTCATTAGGAGGCCCTAAACGTTACAATTAACTATCATTTCTGCGTCGGATTCGATAGTCTAAAGTCACAGGAGAACGACCACAAGGTGCCCGAGGCAGCAATAGACAGTTGGAGAATAGTCGGCTGGAGGTCGATGTATTGGATCGCGACGCAATTTGAGTGTTCCATCGGCATTAGGAGGCCCTGAACGTTACATTTAAGAATCAGTTTCACGTCGGATTCGAAAATCTAGACTCACAAGAGAGCGAACATAAGGTGCCCGAGGCAGCAACAGACCCTTGGAGAGAAGTCGGCTTTAGGCCGATGTAGTGAATCTCGACGCAATTTGAATGTCCCATCGTCATTAGGAGGCCCTAAACGTTACAATTAACTATCATTTTTGCGTCGGATTCGAAAATCTAGACTCACATGAGAGCGAACATAAGAGGCCGGAGGCAGTAATATCCCCATGGAGACAAGTCGGCTGGAGGACGATGTATTGAATCTCGACGCAATTTGAGTGTTCCATCGTCATTTGGAGGCCATGAATGTTACAATTAACTATCAGTTTCTCGTCGGATTCGAAAATCTAGACTCACAGCAGACGGACCATTTGGTGCCCGGGGCAGCAAGATCCCCTTGGAGACAAATCGGCTGGAAGACGATGTATTGAATCTCGACGCAATTTGAGTGTTCTATCGTCATTAGGAGGCCCTGAACGTTACTATTCACTATCATTTTTGCGTCGGATTCGAAAATCTATACTCACAGGAGAAGGACCATAAGGTGCCCGAGACAGCAATATCCCCTTTGAGACAAGTCGGCTGGAGGCCGATGTATTGAATCTCGACGCAATTTGAGTGTTCCATCGTCATTACAAGGCCCTGTACGTTACAATTAACTTTCATTTTTGCGTCGGATTCGAAAATCTAGACTCACAGGAGAACGACCATAAGGTGCCCGAGACAGCAATATCCCCTTGGAGACAAGTCGGCTGGAGGCCGATGTATGGAATCTCGACGCAATTTGAGTGTTCCATCGGCATTAGGAGGCCCTGAACGTTACATTTAAGAATCAGTTTCACGTCGGATTCGAAAATCTAGACTCACATGAGAGCGAACATAATGTGCCCGAGGCAGCAACAGACCCTTGGAGACAAGTCGGCTTTAGGTCGATGTATTGGATCGCGACGCAATTTGAGTGTTCCATCGTCATTAGGAGGCCCTAAACGTTACAATTAACTATCATTTTTGCGTCGGATTCGATAATCTAAACTCACAGGAGAACGACCCTAAGGTGCCCGAGGCAGCAACAGACACTTGGAGACAAGTCGGCTGGAATCCGATGTATTGAATCTCGACGCAATTTGAGTGTTCCATCGTCATTAGGAGGCCCTGAACGTTACAATTAACTATCAGTTTCGCGTCGGATTCGATAAATCTAGACTCACAGGAGAACGACCATAAGGTGCCCGAGGCAGCAATAGACCCTTGGAGACAAGTCGGCTCGAGGCCGATGTATTGAATCTCGACGCAATTTGAGTGTTCTATCGTCGTTAGGAGGCCCTGAACGTTACTATTCACTATCATTTTTGCCCCGGATTCGAAAATCTATACTCACAGGAGAACAACCATAAGGTGCCCGAGACAGCAATATCCCCTTGGAGACAAGTCGGCTGGAGGCCGATGTATTGAATCTCGACGCAATTTGAGTGTTCCAACGGCATTAGGAGGCTTTGAACGTTACAGTTAACTATCATTTTAGCGTCGGATTCGAAAATCTACTAACAGGAGAAGGATCATATGGTGCACGAGACTGCAACATCCCCTTGGATACAAGTCGGCTGGAGGTCGATGTATTGAATCTCGACGCAATTTGAATCTTCTATCGTCATTAGGAGGCCCTGAACGTTACTATTCACTATCATTTTTGCGTCGGATTCGAAAATCCAAACTCACAGAACGACCATAAGGTGCCCGAGGCAGCAATAGACCCTTGGAGACAAGTCGGCTGGAGGCCGATGTATTGAATATCGACGCAATTTGAGTGTTCCATCGTCATTAGGAGGCCCTAAACGTTACAATTAACTATCATTTCTGCGTCGGATTCGATAGTCTAAAGTCACAGGAGAACGACCACAAGGTGCCCGAGGCAGCAATAGACAGTTGGAGAATAGTCGGCTGGAGGTCGATGTATTGGATCGCGACGCAATTTGAGTGTTCCATCGGCATTAGGAGGCCCTGAACGTTACATTTAAGAATCAGTTTCACGTCGGATTCGAAAATCTAGACTCACAAGAGAGCGAACATAAGGTGCCCGAGGCAGCAACAGACCCTTGGAGAGAAGTCGGCTTTAGGCCGATGTAGTGAATCTCGACGCAATTTGAATGTCCCATCGTCATTAGGAGGCCCTAAACGTTACAATTAACTATCATTTTTGCGTCGGATTCGAAAATCTAGACTCACATGAGAGCGAACATAAGAGGCCGGAGGCAGTAATATCCCCATGGAGACAAGTCGGCTGGAGGACGATGTATTGAATCTCGACGCAATTTGAGTGTTCCATCGTCATTTGGAGGCCATGAATGTTACAATTAACTATCAGTTTCTCGTCGGATTCGAAAATCTAGACTCACAGCAGACGGACCATTTGGTGCCCGGGGCAGCAAGATCCCCTTGGAGACAAATCGGCTGGAAGACGATGTATTGAATCTCGACGCAATTTGAGTGTTCTATCGTCATTAGGAGGCCCTGAACGTTACTATTCACTATCATTTTTGCGTCGGATTCGAAAATCCAAACTCACAGGAGAACGACCATAAGGTGCCCGAGGCAGCAATAGACCCTTGGAGACAAGTCGGCTGGAGGCCGATGTATTGAATCTCGACGCAATTTGAGTGTTCCATCGGCATTAGGAGGCCCTGAACGTTACATTTAAGAATCAGTTTCACGTCGGATTCGAAAATCTAGACTCACAAGAGAGCGAACATAAGGTGCCCGAGGCAGCAACAGACCCTTGGAGACAAGTCGGCTTTAGGCCGATGTATTGCATCTCGACGCAATTTGAGTGTCCCATCGTCATTAGGAGGCCCTAAACGTTTCAATTAACTATCATTTTTGCGTCGGATTCGAAAATCTAGACTCACATGAGAGCGAACATAAGAGGCCGGAGGCATTAATATCCCCATGGAGACAAGTCGGCTGGAGGACGATGTATTGAATCTCGACGCAATTTGTGTGTCCCATCGTCATTAGAAGGCCCTAAACGTTACAATTAACTATCAATTTTGCGTCGGATTCGATAATCTAAACTCACAGGAGAACGACCATAAGGTGCCCGAGGCAGCAACAGACCCTTGGAGACAAGTCGACTGGAGGCCGATGTATTGAATATCGACGAAATTTGAGTGTTCCATCGTCATTAGGAGGCCCTAAACGTTACAATTAACTATCATTTTTGCGTCGGATTCGATAATCTAAACTCCCAGGAGACGACCATAAGGTGCCCGAGGCAGCAACAGACTCTTGGAGACAAGTCGGCTGGAGGCCGATGTTTTGAATCTCGACGCAATTTGAGTGTTCCATCGTCATTACAAGGCCCTG
Source organism: Schistocerca serialis cubense (assembly GCF_023864345.2). NCBI lineage: Eukaryota > Metazoa > Arthropoda > Insecta > Orthoptera > Acrididae > Schistocerca > Schistocerca serialis. Next base: position 59,712,999 of record NW_026047583.1, read on the forward strand.
AACGATACAATTAACTATCATTTTTGCGTCGGATTCGAAAATCTAGACTCACAGGAGAACGACCATAAGGTGCCCGAGACAGCAATATCCCCTTTGAGACAAGTCAGCTGGAGGCCGATGTATTGAATCTCGACGCAATTTGAGTGTTCCATCGTCATTACAAGGCCCTGTACGTTACAATTAACTATCATTTTTGCGTCGGATTCGAAAATCTAGACTCACAGGAGAACGACCATAAGGTGCCCGAGACAGCAATATCCCCTTGGAGACAAGTCGGCTGGAGGCCGATGTATTGAATCTCGACGCAATTTGAGTGTTCCATCGGCATTAGGAGGCCCTGAACGTTACAGTTAACTATCATTTTAGCGTCGGATTCGAAAATCTACTAACAGGAGAAGGATCATATGGTGCACGAGACTGCAATATCCCCTTGGATACAAGTCGGCTGGAGGTCGATGTGTTGAATCTCGACGCAATTTGAATCTTCTATCGTCATTAGGAGGCCCTGAACGTTACTATTCACTATCATTTTTGCGTCGGATTCGAAAATCTAAACTCACAGGAGAACGACCATAAGGTGCTCGAGGCAGCAACAGACCCTTGGAGACAAGTCGACTGGAGGCCGATGTATTGAATATCGACGAAATTTGAGTGTTCCATCGTCATTAGGAGGCCCTAAACGTTACAATTAAGTATCATTTTTGCGTCGGATTCGATAATCTAAACTCACAGGAGAACGACCATAAGGTGCCCGAGGCAGCAACAGACTCTTGGAGACAAGTCGGATGGAGGCCGATGTATTGAATCTCGACGCAATTTGAGTGTTCCATCGTCATTAGGAGGCCCTAAACGTTACAACTAACTATCATTTTTGCGTCGGATTCGATAATCTAAACTCACAGGAGACGACCACAAGGTGCCCGAGGCAGCAACAGACTCTTGGAGACAAGTCGGCTGGAGGCCGATGTATTGAATCTCGACCCAATTTGAGTGTTCCATCGGCATTAGGAGGCCCTGAACGTTACATTTAAGAATCAGTTTCACGTCGGATTCGAAAATCTAGACTCACAAGAGAGCGAACATAAGGTGCCCGAGGCAGCAACAGACCCTTGGAGACAAGTCGGCTGGAGGCAGATGTATTGAACCTCGACGCAATTTGAGTCTTCTATCGTCATTAGGAGGCCCTAAACGTTACAATTAACTATCATGTCTGCGTCGGATTCGATAATCTAAACTCACAGGAGAACGACCATAAGGTGCCCGAGGCAGCAACAGACTCTTGGAGACAAGTCGGCTGGAGGCCGATGTATTGAATCTCGACGCAATTTGAGTGTTCCATCGTCATTACAAGGCCCTGAACGATACAATTAACTATCATTTTTGCGTCGGATTCGAAAATCTAGACTCACAGAAGAAGGATCATATTGTGCCCGAGACAGCAATTACCCTTGGAGACAAGTCGGCTGGAGGCCGATGTATTGAATCTCGACGCAATTTGAGTGTTCCATCGACATTAGGAGGCCCTGAACGTTACAATTAACTATCAGTTTCGCGTCGGATTCGAAAATCAAGACTCACAGGAGAACGACCATAAGGTGCCCGAGGCAGCAATAGACCGTTGGACAAAAGTCGGCTGGAGGTCGATGTATTGGATCGCGACGCAATTTGAGTGTTCCATCGTCATTTGGAGGCCCTGATTGTTACAATTAACTATCAGTTTCTCGTCGGTTTCGAAAATCTAGACTCACAGCAGACGGACCATTTGGTGCCCGAGGCAGCAAGATCCCCTTGGAGACAAATGGGCTGGAGGACGATGTATTGAATCTCGACGCAATTTGAGTGTTCTATCGTCATTAGGAGGCCCTGAACGTTACTATTCACTATCATTTTTGCGTCGGATTCGAAAATCTATACTCACAGGAGAAGGACCATAAGGTGCCCGAGACAGCAATATCCCTTTTGAGTCAACTCGGCTGGAGGCCGATGTATTGAATCTCGACGCAATTTCAGTGTTCCATCGTCATTACAAGGCCCTGTACGTTACAGTTAACTATCATTTTTGCGTCGGATTCGAAAATCTAGACTCACAGGAGAACGACCATAAGGTGCCCGAGACAGCAATATCCCCTTGGAGACAAGTCGGCTGGAGGACGATGTATTGAATCTCGACGCAATTTGAGTGTTCCATCGGCATTAGGAGGCCCTGAACGTTACAGTTAACTATCATTTTAGCGTCGGATTCGAAAATCTACTAACAGGAGAAGGATCATATGGTGCACGAGACTGCAATATCCCCTTGGATACAAGTCGGCTGGAGGTCGATGTATTGAATCTCGACGCAATTTGATTCTTGTATCGTCATTAGGAGGCCCTGAACGTTACTATTCACTATCATTTTTGCGTCGGATTCGATAATCCAAACTCACAGGAGAACGACCATAAGGTGCCCGAGGCAGCAATAGACCCTTGGAGACAAGTCGGCTGGAGCCCGATGTATTGAATCTCGACGCAATTTGAGTGTTCCATCGGCATTAGGAGGCCCTGAACGTTACATTTAAGAATTAGTTTCACGTCGGATTCGAAAATCTAGACTCACATGAGAGCGAACATAAGGTGCCCGAGGCAGCAACAGACCCTTGGAGACAAGTCGGCTTTAGGCCGATGTATTGAATCTCGACGCAATTTGAGTGTTCCATCGGCATTAGGAGGCCCTGAACGTTACATTTAAGAATTAGTTTCACGTCGGATTCGAAAATCTAGACTCACATGAGAGCGAACATAAGGTGCCCGAGGCAGCAACAGACCCTTGGAGACAAGTCGGCTTTAGGCCGATGTATTAAATCTCGACGCAATTTGAGTGTCCCATCGTCATTAGGAGGCCCTAAACGTTACAATTAACTATCATTTTTGCGTCGGATTCGAAAATCTAGACTCACATGAGAGCGAACATAAGAGGACGGAGGCAGTAATATCCCCATGGAGACAAGTCGGCTGGAGGACTATGTATTGAATCTCGACGCAATTTGAGTGTCCCATCGTCATTAGGAGGCCCTAAACGTTACAATTAACTATCATTTTTGCGTCGAATTCGATAATCTTAACTCACAGGAGAACGACCATAAGGTGCCCGAGGCAGCAACAGACACTTGGAGACAAGTCGGCTAGAGCCCGATGTATTGAATCTCGACGCAATTTGAGTGTTCCATCGTCATTAGGAGGCCCTAAACGTTACAATTAACTATCATTTTTGCGTCGGATTCGATAATCTAAACTCACAGGAGACGACCATAAGGTGCCCGAGGCAGCAACAGACTCTTGGAGACAAGTCGGCTGGAGGCCGATGTATTGAATCTCGACGCAATTTGAGTGTTCCATCGTCATTACAAGGCCCTGAACGATACAATTAACTATCATTTTTGCGTCGGATTCGAAAATCTAGACTCACAGAAGAAGGATCATATTGTGCCCGAGACAGCATATACCCTTGGAGACAAGTCGGCTGGAGGCCGATGTATTGAATCTCGACGCAATTTGAGTGTTCCATCGTCATTAGGAGCCCCTGAACGTTACAATTAACTATCAGTTTCGCGTCGGATTCGAAAATCTAGACTCACAGGAGAACGACCATAAGGTGCCCGAGACAGCTATATCCCCTTGGAGACAAGTCGGCTGGAGGCCGATGTATTGAATCTCGACGCAATTTGAGTCTTCTATCGTCATTAGGAGGCCCTAAACGTTACAATTAACTATCATTTTTGCGTCGGATTCGATAATCTAAACTCACAGGAGAACGACCATAAGGTGCCCGAGGCAGCAACAGACCCTTGGAGACAAGTCGACTGGAGGCCGATATATTGAATATCGACGAAATTTGAGTGTTCCATCATCATTAGGAGGCCCTAAACGTTACAATTAACTATCATTTTTGCGTCGGATTTGATAATCTGAACTCACAGGAGAACGACCATAAGGTGCCCGAGGCAGCAACAGACACTTGGAGACAAGTCGGCTGGAGGCCGATGTATTGAATCTCGACGTGATTTGAGTGTTCCATCGTCATTAGGAGGCCCTAAACGTTACAATTAACTATCATTTTTGCGTCGGATTCGATAATCTAAACTCACAGGAAACGACCATAAGGTGCCCGAGGCAGCAACAGACTCTTGGAGACAAGTCGGCTGGAGGCCGACGTATTGAATCTCGACGCAATTTGAGTGTTCCATCGTCATTACAAGGCCCTGAACGATACAAGTAACTATCAGTTTCTCGTCGGATTCGAAAATCTAGACTCACAGCAGACGGACCATTTTGTGCCCGAGGCAGCAAGATCCCCTTGGAGACAAATCAGCTGGAGGACGATGTATTGAATCTCGACGCAATTTGAGTGTTCTATCGTCTTTAGGAGGCCCTGAACGTTACTATTCACTATCATTTTTGCGTCGGATTCGAAAATCTATACTCACAGGAGAAGGACCATAAGGTGCCCGAGACAGCAATATCCCCTTTGAGACAAGTCGGCTGGAGGCCGATGTATTGAATCTCGACGCAATTTGAGAATTCCAACGGCATTAGGAGGCCCTGAACGTTACAGTTAACTATCATTTTAGCGTCGGATTCGAAAATCTACTAACAGGAGAAGGATCATATGGTGCACGAGACTGCAATATCCCCTTGGATACAAGTCGGCTGGAGGTCGATGTATTGAATCTCGACGCAATTTGAATCTTCTACCGTCATTAGGAGGCCCTGAACGTTACTATTCACTATCATTTTTGCGTCGGATTCGATAATCGAAACTCACAGGAGAACGACCATAAGGTGCCCGAGGCAGCAATAGACCCTTGGAGACAAGTCGGCTGGAGGTCGATGTGTTGGATCGCGACGCAATTTGAGTGTTCCATCGTCATTTGGAGGCCCTGAATGTTACAATTAACTACCAGTTTCTCGTCGGATTCGAAAATCTAGACTCACAGCAGACGGACCATTTGGTGCCTGAAACAGCAAGATCCCCTTGGAGACAAATCGGCTGCAAGACGATGTATTGAATCTCGACGCAATTTGAGTGTTCTATCGTCATTAGGAGGCCCTGAACGTTACTATTCACTATCATTTTTGCGTCGGATTCGAAAATCTAGACTCACAGGAGAACTACCATAAGGTGCCCGAGACAGCAATATCCCCTTGGAGACAAGTCGGCTGGAGGCCGATGTATTGAATCTCGACGCAATTTGAGTCTTCTATCGTCATTAGGAGGCCCTAAACGTTACGATTAACTATCATTTTTGCGTCGGATTCGATAATCTAAACTCACAGGAGAACGACCATAAGGTGCCCGAGGCAGCAACAGACCCTTGGAGACAAGTCGACTGGAGGCAGATATATTGAATATCGACGAAATTTGAGTGTTCCATCATCATTAGGAGGCCCTAATCGTTACAATTAACTATCATTTTTGCGTCGGATTCGATAATCTAAACTCACAGGAGAACGACCATAAGGTGCCCGTGGCAGCAACAGACACTTGGAGACAAGTCGGCTGGAGGCCGATGTATTGAATCTCGACGTGATTTGAGTTTTCCATCGTCATTAGGAGGCCCTAAACGTTACAATTAACTATCATTTTTGCGTCGGATTCGATAATCTAAACTCACAGGAGACGACCATAAGGTGCCCGAGGCAGCAACAGACTCTTGGAGACAAGTCGGCTGGAGGCCGATGTATTGAATCTCGACGCAATTTGAGTGTTCCATCGTCATTACAAGGCCCTGAACGATACAAGTAACTATCAGTTTCTCGTCGGATTAGAAAATCTAGACTCACAGCAGACGGACCATTTGGTGCCCGAGGCAGCAAGATCCCCCTGGAGACAAATCAGCTGGAGGACGATGTATTGAATCTCGACGCAATTTTAGTGTTCTATCGTCTTTAGGAGGCCCTGAACGTTACTATTCACTATCATTTTTGCGTCGGATTCGAAAATCTATACTCACAGGAGAAGGACCATAAGGTGCCCGAGACAGCAATATCCCCTTTGAGACAAGTCGGCTGGAGGCCGATGTATTGAATCTCGACGCAATTTGAGTGTTCCATCGTCATTACAAGTCCCTGTACGTTACAATTAACTATCATTTTTGCGTCGGATTCGAAAATCTAGACTCACAGGAGAACGACCATAAGGTGCCCGAGACAGCAATATCCCCTTGGAGACAAGTCGGCTGGAGGCCGATGTATTGAATCTCGACGCAATTTGAGTGTTCCATCGGCATTAGGAGGCCCTGAACGTTACATTTAAGAATCAGTTTCACGTCGGATTCGATAATCTAGACTCACATGAGAGCGAACATAAGGTGCCCGAGGCAGCAACAGACCCTTGGAGACAAGTCGGCTTTAGGTCGATGTATTGGATCGCGACGTAATTTGAGTGTTCCATCGTCATTAGGAGGCCCTAAACGTTACAATTAACTATCATTTTTGCGTCGGATTCGATAATCTAAACTCACAGGAGAACGACCATAAGGTGCCCGAGGCAGGAATAGACCCTTGGAGACAAGTCGGCTCGAGGCCGATGTATTGAATATCGACGCAATTTGAGTGTTCCATCGTCATTAGGAGGCCCTAAACGTTACATTTAAGAATCAGTTTCACGTCGGATTCGAAAATCTAGACTCACATGAGAGCGAACATAAGGTGCCCGAGGCAGCAACAGACCCTTGGAGACAAATCGGCTTTAGGTCGATGTATTGGATCGCGACGCAATTTGAGTGTTCCATCGTCATTAGGAGGCCCTAAACGTTACAATTAACTATCATTTTTACGTCGGATTCGATAATCTAAACTCACAGGAGCACGAACATAAGGTGCCCGAGGCAGCAACAGACACTTGGAGACAAGTCGGCTGGAGGCCGATGTATTGAATCTCGACGCAATTTCAGTGTTCCATCGTCATTAGGAGGCCCTGAACGTTACAATTAACTATCAGTTTCGCGTCGGATTCGAAAATCAAGACTCACAGGAGAACGACCATAAGGTGCCCGAGGCAGCAATAGACCGTTGGACAAAAGTCGGCTGGAGGTCGATGTATTGGATCGCGACGCAATTTGAGTGTTCCATCGTCGTTTGGAGGCCCTGATTGTTACAATTAACTATCAGTTTCTCGTCGGTTTCGAAAATCTAGACTCACAGCAGACGGACCATTTGGTGCCCGAGGCAGCAAGATCCCCTTGGAGACAAATGGGCTGGAGGACGATGTATTGAATCTCGACGCAATTTGAGTGTTCTATCGTCATTAGGAGGCCCTGAACGTTACTATTCACTATCATTTTTGCGTCGGATTCGAAAATCTATACTCACAGGAGAAGGACCATAAGGTGCCCGAGACAGCAATATCCCTTTTGAGTCAACTCGGCTGGAGGCCGATGTATTGAATCTCGACGCAATTTGAGTGTTCCATCGTCATTACAAGGCCCTGTACGTTACAGTTAACTATCATTTTTGCGTCGGATTCGAAAATCTAGACTCACAGGAGAACGACCATAAGGTGCCCGAGACAGCAATATCCCCTTGGCGACAAGTCGGCTGGAGGACGATGTATTGAATCTCGACGCAATTTGAGTGTTCCATCGGCATTAGGAGGCCCTGAACGTTACAGTTAACTATCATTTTAGCGTCGGATTCGAAAATCTACTAACAGGAGAAGGATCATATGGTGCACGAGACTGCAATATCCCCTTGGATACAAGTCGGCTGGAGGTCGATGTATTGAATCTCGACACAATTTGAATCTTCTATCGTCATTAGGAGGCCCTGAACGTTACTATTCACTATCATTTTTGCGTCGGATTCGATAATCCAAACTCACAGGAGAACGACCATAAGGTGCCCGAGGCAGCAATAGACCCTTGGAGACAATTCGGCTGGAGCCCGATGTATTGAATCTCGACGCAATTTGAGTGTTCCATCGGCATTAGGAGGCCCTGAACGTTACATTTAAGAATTAGTTTCACGTCGGATTCGAAAATCTAGACTCACATGAGAGCGAACATAAGGTGCCCGAGGCAGCAACAGACCCTTGGAGACAAGTCGGCTTTAGGCCGATGTATTGAATCTCGACGCAATTTGAGTGTTCCATCGGCATTAGGAGGCCCTGAACGTTACATTTAAGAATTAGTTTCACGTCGGATTCGAAAATCTAGACTCACATGAGAGCGAACATAAGGTGCCCGAGGCAGCAACAGACCCTTGGAGACAAGTCGGCTTTAGGCCGATGTATTAAATCTCGACGCAATTTGAGTGTCCCATCGTCATTAGGAGGCCCTAAACGTTACAATTAACTATCATTTTTGCGTCGGATTCGAAAATCTAGACTCACATGAGAGCGAACATAAGAGGCCGGAGGCAGTAATATCCCCATGGAGACAAGTCGGCTGGAGGACTATGTATTGAATCTCGACGCAATTTGAGTGTCCCATCGTCATTAGGAGGCCCTAAACGTTACAATTAACTATCATTTTTGCGTCGAATTCGATAATCTTAACTCACAGGAGAACGACCATAAGGTGCCCGAGGCAGCAACAGACACTTGGAGACAAGTCGGCTAGAGGCCGATGTATTGAATCTCGACGCAATTTGAGTGTTCCATCGTCATTAGGAGGCCCTAAACGTTACAATTAACTATCATTTTTGCGTCGGATTCGATAATCTAAACGCACAGGAGACGACCATAAGGTGCCCGAGGCAGCAACAGACTCTTGGAGACAAGTCGGCTGGAGGCCGATGTATTGAATCTCGACGCAATTTGAGTGTTCCATCGTCATTACAAGGCCCTGAACGATACAATTAACTATCATTTTTGCGTCGGATTCGAAAATCTAGACTCACAGAAGAAGGATCATATTGTGCCCGAGACAGCATATACCCTTGGAGACAAGTCGGCTGGAGGCCGATGTATTGAATCTCGACGCAATTTGAGTGTTCCATCGTCATTAGGAGGCCCTGAACGTTACAATTAACTATCAGTTTCGCGTCGGATTCGAAAATCTAGACTCACAGGAGAACGACCATAAGGTGCCCGAGACAGCTATATCCCCATGGAGACAAGTCGGCTGGAGGCCGATGTATTGAATCTCGACGCAATTTGAGTCTTCTATCGTCATTAGGAGGCCCTAAACGTTACAATTAACTATCATTTTTGCGTCGGATTCGATAATCTAAACTCACAGGAGAACGACCATAAGGTGCCCGAGGCAGCAACAGACCCTTGGAGACAAGTCGACTGGAGGCCGATATATTGAATATCGACGAAATTTGAGTGTTCCATCATCGTTAGGAGGCCCTAAACGTTACAATTAACTATCATTTTTGCGTCGGATTTGATAATCTAAACTCACAGGAGAACGACCATTAGGTGCCCGAGGCAGCAACAGACACTTGGAGACAAGTCGGCTGGAGGCCGATGTATTGAATCTCGACGTGATATGAGTGTTCCATCGTCATTAGGAGGCCCTAAACGTTACAATTAACTATCATTTTTGCGTCGGATTCGATAATCTAAACTCACAGGAAACGACCATAAGGTGCCCGAGGCAGCAACAGACTCTTGGAGACAAGTCGGCTGGAGGCCGACGTATTGAATCTCGACGCAATTTGAGTGTTCCATCGTCTTTACAAGGCCCTGAACGATACAAGTAACTATCAGTTTCTCGTCGGATTCGAAAATCTAGACTCACAGCAGACGGACCATTTTGTGCCCGAGGCAGCAAGATCCCCTTGGAGACAAATCAGCTGGAGGACGATGTATTGAATCTCGACGCAATTTGAGTGTTCTATCGTCTTTAGGAGGCCCTGAACGTTACTATTCACTATCATTTTTGCGTCGGATTCGAAAATCTATACTCACAGGAGAAGGACCATAAGGTGCCCGAGACAGCAATATCCCCTTTGAGACAAGTCGGCTGGAGGCCGATGTATTGAATCTCGACGCAATTTGAGTGTTCCATCGTCATTACAAGGCCCTGTACGTTACAATTAACTATCATTTTTGCGTCGGATTCGAAAATCTAGACTCACAGGAGAACAACCATAAGGTGCCAGAGACAGCAATATCCCCTTGGAGACAAGCCGGCTGGAGGCCGATGTATTGAATCTCGACGCAATTTGAGTGTTCCAACGGCATTAGGAGGCCCTGAACGTTACAGTTAACTATCATTTTAGCGTCGGATTCGAAAATCTACTAACAGGAGAAGGATCATATGGTGCACGAGACTGCAATATCCCCTTGGATACAAGTCGGCTGGAGGTCGATGTATTGAATCTCGACGCAATTTGAATCTTCTATCGTCATTAGGAGGCCCTGAACGTTACTATTCACTATCATTTTTGCGTCGGATTCGATAATCGAAACTCACAGGAGAACGACCATAAGGTGCCCGAGGCAGCAATAGACCCTTGGAGACAAGTCGGCTGGAGGTCGATGTATTGGATCGCGACGCAATTTGAGTGTTCCATCGTCATTTGGAGGCCCTGAATGTTACAATTAACTACCAGTTTCTCGTCGGATTCGAAAATCTAGACTCACAGCAGACGGACCATTTGGTGCCTGAGGCAGCAAGATCCCCTTGGAGACAAATCGGCTGCAAGACGATGTATTGAATCTCGACGCAATTTGAGTGTTCTATCGTCATTAGGAGGCCCTGAACGTTACTATTCACTATCATTTTTGCGTCGGATTCGAAAATCTAGACTCACAGGAGAACTACCATAAGGTGCCCGAGACAGCAATATCCCCTTGGAGACAAGTCGGCTGGAGGCCGATGTATTGAATCTCGACGCAATTTGAGTCTTCTATCGTCATTAGGAGGCCCTAAACGTTACGATTAACTATCATTTTTGCGTCGGATTCGATAATCTAAACTCACAGGAGAACGACCATAAGGTGCCCGAGGCAGCAACAGACCCTTGGAGACAAGTCGACTGGAGGCAGATATATTGAATATCGACGAAATTTGAGTGTTCCATCATCATTAGGAGGCCCTAAACGTTACAATTAACTATCATTTTTGCGTCGGATTCGATAATCTAAACTCACAGGAGACGACCATAAGGTGCCCGAGGCAGCAACAGACTCTTGGAGACAAGTCGGCTGGAGGCCGATGTATTGAATCTCGACGCAATTTGAGTGTTCCATCGTCATTACAAGGCCCTGAACGATACAAGTAACTATCAGTTTCTCGTCGGATTAGAAAATCTAGACTCACAGCAGACGGACCATTTGGTGCCCGAGGCAGCAAGATCCCCTTGGAGACAAATCAGCTGGAGGACGATGTATTGAATCTCGACGCAATTTTAGTGTTCTATCGTCTTTAGGAGGCCCTGAACGTTACTATTCACTATCATTTTTGCGTCGGATTCGAAAATCTATACTCACAGGAGAAGGACCATAAGGTGCCCGAGACAGCAATATCCCCTTTGAGACAAGTCGGCTGGAGGCCGATGTATTGAATCTCGACGCAATTTGAGTGTTCCATCGTCATTACAAGTCCCTGTACGTTACAATTAACTATCATTTTTGCGTCGGATTCGAAAATCTAGACTCACAGGAGAACGACCATAAGGTGCCCGAGACAGCAATATCCCCTTGGAGACAAGTCGGCTGGAGGCCGATGTATTGAATCTCGACGCAATTTGAGTGTTCCATCGGCATTAGGAGGCCCTGAACGTTACATTTAAGAATCAGTTTCACGTCGGATTCGATAATCTAGACTCACATGAGAGCGAACATAAGGTGCCCGAGGCAGCAACAGACCCTTGGAGACAAGTCGGCTTTAGGTCGATGTATTGGATCGCGACGCAATTTGAGTGTTCCATCGTCATTAGGAGGCCCTAAACGTTACAATTAACTATCATTTTTGCGTCGGATTCGATAATCTAAACTCACAGGAGAACGACCATAAGGTGCCCGAGGCAGGAATAGACCCTTGGAGACAAGTCGGCTCGAGGCCGATGTATTGAATATCGACGCAATTTGAGTGTTCCATCGTCATTAGGAGGCCCTAAACGTTACAATTAACTATCTTTTTTGCGTCGGATTCGATAGTCTAAACTCACAGGAGAACGACCATAAGGTGCCCGAGGCAGCAATAGACCGTTGGAGTAAAGTCGGCTGGAGGTCGATGTATTGGATCGCGACGCAATTTGTGTTTTCCATCGTCATTTGGAGGCCTGAATGTTACAATTAACTATCAGTTTCACGTCGGATTCGAAAATCTAGACTCACAGCAGACGGACCATTTGGTGCCCGAGGCAGCAAGATCCCCTTGGAGACAAATCGGCTGGAAGACGATGTATTGAATCTCGACGCAATTTGAGTGTTCTATCGTCATTAGGAGGCCCTGAACGTTACTATTCACTATCATTTTTGCGTCGGATCCGAAAATCTATACTCACAGGTGAAGGACCATAAGGTGCCCGAGACAGCAATATCCCCTTTGAGACAAGTCGGCTGGAGGACGATGTATTGAATCTCGACGCAATTTGAGAGTTCCATCGTCATTACAAGGCCCTGTACGTTACAATTAACTATCATTTTTGCGTCGGATTCGAAAATCTAGACTCACAGGAGAACAACCATAAGGTGCCCGAGACAGCAATATCCCCTTGGAGACAAGTCGGCTGGAGGCCGATGTATTGAATCTCGACGCAATTTGAGTGTTCCAACGGCATTAGGAGGCCCTGAACGTTACAGTTAACTATCATTTTAGCGTCGGATTCGAAAATCTACTAACAGGAGAAGGATCATATGGTGCACGAGACTGCAATATCCCCTTGGATACAAGTCGGCTGGAGGTCTATGTATTGAATCTCGACGCAATTTGAATCTTCTATCGTCATTAGGAGGCCCTGAACGTTACTATTCACTATCATTTTTGCGTCGGATTCGCAAATCCAAACTCACAGGAGAACGACCATAAGGTGCCCGAGGCAGCAATAGACCCTTGGAGACAAGTCGGCCGGAGGCCGATGTATTGAATCTCCACGCAATTTGAGTGTTCCATCGGCATTAGGAGGCCCTGAACGTTACATTTAAGAATCAGTTTCACGTCGGATTCGAAAATCTAGACTCACAAGAGAGCGAACATAAGGTGCCGAGGCAGCAACAAACCCTTGGAGACAAGTCGGCTTTAGGCCGATGTATTGAATATCGACGGAATTTGAGTGTTCCATCGTCATTAGGAGGCCCTAAACGTTACAATTAACTATCATTTTTGCGTCGGATTCGATAGTCTAAACTCACAGGAGAACGACCATAAGGTGCCCGAGGCAGCAATAGACCGTTGGAGAAAAGTCGGCTGGAGGTCGATGTATTGGATCGCGACGCAATTTGAGTGTTCCATCGTCATTTGGAGGCCCTGAATGTTACAATTAACTATCAGTTTCTCGTCGGATTCGAAAATCTAGACTCACAGCAGACGGACCATTTGGTGCCCGAGGCAGCAAGATCCCCTTGGAAACAAATCGGCTGGAAGACGATGTATTGAATCTCGACGCAATTTGAGTGTTCTATCGTCATTAGGAGGCCCTGAACGTTACTATTCACTATCATTTTTGCGTCGGATTCGAAAATCTATACTCACAGGAGAAGGACCATAAGGTGCCCGAGACAGCAATATCCCCTTTGAGACAAGTCGGCTGGAGGCCGATGTATTGAATCTCGACGCAATTTGAGTGTTCCATCGTCATTACAAGGCCCTGTACGTTACAATTAACTATCATTTTTGCGTCGGATTCGAAAATCTAGACTCACTGGAGAACGACCATAAGGTGCCCGAGACAGCAATATCCCCTTGGAGACAAGTCGGCTGGAGGCCGATGTATTGAATCTCGACGCAATTTGAGTGTTCCATCGGCATTAGGAGGCCCTGAACGTTACATTTAAGAATCAGTTTCACGTCGGATTCGAAAATCTAGACTCACATGAGAGCGAACATAAGGTGCCCGAAGCAGCAACAGACCCTTGGAGACAAGTCGGCTTTAGGTCGATGTATTGGATCGCGACGCAATTTGAGTGTTCCATCGTCATTAGGAGGCCCTAAACATTACAATTAACTATCATTTTTGCATCGGATTCGATAATCTAAACTCACAGGACAACGACCATAAGGTGCCCGAGGCAGCAATAGACACTTGGAGACAAGTCGGCTGGAGGCCGATGTATTGAATCTTGACGCAATTTGAGTGTTCCATCGTCATTAGGAGGCCCTGAACGTTACAATTAACTATCATTTTTGCGTCGGATTCGATAGTCTAAACTCACAGGAGAACGACCATAAGGTGCCCGAGGCAGCAATAGACCGTTGGAGAAAAGTCGGCTGGAGGTCGATGTATTGGATCGCAACGCAATTTGAGTGTTCCATCGTCATTTGGAGGCCCTGAATGTTACAATTAACTATCAGTTTCTCGTCGGATTCGAAAATCTAGACTCACAGCAGACGGACCATTTGGTGCCCCAGGCAACAAGATCCCCTTGGAGACAAATCGGCTGGAAGACGATGTATTGAATCTCGACGCAATTTGAGTGTTCTATCGTCATTAGGAGGCCCTGAACGTTACAATTAACTATGATTTTTGCGTCGGATTCGAAAATCTAGACTCACAGGAGAACGACCATAAGGTGCCCGAGACAGCAATATCCCCTTGGAGACAAGTCGGCTGGAGGCCGATGTATTGAATCTCGACGCAATTTGAGTGTTCCATCGGCATTAGGAGGCCCTGAACGTTACATTTAAGAATCAGTTTCACGTCGGATTCGAAAATCTAGACTCACATGAGAGCGAACATAAGGTGCCCGAGGCAGCAACAGACCCTTGGAGACAAATCGGCTTTAGGTCGATGTATTGGATCGCGACGCAATTTGAGTGTTCCATCGTCATTAGGAGGCCCTAAACGTTACAATTAACTATCATTTTTACGTCGGATTCGATAATCTAAACTCACAGGAGCACGAACATAAGGTGCCCGAGGCAGCAACAGACACTTGGAGACAAGTCGGCTGGAGGCCGATGTATTGAATCTCGACGCAATTTCAGTGTTCCATCGTCATTTGGAGGCCTGAATGTTACAATTAACTATCAGTTTCACGTGGGATTCGAAAATCTACTCACAGCAGACGGACCATTTGGTGCCCGAGGCAGCAAGATCCCCTTGGAGACAAATCGGCTGGAAGACGATGTATTGAATCTCGACGCAATTTGAGTGTTCTATCGTCATTAGGAGGCCCTGAACGTTACTATTCACTATCATTTTTGCGTCGGATTCGAAAATCTATACTCACAGGTGAAGGACCATAAGGTGCCCGAGACAGCAATATCCCCTTTGAGACAAGTCAGCTGGAGGACGATGTATTGAATCTCGACGCAATTTGAGTGTTCCATCGTCATTACAAGGCCCTGTACGTTACAATTAACTATCATTTTTGCGTCGGATTCGAAAATCTAGACTCACAGGAGAACAACCATAAGGTGCCCGAGACAGCAATATCCCCTTGGAGACAAGTCGGCTGGAGGCCGATGTATTGAATCTCGACGCAATTTGAGTGTTCCAACGGCATTAGGAGGCCCTAAACGTTACAGTCAACTATCATTTTAGCGTCGGATTCGAAAATCTATTAACAGGAGAAGGATCATATGGTGCACGAGACTGCAATATCCCCTTGGATACAAGTCGGCTGGAGGTCTATGTATTGAATCTCGACGCAATTTGAATCTTCTATCGTCATTAGGAGGCCCTGAACGTTACTATTCACTATCATTTTTGCGTCGGATTCGAAAATCCAAACTCACAGGAGAACGACCATAAGGTGCCCGAGACAGCAATAGACCCTTGGAGACAAGTCGGCTGGAGGCCGATGTATTGAATCTCGACGCAATTTGAGTGTTCCATCGGCATTAGGAGGCCCTGAACGTTACATTTAAGAATCAGTTTCACGTCGGATTCGAAAATCTAGACTCACAAGAGAGCGAACATAAGGTGCCCGAGGCAGCAACAAACCCTTGGAGACAAGTCGGCTTTAGGCCGATGTATTGAATCTCGACGCAATTTGAGTGTCCCATGGTCATTAGGAGGCCCTAAACGCTACAATTAACTATCATTTTTGCGTCGGATTCGAAAATCTAGACTCACATGAGAGCGAACATAAGAGGCCGGAGGCAGTAATATCCCCATGGAGACAAGTCGGCTGGAGGACGATGTATTGAATCTCGACGCAATTTGTGTGTCCCATCGTCATTAGGAGGCCCTAAACGTTACAATTAACTATCAATTTTGCGTCAGATTCGACAATCTAAACTCACACGAGAACGACCATAAAGTGCCCGAGGCAGCAACAGACCCTTGGAGACAAGTCGGCTGGAGGCCGATGTATTGAATCTCGACGCAATTTGAGTCTTCTATCGTCATTAGGAGGCCCTAAACGTTACAATTAACTATCATTTTTGCGTCGGATTCGATAATGTAAACTCACAGGAGAACGACCATAAGGTGCCCGAGGCAGCAACAGACCCTTGGAGACAATTCGACTGGAGGCCGATGTATTGAATATCGACGAAATTTGAGTGTTCCATCGTCATTAGGAGGCCCTAAACGTTACAACTAACTATCATTTTTGCGTCGGATTCGTTAATCTAAACTCACAGGAGGACGACCATAAGGTGCCCGAGGCAGCAACAGACACTTGGAGACAAGTCGGCTGGAGGCCGATGTATTGAATCTCGACGTAATTTGAGTGTTCCATCGTCATTAGGAGGCCCTAAACGTTACAATTAACTATCATTTTTGCGTCGGATTCGATAATCTAAACTCACAGGAGACGACCATAAGGTGCCCGAGGCAGCAACAGACTCTTGGAGACAAGTCGGCTGAAGGCCGATGTATTGAATCTCGACGCAATTTGAGTGTACCATCGTCATTACAAGGCCCTGAACGATACAATTAACTATCATTTTTGCGTCGGATTCGAAAATCTAGACTCACAGAAGAAGGATCATATTGTGCCCGAGACAGCAATTACCCTTGGAGACAAGTCGGCTGGAGGCCGATGAATTAAATCTCGACGCAATTTGAGTGTTCCATCGTCATTAGGAGGCCCTGAACGTTACAATTAACTATCAGTTTCGCGTCGGATTCGAAAATCTAGACTCACATGAGAGCGAACATAAGGTGCCCGAAGCAGCAACAGACCCTTGGAGACAAGTCGGCTTTAGGTCGATGTATTGGATCGCGACGCAATTTGAGTGTTCCATCGTCATTAGGAGGCCCTAAACATTACAATTAACTATCATTTTTGCATCGGATTCGATAATCTAAACTCACAGGACAACGACCATAAGGTGCCCGAGGCAGCAATAGACACTTGGAGACAAGTCGGCTGGAGGCCGATGTATTGAATCTCGACGCAATTTGAGTGTTCCATCGTCATTAGGAGGCCCTGAACGTTACAATTAACTATCATTTTTGCGTCGGATTCGATAGTCTAAACTCACAGGAGAACGACCATAAGGTGCCCGAGGCAGCAATAGACCGTTGGAGAAAAGTGGGCTGGAGGTCGATGTATTGGATCGCAACGCAATTTGAGTGTTCCATCGTCATTTGGAGGCCCTGAATGTTACAATTAACTATCAGTTTCTCGTCGGATTCGAAAATCTAGACTCACAGCAGACGGACCATTTGGTGCCCCAGGCAACAAGATCCCCTTGGAGACAAATCGGCTGGAAGACGATGTATTGAATCTCGACGCAATTTGAGTGTTCTATCGTCATTAGGAGGCCCTGAACGTTACAATTAACTATGATTTTTGCGTCGGATTCGAAAATCTAGACTCACAGGAGAACGACCATAAGGTGCCCGAGACAGCAATATCCCCTTGGAGACAAGTCGGCTGGAGGCCGATGTATTGAATCTCGACGCAATTTGAGTGTTCCATCGGCATTAGGAGGCCCTGAACGTTACATTTAAGAATCAGTTTCACGTCGGATTCGAAAATCTAGACTCACATGAGAGCGAACATAAGGTGCCCGAGGCAGCAACAGACCCTTGGAGACAAATCGGCTTTAGGTCGATGTATTGGATCGCGACGCAATTTGAGTGTTCCATCGTCATTAGGAGGCCCTAAACGTTACAATTAACTATCATTTTTACGTCGGATTCGATAATCTAAACTCACAGGAGCACGAACATAAGGTGCCCGAGGCAGCAACAGACACTTGGAGACAAGTCGGCTGGAGGCCGATGTATTGAATCTCGACGCAATTTCAGTGTTCCATCGTCATTTGGAGGCCTGAATGTTACAATTAACTATCAGTTTCACGTGGGATTCGAAAATCTACTCACAGCAGACGGACCATTTGGTGCCCGAGGCAGCAAGATCCCCTTGGAGACAAATCGGCTGGAAGACGATGTATTGAATCTCGACGCAATTTGAGTGTTCTATCGTCATTAGGAGGCCCTGAACGTTACTATTCACTATCATTTTTGCGTCGGATTCGAAAATCTATACTCACAGGTGAAGGACCATAAGGTGCCCGAGACAGCAATATCCCCTTTGAGACAAGTCAGCTGGAGGACGATGTATTGAATCTCGACGCAATTTGAGTGTTCCATCGTCATTACAAGGCCCTGTACGTTACAATTAACTATCATTTTTGCGTCGGATTCGAAAATCTAGACTCACAGGAGAACAACCATAAGGTGCCCGAGACAGCAATATCCCCTTGGAGACAAGTCGGCTGGAGGCCGATGTATTGAATCTCGACGCAATTTGAGTGTTCCAACGGCATTAGGAGGCCCTAAACGTTACAGTCAACTATCATTTTAGCGTCGGATTCGAAAATCTATTAACAGGAGAAGGATCATATGGTGCACGAGACTGCAATATCCCCTTGGATACAAGTCGGCTGGAGGTCTATGTATTGAATCTCGACGCAATTTGAATCTTCTATCGTCATTAGGAGGCCCTGAACGTTACTATTCACTATCATTTTTGCGTCGGATTCGAAAATCCAAACTCACAGGAGAACGACCATAAGGTGCCCGAGACAGCAATAGACCCTTGGAGACAAGTCGGCTGGAGGCCGATGTATTGAATCTCGACGCAATTTGAGTGTTCCATCGGCATTAGGAGGCCCTGAACGTTACATTTAAGAATCAGTTTCACGTCGGATTCGAAAATCTAGACTCACAAGAGAGCGAACATAAGGTGCCCGAGGCAGCAACAAACCCTTGGAGACAAGTCGGCTTTAGGCCGATGTATTGAATCTCGACGCAATTTGAGTGTCCCATGGTCATTAGGAGGCCCTAAACGCTACAATTAACTATCATTTTTGCGTCGGATTCGAAAATCTAGACTCACATGAGAGCGAACATAAGAGGCCGGAGGCAGTAATATCCCCATGGAGACAAGTCGGCTGGAGGACGATGTATTGAATCTCGACGCAATTTGTGTGTCCCATCGTCATTAGGAGGCCCTAAACGTTACAATTAACTATCAATTTTGCGTCAGATTCGACAATCTAAACTCACACGAGAACGACCATAAAGTGCCCGAGGCAGCAACAGACCCTTGGAGACAAGTCGGCTGGAGGCCGATGTATTGAATCTCGACGCAATTTGAGTCTTCTATCGTCATTAGGAGGCCCTAAACGTTACAATTAACTATCATTTTTGCGTCGGATTCGATAATGTAAACTCACAGGAGAACGACCATAAGGTGCCCGAGGCAGCAACAGACCCTTGGAGACAATTCGACTGGAGGCCGATGTATTGAATATCGACGAAATTTGAGTGTTCCATCGTCATTAGGAGGCCCTAAACGTTACAACTAACTATCATTTTTGCGTCGGATTCGTTAATCTAAACTCACAGGAGGACGACCATAAGGTGCCCGAGGCAGCAACAGACCCTTGGAGACAATTCGACTGGAGGCCGATGTATTGAATATCGACGAAATTTGAGTGTTCCATCGTCATTAGGAGGCCCTAAACGTTACAACTAACTATCATTTTTGCGTCGGATTCGTTAATCTAAACTCACAGGAGGACGACCATAAGGTGCCCGAGGCAGCAACAGACACTTGGAGACAAGTCGGCTGGAGGCCGATGAATTAAATCTCGACGCAATTTGAGTGTTCCATCGTCATTAGGAGGCCCTGAACGTTACAATTAACTATCAGTTTCGCGTCGGATTCGAAAATCTAGACTCACAGGAGAACGACCATAAGGTGCCCGAGACAGCAATATCCCCTTGGAGACAAGTCGGCTGGAGGCCGATGTATTGAATCTCGACGCAATTTGAGTGTTCCATCGGCATTAGGAGGCCCTGAACGTTACATTTAAGAATCAGTTTCACGTCGGATTCGAAAATCTAGACTCACAAGAGAGCGAACATAAGGTGCCCGAGGCAGCAACAAACCCTTGGAGACAAATCGGCTTTAGGCCGATGTATTGAATCTCGACGTAATTTGAGTGTCCCATGGTCATTAGGAGACCCTAAACGTTACAATTAACTATCATTTTTGCGTCGGATTCGAAAATCTAGACTCACATGAGAGCGAACATAAGAGGCCGGAGGCAGTAATATCCCCATGGAGACAAGTCGGCTGGAGGACGATGTATTGAATCTCGACGCAATTTGTGTGTCCCATCGTCATTAGGAGGCCCTAAACGTTACAATTAACTATCAATTTTGCGTCGGATTCGACAATCTAAACTCACACGAGAACGACCATAAAGTGCCCGAGGCAGCAACAGACCCTTGGAGACAAGTCGGCTGGAGGCCGATGTATTGAATCTCGACGCAATTTGAGTCTTCTATCGTCATTAGGAGGCCCTAAACGTTACAATTAACTATCATTTTTGCGTCGGATTCGATAATCTAAACTCACAGGAGAACGACCATAAGGTGCCCGAGGCAGCAACAGACCCTTGGAGACAATTCGACTGGAGGCCGATGTATTGAATATCGACGAAATTTGAGTGTTCCATCGTCATTAGGAGGCCCTAAACGTTACAACTAACTATCATTTTTGCGTCGGATTCGATAATCTAAACTCACAGGAGAACGACCATAAGGTGCCCGAGGCAGCAACAGACACTTGGAGACAAGTCGGCTGGAGGCCGATGTATTGAATCTCGACGTAATTTGAGTGTTCCATCGTCATTAGGAGGCCCTAAAAGTTACAATTAACTATCATTTTTGCGTCGGATTCGATAATCTAAACTCACAGGAGACGACCATAAGGTGCCCGAGGCAGCAACAGACTCTTGGAGACAAGTCGGCTGGAGGGCGATGTATTGAATCTCGACGCAATTTGAGTGTACCATCGTCATTACAAGGCCCTGAACGATACAATTAACTATCATTTTTGCGTCGGATTCGAAAATCTAGACTCACAGAAGAAGGATCATATTGTGCCCGAGACAGCAATTACCCTTGGAGACAAGTCGGCTGGAGGCCGATGTATTGAATCTCGACGCAATTTCAGTGTTCCATCGTCATTAGGAGGCCCTGAACGTTACAATTAACTATCAGTTTCGCGTCGGATTCCAAAATCTAGACTCACAGGAGAACGACCATAACGTGCCCGAGGCAGGAATAGACCCCTGGAGACAAGTCGGCTCGAGGCCGATGTATTGAATATCGACGCAATTTGAGTGTTCCATCGTCATTAGGAGGCCCTAAACGTTACAATTAACTATCTTTTTTGCGTCGGATTCAATAGTCTAAACTCACAGGAGAACGACCATAAGGTGCCCGAGGCAGCAATAGACCGTTGGAGAAAAGTCGGCTGGAGGTCGATGTATTGGATCGCGACGCAATTTGAGTGTTCCATCGTCATTTGGAGGCCTGAATGTTACAATTAACTATCAGTTTCACGTGGGATTCGAAAATCTACTCACAGCAGACGGACCATTTGGTGCCCGAGGCAGCAAGATCCCCTTGGAGACAAGTCGGCTGGAGGGCGATGTATTGAATCTCGACGCAATTTGAGTGTTCCATCGTCATTACAAGGCCCTGTACGTTACAATTAACTATCATTTTTGCGTCGGATTCGAAAATCTAGACTCACAGGAGAACAACCATAAGGTGCCCGAGACAGCAATATCCCCTTGGAGACAAGTCGGCTGGAGGCCGATGTATTGAATCTCGACGCAATTTGAGTGTTCCAACGGCATTAGGAGGCCCTAAACGTTACAGTCAACTATCATTTTAGCGTCGGATTCGAAAATCTATTAACAGGAGAAGGATCATATGGTGCACGAGACTGCAATATCCCCTTGGATACAAGTCGGCTGGAGGTCTATGTATTGAATCTCGACGCAATTTGAATCTTCTATCGTCATTAGGAGGCCCTGAACGTTACTATTCACTATCATTTTTGCGTCGGATTCGAAAATCCAAACTCACAGGAGAACGACCATAAGGTGCCCGAGACAGCAATAGACCCTTGGAGACAAGTCGGCTGGAGGCCGATGTATTGAATCTCGACGCAATTTGAGTGTTCCATCGGCATTAGGAGGCCCTGAACGTTACATTTAAGAATCAGTTTCACGTCGGATTCGAAAATCTAGACTCACAAGAGAGCGAACATAAGGTGCCCGAGGCAGCAACAAACCCTTGGAGACAAGTCGGCTTTAGGCCGATGTATTGAATCTCGACGCAATTTGAGTGTCCCATGGTCATTAGGAGGCCCTAAACGCTACAATTAACTATCATTTTTGCGTCGGATTCGACAATCTAAACTCACACGAGAACGAACATAAAGTGCCCGAGGCAGCAACAGACCCTTGGAGACAAGTCGGCTGGAGGCCGATGTATTGAATCTCGACGCAATTTGAGTCTTCTATCGTCATTAGGAGGCCCTAAACGTTACAATTAACTATCATTTTTGCGTCGGATTCGATAATGTAAACTCACAGGAGAACGACCATAAGGTGCCCGAGGCAGCAACAGACCCTTGGAGACAATTCGACTGGAGGCCGATGTATTGAATATCGACGAAATTTGAGTGTTCCATCGTCATTAGGAGGCCCTAAACGTTACAACTAACTATCATTTTTGCGTCGGATTCGATAATCTAAACTCACAGGAGACGACCATAAGGTGCCCGAGGCAGCAACAGACTCTTGGAGACAAGTCGGCTGAAGGCCGATGTATTGAATCTCGACGCAATTTGAGTGTACCATCGTCATTACAAGGCCCTGAACGATACAATTAACTATCATTTTTGCGTCGGATTCGAAAATCTAGACTCACAGAAGAAGGATCATATTGTGCCCGAGACAGCAATTACCCTTGGAGACAAGTCGGCTGGAGGCCGATGAATTAAATCTCGACGCAATTTGAGTGTTCCATCGTCATTAGGAGGCCCTGAACGTTACAATTAACTATCAGTTTCGCGTCGGATTCGAAAATCTAGACTCACAGGAGAACGACCATAAGGTGCCCGAGGCAGCAATAGACCCTTGGAGACAAGTCGGCTGGAGGCCGATGTATTGAATATCGACGCAATTTAAGTGTTCCATCGTCATTAGGAGGCCCTAAACGTTACAATTAACTAACATTTTTGCGTCGGATTCGATAGTCTAAATTCACAGGAGAACGACCATAAGGTGCCCGAGTCAGCAGTAGACCGTTGGAGAAAAGTCGGTTGGAGGTCGATGTATTGGATCGCGAAGCAATTTGAGTGTTCCATCGTCATTTGGAGGCCCTGAATGTTACAATTAACTATCAGTTTCTCGTCGGATTCGAAAATCTAGACTCACAGCAGACGGACCATTTGGTGCCCGAGGCAGCAAGATCCCCTTGGAGACAAATCGGCTGGAGGACGATGTATTGAATCTCGACGCAATTAG
This sequence comes from Schistocerca serialis cubense, assembly GCF_023864345.2. Taxonomy (NCBI): domain Eukaryota; kingdom Metazoa; phylum Arthropoda; class Insecta; order Orthoptera; family Acrididae; genus Schistocerca; species Schistocerca serialis. The sequence continues at coordinate 59,736,896 of NW_026047583.1, forward strand.
AGTGTTCCATCGTCATTACAAGGCCCTGTACGTTACAATTAACTATCATTTTTGCGTCGGATTCGAAAATCTAGACTCACAGGAGAACGACCATAAGGTGCCCGAGACAGCAATATCCCCTTGGAGACAAGTCGGCTGGAGGCCGATGTACTGAATCTCGACGCAATTTGAGTGTTCCATCGGCATTAGGAGGCCCTGAACGTTACATTTAAGAATCAGTTTCACGTCGGATTCGAAAATCTAGACTCACAAGAGAGCGAACATAAGGTGCCCGAGGCAGCAACAAACCCTTGGAGACAAATCGGCTTTAGGCCGATGTATTGAATCTCGACGTAATTTGAGTGTCCCATGGTCATTAGGAGACCCTAAACGTTACAATTAACTATCATTTTTGCGTCGGATTCGAAAATCTAGACTCACATGAGAGCGAACATAAGGTGCCCGAAGCAGCAACAGACCCTTGGAGACAAGTCGGCTTTAGGTCGATGTATTGGATCGCGACGCAATTTGAGTGTTCCATCGTCATTAGGAGGCCCTAAACATTACAATTAACTATCATTTTTGCATCGGATTCGATAATCTAAACTCACAGGACAACGACCATAAGGTGCCCGAGGCAGCAATAGACACTTGGAGACAAGTCGGCTGGAGGCCGATGTATTGAATCTCGACGCAATTTGAGTGTTCCATCGTCATTAGGAGGCCCTGAACGTTACAATTAACTATCATTTTTGCGTCGGATTCGATAGTCTAAACTCACAGGAGAACGACCATAAGGTGCCCGAGGCAGCAATAGACCGTTGGAGAAAAGTCGGCTGGAGGTCGATGTATTGGATCGCAACGCAATTTGAGTGTTCCATCGTCATTTGGAGGCCCTGAATGTTACAATTAACTATCAGTTTCTCGTCGGATTCGAAAATCTAGACTCACAGCAGACGGACCATTTGGTGCCCCAGGCAACAAGATCCCCTTGGAGACAAATCGGCTGGAAGACGATGTATTGAATCTCGACGCAATTTGAGTGTTCTATCGTCATTAGGAGGCCCTGAACGTTACAATTAACTATGATTTTTGCGTCGGATTCGAAAATCTAGACTCACAGGAGAACGACCATAAGGTGCCCGAGACAGCAATATCCCCTTGGAGACAAGTCGGCTGGAGGCCGATGTATTGAATCTCGACGCAATTTGAGTGTTCCATCGGCATTAGGAGGCCCTGAACGTTACATTTAAGAATCAGTTTCACGTCGGATTCGAAAATCTAGACTCACATGAGAGCGAACATAAGGTGCCCGAGGCAGCAACAGACCCTTGGAGACAAATCGGCTTTAGGTCGATGTATTGGATCGCGACGCAATTTGAGTGTTCCATCGTCATTAGGAGGCCCTAAACGTTACAATTAACTATCATTTTTACGTCGGATTCGATAATCTAAACTCACAGGAGCACGAACATAAGGTGCCCGAGGCAGCAACAGACACTTGGAGACAAGTCGGCTGGAGGCCGATGTATTGAATCTCGACGCAATTTCAGTGTTCCATCGTCATTTAGAGGCCTGAATGTTACAATTAACTATCAGTTTCACGTGGGATTCGAAAATCTACTCACAGCAGACGGACCATTTGGTGCCCGAGGCAGCAAGATCCCCTTGGAGACAAATCGGCTGGAAGACGATGTATTGAATCTCGACGCAATTTGAGTGTTCTATCGTCATTAGGAGGCCCTGAACGTTACTATTCACTATCATTTTTGCGTCGGATTCGAAAATCTATACTCACAGGTGAAGGACCATAAGGTGCCCGAGACAGCAATATCCCCTTTGAGACAAGTCAGCTGGAGGACGATGTATTGAATCTCGACGCAATTTGAGTGTTCCATCGTCATTACAAGGCCCTGTACGTTACAATTAACTATCATTTTTGCGTCGGATTCGAAAATCTAGACTCACAGGAGAACAACCATAAGGTGCCCGAGACAGCAATATCCCCTTGGAGACAAGTCGGCTGGAGGCCGATGTATTGAATCTCGACGCAATTTGAGTGTTCCAACGGCATTAGGAGGCCCTAAACGTTACAGTCAACTATCATTTTAGCGTCGGATTCGAAAATCTATTAACAGGAGAAGGATCATATGGTGCACGAGACTGCAATATCCCCTTGGATACAAGTCGGCTGGAGGTCTATGTATTGAATCTCGACGCAATTTGAATCTTCTATCGTCATTAGGAGGCCCTGAACGTTACTATTCACTATCATTTTTGCGTCGGATTCGAAAATCCAAACTCACAGGAGAACGACCATAAGGTGCCCGAGACAGCAATAGACCCTTGGAGACAAGTCGGCTGGAGGCCGATGTATTGAATCTCGACGCAATTTGAGTGTTCCATCGGCATTAGGAGGCCCTGAACGTTACATTTAAGAATCAGTTTCACGTCGGATTCGAAAATCTAGACTCACAAGAGAGCGAACATAAGGTGCCCGAGGCAGCAACAAACCCTTGGAGACAAGTCGGCTTTAGGCCGATGTATTGAATCTCGACGCAATTTGAGTGTCCCATGGTCATTAGGAGGCCCTAAACGCTACAATTAACTATCATTTTTGCGTCGGATTCGAAAATCTAGACTCACATGAGAACGAACATAAGAGGCCGGAGGCAGTAATATCCCCATGGAGACAAGTCGGCTGGAGGAGGATGTATTGAATCTCGACGCAATTTGTGTGTCCCATCGTCATTAGGAGGCCCTAAACGTTACAATTAACTATCAATTTTGCGTCAGATTCGACAATCTAAACTCACACGAGAACGACCATAAAGTGCCCGAGGCAGCAACAGACCCTTGGAGACAAGTCGGCTGGAGGCCGATGTATTGAATCTCGACGCAATTTGAGTCTTCTATCGTCATTAGGAGGCCCTAAACGTTACAATTAACTATCATTTTTGCGTCGGATTCGATAATGTAAACTCACAGGAGAACGACCATAAGGTGCCCGAGGCAGCAACAGACCCTTGGAGACAATTCGACTGGAGGCCGATGTATTGAATATCGACGAAATTTGAGTGTTCCATCGTCATTAGGAGGCCCTAAACGTTACAACTAACTATCATTTTTGCGTCGGATTCGTTAATCTAAACTCACAGGAGGACGACCATAAGGTGCCCGAGGCAGCAACAGACACTTGGAGACAAGTCGGCTGGAGGCCGATGTATTGAATCTCGACGTAATTTGAGTGTTCCATCGTCATTAGGAGGCCCTAAACGTTACAATTAACTATCATTTTTGCGTCGGATTCGATAATCTAAACTCACAGGAGACGACCATAAGGTGCCCGAGGCAGCAACAGACTCTTGGAGACAAGTCGGCTGAAGGCCGATGTATTGAATCTCGACGCAATTTGAGTGTACCATCGTCATTACAAGGCCCTGAACGATACAATTAACTATCATTTTTGCGTCGGATTCGAAAATCTAGACTCACAGAAGAAGGATCATATTGTGCCCGAGACAGCAATTACCCTTGGAGACAAGTCGGCTGGAGGCCGATGAATTAAATCTCGACGCAATTTGAGTGTTCCATCGTCATTAGGAGGCCCTGAACGTTACAATTAACTATCAGTTTCGCGTCGGATTCGAAAATCTAGACTCACAGGAGAACGACCATAAGGTGCCCGAGACAGCAATATCCCCTTGGAGACAAGTCGGCTGGAGGCCGATGTATTGAATCTCGACGCAATTTGAGTGTTCCATCGGCATTAGGAGGCCCTGAACGTTACATTTAAGAATCAGTTTCACGTCGGATTCGAAAATCTAGACTCACAAGAGAGCGAACATAAGGTGCCCGAGGCAGCAACAAACCCTTGGAGACAAATCGGCTTTAGGCCGATGTATTGAATCTCGACGTAATTTGAGTGTCCCATGGTCATTAGGAGACCCTAAACGTTACAATTAACTATCATTTTTGCGTCGGATTCGAAAATCTAGACTCACATGAGAGCGAACATAAGAGGCCGGAGGCAGTAATATCCCCATGGAGACAAGTCGGCTGGAGGACGATGTATTGAATCTCGACGCAATTTGTGTGTCCCATCGTCATTAGGAGGCCCTAAACGTTACAATTAACTATCAATTTTGCGTCGGATTCGACAATCTAAACTCACACGAGAACGACCATAAAGTGCCCGAGGCAGCAACAGACCCTTGGAGACAAGTCGGCTGGAGGCCGATGTATTGAATCTCGACGCAATTTGAGTCTTCTATCGTCATTAGGAGGCCCTAAACGTTACAATTAACTATCATTTTTGCGTCGGATTCGATAATCTAAACTCACAGGAGAACGACCATAAGGTGCCCGAGGCAGCAACAGACCCTTGGAGACAATTCGACTGGAGGCCGATGTATTGAATATCGACGAAATTTGAGTGTTCCATCGTCATTAGGAGGCCCTAAACGTTACAACTAACTATCATTTTTGCGTCGGATTCGATAATCTAAACTCACAGGAGAACGACCATAAGGTGCCCGAGGCAGCAACAGACACTTGGAGACAAGTCGGCTGGAGGCCGATGTATTGAATCTCGACGTAATTTGAGTGTTCCATCGTCATTAGGAGGCCCTTAAAGTTACAATTAACTATCATTTTTGCGTCGGATTCGATAATCTAAACTCACAGGAGACGACCATAAGGTGCCCGAGGCAGCAACAGACTCTTGGAGACAAGTCGGCTGGAGGGCGATGTATTGAATCTCGACGCAATTTGAGTGTACCATCGTCATTACAAGGCCCTGAACGATACAATTAACTATCATTTTTGCGTCGGATTCGAAAATCTAGACTCACAGAAGAAGGATCATATTGTGCCCGAGACAGCAATTACCCTTGGAGACAAGTCGGCTGGAGGCCGATGTATTGAATCTCGACGCAATTTCAGTGTTCCATCGTCATTAGGAGGCCCTGAACGTTACAATTAACTATCAGTTTCGCGTCGGATTCCAAAATCTAGACTCACAGGAGAACGACCATAACGTGCCCGAGGCAGGAATAGACCCCTGGAGACAAGTCGGCTCGAGGCCGATGTATTGAATATCGACGCAATTTGAGTGTTCCATCGTCATTAGGAGGCCCTAAACGTTACAATTAACTATCTTTTTTGCGTCGGATTCAATAGTCTAAACTCACAGGAGAACGACCATAAGGTGCCCGAGGCAGCAATAGACCGTTGGAGAAAAGTCGGCTGGAGGTCGATGTATTGGATCGCGACGCAATTTGAGTGTTCCATCGTCATTTGGAGGCCTGAATGTTACAATTAACTATCAGTTTCACGTGGGATTCGAAAATCTACTCACAGCAGACGGACCATTTGGTGCCCGAGGCAGCAAGATCCCCTTGGAGACAAGTCGGCTGGAGGGCGATGTATTGAATCTCGACGCAATTTGAGTGTTCCATCGTCATTACAAGGCCCTGTACGTTACAATTAACTATCATTTTTGCGTCGGATTCGAAAATCTAGACTCACAGGAGAACAACCATAAGGTGCCCGAGACAGCAATATCCCCTTGGAGACAAGTCGGCTGGAGGCCGATGTATTGAATCTCGACGCAATTTGAGTGTTCCAACGGCATTAGGAGGCCCTAAACGTTACAGTCAACTATCATTTTAGCGTCGGATTCGAAAATCTATTAACAGGAGAAGGATCATATGGTGCACGAGACTGCAATATCCCCTTGGATACAAGTCGGCTGGAGGTCTATGTATTGAATCTCGACGCAATTTGAATCTTCTATCGTCATTAGGAGGCCCTGAACGTTACTATTCACTATCATTTTTGCGTCGGATTCGAAAATCCAAACTCACAGGAGAACGACCATAAGGTGCCCGAGACAGCAATAGACCCTTGGAGACAAGTCGGCTGGAGGCCGATGTATTGAATCTCGACGCAATTTGAGTGTTCCATCGGCATTAGGAGGCCCTGAACGTTACATTTAAGAATCAGTTTCACGTCGGATTCGAAAATCTAGACTCACAAGAGAGCGAACATAAGGTGCCCGAGGCAGCAACAAACCCTTGGAGACAAGTCGGCTTTAGGCCGATGTATTGAATCTCGACGCAATTTGAGTGTCCCATGGTCATTAGGAGGCCCTAAACGCTACAATTAACTATCATTTTTGCGTCGGATTCGAAAATCTAGACTCACATGAGAGCGAACATAAGAGGCCGGAGGCAGTAATATCCCCATGGAGACAAGTCGGCTGGAGGACGATGTATTGAATCTCGACGCAATTTGTGTGTCCCATCGTCATTAGGAGGCCCTAAACGTTACAATTAACTATCAATTTTGCGTCGGATTCGACAATCTAAACTCACACGAGAACGAACATAAAGTGCCCGAGGCAGCAACAGACCCTTGGAGACAAGTCGGCTGGAGGCCGATGTATTGAATCTCGACGCAATTTGAGTCTTCTATCGTCATTAGGAGGCCCTAAACGTTACAATTAACTATCATTTTTGCGTCGGATTCGATAATGTAAACTCACAGGAGAACGACCATAAGGTGCCCGAGGCAGCAACAGACCCTTGGAGACAATTCGACTGGAGGCCGATGTATTGAATATCGACGAAATTTGAGTGTTCCATCGTCATTAGGAGGCCCTAAACGTTACAACTAACTATCATTTTTGCGTCGGATTCGATAATCTAAACTCACAGGAGACGACCATAAGGTGCCCGAGGCAGCAACAGACTCTTGGAGACAAGTCGGCTGAAGGCCGATGTATTGAATCTCGACGCAATTTGAGTGTACCATCGTCATTACAAGGCCCTGAACGATACAATTAACTATCATTTTTGCGTCGGATTCGAAAATCTAGACTCACAGAAGAAGGATCATATTGTGCCCGAGACAGCAATTACCCTTGGAGACAAGTCGGCTGGAGGCCGATGAATTAAATCTCGACGCAATTTGAGTGTTCCATCGTCATTAGGAGGCCCTGAACGTTACAATTAACTATCAGTTTCGCGTCGGATTCGAAAATCTAGACTCACAGGAGAACGACCATAAGGTGCCCGAGGCAGCAATAGACCCTTGGAGACAAGTCGGCTGGAGGCCGATGTATTGAATATCGACGCAATTTAAGTGTTCCATCGTCATTAGGAGGCCCTAAACGTTACAATTAACTAACATTTTTGCGTCGGATTCGATAGTCTAAATTCACAGGAGAACGACCATAAGGTGCCCGAGTCAGCAGTAGACCGTTGGAGAAAAGTCGGTTGGAGGTCGATATATTGGATCGCGAAGCAATTTGAGTGTTCCATCGTCATTTGGAGGCCCTGAATGTTACAATTAACTATCAGTTTCTCGTCGGATTCGAAAATCTAGACTCACAGCAGACGGACCATTTGGTGCCCGAGGCAGCAAGATCCCCTTGGAGACAAATCGGCTGGAGGACGATGTATTGAATCTCGACGCAATTAGAGTGTTCCATCGTCATTACAAGGCCCTGTACGTTACAATTAACTATCATTTTTGCGTCGGATTCGAAAATCTAGACTCACAGGAGAACGACCATAAGGTGCCCGAGACAGCAATATCCCCTTGGAGACAAGTCGGCTGGAGGCCGATGTATTGAATCTCGACGCAATTTGAGTGTTCCATCGGCATTAGGAGGCCCTGAACGTTACATTTAAGAATCAGTTTCACGTCGGATTCGAAAATCTAGACTCACAAGAGAGCGAACATAAGGTGCCCGAGGCAGCAACAAACCCTTGGAGACAAATCGGCTTTAGGCCGATGTATTGAATCTCGACGTAATTTGAGTGTCCCATGGTCATTAGGAGACCCTAAACGTTACAATTAACTATCATTTTTGCGTCGGATTCGAAGATCTAGACTCACATGAGAGCGAACATAAGAGGCCGGAGGCAGTAATATCCCCATGGAGACAAGTCGGCTGGAGGACGATGTATTGAATCTCGACGCAATTTGTGTGTCCCATCGTCATTAGGAGGCCCTAAACGTTACAATTAACTATCAATTTTGCGTCGGATTCGACAATCTAAACTCACACGAGAACGACCATAAAGTGCCCGAGGCAGCAACAGACCCTTGGAGACAAGTCGGCTGGAGGCCGATGTATTGAATCTCGAAGCAATTTGAGTCTTCTATCGTCATTAGGAGGCCCTAAACGTTACAATTAACTATCATTTTTGCGTCGGATTCGATAATCTAAACTCACAGGAGAACGACCATAAGGTGCCCGAGGCAGCAACAGACCCTTGGAGACAATTCGACTGGAGGCCGATGTATTGAATATCGACGAAATTTGAGTGTTCCATCGTCATTAGGAGGCCCTAAACGTTACAACTAACTATCATTTTTGCGTCGGATTCGATAATCTAAACTCACAGGAGAACGACCATAAGGTGCCCGAGGCAGCAACAGACACTTGGAGACAAGTCGGCTGGAGGCCGATGTATTGAATCTCGACGTAATTTGAGTGTTCCATCGTCATTAGGAGGCCCTAAACGTTACAATTAACTATCATTTTTGCGTCGGATTCGATAATCTAAACTCACAGGAGACGACCATAAGGTGCCCGAGGCAGCAACAGACTCTTGGAGACAAGTCGGCTGGAGGGCGATGTATTGAATCTCGACGCAATTTGAGTGTACCATCGTCATTACAAGGCCCTGAACGATACAATTAACTATCATTTTTGCGTCGGATTCGAAAATCTAGACTCACAGAAGAAGGATCATATTGTGCCCGAGACAGCAATTACCCTTGGAGACAAGTCGGCTGGAGGCCGATGTATTGAATCTCGACGCAATTTGAGTGTTCCATCGTCATTAGGAGGCCCTGAACGTTACAATTAACTATCAGTTTCGCGTCGGATTCGAAAATCTAGACTCACAGGAGAACGACCATAAGGTGCCCGAGGCAGCAATAGACCCTTGGAGACAAGTCGGCTGGAGGCCGATGTATTGAATATCGACGCAATGTAAGTGTTCCATCGTCATTAGGAGGCCCTAAACGTTACAATTAACTAACATTTTTGCGTCGGATTCGATAGTCTAAACTCACAGGAGAACGACCATAAGGTGCCCGAGTCAGCAGTAGACCGTTGGAGAAAAGTCGGTTGGAGGTCGATGTATTGGATCGCGAAGCAATTTGAGTGTTCCATCGTCATTTGGAGGCCCTGAATGTTACAATTAACTATCAGTTTCTCGTCGGATTCGAAAATCTAGACTCACACCAGACGGACCATTTGGTGCCCGAGGCAGCAAGATCCCCTTGGAGACAAATCGGCTGGAGGACGATGTATTGAATCTCGACGCAATTTGAGTGTTCCATCGTCATTACAAGGCCCTGTACGTTACAATTAACTATCATTTTTGCGTCGGATTCGAAAATCTAGACTCACAGGAGAACGACCATAAGGTGCCCGAGGCAGCAATAGACCGTTGGAGAAAAGTCGGCTGGAGGTCGATGTATTGGATCGCGACGCAATTTGAGTGTTCCATCGTCATTTGGAGGCCCTGAATGTTACAATTAAGTATCAGTTTCTCGTCGGATTCGAAAATCTAGACTCACAGCAGACGGACCATTTGGTGCCCGAGGCAGCAAGATCCCCTTGGAGACAAATCAGCTGGAGGACGATGTATTGAATCTCGACGCAATTTGAGTGTTCCATCGGCATTAGGAGGCCCTGAACGTTACATTTAAGAATCAGTTTCACGTCGGATTCGAAAATCTAGACTCACAAGAGAGCGAACATAAGGTGCCCGAGGCAGCAACAAACCCTTGGAGACAAATCGGCTTTAGGCCGATGTATTGAATCTCGACGTAATTTGAGTGTCCCATGGTCATTAGGAGACCCTAAACGTTACAATTAACTATCATTTTTGCGTCGGATTCGAAAATCTAGACTCACATGAGAGCGAACATAAGAGGCCGGAGGCAGTAATATCCCCATGGAGACAAGTCGGCTGGAGGACGATGTATTGAATCTCGACGCAATTTGTGTGTCCCATCGTCATTAGGAGGCCCTAAACGTTACAATTAACTATCAATTTTGCGTCGGATTCGACAATCTAAACTCACACGAGAACGACCATAAAGTGCCCGAGGCAGCAACAGACCATTGGAGACAAGTCGGCTGGAGGCCGATGTATTGAATCTCGACGCAATTTGAGTCTTCTATCGTCATTAGGAGGCCCTAAACGTTACAATTAACTATCATTTTTGCGTCGGATTCGATAATCTAAACTCACAGGAGAACGACCATAAGGTGCCCGAGGCAGCAACAGACCCTTGGAGACAATTCGACTGGAGGCCGATGTATTGAATATCGACGAAATTTGAGTGTTCCATCGTCATTAGGAGGCCCTAAACGTTACAACTAACTATCATTTTTGCGTCGGATTCGATAATCTAAACTCACAGGAGAACGACCATAAGGTGCCCGAGGCAGCAACAGACACTTGGAGACAAGTCGGCTGGAGGCCGATGTATTGAATCTCGACGTAATTTGAGTGTTCCATCGTCATTAGGAGGCCCTAAACGTTACAATTAACTATCATTTTTGCGTCGGATTCGATAATCTAAACTCACAGGAGACGACCATAAGGTGCCCGAGGCAGCAACAGACTCTTGGAGACAAGTCGGCTGGAGGGCGATGTATTGAATCTCGACGCAATTTGAGTGTACCATCGTCATTACAAGGCCCTGAACGATACAATTAACTATCATTTTTGCGGTGGATTCGAAAATCTAGACTCACAGAAGAAGGATCATATTGTGCCCGAGACAGCAATTACCCTTGGAGACAAGTCGGCTGGAGGCCGATGTATTGAATCTCGACGCAATTTGAGTGTTCCATCGTCATTAGGAGGCCCTGAACGTTACAATTAACTATCAGTTTCGCGTCGGATTCGAAAATCTAGACTCACAGGAGAACGACCATAAGGTGCCCGAGGCAGCAATAGACCCTTGGAGACAAGTCGGCTGGAGGCCGATGTATTGAATATCGACGCAATTTAAGTGTTCCATCGTCATTAGGAGGCCCTAAACGTTACAATTAACTAACATTTTTGCGTCGGATTCGATAGTCTAAACTCACAGGAGAACGACCATAAGGTGCCCGAGTCAGCAGTAGACCGTTGGAGAAAAGTCGGTTGGAGGTCGATGTATTGGATCGCGAAGCAATTTGAGTGTTCCATCGTCATTTGGAGACCCTGAATGTTACAATTAACTATCAGTTTCTCGTCGGATTCGAAAACCTAGACTCACACCAGACGGACCATTTGGTGCCCGAGGCAGCAAGATCCCCTTGGAGACAAATCGGCTGGAGGACGATGTATTGAATCTCGACGCAATTTGAGTGTTCCATCGTCATTACAAGGCCCTGTACGTTACAATTAACTATCATTTTTGCGTCGGATTCGAAAATCTAGACTCACAGGAGAACGACTATAAGGTGCCCGAGACAGCAATATCCCCTTTGAGACAAGTCGGCTGGAGGTCGATGTATTGAATCTCGACGCAATTTGAGTGTTCCATCGGCATTACAAGGCCCTGAACGTTACAGTTAACTATCATTTTAGCGTCGGATTCGAAAATCTACTAACAGGAGAAGGATCATATGGTGCAAGAGACTGCAATATCCCCTTGGATACAAGTCGGCTGGAGGTCGATGTATTGAATCTCGACGCAATTTGAATCTTCTATCGTCATTAGGAGGCCCTGAACGTTACTATTCACTATCATTTTTGCGTCGTATTCGAAAATCTAAACTCACAGGAGAACGACCATAAGGTGCTCGAGGCAGCAACAGACCCTTGGAGACAAGTCGACTGGAGGCCGATGTATTGAATATCGACGCAATTTGAGTGTTCCATCGTCATTAGGAGGCCCTAAACGTTACAACTAACTATCAGTTTTACGTCGGATGCGATAATCTAAACTCATAAGGTGCCCGAGGCAGCAACAGACTCTTGGAGACAAGTCGGCTGGAGGCCGATGTATTGAATCTCGACGCAATTTGAGTGTTCCATCGGCATTAGGAGGCCCTGAACGTTACATTTAAGAATCAGTTTCACGTCGGATTCGAAAATCTAGACTCACAAGAGAGCGAACATAAGGTGCCCGAGGCAGCAACAAACCCTTGGAGACAAGTCGGCTTTAGGCCGATGTATTGAATCTCGACGCAATTTGAGTGTCCCATGGTCATTAGGAGGCCCTAAACGCTACAATTAACTATCATTTTTGCGTCGGATTCGAAAATCTAGACTCACATGAGAGCGAACATAAGAGGCCGGAGGCAGTAATATCCCCATGGAGACAAGTCGGCTGGAGGACGATGTATTGAATCTCGACGCAATTTGTGTGTCCCATCGTCATTAGGAGGCCCTAAACGTTACAATTAACTATCAATTTTGCGTCGGATTCGACAATCTAAACTCACACGAGAACGAACATAAAGTGCCCGAGGCAGCAACAGACCCTTGGAGACAAGTCGGCTGGAGGCCGATGTATTGAATCTCGACGCAATTTGAGTCTTCTATCGTCATTAGGAGGCCCTAAACGTTACAATTAACTATCATTTTTGCGTCGGATTCGATAATGTAAACTCACAGGAGAACGACCATAAGGTGCCCGAGGCAGCAACAGACCCTTGGAGACAATTCGACTGGAGGCCGATGTATTGAATATCGACGAAATTTGAGTGTTCCATCGTCATTAGGAGGCCCTAAACGTTACAACTAACTATCATTTTTGCGTCGGATTCGATAATCTAAACTCACAGGAGACGACCATAAGGTGCCCGAGGCAGCAACAGACTCTTGGAGACAAGTCGGCTGAAGGCCGATGTATTGAATCTCGACGCAATTTGAGTGTACCATCGTCATTACAAGGCCCTGAACGATACAATTAACTATCATTTTTGCGTCGGATTCGAAAATCTAGACTCACAGAAGAAGGATCATATTGTGCCCGAGACAGCAATTACCCTTGGAGACAAGTCGGCTGGAGGCCGATGAATTAAATCTCGACGCAATTTGAGTGTTCCATCGTCATTAGGAGGCCCTGAACGTTACAATTAACTATCAGTTTCGCGTCGGATTCGAAAATCTAGACTCACAGGAGAACGACCATAAGGTGCCTGAGGCAGCAATAGACCCTTGGAGACAAGTCGGCTGGAGGCCGATGTATTGAATATCGACGCAATTTAAGTGTTCCATCGTCATTAGGAGGCCCTAAACGTTACAATTAACTAACATTTTTGCGTCGGATTCGATAGTCTAAATTCACAGGAGAACGACCATAAGGTGCCCGAGTCAGCAGTAGACCGTTGGAGAAAAGTCGGTTGGAGGTCGATGTATTGGATCGCGAAGCAATTTGAGTGTTCCATCGTCATTTGGAGGCCCTGAATGTTACAATTAACTATCAGTTTCTCGTCGGATTCGAAAATCTAGACTCACAGCAGACGGACCATTTGGTGCCCGAGGCAGCAAGATCCCCTTGGAGACAAATCGGCTGGAGGACGATGTATTGAATCTCGACGCAATTAGAGTGTTCCATCGTCATTACAAGGCCCTGTACGTTACAATTAACTATCATTTTTGCGTCGGATTCGAAAATCTAGACTCACAGGAGAACGACCATAAGGTGCCCGAGACAGCAATATCCCCTTGGAGACAAGTCGGCTGGAGGCCGATGTATTGAATCTCGACGCAATTTGAGTGTTCCATCGGCATTAGGAGGCCCTGAACGTTACATTTAAGAATCAGTTTCACGTCGGATTCGAAAATCTAGACTCACAAGAGAGCGAACATAAGGTGCCCGAGGCAGCAACAAACCCTTGGAGACAAATCGGCTTTAGGCCGATGTATTGAATCTCGACGTAATTTGAGTGTCCCATGGTCATTAGGAGACCCTAAACGTTACAATTAACTATCATTTTTGCGTCGGATTCGAAGATCTAGACTCACATGAGAGCGAACATAAGAGGCCGGAGGCAGTAATATCCCCATGGAGACAAGTCGGCTGGAGGACGATGTATTGAATCTCGACGCAATTTGTGTGTCCCATCGTCATTAGGAGGCCCTAAACGTTACAATTAACTATCAATTTTGCGTCGGATTCGACAATCTAAACTCACACGAGAACGACCATAAAGTGCCCGAGGCAGCAACAGACCCTTGGAGACAAGTCGGCTGGAGGCCGATGTATTGAATCTCGAAGCAATTTGAGTCTTCTATCGTCATTAGGAGGCCCTAAACGTTACAATTAACTATCATTTTTGCGTCGGATTCGATAATCTAAACTCACAGGAGAACGACCATAAGGTGCCCGAGGCAGCAACAGACCCTTGGAGACAATTCGACTGGAGGCCGATGTATTGAATATCGACGAAATTTGAGTGTTCCATCGTCATTAGGAGGCCCTAAACGTTACAACTAACTATCATTTTTGCGTCGGATTCGATAATCTAAACTCACAGGAGAACGACCATAAGGTGCCCGAGGCAGCAACAGACACTTGGAGACAAGTCGGCTGGAGGCCGATGTATTGAATCTCGACGTAATTTGAGTGTTCCATCGTCATTAGGAGGCCCTAAACGTTACAATTAACTATCATTTTTGCGTCGGATTCGATAATCTAAACTCACAGGAGACGACCATAAGGTGCCCGAGGCAGCAACAGACTCTTGGAGACAAGTCGGCTGGAGGGCGATGTATTGAATCTCGACGCAATTTGAGTGTACCATCGTCATTACAAGGCCCTGAACGATACAATTAACTATCATTTTTGCGTCGGATTCGAAAATCTAGACTCACAGAAGAAGGATCATATTGTGCCCGAGACAGCAATTACCCTTGGAGACAAGTCGGCTGGAGGCCGATGTATTGAATCTCGACGCAATTTGAGTGTTCCATCGTCATTAGGAGGCCCTGAACGTTACAATTAACTATCAGTTTCGCGTCGGATTCGAAAATCTAGACTCACAGGAGGACGACCATAAGGTGCCCGAGGCAGCAATAGACCCTTGGAGACAAGTCGGCTGGAGGCCGATGTATTGAATATCGACGCAATTTAAGTGTTCCATCGTCATTAGGAGGCCCTAAACGTTACAATTAACTAACATTTTTGCGTCGGATTCGATAGTCTAAACTCACAGGAGAACGACCATAAGGTGCCCGAGTCAGCAGTAGACCGTTGGAGAAAAGTCGGTTGGAGGTCGATGTATTGGATCGCGAAGCAATTTGAGTGTTCCATCGTCATTTGGAGACCCTGAATGTTACAATTAACTATCAGTTTCTCGTCGGATTCGAAAACCTAGACTCACACCAGACGGACCATTTGGTGCCCGAGGCAGCAAGATCCCCTTGGAGACAAATCGGCTGGAGGACGATGTATTGAATCTCGACGCAATTTGAGTGTTCCATCGTCATTACAAGGCCCTGTACGTTACAATTAACTATCATTTTTGCGTCGGATTCGAAAATCTAGACTCACAGGAGAACGACTATAAGGTGCCCGAGACAGCAATATCCCCTTTGAGACAAGTCGGCTGGAGGTCGATGTATTGAATCTCGACGCAATTTGAGTGTTCCATCGGCATTACAAGGCCCTGAACGTTACAGTTAACTATCATTTTAGCGTCGGATTCGAAAATCTACTAACAGGAGAAGGATCATATGGTGCAAGAGACTGCAATATCCCCTTGGATACAAGTCGGCTGGAGGTCGATGTATTGAATCTCGACGCAATTTGAATCTTCTATCGTCATTAGGAGGCCCTGAACGTTACTATTCACTATCATTTTTGCGTCGTATTCGAAAATCTAAACTCACAGGAGAACGACCATAAGGTGCTCGAGGCAGCAACAGACCCTTGGAGACAAGTCGACTGGAGGCCGATGTATTGAATATCGACGCAATTTGAGTGTTCCATCGTCATTAGGAGGCCCTAAACGTTACAACTAACTATCAGTTTTACGTCGGATGCGATAATCTAAACTCATAAGGTGCCCGAGGCAGCAACAGACTCTTGGAGACAAGTCGGCTGGAGGCCGATGTATTGAATCTCGACGCAATTTGAGTGTTCCATCGTCATTAGGAGGCCCTGAACGTTACAATTAACTATCATTTTTGCGTCGGATTCGATAGTCTAAACTCACAGGAGAACGACCATAAGGTGCCCGAGGCAGCAATAGACCGTTGGAGAAAAGTCGGCCTATAGGTCGATGTATTGGATCGCGACGCAATTTGAGTGTTCCATCGTCATTTGGAGGCCCTGAATGTTACAATTAACTATCAGTTTCTCGTCGGATTCGAAAATCTAGACTCACAGCAGACGGACCATTTGGTGCCCGAGGCAGCAAGATCCCCTTGGAGACAAATCAGCTGGAGGACGATGTATTGAATCTCGACGCAATTTGAGTGTTCCATCGGCATTAGGATGCCCTGAACGTTACATTTAAGAATCAGTTTCACGTCGGATTCGAAAATCTAGACTCACAAGAGAGCGAACATAAGGTGCCCGAGGCAGCAACAAACCCTTGGAGACAAATCGGCTTTAGGCCGATGTATTGAATCTCGACGTAATTTGAGTGTCCCATGGTCATTAGGAGACCCTAAACGTTACAATTAACTATCATTTTTGCGTCGGATTCGAAAATCTAGACTCACATGAGAGCGAACATAAGAGGCCGGAGGCAGTAATATCCCCATGGAGACAAGTCGGCTGGAGGACGATGTATTGAATCTCGACGCAATTTGTGTGTCCCATCGTCATTAGGAGGCCCTAAACGTTACAATTAACTATCAATTTTGCGTCGGATTCGACAATCTAAACTCACACGAGAACGACCATAAAGTTCCCGAGGCAGCAACAGACCATTGGAGACAAGTCGGCTGGAGGCCGATGTATTGAATCTCGACGCAATTTGAGTCTTCTATCGTCATTAGGAGGCCCTAAACGTTACAATTAACTATCATTTTTGCGTCGGATTCGATAATCTAAACTCACAGGAGAACGACCATAAGGTGCCCGAGGCAGCAACAGACCCTTGGAGACAATTCGACTGGAGGCCGATGTATTGAATATCGACGAAATTTGAGTGTTCCATCGTCATTAGGAGGCCCTAAACGTTACAACTAACTATCATTTTTGCGTCGGATTCGATAATCTAAACTCACAGGAGAACGACCATAAGGTGCCCGAGGCAGCAACAGACACTTGGAGACAAGTCGGCTGGAGGCCGATGTATTGAATCTCGACGTAATTTGAGTGTTCCATCGTCATTAGGAGGCCCTAAACGTTACAATTAACTATCATTTTTGCGTCGGATTCGATAATCTAAACTCACAGGAGACGACCATAAGGTGCCCGAGGCAGCAACAGACTCTTGGAGACAAGTCGGCTGGAGGGCGATGTATTGAATCTCGACGCAATTTGAGTGTACCATCGTCATTACAAGGCCCTGAACGATACAATTAACTATCATTTTTGCGTCGGATTCGAAAATCTAGACTCACAGAAGAAGGATCATATTGTGCCCGAGACAGCAATTACCCTTGGAGACAAGTCGGCTGGAGGCCGATGTATTGAATCTCGACGCAATTTGAGTGTTCCATCGTCATTAGGAGGCCCTGAACGTTACAATTAACTATCAGTTTCGCGTCGGATTCGAAAATCTAGACTCACAGGTGAACGACCATAAGGTGCCCGAGGCAGCAATAGACCCTTGGAGACAAGTCGGCTGGAGGCCGATGTATTGAATATCGACGCAATTTAAGTGTTCCATCGTCATTTGGAGACCCTGAATGTTACAATTAACTATCAGTTTCTCGTCGGATTCGAAAACCTAGACTCACACCAGACGGACCATTTGGTGCCCGAGGCAGCAAGATCCCCTTGGAGACAAATCGGCTGGAGGACGATGTATTGAATCTCGACGCAATTTGAGTGTTCCATCGTCATTACAAGGCCCTGTACGTTACAATTAACTATCATTTTTGCGTCGGATTCGAAAATCTAGACTCACAGGAGAACGACTATAAGGTGCCCGAGACAGCAATATCCCCTTTGAGACAAGTCGGCTGGAGGTCGATGTATTGAATCTCGACGCAATTTGAGTGTTCCATCGGCATTACAAGGCCCTGAACGTTACAGTTAACTATCATTTTAGCGTCGGATTCGAAAATCTACTAACAGGAGAAGGATCATATGGTGCAAGAGACTGCAATATCCCCTTGGATACAAGTCGGCTGGAGGTCGATGTATTGAATCTCGACGCAATTTGAATCTTCTATCGTCATTAGGAGGCCCTGAACGTTACTATTCACTATCATTTTTGCGTCGTATTCGAAAATCTAAACTCACAGGAGAACGACCATAAGGTGCTCGAGGCAGCAACAGACCCTTGGAGACAAGTCGACTGGAGGCCGATGTATTGAATATCGACGCAATTTGAGTGTTCCATCGTCATTAGGAGGCCCTAAACGTTACAACTAACTATCAGTTTTACGTCGGATGCGATAATCTAAACTCATAAGGTGCCCGAGGCAGCAACAGACTCTTGGAGACAAGTCGGCTGGAGGCCGATGTATTGAATCTCGACGCAATTTGAGTGTTCCATCGTCATTAGGAGGCCCTGAACGTTACAATTAACTATCATTTTTGCGTCGGATTCGATAGTCTAAACTCACAGGAGAACGACCATAAGGTGCCCGAGGCAGCAATAGACCGTTGGAGAAAAGTCGGCTGGAGGTCGATGTATTGGATCGCGACGCAATTTGAGTGTTCCATCGTCATTTGGAGGCCCTGAATGTTACAATTAACTATCAGTTTCTCGTCGGATTCGAAAATCTAGACTCACAGCAGACGGACCATTTGGTGCCCGAGGCAGCAAGATCCCCTTGGAGACAAATCAGCTGGAGGACGATGTATTGAATCTCGACGCAATTTGAGTGTTCCATCGGCATTAGGATGCCCTGAACGTTACATTTAAGAATCAGTTTCACGTCGGATTCGAAAATCTAGACTCACAAGAGAGCGAACATAAGGTGCCCGAGGCAGCAACAAACCCTTGGAGACAAATCGGCTTTAGGCCGATGTATTGAATCTCGACGTAATTTGAGTGTCCCATGGTCATTAGGAGACCCTAAACGTTACAATTAACTATCATTTTTGCGTCGGATTCGAAAATCTAGACTCACATGAGAGCGAACATAAGAGGCCGGAGGCAGTAATATCCCCATGGAGACAAGTCGGCTGGAGGACGATGTATTGAATCTCGACGCAATTTGTGTGTCCCATCGTCATTAGGAGGCCCTAAACGTTACAATTAACTATCAATTTTGCGTCGGATTCGACAATCTAAACTCACACGAGAACGACCATAAAGTGCCCGAGGCAGCAACAGACCATTGGAGACAAGTCGGCTGGAGGCCGATGTATTGAATCTCGACGCAATTTGAGTCTTCTATCGTCATTAGGAGGCCCTAAACGTTACAATTAACTATCATTTTTGCGTCGGATTCGATAATCTAAACTCACAGGAGAACGACCATAAGGTGCCCGAGGCAGCAACAGACCCTTGGAGACAATTCGACTGGAGGCCGATGTATTGAATATCGACGAAATTTGAGTGTTCCATCGTCATTAGGAGGCCCTAAACGTTACAACTAACTATCATTTTTGCGTCGGATTCGATAATCTAAACTCACAGGAGAACGACCATAAGGTGCCCGAGGCAGCAACAGACACTTGGAGACAAGTCGGCTGGAGGCCGATGTATTGAATCTCGACGTAATTTGAGTGTTCCATCGTCATTAGGAGGCCCTAAACGTTACAATTAACTATCATTTTTGCGTCGGATTCGATAATCTAAACTCACAGGAGACGACCATAAGGTGCCCGAGGCAGCAACAGACTCTTGGAGACAAGTCGGCTGGAGGGCGATGTATTGAATCTCGACGCAATTTGAGTGTACCATCGTCATTACAAGGCCCTGAACGATACAATTAACTATCATTTTTGCGTCGGATTCGAAAATTTAGACTCACAGAAGAAGGATCATATTGTGCCCGAGACAGCAATTACCCTTGGAGACAAGTCGGCTGGAGGCCGATGTATTGAATCTCGACGCAATTTGAGTGTTCCATCGTCATTAGGAGGCCCTGAACGTTACAATTAACTATCAGTTTCGCGTCGGATTCGAAAATCTAGACTCACAGGAGAACGACCATAAGGTGCCCGAGGCAGCAATAGACCCTTGGAGACAAGTCGGCTGGAGGCCGATGTATTGAATATCGACGCAATTTAAGTGTTCCATCGTCATTAGGAGGCCCTAAACGTTACAATTAACTAACATTTTTGCGTCGGATTCGATAGTCTAAACTCACAGGAGAACGACCATAAGGTGCCCGAGTCAGCAGTAGACCGTTGGAGAAAAGTCGGTTGGAGGTCGATGTATTGGATCGCGAAGCAATTTGAGTGTTCCATCGTCATTTGGAGGCCCTGAATGTTACAATTAACTATCAGTTTCTCGTCGGATTCGAAAACCTAGACTCACACCAGACGGACCATTTGGTGCCCGAGGCAGCAAGATCCCCTTGGAGACAAATCGGCTGGAGGACGATGTATTGAATCTCGACGCAATTTGAGTGTTCCATCGTCATTACAAGGCCCTGTACGTTACAATTAACTATCATTTTTGCGTCGGATTTGAAAATCTAGACTCACAGGAGAACGACTATAAGGTGCCCGAGACAGCAATATCCCCTTTGAGACAAGTCGGCTGGAGGTCGATGTATTGAATCTCGACGCAATTTGAGTGTTCCATCGGCATTACAAGGCCCTGAACGTTACAGTTAACTATCATTTTAGCGTCGGATTCGAAAATCTACTAACAGGAGAAGGATCATATGGTGCAAGAGACTGCAATATCCCCTTGGATACAAGTCGGCTGGAGGTCGATGTATTGAATCTCGACGCAATTTGAATCTTCTATCGTCATTAGGAGGCCCTGAACGTTACTATTCACTATCATTTTTGCGTCGTATTCGAAAATCTAAACTCACAGGAGAACGACCATAAGGTGCTCGAGGCAGCAACAGACCCTTGGAGACAAGTCGACTGGAGGCCGATGTATTGAATATCGACGCAATTTGAGTGTTCCATCGTCATTAGGAGGCCCTAAACGTTACAACTAACTATCAGTTTTACGTCGGATGCGATAATCTAAACTCATAAGGTGCCCGAGGCAGCAACAGACTCTTGGAGACAAGTCGGCTGGAGGCCGATGTATTGAATCTCGACGCAATTTGAGTGTTCCATCGTCATTAGGAGGCCCTGAACGTTACAATTAACTATCATTTTTGCGTCGGATTCGATAGTCTAAACTCACAGGAGAACGACCATAAGGTGCCCGAGGCAGCAATAGACCGTTGGAGAAAAGTCGGCTGGAGGTCGATGTATTGGATCGCGACGCAATTTGAGTGTTCCATCGTCATTTGGAGGCCCTGAATGTTACAATTAACTATCAGTTTCTCGTCGGATTCGAAAATCTAGACTCACAGCAGACGGACCATTTGGTGCCCGAGGCAGCAAGATCCCCTTGGAGACAAATCAGCTGGAGGACGATGTATTGAATCTCGACGCAATTTGAGTGTTCCATCGGCATTAGGATGCCCTGAACGTTACATTTAAGAATCAGTTTCACGTCGGATTCGAAAATCTAGACTCACAAGAGAGCGAACATAAGGTGCCCGAGGCAGCAACAAACCCTTGGAGACAAATCGGCTTTAGGCCGATGTATTGAATCTCGACGTAATTTGAGTGTCCCATGGTCATTAGGAGACCCTAAACGTTACAATTAACTATCATTTTTGCGTCGGATTCGAAAATCTAGACTCACATGAGAGCGAACATAAGAGGCCGGAGGCAGTAATATCCCCATGGAGACAAGTCGGCTGGAGGACGATGTATTGAATCTCGACGCAATTTGTGTGTCCCATCGTCATTAGGAGGCCCTAAACGTTACAATTAACTATCAATTTTGCGTCGGATTCGACAATCTAAACTCACACGAGAACGACCATAAAGTTCCCGAGGCAGCAACAGACCATTGGAGACAAGTCGGCTGGAGGCCGATGTATTGAATCTCGACGCAATTTGAGTCTTCTATCGTCATTAGGAGGCCCTAAACGTTACAATTAACTATCATTTTTGCGTCGGATTCGATAATCTAAACTCACAGGAGAACGACCATAAGGTGCCCGAGGCAGCAACAGACCCTTGGAGACAATTCGACTGGAGGCCGATGTATTGAATATCGACGAAATTTGAGTGTTCCATCGTCATTAGGAGGCCCTAAACGTTACAACTAACTATCATTTTTGCGTCGGATTCGATAATCTAAACTCACAGGAGAACGACCATAAGGTGCCCGAGGCAGCAACAGACACTTGGAGACAAGTCGGCTGGAGGCCGATGTATTGAATCTCGACGTAATTTGAGTGTTCCATCGTCATTAGGAGGCCCTAAACGTTACAATTAACTATCATTTTTGCGTCGGATTCGATAATCTAAACTCACAGGAGACGACCATAAGGTGCCCGAGGCAGCAACAGACTCTTGGAGACAAGTCGGCTGGAGGGCGATGTATTGAATCTCGACGCAATTTGAGTGTACCATCGTCATTACAATTCCCTGAACGATACAATTAACTATCATTTTTGCGTCGGATTCGAAAATCTAGACTCACAGAAGAAGGATCATATTGTGCCCGAGACAGCAATTACCCTTGGAGACAAGTCGGCTGGAGGCCGATGTATTGAATCTCGACGCAATTTGAGTGTTCCATCGTCATTAGGAGGCCCTGAACGTTACAATTAACTATCAGTTTCGCGTCGGATTCGAAAATCTAGACTCACAGGAGAACGACCATAAGGTGCCCGAGGCAGCAATAGACCCTTGGAGACAAGTCGGCTGGAGGCCGATGTATTGAATATCGACGCAATTTAAGTGTTCCATCGTCATTAGGAGGCCCTAAACGTTACAATTAACTAACATTTTTGCGTCGGATTCGATAGTCTAAACTCACAGGAGAACGACCATAAGGTGCCCGAGTCAGCAGTAGACCGTTGGAGAAAAGTCGGTTGGAGGTCGATGTATTGGATCGCGAAGCAATTTGAGTGTTCCATCGTCATTTGGAGGCCCTGAATGTTACAATTAACTATCAGTTTCTCGTCGGATTCGAAAACCTAGACTCACACCAGACGGACCATTTGGTGCCCGAGGCAGCAAGATCCCCTTGGAGACAAATCGGCTGGAGGACGATGTATTGAATCTCGACGCAATTTGAGTGTTCCATCGTCATTACAAGGCCCTGTACGTTACAATTAACTATCATTTTTGCGTCGGATTTGAAAATCTAGACTCACAGGAGAACGACTATAAGGTGCCCGAGACAGCAATATCCCCTTTGAGACAAGTCGGCTGGAGGTCGATGTATTGAATCTCGACGCAATTTGAGTGTTCCATCGGCATTACAAGGCCCTGAACGTTACAGTTAACTATCATTTTAGCGTCGGATTCGAAAATCTACTAACAGGAGAAGGATCATATGGTGCAAGAGACTGCAATATCCCCTTGGATACAAGTCGGCTGGAGGTCGATGTATTGAATCTCGACGCAATTTGAATCTTCTATCGTCATTAGGAGGCCCTGAACGTTACTATTCACTATCATTTTTGCGTCGTATTCGAAAATCTAAACTCACAGGAGAACGACCATAAGGTGCTCGAGGCAGCAACAGACCCTTGGAGACAAGTCGACTGGAGGCCGATGTATTGAATATCGACGCAATTTGAGTGTTCCATCGTCATTAGGAGGCCCTAAACGTTACAACTAACTATCAGTTTTACGTCGGATGCGATAATCTAAACTCATAAGGTGCCCGAGGCAGCAACAGACTCTTGGAGACAAGTCGGCTGGAGGCCGATGTATTGAATCTCGACGCAATTTGAGTGTTCCATCGTCATTAGGAGGCCCTGAACGTTACAATTAACTATCATTTTTGCGTCGGATTCGATAGTCTAAACTCACAGGAGAACGACCATAAGGTGCCCGAGGCAGCAATAGACCGTTGGAGAAAAGTCGGCTGGAGGTCGATGTATTGGATCGCGACGCAATTTGAGTGTTCCATCGTCATTTGGAGGCCCTGAATGTTACAATTAACTATCAGTTTCTCGTCGGATTCGAAAATCTAGACTCACAGCAGACGGACCATTTGGTGCCCGAGGCAGCAAGATCCCCTTGGAGACAAATCAGCTGGAGGACGATGTATTGAATATCGACGAAATTTGAGTGTTCCATCGTCATTAGGAGGCCCTAAACGTTACAACTAACTATCATTTTTGCGTCGGATTCGATAATCTAAACTCACAGGAGAACGACCATAAGGTGCCCGAGGCAGCAACAGACACTTGGAGACAAGTCGGCTGGAGGCCGATGTATTGAATCTCGACGTAATTTGAGTGTTCCATCGTCATTAGGAGGCCCTAAACGTTACAATTAACTATCATTTTTGCGTCGGATTCGATAATCTAAACTCACAGGAGACGACCATAAGGTGCCCGAGGCAGCAACAGACTCTTGGAGACAAGTCGGCTGGAGGGCGATGTATTGAATCTCGACGCAATTTGAGTGTACCATCGTCATTACAAGGCCCTGAACGATACAATTAACTATCATTTTTGCGGTGGATTCGAAAATCTAGACTCACAGAAGAAGGATCATATTGTGCCCGAGACAGCAATTACCCTTGGAGACAAGTCGGCTGGAGGCCGATGTATTGAATCTCGACGCAATTTGAGTGTTCCATCGTCATTAGGAGGCCCTGAACGTTACAATTAACTATCAGTTTCGCGTCGGATTCGAAAATCTAGACTCACAGGAGAACGACCATAAGGTGCCCGAGGCAGCAATAGACCCTTGGAGACAAGTCGGCTGGAGGCCGATGTATTGAATATCGACGCAATTTAAGTGTTCCATCGTCATTAGGAGGCCCTAAACGTTACAATTAACTAACATTTTTGCGTCGGATTCGATAGTCTAAACTCACAGGAGAACGACCATAAGGTGCCCGAGTCAGCAGTAGACCGTTGGAGAAAAGTCGGTTGGAGGTCGATGTATTGGATCGCGAAGCAATTTGAGTGTTCCATCGTCATTTGGAGGCCCTGAATGTTACAATTAACTATCAGTTTCTCGTCGGATTCGAAAACCTAGACTCACACCAGACGGACCATTTGGTGCCCGAGGCAGCAAGATCCCCTTGGAGACAAATCGGCTGGAGGACGATGTATTGAATCTCGACGCAATTTGAGTGTTCCATCGTCATTACAAGGCCCTGTACGTTACAATTAACTATCATTTTTGCGTCGGATTCGAAAATCTAGACTCACAGGAGAACGACTATAAGGTGCCCGAGACAGCAATATCCCCTTTGAGACAAGTCGGCTGGAGGTCGATGTATTGAATCTCGACGCAATTTGAGTGTTCCATCGGCATTACAAGGCCCTGAACGTTACAGTTAACTATCATTTTAGCGTCGGATTCGAAAATCTACTAACAGGAGAAGGATCATATGGTGCAAGAGACTGCAATATCCCCTTGGATACAAGTCGGCTGGAGGTCGATGTATTGAATCTCGACGCAATTTGAATCTTCTATCGTCATTAGGAGGCCCTGAACGTTACTATTCACTATCATTTTTGCGTCGTATTCGAAAATCTAAACTCACAGGAGAACGACCATAAGGTGCTCGAGGCAGCAACAGACCCTTGGAGACAAGTCGACTGGAGGCCGATGTATTGAATATCGACGCAATTTGAGTGTTCCATCGTCATTAGGAGGCCCTAAACGTTACAACTAACTATCAGTTTTACGTCGGATGCGATAATCTAAACTCATAAGGTGCCCGAGGCAGCAACAGACTCTTGGAGACAAGTCGGCTGGAGGCCGATGTATTGAATCTCGACGCAATTTGAGTGTTCCATCGTCATTAGGAGGCCCTGAACGTTACAATTAACTATCATTTTTGCGTCGGATTCGATAGTCTAAACTCACAGGAGAACGACCATAAGGTGCCCGAGGCAGCAATAGACCGTTGGAGAAAAGTCGGCTGGAGGTCGATGTATTGGATCGCGACGCAATTTGAGTGTTCCATCGTCATTACAAGGCCCTGAATGTTACAATTAACTATCAGTTTCTCGTCGGATTCGAAAATCTAGACTCACAGCAGACGGACCATTTGGTGCCCGAGGCAGCAAGATCCCCTTGGAGACAAATCAGCTGGAGGACGATGTATTGAATCTCGACGCAATTTGAGTGTTCCATCGGCATTAGGATGCCCTGAACGTTACATTTAAGAATCAGTTTCACGTCGGATTCGAAAATCTAGACTCACAAGAGAGCGAACATAAGGTGCCCGAGGCAGCAACAAACCCTTGGAGACAAATCGGCTTTAGGCCGATGTATTGAATCTCGACGTAATTTGAGTGTCCCATGGTCATTAGGAGACCCTAAACGTTACAATTAACTATCATTTTTGCGTCGGATTCGAAAATCTAGACTCACATGAGAGCGAACATAAGAGGCCGGAGGCAGTAATATCCCCATGGAGACAAGTCGGCTGGAGGACGATGTATTGAATCTCGACGCAATTTGTGTGTCCCATCGTCATTAGGAGGCCCTAAACGTTACAATTAACTATCAATTTTGCGTCGGATTCGACAATCTAAACTCACACGAGAACGACCATAAAGTTCCCGAGGCAGCAACAGACCATTGGAGACAAGTCGGCTGGAGGCCGATGTATTGAATCTCGACGCAATTTGAGTCTTCTATCGTCATTAGGAGGCCCTAAACGTTACAATTAACTATCATTTTTGCGTCGGATTCGATAATCTAAACTCACAGGAGAACGACCATAAGGTGCCCGAGGCAGCAACAGACCCTTGGAGACAATTCGACTGGAGGCCGATGTATTGAATATCGACGAAATTTGAGTGTTCCATCGTCATTAGGAGGCCCTGAACGTTACAATTAACTATCATTTTTGCGTCGGATTCGATAGTCTAAACTCACAGGAGAACGACCATAAGGTGCCCGAGGCAGCAATAGACCGTTGGAGAAAAGTCGGCTGGAGGTCGATGTATTGGATCGCGACGCAATTTGAGTGTTCCATCGTCATTTGGAGGCCCTGAATGTTACAATTAACTATCAGTTTCTCGTCGGATTCGAAAATCTAGACTCACAGCAGACGGACCATTTGGTGCCCGAGGCAGCAAGATCCCCTTGGAGACAAATCAGCTGGAGGACGATGTATTGAATCTCGACGCAATTTGAGTGTTCTATCGTCTTTAGGAGGCCCTTAACGTTACTATTCACTATAATTTTTGCGTCGGATACGAAAATCTATACTCACAGGAGAAGGACCATAAGGTGCCCGAGACAGCAATATCCCCTATGAGACAAGTCGGCTGGAGGCCGATGTATTGAATCTCGACGCAATTTGAGTGTTCCATCGTCATTACAAGGCCCTGTACGTTACAATTAACTATCATTTTTGCGTCGGATTCGAAAATCTAGACTCACAGGAGAACGACCATAAGGTGCCCGAGACAGCAATATCCCCTTGGAGACAAGTCGGCTGGAGGCCGATGTATTGAATCTCGACGCAATTTGAGTGTTCCATCGGAATTACAAGGCCCTGAACATTACAGTTAACTATCATTTTAGCGTCGGATTCGAAAATCTACTAACAGGAGAAGGATCAGATGGTGCACGAGACTGCAATAACCCCTTGGATACAAGTCGGCTGGAGGTCGATGTATTGAATCTCGACGCAATTTGAATCTTCTATCGTCATTAGGAGGCCCTGAACGTTACTATTCACTATCATTTTTGCGTCGTATTCGAAAATCTAAACTCACAGGAGAACGACCATAAGGTGCTCGAGGCAGCAACAGACCCTTGGAGACAAGTCGGCTGGAGGCCGATGTATTGAATCTCGACGCAATTTGAGTGTTCCATCGGAATTACAAGGCCCTGAACATTACAGTTAACTATCATTTTAGCGTCGGATTCGAAAATCTACTAACAGGAGAAGGATCATATGGTGCAAGAGACTGCAATATCCCCTTGGATACAAGTCGGCTGGAGGTCGATGTATTGAATCTCGACGCAATTTGAATCTTCTATCGTCATTAGGAGGCCCTGAACGTTACTATTCACTATCATTTTTGCGTCGTATTCGAAAATCTAAACTCACAGGAGAACGACCATAAGGTGCTCGAGGCAGCAACAGACCCTTGGAGACAAGTCGACTGGAGGCCGATGTATTGAATATCGACGCAATTTGAGTGTTCCATCGTCATTAGGAGGCCCTAAACGTTACAACTAACTATCAGTTTTACGTCGGATGCGATAATCTAAACTCATAAGGTGCCCGAGGCAGCAACAGACTCTTGGAGACAAGTCGGCTGGAGGCCGATGTATTGAATCTCGACGCAATTTGAGTGTTCCATCGTCATTAGGAGGCCCTGAACGTTACAATTAACTATCATTTTTGCGTCGGATTCGATAGTCTAAACTCACAGGAGAACGACCATAAGGTGCCCGAGGCAGCAATAGACCGTTGGAGAAAAGTCGGCTGGAGGTCGATGTATTGGATCGCGACGCAATTTGAGTGTTCCATCGTCATTTGGAGGCCCTGAATGTTACAATTAACTATCAGTTTCTCGTCGGATTCGAAAATCTAGACTCACAGCAGACGGACCATTTGGTGCCCGAGGCAGCAAGATCCCCTTGGAGACAAATCAGCTGGAGGACGATGTATTGAATCTCGACGCAATTTGAGTGTTCTATCGTCTTTAGGAAGCCCTTAACGTTACTATTCACTATAATTTTTGCGTCGGATACGAAAATCTATACTCACAGGAGAAGGACCATAAGGTGCCCGAGACAGCAATATCCCCTATGAGACAAGTCGGCTGGAGGCCGATGTATTGAATCTCGACGCAATTTGAGTGTTCCATCGTCATTACAAGGCCCTGTACGTTACAATTAACTATCATTTTTGCGTCGGATTCGAAAATCTAGACTCACAGGAGAACGACCATAAGGTGCCCGAGACAGCAATATCCCCTTGGAGACAAGTCGGCTGGAGGCCGATGTATTGAATCTCGACGCAATTTGAGTGTTCCATCGGAATTACAAGGCCCTGAACATTACAGTTAACTATCATTTTAGCGTCGGATTCGAAAATCTACTAACAGGAGAAGGATCAGATGGTGCACGAGACTGCAATAACCCCTTGGATACAAGTCGGCTGGAGGTCGATGTATTGAATCTCGACGCAATTTGAATCTTCTATCGTCATTAGGAGGCCCTGAACGTTACTATTCACTATCATTTTTGCGTCGTATTCGAAAATCTAAACTCACAGGAGAACGACCATAAGGTGCTCGAGGCAGCAACAGACCCTTGGAGACAAGTCGACTGGAGGCCGATGTATTGAATATCGACGAAATTTGAGTGTTCCATCGTCATTAGGAGGCCCTAAACGTTACAATTTTTGCGTCGGATTCGATAATCTAAACTCACAGGAGAACGACCATAAGGTGCCCGAGGCAGCAACAGACTCTTGGAGACAAGTCGGCTGGAGGCCGATGTATTGAATCTCGACGCAATTTGAGTGTACCATCGTCATTACAAGGCCCTGAACGATACAATTAACTATCATTTTTGCGTCGGATTCGAAAATCTAGACTCACAGAAGAAGGATCATATTGTGCCCGAGACAGCAATTACCCTTGGAGACAAGTCGGCTGGAGGCCGATGTATTGAATCTCGACGCAATTTGAGTGTTCCATCGTCATTAGGAGGCCCTGAACGTTACAATTAACTATCAGTTTCGCGTCGGATTCGAAAATCTAGACTCACAGGAGAACGACCATAAGGTGCCCGAGGCAGCAATAGACCCTTGGAGACAAGTCGGCTGGAGGCCGATGTATTGAATATCGACGCAATTTAAGTGTTCCATCGTCATTAGGAGGCCCTAAACGTTACAATTAACTATCATTTTTGCGTCGGATTCGATAGTCTAAACTCACAGGAGAACGACCATAAGGTGCCCGAGTCAGCAGTAGACCGTTGGAGAAAAGTCGGTTGGAGGTCGATCTATTGGATCGCGAAGCAATTTGAGTGTTCCATCGTCATTTGGAGGCCCTGAATGTTACAATTAACTATCAGTTTCTCGTCGGATTCGAAAATCTAGACTCACAGCAGACGGACCATTTGGTGCCCGAGGCAGCAAGATCCCCTTGGAAACAAATCGGCTGGAGGACGATGTATTGAATCTCGACACAATTTGAGTGTTCCATCGTCATTACAAGGCCCTGTACGTTACAATTAACTATCATTTTTGCGTCGTATTCGAAATTCTAAACTCACAGGAGAACGACCATAAGGTGCTCGAGGCAGCAACAGACCCTTGGAGAAAAGTCGGCTGGAGGTCGATGTATTGGATCGCGACGCAATTTGAGTGTTCCATCGTCGTTAGGAGGCCCTAAACGTTACAACTAACTATCAGTTTTACGTCGGATTCGATAATCTAAACTCACAGGAGACGACCATAAGGTGCCCGAGGCAGCAACAGAGTCTTGGAGACAAGTCGGCTGGAGGCCGATGTATTGAATCTCGACGCAATTTGAGTGTTCCATCGTCATTACAAGGCCCTGAACGATACAATTAACTATCATTTTTGCGTCGGATTCGAAAATCTATACTCACAGGAGAAGGACCATAAGGTGCCCGAGACAGCAATATCCCCTTTGAGACAAGTCGGCTGGAGGCCGATGTATTGAATCTCGACGCAATTTGAGTGTTCCATCGTCATTACAAGGCCCTGTACGTTACAATTAACTATCATTTTTGCGTCGGATTCGAAAATCTAGACTCACAGGAGAACGACCATAAGGTGCCCGAGGCAGCAATAGACCCTTGGAGACAAGTCGGCTGGAGGCCGATGTATTGAATATCGACGCAATTTAAGTGTTCCATCGTCATTAGGAGGCCCTAAACGTTACAATTAACTAACATTTTTGCGTCGGATTCGATAGTCTAAACTCACAGGAGAACGACAATAACGTGCCCGAGTCAGCAGTAGACCGTTGGAGAAAAGTCGGTTGGAGGTCGATGTATTGGATCGCGAAGCAATTTGAGTGTTCCATCGTCATTTGGAGGCCCTGAATGTTACAATTAACTATCAGTTTCTCGTCGGATTCGAAAATCTAGACACAGCAGACGGACCATTTGGTGCCCGAGGCAGCAAGATCCCCTTGGAGACAAATCGGCTGGAGGACGATGTATTGAATCTCGACGCAATTAGAGTGTTCCATCGTCATTACAAGGCCCTGTACGTTACAATTAACTATCATTTTTGCGTCGGATTCGAAAATCTAGACTCACAGGAGAACGACCATAAGGTGCCCGAGACAGCAATATCCCCTTTGAGACAAGTCGGCTGGAGGCCGATGTATTGAATCTCGACGCAATTTGAGTGTTCCATCGGCATTACAAGGCCCTGAACGTTACAGTTAACTATCATTTTAGCGTCGGATTCGAAAATCTACTAACAGGAGAAGGATCATATGGTGCACGAGACTGCAATATCCCCTTGGATACAAGTCGGCTGGAGGTCGATGTATTGAATCTCGACGCAATTTGAATCTTCTATCGTCATTAGGAGGCCCTGAACGTTACTATTCACTATCATTTTTGCGTCGTATTCGAAAATCTAAACTCACAGGAGAACGACCATAAGGTGCTCGTGGCAGCAACAGACCCTTGGAGACAAGTCGACTGGAGGCCGATGTATTGAATATCGACGCAATTTGAGTGTTCCATCTTCATTAGGAGGCCCTAAACGTTACAACTAACTATCAGTTTTACGTCGGATTCGATAATCTAAACTCATAAGGTGCCCGAGGCAGCAACAGACTCTTGGAGACAAGTCGTCTGGAGGCCGATGTATTGAATCTCGACGCAATTTGAGTGTTCCATCGTCATTAGGAGGCCCTGAACGTTACAATTAACTATCATTTTTGCGTCGGATTCGATAGTCTAAACTCACAGGAGAACGACCATAAGGTGCCCGAGGCAGCAATAGACCGTTGGAGAAAAGTCGGCTGGAGGTCGATGTATTGGATCGCGACGCAATTTGAGTGTTCCATCGTCATTTGGAGGCCCTGAATGTTACAATTAACTATCAGTTTCTCGTCGGATTCGAAAATCTAGACTCACAGAAGACGGACCATTTGGTGCCCGAGGCAGCAAGATCCCCTTGGAGACAAATCAGCTGGAGGACGATGTATTGAATCTCGACGCAATTTGAGTGTTCTATCGTCTTTAGGAGGCCCTTAACGTTACTATTCACTATAATTTTTGCGTCGGATACGAAAATCTATACTCACAGGAGAAGGACCATAAGGTGCCCGAGACAGCAATATCCCCTTTGAGACAAGTCGGCTGGAGGCCGATGTATTGAATCTCGACGCAATTTGAGTGTTCCATCGTCATTACAAGGCCCTGTACGTTACAATTAACTATCATTTTTGCGTCGGATTCGAAAATCTAGACTCACAGGAGAACGACCATAAGGTGCCCGAGACAGCAATATCCCCTTGGAGACAAGTCGGCTGGAGGCCGATGTATTGAATCTCGACGCAATTTGAGTGTTCCATCGGCATTAGGAGGCCCTGAACGTTACATTTAAGAATCAGTTTCACGTCGGATTCGAAAATCTATACTCACAAGAGAGCGAACATAAGGTGCCCGAGGCAGCAACAAACCCTTGGAGACAAGTCGGCTTTAGGCCGATGTATTGAATCTCGACGCAATTTGAGTGTCCCATGGTCATTAGGAGGCCCTAAACGTTACAATTAACTATCATTTTTGCGTCGGATTCGAAAATCTAGACTCACATGAGAGCGAACATAAGAGGCCGGAGGCAGTAATATCCCCATGGAGATAAGTCGGCTGGAGGACGATGTATGAATGTCGACGCAATTTGTGTGTCCCATCGTCATTAGGAGGCCCTAAACGTTACAATTAACTATCAATTTTGCGTCGGATTCGACAATCTAAACTCACACGAGAACGACCATAAAGTGCCCGAGGCAGCAACAGACCCTTGGAGACAAGTCGGCTGGAGGCCGATGTATTGAATCTCGACGCAATTTGAGTCTTCTATCGTCATTAGGAGGCCCTAAACGTTACAATTAACTATCATTTTTGCGTCGGATTCGATAATCTAAACCCACAGGAGAACGACCATAAGGTGCCCGAATCAGCAACAGACCCTTGGAGACAATTCGACTGGAGGCCGATGTATTGAATATCGACGAAATTTGAGTGTTCCATCGTCATTAGGAGGCCCTAAACGTTACAACTATCAGTTTTACGTCGGATTCGATAATCTAAACTCACAGGAGACGACCATAAGGTGCCCGAGGCAGCAACAGAGTCTTGGAGACAAGTCGGCTGGAGGCCGATGTATTGAATCTCGACGCAATTTGAGTGTTCCATCGTCATTACAAGGCCCTGAACGATACAATTAACTATCATTTTTGCGTCGGATTCGAAAATCTATACTCACAGGAGAAGGACCATAAGGTGCCCGAGACAGCAATATCCCCTTTGAGACAAGTCGGCTGGAGGCCGATGTATTGAATCTCGACGCAATTTGAATCTTCTATCGTCATTAGGAGGCCCTGAACGTTACTATTCACTATCATTTTTGCGTCGTATTCGAAAATCTAAACTCACAGGAGAACGACCATAAGGTGCTCGAGGCAGCAACAGACCCTTGGAGACAAGTCGACTGGAGGCCGATGTATTGAATATCGACGAAATTTGAGTGTTCCATCGTCATTAGGAGGCCCTAAACGTTACAATTTTTGCGTCGGATTCGATAATCTAAACTCACAGGAGAACGACCATAAGGTGCCCGAGGCAGCAACAGACTCTTGGAGACAAGTCGGCTGGAGGCCGATGTATTGAATCTCGACGCAATTTGAGTGTACCATCGTCATTACAAGGCCCTGAACGATACAATTAACTATCATTTTTGCGTCGGATTCGAAAATCTAGACTCACAGAAGAAGGATCATATTGTGCCCGAGACAGCAATTACCCTTGGAGACAAGTCGGCTGGAGGCCGATGTATTGAATCTCGACGCAATTTGAGTGTTCCATCGTCATTAGGAGGCCCTGAACGTTACAATTAACTATCAGTTTCGCGTCGGATTCGAAAATCTAGACTCACAGGAGAACGACCATAAGGTGCCCGAGGCAGCAATAGACCCTTGGAGACAAGTCGGCTGGAGGCCGATGTATTGAATATCGACGCAATTTAAGTGTTCCATCGTCATTAGGAGGCCCTAAACGTTACAATTAACTATCATTTTTGCGTCGGATTCGATAGTCTAAACTCACAGGAGAACGACCATAAGGTGCCCGAGTCAGCAGTAGACCGTTGGAGAAAAGTCGGTTGGAGGTCGATCTATTGGATCGCGAAGCAATTTGAGTGTTCCATCGTCATTTGGAGGCCCTGAATGTTACAATTAACTATCAGTTTCTCGTCGGATTCGAAAATCTAGACTCACAGCAGACGGACCATTTGGTG
Source organism: Schistocerca serialis cubense (assembly GCF_023864345.2). Classification (NCBI taxonomy): domain Eukaryota; kingdom Metazoa; phylum Arthropoda; class Insecta; order Orthoptera; family Acrididae; genus Schistocerca; species Schistocerca serialis. The sequence continues at coordinate 59,771,652 of NW_026047583.1, forward strand.
CCCGAGGCAGCAAGATCCCCTTGGAAACAAATCGGCTGGAGGACGATGTATTGAATCTCGACACAATTTGAGTGTTCCATCGTCATTACAAGGCCCTGTACGTTACAATTAACTATCATTTTTGCGTCGGATTCGAAAATCTAGACTCACAGGAGATCGACCATAAGGTGCCCGAGACAGCAATATCCCCTTTGAGACAAGTCGGCTGGAGGCCGATGTATTGAATCTCGACGCAATTTGAGTGTTCCATCGGCATTACAAGGCCCTGAACGTTACAGTTAACTATCATTTTAGCGTCGGATTCGAAAATCTACTAACAGGAGAAGGATCATATGGTGCACGAGACTGCAATATCCCCTTGGATACAAGTCGGCTGGTGGTCGATGTATTGAATCTCGACGCAATTTGAATCTTCTATCGTCATTAGGAGGCCCTGAACGTTACTATTCACTATCATTTTTGCGTCGTATTCGAAATTCTAAACTCACAGGAGAACGACCATAAGGTGCTCGAGGCAGCAACAGACCCTTGGAGACAAGTCGACTGGAGGCCGATGTATTGAATATCGACTAAATTTGAGTGTTCCATCGTCATTAGGAGGCCCTATACGTTACAATTAACTATCATTTTTGCGTCGGATTCGATAATCTAAACTCACAGGAGAACGACCATAAGGTGCCCGAGGCAGCAATAGACCGTTGGAGAAAAGTCGGCTGGAGGTCGATGTATTGGATCGCGACGCAATTTGAGTGTTCCATCGTCGTTAGGAGGCCCTAAACGTTACAACTAACTATCAGTTTTACGTCGGATTCGATAATCTAAACTCACAGGAGACGACCATAAGGTGCCCGAGGCAGCAACAGAGTCTTGGAGACAAGTCGGCTGGAGGCCGATGTATTGAATCTCGACGCAATTTGAGTGTTCCATCGTCATTACAAGGCCCTGAACGATACAATTAACTATCATTTTTGCGTCGGATTCGAAAATCTATACTCACAGGAGAAGGACCATAAGGTGCCCGAGACAGCAATATCCCCTTTGAGACAAGTCGGCTGGAGGCCGATGTATTGAATCTCGACGCAATTTGAGTGTTCCATCGTCATTACAAGGCCCTGTACGTTACAATTAACTATCATTTTTGCGTCGGATTCGAAAATCTAGACTCACAGGAGAACGACCATAAGGTGCCCGAGGCAGCAATAGACCCTTGGAGACAAGTCGGCTGGAGGCCGATGTATTGAATCTCGACGCAATTTGAGTGTTCCATCGTCATTACAAGGCCCTGAACGATACAATTAACTATCATTTTTGCGTCGGATTCGAAAATCTATACTCACAGGAGAAGGACCATAAGGTGCCCGAGACAGCAATATCCCCTTGGATACAAGTCGGTTGGAGGTCGATGTATTGGATCGCGAAGCAATTTGAGTGTTCCATCGTCATTTGGAGGCCCTGAATGTTACAGTTAACTATCAGTTTCTCGTCGGATTCGAAAATCTAGACACAGCAGACGGACCATTTGGTGCCCGAGGCAGCAAGATCCCCTTGGAGACAAATCGGCTGGAGGACGATGTATTGAATCTCGACGCAATTAGAGTGTTCCATCGTCATTACAAGGCCCTGTACGTTACAATTAACTATCATTTTTGCGTCGGATTCGAAAATCTAGACTCACAGGAGAACGACCATAAGGTGCCCGAGACAGCAATATCCCCTTTGAGACAAGTCGGCTGGAGGCCGATGTATTGAATCTCGACGCAATTTGAATCTTCTATCGTCATTAGGAGGCCCTGAACGTTACTATTCACTATCATTTTTGCGTCGTATTCGAAAATCTAAACTCACAGGAGAACGACCATAAGGTGCTCGAGGCAGCAACAGACCCTTGGAGACAAGTCGACTGGAGGCCGATGTATTGAATATCGACGCAATTTGAGTGTTCCATCGTCATTAGGAGGCCCTAAACGTTACAACTAACTATCAGTTTTACGTCGGATTCGATAATCTAAACTCATAAGGTGCCCGAGGCAGCAACAGACTCTTGGAGACAAGTCGGCTGGAGGCCGATGTATTGAATCTCGACGCAATTTGAGTGTTCCATCGTCATTAGGAGGCCCTGAACGTTACAATTAACTATCATTTTTGCGTCGGATTCGATAGTCTAAACTCACAGGAGAACGACCATAAGGTGCCCGAGGCAGCAATAGACCGTTGGAGAAAAGTCGGCTGGAGGTCGATGTATTGGATCGCGACGCAATTTGAGTGTTCCATCGTCATTTGGAGGCCCTGAATGTTACAATTAACTATCAGTTTCTCGTCGGATTCGAAAATCTAGACTCACAGAAGACGGACCATTTGGTGCCCGAGGCAGCAAGATCCCCTTGGAGACAAATCAGCTGGAGGACGATGTATTGAATCTCGACGCAATTTGAGTGTTCTATCGTCTTTAGGAGGCCCTTAACGTTACTATTCACTATAATTTTTGCGTCGGATACGAAAATCTATACTCACAGGAGAAGGACCATAAGGTGCCCGAGACAGCAATATCCCCTTTGAGACAAGTCGGCTGGAGGCCGATGTATTGAATCTCGACGCAATTTGAGTGTTCCATCGTCATTACAAGGCCCTGTACGTTACAATTAACTATCATTTTTGCGTCGGATTCGAAAATCTAGACTCACAGGAGAACGACCATAAGGTGCCCGAGACAGCAATGTCCCCTTGGAGACAAGTCGGCTGGAGGCCGATGTATTGAATCTCGACGCAATTTGAGTGTTCCATCGGCATTAGGAGGCCCTGAACGTTACATTTAAGAATCAGTTTCACGTCGGATTCGAAAATCTATACTCACAAGAGAGCGAACATAAGGTGCCCGAGGCAGCAACAAACCCTTGGAGACAAGTCGGCTTTAGGCCGATGTATTGAATCTCGACGCAATTTGAGTGTCCCATGGTCATTAGGAGGCCCTAAACGTTACAATTAACTATCATTTTTGCGTCGGATTCGAAAATCTAGACTCACATGAGAGCGAACATAAGAGGCCGGAGGCAGTAATATCCCCATGGAGATAAGTCGGCTGGAGGACGATGTATGAATGTCGACGCAATTTGTGTGTCCCATCGTCATTAGGAGGCCCTAAACGTTACAATTAACTATCAATTTTGCGTCGGATTCGACAATCTAAACTCACACGAGAACGACCATAAAGTGCCCGAGGCAGCAACAGACCCTTGGAGACAAGTCGGCTGGAGGCCGATGTATTGAATCTCGACGCAATTTGAGTCTTCTATCGTCATTAGGAGGCCCTAAACGTTACAATTAACTATCATTTTTGCGTCGGATTCGATAATCTAAACCCACAGGAGAACGACCATAAGGTGCCCGAATCAGCAACAGACCCTTGGAGACAATTCGACTGGAGGCCGATGTATTGAATATCGACGAAATTTGAGTGTTCCATCGTCATTAGGAGGCCCTAAACGTTACAACTATCAGTTTTACGTCGGATTCGATAATCTAAACTCACAGGAGACGACCATAAGGTGCCCGAGGCAGCAACAGAGTCTTGGAGACAAGTCGGCTGGAGGCCGATGTATTGAATCTCGACGCAATTTGAGTGTTCCATCGTCATTACAAGGCCCTGAACGATACAATTAACTATCATTTTTGCGTCGGATTCGAAAATCTATACTCACAGGAGAAGGACCATAAGGTGCCCGAGACAGCAATATCCCCTTTGAGACAAGTCGGCTGGAGGCCGATGTATTGAATCTCGACGCAATTTGAGTGTTCCATCGTCATTATAAGGCCCTGTACGTTACAATTAACTATCATTTTTGCGTCGGATTCGAAAATCTAGACTCACAGGAGAACGACCATAAGGTGCCCGAGGCAGCAATAGACCCTTGGAGACAAGTCGGCTGGAGGCCGATGTATTGAATATCGACGCAATTTAAGTGTTCCATCGTCATTAGGAGGCCCTAAACGTTACAATTAACTAACATTTTTGCGTCGGATTCGATAGTCTAAACTCACAGGAGAACGACAATAAGGTGCCCGAGTCAGCAGTAGACCGTTGGAGAAAAGTCGGTTGGAGGTCGATGTATTGGATCGCGAAGCAATTTGAGTGTTCCATCGTCATTTGGAGGCCCTGAATGTTACAATTAACTATCAGTTTCTCGTCGGATTCGAAAATGTAGACTCACAGCAGACGGACCATTTGGTGCCCGAGGCAGCAAGATCCCCTTGGAGACAAATCGGCTGGAGGACGATGTATTGAATCTCGACGCAATTAGAGTGTTCCATCGTCATTACAAGGCCCTGTACGTTACAATTAACTATCATTTTTGCGTCGGATTCGAAAATCTAGACTCACAGGAGAACGACCATAAGGTGCCCGAGACAGCAATATCCCCTTTGAGACAAGTCGGCTGGAGGCCGATGTATTGAATCTCGACGCAATTTGAGTGTTCCATCGGCATTACAAGGCCCTGAACGTTACAGTTAACTATCATTTTAGCGTCGGATTCGAAAATCTACTAACAGGAGAAGGATCATATGGTGCACGAGACTGCAATATCCCCTTGGATACAAGTCGGCTGGAGGTCGATGTATTGAATCTCGACGCAATTTGAATCTTCTATCGTCATTAGGAGGCCCTGAACGTTACTATTCACTATCATTTTTGCGTCGTATTCGAAAATCTAAACTCACAGGAGAACGACCATAAGGTGCTCGAGGCAGCAACAGACCCTTGGAGACAAGTCGACTGGAGGCCGATGTATTGAATATCGACGCAATTTGAGTGTTCCATCGTCATTAGGAGGCCCTAAACGTTACAACTAACTATCAGTTTTACGTCGGATTCGATAATCTAAACTCATAAGGTGCCCGAGGCAGCAACAGACTCTTGGAGACAAGTCGGCTGGAGGCCGATGTAATGAATCTCGACGCAATTTGAGTGTTCCATCGTCATTAGGAGGCCCTGAACGTTACAATTAACTATCATTTTTGCGTCGGATTCGATAGTCTAAACTCACAGGAGAACGACCATAAGGTGCCCGAGGCAGCAATAGACCGTTGGAGAAAAGTCGGCTGGAGGTCGATGTATTGGATCGCGACGCAATTTGAGTGTTCCATCGTCATTTGGAGGCCCTGAATGTTACAATTAACTATCAGTTTCTCGTCGGATTCGAAAATCTAGACTCACAGAAGACGGACCATTTGGTGCCCGAGGCAGCAAGATCCCCTTGGAGACAAATCAGCTGGAGGACGATGTATTGAATCTCGACGCAATTTGAGTGTTCTATCGTCTTTAGGAGGCCCTTAACGTTACTATTCACTATAATTTTTGCGTCGGATACGAAAATCTATACTCACAGGAGAAGGACCATAAGGTGCCCGAGACAGCAATATCCCCTTTGAGACAAGTCGGCTGGAGGCCGATGTATTGAATCTCGACGCAATTTGAGTGTTCCATCGTCATTACAAGGCCCTGTACGTTACAATTAACTATCATTTTTGCGTCGGATTCGAAAATCTAGACTCACAGGAGAACGACCATAAGGTGCCCGAGACAGCAATATCCCCTTGGAGACAAGTCGGCTGGAGGCCGATGTATTAAATCTCGACGCAATTTGAGTGTTCCATCGGCATTAGGAGGCCCTGAACGTTACATTTAAGAATCAGTTTCACGTCGGATTCGAAAATCTATACTCACAAGAGAGCGAACATAAGGTGCCCGAGGCAGCAACAAACCCTTGGAGACAAGTCGGCTTTAGGCCGATGTATTGAATCTCGACGCAATTTGAGTGTCCCATGGTCATTAGGAGGCCCTAAACGTTACAATTAACTATCATTTTTGCGTCGGATTCGAAAATCTAGACTCACATGAGAGCGAACATAAGAGGCCGGAGGCAGTAATATCCCCATGGAGATAAGTCGGCTGGAGGACGATGTATGAATGTCGACGCAATTTGTGTGTCCCATCGTCATTAGGAGGCCCTAAACGTTACAATTAACTATCAATTTTGCGTCGGATTCGACAATCTAAACTCACACGAGAACGACCATAAAGTGCCCGAGGCAGCAACAGACCCTTGGAGACAAGTCGGCTGGAGGCCGATGTATTGAATCTCGACGCAATTTGAGTGTTCCATCGTCATTAGGATTCCCTGAACGTTACAATTAACTATCATTTTTGCGTCGTATTCGATAATCTAAACTCACAGGAGAACGACCATAAGGTGCCCGAGACAGCAACAGACCCTTGGAGACAATTCGACTGGAGGCCGATGTATTGAATATCGACGAAATTTGAGTGTTCCATCGTCATTAGGAGGCCCTAAACGTTACAACTAACTATCATTTTTGCGTCGGATTCGATAATCTAAACTCACAGGAGAACGACCATAAGGTGCCCGAGGCAGCAACAGACACTTGGAGACAAGTCGGCTGGAGGCCGATGTATTGAATCTCGACGTAATTTGAGTGTTCCATCGTCATTAGGAGGCCCTAAACGTTACAATTAACTATCATTTTTGCGTCGGATTCGATAATCTAAACTCACAGGAGACGACCATAAGGTGCCCGAGGCAGCAACAGACTCTTGGAGACAAGTCGGCTGGAGGCCGATGTATTGAATCTCGACGCAATTTGAGTGTACCATCGTCATTACAAGGCCCTGAACGATACAATTAACTATCATTTTTGCGTCGGATTCGAAAATCTAGACTCACAGAAGAAGGATCATATTGTGCCCGAGACAGCAATTACCCTTGGAGACCAGTCGGCTGGAGGCCGATGTATTGAATCTCGACGCAATTTGAGTGTTCCATCGTCATTACAAGGCCCTGTACGTTACAATTAACTATCATTTTTGCGTCGGATTCGAAAATCTAGACTCACAGGAGATCGACCATAAGGTGCCCGAGACAGCAATATCCCCTTTGAGACAAGTCGGCTGGAGGCCGATGTATTGAATCTCGACGCAATTTGAGTGTTCCATCGGCATTACAAGGCCCTGAACGTTACAGTTAACTATCATTTTAGCGTCGGATTCGAAAATCTACTAACAGGAGAAGGATCATATGGTGCACGAGACTGCAATATCCCCTTGGATACAAGTCGGCTGGAGGTCGATGTATTGAATCTCGACGCAATTTGAATCTTCTATCGTCATTAGGAGGCCCTGAACGTTACTATTCACTATCATTTTTGCGTCGTATTCGAAAATCTAAACTCACAGGAGAACGACCATAAGGTGCTCGAGGCAGCAACAGACCCTTGGAGACAAGTCGACTGGAGGCCGATGTATTGAATATCGACTAAATTTGAGTGTTCCATCGTCATTAGGAGGCCCTAAACGTTACAATTAACTATCATTTTTGCGTCGGATTCGATAATCTAAACTCACAGGAGAACGACCATAAGGTGCCCGAGGCAGCAATAGACCGTTGGAGAAAAGTCGGCTGGAGGTCGATGTATTGGATCGCGACGCAATTTGAGTGTTCCATCGTCATTAGGAGGCCCTAAACGCTACAACTAACTATCAGTTTTACGTCGGATTCGATAATCTAAACTCACAGGAGACGACCATAAGGTGCCCGAGGCAGCAACAGAGTCTTGGAGACAAGTCGGCTGGAGGCCGATGTATTGAATCTCGACGCAATTTGAGTGTTCCATCGTCATTACAAGGCCCTGAACGATACAATTAACTATCATTTTTGCGTCGGATTCGAAAATCTAGACTCACAGAAGAAGGATCTTATTGTGCCCGACACAGCAATTACTCTTGGAGACAAGTCGGCTGGAGGCCGATGTATTGAATCTCGACGCAATTTGAGTGTTCCATCGTCATTAGGAGGCCCTGAACGTTACAATTAACTATCATTTTTGCGTCGGATTCGATAGTCTAAACTCACAGGAGAACGACCATAAGGTGCTCGAGGCAGCAATAGACCGTTGGAGAAAAGTCGGCTGGAGGTCGATGTATTGGATCGCGACGCAATTTGAGTGTTCCATCGTCATTTGGAGGCCCTGAATGTTACAATTAACTATCAGTTTCTCGTCGGATTCGAAAATCTAGACTCACAGCAGACGGACCATTTGGTGCCCGAGGCAGCAAGATCCCCTTGGAGACAAATCAGCTGGAGGACGATGTATTGAATCTCAACGCAATTTGAGTGTTCTATCGTCTTTAGGAGGCCCTTAACGTTACTATTCACTATAATTTTTGCGTCGGATACGAAAATCTATACTCACAGGAGAAGGACCATAAGGTGCCCGAGACAACAATATCCCCTTTGAGACAAGTCGGCTGGAGGCCGATGTATTGAATCTCGACGCAATTTGAGTGTTCCATCGTCATTACAAGGCCCTGTACGTTACAATTAACTATCATTTTTGCGTCGGATTCGAAAATCTAGACACACAGGAGAACGACCATAAGGTGCCCGAGACAGCAATATCCCCTTGGAGACAAGTCGGCTGGAGGCCGATGTATAGAATCTCGACGCAATTTGAGTGTTCCATCGGCATTAGGAGGCCCTGAACGTTACATTTAAGAATCAGTTTCACGTTGGATTCGAAAATCTAGACTCACAAGAGAGCGAACATAAGGTGCCCGAGGCAGCAACAAACCCTTGGAGACATTCGGCTTTAGGCCGATGTATTGAATCTCGACGCAATTTGAGTGTCCCATGGTCATTAGGAGGCCCTAAACGTTACAATTAACTATCATTTTTGCGTCGGATTCGAAAATCTAGACTCACATGAGAGCGAACATAAGAGGCCGGAGGCAGTAATATCCCCATGGAGACAAGTCGGCTGGAGGACGATGTATTGAATCTCGACGCAATTTGTGTGTCCCATCGTCATTAGGAGGCCCTAAACGTTACAATTAACTATCAATTTTGCGTCGGATTCGACAATCTAAACTCACACGAGAACGACCATAAAGTGCCCGAGGCAGCAACAGACGCTTGGAGACAAGTCGGCTGGAGGCCGATGTATTGAATCTCGACGCAATTTGAGTGTTCCATCGTCATTACAAGGCCCTGTACGCTACAATTAACTATCAGTTTCGCGTCGGATTCGAAAATCTAGACTCACAGGAGAACGACCATAAGGTGCCCGAGGCAGCAATAGACCCTTGGAGACAAGTCGGCTGGAGGCCGATGTATTGAATATCGACGCAATTTAAGTGTTCCATCGCATTAGGAGGCCCTAAACGTTACAATTAACTATCATTTTTGCGTCGGATTCGATAGTCTAAACTCACAGGAGAACGACCATAAGGTGCCCGAGGCAGCAGTAGACCGTTGGAGAAAAGTCGGTTGGAGGTCGATGTATTGGATCGCGAAGCAATTTGAGTGTTCCATCGTCATTTGGAGGCCCTGAATGTTACAATTAACTATCAGTTTCTCGTCGGATTCGAAAATCTAGACTCACAGCAGACGGACTATTTGGTGCCCGAGGCAGCAAGATCCCCTTGGAGACAAATCGGCTGGAGGACGATGTATTGAATCTCGACGCAATTTGAGTGTTCCATCGTCATTACAAGGCCCTGTACGTTACAATTTACTATCATTTTTGCGTCGGATTCGAAAATCTAGGCTCACAGGAGAACGACCATAGGGTGCCCGAGACAGCAATATCCCCTTGGAGACAAGTCGGCTGGAGGCCGATGTATTGAATCTCGACGCAATTTGAGTGTTCCATCGGAATTACAAGGCTCTGAACATTACAGTTAACTATCACTTTAGCGTCGGATTCGAAAATCTACTAACAGGAGAAGGATCAGATGGTGCACGAGACTGCAATATCCCCTTGGATACAAGTCGGCTGGAGGTCGATGTATTGAATCTCGACGCAATTTGAATCTTCTATCGTCATTAGGAGGCCCTGAACGTTACTATTCACTATCATTTTTGCGTCGGATTCGAAAATCCAAACTCACAGGAGAACGACCATAAGGTGCCCGAGGCAGCAAATAGACCCTTGGAGACAAGTCGGCTGGAGGTCGATGTATTGGATCGCGACGCAAATTGAGTGTTCCATCGTCATTTGGAGGCCCTGAATGTTACAATTAACTACCAGTTTCTCGTCGGATTCGAAAATCTAGACTCAACATGAGAGCGAACATAAGGTGCCCGAGGCAGCAACAGACCCTTGGAGACAAGTCGGCTTTAGGTCGATGTATTGGATCGCGACGCAATTTGAGTGTTCCATCGTCATTAGGAGGCCCTAAACGTTACAATTAACTATCATTTTTGCGTCGGATTCGATAATCTAAACTCACAGGAGAACGACCATAAGGTGCCCGAGGCAGCAATAGACCGTTGGAGAAAAGTCGGCTGGAGGTCGATGTATTGGATCGCGACGCAATTTGAGTGTTCCATCGTCATTTGGAGGCCCTGAATGTTACAATTAACTATCAGTGTCTCGTCGGATTCGAAAATCTAGACTCACAGCAGACGGACCATTTGGTGCCCGAGGCAGCAAGATCCCCTTGGAGACAAATCGGCTGGAAGACGATGTATTGAATCTCGACGCAATTTGAGTGTTCTATCGTCATTAGGAAGCCCTGAACGTTACTATTCACTATCATTTTTGCGTCGGATTCGAAAATCTATACTCACAGGAGAAGGACCATAAGGTGCCCGAGACAGCAATATCCCCTTTGAGACAAGTCGGCTGGAGGCCGATGTATTGAATCACGACGCAATTTGAGTGTTCCATCGTCATTACAAGGCCCTGTACGTTACAATTAACTATCATTTTTGCGTCGGATTCGAAAATCTAGACTCACAGGAGAACGACCATAAGGTGCCCGAGGCAGCAACAGACCCTTGGAGACAAGTCGGCTTTAGGTCGATGTATTGGATCGCGACGCAATTTGAGTGCTCCATCGTCATTAGGAGGCCCTAAACGTTACATTTAAGAATCAGTTTCACGTCGGATTCGAAAATCTAGACTCACATGAGAGCGAACATAAGGTGCCCGAGGCAGCAACAGACCCTTGGAGACAAGTCGGCTTTAGGTCGATGTATTGGATCGCGACGCAATTTGAGTGTTCCATCGTCATTAGGAGGCCCTAAACGTTACAATTAACTATCATTTTTGCGTCGGATTCGATAATCTAAACTCACAGGAGAACGACCATAAGGTGCCCGAGGCAGCAATAGACCGTTGGAGAAAAGTCGGCTGGAGGTCGATGTATTGGATCGCGACGCAATTTGAGTGTTCCATCGTCATTTGGAGGCCCTGAATGTTACAATTAACTATCAGTGTCTCGTCGGATTCGAAAATCTAGTCTCACAGCAGACGGACCATTTGGTGCCCGAGGCAGCAAGATCCCCTTGGAGACAAATCGGCTGGAAGACGATGTATTTAATCTCGACGCAATTTGAGTGTTCTATCGTCATTAGGAGGCCCTGAACGTTACTATTCACTATCATTTTTGCGTCGGATTCGAAAATCTATACTCACAGGAGAAGGACCATAAGGTGCCCGAGACAGCAATATCCCCTTTGAGACAAGTCGGCTGGAGGCCGATGTATTGAATCTCGACGCAATTTGAGTGTTCCATCGTCATTACAAGGCCCTGTACGTTACAATTAACTATCATTTTTGCGTCGGATTCGAAAATCTAGACTCACAGGAGAACGACCATAAGGTGCCCGAGACAGCAATATCCCCTTGGAGACAAGTCGGCTGGAGGCCGATGTATGGAATCTCGACGCAATTTGAGTGTTCCATCGGCATTAGGAGGCCCTGAACGTTACATTTAAGAATCAGTTTCACGTCGGATTCGAAAATCTAGACTCACATGAGAGCGAACATAATGTGCCCGAGGCAGCAACAGACCCTTGGAGACAAGTCGGCTTTAGGTCGATGTATTGGATCGCGACGCAATTTGAGTGTTCCATCGTCATTAGGAGGCCCTAAACGTTACAATTAACTATCATTTTTGCGTCGGATTCGATAATCTAAACTCACAGGAGAACGACCCTAAGGTGCCCGAGGCAGCAACAGACACTTGGAGACAAGTCGGCTGGAATCCGATGTATTGAATTTCGACGCAATTTGAGTGTTCCATCGTCATTAGGAGGCCCTGAACGTTAATTTAACTATCAGTTTCGCGTCGGATTCGATAAATCTAGACTCACAGGAGAACGACCATAAGGTGCCCGAGGCAGCAATAGACCCTTGGAGACAAGTCGGCTCGAGGCCGATGTATTGAATATCGACGCAATTTGAGTGTTTCATCGTCATTAGGAGGCCCTAAACGTTACAATTAACTATCATTTTTGCGTCGGATTCGATAATCTAAACTCACAGGAGAACGACCATAAGGTGCCCGAGGCAGCAACAGACCGTTGGAGAAAAGTCGGCTGGAGGTCGATGTATTGGATCGCGACGCAATTTGAGTGTTCCATCGTCATTTGGAGGTCCTGAACGTTACAGTTAACTATCATTTTAGCGTCGGATTCGAAAATCTACTAACAGGAGAAGGATCATATGGTGCACGAGACTGCAACATCCCCTTGGATACAAGTCGGCTGGAGGTCGATGTATTGAATCTCGACGCAATTTGAATCTTCTATCGTCATTAGGAGGCCCTGAACGTTACTATTCACTATCATTTTTGCGTCGGATTCGAAAATCCAAACTCACAGAACGACCATAAGGTGCCCGAGGCAGCAATAGACCCTTGGAGACAAGTCGGCTGGAGGCCGATGTATTGAATATCGACGCAATTTGAGTGTTCCATCGTCATTAGGAGGCCCTAAACGTTACAATTAACTATCATTTCTGCGTCGGATTCGATAGTCTAAAGTCACAGGAGAACGACCACAAGGTGCCCGAGGCAGCAATAGACAGTTGGAGAATAGTCGGCTGGAGGTCGATGTATTGGATCGCGACGCAATTTGAGTGTTCCATCGTCATTTGGAGGCCCTGAATGTTACAATTAACTATCAGTTTCTCGTCGGACTCGAAAATCTAGACTCACAGCAGACGGACCATTTGGTGCCCGAGGCAGCAAGATCCCCTTGGCGACAAATCGGCTGGAAGACGATGTATTGAATCTCGACGCAATTTGAGTGTTCTATCGTCATTAGGAGGCCCTGAACGTTACTATTCACTATCATTTTTGCGTCGGATTCGAAAATCTATACTCACAGGAGAAGGACCATAAGGTGCCCGAGACAGCAATATCCCCTTTGAGACAAGTCGGCTGGAGGCCGATGTATTGAATCTCGACGCAATTTGAGTGTTCCATCGTCATTACAAGGCCCTGTACGTTACAATTAACTATCATTTTTGCGTCGGATTCGAAAATCTAGACTCACAGGAGAACAACCATAAGGTGCCCGAGGCAGCAATAGACCCTTGGAGACAAGTCGGCTGGAGGGCGATGTATTGAATCTCGACGCAATTTGAGTGTTCCATCGGCATTAGGAGGCCCTGAACGTTACATTTAAGAATCAGTTTCACGTCGGATTCGAAAATCTAGACTCACAAGAGAGCAAACATAAGGTGCCCGAGGCAGCAACAGACCCTTGGAGACAAGTCGGCTTTTGGCCGATGTGTTGAATCTCGACGCAATTTGAGTGTCCCATCGTCATTAGGAGGCCCTAAACGTTACAATTAACTATCATTTTTGCGTCGGATTCGAAAATCTAGACTCACATGAGAGCGAACATAAGAGGCCGGAGGCAGTAATATCCCCATGGAGACAAGTCGGCTGGAGGACGATGTATTGAATCTCGACGCAATTTGAGTGTTCCATCGTCATTTGGAGGCCCTGAATGTTACAATTAACTATGAGTTTCTCGTCGGATTCGAAAATCTAGACTCACAGCAGACGGACCATTTGGTGCCCGGGGCAGCAAGATCCCCTTGGAGACAAATCGGCTGGAAGACGATGTATTGAATCTCGACGCAATTTGAGTGTTCTATCGTCATTAGGAGGCCCTAAACGTTTCAACTAACTATCATTTTTGCGTCGGATTCGATAATCTAAACTCACAGGAGACGACCACAAGGTGCCCGAGGCAGCAACAGACTCTTGGAGACAAGTCGGCTGGAGGCCGATGTATTGAATCTCGACGCAATTTGAGTGTTCCATCGGCATTAGGAGGCCCTGAACGTTACATTTAAGAATCAGTTTCACGTCGGATTCGAAAATCTAGACTCACAAGAGAGCGAACATAAGGTGCCCGAGGCAGCAACAGACCCTTGGAGAGAAGTCGGCTTTAGGCCGATGTAGTGAATCTCGACGCAATTTGAATGTCCCATCGTCATTAGGAGGCCCTAAACGTTACAATTAACTATCATTTTTGCGTCGGATTCGAAAATCTAGACTCACATGAGAGCGAACATAAGAGGCCGGAGGCATTAATATCCCCATGGAGACAAGTCGGCTGGAGGACGATGTATTGAATCTCGACGCAATTTGTGTGTCCCATCGTCATTAGAAGGCCCTAAACGTTACAATTAACTATCAATTTTGCGTCGGATTCGATAATCTAAACTCACAGGAGAACGACCATAAGGTGCCCGAGGCAGCAACAGACCCTTGGAGACAAGTCGACTGGAGGCCGATGTATTGAATATCGACGAAATTTGAGTGTTCCATCGTCATTAGGAGGCCCTAAACGTTACAATTAACTATCATTTTTGCGTCGGATTCGATAATCTAAACTCCCAGGAGACGACCATAAGGTGCCCGAGGCAGCAACAGACTCTTGGAGACAAGTCGGCTGGAGGCCGATGTTTTGAATCTCGACGCAATTTGAGTGTTCCATCGTCATTACAAGGCCCTGAACGATACAATTAACTATCATATTTGCGTCGGATACGAAAATCTAGACTCACAGAAGAAGGATCATATTGTGCCCGAGACAGCAATTACCCTTGGAGACAAATCGGCTGGAGGACGATGTATTGAATCTCGACGCAATTTGAGTGTTCCATCGTCATTACAAGGCCCTGTACGTTACAATTAACTATCATTTTTGCGTCGGATTCGAAAATCTAGACTCACAGGAGAACGACCATAAGGTGCCCGAGACAGCAATATCCCCTTGGAGACAAGTCGGCTGGAGGCCGATGTATTGAATCTCGACGCAATTTGAGTGTTCCATCGTCATTACAAGGCCCTGTACGTTACAATTAACTATCATTTTGCGTCGGATTCGAAAATCTAGACTCACAGGAGAACGACCATGAGGTGCCCGAGACAGCAATATCCCCTTGGAGACAAGTCGGCTGGAGGCCGATGTATTGAATCTCGACGCAATTTGAGTGTTCCATCGGCATTAGGAGGCCCTGAACGTTACAGTTAACTATCATTTTAGCGTCGGATTCGAAAATCTACTAACAGGAGAAGGATCATATGGTGCACGAGACTGCAATATCCCCTTGGATACAAGTCGGCTGGAGGTCGGTGTGTTGAATCTCGACGCAATTTGAATCTTCTATCGTCATTAGGAGGCCCTGAACGTTACTATTCACTATCATTTTTGCGTCGGATTCGAAAATCTAAACTCACAGGAGAACGACCATAAGGTGCCCGAGGCAGCAACAGACTCTTGGAGACAAGTCGGCTGGAGGCCGATGTATTGAATCTCGACGCAATTTGAGTGTTCCATCGTCATTAGGAGGCCCTAAACGTTTCAACTATCATTTTTGCGTCGGATTCGATAATCTAAACTCACAGGAGACGACCACAAGGTGCCCGTGGCAGCAACAGACTCTTGGAGACAAGTCGGCTGGAGGCCGATGTATTGAATCTCGACGCAATTTGAGTGTTCCATCGGCATTAGGAGGCCCTGAACGTTACATTTAAGAATCAGTTTCACGTCGGATTCGAAAATCTAGACTCACAAGAGAGCGAACATAAGGTGCCCGAGGCAGCAACAGACCCTTGGAGAGAAGTCGGCTTTAGGCCGATGTAGTGAATCTCGACGCAATTTGAATGTCCCATCGTCATTAGGAGGCCCTAAACGTTACAATTAACTATCATTTTTGCGTCGGATTCGAAAATCTAGACTCACATGAGAGCGAACATAAGAGGCCGGAGGCAGTAATATCCCCATGGAGACAAGTCGGCTGGAGGACGATGTATTGAATCTCGATGCAATTTGAGTGTTCCATCGTCATTTGGAGGCCCTGAATGTTACAATTAACTATCAGTTTCTCGTCGGATTCGAAAATCTAGACTCACAGCAGACGGACCATTTGGTGCCCGGGGCAGCAAGATCCCCTTGGAGACAAATCGGCTGGAAGACGATGTATTGAATCTCGACGCAATTTGAGTGTTCTATCGTCATTAGGAGGCCCTGAACGTTACTATTCACTATCATTTTTGCGTCGGATTCGAAAATCCAAACTCACAGGAGAACGACCATAAGGTGCCCGAGGCAGCAATAGACCCTTGGAGACAAGTCGGCTGGAGGCCGATGTATTGAATCTCGACGCAATTTGAGTAATATCCCCATGGAGACAAGTCGGCTGGAGGACGATGTATTGAATCTCGACGCAATTTGTGTGTCCCATCGTCATTACAATTAACTATCATTTTAGCGTCGGATTCGAAAATCTACTAACAGGAGAAGGATCATATGGTGCACGAGACTGCAATAACCACTTGGATACAAGTCGGCTGGAAGCCGATGTATTGAATCTCGACGCAATTTGAGTGTTCCATCGTCATTAGTAGGCCCTAATCCTTACAATTAACTATCATTTTTGCGTCGGATTCCATAATCTAAACTCACAGGAGAACGACCATAAGGTGCCCGAGGCAGCAACAGACCATTGGAGACAAGTCAGCTGGAGGCCGATGTATTGAATCTCGCCGCAATTTGAGTGTCCCAACGTCATTAGGAGGCCCTAAACGTTACAATTAACTATCATTTTTGAGTCGGATTCGAAAATCTAGACTCATATGAGAGCGAACATAAGAGGCCGGAGGCAGTAATATCCCCATAGAGACAAGTCGGCTGGAGGACGATGTATTGAATCTCGACGCAATTTGAGTGTCCCCTCGTCATTAGGAGGCCCTAAACGTTACAATTAACTATCAATTTTGCGTCGGATTCGACAATCTAAACTCACAGGAGAACGACCATAAGGTGCCCGAGGCAGCAACAGACCCTTGGAGACAAGTCGGCTGGAGGCAGATGTATTGAACCTCGACGCAATTTGAGTCTTCTATCGTCATTAGGAGGCCCTAAACGTTACAATTAACTATCATGTCTGCGTCGGATTCGATAATCTAAACTCACAGGAGAACGACCATAAGGTGCCCGAGGCAGCAACAGACTCTTGGAGACAAGTCGGCTGGAGGCCGATGTATTGAATCTCGACGCAATTTGAGTGTTCCATCGTCATTACAAGGCCCTGAACGATACAATTAACTATCATTTTTGCGTCGGATTCGAAAATCTAGACTCACAGAAGAAGGATCATATTGTGCCCGAGACAGCAATTACCCTTGGAGACAAGTCGGCTGGAGGCCGATGTATTGAATCTCGACGCAATTTGAGTGTTCCATCGTCATTAGGAGGCCCTGAACGTTACAATTAACTATCAGTTTCGCGTCGGATTCGAAAATCAAGACTCACAGGAGAACGACCATAAGGTGCCCGAGGCAGCAATAGACCCTTGGAGACAAGGCGGCTGGAGGCCGATGTATTGAATCTCGACGCAATTTGAGTGTTCCATCGTCATTACAAGGCCCTAAACGTTACAATTAACTATCATTTATGCGTCGGATTCGATAGTCTAAGCTCACAGGAGAACGACCATAAGGTGCCCGAGGCAGCAATAGACCGTTGGACAAAAGTCGGCTGGAGGTCGATGTATTGGATCGCGATGCAATTTGAGTGTTCCATCGTCATTTGGAGGCCCTGATTGTTACAATTAACTATCAGTTTCTCGTCGGTTTCGAAAATCTAGACTCACAGCAGACGGACCATTTGGTGCCCGAGGCAGCAAGATCCCCTTGGAGGCAAATGGGCTGGAGGACGATGTATTGAATCTCGACGCAATTTGAGTGTTCTATCGTCATTAGGAGGCCCTGAACGTTACTATTCACTATCATTTTTGCGTCGGATTCGAAAATCTAGACTCACAGGAGAACGACCATAAGGTGCCCGAGACAGCAATATCCCCTTGGAGACAAGTCGGCTGGAGGACGATGTATTGAATCTCGACGCAATTTGAGTGATCCATCGGCATTAGGAGGCCCTGAACGTTACAGTTAACTATCATTTTAGCGTCGGATTCGAAACTCTACTAACAGGAGAAGGATCATATGGTGCACGAGACTGCAATATCCCCTTGGATACAAGTCGGCTGGAGGCCGATGTATTGAATCTCGACGCAATTTGAGTGTTCCATCGGCATTAGGAGGCCCTGAACGTTGCAATTAACTATGATTTTTGCGTCGGATTCGATAATCTAAACTCACAGGTGAACGACCATAAGGTGCCCGAGGCAGCAACAGACCCTTGGAGACAAGTCGGCTGGAGGCCGATGTATTGAATCTCGACGCAATTTGAGTGTTCCACCGTCATTACAAGTCCCTGAACGTTACAATTAACTATCATTTTTGCGTCGGATTCGAAAATCTAGACTCACAGGAGAACGACCATGAGGTGCCCGAGGCAGGAATAGACCCTTGGAGACAAGTCGGCTGGAGGTCGAAGTATTCAATCTCGACGCAATTTGAGTGTTCCATCGTCATTAAGAGGCGCTGAACGTTACAATTAAATATCATTTTTGCGTCGGATTCGATAATCTAGACTAACAGGGGAACGACCATACGGTGCCCGAGGCAGCAATAGACCCTTGGAGACAAATCGGCTGGATGCCAATGTATTGAATCTCGAGGCAATTTGAGTGTTCCATCGTCATTACAAGGCCCAGAACGTTACAATTAACTATCATTTTAGCGTCGGATTCGAAAATCTACTCACAGGAGAAGTTCATACGGTGCTCGAGACAGCAATATACCCCTTGGAGACAAATCGACTGGAGGCCGATGTATTGAATATCGACGCAATTTGAGTGTTCCATCGTCATTAGGAGGCCCTAAACGTTACAATTAACTATCATTTTTGCGTCGGATTCGTTAATCTAAACTCACAGGAGAACGACCATAAGGTCCCGAGGCAGCAACAGACCCTTGGAGACAAGTCGTCTGGAGGCCGATGTATTGAATCTCGACGCAATTTTAGTGTTCCATCGTCATTACAAGGCTCTGAACGTTACAATTAACTATCATTCTTGCGTCGGATTCGAAAATCTAGACTCACAGGAGAAGTTCATACGGTGCTCGAGACAGCAATATACCCCTTGGAGACAAGTCGGCTGGAGGCCGATGTATTGAATCTCAACGCAATTTGACTGTTCCATCGGTATTAGGAGGTCCTGAAAGTTACAATTAACAATCAGTTTCGCATCGGATTCGAAAATCTAGACTCACATGAGAGCGAACATAAGGTGCCCGAGGCAGCAACAGACCCTTGGAGACAAGTCGTCTGGAGGCCGATGTATTGAATCTCGACGCAATTTTAGTGTTCCATCGTCATTACAAGGCTCTGAACGTTACAATTAACTATCATTCTTGCGTCGGATTCGAAAATCTAGACTCACAGGAGAACGACCATATAGTGCCCGAGGCAGCAATATCCCCTTGGAGACAAATCGGCTGGAGGCCGATGTATTGAATCTCGACGCAATTTGAGTGTTCCATCGGCATTAGGAGGCCCTGAACGTTACAGTTAACTATCATTTTAGCGTCGGATTCGAAAATCTACTAACAGGAGAAGGATCATATGGTGCACGAGACTGCAATATCCCCTTGGATACAAGTCGGCTGGAGGTCGATGTATTGAATCTCGACGCAATTTGAATCTTCTATCGTCATTAGGAGGCCCTGAACGTTACTATTCACTATCATTTTTGCGTCGGATTCGATAATCCAAACTCACAGGAGAACGACCATAAGGTGCCCGAGGCAGCAATAGACCCTTGGAGACAAGTCGGCTGGAGCCCGATGTATTGAATCTCGACGCAATTTGAGTGTTCCATCGGCATTAGGAGGCCCTGAACGTTACATTTAAGAATTAGTTTCACGTCGGATTCGAAAATCTAGACTCACATGAGAGCGAACATAAGGTGCCCGAGGCAGCAACAGACCCTTGGAGACAAGTCGGCTTTAGGCCGATGTATTGAATCTCGACGCAATTTGAGTGTTCCATCGGCATTAGGAGGCCCTGAACGTTACATTTAAGAATTAGTTTCACGTCGGATTCGAAAATCTAGACTCACAGCAGACGGACCATTTGGTGCCCGAGGCAGCAAGATCCCCTTGGAGACAAATCGGATGGAGGACGATGTATTGAATCTCGACGCAACTTGAGTGTTCCATCGTCATTACAAGGCCCTGTACGTTACAATTAACTATCATTTTTGCGTCGGATTCGAAAATCTAGAGTCACAGGAGAACGACCATAAGGTGCCCGAGACAGCAATATCCCCTTGGAGACAAGTCGGCTGGAGGCCGATGTATTGAATCTCGACGCAATTTGAGTGTTCCATCGGCATTAGGAGGCCCTGAACGTTACTTTTAAGAATCAGTTTCACGTCGAATTCGAAAATCTAGACTCACATGAGAGCGAACATAAGAGGCCGGAGGCAGTAATATCCCCATGGAGACAAGTCGGCTGGAGGACGATGTATTGAATCTCGACGCAATTTGAGTGTCCCCTCGTCATTAGGAGGCCCTAAACGTTACAATTAACTATCAATTTTGCGTCGGATTCGACAATCTAAACTCACAGGAGAACGACCATAAGGTGCCCGAGGCAGCAACAGACCCTTGGAGACAAGTCGGCTGGAGGCAGATGTATTGAATCTCGACGCAATTTGAGTCTTCTATCGTCATTAGGAGGCCCTAAACGTTACAATTACCTATCATGTTTGCGTCTGATTCGATAATCTAAACACACAGGAGAACGACCGTAAGGTGCCCGAGGCAGCAACAGACTCTTGGAGACAAGTCGGCTGGAGGCCGATGTATTGAATCTCGACGCAATTTGAGTGTTCCATCGTCATTACAAGGCCCTGGACGATACAATTAACTATCATTTTTGCGTCGGATTCGAAAAGCTAGACTCACAGAAGAAGGATCATATTGAGGCCGAGACAGCAATTACCCTTGGAGACAAGTCGGCTGGAGGCCGATGTATTGAATCTCGACGCAATTTGAGTGTTCCATCGTCATTAGGAGGCCCTGAACGTTACAATTAACTATCAGTTTCGCGTCGGATTCGAAAATCTAGACTCACAGGAGAACGACCATAAGGTGCCCGAGACAGCAATATCCCCTTGGAGACAAGTCGGCTGGAGGCCGATGTATTGAATCTCGACGCAATTTGAGTGTTCCATCGTCATTACAAGGCCCTGAACGTTACAATTAACTATCATTTTAGCGTCGGATTCGAAAATCTACTCACAGGAGAAGTCCATACGGTGCTCGAGACAGCAATATACCCCTTGAAGACAAATCGACTGGAGGCCGATGTATTGAATCTCGACGCAATTTGAGTGTTCCATCGTCATTAGGAAGCCCTAAACGTTACAATTAACTATCATTTTTGTGTCAGATTCGATAATCTAAACTCACAGGAGAACGACGATAAGGTGCCCGAGGCAGCAACAGACCCTTGGAGACAAGTCGGCTGGAGGCCGATGTGTTGAATCTCGACGCAATTTGAGTGTTCCATCGTCATTACAAGGCCCTAAACGTTACAATTAACTATCATTTTTGCGTCGGATTCGATAATCTAGACTCACAGGAGAACGACCATTAGGTGCCCGAGGCAGCAATAGACCCTCGATGACAAGTCGGCTGGAGGCCGATGTATTGAATCTCGACGCAATTTGAGTGTTCCACCGTCATTACAAGTCCCTGAACGTTACAATTAACTATCATTTTTGCGTCGGATTCGAAAATCTAGACTCACAGGAGAACGACCATGAGGTGCCCGAGGCAGGAATAGACCCTTGGAGACAAGTCGGCTGGAGGTCGAAGTATTCAATCTCGACGCAATTTGAGTGTTCCATCGTCATTAAGAGGCGCTGAACGTTACAATTAAATATCATTTTTGCGTCGGATTCGATAATCTAGACTAACAGGGGAACGACCATACGGTGCCCGAGGCAGCAATAGACCCTTGGAGACAAATCGGCTGGATGCCAATGTATTGAATCTCGAGGCAATTTGAGTGTTCCATCGTCATTACAAGGCCCAGAACGTTACAATTAACTATCATTTTAGCGTCGGATTCGAAAATCTACTCACAGGAGAAGTTCATACGGTGCTCGAGACAGCAATATACCCCTTGGAGACAAATCGACTGGAGGCCGATGTACTGAATATCGATGCAATTTGAGTGTTCCATCGTCATTAGGAGGCCCTAAACGTTACAATTAACTATCATTTTTGCGTCGGATTCGTTAATCTAAACTCACAGGAGAACGACCATAAGGTCCCGAGGCAGCAACAGACCCTTGGAGACAAGTCGGCTGGAGGACGATGTATTGAATCTCGACGCAATTTAAGTGTTCCATCGTCATTACAAGGCCCTAAACGTTACAATTAACTATCATTTTTGCGTCGGATTCGATTATCTAAACTCACAGGAGAACGACCATAAGGTGCCCGAGGCTGCATAAGACCATTTGAGACAAGTCGGCTGGAGGTCGATGTATTGAATCTAGACGCAATTTGAATCTTCTATCGTCATTAGGAGGCCCTAAACGTTGCAATTAACTATCATTTTTGCGTCGGATTCAAAAATCTGCTCACAGGAGAAGTTCCTACGGTGATCGAGGCAGCAACAGACCCATGGAGACAAGTCGGCTGGAGGCCGATGTATTGAATCTCGACGCAATTTGTGTGTTCCATCGTCATTACAAGTCCCTGAACGTTACAATTAACTATCATTCTTGCGTCGGATTCGAAAACCTAGACTCACAGGAGAACGACCATAAGGTGCCCGAGGCAGCAATATCCCCTTGGAGACAAATCGGCTGGAGGCCGATGTATTGAATCTCGACGCAATTTGAGTGTTCCATCGGCATTAGGAGGCCCTGAACGTTACAGTTAACTATCATTTTAGCGTCGGATTCGAAAATCTACTAACAGGAGAAGGATCATATGGTGCACGAGACTACAATATCCCCTTGGATACAAGTCGGGTGAAGGCCGATGTATTGAATCTCGACGCAATTTGAGGGTTCCATCGGCTTTGGGAGGCCCTGAACGTTACAGTTAAGTATCATTTTAGCGTCGGAGTCGAAAATCTACTAACAGGAGAAGGATCATATGGTGCACGGGACTGCGATATCCCCTTGGATACAAGTCGGCTGGAGGTCGATGTATTGAATCTCGACGCAATTTGAATCTTCTATCTTCATTAGGAGGCCTTAAACGTTACAATTAACTATCATTTTTGCGTCGGATTCAATAATCTACTCACAGGAGAAGTTCATACGGTGCTCGAGGCAGCAACAGACCCTTGGAGACAAGTCGGCTGGAGGCCGATGTGTTGAATCTCGACGCAATTTGAGTGTTCCATCGTCAATACAAGACCCTAAACGTTACAATTAACTATCATTTTTGCGTCGGATTCGATAATCTAAACTCACAGGAGAACGACCAAAAGGTGCCCGAGGCAGCAACAGACCCTTGGAGACAAGTCGGCTGGAGGCCGATGTGTTGAATCTCGACGCAATTTGAGTGTTCCATCGTCATTACAAGGCCCTAAACGTTACAATTAACTACCATTTTCGTCGGATTCGATAACCTAAACTCACAGGAGAACGACCAAAAGGTGCCCGAGGCAGCAACAGACCCTTGGAGACAAGTCGGCTGGAGGCCGATGTATTGAATCTCGACGCAATTTGTGTGTTCCATCGTCATTAGGTGGCCCTGAACGTTACAGTTAACTATCATTTTAGCGTCGGATTCGAAAATCTACTAACAGGAGAAGAATCATATGGTGCACGAGATTGCAATATCACCTTGGAGACAAATCGGCTGAATGCCGATGTATTAAGTCTCGAGGCAATTTGAGTGTTCCATCGTCATTAGGAAGCACTGAACAGTTTCGCGTCGGATTCGAAAATCTAGACTCACATGAGTGCGAACATAAGGTGCCCGAGGCAGCAAACAGACCCTTCGAGACAAGTCGGATGGAGGCCGATGTATTGAATCTCGACGCAATTAGATTGTTCCATCGTCATTAGGAGGCCCTAAACGTTACAATTAACTATCATTTTTGCGTCGGATTCGATAATCTAAACTCACAGGAGAACGACCATAAGGTGCCCGAGGCAGCAACAGACCCTTGGAGACAAGTCGACTGGAGGCCGATGTATTGAATATCGACGAAATTTGAGTGTTCCATTGTCATTAGGGGGCCCTAAACGTTACAATTACCTATCATTTTTGCGTCGGATTCGATAATCTAAACTCACAGGAGAACGACCATAAGGTGCCCGAGGCTGCAATAGACCATTTGAGACAAGTCGGCTGGAGGTCGATGTATTGAATCTAGACGCAATTTAAATCTTCTATCGTCATTAGGAGGCCCTAAACGTTACAATTAACTATCATTTTTGCGTCGGATTCAAAAATCTGCTCACAGGAGAAGTTCATACGGTGATCAAGGCAGCAACAGACCCATGGAGACAAGTCGGCTGGAGGCCGCTGTATTGAATCTAGGCGCAATTTGTGTGTTCCATCGTCATTACAAGTCCCTGAACGTTACAATTAACTATCATTCTTGCGTCAGATTCGAAAACCTAGACTCACAGGAGAACGACCATAAGGTGCCCGAGGCAGCAATATCCCCTTGGAGACAAATCGGCTGGAGGCCGATGTATTGAATCTCGACGCAATTTGAGTGTTCCATCGGCATTAGGAGGCGCTGAACGTTACAATTAACTATCATTTTTGCGTCGGATTGGATAATCTAAACTCACAGGAGAACGACCATTTGGAGCCCGAGGCAGCATTAGACCCTCGGAGACAAGTCGGCTGGAGGACGATGTATTGAATATCGACGCAATTTGAGTGTCCCATCGGCATTACAAGGCCCTAAACGTTACAGTTAACTATCATTTTAGCGTCGGATTCGAAAATCTACTAACAGGAGAAGAATCATATGGTGCACGAGACTGCAATATCACCATGGAGACAAATCGGCTGAATGCCGATGTATTAAATCTCGAGGCAATTTGAGTGTCCCATCGTCATTAGGAAGCAATGAACGTTACAATTAACAATCAGTTTCGCGTCGGATTCGAAAATCTAGACTCACATGAGAGCGAACATAAGGTGGCCGAGGCAGCAACAGACCCTTGGAGACAAGTCGGATGGAGGCCGATGTATTGAATCTCGACGCAATTTGAGTGTTCCATCGTCATTAGGAGGCCCTAAACGTTACAATTAACTATCATTTTTGCGTCGGATTCGATAATCTAAACTCACAGGAGAACGACCATAAGGTGCCCGTGGCAGCAACAGACCCTTGGAGACAAGTCGGCTGGAGGCCGCTGTATTGAATCTCGACGCAATTTAAATGTTCCATCGTCAATACAAGGCCCTAAACGTTACAATTAACTATCATTTTTGCGTCAGATTCGATAATCTAAACTCACAGGAGAACGACCATAAGGTGCCCGAGGCAGCAACAGACCCTTGGAGACAAGTCGGCTGGAGGCCGATGTATTGAATCTCGACGCAATTTAAGTGTTCCATCGTCATTACAAGGCCCTAAACGTTACAATTAACTATCATTTTTGCGTCGGATTCGATAATCTAAACTCACAGGAGAACGACCATAAGGTGCCCGAGGCAGCAATAGACCATTTGAGACAAGTCGGCTGGAGGCCGATGTATTGAATCTCGACGCAATTTGAGTGTTCCATCGGCATTAGGAGGCCCTCAACGTTACAGTTAACTATCATTTTTGCGTCGGATTCAAATATCTACTCACAGGCGAAGTTCATACGGTGATCGAGGCAGCAACAGACCCATGGAGACAAGTCGGCTGGAGGCCGATGTATTGCATCTCGACGCAATTTGTGTGTTCCATCGTCATTACAAGTCCCTGAACGTTACAATTAACTATCATTCTTGCGTCGGATTCGAAAACCTAGACTCACAGGAGAACGACCATAAGGTGCCCGAGGCAGCAATATCCCCTTGGAGACAAATCGGCTGGAGGCTGATGTATTGAATCTCGACGCAATTTGAGTGTTCCATCGTCATTGGAGGCCCTAAACGTTACAATTAACTATCACTTTTGCGTCGGATTCGATAATCTAAACTCACAGGAGAACCACCATAAGGTGCCCGAGGCAGCAACAGACCCTTGGAGACAAGTCGGCTGGAGGCCGATGTATTGAATCTCGACGCAATTTGAGTGTTCCATCGGCATTAGGCGGTCCTTAACGTTACAATTAACAATCAGTTTCGCGTCGGATTCGAAAATCTAGACTCACATGAGAGCGAACATAAGGTGCCCGAAGCAGCAACAGACCCTTGGAGACAAGTCGGCTGGAGGCCGATGTATTAAATCTCGACGCAACTTGAGTGTTCCATCGTCATTAGGAGTCCCTAAACGTTACAATTAACTATCATTTTTGCGTCGGATTCGATAATCTAAACTCATAGGAGAACGACCATAAGGTGCCCGAGGCAGCAACAGACCCTTGGAGACAAGTCGGCTGGAGGCCGATGTATTGTATCTCGACGCAATTTGAGTGTTCCATCGGCATTAGGAGGCCCTGAACGTTACAATTAACAATCAGTTTCGCGTCGGATTCGAAAATCTAGACTCACATGAGAGCGAACATAACGTGCCCGAGGCAGCAACAGACCCTTGGAGACAAGTCGGCTGGAGGCCGATGTATTGAATCTCGACGCAATTTGAGTGTTCCATCGTCATTGGAGGCCCTAAACGTTACAATTAACTATCACTTTTGCGTCGGATTCGATAATCTAAACTCACAGGAGAACGACCATAAGGTGCCCGAGGCAGCAACAGACCCTTGGAGAGAAGTCGGCTGGAGGCCGATGTATTGTATCTCGACGCAATTTGAGTGTTCCATCGGCATTAGGAGGCCCTGAACGTTACAGTTAACTATCATTTTAGCGTCGGATTTAAAAATCTACTCACAGGAGAAGTTCATACGGTGATCGACGCAGCAACAGACCCTTGGAGACAAGTCGGCTGGAGGCCGATGTATTGAATCTCCACGAAATTTGAGTGTTCCATCGTCATTACAAGTCTTTGAACGTTACAATTAACTATCATTTTTGCGTCGGATTCGAAAATCTAGACTCACAGGAGAACGACCATAAGGTGCCCGAGGCAGCAATATCCCCTTGGAGACAAATCGGCTGGAGGCCGATGTATTGACTCTCGACGCAATTTGAGTGTTCCATCGGCATTGGGAGGCCCTCAACGTTACAGTTAACATTCATCATAGCGTCGGATTCGAAAATCTACTAACAGGACAAGGATCATATGGTGCACGAGACTGCAATATCCCCTTGGATACAAGTCGGCTGGAGGCCGATGTATTGAATCTCGACGCAATTTGAGTGTTCGATCGTCATTAGGAGGCCCTGAACGTTACAGTTAACTATCATTTTAGCGTCGGATTCGAAACTCTACTAACAGGAGAAGGATCATATGGTGCACGAGACTGCAATATCCCCTTGGATACAAGTCGGCTGGAGGCCGATGTATTGAATCTCGACGCAATTTGAGTGTTCCATCGGCATTAGGAGGCCCTGAACGTTGCAATTAACTATGATTTTTGCGTCGGATTCGATAATCTAAACTCACAGGAGAACGACCATAAGGTGCCCGAGGCAGCAACAGACCCTTGGAGACAAGTCGGCTGGAGGCCGATGTATTGAATCTCGACGCAATTTGAGTGTTCCATCGTCATTACAAGTCCATGAACGTTACAATTAACTATCATTTTTGCGTCGGATTCGAAAATGTAGACTCACAGGAGAACGACCATGAGGTGCCCGAGGCAGGAATAGACCCTTGGAGACAAGTCTGCTGGAGGTCGAAGTATTCAATCTCGACGCAATTTGAGTGTTCCATCGTCATTAGGAGGCGCTGAACGTTACAATTAAATATCATTTTTGCGTCGGATTCGATAATCTAGACTAACAGGGGAACGACCATACGGTGCCCGAGGCAGCAATAGACCCTTGGAGACAAATCGGCTGGATGCCAATGTATTGAATCTCGAGGCAATTTGAGTGTTCCATCGTCATTACAAGGCCCTGAACGTTACAATTAACTATCATTTTAGCGTCGGATTCGAAAATCTACTCACAGGAGAAGTTCATACGGTGCTCGAGACAGCAATATACCCCTTGGAGACAAATCGACTGGAGGCCGATGTATTGAATATCGACGCAATTTGAGTGTTCCATCGTCGTTAGGAGGCCCTAAACGTTACAATTAACTATCATTTTGGCGTCGGATTCGATAATCTAAACTCACAGGAGAACGACCATAAGGTCCCGAGGCAGCAACAGACCCTCGGAGACAAGTCGGCTGGAGGACGATGTATTGAATCTCGACGCAATTTAAGTGTTCCATCGTCATTACAAGGCCCTAAACGTTATAATTAACAATCATTTTTGCGTCGGATTCGATAATCTAAACTCACAGGAGAACGACCATAAGGTGCCCGAGGCAGCAATAGACCCTTGCAGACAAGTCGGCTGGAGGCCGATGTATTGAATCTCGACGCAATTTGAGTGTTCCATCGTCATTAGGAGGCCCTAAACCTTACAATTAACTATCAGTTTCGCGTCGGATTCGAAAATCTACTCACAGGAGAAGTTCATACGGTGCTCGAGACAGCAATATACCCCTTGGAGACAAATCGACTGGAGGCCGATGTATTGAATCTCGACGAAATATGAGTGTTCCATCGTCATTAGGAGGCCCTAAACGTTACAATTAACTATCATATTTGGGTCGGATTCGATAATCTAAACTCACAGGAGAACGACCATAAGGTGCCCGAGGCAGCAATAGACCCTTTGAGACAAGTCGGCTGGAGGCCGATGTATTGAATCTCGACGCAATTTGAGTGATCCATCGGCATTAGGAGGCCCTGAACGTTACAGTTAACTATCATTTTAGCGTCGGATTCGAAACTCTACTAACAGGAGAAGGATCATATGGTGCACGAGACTGCAATATCCCCTTGGATACAAGTCGGCTGGAGGCCGATGTATTGAATCTCGACGCAATTTGAGTGTTCCATCGGCATTAGGAGGCCCTGAACGTTGCAATTAACTATGATTTTTGCGTCGGATTCGATAATCTAAACTCACAGGAGAACGACCATAAGGTGCCCGAGGCAGCAACAGACCCTTGGAGACAAGTCGGCTGGAGGCCGATGTATTGAATCTCGACGCAATTTGAGTGTTCCATCGTCATTACAAGTCCCTGAACGTTACAATTAACTATCATTTTTGCGTCGGATTCGAAAATCTAGACTCACAGGAGAACGACCATGAGGTGCCCGAGGCAGGAATAGACCCTTGGAGACAAGTCGGCTGGAGGTCGAAGTATTCAATCTCGACGCAATTTGAGTGTTCCATCGTCATTAGGAGGCGCTGAACGTTACAATTAAATATCATTTTTGCGTCGGATTCGATAATCTAGACTAACAGGGGAACGACCATACGGTGCCCGAGGCAGCAATAGACCCTTGGAGACAAATCGGCTGGATGCCAATGTATTGAATCTCGAGGCAATTTGAGTGTTCCATCGTCATTACAAGGCCCAGAACGTTACAATTAACTATCATTTTAGCGTCGGATTCGAAAATCTACTCACAGGAGAAGTTCATACGGTGCTCGAGACAGCAATATACCCCTTGGAGACAAATCGACTGGAGGCCGATGTATTGAATATCGACGCAATTTGAGTGTTCCATCGTCATTAGGAGGCCCTAAACGTTACAATTAACTATCATTTTTGCGTCGGATTCGTTAATCTAAACTCACAGGAGAACGACCATAAGGTCCCGAGGCAGCAACAGACCCTTGGAGACAAGTCGGCTGGAGGACGATGTATTGAATCTCGACGCAATTTAAGTGTTCCATCGTCATTACAAGGCCCTAAACGTTATAATTAACAATAATTTTTGCGTCGGATTCGATAATCTAAACTCACAGGAGAACGCCCATAAGGTGCCCGAGGCAGCAATAGACCCTTGCAGACAAGTCGGCTGGAGGCCGATGTATTGAATCTCAACGCAATTTGACTGTTCCATCGGTATTAGGAGGTCCTGAAAGTTACAATTAACAATCAGTTTCGCATCGGATTCGAAAATCTAGACTCACATGAGAGCGAACATAAGGTGCCCGAGGCAGCAACAGACCCTTGGAGACAAGTCGTCTGGAGGCCGATGTATTGAATCTCGACGCAATTTGAGTGTTCCATCGTCATTACAAGGCTCTGAACGTTACAATTAACTATCATTCTTGCGTCGGATTCGAAAATCTAGACTCACAGGAGAACGACCATATAGTGCCCGAGGCAGCAATATCCCCTTGGAGACAAATCGGCTGGAGGCCGATGTATTGAATCTCGACGCAATTTGAGTGTTCCATCGGCATTAGGAGGCCCTGAACTTTACAGTTAACTATCATCATAGCGTCGGATTCGAAAATCTACTAACAGGACAAGGATCATTTGGTGCACGAGACTGCAATTTCCCCTTGGATACAAGTCGGCTGGAGGCCGATGTATTGAATCTCGACGCAATTTGAGTGTTCCATCGTCATTAGGAGGCCCTAAACCTTACAATTAACTATCAGTTTCGCGTCGGATTCGAAAATCTACTCACAGGAGAAGTTCATACGGTGCTCGAGACAGCAATATACCCCTTGGAGACAAATCGACTGGAGGCCGATGTATTGAATCTCGACGCAATTTGAGTGTTCCATCGTCATTAGGAGGCCCTAAACGTTACAATTAACTATCATATTTGGGTCGGATTCGATAATCTAAACTCACAGGAGAACGACCATAAGGTGCCCGAGGCAGCAATAGACCCTTTGAGACAAGTCGGCTGGAGGCCGATGTATTGAATCTCGACGCAATTTGAGTGTTCCATCGGCATTAGGAGGCCCTGAACGTTACAGTTAACTATCATTTTAGCGTCGGATTCGAAAATCTACTAACAGGAGAAGAATCATATGGTGCACGAGACTGCAATATCACCTTGGAGACAAATCGGCTGAATGCCGATGTATTAAATCTCGAAGCAATTTGAGTGTTCCATCGTCATTAGGAGGCTCTAAACCTTACAATTAACTATCAGTTTCGCGTCGGATTCGAAAATCTACTCACAGGAGAAGTTCATACGGTGCACGAGACTGCAATATACCCCTTGGAGACAAATCGACTGGAGGCCGATGTACTGAATCTCGACGAAATATGAGTGTTCCATCGTCATTAGGAGGCCCTAAACGTTACAATTAACTATCATTTTTGCGTCGGATTCGATAATCTAAACTCACAGGAGAACGACCATAAGGTGCCCGAGGCAGCAATAGACCCTTGGAGACAAGTCGGCTGGAGGCCGATGTATTGAATCTCGACGCAATTTGAGTGTTCCATCGGCATTAGGCGGTCCTGAACGTTACAATTAACAATCAGTTTCGCGTTGGATTCGAAAATCTAGACTCACATGAGAGCGAACATAACGTGCCCGAGGCAGCTACAGACCCTTGGAGACAAGTCGGCTGGAGGCCGATGTATTGAATCTCGACGCAATTTGAGTGTTCCATCATCATTGGAGGCCCTAAACGTTACAATTAACTAACACTTTTGCGTCGGATTCGATAATCTAAACTCACAGGAGAACGACCATAAGGTGCCCGAGGCAGCAACAGACCCTTGGAGAGAAGTCGGCTGGAGGCCGATGTATTGTATCTCGACGCAATTTGAGTGTTCCATCGGCATTAGGAGGCCCTGAACGTTACAGTTAACTATCATTTTAGCGTCGGATTTAAAAATCTACTCACAGGAGAAGTTCATACGGTGATCGACGCAGCAACAGACCCTTGGAGACAAGTCGGCTGGAGGCCGATGTATTGAATCTGCACGCAATTTGAGTGTTCCATCGTCATTACAAGTCCCTGAACGTTACAATTAAATATCATTTTTGCGTCGGATTCGAAAATCTAGACTCACAGGAGAACGACCATAAGGTGCCCGAGGCAGCAATATCCCCTTGGAGACAAATCGGCTGGAGGCCGATGTATCGAATCTCGACGGAATTTGAGTGTTCCATCGGCATTAGGAGGCCCTCAACGTTACAGTTAACATTCATCATAGCGTCGGATTCGAAAATCTACTAACAGGACAAGGATCATATGGTGCACGAGACTGCAATATCCCCTTGGATACAAGTCGGCTGGAGGCCGATGTATTGAATCTCGACGCAATTTGAGTGTTCCATCGTCATTAGGAGGCCCTGAACGTTACAGTTAACTATCATTTTAGCGTCGGATTCGAAACTCTACTAACAGGAGAAGGATCATATGGTGCACGAGACTGCAAATCCCCTTGGATACAAGTCGGCTGGAGGCCGATGTATTGAATCTCGACGCAATTTGAGTGTTCCATCGGCATTAGGAGGCCCTGAACGTTGCAATTAACTATGATTTTTGCGTCGGATTCGATAATCTAAACTCACAGGAGAACGACCATAAGGTGCACGAGGCAGCAACAGACCCTTGGAGACAAGTCGGCTGGAGGCCGATGTATTGTATCTCGACGCAATTTGAGTGTTCCATCGGCATTAGGAGGCCCTGAACGTTACAGTTAACTATCATTTTAGCGTCGTATTTAAAAATCTACTCACAGGAGAAGTTCATACGGTGATCGACGCAGCAACAGACCCTTGGAGACAAGTCGGCTGGAGGCCAATGTATTGAATCTCCACGCAATTTGAGTGTTCCATCGGTATTACAAGTCCCTGAACGTTACAATTAACTATCATTTTTGCGTCGGATTCGAAAATCTAGACTCACAGGAGAACGACCATAAGGTGCCCGAGGCAGCAATATCCCCTTGGAGACAAATCGGCTGGAGGCCGACGTATTGAATCTCGACGGAATTTGAGTGTTCCATCGGCATTAGGAGGCCCTCAACGTTACAGTTAACATTCATCATAGCGTCGGATTCGAAAATCTACTAACAGGACAAGGATCATATGGTGCACGAGACTGCAATATCCCCTTGGATACAAGTCGGCTGGAGGCCGATGTATTGAATCTCGACGCAATTTGAGTGTTCCATCGTCATTAGGAGGCCCTGAACGTTACAGTTAACTATCATTTTAGCGTCGGATTCGAAACTCTACTAACAGGAGAAGGATCATATGGTGCACGATACTGCAAATCCCCTTGGATACAAGTCGGCTGGAATCCGATGTATTGAATCTCGACGCAATTTGAGTGTTCCATCGGCATTAGGAGGCCCTGAACGTTGCAATTAACTATGATTTTTGCGTCGGATTCGATAATCTAAACTCACAGGAGAACGACCATAAGGTGCCCGAGGCAGCAACAGACCCTTGGAGACAAGTCGGCTGGAGGTCGATGTATTCAATCTCGACGCAATTTGAGTGTTCCATCGTCATTTGGAGGCCCTAAACGTTGCAATTAACTATGATTTTTGCGTCGGATTCGATAATCTAAACTCACAGGAGAACGTCCATTTGGTGCCCAAGGCAGCAACAGACCCTTGGAGACAAATCGACTGGAGGCCGATGTATTGAATCTCGAGGCAATTTGAGTGTTCCATCGTCATTAGGAGGCCCTAAGCGTTACAATTAACTATCATTTATGCGTCGGGTCCGATAATCTAAACTCACAGGAGAACGACCATAAGGTGCCCGAGGCAGCAACAGACCCTTGGAGACAAGTCGGCTGGATGCCGATGTATTGAATCTCGACGCAATTTGAGTGTTCCATCGTCACTACAAGTCCCTGAACGTTACAATTAACTATCATTTTTGCGTCGGATTCGAAAATCTAGACTCACAGGAGAACGACCATGAGGTGCCCGAGGCAGGAATAGACCCTTGGAGACAAGTCTTCTGGAGGTCGATGTATTCAATCTCGACGCAATTTGAATGTTCCATCGTCATTAGGAGGCGCTGAACGTTACAATTAAATATCATTTTTGCGTCGGATTCGATAATCTAGACTAACAGGGGAACGACCATACGGTGCCCGAGGCAGCAATAGACCCTTGGAGACAAATCGGCTGAATGCCAATGTATTGAATCTCGACGCAATTTGAGTGTTCCATCGTCATTAGGAGGCCCTAAACCTTACAATTAACTATCAGTTTCGCGTCGGATTCGAAAATCTAGACTCACATGAGAGCGAAGATAAGGTGCCCGAGGCAGCAACAGACCCTTGGAGACAAGTCGGGTGGAGGCCGATGTATTGAAACTCGACGCAACCTCAGTGTTTCATCGTCATTAGGAGGCCCTAAACGTTACAATTAACTATCATTTTTGCGTCCGATTCGATAATCTAAACTCACAGGAGAACGACCATAAGGTGCCCGAGGCAGCAATAGACCCTTGGAGACAAGTCGGCTGGAGGCCGATGTATTGAATCTCGACGCAATTTGAGTGTTCCATCGTCATTGGAGGCCCTAAACGTTACAATTAACTATCACTTTTGCGTCGGATTCGATAATCTAAACTCACAGGAGAACGACCATAAGGTGCCGGAGGCAGCAACAGACCCTTGGAGACAAGTCGGCTGGAGGCCGATGTATTGTATCTCGACGCAATTTGAGTGTTCCATCGGCATTAGGAGGCCCTGAACGTTACAGTTAACTATCATTTTAGCGTCGGATTTAAAAATCTACTCACATGAGAAGTTCATACGGTGATCGTCGCAGCAACAGACCCTTGGAGACAAGTCGGCTGGAGGCCGATGTATTGAATCTCCACGCAATTTGAGTTTTCCATCGTCATTACAAGTCCCTGAACGTTACAATTAACTATCATTTTTGCGTCTGATTCGAAAATCTAGACTCACAGGAGAACGTCCATAAGGTGCCCGAGGCAGCAATATCCCCTTGGAGACAAATCGGCTGGAGGCCGATGTATTGAATCTCGACGCAATTTGAGTGTTCCATCGGCATTAGGAGGCCCTCAACCTTACAGTTAACTATCATCATAGCGTCGGATTCGAAAATCTACTAACAGGACAAGGATCATATGGTGCACGAGACTGCAATATCCCCTTGGATACAAGTCGGCTGGAGGCCGATGTATTGAATCTTGACGCAATTTGAGTGTTCCATCGTCATTAGGAGGCCCTGAACTTTACAGTTAACTATCATTTTAGCGTCGGATTCGAAATTCTACTAACAGGAGAAGGATCATATGGTGCACGAGACTGCAATATCCCCTTGGATACAAATCGGCTGGAGGCCGATGTATTGAATCTCGACGCAATTTGAGTGTTCCATCGGCATTAGGAGGCCCTGAACGTTACAGTTAACTATCATTTTAGCGTCGGATTCGAAAATCTACTAACAGGAGAATGATCATATGGTGCACGAGACTGCAATATGCCCTTGGAGACAAGTCGGCTGGACGCCGATGTATTGAATCTCGACGCAATTTGAGTGTTCCATCGTCATTAGGAGGCCCTAAACGTTGCAATTAACTATCATTTTAGTGTCGGATTCGAAAATCTACTCACAGGAGAAGTTCATACGGTGCTCGAGACAGCAATATACCCCTTGGAGACAAAACGACTGGAGGCCGATGTATTGAATCTCGAGGCAAATTGAGTGTTCCATCGTCATTAGGAGGCCCTAAGCGTTACAATTAACAATCATTTTTGCGTCGGATTCGATAATCTAAACTCACAGGTGAACGACCATAAGGTGCCCGAGGCAGCAACAGACCCTTGGAGACAAGTCGGCTGGAGGCCGATGTATTGAATCTCGACGCAATTTGAGTGTTCCATCGTCATTACAAGTTCCTGAACGTTACAATTAACTATCATTTTTGCGTCGGATTCGAAAATCTAGACTCACAGGAGAACGACCATGAGGTGCCCGAGGCAGGAATAGACCCTTGGAGACAAGTCGGCTGGAGGTCGATGTATTCAATCTCGACGCAATTTGAGTGTTCCATCGTCATTAGGAGGCGCTGAACGTTACAATTAAGTATCATTTTTGCGTCGGATTCGATAATCTAGACTAACAGGGGAACGACCATACGGTGCCCGAGGCAGCAGTAGACCCTTGGAGACAAAATCCGCTGAATGCCAATGTATTGAATCTCGAGGCAATTTCAGTGTTCCATCGTCATTAGGAAGCCCTGAACGTTACAATTAACAATCATTTTTGCGTCGGATTCGACAATCTAGACTCACATGAGAACGAACATAAGGTGCCCCAGGCAGCAACAGACCTTTGGAGACAAGTCAGCTGGAGGCCGATGTATTGAATCTCGACGCAATTTGAGTGTTCCATCGTCATTAGGAGGCCCTAAACGTTACAATTAACTATCATTTTTGCGTCGGATTCGATAATCTAAACTCACAGGAGAACGACCACAAGGTGCCCGAGGCAGCAACAGACCCTTGGAGACAAGTCGGCTGGAGGCCGATGTATTGAATCTCGACGCAAGTTGAGTGTTCCATCGACATTACAAGGCCCTAAACGTTACAATTAACTATCATTTTTGCGTCGGATTCGATAATCTAAACTCACAGGAGAACGACCATAAGGTGCCCGAGGCAGCAATAGACCCTTGGAGACAAGTCGGCTGATGGCCGATGTATTGAATCTCGACGCACATTGAGTGTTCCATCGGCATTAGGCGGTCCTGAACGTTACAATTAACAATCAGTTATGCGTCGGATTCGAAAATCTAGACTCACATGAGAGCGAACATAAGGTGCCCGTGGCAGCAAAAGACCCTTGGAGACAAATCGGCTGGAGGCCGATGTATTGAATCTCGACGCAATTTGAGTGTTCCATCGTCATTAGGAGGCCCTAAGCGTTACAATTAACTATCATTTATGCGTCGGGTCCGATAATCTAAACTCACAGGAGAACGACCATAAGGTGCCCGAGGCAGCAACAGACCCTTGGAGACAAGTCGGCTGGAGGCCGATGTATTGAATCTCGACGAAATTGGAGTGTTCCATCGTCATTACAAGGCCCTGAACGTTACAATTAACTATCATTTTAGCGTCGGATTCGAAAATCTACTCACAGGAGAAGTTCATACGGTGCTCGAGACAGCAATATACCCCTTGGAGACAAATCGACTGGAGGCCGATGTATTGAATATCGTCGCAATTTGAGTGTTCCATCGTCATTACAAGGCCCTAAACGTTATAATTAACTATCATTTTTGCGTCGGATTCGATAATCTAAACTCACAGGAGAACGACCATAAGGTGCCCGAGGCTCAATAGACCCTTGGAGACAAGTCGGCTGGAGGCCGATGTATTGAATCTCGACGCAATTTGACTGTTCCATCGGTATTAGGAGGTCCTGAACGTTACAATTAACAATCACTTTCGCGTCGGATTCGAAAATCTAGACTCACATGAGAGCGAACATAAGGTGCCCGAGGCAGCAACAGACCCTTGGAGACAAGTCGTCTGGAGGCCGATGTATTGAATGTCGACGCAATTTGAGTGTTCCATCGCCATTACAAGGCCCAGAACGTTACAATTAACTATCCTTTTAGTGTCGGATTCGAAAATCTACTGACAGGAGAAGTTCATACGGTGCTCGAGACAGCAATATACCCCTTGGAGACAAATCGACTAGAGGCCGATGTATTGAATCTCGACGCAATTTGAATGTTCCATCGGCATTAGGAGGCCCTGAACTTTACAGTTAACTATCAATAGCGTCGGATTCGAAAGTCTACTAACAGGACAAGGATCATTTGGTGCACGAGACTGCAATTTCCCCTTGGATACAAGTCGGCTGGAGGCCGATGT
The DNA here is from genome assembly GCF_023864345.2 of Schistocerca serialis cubense. Classification (NCBI taxonomy): domain Eukaryota; kingdom Metazoa; phylum Arthropoda; class Insecta; order Orthoptera; family Acrididae; genus Schistocerca; species Schistocerca serialis. Next base: position 59,809,813 of record NW_026047583.1, read on the forward strand.
ATTGAATCTCGACGCAATTTGAGTGTTCCATCGTCATTAGGAGGCCATAAACCTTACAATTAACTGTCAGTTTCGCGTCGGATTCGAAAATCTACTCACAGGAGAAGTTCATACGGTGCTCGAGACAGCAATATACCCATTGGAGAAAAATCGACTGTAGGCCGATGTATTGAATCTCGACGAAATATGAGTGTTCCATCGTCATTAGGAGGCCCTAAATGTTACAATTAACTATCATTTTTGCGTCGGATTCGATAATCTAAACTCACAGAAGAACGATCATAAGGTCCCGAGGCAGCAACAGACCCTTGGAGACAAGTCGGCTGGAGGACGATGTATTGAATCTCGACGCAATTTAAGTGTCCCATCGTCATTACAAGGCCCTAAACGTTATAATTAACTATCATTTTTGCGTCGGATTCGATAATCTAATCTCAGAGGAGAACGACCATAAGGTGCCCGAGGCAGCAATAGACCCTTGGAGACAAGTCGGCTGGAGGCCGATGTATTGAATCTCGACGCAATTTGAGTGTTCCATCGTCATTAGGAGGCCATAAACCTTACAATTAACTATCAGTTTCGCGTCGGATTCGAAAATCTACTCACAGGAGAAGTTCATACGGTGCTCGAGACAGCAATATACCCCTTGGAGACAAATCGACTGTAGGCCGATGTATTGAATCTCGACGAAATATGAGTGTTCCATCGTCATTAGGAGGCCCTAAACGTTACAATTAACGATCATTTTTGCGTCGGATTCGATAATCTAAACTCACAGGAGAACGACCATAAGGTGCCCGAGGCAGCAATAGACCCTTGGAGACAAGTCGGCTGGAGGCCGATGTATTGAATCTCGACGCAATTTGACTGTTCCATCGGTATTAGGAGGTCCTGAACGTTACAATTAACAATCAGTTTCGCGTCGGATTCGAAAATCTAGACTCACATGAGAGCGAACATAAGGTGCCCGAGGCAGCAACAGACCCTTGGAGACAAGTCGTCTGGAGGCCGATGTGTTGAATCTCGACCCAATTTGAGTGTTCCATCGTCATTACAAGTCCCTGAACGTTACAATTAACTATCACTCTTGCGTCGGATTCGAAAATCTAGACTCACAGGAGAACGACCATAAGGTGCCCGAGGCAGCAATATCCCCTTGGAGACAAATCGGCTGGAGGCCGATGTATTGAATCTCGACGCAATTTGAGTGTTCCATCGGCATTAGGAGACCCTGAACTTTACAGTTAACAATCAATAGCGTCGGAATCGAAAGTCTACTAACAGGACAAGGATCATTTGGGCACGAGACTGCAATTTCCCCTTGGATACAAGTCGGCTGGAGGCCGATGTATTGAATCTCGACGCAATTTGAGTGTTCCATCGTCATTAGGAGGCCATAAACCTTACAATTAACTATCAGTTTCGCGTCGGATTCGAAAATCTACTCACAGGAGAAGTTCATACGGTGCTCGAGACAGCAATATACCCCTTGGAGACAAATCGACTGTAGGCCGATGTATTGAATCTCGACGAAATATGAGTGTTCCATCGTCATTAGGAGGCCCTAAACGTAACAATTAACTATCATTTTTGGGTCGGATTCGAAAATCTACTGACAGGAGAAGGATCATATGGTGCACGAGACTGCAATATCCCCTTGGATACAAGTCGGCTGGAGGCCGATGTATTGAATCTCGACGCAATTTGAGTGTTCCATCCGCATTAGGAGGTCCTGAACGTTACAATTAACTATCATTTTTGCGTCGGATTCGATAATCTAAACTCACAGGGGAACGACCATAAGGTGCCCGAGGCAGCAACAGACCCTTGGTGACAAGACGGCTGGAGGCCGATGTATTGAATCTCGACGCAATTTGAGTGTTCCATCAGCATTAGGAGGCCCTAAACGTTACAGTTAACTATCATTTTAGCGTCGGATTCGAAAATCTACTTACAGGAGAAGGATCATATGGTGCACGAGACTGCAATATCCCCTTGGATACAAGTCGGCTGGAGGCCGATGTATTGAATCTCGACGCAATTTGAGTGTTCCATCGGCATTAGGAGGCCCTGAACGTTACAGTTAACTATCATTTTTGCGTCGGATTCGAAAATCTACTAACAGGAGAAGTTCATACGGTGATCGAGGCAGCAACAGACCCTTGGAGACAAGTCGGCTGGAGGCCGATGTATTGAATCTCGACGCAATTTGAGTGTTCCATCGTCATTACAAGTCCCTGAATGTTACAATTAACTATCATTCGTGCGTCGGATTCGAAAATCTAGACTCACAGGAGAACGACCATAAGGTGCCCGACTCAGCAATATCCCCTTGGAGACAAATCGGCTGGATGCCGATGTATGGAATCTCGACGCAATTTGAGTGTGCCATCGGCATTAGGAGGCCCTGAACGATACAGTTAACTATCATCATAGCGTCGGATTCGAAAATCTACTAACAGGACAAGGATCATATGGTGCACGAGACTGCAATATCCCCTTGGATACAAGTCGGCTGGAGGCCGATGTATTGAATCTCGACGCAATTTGAGTGTTCCATCGGCATTAGGCGGTCCTGAACGTTACAATTAACAATCAGTTTCGCGTCGGATTCGAAAATCTAGAATCACATGAGAGTGAACATAAGGTGCACGAGGCATTAAAAGACCCTTGGAGACAAGTCGGCTGGAGGCCGATGTATTGAATCTCGACGCAATTATAGTGTTCCATCGTCATTAGGATGCCCTAAACGTTACAATTAACTATCATTTTAGCGTCGGATTCGAAAATCTACTCACAGGAGAAGTTCATACGGTGCTCGAGACAGCAATATACCCCTTGGAGACAAATCGACTGGAGGCCGATGTATTGAATATCGACGCAATTTGAGTGTTCCATCGTCATTAGGAGGCCCTAAACGTTACAATTAACTATCATTTTTGCGTCGGATTCGATAATCTAAACTCACAGGAGAACGACCATAACGTCCCGAGGCAGCAACAGACCCTTGGAGACAAGTCGGCTGGAGGACGATGTATTGAATCTCGACGCAATTTAAGTGTTCCATCGTCATTACAAGGCCCTACACGTTATAATTAACTATCATTTTTGCGTCGGATTCGATAATCTAAACTCACAGGAGAACGACCATAAGGTGCCCGAGGCTCAATAGACCCTTGGAGACAAGTCGGCTGGAGGCCGATGTATTGAATCTCGACGCAATTTGACTGTTCCATCGGTATTAGGAGGTCCTGAACGTTACAATTAACAATCACTTTCGCGTCGGATTCGAAAATCTAGACTCACATGAGAGCGAACATAAGGTGCCCGAGGCAGCAACAGACCCTTGGAGACAAGTCGTCTGGAGGCCGATGTATTGAATCTCGACGCAATTTGAGTGTTCCATCGTCATTACAAGTCCCTGAACGTTACAATTAACTATCATTTTTGCGTCGGATTCGATAATCTAAACTCACAGGAGAACGACCATAAGGTGCCCGAGGCTCAATAGACCCTTGGAGACAAGTCGGCTGGAGGCCGATGTATTGAATCTCGACGCAATTTGAGTGTTCCATCGCCATTACAAGGCCCAGAACGTTACAATTAACTATCCTTTTAGTGTCGGATTCGAAAATCTACTGACAGGAGAAGTTCATACGGTGCTCGAGACAGCAATATACCCCTTGGAGACAAATCGACTAGAGGCCGATGTATTGAATCTCGACGCAATTTGAGTGTTCCATCGGCATTAGGAGGCCCTGAACTTTACAGTTAACTATCAATAGCGTCGGATTCGAAAGTCTACTAACAGGACAAGGATCATTTGGTGCACGAGACTGCAATTTCCCCTTGGATACAAGTCGGCTGGAGGCCGATGTATTGAATCTCGACGCAATTTGAGTGTTCCATCGTCATTAGGAGGCCATAAACCTTACAATTAACTGTCAGTTTCGCGTCGGATTCGAAAATCTACTCACAGGAGAAGTTCATACGGTGCTCGAGACAGCAATATACCCATTGGAGACAAATCGACTGTAGGCCGATGTATTGAATCTCGACGAAATATGAGTGTTCCATCGTCATTAGGAGGCCCTAAACGTTACAATTAACTATCATTTTTGCGTCGGATTCGATAATCTAAACTCACAGAAGAACGACCATAAGGTCCCGAGGCAGCAACAGACCCTTGGAGACAAGTCGGCTGGAGGACGATGTATTGAATCTCGACGCAATTTAAGTGTCCCATCGTCATTACAAGGCCCTAAACGTTATAATTAACTATCATTTTTGCGTCGGATTCGATAATCTAAACTCACAGGAGAACGACCATAAGGTGCCCGAGGCAGCAATAGACCCTTGGAGACAAGTCGGCTGGAGGCCGATGTATTGAATCTCGACGCAATTTGAGTGTTCCATCGTCATTAGGAGGCCATAAACCTTACAATTAACTATCAGTTTCGCGTCGGATTCGAAAATCTACTCACAGGAGAAGTTCATACGGTGCTCGAGACAGCAATATACCCCCTGGAGACAAATCGACTGTAGGCCGATGTATTGAATCTCGACGAAATATGAGTGTTCCATCGTCATTAGGAGGCCCTAAACAGTACAATTAACGATCATTTTTGCGTCGGATTCGATAATGTAAACTCACAGGAGAACAACCATAAGGTCCCGAGGCAGCAACAGTCCCTTGGAGACAAGTCGGCTGGAGGACGATGTATTGAATCTCGACGCAATTTAAGTGTCCCATCGTCATTACAAGGCCCTAAACGTTATAATTAACTATCATTTTTGCGTCGGATTCGATAATCTAAACTCACAGGAGAACGACCATAAGGTGCCCGAGGCAGCAATAGACCCTTGGAGACAAGTCGGCTGGAGGCCGATGTATTGAATCTCGACGCAATTTGACTGTTCCATCGGTATTAGGAGGTCCTGAACGTTACAATTAACAGTCAGTTTCGCGTCGGATTCGAAAATCTAGACTCACATGAGAGCGAACATAAGGTGCCCGAGGCAGCAACAGACCCTTGGAGACAAGTCGTCTGGAGGCCGATGTGTTGAATCTCGACGCAATTTGAGTGTTCCATCGTCATTACAAGTCCCTGAACGTTACAATTAACTATCACTCTTGCGTCGGATTCGAAAATCTAGACTCACAGGAGAACGACCATAAGGTGCCCGAGGCAGCAATATCCCCTTGGAGACAAATCGGCTGGAGGCCGATGTATTGAATCTCGACGCAATTTGAGTGTTCCATCGGCATTAGGAGGCCCTGAACTTTACAGTTAACTATCAATAGCGTCGGATTCGAAAGTCTACTAACAGGACAAGGATCATTTGGGCACGAGACTGCAATTTCCCCTTGGATACAAGTCGGCTGGAGGCCGATGTATTGAATCTCGACGCAATTTGAGTGTTCCATCGGCATTAGGAGGCCCTGAACGTTACAGTTAACTATCATTTTTGCGTCGGATTCGAAAATCTACTAACAGGAGAAGTTCATACGGTGATCGAGGCAGCAACAGACCCTTGGAGACAAGTCGGCTGGAGGCCGATGTATTGAATCTCGACGCAATTTGAGTGTTCCATCGTCATTACAAGTCCCTGAATGTCATTCTTGCGTCGGATTCGAAAATCTAGACTCACAGGAGAACGACCATAAGGTGCCCGACTCAGCAATATCCCCTTGGAAACAAATCGGCTGGAGGCCGATGTATTGAATCTCGACGCAATTTGAGTGTTCCTTCGGCATTAGGAGGCCCTGATCGTTACAGTTAACTATCATCATAGCGTCGGATTCGAAAATCAACTAACAGGACAAGGATCATATGGTGCACGAGACTGCAATATCCCCTTGGATACAAGTCGGCTGGAGGCCGATGTAATGAATCTCGACGCAATTAGAGTGTTCCATCGTCATTAGGGGGCCTTAAACCTTACAATTAACTATCAGTCTTGCGTCGGATTCGAAAATCTACTCACAGGAGAAGTTCATACTGTGCTCGAGACAGCAATATACCCCTTGGAGACAAATCGACTGGAGGCCGATGTATTGAATCTCGACGAAATATGAGTGTTCCATCGTCATTAGGAGGCCCTATACGTTACAATTAACTATCATTTTTGAGTCGGATTCGATAATCAAAACTCACAGGAGAACGACCATAAGGTGCCCGAGGCAGCAACAGACCCTTGGAGACAAGTCGGCTGGAGGGCAATGTATTCAATCTCGACGCAATTTGAGTGTTCCATCGTCATTAGGAGGCCCTAAACGTTACAATTAACTATGATTTTTGCATCGGATTGGATAATCTAAACTCACAGGAGAACGACCATTTGGTGCCCGAGGCAGCAGCACACCCTTGGAGACAAGTCGGCTGGAGGCCGATGTATTGAATCTCGACGCAATTTGAGTGTTCCATCGTCATTACAAGGCCCAGAACGTTACAATTAACTATCATTTTTGCGTCGGATTCGATAATCTAAACTCACAGGAGAACGACCATAAGGTGCCCGAGGCAGCAACAGACCCTTGGAAACAAATCGGCTGGAGGCCGATGTATTGAATCTCGCCGCAATTTGAGTATTCCATCGGCATTAGGAGGAACTGAACGTTACCGTTAACTATCATTTTAGTGTCAAATTCGAAAATCTACTAACAGGAGAGGTATCATATGGTGCACGAGACTGCAATATCCCCTTGGATACAAGTCGGCTGGAGGTCGATGTATTGCATCTCGACGCAATTTGAATCTTCTATCGTCATTAGGAGGCCCTAAACGTTACAATTAACTATCATTTTTGCGTCGGATTCAAAAATCTACTCACAGGAGAAGTTCATACGGTGCTCGAGGCATCAACAGACCCTTGGAGACAAGTCGACTGGAGGCCGATGTATTGAATCTCGACGCAATTTGAGTGTTCCATCGTCATTATAAGGCCCTGAACGTTACAGTTAACTATCATTTTAGCGTCGGATTCGAAAATCTACTGACAGGAGAAGGATCATATGGTGCACGAGACTGCAATATCCCCTTGGAGACAAGTCGGCTGGAGGCCGATGTATTGAATCTCGACGCAATTTGAGTGTTTCATCGGCATTAGGAGGCCTTGAACGTTACAGTGAACTATCATTTTAGCGTCGGATTCGAAAATCCACTAACAGGACAAGGATCATATGGTGCACGAGACTGCAATATCCCCTTGGATACAAGTCGGCTGGAGGTCGATGTACTGAATCTCGACGCAATTTGAGTCTTCCAGCATCATTACAAGGCCCTAAACGTTACAATTAACTATCATTTTTGCGTCGGATTCGATAATCTAAACTCACAGGAGAATGACCATAAGGTGCCCGAGGCAGCAACAGACCCTTGGAGACAAGTCGGCTGGAGGCCGATGTATTGAATCTCGACGCAAATTGAGTGTTCCATCGTCATTAGGAGGCCCTAAACGTTAGAATTAACTATCATTTTTGCGTCGGATTCGATAATCTAAACTCACAGGAGAACGTCCATATAGTGCCCGAGGCAGCAATAGACACTTGGAGACAAGTCGGCTGATGGCCGATGTATTGAATCACGACGCAATTTGAGTGTTCCATCGGCATTAGGCGGTCCTGAACGTTACAATTAACAATCAGTTTCGCGTCGGATTCGAAAATCTAGACTCACATGAGAGCGAACATAAGGTGCCCGACGCATTAAAAGACCCTTGGAGACAAATCGGCTGGAGGCCGATGTATTGAATCTCGACGCAATTATAGCGTTCCATCGTCATTAGGAGGCCCTAAATGTTACAATTAACTATCATTTATGCGTCGGGTCCGATAATCTAAACTCACAGGAGAACGACCATAAGGTGCCCGAGGCAGCAACAGACCCTTGGAGACAAGTCGGCTGGAGGCCGCTGTATTGTATCTCGCCGCAATTTGAGTGTTCCATCGGCATTGGGAGGCCCTGAACGTTACAATTAACTATCATTTTTGCGTCGGATTCTATAATCTAGACTCACAGGAGAACGACCATAAGGTGCCCGAGGCAGCAATAGACCCTTGGAGACAAGTCGGCTGGAGGTCGATGTATTGGATCGCGACGCAATTTGAGTGTTCCATCGTCATTAGGAGGCCCTAACGTTACAATTGACTATCATTTTTGCGTCGTATTCGATAATCTAAACTCACAGGAGAACGACCATAAGGTGCCCGAGGCAGCAACAGACCCTTGGAGACAAGTCGGCTGGAGGCCAATGTATTGATTCTCGACGCAATTTGAGTGTTCCATCGTCATTACAAGGACCTGAACGTTACAATTAACTATCATTTTTGCGCCGGATTCGAAAATCTAGACTCTCAGGATAAAGACCATAAGGTGCCCGAGGCAGCAATAGTCCTTTGGAGAGAAGTCGGCTGGAGGCCGATGTATTGAATCTCCACGCAATTTGAGTGTTCCATCGTCATTACAAGTCCCTGAACGTTACAATTAACTATCATTCTTGCGTCGGATTCGAATATCTAGACTCACAGGAGAACGACCATAAGGTGCCAGAGGCAGCAATATCCCCTTGGAGACAAATCGGCTGGAGGCCGATGTATTGAATATCGAAGCAATTTGAGTGTTCCATCGTCATTAGGAGGCCCTAAACGTAACAATTAACTATCATTTTTGCGTCGGATTCGATATTCTAAACTCACCATAAGGTGTCCGAGGCAGCAACAGACCCTTGGAGACAAGTCCTCTGGAGGCCGATGTATTGAATCTCGACGCAATTTGAGTGTTCCATCGTCATTACAAGTCCCTGGCAGCAACAGACCCTTGGAAACAAGTCGGCTGGAGGCCGATGTATTGAATCTCGACGCAATTTGAGTGTTCCAAATCGACTGCAGGCCGATGTATTGAATCTCGACGAAATATGAGTGTTCCATCGTCATTACAATTAACTATCATTTTTGAGTCGGATTCGATAATCAAAACTCACAGGAGAACGACCATAAGGTGCCCGAGGCAGCAACAGACCCTTGGAGACAGGTCGGCTGGAGGGCAATGTATTCAATCTCGACGCAATTTGAGTGTTCCATCGTCATTAGGAGGCCCTAAACGTTACAATTAACTATGATTTTTGCGTCGGATTCGATTATCTAAACTCACAGGAGAACGACCATAAGGTGCCCGAGGCAGCAACAGTCCCTTGGAAACAAATCGGCTGGAGGCCGATGTATTGAATCTCGCCGCAATTTGAGTATTCCATCGGCATTAGGAGGAACTGAACGTTACAGTTAACTATCATTTCAGCATCAAATTCGAAAATTTACTAACAGGAGAGGGATCATATGGTGCACGAGACTGCAATATCCCCTTGGATACAAGTCGGCTGGAGGTCGATGTATTGCATCTCGACGCAATTTGAATCTTCTATCGTCATTAGGAGGCCCTAAACGTTACAATTAACTATCATTTTAGCGTCGGATTCGAAAAACTACTTACAGGAGAAGTTCATACGGTGCTCGAGACAGCAATATACCCCTTGGAGACAAATCGACTGGAGGCCGATGTATTGAATATCGACGCAATTTGAGTGTTCCATCGTCAGTAGGAGGCCCTGAATGTTACAATTAACAATCATTTTTGCGTCGGATTCGATAACCTAAACTCACAGGCAGCATTAGACCCTTGGAGACAAGTCGGCTGGAGGACGATGTATTGAATATCGACGCAATGTGAGTGTCCCATCGTCATTACAAGGCCCTAAACGTTACAATTAACTATCATTTTTGCGTCGGATTCGATAATCTAGACTCACCATAAGGTGCCCGAGGCAGCAATAGACCCTTGGAGACAAGTCGGCTGGAGGTCGATGTATTGGATCGCGACGCAATTTGAGTGTTCCATCGTCATTAGGAGGCCCTAAACGTTACAATTAACTATCATTTTTGCGTCGGATTCGATAATCTAAACTCACAGGAGAACGACCATAAGGTGCCCGAGGCAGCAACAGTCCCTTGGAAACAAATCGGCTGGAGGCCGATGTATTGAATCTCGCCGCAATTTGAGTATTCCATCGGCATTAGGAGGAACTGAACGTTACAGTTAACTATCATTTTAGCATCAAATTCGAAAATTTACTAACAGGAGAGGGATCATATGGTGCACGAGACTGCAATATCCCCTTGGATACAAGTCGGCTGGAGGTCGATGTATTGCATCTCGACGCAATTTGAATCTTCTATCGTCATTAGGAGGCCCTAAACGTTACAATTAACTATCATTTTTGCGTCGGATTCAAAAATCTACTCACAGGAGAAGTTCATACGGTGCTCGAGGCAGCAACAGACCCTTGGAGACAAGTCGACTGGAGGCCGATGTATTGAATCTCGACGCAATTTGAGTGTTCCTTCGTCATTATAAGGCCCTGAACGTTACAATTAACTGTCATTCTTCCGTCGGATTTGAAAATCTAGACTCACAGGAGAACGACCATAAGGTGCCGAGGCAGCAATATCCCCTTGGAGACAAGTCGGCTGGAGGTCGATGTATTGAATCTCGACGCAATTTGAGTGTTCCATTGTCATTAGGAGGCCCTAAACGTTAGAATTAACTATCATTTTTGCGTCGGATTCGATAATCTAAACTCACAGGAGAACGACCATATAGTGCCCGAGGCAGCAATAGACCCTTGGAGACAAGTCGGCTGATGGCCGATGTATTGATTCTCGACGCAATTTGAGTGTTCCATCGGCATTAGGCGGTCCTGAACGTTACAATTAACAATCAGTTTCGCGTCGGATTCGAAAATCTAGACTCACATGAGAGCGAACATAAGGTGCCCGAGGCATTAAAAGACCCTTGGAGACAAGTCGGCTGGAGGCCGATGTATTGAATCTCGACGCAATTATAGTGTTCCATCGTCATTAAGAGGCCCTAACGTTACAATTAAATATCATTTTTGCGTCGGATTCGATAATCTAAACTCACAGGGGAACGACCATAAGGTGCCCGAGGCAGCAACAAACCCTTGGAGACAAGTCGGCTGGAGGCCGATGTATTGAATCTCGACGCAATTTGAGTGTTCCATCGGCATTAGGAGGCCCTGAACGTTAGAGTTAACTATCATTTTAGCGTCGGATTCGAAAATCTACTGACAGGAGAAGGATCATATGGTGCACGAGAGTGCAATATCCCCTTGGATACAAGTCGGCTGGAGGTCGATGTATTGAATCTCGACGCAATTTGAATCTTCTATCGTCATTAGGAGGCCCTGAACGTTACAATTAACTATCCTTTTTTCGTCGGATTCAAAAATCTACTCAGAGGAGAAGTTCATACGGTGATCGAGGCAGCAACAGACCCTTGGAAACAAGTCGGCTGGAGGCCGATGTATTGAATCTCGACGCAATTTGAGTGTTCCATTGTCATTACAAGTCCCTGAATGTTACAATTAACTATCATTCTTGCGTCGGATTCGAAAATCTAGACTCACAGGAGAACGACCATAAGGTGCCCGACTCAGCAATATCCCCTTGGAGACAAATCGGCTGGAGGCCGATGTATTGAATCTCGACGCAATTTGAGTGTTCCATCGGCATTAGGGGGCCCTGAACGTTACAGTTAACTATCATCATAGCGTCGGATTCGAAAATCTACTAACAGGACAAGGATCATATGGTGCACGAGACTGCAATATCCCCTTGGATACAAGTCGGCTGGAGGCCGATGTATTGAATCTCGACGCAATTTGAGTGTTCCATCGTCATTAGGGGGCCCTAAACCTTACAATTAACTATCAGTTTTGCGTCGGATTCGAAAATCTACTCACAGGAGAAGTTCAGACTGTGCTCGCAACAGCAATATACCCCTTGGAGACAAATCGACTGGAGGCCGAAGTATTGAATCTCGACGAAATATGAGTGTTCCATCGTCATTAGGAGGCCCTATACGTTACAATTAACTATCATTCTTGCGTCGGATTCGAAAATCTAGACTCACAGGAGAACGACCATAAGGTGCCCGAGGCAGCAACAGACCCTTGGAGACAAGTCGGCTGGAGGCCGATGTATTGAATCTCGACGCAAATTGAGTGTTCCATCGTCATTAGGAGGCCCTAAACGTTAGAATTAACTATCATTTTTGCGTCGGATTCGATAATCTAAACTCACAGGAGAACGTCCATATAGTGCCCGAGGCAGCAATAGACACTTGGAGACAAGTCGGCTGATGGCCGATGTATTGAATCTCGACGCAATTTGAGTGTTCCATCGGCATTAGGCGGTCCTGAACGTTACAATTAACAATCAGTTTCGCGTCGGATTCGAAAATCTAGACTCACATGAGAGCGAACATAAGGTGCCCGACGCATTAAAAGACCCTTGGAGACAAATCGGCTGGAGGCCGATGTATTGAATCTCGACGCAATTATAGCGTTCCATCGTCATTAGGAGGCCCTAAATGTTACAATTAACTATCATTTATGCGTCGGGTCCGATAATCTAAACTCACAGGAGAACGACCATAAGGTGCCCGAGGCAGCAACAGACCCTTGGAGACAAGTCGGCTGGAGGCCGCTGTATTGTATCTCGCCGCTATTTGAGTGTTCCATCGGCATTGGGAGGCCCTGAACGTTACAATTAACTATCATTTTTGCGTCGGATTCGATAATCTAGACTCACAGGAGAACGACCATAAGGTGCCCGAGGCAGCAATAGTCCCTTGGAGACAAGTCGGCTGGAGGTCGATGTATTGGATCGCGACGCAATTTGAGTGTTCCATCGTCATTAGGAGGCCCTAACGTTACAATTGACTATCATTTTTGCGTCGTATTCGATAATCTAAACTCACAGGAGAACGACCATAAGGTGCCCGAGGCAGCAACAGACCCTTGGAGAGAAGTCGGCTGGAGGCCGATGTATTGAATCTCCACGCAATTTGAGTGTTCCATCGTCATTACAAGTCCCTGAACGTTACAATTAACTATCATTCTTGCGTCGGATTCGAATATCTAGACTCACAGGAGAACGACCATAAGGTGCCAGAGGCAGCAATATCCCCTTGGAGACAAATCGGCTGGAGGCCGATGTATTGAATATCGAAGCAATTTGAGTGTTCCATCGTCATTAGGAGGCCCTAAACGTAACAATTAACTATCATTTTTGCGTCGGATTCGATATTCTAAACTCACCATAAGGTGTCCGAGGCAGCAACAGACCCTTGGAGACAAGTCCTCTGGAGGCCGATGTATTGAATCTCGACGCAATTTGAGTGTACCATCGTCATTACAAGTCCCTGGCAGCAACAGACCCTTGGAAACAAGTCGGCTGGAGGCCGATGTATTGAATCTCGACGCAATTTGAGTGTTCCAAATCGACTGGAGGCCGATGTATTGAATCTCGACGAAATATGAGTGTTCCATCGTCATTACAATTAACTATCATTTTTGAGTCGGATTCGATAATCAAAACTCACAGGAGAACGACCATAAGGTGCCCGAGGCAGCAACAGACCCTTGGAGACAAGTCGGCTGGAGGGCAATGTATTCAATCTCGACGCAATTTGAGTGTTCCATCGTCATTAGGAGGCCCTAAACGTTACAATTAACTATGATTTTTGCGTCGGATTCGATTATCTAAACTCACAGGAGAACGACCATAAGGTGCCCGAGGCAGCAACAGTCCCTTGGAAACAAATCGGCTGGAGGCCGATGTATTGAATCTCGCCGCAATTTGAGTATTCCATCGGCATTAGGAGGAACTGAACGTTACAGTTAACTATCATTTCAGCATCAAATTCGAAAATTTACTAACAGGAGAGGGATCATATGGTGCACGAGACTGCAATATCCCCTTGGATACAAGTCGGCTGGAGGTCGATGTATTGCATCTCGACGCAATTTGAATCTTCTATCGTCATTAGGAGGCCCTGAACGTTACAATTAACTATCATTTTAGCGTCGGATTCGAAAAACTACTTACAGGAGAAGTTCATACGGTGCTCGAGACAGCAATATACCCCTTGGAGACAAATCGACTGGAGGCCGATGTATTGAATATCGACGCAATTTGAGTGTTCCATCGTCAGTAGGAGGCCCTGAATGTTACAATTAACAATCATTTTTGCGTCGGATTCGATAACCTAAACTCACAGGCAGCATTAGACCCTTGGAGACAAGTCGGCTGGAGGACGATGTATTGAATATCGACGCAATGTGAGTGTCCCATCGTCATTACAAGGCCCTAAACGTTACAATTAACTATCATTTTTGCGTCGGATTCGATAATCTAGACTCACCATAAGGTGCCCGAGGCAGCAATAGACCCTTGGAGACAAGTTGGCTGGAGGTCGATGTATTGGATCGCGACGCAATTTGAGTGTTCCATCGTCATTAGGAGGCCCTAAACGTTACAATTAACTATCATTTTTGCGTCGGATTCGATAATCTAAACTCACAGGAGAACGACCATAAGGTGCCCGAGGCAGCAACAGTCCCTTGGAAACAAATCGGCTGGAGGCCGATGTATTGAATCTCGCCGCAATTTGAGTATTCCATCGGCATTAGGAGGAACTGAACGTTACAGTTAACTATCATTTTAGCATCAAATTCGAAAATTTACTAACAGGAGAGGGATCATATGGTGCACGAGACTGCAATATCCCCTTGGATACAAGTCGGCTGGAGGTCGATGTATTGCATCTCGACGCAATTTGAATCTTCTATCGTCATTAGGAGGCCCTAAACGTTACAATTAACTATCATTTTTGCGTCGGATTCAAAAATCTACTCACAGGAGAAGTTCATACGGTGCTCGAGGCAGCAACAGACCCTTGGAGACAAGTCGACTGGAGGCCGATGTATTGAATCTCGACGCAATTTGAGTGTTCCTTCGTCATTATAAGGCCCTGAACGTTACAATTAACTGTCATTCTTCCGTCGGATTCGAAAATCTAGACTCACAGGAGAACGACCATAAGGTGCCGAGGCAGCAATATCCCCTTGGAGACAAGTCGGCTGGAGGTCGATGTATTGAATCTCGACGCAATTTGAGTGTTCCATTGTCATTAGGAGGCCCTAAACGTTAGAATTAACTATCATTTTTGCGTCGGATTCGATAATCTAAACTCACAGGAGAACGACCATATAGTGCCCGAGGCAGCAATAGACCCTTGGAGACAAGTCGGCTGATGGCCGATGTATTGATTCTCGACGCAATTTGAGTGTTCCATCGGCATTAGGCGGTCCTGAACGTTACAATTAACAATCAGTTTCGCGTCGGATTCGAAAATCTAGACTCACATGAGAGCGAACATAAGGTGCCCGAGGCATTAAAAGACCCTTGGAGACAAGTCGGCTGGAGGCCGATGTATTGAATCTCGACGCAATTATAGTGTTCCATCGTCATTAAGAGGCCCTAACGTTACAATTAAATATCATTTTTGCGTCGGATTCGATAATCTAAACTCACAGGGGAACGACCATAAAGTGCCCGAGGCAGCAACAAACCCTTGGAGACAAGTCGGCTGGAGGCCGATGTATTGAATCTCGACGCAATTTGAGTGTTCCATCGGCATTAGGAGGCCCTGAACGTTAGAGTTAACTATCATTTTAGCGTCGGATTCGAAAATCTACTGACAGGAGAAGGATCATATGGTGCACGAGAGTGCAATATCCCCTTGGATACAAGTCGGCTGGAGGTCGATGTATTGAATCTCGACGCAATTTGAATCTTCTATCGTCATTAGGAAGCCCTGAACGTTACAATTAACTATCCTTTTTTCGTCGGATTCAAAAATCTACTCAGAGGAGAAGTTCATACGGTGATCGAGGCAGCAACAGACCCTTGGAAACAAGTCGGCTGGAGGCCGATGTATTGAATCTCGACGCAATTTGAGTGTTCCATTGTCATTACAAGTCCCTGAATGTTACAATTAACTATCATTCTTGCGTCGGATTCGAAAATCTAGACTCACAGGAGAACGACCATAAGGTGCCCGACTCAGCAATATCCCCTTGGAGACAAATCGGCTGGAGGCCGATGTATTGAATCTCGACGCAATTTGAGTGTTCCATCGGCATTAGGAGGCCCTGAACGTTACAGTTAACTATCATCATAGCGTCGGATTCGAAAATCTACTAACAGGACAAGGATCATATGGTGCACGAGACTGCAATATCCCCTTGGATACAAGTCGGCTGGAGGCCGATGTATTGAATCTCGACGCAATTTGAGTGTTCCATCGTCATTAGGGGGCCCTAAACCTTACAATTAACTATCAGTTTTGCGTCGGATTCGAAAATCTACTCACAGGAGAAGTTCAGACTGTGCTCGCAACAGCAATATACCCCTTGGAGACAAATCGACTGGAGGCCGAAGTATTGAATCTCGACGAAATATGAGTGTTCCATCGTCATTAGGAGGCCCTATACGTTACAATTAACTATCATTTTTGCGTCGGATTCGATAATCAAAGCTCACAGGAGAACGACCATAAGGTGCCCGAGGCAGCAACAGACCATTGGAGACAAGTCGGCTGGAGGGCAATGTATTCAATCTCGACGCAATTTGAGTGTTCCATCGTCATTAGGAGGCCCTATACGTTACAATTAACTATGATTTTTGCGTCGGATTCGATAATCTAAACTCACAGGAGAACGACCATTTGGTGCCCGAGGCAGCAACAGACCCTTGGAGACAAGTCGGCTGGAGGCCGATGTATTGAATCTCGACGCAATTTGAGTGTTCCATCGTCATTAGGAGGCCCTGAACGTTACAATTAACTATCAGTTTCGCGTCGGATTCGAAAATCTGGACTCACAGGAGACGGACCACATGGAGCCCGAGGCAGCAATATCCCCTTGGAGACAAGTCGGCTGGAGGTCGATGTATTGAATCTCGACTCAATTTGAGTGTTCCATCGTCATTACAAGGCCCTGAACGTTACAATTAACTATCATTTTTGCGTCGGATTCGATAATCTAGACTCACAGGAGAACGACCATAAGGTGCCCGAGGCAGCAATAGACCCTTGGAGACAAATCGGCTGAATGCCGATGTATTGAATCACGAGGCAATTTGAGTGTTCCATCGGCATTAGAAGGTCCTGAACGTTACAATTAACAATCAGTTTCGCGTCGGATTCGTCAATCTAGACTCACATGAGAGCGAACATAAGGTGCCCGAGGCAGCAACAGACCCTTGGAGACAAGTCGGCTGGAGGCCGATGTATTGAATCTCGACGCAATTTGAGTGTTCCATCGTCATTAGGAGGCCCTAAACGTAACAATTAACTATCATTTTTGCGTCGGATTCGATAATCTTAACTCAGAGGAGAACGACCATAAGGTGCCCGAGGCAGCAACAGACCCTTGGAGACAAGTCGGCCTGAGACCGATGTATTGAATCTCGCCACAATTTGAGTGTTCCATCGGCATTAGGAGGCCCTGAACGTTACAGTTACTTATCATTTTAGCGTCGGATTTGAAAATCTACTAACAGGAGAAGGATCTTATTGTGCCCGAGACTGCAATATCCCCTTGGAGACAAGTCGGCTGCAAGCCGATGTATTGAATCTCGACGTAATTTGAGTGTTCCATCGTCATTAGGAGGCCCTGAACGTTACAATTAACTATCAGTTTCGCGTCGGATTCGAAAATCTAGACTCACAGGAGACGGACCACATGGAGCCCGAGGCAGCAATATCCCCTTGGAGACAAGACGGCTGGAGGTCGATGTATTGAATCTCGACTCAATTTGAGTGTTCCATCGTCATTACAAGGCCCTGAACGTTACAATTAACAATCAGTTTTGCGTCGGGTTCGAAAAGCTAGACTCACAGCAGAACGATCACAAGGTGCCCGTGGCAGCTACGACCCTTGGAGACTAGTCGGTTGGCGGACGATGTATTGGATCGCGACGCAAAATGAGTGTTCCATCGTCATTAGGAAGCCTTGAATGTTACAATTAACTATTAGTTTTTCGTCGAATTCGAAAGACTAGACTCACTGGAGACGGAACTTAAGGGGCCCGATGCAGCAATATCCCCTTGGAGACCAGTCCGCTGGAGGCCGATGTATTGAATCGCGACGCAATTTGAGTGTTCCATCGTCATTAGGAGGCCCTAAACCTTACAATTAACTATCATTTTAGCGTCGGATTCGAAAATCTACTAACAGGAGAAGGATCATATGGTGCATGAGACTGCAATATCCCCTTGGATACAAGTCGACTGGAGGTCGATGTATTGACTCTCGACGCAATTTGAGTGTTCCATCGTCTTTAGGAGTCCCTGAACCTTACAATTAACTATCATTTTTGCGTCGGATTCTAAAATCTACTCACAGGAGAAGTTCATACGGTGCTCGAGGCAGCAACAGAACCTTGAAGACAAGTCGGCTGGAGGCCGATGTATTGAATCTCGACGCAATTTGAGTGTTCCATCGCCATTACAAGGCCCTGAACGTTAGAATTAACTATCATTTTTGCGTCGGATTCGAAAATCTAGACTCACAGGAGAACGCCCATAAGGTGTCCGAGACAGCAATATCCCCTTGGAGACAAGTCCGCTGGAGGCCGATGTATTGAATCTCGACGCAATTTGAGTGTTCCATCGTCATTAGGAGGCCCTGAACCTTACAATTAACTATCAGTTTCGCGTCGGATTCGAAAATCTAGACTCACAGGAGACGGACCACATGGAGCCCGAGGCAGCAATATCCCCGTGGAGACAAGACGGCTGGAGGTCGATGTATTCAATCTCGACTCAATTTGAGTGTTCCATCGTCATTACAAGGCCCTGAACGTTACAATTAACAATCAGTTTTGCGTCGGGTTCGAAAAGCTAGACACACAGCAGAACGACCACAAGGTGCCCGTGGCAGCTACGACCCTTGGAGACTAGTCGGTTGGCGGACGATGTATTGGATCGCGACGCAAAATGAGTGTTCCATCGTCATTAGGAAGCCCTGAATGTTACAACTAACTATTAGTTTTTCGTCGAATTCGAAAGACTAGACTCACTGGAGACGGAACTTAAGGGGCCCGATGCAGCAATATCCCCTTGGAGACCAGTCCGCTGGAGGCCGATGTATTGAATCGCGACGCAATTTGAGTGTTCCATCGTCATTAGGAGGCCCTAAACCTTACAATTAACTATCATTTTAGCGTCGGATTCGAAAATCTACTAACAGGAGAAGGATCATATGGTGCATGAGACTGCAATATCCCCTTGGATACAAGTCGACTGGAGGTCGATGTATTGACTCTCGACGCAATTTGAGTGTTCCATCGTCTTTAGGAGTCCCTGAACCTTACAATTAACTATCATTTTTGCGTCGGATTCAAAAATCTACTCACAGGAGAAGTTCATACGGTGCTCGAGGCAGCAACAGACCCTTGGAGACAAGTCGACTGGAGGCCGATGTATTGAATCTCGACGCAATTTGAGTGTTCCTTCGTCATTATAAGGCCCTGAACGTTACAATTAACTGTCATTCTTCCGTCGGATTCGAAAATCTAGACTCACAGGAGAACGACCATAAGGTGCCGAGGCAGCAATATCCCCTTGGAGACAAGTCGGCTGGAGGTCGATGTATTGAATCTCGACGCAATTTGAGTCTTCCAGCATCATTACAAGGCCCTAAACGTTACAATTAACTATCATTTTTGCGTCGGATTCGATAATCTAAACTCACAGGAGAATGACCATAAGGTGCCCGAGGCAGCAACAGACCCTTGGAGACAAGTCGGCTGGAGGCCGATGTATTGAATCTCGACGCAATTTGAGTGTTCCATTGTCATTAGGAGGCCCTAAACGTTAGAATTAACTATCATTTTTGCGTCGGATTCGATAATCTAAACTCACAGGAGAACGACCATATAGTGCCCGAGGCAGCAATAGACCCTTGGAGACAAGTCGGCTGATGGCCGATGTATTGATTCTCGACGCAATTTGAGTGTTCCATCGGCATTAGGCGGTCCTGAACGTTACAATTAACAATCAGTTTCGCGTCGGATTCGAAAATCTAGACTCACATGAGAGCGAACATAAGGTGCCCGAGGCATTAAAAGACCCTTGGAGACAAGTCGGCTGGAGGCCGATGTATTGAATCTCGACGCAATTATAGTGTTCCATCGTCATTAAGAGGCCCTAACGTTACAATTAAATATCATTTTTGCGTCGGATTCGATAATCTAAACTCACAGGGGAACGACCATAAGGTGCCCGAGGCAGCAACAAACCCTTGGAGACAAGTCGGCTGGAGGCCGATGTATTGAATCTCGACGCAATTTGAGTGTTCCATCGGCATTAGGAGGCCCTGAACGTTGGAGTTAACTATCATTTTAGCGTCGGATTCGAAAATCTACTGACAGGAGAAGGATCATATGGTGCACGAGAGTGCAATATCCCCTTGGATACAAGTCGGCTGGAGGTCGATGTATTGAATCTCGACGCAATTTGAATCTTCTATCGTCATTAGGAGGCCCTGAACGTTACAATTAACTATCCTTTTTTCGTCGGATTCAAAAATCTACTCAGAGGAGAAGTTCATACGGTGATCGAGGCAGCAACAGACCCTTGGAAACAAGTCGGCTGGAGGCCGATGTATTGAATCTCGACGCAATTTGAGTGTTCCATTGTCATTACAAGTCCCTGAATGTTACAATTAACTATCATTCTTGCGTCGGATTCGAAAATCTAGACTCACAGGAGAACGACCATAAGGTGCCCGACTCAGCAATATCCCCTTGGAGACAAATCGGCTGGAGGCCGATGTATTGAATCTCGACGCAATTTGAGTGTTCCATCGGCATTAGGAGGCCCTGAACGTTACAGTTAACTATCATCATAGCGTCGGATTCGAAAATCTACTAACAGGACAAGGATCATATGGTGCACGAGACTGCAATATCCCCTTGGATACAATTCGGCTGGAGGCCGATGTATTGAATCTCGACGCAATTTGAGTGTTCCATCGTCATTAGGGGGCCCTAAACCTTACAATTAACTATCAGTTTTGCGTCGGATTCGAAAATCTACTCACAGGAGAAGTTCAGACTGTGCTCGCAACAGCAATATACCCCTTGGAGACAAATCGACTGGAGGCCGAAGTATTGAATCTCGACGAAATATGAGTGTTCCATCGTCATTAGGAGGCCCTATACGTTACAATTAACTATCATTTTTGCGTCGGATTCGATAATCAAAACTCACAGGAGAACGACCATAAGGTGCCCGAGGCAGCAACAGACCATTGGAGACAAGTCGGCTGGAGGGCAATGTATTCAATCTCGACGCAATTTGAGTGTTCCATCGTCATTAGGAGGCCCTATACGTTACAATTAACTATGATTTTTGCGTCGGATTCGATAATCTAAACTCACAGGAGAACGACCATTTGGTGCCCGAGGCAGCAACAGACCCTTGGAGACAAGTCGGCTGGAGGCCGATGTATTGAATCTCGACGCAATTTGAGTGTTCCATCGTCATTAGGAGGCCCTGAACGTTACAATTAACTATCAGTTTCGCGTCGGATTCGAAAATCTGGACTCACAGGAGACGGACCACATGGAGCCCGAGGCAGCAATATCCCCTTGGAGACAAGTCGGCTGGAGGTCGATGTATTGAATCTCGACTCAATTTGAGTGTTCCATCGTCATTACAAGGCCCTGAACGTTACAATTAACTATCATTTTTGCGTCGGATTCGATAATCTAGACTCACAGGAGAACGACCATAAGGTGCCCGAGGCAGCAATAGACCCTTGGAGACAAATCGGCTGAATGCCGATGTATTGAATCACGAGGCAATTTGAGTGTTCCATCGGCATTAGAAGGTCCTGAACGTTACAATTAACAATCAGTTTCGCGTCGGATTCGAAAATCTAGACTCACATGAGAGCGAACATAAGGTGCCCGAGGCAGCAACAGACCCTTGGAGACAAGTCGGCTGGAGGCCGATGTATTGAATCTCGACGCAATTTGAGTGTTCCATCGTCATTAGGAGGCCCTAAACGTAACAATTAACTATCATTTTTGCGTCGGATTCGATAATCTTAACTCAGAGGAGAACGACCATAAGGTGCCCGAGGCAGCAACAGACCCTTGGAGACAAGTCGGCCTGAGACCGATGTATTGAATCTCGCCACAATTTGAGTGTTCCATCGGCATTAGGAGGCCCTGAACGTTACAGTTACTTATCATTTTAGCGTCGGATTTGAAAATCTACTAACAGGAGAAGGATCTTATTGTGCCCGAGACTGCAATATCCCCTTGGAGACAAGTCGGCTGCAAGCCGATGTATTGAATCTCGACGTAATTTGAGTGTTCCATCGTCATTAGGAGGCCCTGAACGTTACAATTAACTATCAGTTTCGCGTCGGATTCGAAAATCTAGACTCACAGGAGACGGACCACATGGAGCCCGAGGCAGCGATTGACCCTTGGAGACAAGTCGGCTGGAGGACGATGTATTGAATCTCGACGCAATTTTAGTGTTCCATCGTCATTAGAAGGCCCTGAACGTTGGAACTAACTATTATTTTTGCGTCGGATTCGAAAATCTAGACTAACAGGAGAAGGATCGTATTGTGCCCGAGACAGCAATATCCCCTTGGAGACAAGTCGGCTGGAGGCCGATGTATTGAATCTCGACGCAATTTGAGTGTTCCATCGTCATTAGGAGGCCCTGAACGTTACAATTAACTATCAGTTTCGCGTCGGTTTCGAAAATCTAGACTCACAGGAGACGCACCACATGGAGCCCGAGGCAGCAATATCCCCTTCGAGACAAGTCGGCTGGAGGTCGATGTATTGAATCACGACTTAATTAGAGTGTTCCATCGTCATTAGAAGGCCCTGAACGTTACAATTAACAATCAGTTTTGCGTCGGGTTCGAAAATCTAGACTCACAGCAGAACGATCACAAGGTGCCCGTGGCAGCTATTGACCCCTGCAGACAAGTCGGTTGGCGGACGATGTATTGGATCGCAACGCAAAATGAGTGTTCCATCGTCATTAGGAGGCCCTGAATGTTACAATTAACAATCATTTATGCGTCGGATTCGAAAATCTACTCACAGGAGAATTTCATACGGTGCTCGAGGCAGCAATAGAACCTTGGAGACAAGTCGGCTGGAAGCCGATGTATTGAATCTCGACGCAATTTGAGTGTTCCATCGTCATTACAAGGCCCTGAACGTTAGAATTAACTATCATTTTTGCGTCGGATTCGATAATCTAAACTCACAGTAGAACGAGCATAAGGTGCCCGAGGCAGCAACAGACCCTTAGAGACAAGTCCGCTGGAGGCCGATGTATTGAATCTCGACGCAATTTGAGTGTTCCATCGTCATTACAAGGCCCTGAACGTTAGAATTAACTATCATTTTTGCGTCGGGTTCGAAAATCTAGACTCACAGCAGAACGATCACAAAGTGCCCGTGGCAGCAATTGACCCTTGGAGACAAGTCGGCTGGAGGACGATGTATTGAATCTCGACGCAATTTGTGTGTTCCATCGTCATTAGGAGGCCCTGAAAGTTACAATTAACTATCAGTTTCGCGTCGGATTCGAAAATCTAGACTCACAGGAGACGGGCCACATAGAGCCCGAGACAGCAATATCCCCTTGGAGACAACTCGGCTGGAGGTCGATGTATTGAATCTCGACGCAATTTGAGTGTTCCATCGTCATTAGGAGACCCTGAACGTTACAATTAACAATCATTTTAGCGTCGGATTCGAAAATCTACTCACAGGAGAAGTTCATACGGTGCTCGAGGCAGCAATAGAACCTTGGAGACAAGTCGGCTGGAGGACGATGTATTGAATCTCGACGCAATTTGAGAGTTCCATCGTCATTAGGAGGCCCTGAACGTTACAATTAACTATCATTTTTGCGCCGGATTCGAAAATCTAGACTCACATGAGAAGGATCATATTGTGCCCGTGACAGCAATATATATCCTTGGAGACAAGTCGGCTGGAGGCCGATGTATTGCATCTCGACGCAATTTGAGTGTTCCATCGTCATTAGTAGGCCCTGAACCTTACAATTAACTATCAGTCTCGCGTCGGATTCGAAAATCTAGACTCACAGGAGACGGACCACATGGAGCCCGAGGCAGCAATATCCCCTTGGAGACAAGTCGGCTGGAGGTCGATGTATTGCATCTCGACGCAATTTGAGTGTTCCATCGTCTTTAGGAGTCCCTGAACGTTACAATTAACTATCATTTATGCGTCGGATTCGAAAATCTACTAACAGGAGAAGTTCATACGGTGCTCGAGGCAGCAACAGACCCTTGGAGACAAGTCGGCTGGAGGCCGATGTATTGAATCTCGACGCAATTTGAGTGTTCCATCGTCATTACAAGGCCCTGAACGTTAGAATTAGCTATCATTTTTGCGTCGGATTCGATAATCTAAACTCACAGGAGAACGACCATAAGGTGCCCGAGGCAGCAACAGACCCTTAGAGACAAGTCCGCTGGAATCCGATGTATTGAATCTCGACGCAATTTGAGTGTTCCATCGTCATTACAAGGCCCTGAACGTTAGAATTAACTATCATTTTTGCGTCGGATTCGAAAATCTAGACTCACAGGAGAACGACCATAAGGTGCCCGAGGCAGCAATAGACCCTTGGAGACAAGTCGGCTGGAGGACGATGTATTTAATCTCGACGCAATTTGAGTGTTCCATCGTCATTAGGCGGCCCTGAACGTTACAATTAACTATCATATTTGCGACGGATTCGAAAATCGAGACTCACAGGAGAACGACCATAAGGTGCCCGAGGCAGAAATAGACCCTTGGAGACAAGTCGCCTGGGGGACGATGTATTGAATCTCGACGCAATTTTAGTGTTCCATCGTCATTAGAAGGCCCTAAACGTTGGAACTAACTATTATTTTTGCGTCGGATTCGAAAATCTAGACTAACAGGAGAAGGATCGTATTGTGCCCGAGACAGCAATATCCCCTTGGAGACAAGTCGGCTGGAGGTCGATGTATTGAATCTCGACGCAATTTGAGTGTTCCATCGTCATTAGGAGGCCCTGAACGTTACAATTAACTATCATTTTAGCGTCGGATTCGAAAATCTACTCACAGGAGAAGTTCATACGGTGCTCGAGACAGCTATATCCCCTTGGAGACAAGTCCGCTGGAGGCCGATGTATTGAATCTCGACGCAATTTGAGTGGTCCATCGGCATTAGGAGCGGCTGAACGTTACAATTAACTATCATTTTTGCGTCGGATTCGAAAATCTAGACTTACAAGAGAACGAACATGAGGTGCCCGAGGCAGCATTAGACCCTTAGACACAAGTCGACTGGAGGTCGATGTATTGACTCTCGACGCAATTTGAGTGTTCCAACGTCTTTAGGAGTCCACGAATGTTACAATTAACTATCGTTTATGCGTCGGATTCGAAAAACTAGACTCACAGGAGAACGACCATAAGGTGCCCGAGGCAGCAATAGACCCTTGGAGACAAGTCGGCTGGAGGACGATGTATTTAATCTCGACGCAATTTGAGTGTTCCATCGTCATTAGGCGGCCCTGAACGTTACAATTAACTATCATATTTGCGACGGATTCGAAAATCGAGACTCACAGGAGAACGACCATAAGGTGCCCGAGGCAGAAATAGACCCTTGGAGACAAGTCGGCTGGAGGACGATGTATTGAATCTCGACGCAATTTTAGTGTTCCATCGTCATTAGAAGGCCCTGAACGTTGGAACTAACTATTATTTTTGCGTCGGATTCGAAAATCTAGACTAACAGGAGAAGGATCGTATTGTGCCCGAGACAGCAATATCCCCTTGGAGACAAGTCGGCTGGAGGCCGATGTATTGAATCTCGACGCAATTTGAGCGTTCCATCGTCATTAGGAGGCCCTGAACGTTACAATTAACTATCAGTTTCGCGTCGGTTTCGAAAATCTAGACTCACAGGAGACGGACCACATGGAGCCCGAGGCAGCAATATCCCCTTGGAGACAAGTCGGCTGGAGGTCGATGTATTGAATCTCGACTTAATTAGAGTGTTCCATCGTCATTAGAAGGCCCTGAACGTTACAATTAACAATCATTTATGCGTCGGATTCGAAAATCTAGACTCACATGAGAAGGATCATATTGTGCCCGTGACAGCAATATATCCTTGGAGACAAGTCGGCTGGAGGCCGATGTATTGCATCTCGACGCAATTTGAGTGTTCCATCGTCATTAGTAGGCCCTGAACCTTACAATTAACTATCAGTCTCGCGTCGGATTCGAAAATCTAGACTCACAGGAGACGGACCACATGGAGCCCGAGGCAGCAATATCCCCTTGGAGACAAGTCGGCTGGAGGTCGATGTATTGCATCTCGACGCAATTTGAGTGTTCCATCGTCTTTAGGAGTCCCTGAACGTTACAATTAACTATCATTTATGCGTCGGATTCGAAAATCTACTAACAGGAGAAGGATCATATGGTGCACGAGACTGCAATATCCCCTTGGATACAAGTCGACTGGAGGTCGATGTATTGACTCTCGACGCAATTTGAGTGTTCCATCGTCTTTAGGAGTCCCTGAACCTTACAATTAACTATCATTTTTGCGTCGGATTCAAAAATCTACTCACAGGAGAAGTTCATACGGTGCTCGAGGCAGCAACAGACCCTTGGAGACAAGTCGGCTGGAGGCCGATGTATTGAATCTCGACGCAATTTGAGTGTTCCATCGTCATTACAAGGCCCTGAATGTTAGAATTAACTATCATTTTTGCGTCGGATTCGATAATCTAAACTCACAGGAGAACGACCATAAGGTGCCCGAGGCAGAAACAGACCCTTAGAGACAAGTCCGCTGGAGGCCGATGTATTGAATCTCGACGCAATTTGAGTGTTCCATCGTCATTACAAGGCCCTGAACGTTAGAATTAACTATCATTTTTGCGTCGGATTCGAAAATCTAGACTCACAGGAGAACGACCATAAGGTGCCCGAGGCAGCAATAGACCCTTGGAGACAAGTCGGCTGGAGGACGATGTATTGAATCTCGACGCAATTTGAGTGTTCCATCGTCATTAGGCGGCCCTGAACGTTACAATTAGCTATCATATTTGCGACGGATTCGAAAATCGAGACTCACAGGAGAACGACCATAAGGTGCCCGAGGCAGCAATATCCCCTTGGAGACAAGTCGGCTGGAGGTCGATGTAATGAATCTCGACGCAATTTGAGTGTTCCATCGTCATTAGGAGGCCCTGAACGTTACAATTAACTATCATTTTAGCGTCGGATTCGAAAATCTACTCACAGGAGAAGTTCATACGGTGCTCGAGACAGCTATATCCCCTTGGAGACAAGTCCGCTGGAGGCCGATGTATTGAATCTCGACGCAATTTGAGTGTTCCATCGGCATTAGGAGCCCCTGAACGTTACAATTAACTATCATTTTTGCGTCGGATTCGAAAATCTAGACTTACAAGAGAACGAACATGAGGTGCCCGAGGCAGCATTAGACCCTTAGAGACAAGTCGACTGGAGGACGATGTATTGACTCTCGACGCAATTTGAGTGTTCCACCGTCTTTAGGAGTCCACGAATGTTACAATTAACTATCGTTTATGCGTCGGATTCGAAAATCTAGACTCACAGGAGTACGACCATAAGGTGCCCGAGGCAGCAATAGACCCTTGGAGACAAGTCGGCTGGAGGTCGATGTATTTAATCTCGACGCAATTTGAGTGTTCCATCGTCATTAGGCGGCCCTGAACGTTACAATTAACTATCATATTTGCGACGGATTCGAAAATCGAGACTCACAGGAGAACGACCATAAGGTGCCCGAGGCAGAAATAGACCCTTGGTGACAAGTCGCCTGGAGGACGATGTATTGAATCTCGACGCAATTTTAGTGTTCCATCGTCATTAGAAGGCTCTGAACGTTGGAACTAACTATTATTTTTGCGTCGGATTCGAAAATCTACTCACAGGAGAAGTTCATACGGTGCTCGAGACAGCTATATCCCCTTGGAGACAAGTCGGCTGGAGGACGATGTATTGAATCTGGACGCAATTTGTGTGTTCCATCGTCATTAGGAGGCCCTGAAAGTTACAATTAACTATCAGTTTCGCGTCGGATTCGAAAATCTAGACTCACAGGAGACGGACCACATAGAGCCCGAGACAGCAATATCCCCTTGGAGACAAGTCGGCTGGAGGTCGATGTATTGAATCTCGACGCAATTTGAGTGTTCCATCGTCATTAGGAGGCCCTGAACGTTACAATTAACAATCATTTTAGCGTCGGATTCGAAAATCTACTCACAGGAGAAGTTCATACGGTGCTCGAGACAGCTACATCCCCTTGGAGACAAGTCCGCTGGAGGCCGATGTATTGAATCTCGACGCAATTTGAGTGTTCGATCGGCATTAGGAGCCCCTGAACGTTACAATTAAGTATCATTTTTGCGTCGGATTCGAAAATCTAGACTTAAAAGAGAACGAACATGAGGTGCCCGAGGCAGCATTAGACCCTTAGAGACAAGTCGACTGGAGGCCGATGTATTGAATCTCGACGCAATTTGAGCGTTCCATCGTCATTAGGAGGCCCTGAACGTTACAATTAACTATCAGTTTGCCGACGGTTTCGAAAATCTAGACTCACAGGAGACGGACCACATGGAGCCCGAGGCAGCAATATCCCCTTGGAGACAAGTCGGCTGGAGGTCGATGTATTGAATCTCGACTTAATTAGAGTGTTCCATCGTCATTAGAAGGCCCTGAACGTTACAATTAACAATCATTTATGCGTCGGATTCGAAAATCTACTCACAGGAGAAGTTCATACGGTTCTCGAGGCAGCAATAGAACCTTGGAGACAAGTCGGCTGGAGGACGATGTATTGAATCTCGACGCAATTTGAGAGTTCCATCGTCATTAGGAGGCCCTGAACGTTACAATTAACTATAATTTTTGCGTCGGATTCGAAAATTTCGACTTACAAGAGAACGACCATAAGGTGCCCGAGGCAGCAATAGACCCTTGGAGACAAGTCGGCTGGAAGACGATGTATTGAATCTCGACGCAATTTGAGTGTTCCATCGTCATTAGAAGGCCGTGAACGTTACAATTAACTATCATTTTTGCGCCGGATTCGAAAATCTAGACTCACATGAGAAGGATCATATTGTGCCCGTGACAGCAATTTATCCTTGGAGACAAGTCGGCTGGAGGCCGATGTATTGCATCTCGACGCAATTTGAGTGTTCGATCGTCATTAGTAGGCCCTGAACCTTACAATTAACTATCAGTCTCGCGTCGGATTCGAAAATCTAGACTCACAGGAGACGGACCACATGGAGCCCGAGGCAGCAATATCCCCTTGGAGACAAGTCGGCTGGAGGTAGATGTATTGCATCTCGACGCAATTTGAGTGTTCCATCGTCTTTAGGAGTCCCTGAACGTTACAATTAACTATCATTTATGCGTCGGATTCGAAAATCTACTAACAGGAGAAGGATCATATGGTGCACGAGACTGCAATATCCCCTTGGATACAAGTCGACTGGAGGTCGATGTATTGACTCTCGACGCAATTTGAGTGTTCCATCGTCTTTAGGAGTCCCTGAACCTTACAATTAACTATCATTTTTGCGTCGGATTCAAAAATCTACTCACAGGAGAAGTTCATACGGTGCTCGAGGCAGCAACAGACCCTTGGAGACAAGTCGGCTGGAGGCCGATGTATTGAATCTCGACGCAATTTGAGTGTTCCATCGTCATTACAAGGCCCTGAACGTTAGAATTAACTATCATTTTTGCGTCGGATTCGATAATCTAAACTCACAGGAGAACGACCATAAGGTGCCCGAGGCAGCAACAGACCCTTACAGACAAGTCCGCTGGAGGCCGATGTATTGAATCTCGACGCAATTTGAGTGTTCCATCGTCATTACAAGGCCCTGAACGTTAGAATGAACTATCATTTTTGCGTCGGATTCGAAAATCTAGACTCACAGGAGAACGACCATAAGGTGCCCGAGGCAGCAATAGACCCTTGGAGACAAGTCGGCTGGAGGACGATGTATTTAATCTCGACGCAATTTGAGTGTTCCATCGTCATTAGGCGGCCCTGAACGTTACAATTAACTATCATATTTGCGACGGATTCGAAAATCGAGACTCACAGGAGAACAACCATAAGGTGCCCGAGGCAGAAATAGACCCTTGGAGACAAGTCGCCTGGAGGACGATGTATTGAATCTCGACGCAATTTTAGTGTTCCATCGTCATTAGAAGGCTCTGAACGTTGGAACTAACTATTATTTTTGCGTCGGATTCGAAAATCTAGACTAACAGGAGAAGGATCGTATTGTGCCCGAGACAGCAATATCCCCTTGGAGACAAGTCGGCTGGAGGACGATGTATTGAATCTGGACGCAATTTGTGTGTTCCATCGTCATTAGGAGGCCCTGAAAGTTACAATTAACTATCAGTTTCGCGTCGGATTCGAAAATCCTGACTCACAGGAGACGGACCACATAGAGCCCGAGACAGCAATATCCCCTTGGAGACAAGTCGGCTGGAGGTCGATGTATTATATCTCGACGCAATTTGAGTGTTCCATCGTCATTAGGAGGCCCTGAACGTTACAATTAACAATCATTTTAGCGTCGGATTCGAAAATCTACTCACAGGAGAAGTTCATACGGTGCTCGAGGCAGCAATAGAACCTTGGAGACAAGTCGGCTGGAGGACGATGTATTGAATCTCGACGCAATTTGAGAGTTCCATCGTCATTAGGAGGCCCTGAACGTTACAATTAACTATCATTTTTGCGCCGGATTCGAAAATCTAGACTCACATGAGAAGGATCATATTGTGCCCGTGACAGCAATATCCCCTTGGAGACAAGTCGGCTGAAGGCCGATGTATTGAATCTCGACGCAATTTGAGTGTTCCATCGTCATTAGTAGGCCCTGAACCTTACAATTAACTATCAGTCTCGCGTCGGATTCGAAAATCTAGACTCACAGGAGACGGACCACATGGACCCGAGGCAGCAATATCCCCTTGGAGACAAGTCGGCTGGAGGCCGATGTATTGCATCTCGACGCAATTTGAGTGTTCCATCGTCTTTAGGAGTCCCTGAACGTTACAATTAACTATCATTTATGCGTCGGATTCGAAAATCTACTAACAGCAGAAGGATCATATGGTGCACGAGACTGCAATATCCCCTTGGATACGAGTCGACTGGAGGTCGATGTATTGACTCTCGACGCAATTTGAGTGTTCCATCGTCTTTAGGAGTCCCTGAACCTTACAATTAACTATCATTTTTGCGTCGGATTCAAAAATCTACTCACAGGGGAAGTTCATACGGTGCTCGAGGCAGCAACAGACCCTTGGAGACAAGTCGGCTGGAGGCCGATGTATTGAATCTCGACGCAATTTGAGTGTTCCATCGTCATTACAAGGCCCTGAACGTTAGAAGTAACTATCATTTTTGCATCGGATTCGATAATCTAAACTCACAGGAGAACGACCATAAGGTGCCCGAGGCAGCAACAGACCCTTAGAGACAAGTCCGCTGGAGGCCGATGTATCGAATCTCGACTCAATTTGAGTGTTCCATCGTCATTACAAGGCCCTGAACGTTATAATTAACTATCATTTTTGCGTCGGATTCGAAAATCTAGACTCACAGGAGAACGACCATAAGGTGCCCGAGGCAGCAATAGACCCTTAGAGACAAGTCGGCTGAAGGCCGATGTAATGAATCTCGACGCAATTTGAGTGTTCCATCGTCTTTAGGAGTCCCTGAACGTTACAATTAACTATCATTTATGCGTCGGATTCGAAAATCTACTAACAGGAGAAGGATCATATGGTGCACGAGACTGCAATATCCCCTTGGATACGAGTCGACTGGAGGCCGATGTATTGAATCTCGACGCAATTTGAGTGTTCCATCGGCATTAGGAGGCCCTGAACGTTACAATTAACTATCATTTTTGCGTCGGATTCGAAAATCTAGACTCACAGGAGAACGCCCATATGGTGCCCGAGACAGCAATATCCCCTTGGAGACAAGTCCGCTGGAGGCCGATGTATTGAATCTCGACGCAATTTGAGTGTTCCATCGTCATTAGGAGGCCCTGAACCTTACAATTAACTATTAGTTTAACGTCGGATTCGAAAATCTAGACGCACAGGAAACGGACCACATGGTGCCCGAGACAGCAATATCCCCTTGTAGACAAGTCGGCTGGAGGAAGTTGTATTGACTCTCGACGCAATTTGAGTGTTCCATCGTCATTACGAGGCTCTGAGCATTACATTTACCTATCAGTTTTGCGTCGGATTCTAAAATCTAGACTCACAGGAGAACGACCATACGGTGCCCGAGGCAGCAATAGACCCTTGGAGAGAATTCGGCTGGAGGACGATGTATCGGATCGCGACACAATTTGAGTGTTCCATCGTCATTAGGAGGCCCTGAATGTTACAAGTGACTATCAGTATTTCGTCAGATTCGAAAATCTAGACTCACAGCAGACGGACCATTAGGTGCCCGAGGCACCAATAGACCCTTGGAGACAAGTCGGCTGGAGGCCGATGTATTGAATCTCGACTCAATTTGAGTGTTCCATCGTCATTAGAAGGCCCTGAACGTTACAATTAACAATCAGTTTTGCGTCGGGTTCGAAAATCTAGACTCACAGCAGAACGATCATAAAGTGCCCGTGGCAGCGATTCACCCTTGGAGACAAGTCGGCTGGAGGACGATGGATTGAATCTCGACGCAATTTGAGTGTTCCAACGTCTTTAGGAGTCCACGAATGTTACAATTAACTATCGTTTATGCGTCGGATTCGAAAATGTAGACTCACAGGAGAACGACCATAAGGTGCACGAGGCAGCAATAGACCCTTGGAGACAAGTCGGCTGGAGGACGATGTATTTAATCTCGACGCAATTTGAGTGTTCCATCGTCATTAGGCGGCCCTGAACGTTACAATTAACTTTCATATTTGCGACGGATTCGAAAATCGAGACTCACAGGAGAACGACCATAAGGTGCCCGAGGCAGAAATAGGCCCTTGGAGACAAGTCGGCTGGAGGACGATGTATTGAATCTCGACGCAATTTTAGTGTTCCATCGTCATTAGAAGGCCCTGAACGTTGGAACTAACTATTTTTTTTGCGTCGGATTCGAAAATCTAGACTAACAGGAGAAGGATCGTATTGTGCCCGAGACAGCAATATCCCCTTGGAGACAAGTCGGCTGGAGGCCGATGTATTGAATCTCGACGCAATTTGAGTGTTCCATCGTCATTAGGAGGCCCTGAACGTTACAATTAACTATCAGTTTCGCGTCGGTTTCGAAAATCTAGACTCACAGGAGACGGACCACATGGAGCCCGAGGCAGCAATATCCCCTTGGAGACAAGTCGGCTGGAGGTCGATGTATTGAATCTCGACTTAATTAGGGTGTTCCATCGTCATTAGAAGGCCCTGAACGTTACAATTAACAATCAGTTTTGCGTCGGGTTCGAAAATCTAGACTCACAGCAGAACGATCACAAGGTGCCCGTGGCAGCTATTGACCCTTGCAGACAAGTCGGTTGGCGGACGATGTATTGGATCGCATCGCAAAATGAGTGTTCCATCGTCATTAGGAGGCCCTGAATGTTACAATTAACAATCATTTATACGTCGGATTCGAAAATCTACTCACAGGATTAGTTCATACGGTGCTCGAGGCAGCAATAGAACCTTGGAGACAAGTCGGCTGGAGGACGATGAATTGAATCACGACGCAATTTGAGAGTTCCATCGTCATTAGGAGGCCCTGAACGTTACAATTAACTATCATTTTTGCGTCGGATTCGAAAATTTCGACTTACAAGAGAACGACCATAAGGTGCCCGAGGCAGCAATAGACCCTTGGAGACAAGTCGGCTGGAAGACGATGTATTGAATCTCGACGCAGCTTGAGTGTTCCATCGTCATTAGAAGGCCGTGAACGTTACAATTAACTATTATTTTTGCGTCGGATTCGAAAATCTAGACTCACATGAGAAGGATCATATTGTGCCCGTGACAGCAATATCCCTTTGGAGAGATGTCGGCTGGAGGCCGATGTATTGAATCTCGACGCAATTTGAGTGTTCCATCGTCATTAGTAGGCCCTGAACCTTACAATTAACTATCAGTCTCGCGTCGGATTCGAAAATCTAGACTCACAGGAGACGGACCACATGGTGCCCGAGGCAGCAATATCCCCTTGGAGACAAGTCGGCTGGAGGTCGATGTATTGCATCTCGACGCAATTTGAGTGTTCCATCGTCTTTAGGAGTCCCTGAACGTTACAATTAACTATCATTTATGCGTCGGATTCGAAAATCTACTAACAGGAGAAGGATCATATGGTGCACGAGACTGCAATATCCCCTTGGATACAAGTCGACTGGAGGTCGATGTATTGACTCTCGACGCAATTTGAGTGTTCCATCGTCTTTAGGAGTCCCTGAACCTTACAATTAACTATCATTTTTGCGTCGGATTCAAAAATCTACTCACAGGAGAAGTTCATACGGTGCTCGAGGCAGCAACAGACCCTTGGAGACAAGTCGGCTGGAGGCCGATGTATTGAATCTCGACGCAATTTGAGTGTTCCATCGTCATTACAAGGCCCTGAACGTTAGAATTAACTATCATTTTTGCGGCGGATTCGAAAATCTAGACTCACAGGAGAACGCCCATAAGGTGCCCGAGACAGAAATATCCCCTTGGAGACAAGTCCGCTGGAGGCCGATGTATTGAATCTCGATGCAATTTGAGTGTTCCATCGTCATTACAAGGCCCTGAACGTTAGAATTAACTATCAGTTTCGCGTCGGATTCGAAAATCTAGACGCACAGGAGACGGACCACATGGAGCCCGAGCCAGCAATATCCCCTTGTAGACAAGTCGGCTGGAGGAAGTTGTATTGACTCTCGACGCAATTTGAGTGTTCCATCGTCATTACGAGGCCCTGAGCATTACATTTAACTATCAGTTTTGCGTCGGATTCTAAAATCTAGACTCACAGGAGAACGACCATACGGTGCCCGAGGCAGCAATAGACCCTTGGAGAGAATTCGGCTGGAGGACGATGTATTGAATCTCGACTCAATTTGAGTGTTCCATCGTCATTAGAAGGTCCTGAACGTTACAATTAACAATCATTTTAGCGTCGGATTCGAAAATCTACTCACAGGAGAAGTTCATACGGTGCTCGAGACAGCTATATCCCCTTGGAGACAAGTCCGCTGGAGGCCGATGTATTGAATCTCGACGCAAATTGAAAGTTCCATCGTCATTAGGAAGCCCTGAACGTTACAATTAACTATCATTTTTAAATCTAGACTTACAAGAGAACGACCATGAGGTGCCCGAGACAACAATATCCCCTTGGAGAAAAGTCCGCTGGAGGCCGATGTATTGAATCTCGATGCAATTTGAGTGTTCCATCGTCATTAGAAGGCCCTGAACGTTACAATTAACTATCATTTTTGCGTCGGATTCGAAAATCTAGACTCACAGGAGGTCGACCATAAGGTGCCCGAGGCAGCAATAGACCCTTGGAGAAGAGTCGGCTGGAGGTCGATGTATTGAATCTCGACGCAATTTGAGTGTTCCATCGGCATTAGGAGGCCCTGAACGTTACAATTAACTATCATTTTTGCGTCGGATTCGATAATCTAAACTCACAGGAGAACGACCATAAGGTGCCCGAGGCAGCAATAGACCCTTGGAGACAAGTCGGCTGGAGGCCGATGTATTGAATCGCGACGCAATTTGAGTGTTCCATCGGCATTAGGAGCCCCTGAACGGAACAATTAACTATCATTTTTGCGTCGGATTCGAAAATCTACTAACAGGAGAAGGATCATATGGTGCACGAGACTGCAATATCCCCTTGGATACAAGTCGACTGGAGGTCGATGTATTGACTCTCGACGCAATTTGAGTGTTCCATCGTCTTTAGGAGTCCCTGAACCTTACAATTAACTATCATTTTTGCGTCGGATTCAAAAATCTACTCACAGGAGAAGTTCATACGGTGCTCGAGGCAGCAACAGACCCTTGGAGACAAGTCGGCTGGAGGCCGATGTATTGAATCTGGACGCAATTTGAGTGTTCCATCGTCATTACAAGGCCCTGAACGTTACAATTAAATATCATTTTTGCGTCGGATTCGAAAATCTAGACTCACAGGAGACGGACCACATGGAGCCCGAGGCAGCAATATCCCCTTGGAGACAAGTCGGCTGGAGGTCGATGTATTGAATCTCGACTTAATTAGGGTGTTCCATCGTCATTAGAAGGCCCTGAACGTTACAATTAACAATCAGTTTTGCGTCGGGTTCGAAAATCTAGACTCACAGCAGAACGATCACAAGGTGCCCGTGGCAGCTATTGACCCTTGCAGACAAGTCGGTTGGCGGACGATGTATTGGATCGCATCGCAAAATGAGTGTTCCATCGTCATTAGGAGGCCCTGAATGTTACAATTAACAATCATTTATGCGTCGGATTCGAAAATCTACTCACAGGATTAGTTCATACGGTGCTCGAGGCAGCAATAGAACCTTGGAGACAAGTCGGCTGGAGGACGATGTATTGAATCACGACGCAATTTGAGAGTTCCATCGTCATTAGGAGGCCCTGAACGTTACAATTAACTATCATTTTTGCGTCGGATTCGAAAATTTCGACTTACAAGAGAACGACCATAAGGTGCCCGAGGCAGCAATAGACCCTTGGAGACAAGTCGGCTGGAAGACGATGTATTGAATCTCGACGCAATTTGAGTGTTCCATCGTCATTAGAAGGCCGTGAACGTTACAATTAACTATTATTTTTGCGTCGGATTCGAAAATCTAGACTCACATGAGAAGGATCATATTGTGCCCGTGACAGCAATATCCCTTTGGAGACAAGTCGGCTGGAGGCCGATGTATTGAATCTCGACGCAATTTGAGTGTTCCATCGACATTAGTAGGCCCTGAACCTTACAATTAACTATCAGTCTCGCGTCGGATTCGAAAATCTAGACTCACAGGAGACGGACCACATGGAGCCCGAGGCGGCAATATCCCCTTGGAGACAAGTCGGCTGGAGGTCGATGTATTGCATCTCGACGCAATTCGAGTGTTCCATCGTCTTTAGGAGTCCCTGAACGTTACAATTAACTATCATTTATGCGTCGGATTCGAAAATCTACTCACAGGAGAAGTTCATACGGTGCTCGAGACAGCTATATCCCCTTGGAGACAAGTCCGCTGGAGGCCGATGTATTGAATCTCGACGCAATTTGAGTGTTCCTTCGTCATTAGGAGGCCCTGAACCTTAAAATTAACTATCATTTTTGCGTCGGATTCGAAAATCTACTAACAGGAGAAGGATCATATGGTGCACGAGACTGCAATATCCCCTTGGATACAGGTCGACTGGAGGTCGATGTATTGAATCTCGACGCAATTTGAGTGTTCCATCGTCTTTAGGAGTCCCTGAACGTTACAATTAACTATCATTTTTGCGTCGGATTCGAAAATCTACTCACAGGAGAAGTTCATACGGTGCTCGTGGCAGCAGAAGACACTTGGAGACAAGTCGGCTGGAGCCCGATGTATTGAATCTCGACGCAATTTGAGTGTTCCAACGTCATTACAAGGCCCTGAACTTTACAATTAACCATCATTTTTGCGTCGGATTCGATAATCTAAACTCACAGGAGAACGCCCATAAGGTGCCCGAGACAGCAATATCCACTTGGAGACAAGTCCGCTGGAGGCCGATGTATTGAATCTCGACGCAATTTGAGTGTTCCATCGTCATTAGGAGGCCCTGAACCTTACAATTAACTATCAGTTTCGCGTCGGATTCGAAAATCTAGACTCACAGGAGACGGACCACATGGAGCCCGAGGCAGCAATATCCCCTTGTAGACAAGTCGGCTGGAGGAAGATGTATTGATTCTCGACGCAATTTGAGTGTTCCATCGTCATTAAGAGGCCCTGAGCATTACATTTAACTATCAGTTTTGCGTCGGATTCTAAAATCTAGACTCACAGGAGAACGACCATACGGTGCCCGAGGCAGTAATAGACCCTTGGAGCCAAGTCGGCTGGAGGACGATGTATTGAATCTCGACGCAAATTGAAAGTTCCATCGTCATTAGGAGGCCCTGAACGTTACAATTAACTATCATTTTTAAATCTAGACTTACAAGAGAACGACCATGAGGTGCCCGAGACAACAATATCCCCTTGGAGAAAAGTCCGCTGGAGGCCGATGTATTGAATCTCGACGCAATTTGAGTGTTCCATCGTCATTAGGAGGCCCTGAACCTTACAATTAACTATCAGTTTCGCGTCGGATTCGAAAATCTAGACTCACAGGAGACGGACCACATGGAGCCCGAGGCAGCAATATCCCCTTGTAGACAAGTCGGCTGGAGGAAGATGTATTGACTCTCGACGCAATTTGAGTGTTCCATCGTCATTAAGAGGCCCTGAGCATTACATTTAACTATCAGTTTTGCGTCGGATTCGAAAATCTAGACTCACAGGAGAACGACCATAAGGTGCCCGAGGCAGCAATAGACCCTTGGAGACAAGTCGGCTGGAGGCCGATGTATTGAATCTCGACGCAATTTGAGTGTTCCATCGGCATTAGGAGGCCCTGAACGTTACAAGTAACTATCATTTTTGCGTCGGATTCGATAATCTAAACTCACAGGAGAACGACCATAAGGTGCCCGAGGCAGCAATAGACCCTTGGAGACAAGTCGGCTCCAGGCCGATGTATTGAATCGCGACGCAATTTGAGTGTTCCATCGGCATTAGGAGCCCCTGAACGGAACAATTAACTATCATTTTTGCGTCGGATTCGAAAATCTACAAACAGGAGAAGGATCATATGGTGCACGAGACTGCAATATCCCCTTGGATACAAGTCGACTGGAGGTCGATGTATTGACTCTCGACGCAATTTGAGTGTTCCATCGTCTTTAGGAGTCCCTGAACCTTACAATTAACTATCATTTTTGCGTCGGATTCAAAAATCTACTCACAGGAGAAGTTCATACGGTGCTCGAGGCAGCAACAGACCCTTGGAGACAAGTCGGCTGGAGGCCGATGTATTGAATCTGGACGCAATTTGAGTGTTCCATCGTCATTACAAGGCCCTGAACGTTGCAATTAAATATCATTTTTGCGTCGGATTCGAAAATCTAGACTCACAGGAGAAGGATCATATTGTGCCCCAGACAGCAATATCCCCTTGGAGACAAGTCGGCTGGAGGCCGATGTATTGAATCTCGACGCAATTTGAGTGTTCCATCGTCATTACAAGGCCCTGAACGTTAGAATTAACTATCATTTTTGCGTCGGATTCGAAAATCTAGACTCACAGGAGAACGACCATAAGGTGCCCGAGGCAGCAATAGACCCTTGGAGACAAGTCGGCTGGAGGCCGATGTATTGAATCTCGACGCAATTTGAGTGTTCCATCGGCATTAGGAGGGCCTGAACGTTACAAGTAACTATCATTTTTGCGTCGGATTCTAAAATCTAGACTCACAGCAGACGGACCATTTGGTGCCCGAGGCAGCAATAGTTTTGCGTCGGGTTTGAAAATCTAAACTCACAGCAGAACGATCACAAAGTGCCCGTGGCAGCGATTGACCCTTGGAGACAAGTCGGCTGGAGGACGATGTATTGAATCTCGACGCAATTTGTGTGTTCCATCGTCATTAGGAGGCCCTGAAAGTTGCAATTAACTATCATTTTTGCGTCGGATTCGATAATCTAACCTCACAGGAGAACGACCATAAGGTGCCCGAGGCAGCAATAGACCCTTGGAGACAAGTCGGCTGGAGGCCGATGTATTGAATCTCGACGCAATTTGAGTGTTCCATCGGCATTAGGAGCCCCTGAACGTTACAATTAACTATCATTTTTGCGTCGGATTCGAAAATGTAGACTTACAAGAGAACGACCATGAGGTGCCCGAGGCAGCATTAGACCCTTAGAGACAAGTCGGCTGGAGGCCGATGTATTGAATCTCGACACAATTTGAGTGTTCCATCGTCATTAGGAGGCCCTGAACGTTACAATTAACTATCAGTTTCGCGTCGGATTCGAAAATCTAGACTCACAGGAGACGGACCACATGGAGCCCGAGGCAGCAATATCCCCTTGGTGACAAGTCGGCTGGAGGTCGATGTATTGAATCTCGACTCAATTTTAGTGTTCCATCGTCATTAGAAGGCCCTGAACGTTATAATTAACAATCAGTTTTGCGTCGGGTTCGAAAATCTAGACTCACAGCAGAACGATCACAAGGTGCCCGTGGCAGCTATTGACCCTTGGAGACAAGTCGGTTAGCGGACGATGTATTGGATCGCGACGCAAAATGAGTGTTCCATCGTCATTAGGAGGCCCTGAATGTTACAATTAACTATCAGTTTTTCGTCGGATTCGAAAATTTAGACTCTCTGGTGACGGACCATAAGGTGCCCAATGCAGCGATATCCCCTTGGAGACCAGTCCGCTGGAGGCCGATGTATTGAATCTCGACGATATTTGAGTCCTCTATCGTCATTAGGAGGCC
Source organism: Schistocerca serialis cubense (assembly GCF_023864345.2). Taxonomy (NCBI): domain Eukaryota; kingdom Metazoa; phylum Arthropoda; class Insecta; order Orthoptera; family Acrididae; genus Schistocerca; species Schistocerca serialis. The sequence continues at coordinate 59,850,472 of NW_026047583.1, forward strand.
CTGAACGTTACTATTCACTATCATTTTTGCGTCGGATTCGAAAATCTAGACTCACAGAAGAAGGATCATATGGTGCACGAGACAGTAATACCCCCTTGGAGACAAGTCGGATGGAGGCCGATGTATTGAATCTCGACGCAATTTGAGTGTTCCATCGTCATTAGAAGGTCCTGAACGTTACAATTAACTATCAGTTTCGCGTCGGTTCCGAAAATCTAGACTCACAGGAGACGGACCACATGGAGCCCGAGGCACCAATATCCCCTTGGAGACAAGTCGGCTGGAGGTCGATGTATTGAATCTCGACTTAATTAGAGTGTTCCATCGTCATTAGAAGTCCCTGAACGTTACAATTAACAATCAGTTTTGCGTCGGGTTCGAAAATCTAGACTCACAGCAGAATGATCACAAGGTGCCCGTGGCAGCTATTGACCCTTGGAGACAAGTCGGTTGGTGGACGATGTATTGGATCGCGACGCAAAATGAGTGTTCCATCGTCATTAGGAGGCCCTGAATGTTACAATTAACTATCAGTTTTTCGTCGGATTCGAAAATTTAGACTCTCTGGTGACGGACCATAAGGTGCCCGATGCAGCGATATCCCCTTGGAGACCAGTCCGCTGGAGGCCGATGTATTGAATCTCGACGCAATTTGAGTCCTCTATCGTCATCAGGAGGCCCTGAACGTTACTATTCACTATCATTATTGCGTCGGATTCGAAAATCTAGACTCACAGGAGAAGGATCGTATTGTGCCCGAGACAGCAATATCCCCTTGGAGACAAGTCGGATGGAGGCCGATGTATTGAATCTCGACGCAATTTGAGTGTTCCATCGTCATTAGAAGGCCCTGAACGTTACAATTAACTATCAGTTTCGCGTCGGTTCCGAAAATCTAGACTCACAGGAGACGGACCACATGGAGCCCGTGGCACCAATATCCCCTTGGAGACAAGTCGGCTGGAGGTCGATGTATTGAATCTCGACTTAATTAGAGTGTTCCATCGTCATTAGAAGGCCCTGAACGTTACCATTAACAATCATTTTTGCGTCGGCTTCGAAAATCTAGACTCACAGCAGAACGATCACAAGGTGCCCGTGGCAGCTATTGACCCTTGGAGACAAGTCGGTTGGCGGACGATGTATTGGATCGCGACGCAAAATGAGTGTTCCATCGTCATTAGGAGGCCCTGAATGTTACAATTAACTATCAGTTTTTCGTCGGATTCGAAAATTTAGACTCTCTGGTGACGGACCATAAGGTGCCCGATGCAGCGATATCCCCTTGGAGACCAGTCCGCTGGAGGCCGATGTATTGAATCTCGACGCAATTTGAGTCCTCCATCGTCATTAGGAGGCCCTGAACGTTACTATTCACTATCATTTTTGCGTCGGATTCGAAAATCTAGACTCACAGGAGAAGGATCATATGGTGCACGAGACAGTAATACCCCCTTGGAGACAAGACGGCTGGAGGCCGATGTATTGAATCTCGACGCAATTTGAGTGTTCCATCGGCATTAGGAGGCCCTGAACGTTACAATTAACTATCATTTTTGCGTCGGATTCGATAATCTAAACTCACAGGAGAACGACCTTAAGGTGCCCGAGACCACAATATCCCCTTGGAGAAAAGTCCGCTGGAGGCCGATGTATTGAATCTCGACGCAATTTGAGTGTTCCATCGTCATTAGAAGGCCCTGAACGTTACAATTAACTATCATTATTGCGTCGGATTCGAAAATCTAGACTCACAGGAAACGACCATAAGGTGCTCGAGGCAGCAATAGTCCCTTGGAGACAAGTCGGCTGGAGGCCGATGTATTGAATCTCGACGCAATTTGAGTGTTCCATCGGCATTAGGAGCCCCTGAACGTTACAATTAACTATCATTTTTGCTTTGGATTCGAAAATCTAGACTTACAAGAGAACAACCATGAGGTGCCCTAGGCAGCATTAGACCCTTAGAGACATGTCGACTGGAGGTCGATGTATTGACTCTCGACGCAATTTGAGTGTTCCAACGTCTTTAGGAGTCCACGAATGTTACAATTAACTATCGTTTATGCGTCGGATTCGAAAAGCTAGGCTCACAGGAGAACGACCATAAGGTGCCCGAGGCAGCAATAGACCCTTGGAGACAAGTCGGCTGGAGGACGATGTATTTAATCTCGACGCAATTTGAGTGTTCCATCGTCATTAGGCGGCCCTGAACGTTACAATTAACTATCATATTTGCGACGGATTCGAAAATCGAGACTCACAGGAGAACGACCATAAGGTGCCCGAGGCAGCAATAGATCCTTGGAGACAAGTCGGCTGGAGGACGATGTATTGAATCTCGACGCAATTTTAGTGTTCCATCGTCATTAGAAGGCCCTGAACGTTGGAACTAACTATTATTTTTGCGTCGGATTCGAAAATCTAGACTCACAGGAGAAGGATCGTATTGTGCCCGAGACAGCAATATCCCCTTGGAGACAAGTCGGATGGAGGCCGATGTATTGAATCTCGACGCAATTTGAGTGTTCCATCGTCATTAGAAGGCCCTGAACGTTACAATTAACTATCAGTTTCGCGTCGGTTCCGAAAATCTAGACTCACAGGAGACGGACCACATGGAGCCCGAGGCACCAGTATCCCCTTGGAGACAAGTCGGCTGGAAGTCGATGTATTGAATCTCGACTTAATTAGAGTGTTCCATCGTCATTAGATGGCCCTGAACGTTACAATTAACAATCAGTTTTGCGTCGGGTTCGAAAATCTAGACTCACAGCAGAACGATCACAAGGTGCCCGTGGCAGCTATTGACCCTTGGAGACAAGTCGGTTGGCGGACGATGTATTGGATCGCGACGCAAAATGAGTGTTCCATCGTCATTAGAAGGCCCTGAATCTTACAATTAACAATCATTTATGCGTCGGATTCGAAAATCTACTCACAGGAGAAGTTCATACGGTGCTCGAGGCAGCAATAGACCGTTGGAGACAAGTCGGCTGGAGGACGATGTATTGAATCTCGACGCAATTTGAGAGTTCCATCGACATTAGGAGGCCCTGAACGTTGCAATTAACTATCATTTTTGCGTCGGATTCGAAAATTTCGACTTACAAGAGAACGACCATAAGGTGCCCGAGGCAGCAATAGACCCTTGGAGACAAGTCGGCTGGAAGACGATGTATTGAATCTCGACGCAATTAGAGTGTTCCATCGTCATTAGAAGGCCGTGAACGTTACAATTAACTATCGTTTTTGAGTCGGATTCGAAAATCTAGACTCACATGAGAAGGATCATATTGTGCCCGTGACAGCAATATCCATTTGGAGACAAGTCGGCTGGAGGCCGATGTATTGACTCTCGACGCAATTTGAGTGTTCCATCGTCATTAGAAGGCCCTGAACGTTACAATTAACTATTAGTTTCGCGTCGGATTCGAAAATCTAGACTCACAGGGGACGGACCACATGGAGCCCGAGGCACCAATATCCCCTTGGAGACAAGTCGGCTGGAGGTCGATGTATTGAATCTCGACGCAATTTGAGTGTTCCATCGGCATTAGGAGGCCCTGAACGTTACAATTAACTATCATTTTTGCGTCGGATTCGATAATCTAAACTCATAGGAGAACGACCATAAGGTGCCCGAGACAACAATATCCCCTTGGAGAAAAGTCCGCTGGAGGCCGATGTAATGAATCTCGACGCAATTTGAGTGTTCCATCGTCATTAGAAGGCCCTGAACGTTACAATTAACTATCATTATTGCGTCGGATTCGAAAATCTAGACTCACAGGAAACGACCATAAGGTGCTCGAGGCAGCAATAGTCCCTTGGAGACAAGTCGGCTGGAGGCCGATGTATTGAATCTCGACGCAATTTGAGTGTTCCATCGGCATTAGGAGCCCCTGAACGTTACAATTAACTATCATTTTTGCGTCGGATTCGAAAATCTAGACTTACAAGAGAACAACCATGAGGTGCCCGAGGCAGCATTAGACCCTTAGAGACAAGTCGACTGGAGGTCGATGTATTGCATCTCGACGCAATTTGAGTGTTCCATCGTCTTTAGAAGGCCCTGAACGTTACAATTAACTATCAGTTTCGCGTCGGTTCCGAAAATCTAGACTCACAGGAGACGGACCACATGGAGCCCGAGGCAGCAATATCCCCTTGGAGACAAGTCGGCTGGAGGTCGATGTATTGAATCTCGACTTAATTAGAGTGTTCCATCGTCATTAGATGGCCCTGAACATTACAATTAACAATCAGTTTTGCGCAGGGTTCGAAAATCTAGACTCACAGCAGAACGATCACAAGGTGCCCGTGGCAGCTATTGACCCTTGGAGACAAGTCGGTTGGCGGACGATGTATTGGATCGCGACGCAATTTGAGTGTTCCATCGTCATTAGGAGGCCCTGAATCTTACAATTAACAATCATTTATGCGTCGGATTCGAAACTCTACTCACAGGAGAAGTTCATACGGTGCTCGAGGCAGCAATAGACCCTTGGAGACAAGTCGGCTGGAGGACGATGTATTGAATCTCGACGCAATTTGAGTCCTCCATCGTCATTAGGAGGCCCTTAACGTTGCAATTAACTATCATTTTTGCGTCGGATTCGAAAATTTCGACTTACAAGAGAACGACCATAAGGTGCCCGAGGCAGCAATAGACCCTTGGAGACAAGTCGGCTGGAAGACGATGTATTGAATCTCGACGCAATTTGAGTGTTCCATCGTCATTAGAAGGCCGTGAACGTTACAATTAACTATCATTTTTGCGTCGGATTCGAAAATATAGACTCACATGAGAATGATCATATTGTGCCCGTGACAGCAATATCCCTTTGGAGACAAGTCGGCTGGAGGCCGATGTATTGAATCTCGACGCAATTTGAGTGTTCCATCGTCATTAGTAGGCCCTGAACCTTACAATTAACTATCAGTCTCGCGTCGGATTCTAAAATCTAGACTCACAGGAGACGGACCACATGGAGCCCGAGGCAGCAATATCCCCTTGGAGACAAGTCGGCTGGAGGTCGATGTATTGCGTCTCGACGCAATTTGAGTGTTCCATCGTCTTTAGGAGTCCCTGAACGTTACAATTAACTATCATTTATGCGTCGGATTCGAAAATCTACTAACAGGAGAAGGATCATATGGTGCACGAGACTGCAATATCCCCTTGGATACAAGTCGACTGGAGGTCGATGTATTGACTCTCGACGCAGTTTGAGTGTTCCATCGTCTTTAGGAGTCCCTGAACCTTACAATTAACTATCATTTTTGCGTCGGATTCAAAAATCTACTCTCAGGAGAAGTTCATACGGCGCTCGATGCAGCAACAGACCCTTGGAGACAAGTCGGCTGGAGGCCGATGTATTGAATCTGGACGCAATTTGAGTGTTCCATCGTCATTACAAGGCCCTGAACGTTACAATTAAATATCATTTTTGCGTCGGATTCGAAAATCTAGACTCACAGGAGAAGGATCATATTGTGCCCGAGACAGCAACATCCCCTTGGAGACAAGTCGGCTGGAGGACGATGTATTGAATCTCGACGCAATTTGAGTGTTTCATCGGCATTAGGAGGCCCTGAACGTCACAACTAACTATCATTTTTGCGTCGGATTCGATAATCTAAACTCACAGGAGAACGACCATAAGGTGCCCGAGGCAGCAACAGACCCTTGGCGACAAGTCCGCTGGAGGCCGATGTATTGAATCTCGACGCAATTTGTGTGTTCCATCGTCATTACAAGGCCCTGAACGTTACAATTAACTATCATTTTTGCGTCGGATTCGAAAATCTAGACGCACAGGAGACGGACCACATGGAGCCCGAGGCAGCAATATCCCCTTGCAGACAAGTCGGCTGGAGGAAGTTGTATTGACTCTCGATGCAATTTGAGTGTTCCATCGTCATTACGAGGCCCTGAGCATTACATTTAACTATCAGTTTTGCGTCGGATTCTAAAATCTAGACTCACAGGAGAACGACCATACGGTGCCCGAGGCAGCAATAGACCCTTGGAGACAAGTCGGCTGGAGGACGATGTATTGAATCTCGACGCAATTTGAGAGTTCCATCGTCATTACAAGCCCCTGAACGTTACAATTAACTATCATTTTTGCGTCGGATTCGAAAATCTAGACTCACAGGAGAACGACCATAAGGTGCCCGAGGCAGCAATAGACCCTTGGAGACAAGTCGGCTGGAGGCCGATGTATTCAATCTCGACGCAATTTGAGTGTTCCATCAGCATTAGGAGCCCCTGAACGTTACAATTAACTATCATTTTTGCGTCGGATTCGAAAATCTAGACTTACAAGAGAACGACCATGAGGTGCCCGAGGCAGCATTAGACCCTTACAGACAAGTCGACTGGAGGTCGATGTATTGACTCTCGACGCAATTGGAGTTTTCCATCGTCATTAGAAGGCCCTGAACGCTACAATTAACTATCATTTTTGCGTCGGATTCGAAAATCTAGACTCACAGGAGAACGACCACAAGGTGCCCGAGGCAGCAATAGACATTTGGAGACAAGTCGGCTGGTGGACGATGTATTGAATCTCGACGCAATTCGAGAGTTCCATCGTCATTAGGAGGCTTTGAACGTTACAATTAACAATCATTTTTGCGTCGGCTTCGAAAATCTAGACTTACAAGAGAACGACCATAAGGTGCCCGAGGCAGCATTAGACCCTTGGAGACAGGTCGGCTGGAGGACGATGTATTGCATCGCGACGCAATCTGAGTGTTCCATCGCCATTAGGAGGCCTGAATGTTACAATTAACTATCAGTTTTTCTTCGGATTCGAAAATCTAGACTCACAGCAGACGGAACATTTGGTGCCCGAGGCAGCAATATCCCCTTGGAGACAAGTCGGCTGGAGGCCGATGTATTGAATCTCGACGCAATTTGAGTGTTCCATCGTCATTAGAAGGCCCTGAACGTTACTATTCACTATCATTTTTGCGTCGGATTCGAAAATCTAGACTCACAGGAGAAGGATCATTTGATGCCCGAGACAGCAATATCCCCTTGGAGACAAGTCGGCTGGAGGCCGATGTATTGAATCTCGACGCAATTTGAGTGTTCCATCGGCATTAGGAGGCCCTGAACGTTACAATTAACTATCAATTTTGCGTCGGATTCGATAATATAAACTCACAGGAGAACGACCATAAGGTGCCCGAGGCAGCAACAGACACTTGGAGACAAGTCCGCTGGAGGCCGATGTATTGAATCTCGACGCAATATGAGTGTTCCATCGTCATTACAAGGCCCTGACCGTTACAATTAACTATCATTTTTGCGTCGGATTCGAAAATCTAGACTCACAGGAGAACGACCATATGGTGCCCGAGGCAGCAATAGACCCTTGGAGACAAGTCGGCTGGAGGACGATGTTTTGAATCTCGACGCAATTTGAGTGTTCCATCGGCATTAGGAGGCCCTGAACGTTACAATTAACTATCATTTTTGCTTCGGATTCGATAATCTAAACTCACAGGAGAACGACCATAAGGTGCCCGAGGCAGCAATAGACCCTTGGAGACAAGTCGGCTGGAGGACGATTTTTGAATCTCGACGCAATTTGAGTGTTCCATCGGCATTAGGAGTCCCTGAACGTTACAATTAACTATCATTTTTGCGTTGGATTCGATAATCTAAACTCACAGGAGAACGACCATAAGGTGCCCGAGGCAGCAATAGACCCTTGGAGACAAGTCGGCTGGAGGACGATGTATTGAATCTCGACGCAATTTGAGTGTTCCATCGGCATTAGGAGTCCCTGAACGTTACAATTAACTATCATTTTTGCTTCGGATTCGATAATCTAAACTCACAGTAGAACGACCATAAGGTGCCCGAGGCAGCAATAGACCCTTGGAGACAAGTCGGCTGGAGGACGATGTTTTGAATCTCGACGCAATTTGAGTGTTCCATCGGCATTAGGAGGCCCTGAACGGTACAATTAACTATCATTTTTGCGTCGGATTCGATAATATAAACTCACAACAGAACGACCATAAGGTGCCCGAGGCAGCAACAGACACTTGGAGACAAGTCCGCTGGAGGCCGATGTATTGAATCTCGACGCAATATGAGTGTTCCATCGTCATTACAAGGACCTGAACGTTACAATTAACTATAATTTTTGCGACGGATTCGAAATTCTAGACTCACTGGGGAACGACCATAAGGTGCCCGAGGCAGCAATAGACCCTTGGAGACAAGTCGGCTGGTGGACGATGTATTGGATCTCGACGCAATTTGAGAGTTCCATCGTCATTAGGAGGCTTTGAACGTTACAATTAACTATCATTTTTGCGTCGGCTTCGAAAGTCTAGACTTACAAGAGAACGACCATAAGGTGCCCGAGGCAGCATTAGACCCTTGGAGACAAGTCGGCTGGAGGACGATGTATTGGATCGCGTCGCAATCTGAGTGTTCAATCGTCATTAGGAGGCCTGAATGTTACAATTAACTATCAGTTTTTCGTCGGATTCGAAAATCTAGACTCACAGCAGACGGAACATTTGGTGCCCGAGGCAGCAATATCCCTTTGGAGACAAATCGGCTGGAGGACGATGTATTGAATCTCGACGCAATTTGAGTCTTCTATCGTCATTAGGAGGCCCTGAACGTTACTATTCACTATCATTTTTGATTCGGATTCGAAAATCTAGACTCACAGGAGAAGGATCATATGGTGCCCGAGACAGTAATACCCCCTTGGAGACAAGACGGCTGGAGGCCGATGTATTGAATCTCGACGCAATTGGAGTGCTCCATCGGCATTAGGAGGCCCTGAACGTTACAAATAACTATCATTTTTGCGTCGGATTCGATAATCTAAACTCACAGGAGAACGACCATAAGGTGCCCGAGGCAGCAACAGACCCTTGGACACAAGACCGCTGGCGGCCGATGTATTGAATCTCGACGCAATTTGAGTGTTCCATCGTCATTACAAGCCCCTGAACGTTACAATTAACTATCATTTTTGCGTCGGATTCGAAAATCTAGACTCACAGGAGAACGACCATAAGGTGCCCGAGGCAGCAATAGACCCTTGGAGGCATGTCGGCTGGAGGACGATGTATTTAACCTCGACGCAATTTGAGTGTTCCATCGTCATTAGGCGGCCCTGAACGTTACAATTAACTATCATATTTGCGACGGATTCGATAATATAAACTCACAACAGAACGACCATAAGGTGCCCGAGGCAGCAACAGACACTTGGAGACAAGTCCGCTGGAGGCCGATGTATTGAATCTCGACGCAATTTGAGTGTTCCATCGTCATTACAAGGCCCTGAACGTTACAATTAACTATCATTTTTGCGACGGATTCGAAATTCTAGACTCACTGGGGAACGACCATAAGGTGCCCGAGGCAGCAATAGACCCTTGGAGACAAGTCGGCTGGTGGACGATGTATTGGATCTCGACGCAATTTGAGAGTTCCATCGTCATTAGGAGGCTTTGAACGTTACAATTAACTATCATTTTTGCGTCGGCTTCGAAAGTCTAGACTTACAAGAGAACGACCATAAGGTGCCCGAGGCAGCATTAGACCCTTGGAGACAAGTCGGCTGGAGGACGATGTATTGGATCGCGTCGCAATCTGAGTGTTCAATCGTCATTAGGAGGCCTGAATGTTACAATTAACTATCAGTTTTTCGTCGGATTCGAAAATCTAGACTCACAGCAGACGGAACATTTGGTGCCCGAGGCAGCAATATCCCTTTGGAGACAAATCGGCTGGAGGACGATGTATTGAATCTCGACGCAATTTGAGTCTTCTATCGTCATTAGGAGGCCCTGAACGTTACTATTCACTATCATTTTTGATTCGGATTCGAAAATCTAGACTCACAGGAGAAGGATCATATGGTGCCCGAGACAGTAATACCCCCTTGGAGACAAGACGGCTGGAGGCCGATGTATTGAATCTCGACGCAATTAGAGTGCTCCATCGGCATTAGGAGGCCCTGAACGTTACAAATAACTATCATTTTTGCGTCGGATTCGATAATCTAAACTCACAGGAGAACGACCATAAGGTGCACGAGACAGCAATATCCCCTTGGAGACAAGTCCGCTGGAGGCCGATGTATTGAATCTCGACGCAATTTGGGTGTTCCATCATCATTAGAGGGCCCTGAACGTTACAATTAACTATCATTTTTGCCTCGGATTCGAAAATCTAGACTCACAGGAGAACGACCATAAGGTGCCCGAGGCAGCAATAGACCCTTGGAGACAAGTCGGCTGGAGGACGATGTTTTGAATCTCGACGCAATTTGAGTGTTCCATCGGCATTAGGAGGCCCTGAACGTTACAATTAACTATCATTTTTGCGTCGGATTCGGTAATCTAAACTCACAGGAGAACGACCATAAGGTGCCCGAGGCAGCAATAGACCCTTGGAGACAAGTCGGCTGGAGGCCGATGTATTGAATCTCGACGCAATTTGAGTGTTCCATCGGCATTAGGAGTCCCTTAACGTAACAATTAACTATCATTTTTGCGTCGGATTCGATAATCTAAACTCACAGGAGAACGACCATAAGGTGCCCGAGGCAGCAACAGACCCTTGGACACAAGACCGCTGGCGGCCGATGTATTGAATCTCGACGCAATTTGAGTGTTCCATCGTCATTACAAGCCCCTGAACGTTACAATTAACTATCATTTTTGCGTCGGATTCGAAAATCTAGACTCACAGGAGAACGACCATAAGGTGCCCGAGGCAGCAATAGACCCTTGGAGGCACGTCGGCTGGAGGACGATGTATTTAACCTCGACGCAATTTGAGTGTTCCATCGTCATTAGGCGGCCCTGAACGTTACAATTAACTATCATATTTGCGACGGATTCGAAAATCGAGACTCACAGGAGAACGACCATAAGGTGCCCGAGGCAGCAATAGACCCTTGGAGACAAGTCGGCTGGAGGACGATGTATTGAATCTCGACGCAATTTTAGTGTTCCATCGTCATTAGAAGGCTCTGAACGTTGGGGCTAACTATTATTTTTGCGTCGGATTCGAAAATCTAGACTCACAGGAGAAGGATCGTATTGTGCCCGAGACAGCAATATCCCCTTGGAGACAAGTCGGCTGGAGGCCGATGTATTGAATCTGGACGCAATTTGAGTGTTCCATCGTCATTAGGAGGCCCTAAACGTTACAATTAACTATCAGTTTCGCGTCGGTTTCGGAAATCTAGACTCACAGGAGACGGACCACATGGAGCCCGAGGCAGCAATATCCCCTTGGAGACAAGTCGGCTGGAGGTCGATGTATTGAATCTCGACTTAATTAGAGTGTTCCATCGTCATTAGAAGGCCCTTAACGTTACAATTAACAATCAGTTTTGCGTCGGGTTCGAAAATCTAGACTCACAGCAGAACGATCACAAGGTGCCCGTGGCAGCTATTGACCCTTAGACACAAGTCGGTTGGCGGACGATGTATTGGATCGCGACGCAAAATGAGCGTTCCATCGTCATTAGGAGGCCCTGAATGTTACAATTAACAATCATTTATGCGTCGGATTCGAAAATCTACTAACAGGAGAAGTTCATACGGTGCTCGAGGCAGCAATAGACCCTTGGAGACAAGTCGGCTGGAGGACGATGTATTGAATCTCGACGCAATTTGAGAGTTCGATCGTCATTAGGAGGCCCTGAACGTTACAATTAACTATCATTTTTGCGTCGGATTCGAAAATCTAGACTCACATGAGAAGGATCATTTTGTGCCCGTGACAGCAATATCCCCTTGGAGACAAGTCGGCTGGAGGCCGATGTATTGAATCTCGACGCAATTTGAGTCTTCCATCGTCATTAGTAGGCCCGGAACCTTACAATTAACTATCAGTCTCGCGTCGGATTCGAAAATCTAGACTCACAGGAGACGGACCACATGGAGCCCGAGGCAGCAATATCCCCTTGGAGACAAGTCGGCTGGAGGTCGATGTATTGACTCTCGACGCAATTTGAGTGTTCCATCGTCTTTAGGAGTCCCTGAACCTTACAATTAACTATCATTTTTGCGTCGGATTCAAAAATCTACTCACAGGAGAAGTTCATACGGTGCTCGAGGCAGCAACAGACCCTTGGAGACAAGTCGGCTGGAGGCCGATGTATTGAATCTGGACGCAATTTGAGTGTTCCATCGTCATTACAAGCCCCCGAACGTTACAATTAAATATCATTTTTGCGTCGGATTCGAAAATCTAGACTCACAGGAGAACGACCATAAGGTGCCCGAGGCAGCAACAGACCCTTGGACACAACACCGCTGGCGGCCGATGTATTGAATCTCGACGCAATTTGAGTGTTCCATCGTCATTACAAGCCCCTGAACGTTACAATTAACTATCATTTTTGCGTCGGATTCGAAAATCTAGACTCACAGGAGAACGACCATAAGGTGCCCGAGGCAGCAATAGACCCTTGGAGACAAGTCGGTTGGAGGACGATGTATTGGATCGCGACGCAAAATGAGTGTTCCATCGTCATTAGGAGGCCCTGAATGTTACAATTAACAATCATTTATGCGTCGGATTCGAAAATCTACACACAGGTGAAGTTCATACGGTGCTCGAGGCAGCAATACCCCCTTGGAGACAAGACGGCTGGAGGCCGATGTAATGAATCTCGACGCAAATTGGAGATTTCCATCGTCATTAGAAGGCCCTGAACGTTACAATTAACTATCATTTTTGCGTCGGATTCGAAAATCTAGACTCACAGGAGAAGGATCATATTGTGCCCGAGACAGCAATATCCCCTTGGAGACAAGTCGGCTGGAGGCCGATGTATTGAGTCTCGACGCAATTTGAGTGTTCCATCGGCATTAGGAGGCCCTGAACGTTACAATTAACTATCATTTTTGCGTCGGATTCGATAATATAAACTCTCAGGAGAACGACCATAAGGTGCCCGAGGCAGCAACAGACACTTGGAGACAAGTCCGCTGGAGGCCGATGTATTGAATCTCGACGCAATTTGAGTGTTCCATCGTCATTAGGAGGCCCTGAACGTTACAATTAACTATCATTTTAGCGTCGGATTCGAAAATCTACTCACAGGAGAAGTTCATACGGTGCTCGAGACAGCTATATCCCCTTGGAGACAAGTCCGCTGGAGGCCGATGTATTGAATCTCGACGCAATTTGAGTGGTCCATCGGCATTAGGAGCCCCTGAACGTTACAATTAACTATCATTTTTGCGTCGGATTCGAAAATCTAGACTTACAAGAGAACGACCATGAGGTGCCCGAGGCAGCATTAGACCCTTAGAGACAAGTCGACTGGAGGTCGATGTATTGACTCTCGACGCAATTTGAGTGTTCCAACGTCTTTAGGAGTCCACGAATGTTACAATTAACTATCGTTTATGCGTCGGATTCGAAAATCTAGACTCACAGGAGAACGACCATAAGGTGCCCGTGGCAGCAATAGACCCTTGGAGACAAGTCGGCTAGAGGACGATGTATTTAATCTCGACGCAATTTGAGTGTTCCATCGTCATTAGGCGGCCCTGAACGTTACAATTAACTATCATATTTGCGACGGATTCGAAAATCGAGACTCACAGGAGAACGACCATAAGGTGCCCGAGGCAGCAATAGACCCTTGGAGACAAGTCGGCTGGAGGACGATGTATTGAATCTCGACGCAATTTTAGTGTTCCATCGTCATTAGAAGGCCCTGAACGTTGGAACTAACTATTATTTTTGCGTCGGATTCGAAAATCTAGACTCACAGGAGAAGGATCGTATTGTGCCCGAGACAGCAATATCCCCTTGGAGACAAGTCGGCTGGAGGCCGATGTGTTGAATCTCGACGCAATTTGAGTGTTCCATCGTCATTAGGAGGCAATTACAATTAACTATCAGTTTCGCGTCGGTTTCGGAAATCTAGACTCACAGGAGACGGACCACATGGAGCCCGAGGCAGCAATATCCCCTTGGAGACAAGTCGGCTGGAGGCCGATGTATTGAATCTCGACGCAATTTGAGTGTTCCATCGTCATTAGTAGGCCCTGAACGTTACAATTAACTATCAGTCTCGCGTCGGATTCGAAAATCTAGACTCTCAGGAGACGGACCACATGGAGCCCGAGGCAGCAATATCCCCTTGGAGACAAGTCGGCTGGAGGTCGATGTATTGACTCTCGACGCAATTTGAGTGTTCCATCGTCTTTAGGAGACCCTGAACCTCACAATTAACTATCATTTTTGCGTCGGATTCAAAAATCTACTCACAGGAGAAGTTCATACGGTGCTCGAGGCAGCAACAGACCCTTGGAGACAAGTCGGCTGGAGGCCGATGTATTGAATCTGGACGCAATTTGAGTGTTCCATCGTCATTACAAGGCCCTGAACGATACAATTAAATATCATTTTTGCGTCGGATTCGAAAATCTAGACTCACAGGAGAACGACCATAAGGTGCCCGAGGCAGCAACAGACCCTTGGAGACAAGTCGGCTGGAGGACGATGTTTTGAATCTCGACGCAATTTGAGTGTTCCATCGGCATTAGGAGGCCCTGAACGTTACAATTAACTATCATTTTTGCGTCGGATTCGATAATCTAAACTCACAGGAGAACGACCATAAGGTGCCCGAGGCAGCAATAGACCCTTGGAGACAAGTCGGCTGGAGGCCGATGTATTGAATCTTGACGCAATTTGAGTGTTCCATCGGCATTAGGAGCCCCTGAACGTTACAATTAACTATCATTTTTGCGTCGGATTCGAAAATCTAGACTTACAAGAGAACGACCATGAGGTGCCCGAGGCAGCATTAGACCCTTAGAGACAAGTCGACTGGAGGTCGATGTATTGACTCTCGACGCAATTTGAGTGTTCTAACGTCTTTAGGAGTCCACGAATGTTACAATTAACTATCGTTTATGCGTCGGATTCGAAAATCTAGACTCACAGGAGAACGACCATAAGGTGCCCGAGGCAGCAATAGACCCTTGGAGACAAGTCGGCTGGAGGCCGATGTATTGAATCTTGACGCAATTTGAGTGTTCCATCGGCATTAGGAGCCCCTGAACGTTACAATTAACTATCATTTTTGCGTCGGATTCGAAAATCTAGACTTACAAGAGAACGACCATGAGGTGCCCGAGGCAGCATTAGACCCTTAGAGACAAGTCGACTGGAGGTCGATGTATTGACTCTCGACGCAATTTGAGTGTTCTAACGTCTTTAGGAGTCCACGAATGTTACAATTAACTATCGTTTATGCGTCGGATTCGAAAATCTAGACTCACAGGAGAAGAATCGTATTGTGCCCGAGACAGCAATATCCCCTTGGAGACAAGTCGGCTGGAGGCCGATGTATTGAATCTCGAAGCAATTTGAGTGTTCCATCGTCATTAGGAGGCAATTACAATTAACTATCAGTTTCGCGTCGGTTTCGGATATCTAGACTCACAGGAGACGGACCACATGGAGCCCGAGGCAGCAATATCCCCTTGGAGACAAGTCGGCTGGAGGCCGATGTATTGAATCTCGACGCAATTTGAGTGTTCCATCGGCATTAGGAGGCCCTGAACGTTACAATTAACTATCATTTTTGCGTCGGATTCGATAATATAAACTCACAGGAGAACGACCATAAGGTGCCCGAGGCAGCAACAGACACATGGAGACAAGTCGGCTGGAGGACGATGTATAGAATCTCGACGCAATTTGAGAGTTCCATCGTCATTAGAAGGCCGTGAACGTTACAATTTACTATCATTTTTGCGTCGGATTCGAAAATCTAGACTCACATGAGAAGGATCATATTGTGCCCGAGACAGCAATATCCCCTTGGAGACAAGTCGGCTGGAGGCCGATGTATTGAATCTCGACGCAATTTGAGTGTTCCATTGTCATTAGTAGGCCCTGAACATTACAATTAACTATCAGTCTCGCGTCGGATTCGAAAATCTAGACTCACAGGAGTTGGACCACATGGAGCCCGAGGCAGCAATATCCCCTTGGAGACAAGTCGGCTGGAGGCCGATGTATTGAATCTCGACGCAATTTGAGTGTTCCATCGTCATTAGGAGGCAATTACAATTAACTATCAGTTTCGCGTCGGTTTCGGAAATCTAGACTCACAGGAGACGGACCACATGGAGCCCGAGGCAGCAATATCCCCTTGGAGACAAGTCGGCTGGAGGTCGATGTATTGACTCTCGACGCAATTTGAGTGTTCCATCGTCTTTAGGAGACCCTGAACCTCACAATTAACTATCATTTTTGCGTCGGATTCAAAAATTTACTCACAGGAGAAGTTCATACGGTGCTCGAGGCAGCAACAGACCCTTGGAGACAAGTCGGCTGGAGGCCGATGTATTGAATCTGGACGCAATTTGAGTGTTCCATCGTCATTACAAGGCCCTGAACGATACAATTAAATATCATTTTTGCGTCGGATTCGAAAATCTAGACTCACAGGAGAACGACCATAAGGTGCCCGAGGCAGCAACAGACCCTTGGAGACAAGTCGGCTGGAGGACGATGTTTTGAATCTCGACGCAATTTGAGTGTTCCATCGGCATTAGGAGGCCCTGAACGTTACAATTAACTATCATTTTTGCGTCGGATTCGATAATCTAAACTCACAGGAGAACGACCATAAGGTGCCCGAGGCAGCAATAGACCCTTGGAGACAAGTCGGCTGGAGGCCGATGTATTGAATCTCGACGCAATTTGAGTGTTCCATCGGCATTAGGAGTCCCTGAACGTTACAATTAACTATCATTTTTACGTCGGATTCGATAATCTAAACTCACAGGAGAACGACCATAAGGTGCCCGAGGCAGCAACAGACCCTTGGACACAAGACCGCTGGCGGCCGATGTATTGAATCTCGACGCAATTTGAGTGTTCGATCGTCATTACAAGTCCCTGAACGTTACAATTAACTATCATTTTTGCGTCGGATTCGAAAATCTAGACTCACAGGAGAACGACCATAAGGTGCCCGAGGCAGCAATAGACCCTTGGAGACAAGTCGGCAGGAGGCCGATGTATTGAATCTTGACGCAATTTGAGTGTTCCATCGGCATTAGGAGCCCCTGAACGTTACAATTAACTATCATTTTTGCGTCGGATTCGAAAATCTAGACTTACAAGAGAACGACCATGAGGTGCCCGAGGCAGCATTAGACCCTTAGAGACAAGTCGACTGGAGGTCGATGTATTGACTCTCGACGCAATTTGAGTGTTCTAACGTATTTAGGGGACCACGAATGTTACAATTAACTATCGTTTATGCGTCGGATTCGAAAATCTAGACTCACAGGAGAACGACCATAAGGTGCCCGAGGCAGCAATAGACCCTTGGAGACAAGTCGGCTGGAGGACGATGTATTTAATCTCGACGCAATTTGAGTGTTCCATCGTCATTAGGCGGCCCTGAACGTTACAATTAACTATCATTTTTGCGTCGGATTCGATAATATAAACTCACAGGAGAACGACCATAAGGTGCCCGAGGCAGCAACAGACACATGGAGACAAGTCGGCTGGAGGACGATGTATAGAATCTCGACGCAATTTGAGAGTTCCATCGTCATTAGAAGGCCGTGAACGTTACAATTTACTATCATTTTTGCGTCGGATTCGAAAATCTAGACTCACATGAGAAGGATCATATTGTGCCCGTGACAGCAATATCCCCTTGGAGACAAGTCGGCTGGAGGCCGATGTATTGAATCTCGACGCAATTTGAGTGTTCCATTGTCATTAGTAGGCCCTGAACATTACAATTAACTATCAGTCTCGCGTCGGATTCGAAAATCTAGACTCACAGGAGTTGGACCACATGGAGCCCGAGGCAGCAATATCCCCTTGGAGACAAGTCGGCTGGAGGCCGATGTATTGAATCTCGACGCAATTTGAGTGTTCCATCGTCATTAGGAGGCAATTACAATTAACTATCAGTTTCGCGTCGGTTTCGGAAATCTAGACTCACAGGAGACGGACCACATGGAGCCCGAGGCAGCAATATCCCCTTGGAGACAAGTCGGCTGGAGGCCGATGTATTGAATCTCGACGCAATTTGAGTGTTCCATCGTCATTAGTAGGCCCTGAACCTTACAATTAACTATCAGTCTCGCGTCGGATTCGAAAATCTAGACTCACAGGAGACGGACCACATGGAGCCCGAGGCAGCAATATCCCCTTGGAGACAAGTCGGCTGGAGGTCGATGTATTGACTCTCGACGCAATTTGAGTGTTCCATCGTCTTTAGGAGACCCTGAACCTCACAATTAACTATCATTTTTGCGTCGGATTCAAAAATCTACTCACAAGAGAAGTTCATACGGTGCTCGAGGCAGCAACAGACCCTTGGAGACAAGTCGGCTGGAGGCCGATGTATTGAATCTGGACGCAATTTGAGTGTTCCATCGTCATTACAAGGCCCTGAACGATACAATTAAATATCATTTTTGCGTCGGAATCGAAAATCTAGACTCACAGGAGAACGACCATAAGGTGCCCGAGGCAGCAACAGACCCTTGGAGACAAGTCGGCTGGAGGACGATGTTTTGAATCTCGACGCAATTTGAGTGTTCCATCGGCATTAGGAGGCCCTGAACGTTACAATTAACTATCATTTTTGCGTCGGATTCGATAATCTAAACTCACAGGAGAACGACCATAAGGTGCCCGAGGCAGCAATAGACCCTTGGAGACAAGTCGGCTGGAGGCCGATGTATTGAATCTCGACGCAATTTGAGTGTTCCATCGGCATTAGGAGTCCCTGAACGTTACAATTAACCATCATTTTTGCGTCGGATTCGATAATCTAAACTCACAGGAGAACGACCATAAGGTGCCCGAGGCAGCAACAGACCCTTGGACACAAGACCGCTGGCGGCCGATGTATTGAATCTCGACGCAATTTGAGTGTTCGATCGTCATTACAAGTCCCTGAACGTTACAATTAACTATCATTTTTGCGTCGGATTCGAAAATCTAGACTCACAGGAGAACGACCATAAGGTGCCCGAGGCAGCAATAGACCCTTGGAGACAAGTCGGCTGGAGGCCGATGTATTGAATCTTGACGCAATTTGAGTGTTCCATCGGCATTAGGAGCCCCTGAACGTTACAATTAACTATCATTTTTGCGTCGGATTCGAAAATCTAGACTTACAAGAGAACGACCATGAGGTGCCCGAGGCAGCATTAGACCCTTAGAGACAAGTCGACTGGAGGTCCATGTATTGACTCTCGACGCAATTTGAGTGTTCTAACGTCTTTAGGAGTCCACGAATGTTACAATTAACTATCGTTTATGCGTCGGATTCGAAAATCTAGACTCACAGGAGAACGACCATAAGGTGCCCGAGGCAGCAATAGACCCTTGGAGACAAGTCGGCTGGAGGACGATGTATTTAATCTCGACGCAATTTGAGTGTTCCATCGTCATTAGGCGGCCCTGAACGTTACAATTAACTATCATATTTGCGACGGATTCGAAAATCGAGACTCACAGGAGAACGACCATAAGGTGCCCGAGGCAGCAAGAGACCCTTGGAGACAAGTCGGCTGGAGGACGATGTATTGAATCTCGACGCAATTTTAGTGTTCCATCGTCATTAGAAGGCCCTGAACGTTGGAACTAACTATTATTTTTGCGTCGGATTCGAAAATCTAGACTCACAGGAGAAGAATCGTATTGTGCCCGAGACAGCAATATCCCCTTGGAGACAAGTCGGCTGGAGGCCGATGTATTGAATCTCGAACAATTTGAGTGTTCCATCGTCAATAGGAAGCAATTACAATTAACTATCAGTTTCGCGTCGGTTTCGGATATCTAGACTCACAGGAGACGGACCACATGGAGCCCGAGGCAGCAATATCCCCTTGGAGACAAGTCGGCTGGAGGCCGATGTATTGAATCTCGACGCAATTTGAGTGTTCCATCGGCATTAGGAGGCCCTGAACGTTACAATTAACTATCATTTTTGCGTCAGATTCGATAATATAAACTCACAGGAGAACTACCATAAGGTGCCTGAGGCAGCAACAGACACATGGAGACAAGTCGGCTGGAGGACGATGTATAGAATCTCGACGCAATTTGAGAGTTCCATCGTCATTAGAAGGCCGTGAACGTTACAATTTACTATCATTTTTGCGTCGGATTCGAAAATCTAGACTCACATGAGAAGGATCATATTGTGCCCGTGACAGCAATATCCCCTTGGAGACAAGTCGGCTGGAGGCCGATGTATTGAATCTCGACGCAATTTGAGTGTTCCATTGTCATTAGTAGGCCCTGAACATTACAATTAACTATCAGTCTCGCGTCGGATTCGAAAATCTAGACTCACAGGAGACGGACCACATGGAGCCCGAGGCAGCAATATCCCCTTGGAGACAAGTCGGCTGGAGGTCGATGTATTGACTCTCGACGCAATTTGAGTGTTCCATCGTCTTTAGGAGACCCTGAACCTTGCAATTAACTATCATTTTTGCGTCGGATTCGAAAATCTAGACTCACATGAGAAGGATCATATTGTGCCCGTGACAGCAATATCCCCTTGGAGACAAGTCGGCTGGAGGCCGATGTATTGAATCTCGACGCAATTTGAGTGTTCCATCGGCATTAGGAGTCCCTGAACGTTACAATTAACTATCATTTTTGCGTCGGATTCGATAATCTAAACTCACAGGAGAACGACCATAAGGTGCCCGAGGCAGCAACAGACCCTTGGACACAAGACCGCTGGCGGCCGATGTATTGAATCTCGACGCAATTTGAGTGTTCGATCGTCATTACAAGTCCCTGAACGTTACCATTAACTATCATTTTTGCGTCGGATTCGAAAATCTAGACTCACAGGAGAACGACCATAAGGTGCCCGAGGCAGCAATAGACCCTTGGAGACAAGTCGGCTGGAGGCTGATGTATTGAATCTTGACGCAATTTGAGTGTTCCATCGGCATTAGGAGCCCCTGAACGTTACAATTAACTATCATTTTTGCGTCGGATTCGATAATCTAGACTTACAAGAGAACGACCATGAGGTGCCCGAGGCAGCACTAGACCCTTAGAGACAAGTCGACTGGAGGTCGATGTATTGACTCTCGACGCAATTTGAGTGTTCCAACGTCTTTAGGAGTCCACGAATGTTACAATTAACTATCGTTTATGCGTCGGATTCGAAAATCTAGACTCACAGAAGAACGACCATAAGGTGCCCGAGGCAGCAATAGACCCTTGGAGACAAGTCGGCTGGAGGACGATGTATTTAATCTCGACGCAATTTGAGTGTTCCATCGTCATTAGGCGGCCCTGAACGTTACAATTAACTAACATATTTGCGACGGATTCGAAAATCGAGACTCACAGGAGAACGCCCATAAGGTGCCCGAGGCAGCAATAGACCCTTGGAGACAAGTCGGCTGGAGGACGATGTATTGAATCTCGACGCAATTTTAGTGTTCCATCGTCATTAGAAGGCCCTGAACGTTGGAACTAACTATTATTTTTGCGTCGGATTCGAAAATCTAGACTCACAGGAGAAGAATCGTATTGTGCCCGAGACAGCAATATCCCCTTGGAGACAAGTCGGCTGGAGGCCGATGTATTGAATCTCGAAGCAATTTGAGTGTTCCATCGTCATTAGGAGGCAATTACAATTAACTATCAGTTTCGCGTCGGTTTCGGAAATCTAGACTCACAGGAGACGGACCACATGGAGCCCGAGGCAGCAATATCCCCTTGGAGACAAGTCGGCTGGAGGCCGATGTATTGAATCTCGACGCAATTTGAGTGTTCCATCGGCATTAGGAGGCCCTGAACGTTACAATTAACTATCATTTTTGCGTCGGATTCGATAATATAAACTCACAGGAGAACGACCATAAGGTGCCCGAGGCAGCAACAGACACATGGAGACAAGTCTTCTGGAGGACGATGTATTGAATCTCGACGCAATTTGAGAGTTCCATCGTCATTAGAAGGCCGTGAACGTTACAATTAACTATCATTTTTGCGTCGGATTCGAAAATCTAGACTCACATGAGAAGGATCATATTGTGCCCGTGACAGCAATATCCCCTTGGAGACAAGTCAGCTGGAGGCCGATGTATTGAATCTCGACGCAATTTGAGTGTTCCATCGTCATTAGTAGGCCCTGAACCTTACAATTAACTATCAGTCTCGCGTCGGATTCGAAAATCTAGACTCACAGAAGACGGACCACATGGAGCCCGAGGCAGCAATATCCCCTTGGAGACAAGTCGGCTGGAGGTCGATGTATTGACTCTCGACGCAATTTGAGTGTTCCATCGTCTTTAGGAGACCCTGAACCTTACAATTAACTATCAATTTTGCGTCGGATTCAAAAATCTACTCACAGGAGAAGTTCATACTGTGCTCGAGGCAGCAACAGACCCTTGGAGACAAGTCGGCTGGAGGACGATGTATTGAATCTCGACGCAATTTGAGTGTTCCATCGGCATTAGGAGTCCCTGAACGTTACAATTAACTATCATTTTTGCGTTGGATTCGATAATCTAAACTCACAGGAGAACGACCATAAGGTGCCCGAGGCAGCAATAGACCCTTGGAGACAAGTCGGCTGGAGGACGATGTTTTGAATCTCGACGCAATTTGAGTGTTCCATCGGCATTAGGAGCCCCTGAACGTTACAATTAACTATCATTTTTGCGTCGGATTCGAAAATCTAGACTTACAAGAGAACGACCATGAGGTGCCCGAGGCAGCATTAGACCCTTAGAGACAAGTCGACTGGAGGTCGATGTATTGAATCTCGACGCAATTTGAGTGTTCCAACGTCTTTAGGAGTCCACGAATGTCACAATTAACTATGGTTTATGCGTCGGATTCGAAAATCTAGACTCACAGGAAAACGACCATAAGGTGCCCGAGGCAGCAATAGACCCTTGGAGACAAGTCGGCTGGAGGACGATGTATTGAATCTCGATGCAATTTGAGTGTTCCATCGGCATTAGGAGTCCCTGAACGTTACAATTAACTATCATTTTTGCGTTGGATTCGATAATCTAAACTCACAGGAGAACGACCATAAGGTGCCCGAGGCGGCAACAGACCCTTGGACACAAGACCGCTGGCGGCCGATGTATTGAATCTCGACGCAATTTGAGTCTTCCATCGTCATTACAAGCCCCTGAACTTTACAACTAACTATCATTTTTGCGTCGGATTCGAAAATCTTGACTCACAGGAGAACGACCATAAGGTGCCCGAGGCAGCAATAGACCCTTGGAGACAAGTCGGCTGGAGGCCGATGTATTGAATCTCGACGCAATTTGAGTGTTCCATCGGCATTAGGAGCCCCTGAACGTTACAATTAACTATCATTTTTGCGTTGGATTCGATAATCTAAACTCACAGGAGAACGACCATAAGGTGCCCGAGGCAGCAACAGACCCTTGGACACAAGACCGCTGGCGGCCGATGTATTGAATCTCGACGCAATTTGAGTCTTCCATCGTCATTACAAGCCCCTGAACTTTACAACTAACTATCATTTTTGCGTCGGATTCGAAAATCTAGACTCACAGGAGAACGACCATAAGGTGCCCGAGGCAGCAATAGACCCTTGGAGACAAGTCGGCTGGAGGCCGATGTATTGAATCTCGACGCAATTTTAGTGTTCCATCGTCATTAGAAGGCCCTGAACGTTGGAACTAACTATTATTTTTGCGTCGGATTCGAAAATCTAGACTCACAGGAGAAGGATCGTATTGTGCCCGAGACAGCAATATCCCCTTGGAGACAAGTCGGCTGGAGGCCGATGTATTGAATCTCGACGCAATTTGAGTGTTCCATCGTCATTAGGAGGCCCTGAACGTTACAATTAACTATCAGTTTCGCGTCAGTTTCGGAAATCTAGACTCACAGGAGACGGACCACATGGAGCCCGAGGCAGCAATATCCCCTTGGAGACAAGTCGGCTGGAGGTCGATGTATTGAATCTCGACTTAATTAGAGTGTTCCATCGTCATTAGAAGGCCCTGAACGTTACAATTAACAATCAGTTTTGCGTCGGGTTCGAAAATCTAGACTCACAGCAGAACGATCACAAGGTGCCCGTGGCAGCTATTGACCCTTGGAGACAAGTCGGTTGGCGGACGATGTATTAGATCGCGACGCAAAATGAGTGTTGCATCGTCATTAGGAGGCCCTGAATGTTACAATTAACTATCATTTTTGCGTCGGATTCTAAAATCTAGACTCACAGGAGAACGACCATAAGGTGCCCGAGGCAGCAATAGACCCTTGGAGACAAGTCGGCTGGAGGACGATGTATTGAATCTCGACGCAACTTGAGGGTTCCATCGTCATTAGGAGGCTTTGAACGTTACAATTAACAATCAGTTTTGCGTCGGATTCGAAAATCTACTCACAGGCAGCAATACCCCCTTGGAGACAAGACGGCTGGAGGCCGATGTATTGAATCTCGACGCAATTGGAGTTTTCCATCGTCATTAGAAGGCCCTGAACGTTACAATTAACTATCATTTTTGCGTCGGATTCGAAAATCTAGACTCACAGGAGCAGGATCATATTGTGCCCGAGACTGCAATATCCCCTTGGAGACCAGTCGGCTGGAGGCCGATGTATTGAATCTCGACGCAATTTGAGTGTTCCATCGCCATTAGAAGGCCCTGAACGTTACTATTCACTATCATTTTTGCGTCGGATTCGAAAATCTAGACTCACAGGAGAAGGATCATATGGTGCCCGAGTCAGTAATACCCCCTTGGAGACAAGACGGCTGGAGGCCGATGTATTGAATCTCGACGCAATTTGAGTGTTCCATCGGCATTAGGAGGCCCTGAACGTTACAATTAACTATCATTTTTGCGTCGGATTCGATAATCTAAACTCACAGGAGAACGACCATAAGGTGCCCGAGGCAGCAACAGACCCTTGGACACAAGACCGCTGGCGGCCGATGTATTGAATCTCGACGCAATTTGAGAGTTCCATCGTCATTACAAGCCCCTGAACGTTACAATTAACTATCATTTTTGCGTCGGATTCGAAAATCTAGACTCACAGGAGAACGACCATAAGGTGCCCGAGGCAGCAACAGACCCTTGGACACAAGACCGCTGGCGGCCGATGTATTGAATCTCGACGCAATTTGAGAGTTCCATCGTCATTACAAGCCCCTGAACGTTACAATTAACTATCATTTTTGCGTCGGATTCGAAAATCTAGACTCACAGGAGAACGACCATAAGGTGCCCGAGGCAGCAATAGACCCTCGGAGGCAAGTCGGCTGGAGGCCGATGTATTGAATCTCGACGCAATTTGAGTGTTCCATCGGCATTAGGAGCCCCTGAACGTTACAATTAACTATCATTTTTGCGTCGGATTCGAAAATCTAGACTTACAATTGAACGACCATGAGGTGCCCGAGGCAGCATTAGACCCTTAGAGACAAGTCGACTGGAGGTCGATGTATTGACTCTCGACGCAATTTGAGTGTTCGAACGTCTTTAGGAGTCCACGAATGTTACAATTAACTATCGTTTATGCGTCGGATTCGAAAATCTAGACTCACAGGAGAACGAGCATTAGGTGCCCGAGGCAGCAATAGACCCTTGGAGACAAGTCGGCTGAAGGACGATGTATTTAATCTCGACGCAATTTGAGTGTTCCATCGTCATTAGGCGGCCCTGAACGTTACAATTAACTATCATATTTGCGACGGATTCGAAAATCGAGACTCACAGGAGAACGACCATAAGGTGCACGAGGCAGCAATAGACCCTTGGAGACAAGTCGGCTGGAGGACGATGTATTGAATCTCGACGCAATTTTAGTGTTCCATCGTCATTAGAAGGCCCTGAACGTTGGAACTAACTATTATTTTTGCGTCGGATTCGAAATTCTAGACTCACAGGAGAAGGATCGTATTGTGCCCGAGACAGCAATATCCCCTTGGAGACAAGTCGGCTGGAGGCCGATGTATTGAATCTCGACGCAATTTGAGTGTTCCATCGTCATTAGGAGGCCCTGAACGTTACAATTAACTATCAGTTTCGCGTCGGTTTCGGAAATCTAGACTCACAGGAGACGGACCACATGGAGCCCGAGGCAGCAATATCCCCTTGGAGACAAGTCGGCTGGAGGTCGATGTATTGAATCTCGACTTAATTAGAGTGTTCCATCGTCATTAGAAGGCCCTGAACGTTACAATTAACAATCAGTTTTGCGTCGGGTTCGAAAATCTAGACTCACAGCAGAACGATCACAAGGTGCCCGTGGCAGCTATTGACCCTTGGAGACAAGTCGGTTGGCGGACGATGTATTGGATCGCGACGCAAAATGAGTGTTCCATCGTCGTTAGGAGGCCCTGAATGTTACAATTAACAATCATTTATGCGTCGGATTCGAAAATCTACTCACAGGAGAAGTTCATACGGTGCTCGAGGCAGCAATAGATCCTTGGAGACAAGTCGGCTGGAGGACGATGTATTGAATCTCGACGCAATTTGAGAGTTCCATCGTCATTAGGAGGCCCTGAACGTTACAATTAACTATCATTTTTGCGTCGGATTCGAAAATTTAGACTTACAAGAGAACGACCATAAGGTGCCCGAGGCAGCAATAGACCCTTGGAGACAAGTCGGCTGGAAGACGATGTATTGAATCTCGACGCAATTTGAGTGTTCCATCGTCATTAGAAGGCCGTGAACGTTACAATTAACTATCATTTTTGCGTCGGATTCGAAAATCTAGACTCACAGGAGAAGGATCGTATTGTTCCCGAGACAGCAATATCCCCTTGGAGACAAGTCGGCTGGAGGCCGATGTATTGAATCTCGAAACAATTTGAGTGTTCCATCGGCATTAGAAGTCCCTGAACGTTACAATTAACAATCAGTTTTGCGTCGGGTTCGAAAATCTAGACTCACAGCAGAACGATCAGCTGCCCGTGGCAGCTATTGACCCTTGGAGACAAGTCGGTTGGCGGACGATGTATTGGATCGCGACGCAAAATGAGTGTTCCATCGTCATTAGGAGGCCCTGAATGTTACAATTAACAATCATTTATGCGTCGGATTCGAAAATCTACTCACAGGAGAAGTTCATACGTTGCTCGAGGCAGCAACAGACCCTTGGAGACAAGTCGGCTGGAGGCCGATGTATTGAATCTGGACGCAATTTGAGTGTTCCATCGTCATTACAAGGCCCTGAACGTTACAATTAAATATCATTTTTGCGTCGGATTCGAAAATCTAGACTCACAGGAGAAGGATCATATTGTGCCCGAGACAGCAATAGACCCTTGGAGACAAGTCGGCTGGAGGCCGATGTATTGAATCTCGACGCAATTTGAGTGTTCCATCGGCATTAGAAGTCCCTGAACGTTACAATTAACTATCATTTTTGCGTCGGATTCGATAATCTAAACTCACAGGAGAACGACCATAAGGTGCCCGAGACAGCAACAGACCCTTGGACACAAGACCGCTGGCGGCCGATGTATTGAATCTCGACGTAATTTGAGTGTTCCATCGTCATTACAAGCCCCTGAACGTTACAATTAACTATCATTTTTGCGTCGGATTCGAAAATCTAGACTCACAGGAGAACGACCATAAGGTGCCCGAGGCAGCAATGGACCCTTGGAGACAAGTCGGCTGGAAGACGATGTATCGAATCTCGACGCAATTTGAGTGTTCCGTCGTCATTAGAAGGCCGTGAACGTTACAATTAACTATCATTTTTGCGTCGGATACGAAAATCTAGACTCACATGAGAAGGATCATATTGTGCCCGTGACAGCAATATCCCCTTGGAGACAAGTCGGCTGGAGGCCGATGTATTGAATCTCGACGCAATTTGAGTGTTCCATCGTCATTAGTAGGCCCCGAACCTTACAATTAACTATCAGTCTCGCGTCGGATTCGAAAATCTAGACTCACAGGAGACGGACCACATGGAGCCCGAGGCAGCAATATCCCCTTGGAGAAAAGTCGGCTGGAGGTCGATGTATTGACTCTCGACGCAATTTGAGTGTTCCATCGTCTTTAGGAGTCCCTGAACCTTACAATTAACTATCATTTTTGCGTCGGATTCAAAAATCTACTCACAGGAGAAGTTCATACGGTGCTCGAGGCAGCAACAGACCCTTGGAGACAAGCTGGCTGGAGGCCGATGTATTGAATCTCGACGCAATTGGAGTTTTCCAACGTCATTAGAAGGCCCTGAACGTTACAATTAACTATCATTTTTGCGTCGGATTCGATAATCTAAACTCACAGGAGAACGACCATAAGGTGCCCGAGGCAGCAATAGACCCTTGAAGACAAGTCGGCTGGAGGCCGATGTATTGAATCTCGACGCAATTTGAGTGTTCCATCGGCATTAGGAGTCCCTGAACGTTACAATTAACTATCATTTTTGCGTCGGATTCGATAATCTAAACTCACAGGAGAACGACCATAAGGTGCCCGAGGCAGCAACAGACCCTTGGACACAAGACCGCTGGCGGCCGATGTATTGAATCTCGACGCAATTTGAGTGTTCCATCGTCATTACAAGCCCCTGAATGTAACAATTAACTATCATTTTTGCGTCGGATTCGAAAATCTAGACTCACAGGAGAACGACCATAATGTGCCCGAGGCAGCAATAGACCCTTGGAGACAAGTCGGCTGGAGGCCGATGTATTGAATCTCGACGCAATTTGAGTGTTCCATCGGCATTAGGAGTCCCTGAACGTTACAATTAACTATCATTTTTGCGTCGGATTCGAAAATCTAGACTTACAAGAGAACGACCAAGAGGTGCCCGAGGCAGCATTAGACCCTTAGAGACAAGTCGACTGGAGGTCGATGTATTGACTCTCGACGCAATTTGAGTGTTCCAACGTCTTTAGGAGCCCACGAATGTTACAATTAACTATCGTTTATGCGTCGGATTCGAAAATCTAAACTCACAGGAGAACGACCATAAGGTGCCCGAGGCAGCAATAGACCCTTGGAGACAAGTCGGCTGGAGGACGATGTATTTAATCTCGACGCAATTTGAGTGTTCCATCGTCATTAGGTGGCCCTGAACGTTACAATTAACTATCATATTTGCGACGGATTCGAAAATCGAGACTCACAGGAGAACGACCATAAGGTGCCCGAGGAAGCAATAGACCCTTGGAGACAAGTCGGCTGGAGGACGATGTATTGAATCTCGACGCAATTTTAGTGTTCCATCGTCATTAGAAGGCCCTGATCGTTGGAACTAATTATTATTTTTGCGTCGGATTCGAAAATCTAGACTCACAGGAGAAGGATCGTATTGTGCCCGAGACAGCAATATCCCCTTGGAGACAAGTCGGCTGGAGGCCGATATATTGAATCTCGACGCATTTGGAGTGTTCCATCGTCATTAGGAGGCCCTGAACGTTACAATTAACTATCAGTTTCGCGTCGGTTTCGGAAATCTAGACTCACAGGAGACGGACCACATGGAGCCCGAGGCAGCAATATCCCCTTGGAGACAAGTCGGCTGGAGGTCGATGTATTGAATCTCGACTTTATTAGAGTGTTCCATCGTCATTAGAAGGCCCTGAACGTTACAATTAACAATCAGTTTTGCGTCGGGTTTGAAAATCTAGACTCACAGCAGAACGATCACAAGGTGCCCGTGGCAGCTATTGACCCTTGGAGACAAGTCGGCTGGAAGACGATGTATTGAATCTGGACGCAATTTGATTGTTCCATCGTCATTAGAAGGCCGTGAACGTTACAATTAACTATCATTTTTCCGTCGGATTCGAAAATCTAGACTCACATGAGAAGGATCATATCGTGCCCGTGACAGCAATATCCACTTGGAGACAAGTCGGCTGGAGGCCGATGTTTTGAATCTCGACGCAATTTGAGTGTTCCATCGTCATTAGTAGGCCCTGAACCTTACAATTAACTATCAGTCTCGCGTCGGATTCGAAAATCTAGACTCACAGGAGACGGACCACATGGAGCCCGAGGCAGCAATATCCCCTTGGAGACAGGTCGGCTGGAGGTCGATGTATTGACTCTCGACGCAATTTGAGTGTTCCATCGTCTTTAGGAGTCCCTGAACCTTACAATTAACTATCATTTTTGCGTCGGATTCAAAAATCTACTCACAGGAGAAGTTCATACGGTGTTCGAGGCAGCAACAGACCCTTGGAGACAAGTCGGCTGGAGGCCGATGTATTGAATCTGGACGCAATTTGAGTG
Source organism: Schistocerca serialis cubense (assembly GCF_023864345.2). NCBI lineage: Eukaryota > Metazoa > Arthropoda > Insecta > Orthoptera > Acrididae > Schistocerca > Schistocerca serialis. The sequence continues at coordinate 59,880,763 of NW_026047583.1, forward strand.
TTCCATCATCATTACAAGGCCCTGAACGTTACAATTAAATATCATTTTTGCGTCGGATTCGAAAATCTAGACTCACAGGAGAAGGATCATATTGTGCCCGAGACAGCAATATCCCCTTGGAGACAAGTCGGCTGGAGGCCGATGTATTGAATCTCGACGCAATTTGAGTGTTCCATCGGCATTAGGAGGCCCTGAACGTTACAATTAACTATCATTTTTGCGTCGGATTCGAAAATCTAGACTCACAGGAGAACGCCCATAAGGTGCCCGAGACAGTAATATCCCCTTGGAGACAAGTCCGCTAGAGGCCGATATCTTGAATCTCGACGCAATTTGAGTGTTCCATCGTCATTAGAAGCCCCTGAACGTTACAATTAACTATCATTTTTGCGTCGGATTCGAAAATCTAGACTCACAGGAGAACGACCAAGGTGCCCGAGGTAGCAATAGACCCTTGGAGACAAGTCGGCTGGAGGACGATGTATTGAATCTCGGCGCAATTTGAGTGTTCCATCGTCATTAGGAGGCCCTGAACGTTACAATTAACATTCATTTTAGCGTCGGATTCGAAAATCTACTCACAGGAGACGTTCATACGGTGCTCGAGACAGCAATATCCCCTTGGAGACAAGTCCGCTGGAGGCCGATGTATTGAATCTCGACGCAATTTGAGTGTTCCTTCGTCATTAGTAGGCCCTGAACCTTACAATTAACTATCAGTCTCGCGTCGGATTCGAAAATCTAGACTCACAGGAGACGGACCACATGGAGCCCGAGGCAGCAATATCCCCTTGTAGACAAGTCGGCTGGAGGAAGTTGTATTGACTCTCGACGCAATCTGAGTGTTCCATCGTCATTACGAGGCCCTGAGCATTACATTTAACTATCAGTTTTGCGTCGGATTCTAAAATCTAGACTCACAGGAGAACGACCATAAGGTGCCCGAGGCAGCATTAGACCCTTGGAGACAAGTCGGCTGGAGGACGATGTATTGGATCGCGACGCAATTTGAGTGTTCCATCGTCATTAGGAGGCCCTGAATGTTACAATTAACTATCAGTTTTTCGTCGGATCCGAAAATCTAGACTCACAGCAGACGGACCATTTGGTGCCCGAGGCAGCAATATCCCCTTGGAGACAAATCGGCTGGAGGACGATGTATTGAATCTCGACGCAATTTGAGTCTTCTATCGTCATTAGAAGGCCCTGAACGTTACTATTCACTATCATTTTTGCGTCGGATTCGAAAATCTAGACTCACAGGAGAAGGATCATATGGTGCCCGAGAGAGTAATACCCCCTTGGAGACAAGACGGCTGGAGGCCGATGTATTGAATCTCGACGCAATTTGAGTGTTCCATCGGCATTAGGAGTCGCTGAACGTTACAAATAACTATCATTTTTGCGTCGGATTCGTTAATCTAAACTCACAGGAGAACGACCATACGGTGCCCGAGGCAGCAACAGACCCTTGGACACAAGTCCGCTGGAGGCCGATGTATTGAATCTCGACGCAATTTGAGTGTTCCATCGTCATTACAAGCCCCTGAACGTTACAATTAACTATCATTTTTGCGTCGGATTCGAAAATCTAGACTCACAGGAGAACGACCATAAGGTGCCCGAGGCAGCTATAGACCCTTGGAGACAAGTCGGCTGGAGGCCGATGTATTGAATCTCGACGCAATTTGAGTGTTCCATCGGCATTAGGAGGCCCTGAACGTTACAATTAACTATCATTTTTTCGTCGGATTCGATAATCTAAACTCACAGGAGAACGACCATTTATGGTGCCCGAGGCAGCAACAGACCCTTGGACACAAGTCCGCTGGAGGCCGATGTATTGAATCTCGACGCAAATTGAGTGTTCCATCGTCATTACAAGCCCCTGAACGTTACAATTAACTATCATTTTTGCGTCGGATTCGAAAATCTAGACTCACAGGAGAACGACCATAAGGTGCCCGAGGCAGCTATAGACCCTTGGAGACAAGTCGGCTGGAGGCCGATGTATTGAATCTCGACGCAATTTGAGTGTTCCATCGGCATTAGGAGCCCCTGAACATTACAATTATCTATCATATTTGCGACGGATTCGAAAATCGAGACTCACAGGAGAACGACCATAAGGTGCCCGAGGCAGCAATAGACCCTTGGAGACAAGTCGGCTGGAAGACGATGTATCGAATCTCGACGCAATTTGAGTGTTCCGTCGTCATTAGAAGGCCGTGAACGTTACAATTAACTATCATTTTTGCGTCGGATACGAAAATCTAGACTCACATGAGAAGGATCATATTGTGCCCGTGACAGCAACATCCCCTTGGAGACAAGTCGGCTGGAGGCCGATGTATTGAATCTCGACGCAATTTGAGTGTTCCATCGTCATTAGTAGGCCCCGAACCTTTCAATTAACTATCAGTCTCGCGTCGGATTCGAAAATCTAGACTCCCAGGAGACGGACCACATGGAGCCCGAGGCAGCAATATCCCCTTGGAGACAAGTCGGCTGGAGGTCGATGTATTGACTCTCGACGCAATTTGAGTGTTCCATCGTCTTTAGGAGTCCCTGAACCTTACAATTAACTATCATTTTTGCGTCGGATTCAAAAATCTACTCACAGGAGAAGTTCATACGGTGCTCGAGGCAGCAACAGACCCTTGGAGACAAGTCGGTTGGCGGACGATGTATTGGATCGCGACGCAAAATGAGTGTTCCATCGTCATTAGGAGGCCCTGAATGTTACAATTAACAATCATTTATGCGTCGGATTCGAAAATCTACTCACAGGAGAAGTTCATACGGTGCTCGAGGCAGCAATAGACCCTTGGAGACAAGTCGGCTGGAGGACGATGTATTGAATCTCGACGCAATTTGAGTGTTCCATCGGCATTAGGAGGCCCTGAACGTTACAATTAACTATCATTTTTGCGTCGGATTCGATAATCTAAACTCACAGGAGAACGACTATAAGGTGCCCGAGGCAGCAATAGACCCTTGAAGACAAGTCGGCTGGAGGCCGATGTATTGAATCTCGACGCAATTTGAGTGTTCCATCGGCATTAGGAGTCCCTGAACGTTACAATTAACAATCATTTTTGCGTCGGATTCGATAATCTAAACTCACAGGAGAACGACCATAAGGTGCCCGAGCCAGCAACAGACCCTTGGACACAAGACCGCTGGCGGCCGATGTATTGAACCTCGACGCAATTTGAGTGTTCCATCGTCATTACAAGCCCCTGAACGTTACAATTAACTTTCATTTTTGCGTCGGATTCGAAAATCTAGACTTACAAGAGAACGACCATGAGGTGCCCGAGGCAGCATTAGACCCTTAAAGACAAGTCGACTGGAGGTCGATGTATTGACTCTCGACGCAATTTGAGTGTTCCAACGTCTTTAGGAGTCCACGAATGTTACAATTAAGTATCGTTTATGCGTCGGATTCGAAAATCTAGACTCACAGGAGAACGACCTCAAGGTGCCCGAGGCAGCAATAGACCCTTGGAGACAAGTCGGCTGGAGGACGATGTACTGAATCTCGACGCAATTTTAGTGTTCCATCGTCATTATAAGGCCCTGATCGTTGGAACTAACTATTATTTTTGCGTCGGATTCGAAAATCTAGACTCACAGGAGAAGGATCGTATTGTGCCCGAGACAGCAGTATCCCCTTGGAGACAAGTCGGCTGGAGGCCGATGTATTGAATCTCGACGCAATTTGAGTGTTCCATCGTCTTTAGGAGTCCCTGAACCTTACAATTAACTATCATTTTTGCGTCGGATTCAAAAATCTACTCACAGGAGAAGTTCATACGGTGTTCGAGGCAGCAACAGACCCTTGGAGACAAGTCGGCTGGAGGCCGATGTATTGAATCTGGACGCAATTTGAGTGTTCCATCATCATTACAAGGCCCTGAACGTTACAATTAAATATCATTTTTGCGTCGGATTCGAAAATCTAGACTCACAGGAGAAGGATCATATTGTGCCCGAGACAGCAATATCCCCTTGGAGAGAAGTCGGCTGGAGGCCGATGTATTGAATCTCGACGCAATTTGAGTGTTCCATCGGCATTACGAGGCCCTGAACGTTACAATTAACTATCATTTTTGCGTCGGATTCGAAAATCCTGACTCACAGGAGAACGCCCATAAGGTGCCCGAGACAGCAATATCCCCTTGGAGACAAGTCCGCTGGAGGCCGATGTATTGAATCTCGACGCAATTTGAGTGTTCCATCGTCATTAGGAGGCCCTGAGCCTTACAATTAACTATCAGTTTCGCGTCGGATTCGAAAATCTAGACGCACAGGAGACGGACCACATGGAGCCCGAGGCAGCAATATCCCCTTGTAGACAAGTCGGCTGGAGGAAGTTGTATTGACTCTCGACGCAATCTGAGTGTTCCATCGTCATTACGAGGCCCTGAGCATTACATTTAACTATCAGTTTTGCGTCGGATTCTGAAATCTAGACTCACAGGAGAACGACCATAAGGTGCCCGAGGCAGCATTAGACCCTTGGAGACAAGTCGGCTGGAGGACGATGTATTGGATCGCGACGCAATTTGATTGTTCCATCGTCTTTGGGAGGCCCTGAATGTTACAATTAACTAACAGTTTTTCGTCGGATCCGAAAATCTAGACTCACAGCAGACGGACCATTTGGTGCCCGAGGCAGCAATATCCCCTTGGAGACAAATCGGCTGGAGGACGATGTATTGAATCTCGACGCAATTTGAGTCTTCTATCGTCATTAGGAGGCCCTGAACGTTACTATTCACTATCATTTTTGCGTCGGATTCGAAAATCTAGACTCACAGGAGAAGGATCATATGGTGCCCGAGACAGTAATACCCCCTTGGAGACAAGACGGCTGGAGGCCGATGTATTGAATCTCGACGCAATTTGAGTGTTCCATCGGCATTAGGAGTCCCTGAACGTTACAAATAACTATCATTTTTGCGTCGGATTCGTTAATCTAAACTCACAGGAGAACGACCATAAGGTGCCCGAGGCAGCAACAGACCCTTGGACACAAGTCCGCTGGAGGCCGATGTATTGAATCTCGACGCAATTTGAGTGTTCCATCGTCATTACAAGCCCCTGAACGTTACAATTAACTATCATTTTTGCGTCGGATTCGAAAATCTAGACTCACAGGAGAACGACCATAAGGTGCCCGAGGCAGCTATAGACCCTTGGAGACAAGTCGGCTGGAGGCCGATGTATAGAATCTCGACGCAATTTGAGTGTTCCATCGGCATTAGGAGGCCCTGAACGTTACTATTAACTATCATTTTTGCGTCGGATTCGATAATCTAAACTCACAGGAGAACGACCATAAGGTGCCCGAGGCAGCAATAGACCGTTGGAGACAAGCCGGCTGGAGGCCGATGTATTGAATCTTGACGCAATTTGAGTGTTCCATCGGCATTAGAAGGCCCTGATCGTTGGAACTAACTATTATTTTTGCGTCGGATTCGAAAATCTAGACTCACAGGAGAAGGATCGTATTGTGCCCGAGACAGCAGTATCCCCTTGGAGACAAGTCGGCTGGAGGCCGATGTATTGAATCTCGACGCAATTTGAGTGTTCCATCGTCTTTAGGAGTCCCTGAACCTTACAATTAACTATCATTTTTGCGTCGGATTCAAAAATCTACTCACAGGAGAAGTTCATACGGTGTTCGAGGCAGCAACAGACTATTGGAGACAAGTCGGCTGGAGGCCGATGTATTGAATCTGGACGCAATTTGAGTGTTCCATCATCATTACAAGGCCCTGAACGTTACAATTAACTATCATTTTTGCGTCGGATTCGAAAATCTAGACTCACAGAAGACGGACCACATGGAGCCCGAGGCAGCAATATCCCCTTGTAGACAAGTCGGCTGGAGGAAGTTGTATTGACTCGCGACGCAATTAGAGTGTTCCATCGTCATTACGAGGCCCTGAGCATTACATTTAACTATCAGTTTTGCGTCGGATTCTAAAATCTAGACTCACAGGAGAACGACCATACGGTGCCCGAGGCAGCAATAGACCCTTGGAGACAAGTCGGCTGGAGGACGATGTATTGAATCTCGACGCAATTTGAGAGTTCCATCGTCATTAGGAGGCTTTGAACGTTACAATTAACTATCATTTTTGCGTCGGATTCGAAAATCTAGACTTACAAGACAACGACCATAAGGTGCCCGAGGCAGCATTAGACCCTTGGAGACAAGTCGCCTGGAGGACGATGTATTGGATCGCGACGCAATTTGAGTGTTCCATCGTCATTAGGAGGCCCTGAATGTTACAATTAACTATCAGTATTTCGTGGGATTCGAAAATCTAGACTCACAGCAGACGGACCAATTGGTGCCCGAGGCAGCAATATCCCCTTGGAGACAAATCGGCTGGAGGACGATGTATTGAATCTCGACGCAATTTTAGTCTTCTATCGTCATTAGGAGGCCCTGAACGTTACTATTCACTATCATTTTTGCGTCGGATTCGCAAATCTAGACTCACAGGAGAAGGATCATATGGTGCCCGAGAAAGTAATACCCCCTTGGAGACAGGACGGCTGGAGGCCGATGTATTGAATCTCGACGCAATTTGAGTGTTCCATCGGCATTAGGACGCCCTGAACGTTACAATTAACTATCATTTTTGCGTCGGATTCGATAATCTAAACTCACAGGAGATCGACCATAAGGTGCCCGAGACAGCAATATCCCCTTGGAGACAAGTCCGCTAGAGGCCGATATCTTGAATCTCGACGCAATTTGAGTGTTCCATCGTCATTAGAAGCCCCTGAACGTTACAATTAACTATCATTTTTGCGTCGGATTCGAAAATCTAGACTCACAGGAGAACGACCAAGGTGCCCGAGGTAGCAATAGACCCTTGGAGACAAGTCGGCTGGAGGACGATGTATTGAATCTCGACGCAATTTGAGTGTTCCATCGTCATTAGGAGGCCCTGAACGTTACAATTAACAATCATTTTAGCGTCGGATTCGAAAATCTACTCACAGGAGAAGTTCATACGGTGCTCGAGACGGCAATATCCCCTTGGAGACAAGTCCGCTGGAGGCCGATGTATTGAATCTCGACGCAATTTGAGTGTTCCTTCGTCATTAGTAGGCCCTGAACCTTACAATTAACTATCAGTCTCGCGTCGGATTCGAAAATCTAGACTCACAGGAGACGGACCACATGGAGCCCGAGGCAGCATTATCCCCTTGGAGACAAGTCGGCTGGAGGTCGATGTATTGACTCTCGACGCAATTTGAGTGTACCATCGTCTTTAGGAGTCCCTGAACCTTGCAATTAACTATCATTTTTGCGTCGGATTCAAAAATCTACTCACAGGAGAAGTTCATACGCTGCTCGAGGCAGCAACAGACCCTTGGAGACAAGTCGGCTGGAGGCCGATGTATTGAATCTGGACGCAATTTGAGTGTTCCATCGTCATTACAAGCCCCTGAACGTTACAATTAAATATCATTTTTGCGTCTGATTCGAAAATCTAGACTCATAGGAGAACGTCCATAAGGTGTCCGAGGCAGCAATAGACCCTTGGAGATAAGTCGGCTGGAGGACGATGTATTGAATCTCGACGCAATTTGAGTGTTCCATCGGCATTAGGAGGCCCTGAACGTTACAATTAACTATCATTTTTGCGTCGGATTCGATAATCTAAACTCACAGGAGAACAACCATAAGGTGCCCGAGGCAGCAATAGACCCTTTAAGACAAGTCGGCTGGAGGCCGATGTATTGAATCTCGACGCAATTTGAGTGTTCCATCGGCATTAGGAGTCCCTGAACGTTACAATTAACTATCATTTTTGCGTCGGATTCGATAATCTAAACTCACAGGACAACGACCATAAGGTGCCCGAGGCAGCAACAGACCCTTGGACACAAGACCGCTGGCGGCCGATGTATTGAATCTCGACGCAATTTGAGTGTTCCATCGTCATTACAAGCCCCTGAACGTTACAATTAACTATCATTTTTGCGTCGGATTCGAAAATCTAGACTCACAGGAGAACGACCATAATGTGCCCGAGGCAGCAATAGACCCTTGGAGACAAGTCGGCTGGAGGCCGATGTATTGAATCTCGACGCAATTTGAGTGTTCCATCGGCATTAGGAGTCCCTGAACGTTACAATTAACTATCATTTTTGCGTCGGATTCGAAAATCTAGACTTACAAGAGAACGAACATGAGGCGCCCGAGGCAGCATTAGACCCTTAAAGACAAGTCGACTGGAGGTCGATGTATTGACTCTCGACGCAATTTGAGTGTTCCAACGTCTTTAGGAGTCCACGAATGTTACAATTAACAATCGTTTATGCGTCGGATTCGAAAATCTAGACTCACAGGAGAACGACCATAAGGTGCCCGAGGCAGCAATAGACCCTTGGAGACAAGTCGGCTGGAGGACGATGTATTGAATCTCGACGCAATTTTAGTGTTCCATCGTCATTAGAAGGCCCTGAACGTTGGAACTAACTATTATTTTTGCGTCGGATTCGAAAATCTAGACTCACAGGAGAAGGATCGTATTGTGCCCGAGACAGCAATATCCCCTTGGAGACAAGTCGGCTGGAGGCCGATGCATTGAATCTCGACGCAATTTGAGTGTTCCATCGTCATTAGGAGGCCCTGAACGTTACAATTAACTATCAGTTTCGCGTCGGTTTCGGAAATCTAGACTCACAGGAGACGGACCACATGGAGCCCGAGGCAGCAATATCCCCTTGGAGACAAGTCGGCTGGAGGTCGATGTATTGAATCTCGACTTAATTAGAGTGTTCCATCGTCATTAGAAGGCCCTGAACGTTACAATTAACAATCAGTTTTGCGTCGGGTTCGAAAATCTAGACTCACAGCAGAACGATCACAAGGTGCCAGTGGCAGCTATTGACCCTTGGAGACAAGTCGGCTGGAGGACGATGTATTGAATCTCGACGCAATTTGAGAGTTCCATCGTCATTAGGAGGCCCTGAACGTTACAATTAACTATCATTTTAGCGTCGGATTCGAAAATTTAGACTTACAAGAGAACGACCATAAGGTGCCCGAGGCACCCTTGGAGACAAGTCGGCTGGAAGACGATGTATTGAATCTCGACGCAATTTGATTGTTCCATCGTCATTAGAAGGCCGTGAACGTTACAATTAACTATCATTTTTGCGTCGGATTCGAAAATCTAGACTCACATGAGAAGGATCATATTGTGCCCGTGACAGCAATATCCACTTGGAGACAAGTCGGCTGGAGGCCGATGTATTGAATCTCGACGCAATTTGAGAGTTCCATCGTCATTAGGAGGCTTTGAACGTTACATTTAACTACCATTTTTGCGTCGGATTCGAAAATATAGACTTACAAGAGAACGACCATAAGGTGCCCGAGGCAGCATTAGACCCTTGGAGACACGTCGGCTGGAGGACGATGTATTAGATCGCGACGCAATTTGAGTGTTCCATCGTCATTAGGAGGCCCTGAATGTTACAATTAACTATCAGTTTTTCGTCGGATTCGAAAATCTAGACTCACAGCAGACGGACCAGTTGGTGCCCGAGGCAGCAATATCCCCTTGGAGACAAATCGGCTGGAGGACGATGTATTGAATCTCGACGCAATTTGAGTCTTCTATCGTCATTAGGAGGCCCTGAACGTTACTATTCACTATCATTTTTGCGTCGGATTCGAAAATCTAGACTCACAGGAGAAGGATCATATGGTGCCCGAGACAGTAATACCCCCTTGGAGACAAGACGGCTGGAGGCCGATGTATTGAATCTCGACGCAATTTGAGTGTTCCATCGGCATTAGGAGTCCCTGAACGTTACAAATAACTATCATTTTTGGCGTCGGATTCGTTAATCTAAACTCACAGGAGAACGACCATAAGGTGCCCGAGGCAGCAACAGACCCTTGGACACAAGTCCGCTGGAGGCCGATGTATTGAATCTCGACGCAATTTGAGTGTTCCATCGTCATTACAAGCCCCTGAACGTTACAATTAACTATCATTTTTGCGTCGGATTCGAAAATCTAGACTCACAGGAGAACGACCATAAGGTGCCCGAGGCAGCTATAGACCCTTGGAGACAAGTCGGCTGGAGGCCGATGTATTGAATCTCGACGCAATTTGAGTGTTCCATCGGCATTAGGAGGCCCTGAACGTTACAATTAACTATCATTTTTGCGTCGGATTCGATAATCTAAACTCACAGGAGAACGACCATAAGGTGCCCGAGGCAGCAATAGACCCTTTAAGACAAGTCGGCTGGAGGCCGATGTATTGAATCTCGACGCAATTTGAGTGTTCCATCGGCATTAGGAGTCCCTGAACGTTACAATTAACTATCATTTTTGCGTCGGATTCGATAATCTAAACTCACAGGAGAACGACCATAAGGTGCCCGAGGCAGCAACAGACCCTTGGACACAAGACCGCTGGCGGCCGATGTATTGAATCTCGACGCAATTTGAGTGTTCCATCGTCATTACAAGCCCCTGAACGTTACAATTAACTATCATTTTTGCGTCGGATTCTTAAATCTAGACTCACAGGAGAACGACCATAATGTGCCCGAGGCAGCAATAGACCCTTGGAGACAAGTCGGCTGGAGGCCGATGTATTGAATCTCGACGCAATTTGAGTGTTCCATCGGCATTAGGAGTCCCTGAACGTTACAATTAACTATCATTTTTGCGTCGGATTCGAAAATCTAGACTTACAAGAGAACGAACATGAGGCGCCCGAGGCAGCATTAGACCCTTAAAGACAAGTCGACTGGAGGTCGATGTATTGACTCTCGACGCAATTTGAGTGTTCCAACGTCTTTAGGAGTCCACGAATGTTACAATTAACAATCGTTTATGCGTCGGATTCGAAAATCTAGACTCACAGGAGAACGACCATAAGGTGCCCGAGGCAGCAATAGACCCTTGGAGACAAGTCGGCTGGAGGACAATGTATTGAATCTCGACGCAATTTTAGTGTTCCATCGTCATTAGAAGGCCCTGAACGTTGGAACTAACTATTATTTTTGCGTCGGATTCGAAAATCTAGACTCACAGGAGAAGGATCGTATTGTGCCCGAGACAGCAATATCCCCTTGGAGACAAGTCGGCTGGAGGCCGATGCATTGAATCTCGACGCAATTTGAGTGTTCCATCGTCATTAGGAGGCCCTGAACGTTACAATTAACTATCAGTTTCGCGTCGGTTTCGGAAATCTAGACTCACAGGAGACGGACCACATGGAGCCCGAGGCAGCAATATCCCCTTGGAGACAAGTCGGCTGGAGGTCGATGTATTGAATCTCGACTTAATTAGAGTGTTCCATCGTCATTAGAAGGCCCTGAACGTTACAACTAACAATCAGTTTTGCGTCGGGTTCGAAAACCTAGACTCACAGCAGAACGATCACAAGGTGCCAGTGGCAGCTATTGACCCTTGGAGACAAGTCGGCTGGAGGAGGATGTATTGAATCTCGACGCAATTTGAGAGTTCCATCGTCATTAGGAGGCCCTGAACTTTACAATTAACTATCATTTTAGCGTCGGATTCGAAAATTTAGACTTACAAGAGAACGACCATAAGGTGCCCGAGGCAGCATTAGACCCTTGGAGACACGTCGGCTGGAGGACGATGTATTAGATCGCGACGCAATTTGAGTGTTCCATCGTCATTAGGAGCCCTGAATGTTACAATTAACTATCAGTTTTTCGTCGGATTCGAAAATCTAGACTCACAGCAGACGGACCAGTTGGTGCCCGAGGCAGCAATATCCACTTGGAGACAAATCGGCTGGAGGACGATGTATTGAATCTCGACGCAATTTGAGTCTTCTATCGTCATTAGGAGGCCCTGAACGTTACTATTCACTATCATTTTTGCGTCGGATTCGAAAATCTAGACTCACAGGAGAAGGATCATATGGTGCCCGAGACAGTAATACCCCCTTGGAGACAAGACGGCTGGAGGCCGATGTATTGAATCTCGACGCAATTTGAGTGTTCCATCGGCATTAGGAGTCCCTGATCGTTACAAATAACTATCATTTTTGGCGTCGGATTCGTTAATCTAAACTCGCAGGAGAACGACCATAAGGTGCCCGAGGCAGCAACAGACCCTTGGACACAAGTCCGCTGGAGGCCGATGTATTGAATCTCGACGCAATTTGAGTGTTCCATCGTCATTACAAGCCCCTGAACGTTACAATTAACTATCATTTTTGCGTCGGATTCAAAAATCTAGACTCACAGGAGAACGACCATAAGGTGCCCGAGGCAGCTATAGACCCTTGGAGACAAGTCGGCTGGAGGCCGATGTATTGAATCTCGACGCAATTTGAGTGTTCCATCGGCATTAGGAGGCCCTGAACGTTACAATTAACTATCATTTTTGCGTCGGATTCGATAATCTAAACTCACAGGAGAACGACCATAAGGTGCCCGAGGCAGCAATAGACCGTTGGAGACAAGCCGGCTGGAGGCCGATGTATTGAATCTCGACGCAATTGGAGTTTTCCATCGTCATTAGAAGGCCCTGAACGTTACAATTAACTATCATTTTTGCGTCGGATTCGAAAATCTAGACTCACAGGAGAACGACCATAAGGTGCCCGAGGCAGCAATAGACCCTTGGAGACAAGTCGGCTGGAGGCCGATGTATTGAATCTTGACGCAATTTGAGTGTTCCATCGGCATTAGGAGGCCCTGAACGTTACAATTAACTATCATTTTTGCGTCGGATTCGAAAATCTAGACTCACAGGAGAACGCCCATAAGGTGCCCGAGACAGCAATATCCCCTTGGAGACAAGTCCGCTGGAGGCCGATGTATTGAATCTCGACGCAAATTGAGTGTTCCATCGTCATTAGGAGGCCCTGAACCTTACAATTAACTATCAGTTTCGCGTCGGATCCGAAAATCTAGACTCACAGAAGACGGACCACATGGAGCCCGAGGCAGCAATATCCCCTTGGAGACAAGTCGGCTGGAGGAAGTTGTATTGACTCGCGACGCAATATGAGTGTTCCAACGTCTTTAGGAGTCCACGAATGTTACAATTAACAATCGTTTATGCGTCGGATTCGAAAATCTAGACTCACAGGAGAACGACCATAAGGTGCCCGAGGCAGCAATAGACCCTTGGAGACAAGTCGGCTGGAGGACAATGTATTGAATCTCGACGCAATTTTAGTGTTCCATCGTCATTAGAAGGCCCTGAACGTTGGAACTAACTATTATTTTTGCGTCGGATTCGAAAATCTAGACTCACAGGAGAAGGATCGTATTGTGCCCGAGACAGCAATATCCCCTTGGAGACAAGTCGGCTGGAGGCCGATGCATTGAATCTCGACGCAATTTGAGTGTTCCATCGTCATTAGGAGGCCCTGAACGTTACAATTAACTATCAGTTTCGCGTCGGTTTCGGAAATCTAGACTCACAGGAGACGGACCACATGGAGCCCGAGGCAGCAATATCCCCTTGGAGACAAGTCGGCTGGAGGTCGATGTATTGAATCTCGACTTAATTAGAGTGTTCCATCGTCATTAGAAGGCCCTGAACGTTACAATTAACAATCAGTTTTGCGTCGGGTTCGAAAACCTAGACTCACAGCAGAACGATCACAAGGTGCCAGTGGCAGCTATTGACCCTTGGAGACAAGTCGGCTGGAGGAGGATGTATTGAATCTCGACGCAATTTGAGAGTTCCATCGTCATTAGGAGGCCCTGAACGTTACAATTAACTATCATTTTAGCGTCGGATTCGAAAATTTAGACTTACAAGAGAACGACCATAAGGTGCCCGAGGCAGCATTAGACCCTTGGAGACACGTCGGCTGGAGGACGATGTATTAGATCGCGACGCAATTTGAGTGTTCCATCGTCATTAGGAGGCCCTGAATGTTACAATTAACTATCAGTTTTTCGTCGGATGCGAAAATCTAGACTCACAGCAGGCGGACCAGTTGGTGCCCGAGGCAGCAATATCCCCTTGGAGACAAATATGCTGGAGGACGATGTATTGAATCTCGACGCAATTTGAGTCTTCTATCGTCATTAGGAGGCCCTGAACGTTACTATTCACTATCATTTTTGCGTCGGATTCGAAAATCTAGACTCACAGGAGAAGGATCATATGGTGCCCGAGACAGTAATACCCCCTTGGAGACAAGACGGCTGGAGGCCGATGTATTGAATCTCGACGCAATTTGAGTGTTCCATCGGCATTAGGAGTCCCTGATCGTTACAAATAACTATCATTTTTGGCGTCGGATTCGTTAATCTAAACTCGCAGGAGAACGACCACAAGGTGCCCGAGGCAGCAACAGACCCTTGGACACAAGTCCGCTGGAGGCCGATGTATTGAATCTCGACGCAATTTGAGTGTTCCATCGTCATTACAAGTCCCTGAACGTTACAATTAACTATCATTTTTGCGTCGGATTCAAAAATCTAGACTCACAGGAGAACGACCATAAGGTGCCCGAGGCAGCTATAGACCCTTGGAGACAAGTCGGCTGGAGGCCGATGTATTGAATCTCGACGCAATTTGAGTGTTCCATCGGTATTAGGAGGCCCTGAACGTTACAATTAACTATCATTTTTGCGTCGGATTCGATAATCTAAACTCACAGGAGAACGACCATAAGGTGCCCGAGGCAGCAATAGACCGTTGGAGACAAGCCGGCTGGAGGCCGATGTATTGAATCTCGACGCAATTGGAGTTTTCCATCGTCATTAGAAGGCCCTGAACGTTACAATTAACTATCATTTTTGCGTCGGATTCGATAATCTAGACTCACAGGAGAACGACCATAAGGTGCCCGAGGCAGCAATAGACCCTTGGAGACAAGTCGGCTGGAGGCCGATGTATTGAATCTTGACGCAATTTGAGTGTTCCATCGGCATTAGGAGGCCCTGAACGTTACAATTAACTATCATTTTTGCGTCGGATTCGAAAATCTAGACTCACAGGAGAACGCCCATAAGGTGCCCGAGACAGCAATATCCCCTTGGAGACAAGTCCGCTGGAGGCCGATGTATTGAATCTCGACGCAAATTGAGTGTTCCATCGTCATTAGGAGGCCCTGAACCTTACAATTAACTATCAGTTTCGCGTCGGATCCGAAAATCTAGACTCACAGAAGACGGACCACATGGAGCCCGAGGCAGCAATATCCCCTTGGAGACAAGTCGGCTGGAGGAAGTTGTATTGACTCGCGACGCAATATGAGTGTTCCATCGTCATTACGAGGCCCTGAGCATTACATTTAACTATCAGTTTTGCGTCGGATTCTGAAATCTAGACTCACAGGAGAACGACCATACGGTGATCGAGGCAGCAATAGACCCTTGGAGACAAGTCGACTGGAGGACGATGTATTGAATCTCGACGCAATTTGAGAGTTCCATCGTCATTAGGAGGCTTTGAACGTTACAATTAACTATCATTTTTGCGTCGGATTCGAAAATCTAGACTTACAAGACAACGACCATAAGGTGCCCGAGGCAGCATTAGACCCTTGGAGACAAGTCGGCTGGAGGACGATGTATTGGATCGCGACGCAATTTGAGTGTTCCATCGTCATTAGGAGGCCCTGAATGTTACAATTAACTATTAGTTTTTCGTCGGATTCGAAAATCTAGACTCACAGCAGACGGACCATTTGGTGCCCGAGGCAGCAATATCCCCTTGGAGACGAGTCGGCTGGAGGACGATGTATTGAATCTCGACGCAATTTGAGAGTTCCATCGTCATTAGGAGGCTTTGAACGTTACAATTAACTATCATTTTTGCGTCGGATTCGAAAATCTAGACTTACAAGACAACGACCATAAGGTGCCCGAGGCAGCATTAGACCCTTGGAGACAAGTCGGCTGGAGGACGATGTATTGGATCGCGACGCAATTTGAGTGTTCCATCGTCATTAGGAGGCACTGAATGTTACAATTAACTATTAGTTTTTCGTCGGATTCGAAAATCTAGACTCACAGCAGACGGACCATTTGGTGCCCGAGGCAGCAATATCCCCTTGGAGACAAATCGGCTGGAGGACGATGTATTGAATCTCGACGCAATTTTAGTCTTCTATCGTCATTAGGAGGCCTGAACGTTACTATTCACTATCATTTTTGCGTCGGATTCGCAAATCTAGACTCACAGGAGAAGGATCATATGGTGCCCGAGACAGTAATACCCCCTTGGAGACAAGACGGCTGGAGGCCGATGTATTGAATCTCGACGCAATTTGAGTGTTCCATCGGCTTTAGGACGCCCTGAACGTTACAATTAACTATCATTTTTGCGTCGGATTCGAAAATCTAAACTCACAGGAGATCGACCATAAGGTGCCCGAGACAGCAAATATCCCCTTGGAGACAAGTCGGCTGGAGGACGATGTATTGAATCTCGACGCAATTTGAGTGTTCCATCGTCATTAGGCGGCCCTGAACGTTACATTTAACAATCATTTTAGCGTCGGATTCGAAAATCTACTCACAGGAGAAGTTCATACGGTGCTCGAGACAGCTATATCCCCTTGGAGACAAGTCCGCTGGAGGCCGATGTATTGAATCCCGACGCAATTTGAGTGTTCCTTCGTCATTGAGAGGCCCTGAACCTTACAATTAACTATCATTTTTGCGTCGGATTCAAAAATGTACTCACAGGAAAAGTTCATACGGTGCTCGAGGCAGCAAGAGACCCTTGGAGACAAGTCGGCTGGAGGCCGATGTATTGAATCTCGACGCAATTTGAGTGTTCCATCGTCATTACAAGGCCCTGAACGTTACAATTAAATATCATTTTTGCGTCGGATTCGAAAATCTAGACTCACAGGAGAAGGATCATATTGTACCCGAGACAGCCCGAGACAAGTCGGCTGGAGGCCGATGTATAGAATCTCGACGCAATTTGAGTGTTCCATCGGCATTAGGAGGCCCTGAACGTTACAATTAACTATCATTTTTGCGTCGGATTCGATAATCTAAACTCACAGGAGAACGACCATAAGGTGCCCGAGGCAGCAATAGACCCTTGGAGACAAGTCGGCTGGAGGCCGATGTATTGAATCTCGACGCAATTTGAGTGTTCCATCGGCATTAGGAGTCCCTGAACGTAACAATTAACTATCATTTTTGCGTCGGATTCGATAATCTAAACTCACAGGAGAACGACCATAAGGTGCCCGAGGCAGCAACAGACCCTTGGACACAAGTCCGCTGGAGGCCGATGTATTGAATCTCGACGCAATTTGAGTGTTCCATCGTCATTACAAGCCCCTGAACGTTACAATTAACTATCATTTTTGCGTCGGATTCGAAAATCTAGACTCACAGGAGAACGACCATAAGGTGCCCGAGGCAGCAATAGACCCTTGGAGACAAGTCGGCTGGAGGCCGATGTATTGAATCTCGACGCAATTTGAGTGTTCCATCGGCATTAGGAGGCCCTGAACGTTACAATTAACTATCATTTTTGCGTCGGATACGATAATCTTAACTCACAGGAGAACGACCATAAGGTGCCCGAGGCAGCAATAGACCCTTGGAGACAAGCCGGTTGGAGGCCGATGTATTGAATCTCGACGCAATTGGAGTTTTCCATCGTCATTAGAAGGCCCTGAACGTTACAATTATCTATCATTTTTGCGTCGGATTCGAAATTCTATACTCACAGGAGAACGACCATAAGGTGCCCGAGGCAGCATTAGACCCTTGGAGACAAGTCGGCTGGAGGCAGATGTATTGAATCTTGACGCAATTTGAGTGTTCCATCGGCATTAGGAGGCCCTGAACGTTACAATTATCTGTCATTTTTGCGTCGGATTCGAAATTCTATACTCACAGGAGAACGACCATAAGGTGCCCGAGGCAGCAATAG
This sequence comes from Schistocerca serialis cubense, assembly GCF_023864345.2. Lineage (NCBI taxonomy): Eukaryota > Metazoa > Arthropoda > Insecta > Orthoptera > Acrididae > Schistocerca > Schistocerca serialis. The sequence continues at coordinate 59,898,680 of NW_026047583.1, forward strand.
ACCCTTGGAGACAAGTCGGCTGGAGGCCGATGTATTGAATCTCGACGCAATTTGAGTGTTCCTTCGTCATTAGGAGACCCTGAACCTTCAAATTAACTATCATTTTTGCGTCGGATTCAAAAATCTACTCACAGGAGAAGTTCATACGGTGCTCGAGGCAGCAACAGACCCTTGGAGACAAGTCGGCTGGAGGCCGATGTATTGAATCCCGACGCAATTTGAGTGTTCCATCGTCATTACAAGGCCCTGAACGTTACAATTAAATATCATTTTTGCGTCGGATTCGAAAATCTAGACTCACAGGAGAAGGATCATATTGTACCCGAGACAGCCCGAGACAAGTCGGCTGGAGGCCGATGTATAGAATCTCGACGCAATTTGAGTGTTCCATCGGCATTAGGAGGCCCTGAACGTTACAATTAACTATCATTTTTGCGTCGGATTCGATAATCTAAACTCACAGGAGAACGACCATAAGGTGCCCGAGGCAGCAATACACCCTTGGAGACAAGTCGGCTGGAGGCCGATGTATAGAATCTCGACGCAATTTGAGTGTTCCATCGGCATTAGAAGGCCCTGAACGTTACAATTAACAATCATTTTAGCGTCGGATTCGAAAATCTACTCACAGGAGAAGTTCATACGGTGCTCGAGACAGCAATATCCCCTTGGAGACAAGTCCGCTGGAGGCCGATGTATTGAATCTCGACGCAATTTGAGTGTTCCTTCGTCATTAGGAGGCCCTGAACCTTCAAATTAACTATCATTTTTGCGTCGGATTCAAAAATCTACTCACAGGAGAAGTTCATACGGTGCTCGAGGCAGCAACAGACCCTTGGAGACAAGTCGGCTGGAGGCCGATGTATTGAATCCCGACGCAATTTGAGTGTTCCATCGTCATTACAAGGCCCTGAACGTTACAATTAAAGATCATTTTTGCGTCGGATTCGAAAATCTAGACTCACAGGAGAAGGATCATATTGTACCCGAGACAGCCCGAGACAAGTCGGCTGGAGGCCGATGTATAGAATCTCGACGCAATTTGAGTGTTCCATCGGCATTAGGAGGCCCTGAACGTTACAATTAACTATCATTTTTGCGTCGGATTCGATAATCTAAACTCACAGGAGAACGACCATAAGGTGCCCGAGGCAGCAATAGACCCTTGGAGACAAGTCGGCTGGAGGCTGATGTATTGAATCTCGACGCAATTTGAGTGTTCCATCGGCATTAGGAGTCCCTGAACGTGACAATTAACTATCATTTTTGCGTCGGATTCGATAATCTAAACTCACAGGAGAACGACCATAAGGTGCCCGAGGCAGCAACAGACCCTTGGACACAAGTCCGCTGGAGGCCGATGTATTGAATCTCGACGCAATTTGAGTGTTCCATCGTCATTACAAGCCCCTGCACGTTACAATTAACTATCATTTTTGCGTCGGATTGGAAAATCTAGACTCACAGGAGAACGACCAGAAGGTGCCCGAGGCAGCAATAGACCCTTGGAGACAAGTCGGCTGGAGGCCGATGTATTGAATCTCGACGCAATTTGAGTGTTCCATCGGCATTAGGAGGCCCTGAACGTTACAATTAACTATCATTTTTGCGTCGGATTCGACAATCTTAACTCACAGGAGAACGACCATAAGGTGCCCGAGGCAGCAATAGACCCTTGGAGACAAGCCGGCTGGAGGCCGATGTATTGAATCTCGACGCAATTGGAGTTTTCCATCGTCATTAGAAGGCCCTGAACGTTACAATTATCTATCATTTTTGCGTCGGATTCGAAATTCTATACTCACAGGAGAACGACCATAAGGTGCCCGAGGCAGCAATAGACCCTTGGAGACAAGTCGGCTGGAGGAAGATGTATTGAATCTTGACGCAATTTGAGTGTTCCATCGGCATTAAGAGGCCCTGAACGTTACAATTATCTATCATTTTTGCGTCGGATTCGAAATTCTATACTCACAGGAGAACGACCATAAGGTGCCCGAGGCAGCAATAGACCCTTGGAGACAAGTCGGCTGGAGGCCGATGTATTGAATCTCGACGCAATTTGAGTGTTCCATCGGCATTAGGAGGCCCTGAACGTTACAATTAACTATCATTTTTGCGTCGGATTCGAAAATCTAGACTTACAAGACAACGACCATAAGGTGCCCGAGGCAGCATTAGACCCTTGGAGACAAGTCGGCTGGAGGACGATGTATTGGATCGCGACGCAATTTGAGTGTTCCATCGTCATTAGGAGGCACTGAATGTTACAATTAACTATTAGTTTTTCGTCGGATTCGAAAATCTAGACTCACAGCAGACGGACCATTTGGTGCCCGAGGCAGCAATATCCCCTTGGAGACAAATCGGCTGGAGGACGATGTATTGAATCTCGACGCAATTTTAGTCTTCTATCGTCATTAGGAGGCCTGAACGTTACTATTCACTATCATTTTTGCGTCGGATTCGCAAATCTAGACTCACAGGAGAAGGATCATATGGTGCCCGAGACAGTAATACCCCCTTGGAGACAAGACGGCTGGAGGCCGATGTATTGAATCTCGACGCAATTTGAGTGTTCCATCGGCTTTAGGACGCCCTGAACGTTACAATTAACTATCATTTTTGCGTCGGATTCGAAAATCTAAACTCACAGGAGATCGACCATAAGGTGCCCGAGACAGCAAATATCCCCTTGGAGACAAGTCGGCTGGAGGACGATGTATTGAATCTCGACGCAATTTGAGTGTTCCATCGTCATTAGGAGGCCCTGAACGTTACATTTAACAATCATTTTAGCGTCGGATTCGAAAATCTACTCACAGGAGAAGTTCATACGGTGCTCGAGACAGCTATATCCCCTTGGAGACAAGTCCGCTGGAGGCCGATGTATTGAATCCCGACGCAATTTGAGTGTTCCTTCGTCATTAGGAGGCCCTGAACCTTACAATTAACTATCATTTTTGCGTCGGATTCAAAAATGTACTCACAGGAAAAGTTCATACGGTGCTCGAGGCAGCAAGAGACCCTTGGAGACAAGTCGGCTGGAGGCCGATGTATTGAATCTCGACGCAATTTGAGTGTTCCATCGTCATTACAAGGCCCTGAACGTTACAATTAAATATCATTTTTGCCTCGGATTCGAAAATCTAGACTCACAGGAGAAGGATCATATTGTACCCGAGACAGCCCGAGACAAGTCGGCTGGAGGCCGATGTATTGAATCTCGACGCAATTTGAGTGTTCCATCGGCATTAGGAGGCCCTGAACGTTACAATTAACCATTATTTTTGCGTCGGATTCGATAATCTAAAGTCACAGGAGAACGACCATAAGGTGCCCGATGCAGCAATAGACCCTTGGAGACCAGTCGGCTGGAGGCCGATGTATTGAATCTCGACGCAATTTGAGTGTTCCATCGGCATTAGGAGTCTCTGAACGTAACAATTAACTATCATTTTTGCGTCGGATTCGATAATCTAAACTCACAGGAGAACGACCATAAGGTGCCCGAGGCAGCAACAGACCCTTGGACACAAGTCCGCTGGAGGCCGATGTATTGAATCTCGACGCAATTTGAGTGTTCCATCGTCATTACAAGCCCCTGAACGTTACAATTAACTTACATTTTTGCGTCGGATATGAAAATCTAGACTCACAGGAGAACGACCATAAGGTGCCCGAGGCAGCAATAGACCCTTGGAGACAAGTCGGCTGGAGGCCGATGTATTGAATCTCGACGCAATTTGAGTATTCCATCGTCATTAGGAGGCCCTGAACGTTACAATTAACTATCATTTTTGCGTCGGATTCGATAATCTAAACTCACAGGAGAACGACCATAAGGTGCCCGAGGCAGCAATAGACCCTTGGAGACAACTCGGCTGGAGGCCGATGAATTGAATCTTGACGCAATTTGAGTGTTCCATCGGCATTAGGAGGCCCTGAACGTTACAATTAACTATCATTTTCGCGTCGGATTCGAAAATCTAGACTCACAGGAGACGGACCACATGGAGCCCGAGGCAGCAATATCCCCTTGTAGACAAGTCGGCTGGAGGAAGTTGTATTGACTCGCGACGCAATTTGAGTGCTCCATCGTCATTACGAGGCCCTGAGCATTACATTTAACTATCAGTTTTGCGTCGGATTCTAAAATCTAGACTCACAGGGGAACGACCATACGGTGCCCGAGGCAGCAATAGACCCTTGGAGACAAATCGGCTGGAGGACGATATATTGAATCTCGACGCAATTTGAGAGTTCCATCGTCATTAGGAGGCCCTGAACGTTACAATTAACTATCATTTTTGCGTCGGATTCGAAAATCTAGACTCACAGGAGAACTACCATAAGGTGCCCCAGGCAGCAATTGACACTTGGAGACAAGTCGGCTGGAGGACGATGTATTGAATCTCGACGCAATTTGAGTGTTCCATCGTCATTAGAAGGCCCTGAACGTTACAATTAACTATCATTTTTGCGTCGGATTCGAAATTCTAGACTCAGAGGAGAAGGATCATATTATGCCCGAGACAGCAATATCCCCTTGGAGACAAGTCGGCTGGAGGCCGATGTATTGAATCTCGACGCAATTTGAGTGTTCCATCGGCATTAGGAGGCCCTGAACGTTACAATTAACTTTCATTTTTGCGTCGGATTCGATAATCTAAACTCACAGGAGAACGACCATAAGGTGCCCGAGGCAGCAATAGACCCTTGGAGACAAGTCGGCTGGAGGACGATGTATTGGATCTCAACGCAATTTGAGAGTTCCATTGTCATTAGGAGGCCCTGAACGTTACAATTAACCATCATTTTTGCGTCGGATTCGAAATTCTAGACTCACAGGAGAAGGATCATATGGTGCCCGAGACAGTAATACCCCTTGGAGACAAGACGGCTGGAGGCCGTTGTATTGAATCTCGACGCAATTTGAGTGTTCCATCGGCATTAGGAGGCCCTGAAGGTTACAAGTAACTATCATTTTTGCGTCGGATTCGATAATCTAAACTCACAGGAGAACGACCATAAGGTACCCGAGACAGCAATAACCCCATGGAGACAAGTCCGCTGGAGGTCGATGGATTGAATCCTGACGCAATTTGAGTGTTCCATCGTCATTAGCAGGCCCTGAACGTTACAATTAACTATCATTTTTGCGTCGGATTCGAAAATCTAGACTCTAAGGAGAACGACCATAAGGTGCCCGAGGCAGCAATAGACCCTTGGAGACAAGTCGGCTGGAGGACTATGTATTGAATCTCGACGCAATTTGAGTGTTCCATCGGCATTTGGAGGCCCTGAACGTTACAATTAACTATCATTTTTGCCTCGGATTCGATAATCTAAACTCACAGGAGAACGACCATAAGGTGCCCGAGGCAGCAATAGATCCTTGGAGACAAGTCGGCTGGAGGACGATGTATTTAATCTCGACGCAATTTGAGTGTTCCATCGTCATTAGACGGCCCTGAACGTTTCAATTAACTATCATTTTTGCGACGGATTCGAAAATCGAGACTCACAGGAGAAATACCATAAGGTGCCCGAGGCAGCAATAGACCCTTGGAGACGAGTCGGCTGGAGGACGATGTATTGAATCTCGACGCAATTTGAGTGTTCCATCGGCATTAGAATGCCCTGAACGTTACAATTAACAATCATTTTAGCGTCGGATTCGAAAATCTACTCACAGGAGAAGTTCATACGGTGCTCGAGACAGCAATATCCCCTTGGAGACAAGTCCGCTGGAGGCCGATGTATTGAATCTCGACGCAATTTGAGTGTTCCTTCGTCATTAGGAGGCCCTGAACCTTCAAATTAACTATCATTTTTGCGTCGGATTCAAAAATCTACTCACAGGAGAAGTTCATACGGTGCTCGAGGCAGCAACAGACCCTTGGAGACAAGTCGGCTGGAGGCCGATGTATTGAATCCCGACGCAATTTGAGTGTTCCATCGTCATTACAAGGCCCTGAACGTTACAATTAAATATCATTTTTGCGTCGGATTCGAAAATCTAGACTCACAGGAGAAGGATCATATTGTACCCGAGACAGCCCGAGACAAGTCGGCTGGAGGCCGATGTATAGAATCTCGACGCAATTTGAGTGTTCCATCGGAATTAGGAGGCCCTGAACGTTACAATTAACTATCATTTTTGCGTCGGATTCGATAATCTAAACTCACAGGAGAACGACCATAAGGTGCCCGAGGCAGCAATAGACCCTTGGAGACACGTCGGCTGGAGGCCGATGTATTGAATCTCGACGCAATTTGAGTGTTCCATCGGCATTAGGAGTCCCTGAACGTAACAATTAACTATCATTTTTGCGTCGGATTCGATAATCTAAACTCACAGGAGAACGACCATAAGGTGCCCGAGGTAGCAACAGACCCTTGGACACAAGTCCGCTGGAGGCCGATGTATTGAATCTCGACGCAATTTGAGTGTTCCATCGTCATTACAAGCCCCTGAACGTTACAATTAACTATCATTTTTGCGTCGGATTCGAAAATCTAGACTCACAGGAGAACGACCATAAGGTGCCCGAGGCAGCAATAGACCCTTGGAGACAAGTCGGCTGGAGGCCGATGTATTGAATCTCGACGCAATTTGAGTGTTCCATCGGCATTAGGAGGCCCTGAACGTTACAATTAACTATCATTTTTGCGTCGGATACGATAATCTTAACTCACAGGAGAACGACCATAAGGTGCCCGAGGCAGCAATAGACCCTTGGAGACAAGCCGGCTGGAGGCCGATGTATTGAATCTCGACGCAATTGGAGTTTTCCATCGTCATTAGAAGGCCCTGAACGTTACAATTATCTATCATTTTTGCGTCGGATTCGAAATTCTATACTCACAGGAGAACGACCATAAGGTGCCCGAGGCAGCAATAGACCCTTGGAGACAAGTCGGCTGGAGGCAGATGTATTGAATCTTGACGCAATTTGAGTGTTCCATCGGCATTAGGAGGCCCTGAACGTTACAATTATCTATCATTTTTGCGTCGGATTCGAAATTCTATACTCACAGGAGAACGACCATAAGGTGCCCGAGGCAGCAATAGACCCTTGGAGACAAGTCGGCTGGAGGCCGATGTATTGAATCTCGACGCAATTTGAGTGTTCCTTCGTCATTAGGAGACCCTGAACCTTCAAATTAACTATCATTTTTGCGTCGGATTCAAAAATCTACTCACAGGAGAAGTTCATACGGTGCTCGAGGCAGCAACAGACCCTTGGAGACAAGTCGGCTGGAGGCCGATGTATTGAATCCCGACGCAATTTGAGTGTTCCATCGTCATTACAAGGCCCTGAACGTTACAATTAAATATCATTTTTGCGTCGGATTCGAAAATCTAGACTCACAGGAGAAGGATCATATTGTACCCGAGACAGCCCGAGACAAGTCGGCTGGAGGCCGATGTATAGAATCTCGACGCAATTTGAGTGTTCCATCGGCATTAGGAGGCCCTGAACGTTACAATTAACTATCATTTTTGCGTCGGATTCGATAATCTAAACTCACAGGAGAACGACCATAAGGTGCCCGAGGCAGCAATACACCCTTGGAGACAAGTCGGCTGGAGGCCGATGTATAGAATCTCGACGCAATTTGAGTGTTCCATCGGCATTAGAAGGCCCTGAACGTTACAATTAACAATCATTTTAGCGTCGGATTCGAAAATCTACTCACAGGAGAAGTTCATACGGTGCTCGAGACAGCAATATCCCCTTGGAGACAAGTCCGCTGGAGGCCGATGTATTGAATCTCGACGCAATTTGAGTGTTCCTTCGTCATTAGGAGGCCCTGAACCTTCAAATTAACTATCATTTTTGCGTCGGATTCAAAAATCTACTCACAGGAGAAGTTCATACGGTGCTCGAGGCAGCAACAGACCCTTGGAGACAAGTCGGCTGGAGGCCGATGTATTGAATCCCGACGCAATTTAAGTGTTCCATCGTCATTACAAGGCCCTGAACGTTACAATTAAAGATCATTTTTGCGTCGGATTCGAAAATCTAGACTCACAGGAGAAGGATCATATTGTACCCGAGACAGCCCGAGACAAGTCGGCTGGAGGCCGATGTATAGAATCTCGACGCAATTTGAGTGTTCCATCGGCATTAGGAGGCCCTGAACGTTACAATTAACTATCATTTTTGCGTCGGATTCGATAATCTAAACTCACAGGAGAACGACCATAAGGTGCCCGAGGCAGCAATAGACCCTTGGAGACAAGTCGGCTGGAGGCTGATGTATTGAATCTCGACGCAATTTGAGTGTTCCATCGGCATTAGGAGTCCCTGAACGTAACAATTAACTATCATTTTTGCGTCGGATTCGATAATCTAAACTCACAGGAGAACGACCATAAGGTGCCCGAGGCAGCAACAGACCCTTGGACACAAGTCGGCTGGAGGCCGATGTATTGAATCTCGACGCAATTTGAGTGTTCCATCGGCATTAGGAGGCCCTGAACGTTACAATTAACTATCAGTTTCGCGTTGGATTCGAAAATCTAGACTCACAGGAGACGGACCACATGGAGCCCGAGGCAGCAATATCCCCTTGTAGACAAGTCGGCTGGAGGAAGTTGTATTGACTCGCGACGCAATTTGAGTGTTCCATCGTCATTACAAGCCCCTGCACGTTACAATTAACTATCATTTTTGCGTCGGATTGGAAAATCTAGACTCACAGGAGAACGACCAGAAGGTGCCCGAGGCAGCAATAGACCCTTGGAGACAAGTCGGCTGGAGGCCGATGTATTGAATCTCGACGCAATTTGAGTGTTCCATCGGCATTAGGAGGCCCTGAACGTTACAATTAACTATCATTTTTGCGTCGGATTCGACAATCTTAACTCACAGGAGAACGACCATAAGGTGCCCGAGGCAGCAATAGACCCTTGGAGACAAGCCGGCTGGAGGCCGATGTATTGAATCTCGACGCAATTGGAGTTTTCCATCGTCATTAGAAGGCCCTGAACGTTACAATTATCTATCATTTTTGCGTCGGATTCGAAATTCTATACTCACAGGAGAACGACCATAAGGTGCCCGAGGCAGCAATAGACCCTTGGAGACAAGTCGGCTGGAGGAAGATGTATTGAATCTTGACGCAATTTGAGTGTTCCATCGGCATTAAGAGGCCCTGAACGTTACAATTATCTATCATTTTTGCGTCGGATTCGCAATTCTATACTCACAGGAGAACGACCATAAGGTGCCCGAGGCAGCAATAGACCCTTGGAGACAAGTCGGCTGGAGGCAGATGTATTGAATCTTGACGCAATTTGAGTGTTCCATCGGCATTAGGAGGCCCTGAACGTTACAATTAACTATCAGTTTCGCGTTGGATTCGAAAATCTAGACTCACAGGAGACGGACCACATGGAGCCCGAGGCAGCAATATCCCCTTGTAGACAAGTCGGCTGGAGGAAGTTGTATTGACTCGCGACGCAATTTGAGTGTTCCATCGTCATTACGAGGCCGTGAGCATTACATTTAACTATCAGTTTTGCGTCGGATTCTTAAATCTAGACTCACAGGAGAACGACCATACGGTGCCCGAGGCAGCAATAGACCCTTGGAGACAAATCGGATGGAGGACGATGTATTGAATCTCGACGCAATTTGAGAGTTCCATCGTCATTAGGAGAACCTGAACGTTACAATTATCTATCATTATTGCGTCGGATTCGAAAATCTAGACTCACAGAAGAAGGATCATATTATGCCCGAGACAGCAATATCCCCTTGGAGACAAGTCGGCTGGAGGCCGATGTATTGAATCTCGACGCAATTTGAGTGTTCCATCGTCATTAGGAGGCCCTGAACGTTACAATTAACTATCATTTTTGCGTCGGATTCGAAAATCTAAACTCACAGGAGATCGACCATAAGGTGCCCGAGACAGCAAATATCCCCTTGGAGACAAGTCGGCTGGAGGACGATGTATTGAATCTCGACGCAATTTGAGTGTTCCATCGTCATTAGGAGGCCCTGAACGTTACATTTAACAATCATTTTAGCGTCGGATTCGAAAATCTACTCACAGGAGAAGTTCATACGGTGCTCGAGACAGCTATATCCCCTTGGAGACAAGTCCGCTGGAGGCCGATGTATTGAATCCCGACGCAATTTGAGTGTTCCTTCGTCATTAGGAGGCCCTGAACCTTACAATTAACTATCATTTTTGCGTCGGATTCAAAAATGTACTCACAGGAAAAGTTCATACGGTGCTCGAGGCAGCAAGAGACCCTTGGAGACAAGTCGGCTGGAGGCCGATGTATTGAATCTCGACGCAATTTGAGTGTTCCATCGTCATTACAAGGCCCTGAACGTTACAATTAAATATCATTTTTGCGTCGGATTCGAAAATCTAGACTCACAGGAGAAGGATCATATTGTACCCGAGACAGCCCGAGACAAGTCGGCTGGAGGCCGATGTATTGAATCTCGACGCAATTTGAGTGTTCCATCGGCATTAGGAGGCCCTGAACGTTACAATTAACCATTATTTTTGCGTCGGATTCGATAATCTAAAGTCACAGGAGAACGACCATAAGGTGCCCGATGCAGCAATAGACCCTTGGAGACCAGTCGGCTGGAGGCCGATGTATTGAATCTCGACGCAATTTGAGTGTTCCATCGGCATTAGGAGTCTCTGAACGTAACAATTAACTATCATTTTTGCGTCGGATTCGATAATCTAAACTCACAGGAGAACGACCATAAGGTGCCCGAGGCAGCAACAGACCCTTGGACACAAGTCCGCTGGAGGCCGATGTATTGAATCTCGACGCAATTTGAGTGTTCCATCGTCATTACAAGCCCCTGAACGTTACAATTAACTTACATTTTTGCGTCGGATTCGAAACTCTAGACTCACAGGAGAACGACCATAAGGTGCCCGAGGCAGCAATAGACCCTTGGAGACAAGTCGGCTGGCGGCCGATGTATTGAATCTCGACGCAATTTGAGTATTCCATCGTCATTAGGAGGCCCTGAACGTTACAATTAACTATCATTTTTGCGTCGGATTCGATAATCTAAACTCACAGGAGAACGACCATAAGGTGCCCGAGGCAGCAATAGACCCTTGGAGACAACTCGGCTGGAGGCCGATGAATTGAATCTTGACGCAATTTGAGTGTTCCATCGGCATTAGGAGGCCCTGAACGTTACAATTAACTATCATTTTCGCGTCGGATTCGAAAATCTAGACTCACAGGAGACGGACCACATGGAGCCCGAGGCAGCAATATCCCCTTGTAGACAAGTCGGCTGGAGGAAGTTGTATTGACTCGCGACGCAATTTGAGTGCTCCATCGTCATTACGAGGCCCTGAGCATTACATTTAACTATCAGTTTTGCGTCGGATTCTAAAATCTAGACTCACAGGGGAACGACCATACGGTGCCCGAGGCAGCAATAGACCCTTGGAGACAAATCGGCTGGAGGACGATATATTGAATCTCGACGCAATTTGAGAGTTCCATCGTCATTAGGAGGCCCTGAACGTTACAATTAACTATCATTTTTGCGTCGGATTCGAAAATCTAGACTCACAGGAGAACTACCATAAGGTGCCCCAGGCAGCAATTGACACTTGGAGACAAGTCGGCTGGAGGACGATGTATTGAATCTCGACGCAATTTGAGTGTTCCATCGTCATTAGAAGGCCCTGAACGTTACAATTAACTATCATTTTTGCGTCGGATTCGAAATTCTAGACTCAGAGGAGAAGGATCATATTATGCCCGAGACAGCAATATCCCCTTGGAGACAAGTCGGCTGGAGGCCGATGTATTGAATCTCGACGCAATTTGAGTGTTCCATCGGCATTAGGAGGCCCTGAACGTTACAATTAACTTTCATTTTTGCGTCGGATTCGATAATCTAAACTCACAGGAGAACGACCATAAGGTGCCCGAGGCAGCAATAGACCCTTGGAGACAAGTCGGCTGGAGGACGATGTATTGAATCTCAACGCAATTTGAGAGTTCCATTGTCATTAGGAGGCCCTGAACGTTACAATTAACCATCATTTTTGCGTCGGATTCGAAATTCTAGACTCACAGGAGAAGGATCATATGGTGCCCGAGACAGTAATACCCCTTGGAGACAAGACGGCTGGAGGCCGTTGTATTGAATCTCGACGCAATTTGAGTGTTCCATCGGCATTAGGAGGCCCTGAAGGTTACAAGTAACTATCATTTTTGCGTCGGATTCGATAATCTAAACTCACAGGAGAACGACCATAAGGTACCCGAGACAGCAATAACCCCATGGAGACAAGTCCGCTGGAGGTCGATGGATTGAATCCTGACGCAATTTGAGTGTTCCATCGTCATTAGCAGGCCCTGAACGTTACAATTAACTATCATTTTTGCGTCGGATTCGAAAATCTAGACTCTAAGGAGAACGACCATAAGGTGCCCGAGGCAGCAATAGACCCTTGGAGACAAGTCGGCTGGAGGACTATGTATTGAATCTCGACGCAATTTGAGTGTTCCATCGGCATTTGGAGGCCCTGAACGATACAATTAACTATCATTTTTGCCTCGGATTCGATAATCTAAACTCACAGGAGAACGACCATAAGGTGCCCGAGGCAGCAATAGATCCTTGGAGACAAGTCGGCTGGAGGACGATGTATTTAATCTCGACGCAATTTGAGTGTTCCATCGTCATTAGACGGCCCTGAACGTTTCAATTAACTATCATTTTTGCGACGGATTCGAAAATCGAGACTCACAGGAGAAATACCATAAGGTGCCCGAGGCAGCAATAGACCCTTGGAGACGAGTCGGCTGGAGGACGATGTATTGAATCTCGACGCAATTTGAGTGTTCCATCGGCATTAGAAGGCCCTGAACGTTACAATTAACAATCATTTTAGCGTCGGATTCGAAAATCTACTCACAGGAGAAGTTCATACGGTGCTCGAGACAGCAATATCCCCTTGGAGACAAGTCCGCTGGAGGCCGATGTATTGAATCTCGACGCAATTTGAGTGTTCCTTCGTCATTAGGAGGCCCTGAACCTTCAAATTAACTATCATTTTTGCGTCGGATTCAAAAATCTACTCACAGGAGAAGTTCATACGGTGCTCGAGGCAGCAACAGACCCTTGGAGACAAGTCGGCTGGAGGCCGATGTATTGAATCTCGACGCAATTGGAGTTTTCCATCGTCATTAGAAGGCCCTGAACGTTACAATTATCCATCATTTTTGCGTCGGATTCGAAATTCTATACTCACAGGAGAACGACCATAAGGTGCCCGAGGCAGCAATAGACCCTTGGAGACAAGTCGGCTGGATGCAGATGTATTGAATCTTGACGCAATTTGAGTGTTCCATCGGCATTAGGAGGCCCTGAACGTTACAATTATCTATCATTTTTGCGTCGGATTCGAAATTCTATACTCACAGGAGAACGACCATAAGGTGCCCGAGGCAGCAATAGACCCTTGGAGACAAGTCGGCTGGAGGCCGATGTATTGAATCTCGACGCAATTTGAGTGTTCCTTCGTCATTAGGAGACCCTGAACCTTCAAATTAACTATCATTTTTGCGTCGGATTCAAAAATCTACTCACAGGAGAAGTTCATACGGTGCTCGAGGCAGCAACAGACCCTTGGAGACAAGTCGGCTGGAGGCCGATGTATTGAATCCCGACGCAATTTGAGTGTTCCATCGTCATTACAAGGCCCTGAACGTTACAATTAAATATCATTTTTGCGTCGGATTCGAAAATCTAGACTCACAGGAGAAGGATCATATTGTACCCGAGACAGCCCGAGACAAGTCGGCTGGAGGCCGATGTATAGAATCTCGACGCAATTTGAGTGTTCCATCGGCATTAGGAGGCCCTGAACGTTACAATTAACTATCATTTTTGCGTCGGATTCGATAATCTAAACTCACAGGAGAACGACCATAAGGTGCCCGAGGCAGCAATACACCCTTGGAGACAAGTCGGCTGGAGGCCGATGTATAGAATCTCGACGCAATTTGAGTGTTCCATCGGCATTAGAAGGCCCTGAACGTTACAATTAACAATCATTTTAGCGTCGGATTCGAAAATCTACTCACAGGAGAAGTTCATACGGTGCTCGAGACAGCAATATCCCCTTGGAGACAAGTCCGCTGGAGGCCGATGTATTGAATCTCGACGCAATTTGAGTGTTCCTTCGTCATTAGGAGGCCCTGAACCTTCAAATTAACTATCATTTTTGCGTCGGATTCAAAAATCTACTCACAGGAGAAGTTCATACGGTGCTCGAGGCAGCAACAGACCCTTGGAGACAAGTCGGCTGGAGGCCGATGTATTGAATCCCGACGCAATTTGAGTGTTCCATCGTCATTACAAGGCCCTGAACGTTACAATTAAAGATCATTTTTGCGTCGGATTCGAAAATCTAGACTCACAGGAGAAGGATCATATTGTACCCGAGACAGCCCGAGACAAGTCGGCTGGAGGCCGATGTATAGAATCTCGACGCAATTTGAGTGTTCCATCGGCATTAGGAGGCCCTGAACGTTACAATTAACTATCATTTTTGCGTCGGATTCGATAATCTAAACTCACAGGAGAACGACCATAAGGTGCCCGAGGCAGCAATAGACCCTTGGAGACAAGTCGGCTGGAGGCTGATGTATTGAATCTCGACGCAATTTGAGTGTTCCATCGGCATTAGGAGTCCCTGAACGTAACAATTAACTATCATTTTTGCGTCGGATTCGATAATCTAAACTCACAGGAGAACGACCATAAGGTGCCCGAGGCAGCAACAGACCCTTGGACACAAGTCCGCTGGAGGCCGATGTATTGAATCTCGACGCAATTTGAGTGTTCCATCGTCATTACAAGCCCCTGCACGTTACAATTAACTATCATTTTTGCGTCGGATTGGAAAATCTAGACTCACAGGAGAACGACCAGAAGGTGCCCGAGGCAGCAATAGACCCTTGGAGACAAGTCGGCTGGAGGCCGATGTATTGAATCTCGACGCAATTTGAGTGTTCCATCGGCATTAGGAGGCCCTGAACGTTACAATTAACTATCATTTTTGCGTCGGATTCGACAATCTTAACTCACAGGAGAACGACGATAAGGTGCCCGAGGCAGCAATAGACCCTTGGAGACAAGCCGGCTGGAGGCCGATGTATTGAATCTCGACGCAATTGGAGTTTTCCATCGTCATTAGAAGGCCCTGAACGTTACAATTATCTATCATTTTTGCGTCGGATTCGAAATTCTATACTCACAGGAGAACGACCATAAGGTGCCCGAGGCAGCAATAGACCCTTGGAGACAAGTCGGCTGGAGGAAGATGTATTGAATCTTGACGCAATTTGAGTGTTCCATCGGCATTAAGAGGCCCTGAACGTTACAATTATCTATCATTTTTGCGTCGGATTCGAAATTCTATACTCACAGGAGAACGACCATAAGGTGCCCGAGGCAGCAATAGACCCTTGGAGACAAGTCGGCTGGAGGCAGATGTATTGAATCTTGACGCAATTTGAGTGTTCCATCGGCATTAGGAGGCCCTGAACGTTACAATTAACTATCAGTTTCGCGTTGGATTCGAAAATCTAGACTCACAGGAGACGGACCACATGGAGCCCGAGGCAGCAATATCCCCTTGTAGACAAGTCGGCTGGAGGAAGTTGTATTGACTCGCGACGCAATTTGAGTGTTCCATCGTCATTACGAGGCCGTGAGCATTACATTTAACTATCAGTTTTGCGTCGGATTCTTAAATCTAGACTCACAGGAGAACGACCATACGGTGCCCGAGGCAGCAATAGACCCTTGGAGACAAATCGGATGGAGGACGATGTATTGAATCTCGACGCAATTTGAGAGTTCCATCGTCATTAGGAGAACCTGAACGTTACAATTATCTATCATTATTGCGTCGGAGTCGAAAATCTAGACTCACAGAAGAAGGATCATATTATGCCCGAGACAGCAATATCCCCTTGGAGACAAGTCGGCTGGAGGCCGGTGTATTGAATCTCGACGCAATTTGAGTGTTCCATCGTCATTAGGAGGCCCTGAACGTTACTATTCACTATCATTTTTGCGTCGGATTCGAAAATCTAGACTCACAGGAGAAGGATCAAATGGTGCCCGAGACAGCAAAATCCCCTGGGAGACAAGTCGGCTGGAGGCCGATGTATTGAATCTCGACGCAATTTGAGTGTTCCATCGGCATTAGGAGGCCCTGAACGTTACAATTAACTTTCATTTTTGCGTCGGATTCGATAATCTAAACTCACAGGAGAAGGACCATAAGGTTCCCGAGGCAGCAACAGACCCTTGGAGACAAGTCCGCTGGAGGCCGATGTATTGAATCTCGACGCAATTTGAGTGTTCCATCGTCATTACAAGGCCCTGAACGTTACAATTAACTATCATTTTTGCGTCGGATTCGAAAATCTAGACACACAGGAGAACGACCATAAGGTGCCCGAGGCAGCAATAGACCCTTGGAGACAAGTCGGCTGGAGGACGATGTATAGAATCTCGACGCAATTTGAGAGTTCCATTGTCATTAGGAGGCCCTGAACGTTACAATTAACTATCATTTTTGCGTCGGATTCGAAAATCTAGACTCACAGGAGAAGGATCATATGGTGCCCGAGACAGTAATACCCCTTGGAGACAAGACGGCTGGAGGCCGATGTATTGAATCTCGACGCAATTTGAGTGTTCCATCGGCATTAGGAGGCCCTGAAGGTTACAAGTAACTATCATTTTTGCGTCGGATTCGATAATCTAAACTCACAGGAGAACGACCATAAGGTACCCGAGACAGCAATATCCCCTTGGAGACAAGTCCGCTGGAGGTCGATGGATTGATTCCTGACGCAATTTGAGTGTTCCATCGTCATTAGAAGGCCCTGAACGTTACAATTAACTATCATTTTTGCGTCGGATTCGAAAATCTAGACTCACAGGAGAACGACCATAAGGTGCCCGAGGCAGCAATAGACCCTTGGAGACAAGTCGGCTGGAGGACTATGTATTGAATCTCGACGCAATTTGAGTGTTCCATCGACATTAGGAGGCCCTGAACGTTACAATTAACTATCATTTTTGCGTCGGATTCGATAATCTAAACTCACAGGATAACGAACATAAGGTGCCCGAGGCAGCAATAGACCCATGGAGACAAGTCGGCTGGAGGACGATGTATTTAATCTCGACGCAATTTGAGTGTTCCATCGTCAATAGACGGCCCTGAACGTTACAATTGACTATCATTTTTGCGACGGATTCGAAAATCGAGACTCACAGGAGAACTACCATAAGGTGCCCGAGGCAGCAATAGACCCTTGGAGACGAATCGGCTGGAGGACGATGTATTGAATCTCGACGCAATTTGAGTGTTCCATCGGCATTAGGAGGCCCTGAACGTTACAATTAACTATCATTTTTGCGTCGGATTAGAAAATCTAGACTCACAGGAGAACGCCCATAAGGTGCCCGAGACAGCAATATCCCCTTGGAGACAAGTCCGCTGGAGTCCGATGTATTGAATCTCGACGCAATTTGAGTGTTCCATCGTCATTAGGAGGCCCTGAACCTTACAATTAACTATCAGTTTCGCGTCGGATTCGAAAATCTAGACTCACAGGAGACGGACCACATGGAGCCCGAGGCAGCAATATCCCCTTGTAGACAAGTCGGCTGGAGGAAGTTGTATTGACTCGCCACGCAATTTGAGTGTTCCATCGTCATTAGGAGGCCCTGAGCATTACATTTAACTATCAGTTTTGCGTCGGATTCTAAAATCTAGACTCACAGGAGAACGACCATACGGTGCCCGAGGCAGCAATAGACCCTTGGAGACAAGTCGGCTGGAGGCCGATGTATTGAATCTCGACGCAATTTCAGTGTTCCATCGTCATTACAAGGCCCTGAACGTTACAATTAACTATCATTTTTGCGTCGGATTCGAAAATCTAGACTCACAGGAGAACGACCATAAGGTGCCCGAGGCAGCAATAGACCCTTGGAGACAAGTCGGCTGGAGGACGATGTATTGGATCGCGACGCAATCTGAGTGTACCATCGTCATTAGGAGGCCCTGAATGTTACAATTAACTAACAGTTTTTCGTCGGATTCGAAAATCTAGACTCACAGCAGACCGAACATTTGGTGCCCGAGGCAGCAATATCCCCTTGGAGACAAATCGGATGGAGGACGATGTATTGAATCTCGACGCAATTTGAGGCTTCTATCGTCATTAGGAGGCCCTGAACGTTACTATTCACTATCATTTTTGATTCGGATTCGAAAATCTAGACTCACAGGAGAAGGATCATATGGTGCCCGAGACAGTAATACTCCCTTGGAGACAAGACGGCTGGAGGCCGATGTATTGAATCTCGACGCAATTTGAGTGTTCCATCGGCATTAGGAGTCCCTGAGCGTTACAATTAACTATCATTTTTGCGTCGGATTCGATAATCTAAACTCACAGGAGAAACACCATAAGGTGCCCGAGGCAGCAACAGACCCTTGGACACAAGTCCGCTGGAGGCCGATGTATTGAATCTTGACGCAATTTGAGTGTTCCATCGTCATTACAAGCCCCTGAACGTTACAATTAACTATCATTTTTGCGTCGGATTCGAAAATCTAGACTCACAGGAGAACGACCATAAGGTGCCCGAGGCAGCAATAGACCCTTGGAGACAAGTCGGCTGGAGGCCGATGTATTGAATCTCGACGCAATTTGAGTGTTCCATCGGCATTAGGGGGCCCTGAACGTTACAATTAACTATCATTTATGCGTCGGATTCGATAATCTAAACTCACAGGAGAACGACCATAAGGTGCCCGAAGCAGCAATAGACCCTTGGAGACAAGCCGGCTGGAGGCCGATGTATTGAATCTCGACGTAATTGGAGTTTTCCATCGTCATTAGAAGGCCCTGAACCTTACAATTAACTATCAGTTTCGCGTCGGATTCGAAAATCTAGACTCACAGAAGACGGACCACATGGAGCCCGAGGCAGCAATATCCCCTTGTAGACAAGTCGGCTGGAGGAAGTTGTATTGACTCGCGACGCAATTTGAGTGTTCCATCGTCATTACGAGGCCCTGAACATTACATTTAACTATCAGTTTTGCGTCGGATTCTAAAATCTAGACTCACGGGAGAACGACCATACGGTGCCCAAGGCAACAATAGACCCTTGGAGACAAGTCGGCTGGAGGCCGATGTATTGAATCTCGACGCAATTTGAGTGTTCCATCGGCATTAGGACGCCCTGAACGTTCCAACTAACTATCATTTTTGCGTCGGATTCGAAAATCTAGACACACAGGAGAACGACCATAAGGTGCCCGAGGCAGCAATAGACCCTTGGAGACAAGTCGGCTGGAGGCCGATGTATTGAATCTCGACGCAATTTGAGTGTTCCATCGGCATTAGGAGGCCCTGAACGTTACAATTAACTATCATTTTAGCGTCGGATTCGATAATCTAAACCCACAGGAGAACGACCATAAGGTGCCCGAGGCAGCAACAGACCCTTGGAGACAAGTCCGCTGGAGGCCGATGTATTGAATCTCGACGCAATTTGAGTGTTCCATCGTCATTACAAGGTCCTGAACGTTACAATTAACTATCATTTTTGCGTCGGATTCGAAAATCTAGACTCACAGGAGAACGACCATAAGGTGCCCGAGGCAGCAATAGACCCTTGGAGACAAGTCGGCTGGAGGCCGATGTATTGAATCTCGACGCAATTTGAGTGTTCCATCGGCATTAGGAGGCCCTGAACGTTACAATTAACTATCATTTATGCGTCGGATTCGATAATCTAAACTCACAGGAGAACGACCATAAGGTGCCCGAGGCAGCAATAGACCCTTGGAGACAAGCCGGCTGGAGGCCGATGTATTGAATCTCGACGCAATTGGAGTTTTCCATCGTCATTAGAAGGCCCTGAACGTTACAATTAACTATCATTTTTGCGTCGGATTCGAAAATCTAGACTTACAGGAGAACGACCATAAGGTGCCCGAGGCAGCAATAGACCCTTGGAGACAAGTCGGCTGGAGGCCGATGTATTGAATCTTGACGCAATTTGAGTGTTCCATCGGCATTAGGAGGCCCTGAACGTTACAATTAACTATCATTTTTGCGTCGGATTCGAAAATCTAGACTCACAGGAGAACGACCATAAGGTGCCCGAGACAGCAATATCCCCTTGGAGACAAGTCCGCTGGAGGCCGATGTATTGAATCTCGACGCAAATTGAGTGTTCCATCGTCATTAGGAGGCCCTGAACCTTACAATTAACTATCAGTTTCGCGTCGGATTCGAAAATCTAGACTCACAGAAGACGGACCACATGGAGCCCGAGGCAGCAATATCCCCTTGTAGACAAGTCGGCTGGAGGAAGTTGTATTGACTCGCGACGCAATTTGAGTGTTCCATCGTCATTACGAGGCCCTGAGCATTACATTTAACCATCAGTTTTGCGTCGGATTCTAAAATCTAGACTCACAGGAGAACGACCATACGGTGCCCAAGGCAACAATACACCCTTGGAGACAAGTCGGCTGGAGGACGATGTATTGGATCGCGACGCAATTTGAGTGTTCCATCGTCATTAGGAGGCCCTGAATGTTACAATTAACTATCAGTTTTTCGTCGGATTCGAAAATCTAGACCCACAGCAGACGGACCATTTGGTGCCCGAGGCAGCAATATACCCTTGGAGACAAATCGGCTGGAGGACGATGTATTGAATCTCGACGCAATTTTAGTCTTCTATCGTCATTAGGAGGCCCTGAACGTTACTATTCACTATCATTTTTGCGTCGGATTCGCAAATCTAGACTCACAGGAGAAGGATCATATGGTGCCCGAGACAGTAATACCCCCTTGGAGACAAGACGGCTGGAGGACGATGTGTTGAATCTCGACGCAATTTGAGTGTTCCATCGTCATTACAAGGCCCTGAACGTTACAATTAAATATCATTTTTGCGTCGGATTCGAAAATCTAGACTCACAGGAGAAGGATCATATTGTGCCCGAGACAGCCCGAGACAAGTCGGCTGGAGGCCGATGTATTGAATCTCGACGCAATTTGAGTGTTCCATCGGCATTAGGAGTCCCTGAACGTTACAATTAACTATCATTTTTGCGTCGGATTCGATAATCTAAACTCACAGGAGAACGACCATAAGGTGCCCGAGGCAGCAACAGACCCTTGGACACAAGTCCGCTGGAGGCCGATGTATTGAATCTCGACGCAATTTGAGTGTTCCATCGTCATTACAAGCCCCTGAACGTTACAATTAACTATCATTTTTGCGTCGGATTCGAAAATCTAGACTCACAGGAGAACGACCATAAGGTGCCCGAGGCAGCAATAGACCCATGGAGACAAGTCGGCTGGAGGACAATGTATTTAATCTCGACGCAATTTGAGTGTTCCATCGTCAATAGACGGCCCTGAACGTTACAATTAACTATCATTTTTGCGTCGGATTCGAAAATCTAGACTCACAGGAGAACTACCATAAGGTGCCCGAGGCAGCAATAGACCCTTGGAGACGAGTCGGCTGGAGGACGATGTATTGAATCTCGACGCAATTTGTGTGTTCCATCGGCATTAGGAGGCCCTGAACGTTACAATTAACTATCATTTTTGCGTCGGATTAGAAAATCTAGACTCACAGGAGAACGCCCATAAGGTGCCCGAGACAGCAATATCCCCTTGGAGACAAGTCCGCTGGAGTCCGATGTATTGAATCTCGACGCAATTTGAGTGTTCCATCGTCATTAGGAGGCCCTGAACCTTACAATTAACTATCAGTTTCGCGTCGGATTCGAAAATCTAGACTCACAGGAGACAGACCACATGGAGCCCGAGGCAGCAATATCCCCTTGTAGACAAGTCGGCTGGAGGAAGTTGTATTGACTCGCCACGCAATTTGAGTGTTCCATCGTCATTACGAGGCACTGAGCATTACATTTAACTATCAGTTTTGCGTCGGATTCTAAAATCTAGACTCACAGGAGAACGACCATACGGTGCCCGAGGCAGCAATAGACCCTTGGAGACAAGTCGGCTGGAGGACGATGTGTTGAATCTCGACGCAATTTGAGAGTTCCATCGTCATTAGGAGGCTTTGAACGTTACATTTAACTACCATTTTTGCGTCGGTTTCGAAAATCTAGACTTACAAGAGAACGACCATAAGGTGCCCGAGGCAGCATTAGACCCTTAGAGACAAGTCGGCTGGAGGACGATGTATTGGATCGCGACGCAATTTCAGTGTTCCATCGTCATTAGGAGGCCCTGAATCTTACAATTAACTATCAGTTTTTCGTCGGATTCGAAAATCTAGACTCACAGCAGACGGACCATTTGGTGCCCGAGGCAGCAATATCCCCTTGGAGACAAATCGGCTGGAGGACGATGTATTGAATCTCGACGCAATTTGAGTCTTCTATCGTCATTAGGAGGCCTTGAAGGTTCCAAGTACCTATCATTTATGCGTCGGATTCGATAATCTAAACTCACAGGAGAACGACCATAAGGTGCCCGAGGCAGCAATAGACCCTTGGAGACAAGCCGGCTGGAGGCCGATGTATTGAATCTCGACGCAATTGGAGTTTTCCATCGTCATTAGAAGGCCCTGAACGTTACAATTAACTATCATTTTTGCGTCGGATTCGAAAATCTAGACTTACAGGAGAACGACCATAAGGTGCCCGAGGCAGCAATAGACCCTTGGAGACAAGTCGGCTGGAGGCCGATGTATTGAATCTTGACGCAATTTGAGTGTTCCATCGGCATTAGGAGGCCCTGAACGTTACAATTAACTATCATTTTTGCGTCGGATTCGAAAATCTAGACTCACAGGAGAACGACCATAAGGTGCCCGAGACAGCAATATCCCCTTGGAGACAAGTCCGCTGGAGGCCGATGTATTGAATCTCGACGCAAATTGAGTGTTCCATCGTCATTAGGAGGCCCTGAACCTTACAATTAACTATCAGTTTCGCGTCGGATTCGAAAATCTAGACTCACAGAAGACGGACCACATGGAGCCCGAGGCAGCAATATCCCCTTGTAGACAAGTCGGCTGGAGGAAGTTGTATTGACTCGCGACGCAATTTGAGTGTTCCATCGTCATTACGAGGCCCTGAGCATTACATTTAACCATCAGTTTTGCGTCGGATTCTAAAATCTAGACTCACAGGAGAACGACCATACGGTGCCCAAGGCAACAATACACCCTTGGAGACAAGTCGGCTGGAGGACGATGTATTGGATCGCGACGCAATTTGAGTGTTCCATCGTCATTAGGAGGCCCTGAATGTTACAATTAACTATCAGTTTTTCGTCGGATTCGAAAATCTAGACCCACAGCAGACGGACCATTTGGTGCCCGAGGCAGCAATATACCCTTGGAGACAAATCGGCTGGAGGACGATGTATTGAATCTCGACGCAATTTTAGTCTTCTATCGTCATTAGGAGGCCCTGAACGTTACTATTCACTATCATTTTTGCGTCGGATTCGCAAATCTAGACTCACAGGAGAAGGATCATATGGTGCCCGAGACAGTAATACCCCCTTGGAGACAAGACGGCTGGAGGACGATGTGTTGAATCTCGACGCAATTTGAGTGTTCCATCGTCATTACAAGGCCCTGAACGTTACAATTAAATATCATTTTTGCGTCGGATTCGAAAATCTAGACTCACAGGAGAAGGATCATATTGTGCCCGAGACAGCCCGAGACAAGTCGGCTGGAGGCCGATGTATTGAATCTCGACGCAATTTGAGTGTTCCATCGGCATTAGGAGTCCCTGAACGTTACAATTAACTATCATTTTTGCGTCGGATTCGATAATCTAAACTCACAGGAGAACGACCATAAGGTGCCCGAGGCAGCAACAGACCCTTGGACACAAGTCCGCTGGAGGCCGATGTATTGAATCTCGACGCAATTTGAGTGTTCCATCGTCATTACAAGCCCCTGAACGTTACAATTAACTATCATTTTTGCGTCGGATTCGAAAATCTAGACTCACAGGAGAACGACCATAAGGTGCCCGAGGCAGCAATAGACCCATGGAGACAAGTCGGCTGGAGGACAATGTATTTAATCTCGACGCAATTTGAGTGTTCCATCGTCAATAGACGGCCCTGAACGTTACAATTAACTATCATTTTTGCGACGGATTCGAAAATCGAGACTCACAGGAGAACTACCATAAGGTGCCCGAGGCAGCAATAGACCCTTGGAGACGAGTCGGCTGGAGGACGATGTATTGAATCTCGACGCAATTTGAGTGTTCCATCGGCATTAGGAGGCCCTGAACGTTACAATTAACTATCATTTTTGCGTCGGATTAGAAAATCTAGACTCACAGGAGAACGCCCATAAGGTGCCCGAGACAGCAATATCCCCTTGGAGACAAGTCCGCTGGAGTCCGATGTATTGAATCTCGACGCAATTTGAGTGTTCCATCGTCATTAGGAGGCCCTGAACCTTACAATTAACTATCAGTTTCGCGTCGGATTCGAAAATCTAGACTCACAGGAGACAGACCACATGGAGCCCGAGGCAGCAATATCCCCTTGTAGACAAGTCGGCTGGAGGAAGTTGTATTGACTCGCCACGCAATTTGAGTGTTCCATCGTCATTACGAGGCACTGAGCATTACATTTAACTATCAGTTTTGCGTCGGATTCTAAAATCTAGACTCACAGGAGAACGACCATACGGTGCCCGAGGCAGCAATAGACCCTTGGAGACAAGTCGGCTGGAGGACGATGTGTTGAATCTCGACGCAATTTGAGAGTTCCATCGTCATTAGGAGGCTTTGAACGTTACATTTAACTACCATTTTTGCGTCGGTTTCGAAAATCTAGACTTACAAGAGAACGACCATAAGGTGCCCGAGGCAGCATTAGACCCTTAGAGACAAGTCGGCTGGAGGACGATGTATTGGATCGCGACGCAATTTCAGTGTTCCATCGTCATTAGGAGGCCCTGAATCTTACAATTAACTATCAGTTTTTCGTCGGATTCGAAAATCTAGACTCACAGCAGACGGACCATTTGGTGCCCGAGGCAGCAATATCCCCTTGGAGACAAATCGGCTGGAGGACGATGTATTGAATCTCGACGCAATTTGAGTCTTCTATCGTCATTAGGAGGCCTTGAAGGTTCCAAGTACCTATCATTTATGCGTCGGATTCGATAATCTAAACTCACAGGAGAACGACCATAAGGTGCCCGAGGCAGCAATAGACCCTTGGAGACAAGCCGGCTGGAGGCCGATGTATTGAATCTCGACGCAATTGGAGTTTTCCATCGTCATTAGAAGGCCCTGAACGTTACAATTAACTATCATTTTTGCGTCGGATTCGAAAATCTAGACTTACAGGAGAACGACCATAAGGTGCCCGAGGCAGCAATAGACCCTTGGAGACAAGTCGGCTGGAGGCCGATGTATTGAATCTTGACGCAATTTGAGTGTTCCATCGGCATTAGGAGGCCCTGAACGTTACAATTAACTATCATTTTTGCGTCGGATTCGAAAATCTAGACTCACAGGAGAACGACCATAAGGTGCCCGAGACAGCAATATCCCCTTGGAGACAAGTCCGCTGGAGGCCGATGTATTGAATCTCGACGCAAATTGAGTGTTCCATCGTCATTAGGAGGCCCTGAACCTTACAATTAACTATCAGTTTCGCGTCGGATTCGAAAATCTAGACTCACAGAAGACGGACCACATGGAGCCCGAGGCAGCAATATCCCCTTGTAGACAAGTCGGCTGGAGGAAGTTGTATTGACTCGCGACGCAATTTGAGTGTTCCATCGTCATTACGAGGCCCTGAGCATTACATTTAACCATCAGTTTTGCGTCGGATTCTAAAATCTAGACTCACAGGAGAACGACCATACGGTGCCCAAGGCAACAATACACCCTTGGAGACAAGTCGGCTGGAGGACGATGTATTGGATCGCGACGCAATTTGAGTGTTCCATCGTCATTAGGAGGCCCTGAATGTTACAATTAACTATCAGTTTTTCGTCGGATTCGAAAATCTAGACCCACAGCAGACGGACCATTTGGTGCCCGAGGCAGCAATATACCCTTGGAGACAAATCGGCTGGAGGACGATGTATTGAATCTCGACGCAATTTTAGTCTTCTATCGTCATTAGGAGGCCCTGAACGTTACTATTCACTATCATTTTTGCGTCGGATTCGCAAATCTAGACTCACAGGAGAAGGATCATATGGTGCCCGAGACAGTAATACCCCCTTGGAGACAAGACGGCTGGAGGACGATGTGTTGAATCTCGACGCAATTTGAGTGTTCCATCGTCATTACAAGGCCCTGAACGTTACAATTAAATATCATTTTTGCGTCGGATTCGAAAATCTAGACTCACAGGAGAAGGATCATATTGTGCCCGAGACAGCCCGAGACAAGTCGGCTGGAGGCCGATGTATTGAATCTCGACGCAATTTGAGTGTTCCATCGGCATTAGGAGTCCCTGAACGTTACAATTAACTATCATTTTTGCGTCGGATTCGATAATCTAAACTCACAGGAGAACGACCATAAGGTGCCCGAGGCAGCAACAGACCCTTGGACACAAGTCCGCTGGAGGCCGATGTATTGAATCTCGACGCAATTTGAGTGTTCCATCGTCATTACAAGCCCCTGAACGTTACAATTAACTATCATTTTTGCGTCGGATTCGAAAATCTAGACTCACAGGAGAACGACCATAAGGTGCCCGAGGCAGCAATAGACCCATGGAGACAAGTCGGCTGGAGGACAATGTATTTAATCTCGACGCAATTTGAGTGTTCCATCGTCAATAGACGGCCCTGAACGTTACAATTAACTATCATTTTTGCGACGGATTCGAAAATCGAGACTCACAGGAGAACTACCATAAGGTGCCCGAGGCAGCAATAGACCCTTGGAGACGAGTCGGCTGGAGGACGATGTATTGAATCTCGACGCAATTTGAGTGTTCCATCGGCATTAGGAGGCCCTGAACGTTACAATTAACTATCATTTTTGCGTCGGATTAGAAAATCTAGACTCACAGGAGAACGCCCATAAGGTGCCCGAGACAGCAATATCCCCTTGGAGACAAGTCCGCTGGAGTCCGATGTATTGAATCTCGACGCAATTTGAGTGTTCCATCGTCATTAGGAGGCCCTGAACCTTACAATTAACTATCAGTTTCGCGTCGGATTCGAAAATCTAGACTCACAGGAGACAGACCACATGGAGCCCGAGGCAGCAATATCCCCTTGTAGACAAGTCGGCTGGAGGAAGTTGTATTGACTCGCCACGCAATTTGAGTGTTCCATCGTCATTACGAGGCACTGAGCATTACATTTAACTATCAGTTTTGCGTCGGATTCTAAAATCTAGACTCACAGGAGAACGACCATACGGTGCCCGAGGCAGCAATAGACCCTTGGAGACAAGTCGGCTGGAGGACGATGTGTTGAATCTCGACGCAATTTGAGAGTTCCATCGTCATTAGGAGGCTTTGAACGTTACATTTAACTACCATTTTTGCGTCGGTTTCGAAAATCTAGACTTACAAGAGAACGACCATAAGGTGCCCGAGGCAGCATTAGACCCTTAGAGACAAGTCGGCTGGAGGACGATGTATTGGATCGCGACGCAATTTCAGTGTTCCATCGTCATTAGGAGGCCCTGAATCTTACAATTAACTATCAGTTTTTCGTCGGATTCGAAAATCTAGACTCACAGCAGACGGACCATTTGGTGCCCGAGGCAGCAATATCCCCTTGGAGACAAATCGGCTGGAGGACGATGTATTGAATCTCGACGCAATTTGAGTCTTCTATCGTCATTAGGAGGCCTTGAAGGTTCCAAGTACCTATCATTTTTGCGTCGGATTCGAAAATCTAGACTCACAGGAGATGGATCATATGGTGCCCGAGACAGTATTACCTCCTTGGAGACAAGACGGCTGGAGGCCGATGTATTGAATCTCGACGCAATTTGAGTGTTCCATCGGCATTAGGAGGCCCTGAACGTTACAATTAACTATCATTTATGCGTCGGATTCGATAATCTAAACTCACAGGAGAACGACCATAAGGTGCCCGAGGCAGCAATAGACCCTTGGAGACAAGCCGGCTGGAGGCCGATGTATTGAATCTCGACGCAATTGGAGTTTTCCATCGTCATTAGAAGGCCCTGAACGTTACAATTAACTATCATTTTTGCGTCGGATTCGAAAATCTAGACTTACAGGAGAACGACCATAAGGTGCCCGAGGCAGCAATAGACCCTTGGAGACAAGTCGGCTGGAGGCCGATGTATTGAATCTTGACGCAATTTGAGTGTTCCATCGGCATTAGGAGGCCCTGAACGTTACAATTAACTATCATTTTTGCGTCGGATTCGAAAATCTAGACTCACAGGAGAACGACCATAAGGTGCCCGAGACAGCAATATCCCCTTGGAGACAAGTCCGCTGGAGGCCGATGTATTGAATCTCGACGCAAATTGAGTGTTCCATCGTCATTAGGAGGCCCTGAACCTTACAATTAACTATCAGTTTCGCGTCGGATTCGAAAATCTAGACTCACAGAAGACGGACCACATGGAGCCCGAGGCAGCAATATCCCCTTGTAGACAAGTCGGCTGGAGGAAGTTGTATTGACTCGCGACGCAATTTGAGTGTTCCATCGTCATTACGAGGCCCTGAGCATTACATTTAACCATCAGTTTTGCGTCGGATTCTAAAATCTAGACTCACAGGAGAACGACCATACGGTGCCCAAGGCAACAATACACCCTTGGAGACAAGTCGGCTGGAGGACGATGTATTGGATCGCGACGCAATTTGAGTGTTCCATCGTCATTAGGAGGCCCTGAATGTTACAATTAACTATCAGTTTTTCGTCGGATTCGAAAATCTAGACCCACAGCAGACGGACCATTTGGTGCCCGAGGCAGCAATATACCCTTGGAGACAAATCGGCTGGAGGACGATGTATTGAATCTCGACGCAATTTTAGTCTTCTATCGTCATTAGGAGGCCCTGAACGTTACTATTCACTATCATTTTTGCGTCGGATTCGCAAATCTAGACTCACAGGAGAAGGATCATATGGTGCCCGAGACAGTAATACCCCCTTGGAGACAAGACGGCTGGAGGACGATGTGTTGAATCTCGACGCAATTTGAGTGTTCCATCGTCATTACAAGGCCCTGAACGTTACAATTAAATATCATTTTTGCGTCGGATTCGAAAATCTAGACTCACAGGAGAACGACCATAAGGTGCCCGAGGCAGCAATAGACCCATGGAGACAAGTCGGCTGGAGGACAATGTATTTAATCTCGACGCAATTTGAGTGTTCCATCGTCAATAGACGGCCCTGAACGTTACAATTAACTATCATTTTTGCGACGGATTCGAAAATCGAGACTCACAGGAGAACTACCATAAGGTGCCCGAGGCAGCAATAGACCCTTGGAGACGAGTCGGCTGGAGGACGATGTATTGAATCTCGACGCAATTTGAGTGTTCCATCGGCATTAGGAGGCCCTGAACGTTACAATTAACTATCATTTTTGCGTCGGATTAGAAAATCTAGACTCACAGGAGAACGCCCATAAGGTGCCCGAGACAGCAATATCCCCTTGGAGACAAGTCCGCTGGAGTCCGATGTATTGAATCTCGACGCAATTTGAGTGTTCCATCGTCATTAGGAGGCCCTGAACCTTACAATTAACTATCAGTTTCGCGTCGGATTCGAAAATCTAGACTCACAGGAGACAGACCACATGGAGCCCGAGGCAGCAATATCCCCTTGTAGACAAGTCGGCTGGAGGAAGTTGTATTGACTCGCCACGCAATTTGAGTGTTCCATCGTCATTACGAGGCCCTGAGCATTACATTTAACTATCAGTTTTGCGTCGGATTCTAAAATCTAGACTCACAGGAGAACGACCATACGGTGCCCGAGGCAGCAATAGACCCTTGGAGACAAGTCGGCTGGAGGACGATGTGTTGAATCTCGACGCAATTTGAGAGTTCCATCGTCATTAGGAGGCTTTGAACGTTACATTTAACTACCATTTTTGCGTCGGTTTCGAAAATCTAGACTTACAAGAGAACGACCATAAGGTGCCCGAGGCAGCATTAGACCCTTAGAGACAAGTCGGCTGGAGGACGATGTATTGGATCGCGACGCAATTTGAGTGTTCCATCGTCATTAGGAGGCCCTGAATGTTACAATTAACTATCAGTTTTTCGTCGGATTCGAAAATCTAGACCCACAGCAGACGGACCATTTGGTGCCCGAGGCAGCAATATCCCCTTGGAGACAAATCGGCTGGAGGACGATGTATTGAATCTCGACGCAATTTGAGTCTTCTATCGTCATTAGGAGGCCTTGAAGGTTCCAAGTACCTATCATTTTTGCGTCGGATTCGAAAATCTAGACTCACAGGAGATGGATCATATGGTGCCCGAGACAGTATTACCTCCTTGGAGACAAGACGGCTGGAGGCCGATGTATTGAATCTCGACGCAATTTCAGTGTTCCATCGTCATTACAAGGCCCTGAACGTTACAATTAACTATCATTTTTGCGTCGGATTCGAAAATCTAGACTCACAGGAGAACGACCATAAGGAGCCCGAGGCAGCAACAGACCCTTGGAGACAAGTCGGCTGGAGGCCGATGTATTGAATCTCGACGCAATTTCAGTGTTCCATCGTCATTACAAGGCCCTGAACGTTACAATTAACTATCATTTTTGCGTCGGATTCGAAAATCTAGACTCACAGGAGAACGACCATAAGGTGCCCGAGGCAGCAATAGACCCTTGGAGACAAGTCGGCTGGAGGACGATGTATTGGATCGCGACGCAATCTGAGTGTACCATCGTCATTAGGATGCCCTGAATGTTACAATTAACTAACAGTTTTTCGTCGGATTCGAAAATCTAGACTCACAGCAGACCGAACATTTGGTGCCCGAGGCAGCAATATCCCCTTGGAGACAAATCGGCTGGAGGACGATGTATTGAATCTCGACGCAATTTGAGGCTTCTATCGTCATTAGGAGGCCCTGAACGTTACTATTCACTATCATTTTTGATTCGGATTCGAAAATCTAGACTCACAGGAGAAGGATCATATGGTGCCCGAGACAGTAATACTCCCTTGGAGACAAGACGGCTGGAGGCCGATGTATTGAATCTCGACGCAATTTGAGTGTTCCATCGGCATTAGGAGTCCCTGAGCGTTACAATTAACTGTCATTTTTGCGTCGGATTCGATAATCTAAACTCACAGGAGAAACACCATAAGGTGCCCGAGGCAGCAACAGACCCTTGGACACAAGTCCGCTGGAGGCCGATGTATTGAATCTTGACGCAATTTGAGTGTTCCATCGTCATTACAAGCCCCTGAACGTTACAATTAACTATCATTTTTGCGTCGGATTCGAAAATCTAGACTCACAGGAGAACGACCATAAGGTGCCCGAGGCAGCAATAGACCCTTGGAGACAAGTCGGCTGGAGGCCGATGTATTGAATCTCGACGCAATTTGAGTGTTCCATCGGCATTAGGGGGCCCTGAACGTTACAATTAACTATCATTTATGCGTCGGATTCGATAATCTAAACTCACAGGAGAACGACCATAAGGTGCCCGAAGCAGCAATAGACCCTTGGAGACAAGCCGGCTGGAGGCCGATGTATTGAATCTCGACGTAATTGGAGTTTTCCATCGTCATTAGAAGGCCCTGAACCTTGCAATTAACTATCAGTTTCGCGTCGGATTCGAAAATCTAGACTCACAGAAGACGGACCACATGGAGCCCGAGGCAGCAATATCCCCTTGTAGACAAGTCGGCTGGAGGAAGTTGTATTGACTCGCGACGCAATTTGAGTGTTCCATCGTCATTACGAGGCCCTGAGCATTACATTTAACTATCAGTTTTGCGTCGGATTCTAAAATCTAGACTCACAGGAGAACGACCATACGGTGCCCAAGGCAACAATAGACCCTTGGAGACAAGTCGGCTGGAGGCCGATGTATTGAATCTCGACGCAATTTGAGTGTTCCATCGGCATTAGGACGCCCTGAACGTTCCAACTAACTATCATTTTTGCGTCGGATTCGAAAATCTAGACACACAGGAGAACGACCATAAGGTGCCCGAGGCAGCAATAGACCCTTGGAGACAAGTCGGCTGGAGGCCGATGTATTGAATCTCGACGCAATTTGAGTGTTCCATCGGCATTAGGAGGCCCTGAACGTTACAATTAACTATCATTTTAGCGTCGGATTCGATAATCTAAACCCACAGGAGAACGACCATAAGGTGCCCGAGGCAGCAACAGACCCTTGGAGACAAGTCCGCTGGAGGCCGATGTATTGAATCTCGACGCAATTTGAGTGTTCCATCGTCATTACAAGGCCCTGAACGTTACAATTAACTATCATTTTTGCGTCGGATTCGAAAATCTAGACTCACAGGAGAACGACCATAAGGTGCCCGAGGCAGCAATAGACCCTTGGAGACAAGTCGGCTGGAGGCCGATGTATTGAATCTCGACGCAATTTGAGTGTTCCATCGGCATTAGGCGGCCCTGAACGTTACAATTAACTATCATTTATGCGTCGGATTCGATAATCTAAACTCACAGGAGAACGACCATAAGGTGCCCGAGGCAGCAATAGACCCTTGGAGACAAGCCGGCTGGAGGCCGATGTATTGAATCTCGACGGAATTGGAGTTTTCCATCGTCATTAGAAGGCCCTGAACGTTACAATTAACTATCATTTTTGCGTCGGATTCGAAAATCTAGACTCACAGGAGAACGACCATAAGGTGCCCGAGGCAGCAATAGACCCTTGGAGACAAGTCGGCTGGAGGCCGATGTATTGAATCTTGACGCAATTTGAGTGTTCCATCGGCATTAGGAGTCCCTGAACGTTACAATTAACTATCATTTTTGCGTCGGATTCGAAAATCTAGACTCACAGGAGAACGCCCATAAGGTGCCCGAGACAGCAATATCCCCTTGGAGACAAGTCCGCTGGAGGCCGATGTATTGAATCTCGACGCAAACTGAGTGTTCCATCGTCATTAGGAGGCCCTGAACCTTACAATTAACTATCAGTTTCGCGTCGGATTCGAAAATCTAGACTCACAGAAGACGGACCACATGGAGCCCGAGGCAGCAATATCACCTTGTAGACAAGTCGGCTGGAGGAAGTTGTATTGACTCGCGACGCAATTTGAGTGTTCCATCGTCATTACGAGGCCCTGAGCATTACATTTAACTATCAGTTTTGCGTCGGATTCTAAAATCTAGACTCACAGGAGAACGACCATACGGTGCCCAAGGCAACAATACACCCTTGGAGACAAGTCGGCTGGAGGACGATGTATTGGATCGCGACGCAATTTGAGTGTTCCATCGTCATTAGGAGGCCCTGAATGTTACAATTAACTATCAGTTTTTCGTCGGATTCGAAAATCTAGACTCACAGCAGACGGACCATTTGGTGCCCGAGGCAGCAATATACCCTTGGAGACAAATCGGCTGGAGGACGATGTATTGCATCTCGACGCAATTTTAGTCTTCTATCGTCATTAGGAGGCCCTGAACGTTACTATTCACTATCATTTTTGCGTCGGATTCGCAAATCTAGACTCACAGGAGAAGGATCATATGGTGCCCGAGACAGTAATAACCCCTTGGAGACAAGACAGCTGGAGGACGATGTGTTGAATCTCGACGCAATTTGAGTGTTCCATCGTCATTACAAGGCCCTGAACGTTACAATTAAATATCATTTTTGCGTCGGATTCGAAAATCTAGACTCACAGGAGAAGGATCATATTGTGCCCGAGACAGCCCGAGACAAGTCGGCTGGAGGCCGATGTATTGAATCTCGACGCAATTTGAGTGTTCCATCGGCATTAGGAGGCCCTGAACGTTACAATTAACTTTTTTGCGTCGGATTCGATAATCTAAACCCACAGGAGAACGACCATAAGGTGCCCGAGGCAGCAACAGACCCTTGGAGACAAGTCCGCTGGAGGCCGATGTATTGAATCTCGACGCAAATTGAGTGTTCCATCGTCATTACAAGGCCCTGAACGTTACAATTAACTATCATTTTTGCGTCGGATTCGAAAATCTAGACTCACAGGAGAACGACCATAAGGTGCCCGAGGCAGCAATAGACCCTTGGAGACAAGTCGGCTGGAGGCCGATGTATTGAATCTCGACGCAATTTGAGTGTTCCATCGGCATTAGGAGGCCCTGAACGTTACAATTAACTATCATTTATGCGTCGGATTCGATAATCTAAACTCACAGGAGAACGACCATAAGGTGCCCGAGGCAGCAATAGACCCTTGGAGACAAGCCGGCTGGAGGCCGATGTATTGAATCTCGACGCAATTGGAGTTTTCCATCGTCATTAGAAGGCCCTGAACGTTACAATTAACTATCATTTTTGCGTCGGATTCGAAAATCTAGACTCACAGGAGAACGACCATAAGGTGCCCGAGGCAGCAATAGACCCTTGGAGACAAGTCGGCTGGAGGCCGATGTATTGAATCTTGACGCAATTTGAGTGTTCCATCGGCATTAGGAGGATCTGAACGTTACAATTAACTATCAGTTTCGCGTCGAATTCGAAAATCTAGACTCACAGGGGACCGACCACATGGAGCCCGAGGCAGCAATATCCCCTTGTAGACAAGTCGGCTGGAGGAAGTTGTATTGACTCGCGACCCAATTTGAGTGTTCCATCGTCATTACGAGGCCCTGAGCATTACATTTAACTATCAGTTTCGCGTCGGATTCTAAAATCTAGACTCACAGGAGAACGACCATACGGTGCCCGAGGCAGCAATAGACCCTTGGAGACAAATCGGCTGGAGGACGATGTATTGAATCTCGACGCAATTTGAGAGTTCCATCGTGATTAGGAGGCCCTGAATGTTACAATTTACTATCATTTTTGCGTCGGATTCGAAAATCTAGACTCACAGGAGAACGACCATAAGGTGCCCCAGGCAGCAATTGACACTTGGAGCCAAGTCGGCTGGAGTTAGATGTATTGAATCTCGACGCAATTTGAGTGTTCCATCGTCATTAGAAGGCCCTGAACGTTACAATTAACTATCATTTTTGCGTCGGATTCAAAAATCTAGACTCAGAGGAGAAGGATCATATTATGCCCGAGACAGCAATATCCCCTTGGAGACAAGTCGGCTGGAGGCCGATGTATTGAATCTCGACGCAATTTGAGTGTTCCATCGTCATTAGGAGGCCCTGAACGTTACTATTCACTATCATTTTTGCGTCGGATTCGAAAATCTAGACTCACAGGAGAAGGATCAAATGGTGCCCGAGACAGCAATATCCCCTTGGTGACAAGTCGGCTGGAGGCCGATGTATTGAATCTCGACGCAATTTGAGTGTTCCATCGTCATTACAAGGCCCTGAACGTTACAATTAACTATCATTTTTGCGTCGGATTCGAAAATCTAGACTCACAGGAGAACGACCATAAGGTGCCCGAGGCAGCAATAGACCCTTGGAGACAAGTCGGCTGGAGGCCGATGTATTGAATCTTGACGCAATTTGAGTGTTCCATCGGCATTAGGAGGCCCTGAACGTTACAATTAACTATCATTTTTGCGTCGGATTCGAAAATCTAGACTCACAGGAGAACGCCCATAAGGTGCCCGAGACAGCAATATCCCCTTGGAGACAAGTCCGCTGGAGGCCGATGTATTGAATCTCGACGCAAACTGAGTGTTCCATCGTCATTAGGAGGCCCTGAACCTTACAATTAACTATCAGTTTCGCGTCGGATTCGAAAATCTAGACTCACAGAAGACGGACCACATGGAGCCCGAGGCAGCAATATCACCTTGTAGACAAGTCGGCTGGAGGAAGTTGTATTGACTCGCGACGCAATTTGAGTGTTCCATCGTCATTACGAGGCCCTGAGCATTACATTCAACTATCAGTTTTGCGTCGGATTCTAAAATCTAGACTCACAGGAGAACGACCATACGGTGCCCAAGGCAACAATACACCCTTGGAGACAAGTCGGCTGGAGGACGATGTATTGGATCGCGACGCAATTTGAGTGTTCCATCGTCATTAGGAGGCCCTGAATGTTACAATTAACTATCAGTTTTTCGTCGGATTCGAAAATCTAGACTCACAGCAGACGGACCATTTGGTGCCCGAGGCAGCAATATACCCTTGGAGACAAATCGGCTGGAGGACGATGTATTGCATCTCGACGCAATTTTAGTCTTCTATCGTCATTAGGAGGCCCTGAACGTTACTATTCACTATCATTTTTGCGTCGGATTCGCAAATCTAGACTCACAGGAGAAGGATCATATGGTGCCCGAGACAGTAATACCCACTTGGAGACAAGACAGCTGGAGGACGATGTGTTGAATCTCGACGCAATTTGAGTGTTCCATCGTCATTACAAGGCCCTGAACGTTACAATTAAATATCATTTTTGCGTCGGATTCGAAAATCTAGACTCACAGGAGAAGGATCATATTGTGCCCGAGACAGCCCGAGACAAGTCGGCTGGAGGCCGATGTATTGAATCTCGACGCAATTTGAGTGTTCCATCGGCATTAGGAGGCCCTGAACGTTACAATTAACTTTTTTGCGTCGGATTCGATAATCTAAACCCACAGGAGAACGACCATAAGGTGCCCGAGGCAGCAACAGACCCTTGGAGACAAGTCCGCTGGAGGCCGATGTATTGAATCTCGACGCAAATTGAGTGTTCCATCGTCATTACAAGGCCCTGAACGTTACAATTAACTATCATTTTTGCGTCGGATTCGAAAATCTAGACTCACAGGAGAACGACCATAAGGTGCCCGAGGCAGCAATAGACCCTTGGAGACAAGTCGGCTGGAGGCCGATGTATTGAATCTCGACGCAATTTGAGTGTTCCATCGGCATTAGGAGGCCCTGAACGTTACAATTAACTATCATTTATGCGTCGGATTCGATAATCTAAACTCACAGGAGAACGACCATAAGGTGCCCGAGGCAGCAATAGACCCTTGGAGACAAGCCGGCTGGAGGCCGATGTATTGAATCTCGACGCAATTGGAGTTTTCCATCGTCATTAGAAGGCCCTGAACGTTACAATTAACTATCATTTTTGCGTCGGATTCGAAAATCTAGACTCACAGGAGAACGACCATAAGGTGCCCGAGGCAGCAATAGACCCTTGGAGACAAGTCGGCTGGAGGCCGATGTATTGAATCTTGACGCAATTTGAGTGTTCCATCGGCATTAGGAGGATCTGAACGTTACAATTAACTATCAGTTTCGCGTCGAATTCGAAAATCTAGACTCACAGGGGACGGACCACATGGAGCCCGAGGCAGCAATATCCCCTTGTAGACAAGTCGGCTGGAGGAAGTTGTATTGACTCGCGACCCAATTTGAGTGTTCCATCGTCATTACGAGGCCCTGAGCATTACATTTAACTATCAGTTTCGCGTCGGATTCTAAAATCTAGACTCACAGGAGAACGACCATACGGTGCCCGAGGCAGCAATAGACCCTTGGAGACAAATCGGCTGGAGGACGATGTATTGAATCTCGACGCAATTTGAGAGTTCCATCGTGATTAGGAGGCCCTGAATGTTACAATTTACGATCATTTTTGCGTCGGATTCGAAAATCTAGACTCACAGGAGAACGACCATAAGGTGCCCCAGGCAGCAATTGACACTTGGAGCCAAGTCGGCTGGAGTTAGATGTATTGAATCTCGACGCAATTTGAGTGTTCCATCGTCATTAGAAGGCCCTGAACGTTACAATTAACTATCATTTTTGCGTCGGATTCAAAAATCTAGACTCAGAGGAGAAGGATCATATTATGCCCGAGACAGCAATATCCCCTTGGAGACAAGTCGGCTGGAGGCCGATGTATTGAATCTCGACGCAATTTGAGTGTTCCATCGTCATTAGGAGGCCCTGAACGTTACTATTCACTATCATTTTTGCGTCGGATTCGAAAATCTAGACTCACAGGAGAAGGATCAAATGGTGCCCGAGACAGCAATATCCCCTTGGTGACAAGTCGGCTGGAGGCCGATGTATTGAATCTCGACGCAATTTGAGTGTTCCATCGTCATTACAAGGCCCTGAACGTTACAATTAACTATCATTTTTGCGTCGGATTCGAAAATCTAGACTCACAGGAGAACGACCATAAGGTGCCCGAGGCAGCAATAGACCCTTGGAGACAAGTCGGCTGGAGGCCGATGTATTGAATCTTGACGCAATTTGAGTGTTCCATCGGCATTAGGAGGCCCTGAACGTTACAATTAACTATCATTTTTGCGTCGGATTCGAAAATCTAGACTCACAGGAGAACGCCCATAAGGTGCCCGAGACAGCAATATCCCCTTGGAGACAAGTCCGCTGGAGGCCGATGTATTGAATCTCGACGCAAATTGAGTGTTCCATCGTCATTAGGAGGCCCTGAACCTTACAATTAACTATCAGTTTCGCGTCGGATTCGAAAATCTAGACTCACAGAAGACGGACCACATGGAGCCCGAGGCAGCAATATCCCCTTGTAGACAAGTCGGCTGGAGGAAGTTGTATTAACTCGCGACGCAATTTGAGTGTTCCATCGTCATTACGAGGCCCTGAGCATTACATTTAACTATCAGTTTCGCGTCGGATTCTAAAATCTAGACTCACAGGAGAACGACCATACGGTGCCCGAGGCAGCAATAGACCCTTGGAGACAAATCGGCTGGAGGACGATGTATTGAATCTCGACGCAATTTGAGAGTTCCATCGTGATTAGGAGGCCCTGAATGTTACAATTAACTATCATTTTTGCGTCGGATTCGAAAATCTAGACTCACAGGAGAACGACCATAAGGTGCCCCAGGCAGCAATAGACCCTTGGAGACAAGTCGGCTGGAGGCCGATGTATTGAATCTTGACGCAATTTGAGTGTTCCATCGGCATTAGGAGGATCTGAACGTTACAATTAACTATCAGTTTCGCGTCGAATTCGAAAATCTAGACTCACAGGGGACGGACCACATGGAGCCCGAGGCAGCAATATCACCTTGTAGACAAGTCGGCTGGAGGAAGTTGTATTGACTCGCGACCCGACTTGAGTGTTCCATCGTCATTACGAGGCCCTGAGCATTACATTTAACTATCAGTTTCGCGTCGGATTCTAAAATCTAGACTCACAGGAGAACGACCATACGGTGCCCGAGGCAGCAATAGACCCTTGGAGACAAGTCGGCTGGAGGCCGATGTATTGAATCTCGACGCAATTTGAGTGTTCCATCGTCATTACAAGGCCCTGAACGTTACAATTAACTATCATTTTTACGTCGGATTCGAAAATCTAGACTCACAGGAGAACGACCATAAGGTGCCCGAGGCAGCAATAGACCCTTGGAGACAAGTCGGCTGGAGGCCGATGTATTGAATCTTGACGCAATTTGAGTGTTCCATCGGCATTAGGAGGCCCTGAACGTTACAATTAACTATCATTTTTGCGTCGGATTCGAAAATCTAGACTCACAGGAGAACGCCCATAAGGTGCCCGAGACAGCAATATCCCCTTGGAGACAAGTCCGCTGGAGGCCGATGTATTGAATCTCGACGCAAATTGAGTGTTCCATCGTCATTAGGAGGCCCTGAACCTTACAATTAACTATCAGTTTCGCGTCGGATTCGAAAATCTAGACTAACAGAAGACGGACCACATGGAGCCCGAGGCAGCAATATCCCCTTGTAGACAAGTCGGCTGGAGGAAGTTGTATTAACTCGCGACGGAATTTGAGTGTTCCATCGTCATTACGAGGCCCTGAGCATTACATTTAACTATCAGTTTTGCGTCGGATTCTAAAATCTAGACTCACAGGAGAACGACCATACGGTGCCCAAGGCAACAATACACGCTTTTAGACAAGTCGGCTGGAGGACGATGTATTGGATCGCGACGCAATTTGAGTGTTCCATCGTCATTAGGAGGCCCTGAATGTTACAATTAACTATCAGTTTTTCGTCGGATTCGAAAATCTAGACTCACAGCAGACGGACCATTTGGTGCCCGAGGCAGCAATATACCCTTGGAGACAAATCGGCTGGAGGACGATGTATTGAATCTCGACGCAATTTTAGTCTTCTATCGTCAATAGGAGGCCCTGAACGTTACTATTCACTATCATTTTTGCGTCGGATTCGCAAATCTAGACTCACAGGAGAAGGATCATATGGTGCCCGAGACAGTAATACCCCCTTGGAGACAAGACGGCTGGAGGACGATGTGTTGAATCTCGACGCAATTTGAGTGTTCCATCGTCATTACAAGGCCTTGAACGTTACAATTAAATATCATTTTTGCGTCGGATTCGAAAATCTAGACTCACAGGAGAACGACCATAAGGTGCCCGAGGCAGCAATAGACCCTTGGAGACAAGTCGGCTGGAGGCCGATGTATTGAATCTCGACGCAATTTGAGAGTTCCATCGTGATTAGGAGGCCCTGAATGTTACAATTAACTATCATTTTTGCGTCGGATTCGAAAATCTAGACTCACAGGAGAACGACCATAAGGTGCCCCAGGCAGCAATAGACCCTTGGAGACAAGTCGGCTGGAGGCCGATGTATTGAATCTTGACGCAATTTGAGTGTTCCATCGGCATTAGGAGGATCTGAACGTTACAATTAACTATCAGTTTCGCGTCGAATTCGAAAATCTAGACTCACAGGGGACGGACCACATGGAGCCCGAGGCAGCAATATCCCCTTGTAGACAAGTCGGCTGGAGGAAGTTGTATTGACTCGCGACCCAATTTGAGTGTTCCATCGTCATTACGAGGCCCTGAGCATTACATTTAACTATCAGTTTCGCGTCGGATTCTAAAATCTAGACTCACAGGAGAACGACCATACGGTGCCCGAGGCAGCAATAGACCCTTGGAGACAAATCGGCTGGAGGACGATGTATTGAATCTCGACGCAATTTGAGAGTTCCATCGTGATTAGGAGGCCCTGAATGTTACAATTAACTATCATTTTTGCGTCGGATTCGAAAATCTAGACTCACAGGAGAACGACCATAAGGTGCCCCAGGCAGCAATTGACACTTGGAGACAAGTCGGCTGGAGTTAGATGTATTGAATCTCGACGCAATTTGAGTGTTCCATCGTCATTAGAAGGCCCTGAACGTTACAATTAACTATCATTTTTGCGTCGGATTCAAAAATCTAGACTCAGAGGAGAAGGATCATATTATGCCCGAGACAGCAATATCCCCTTGGAGACAAGTCG
Organism: Schistocerca serialis cubense; assembly: GCF_023864345.2. Classification (NCBI taxonomy): domain Eukaryota; kingdom Metazoa; phylum Arthropoda; class Insecta; order Orthoptera; family Acrididae; genus Schistocerca; species Schistocerca serialis. Next base: position 59,940,147 of record NW_026047583.1, read on the forward strand.
GCTGGAGGCCGATGTATTGAATCTCGACGCAATTTGAGTGTTCCATCGTCATTAGGAGGCCCTGAACGTTACTATTCACTATCATTTTTGCGTCGGATTCGAAAATCTAGACTCACAGGAAAAGGATCAAATGGTGCCCGAGACAGCAATATCCCCTTGGTGACAAGTGGGCTGGAGGCCGATGTATTGAATCTCGACGCAATTTGAGTGTTCCATCGTCATTACAAGGCCCTGAACGTTACAATTAACTATCATTTTTGCGTCGGATTCGAAAATCTAGACTCACAGGAGAACGACCATAAGGTGCCCGAGGCAGCAATAGACCCTTGGAGACAAGTCGGCTGGAGGCCGATGTATTGAATCTTGACGCAATTTGAGTGTTCCATCGGCATTAGGAGGCCCTGAACGTTACAATTAACTATCATTTTTGCGTCGGATTCGAAAATCTAGACTCACAGGAGAACGCCCATAAGGTGCCCGAGACAGCAATATCCCCTTGGAGACAAGTCCGCTGGAGGCCGATGTATTGAATCTCGACGCAACTTGAGTGTTCCATCGTCATTAGGAGGCCCTGAACCTTACAATTAACTATCAGTTTCGCGTCGGATTCGAAAATCTAGACTAACAGAAGACGGACCACATGGAGCCCGAGGCAGCAATATCCCCTTGTAGACAAGTCGGCTGGAGGAAGTTGTATTAACTCGCGACGCAATTTGAGTGTTCCATCGTCATTACGAGGCCCTGAGCATTACGTTTAACTATCAGTTTTGCGTCGGATTCTAAAATCTAGACTCACAGGAGAACGACCATACGGTGCCCAAGGCAACAATACACGCTTTTAGACAAGTCGGCTGGAGGACGATGTATTGGATCGCGACGCAATTTGAGTGTTCCATCGTCATTAGGAGGCCCTGAATGTTACAATTAACTATCAGTTTTTCGTCGGATTCGTAAATCTAGACTCACAGCAGACGGACCATTTGGTGCCCGAGGCAGCAATATACCCTTGGAGACAAATCGGCTAGAGGACGATGTATTGAATCTCGACGCAATTTTAGTCTTCTATCGTCATTAGGAGGCCCTGAACGTTACTATTCACTATCATTTTTGCGTCGGATTCGCAAATCTAGACTCACAGGAGAAGGATCATATGGTGCCCGAGACAGTAATACCCCCTTGGAGACAAGACGGCTGGAGGACGATGTATTGAATCTCGACGCAATTTTAGTCTTCTATCGTCATTAGGAGGCCCTGAACGTTACTATTCACTATCATTTTTGCGTCGGATTCGCAAATCTAGACTCACAGGAGAACGACCATAAGGTGCCCGAGGCAGCAATAGACCCTTGGAGACAAGTCGGCTGGAGGCCGATGTATTGAATCTCGACGGAATTTGGGTGTTCCATCGGCATTAGGAGTCCCTGAACGTTACAATTAACTATCATTTTTGCGTCGGATTCGATAATCTAAACTCACAGGAGAACGACCATAAGGTGCCCGAGGCAGCAACAGACCCTTGGACACAAGTCCGCTGGAGGCCGATGTATTGAATCTCGACGCAATTTGAGTGTTCCATCGTGATTACAAGCCCCTGAACGTTACAATTAACTATCATCTTTGCGTCGGATTCGAAAATCTAGACTCACAGGAGAACGACCATAAGGTGCCCGAGGCAGCAATAGACCCTTGGAGACAAGTCGGCTGGAGGCCGATGTATTGAATCTCGACGCAATTTGAGTGTTCCATCGGCATTAGGAGGCCCTGAACGTTACAATTAACTATCATTTTTGCGTCGGATTCGATAATCTAAACTCACAGGAGAATGACCATAAGGTGCCCGAGGCAGCAATAGATCCTTGGAGACAAGCCGGCTGGAGGCCGATGTATTGAATCTCGACGCAATTGGAGTTTTCCATCGTCATTAGAAGGCCCTGAACGTTACAATTAACTATCATTTTTGCGTCGGATTCGAAAATCTAGACTCACAGGAGAACGACCATAAGGTGACCGAGGCAGCAATAGACCCTTGGAGACAAGTCGGCTGGAGGCCGATGTATTGAATCTTGACGCAATTTGAGTGTTCCATCGGCATTAGGAGGATCTGAACGTTACAATTAACTATCAGTTTCGCGTCGAATTCGAAAATCTAGACTCACAGGAGACGGACCACATGGAGCCCGAGGCAGCAATATCCCCTTGTAGACAAGTCGGCTGGAGGAAGTTGTATTGACTCGCGACCCAATTTGAGTGTTCCATCGTCATTACGAGGCCCTGAGCATTACATTTAACTATCAGTTTCGCGTCGGATTCTAAAATCTAGACTCAGAGGACAAGGATCATATTATGCCCGAGACAGCAATATCCCCTTGGAGACAAGTCGGCTGGAGGCCGATGTATTCAATCTCGACGCAATTTGAGTGTTCCATCGTCATTAGGAGGCCCTGAACGTTACTATTCACTATCATTTTTGCGTCGGATTCGAAAATCTAGACTCACAGGAGAAGGATCAAAAGGTGCCCGAGACAGCACTATCCCCTTGGAGACAAGTCGGCTGGAGGCCGATGTATTGAATCTCGACGCAATTTGAGTGTTCCATCGGCATTAGGAGGCCCTGAACGTTACAATTAACTATCATTTTTGCGTCGGATTCGATAATCTAAACCCACAGGAGAACAACCATAAGGTGCCCGAGGCAGCAACAGACCCTTGGAGACAAGTGCGCTGGAGGCCGATGTATTGAATCTCGACGCAATTTGAGTGTTCCATCGTCATTACAAGGCCCTGAACGTTACAATGAACTATCATTTTTGCGTCGGATTCGAAATTCTAGACTCACAGGAGAACGACCATAAGGGGCCCGAGGCAGCAATAGACCCTTGGAGACGAGTCGGCTGGAGGCCGGTGTATTGAATCTCGACGCAATTTGAGTGTTCCATCGGCATTAGGAGGCCCTGAACGTTACAATTAACTATCATTTATGCGTCGGATTCGATAATCTAAACTCACATGAGAACGACCATAAGGTGCCCGAGGCAGCAATAGACCCTTGGAGACAAGCCGGCTGGAGGCCGATGTATTGAATCTCGACGCAATTGGAGTTTTCCATCGTCATTAGAAGGCCCTGAACTTTACAATTAACTATCATTTTTGCGTCGGATTCGAAAATCTAGACTCACAGGAGAACGACCATAAGGTGCCCGAGGCAGCAATAGACCCTTGGAGACAAGTCGGCTGGAGGCCGATGTATTGAATCTTGACGCAATTTGAGTGTTCCATCGGCATTAGGAGGCCCTGAACGTTACAATTAACTATCATTTTTGCGTCGGATTCGAAAATCTAGACTCACAGGAGAACGCCCATAAGGTGCCCGAGACAGCAATATCCCCTTGGAGACAAGTCCGCTGGAGGCCGATGTATTGAATCTCGACGGAAATTGAGTGTTCCATCGTCATTAGCAGGCCCTGAACCTTATAATTAACTATCAGTTTCGCGTCGGATTCGAAAATCTAGACTCACAGAAGACGGACCACATGGAGCCCGAGGCAGCAATATCTCCTTGTAGACAAGTCGGCTGGAGGAAGTTGTATTGACTCGCGACGCAATTTGAGTGTTCCATCGTCATTACGAGGCCCTGAGCATTACATTTAACTATCAGTTTTGCGTCGGATTCTAAAATCTAAACTCACAGGAGGACGACCATACGGTGCCCAAGGAGACAAGTCGGCTGGAGGACGATGTATTGGATCGCGACGCAATTTGAGTGTTCCATCATCATTAGGAGGCCCTGAATGTTACAATTAACTATCAGTTTTTCGTCGGATTCGAAAATCTAGACTCACAGCAGACGGACCATTTGGTGCCCGAGGCAGCAATATACCCTTGGAGACAAATCGGCTGGAGGACGATGTATTGAATCTCGACGCAATTTTAGTCTTCTATCGTCATTAGGAGGCCCTGAACGTTACTATTCACTATCATTTTTGCGTCGGATTCGCAAATCTAGACTCACAGGAGAAGGATCATATGGTGCCCGAGACAGTAATACCCCCTTGGAGACAAGACGGCTGGAGGACGATGTATTGAATCTCGACGCAATTTGAGTGTTCCATGGGCATTAGGAGTCCCTGAGCGTTACAATTAACTATCATTTTTGCGTCGGATTCGATAATCTAAACTGACAGGAGAAACACCATAAGGTGCCCGAGGCAGCAACAGACCCTTGGACACAAGTCCGCTGGAGGCCGATGTATTGTATCTTGACGCAATTTGAGTGTTCCATCGGCATTAGGAGGCCCTGAACGTTACAATTAACTATCATTTATGCGTCGGATTCGATAATCTAAACTCACAGGAGAACGACCATAAGGTGCCCGAGGCAACAATAGACCCTTGGAGACAAGTCGGCTGGAGGACGATGTATTGAATCTCGACGCAATTTTAGTCTTCTATCGTCTTTAGGAGGCCCTGAACGTTACTATTCACTATCATTTTTGCGTCGGATTCGCAAATCTAGACTCACAGGAGAAGGATCATATGGTGCCCGAGACAGTAATACCCCCTTGGAGACAAGACGGCTGGAGGCCGATGTATTGAATCTCGACGCAATTTGAGTGTTCCATCGGCATTAGGACGCCGTAAACGTTCCAACTAACTATCATTTTTGCGTCGGATTCGAAAATCTAGACACACAGGAGAACGACCAAAAGGTGCCCGAGGCAGCAATAGACCCTTGGAGACAAGTCGGCTGGAGGCCGATGTATTGAATCTCGACGCAATTTGAGTGTTCCATCGGCATTAGGAGGCCCTGAATGTTACAATTAACTATCATTTTTGCGTCGGATTCGATAATCTAAACCCACAGGAGAACGACCATAAGGTGCCCGAGGCAGCAACAGACCCTTGGAGACAAGTCCGCTGGAGGCCGATGTATTGAATCTCGACGCAATTTGAGTGTTCCATCGTCATTACAAGGCCCTGAACGTTACAATTAACTATCATTTTTGCGTCGGATTCGAAAATCTAGACTCACAGGAGAACGACCATAAGGTGCCCGAGGCAGCAATAGACCCTTGGAGACAAGTCGGCTGGAGGCTGATGTATTGAATCTCGACGCAATTTGAGTGTTCCATCGGCATTAGGAGGCCCTGAACGTTACAATTAACTATCATTTATGCGTCGGATTCGATAATCTAAACTCACAGGAGAACGACCATAAGGTGCCCGAGGCAGCAATAGACCCTTGGAGACAAGCCGGCTGGAGGCCGATGTATTGAATCTCGACGCAATTGGAGTTTTCCATCGTCATTAGAAGGGCCTGAACGTTACAATTAACTATCATTTTTGCGTCGGATTCGAAAATCTAGACTTACAGGAGAACGACCATAAGGTGCCCGAGGCAGCAATAGACCCTTGGAGACAAGTCGGCTGGAGGCCGATGTATTGAATCTTGACGCAATTTGAGTGTTCCATCGGCATTAGGAGGCCCTGAACGTTACAATTAACTATCATTTTTGCGTCGGATTCGAAAATCTAGACTCACAGGAGAACGCCCATAAGGTGCCCGAGACAGCAATATCCCCTTGGAGACAAGTCCGCTGGAGGCCGATGTATTGAATCTCGACGCAAATTGAGTGTTCCATCGTCATTAGGAGGCCCTGAACCTTACAATTAACTATCAGTTTCGCGTCGGATTCGAAAATCTAGACTAACAGAAGACGGACCACATGGAGCCCGAGGCAGCAATATCCCCTTGTAGACAAGTCGGCTGGAGGAAGTTGTATTAACTCGCGACGCAATTTGAGTGTTCCATCGTCATTACGAGGCCCTGAGCATTACATTTAACTATCAGTTTTGCGTCGGATTCTAAAATCTAGACTCACAGGAGAACGACCATACGGTGCCCAAGGCAACAATACACGCTTTTAGACAAGTCGGCTGGAGGACGATGTATTGGATCGCGACGCAATTTGAGTGTTCCATCGTCATTAGGAGGCCCTGAATGTTACAATTAACTATCAGTTTTTCGTCGGATTCGAAAATCTAGACTCACAGCAGACGGACCATTTGGTGCCCAAGGCAGCAATATACCCTTGGAGACAAATCGGCTGGAGGACGATGTATTGAATCTCGACGCAATTTTAGTCTTCTATCGTCATTAGGAGGCCCTGAACGTTACTATTCACTATCATTTTTGCGTCGGATTCGCAAATCTAGACTCACAGGAGAAGGATCATATGGTGCCCGAGACAGTAATACCCCCTTGGAGACAAGACGGCTGGAGGACGATGTGTTGAATCTCGACGCAATTTGAGTGTTCCATCGTCATTACAAGGCCTTGAACGTTACAATTAAATATCATTTTTGCGTCGGATTCGAAAATCTAGACTCACAAGAGAACGACCATAAGGTGCCCGAGGCAGCAATAGACCCTTGGAGACAAGTCGGCTGGAGGCCGATGTATTGAATCTCGACGGAATTTGGGTGTTCCATCGGCATTAGGAGTCCCTGAACGTTACAATTAACTATCATTTTTGCGTCGGATTCGATAATCTAAACTCACAGGAGAACGACCATAAGGTGCCCGAGGCAGCAACAGACCCTTGGACACAAGTCCGCTGGAGGCCGATGTATTGAATCTCGACGCAATTTGAGTGTTCCATCGTGATTACAAGCCCCTGAACGTTACAATTAACTATCATCTTTGCGTCGGATTCGAAAATCTAGACTCACAGGAGAACGACCATAAGGTGCCCGAGGCAGCAATAGACCCTTGGAGACAAGTCGGCTGGAGGCCGATGTATTGAATCTCGACGCAATTTGAGTGTTCCATCGGCATTAGGAGGCCCTGAACGTTACAATTAACTATCATTTTTGCGTCGGATTCGAAAATCTAAACTCACAGGAGAATGACCATAAGGTGCCCGAGGCAGCAATAGATCCTTGGAGACAAGCCGGCTGGAGGCCGATGTATTGAATCTCGACGCAATTGGAGTTTTCCATCGTCATTAGAAGGCCCTGAACGTTACAATTAACTATCATTTTTGCGTCGGATTCGAAAATCTAGACTCACAGGAGAACGACCATAAGGTGACCGAGGCAGCAATAGACCCTTGGAGACAAGTCGGCTGGAGGCCGATGTATTGAATCTTGACGCAATTTGAGTGTTCCATCGGCATTAGGAGGATCTGAACGTTACAATTAACTATCATTTTTGCGTCGGATTCGATAATCTAAACTCACAGGAGAACGACCATAAGGTGCCCGAGGCAGCAATAGACCCTTGGAGACAAGCCGGCTGGAGGCCGATGTATTGAATCTCGACGCAATTGGAGTTTTCCATCGTCATTAGAAGGCCCTGAACTTTACAATTAACTATCATTTTTGCGTCGGATTCGAAAATCTAGACTCACAGGAGAACGACCATAAGGTGCCCGAGGCAGCAATAGACCCTTGGAGACAAGTCGGCTGGAGGCCGATGTATTGAATCTTGACGCAATTTGAGTGTTCCATCGGCATTACGAGGCCCTGAGCATTACATTTAACTATCAGTTTCGCGTCGGATTCTAAAATCTAGACTCAGAGGACAAGGATCATATTATGCCCGAGACAGCAATATCCCCTTGGAGACAAGTCGGCTGGAGGCCGATGTATTCAATCTCGACGCAATTTGAGTGTTCCATCGTCATTAGGAGGCCCTGAACGTTACTATTCACTATCATTTTTGCGTCGGATTCGAAAATCTAGACTCACAGGAGAAGGATCAAAAGGTGCCCGAGACAGCACTATCCCCTTGGAGACAAGTCGGCTGGAGGCCGATGTATTGAATCTCGACGCAATTTGAGTGTTCCATCGGCATTAGGAGGCCCTGAACGTTACAATTAACTATCATTTTTGCGTCGGATTCGATAATCTAAACCCACAGGAGAAACACCATAAGGTGCCCGAGGCAGCAACAGACCCTTGGACACAAGTCCGCTGGAGGCCGATGTATTGAATCTTGACGCAATTTGAGTGTTCCAACGTCATTACAAGCCCCTGAACGTTACAATTAACTATCATTTTTGCGTCGGATTCGAAAATCTAGACTCACAGGAGAACGACCATAAGGTGCCCGAGGCAGCAATAGACCCTTGGAGACAAGCCGGCTGAAGGCCGATGTATTGAATCTCGACGTAATTGGAGTTTTCCATCGTCATTAGAAGGCCCTGAACCTTACAATTAACTATCAGTTTCGCGTCGGATTCGAAAATCTAGACTCACAGAAGACGGACCACATGGAGCCCGAGGCAGCAATATCCCCTTGTAGACAAGTCGGCTGGAGGAAGTTGTATTGACTCGCGACGCAATTTGAGTGTTCCATCGTCATTACGAGGCCCTGAGCATTACATTTAACTATCAGTTTTGCGTCGGATTCTAAAATCTAGACTCACAGGAGAACGACCATACGGTGCCCAAGGCAACAATAGACCCTTGGAGACAAGTCGGCTGGAGGACGATGTATTGAATCTCGACGCAATTTTAGTCTTCTATCGTCATTACGAGGCCCTGAACGTTACTATTCACTATCATTTTTGCGTCGGATTCGCAAATCTAGACTCACAGGAGAAGGATCATATGGTGCCCGAGACAGTAATACCCCCTTGGAGACAAGACGGCTGGAGGCCGATGTATTGAATCTCGACGCAATTTGAGTGTTCCATCGGCATTAGGACGCCGTAAACGTTCCAACTAACTATCATTTTTGCGTCGGATTCGAAAATCTAGACACACAGAAGAACGACCAAAAGGTGCCCGAGGCAGCAATAGACCCTTGGAGACAAGTCGGCTGGAGGCCGATGTATTGAATCTCGACGCAATTTGAGTGTTCCATCGGCATTAGGAGGCCCTGAATGTTTAACTATCATTTTTGCGTCGGATTCGATAATCTAAACCCACAGGAGAACGACCATAAGGTGCCCGAGGCAGCAACAGACCCTTGGAGACAAGTCCGCTGGAGGCCGATGTATTGAATCTCGACGCAATTTGAGTGTTCCATCGTCATTACAAGGCCCTGAACGTTACAATTAACTATCATTTTTGCGTCGGATTCGAAAATCTAGACTCACAGGAGAACGACCATAAGGTGCCCGAGGCAGCAATAGACCCTTGGAGACAAGTCGGCTGGAGGCTGATGTATTGAATCTCGACGCAATTTGAGTGTTCCATCGGCATTAGGAGGCCCTGAACGTTACAATTAACTATCATTTATGCGTCGGATTCGATAATCTAAACTCACAGGAGAACGACCATAAGGTGCCCGAGGCAGCAATAGACCCTTGGAGACAAGCCGGCTGGAGGCCGATGTATTGAATCTCGACGCAATTGGAGTTTTCCATCGTCATTAGAAGGGCCTGAACGTTACAATTAACTATCATTTTTGCGTCGGATTCGAAAATCTAGACTTACAGGAGAACGACCATATGGTGCCCGAGGCAGCAATAGACCCTTGGAGACAAGTCGGCTGGAGGCCGATGTATTGAATCTTGACGCAATTTGAGTGTTCCATCGGCATTAGGAGGCCCTGAACCTTACAATTAACTATCAGTTTCGCGTCGGATTCGAAAATCTAGACTCACAGAAGACGGACCACATGGAGCCCGAGGCAGCAATATCCCCTTGTAGACAAGTCGGCTGGAGGAAGTTGTATTGACTCGCGACGCAATTTGAGTGTTCCATCGTCATTAGGAGGCCCTGAATGTTACAATTAACTCTCAGTTTTTCGTCAGATTCAAAAATCTAGACTCACAGCAGACGGACCATTTGGTGCCCGAGGCAGCAATATACCCTTGGAGACAAATCGGCTGGAGGCCGATGTATTGAATCTCGACGCGATTTGAGTGTTCCATCGGCATTAGGAGGCCCTGAACGTTACAATTAACTATCATTTTTGCGTCGGATTCGATAATCTAAACTCACAGGAGAACGACCATAAGGTGCCCGAGGCAGCAATAGACCCTTGGAGACAAGCCGGCTGGAGGCCGATGTATTGAATCTCGACGTAATTGGAGTTTTCCATCGTCATTAGAAGGCCCTGAACCTTACAATTAACTATCAGTTTCGCGTCGGATTCGAAAAACTAGACTCACAGAAGACGGACCACATGGTGCCCGAGGCAGCAATATACCCTTGGAGACAAATCGGCTGGAGGACGATGTATTGAATCTCGACGCAATTTTAGTCTTCTATCGTCATTACGAGGCCCTGAACGTTACTATTCACTATCATTTTTGCGTCGGATTCGCAAATCTAGACTCACAGGAGAAGGATCATATGGTGCCCGAGACAGTAATACCCCCTTGGACACAAGTCCGCTGGAGGCCGATGTATTGAATCTTGACGCAATTTGAGTGTTCCATCGTCATTACAAGCCCCTGAACGTTACAATTAACTATCATTTTTGCGTCGGATTCGAAAATCTAGACTCACAGGAGAACGACCATAAGGTGCCCGAGGCAGCAATAGACCCTTGGAGACAAGTCGGCTGGAGGCCGATGTATTGAATCTCGACGCAATTTGAGTGTTCCATCGGCATTAGGAGGCCCTGAACGTTAAAATTAACTATCATTTATGCGTCGGATTCGATAATCTAAACTCACAGGAGAACGACCATAAGGTGCCCGAGGCAGCAATAGACCCTTTGAGACAAGCCGGCTGGAGGCAGATGTATTGAATCTCGACGTAATTGGAGTTTTCCATCGTCATTAGAAGGCCCTGAACCTTACAATTAACTATCAGTTTCGCGTCGGATTCGAAAATCTAGACTCACAGAAGACGGACCACATGGAGCCCGAGGCAGCAGTATCCCCTTGTAGACAAGTCGGCTGGAGGAAGTTGTATTGACTCGCGACGCAATTTGAGTGTTCCATCGTCATTACGAGGCCCTGAGCATTACATTTAACTATCAGTTTTGCGTCGGATTCTAAAATCTAGACTCACAGGAGAACGACCATACGGTGCCCAAGGCAACAATAGACCCTTGGAGACAAGTCGGCTGGAGGACGATGTATTGGATCGCGACGCAATTTGAGTGTTCCATCGTCATTAGGAGGCCCCTGAATGTTACAATTAACTATCAGTTTTTCGTCGGATTCGAAAATCTAGACTCACAGCAGACGGACCATTGGGTGCCCGAGGCAGCAATATCCCATTGGAGACAAATCGGCTGGAGGAAGATGTATTGAATCTCGACGCAATTTTAGTCTTCTATCGTCATTAGGGGGCCCTGAACGTTACTATTCACTATCATTTTTGCGTCGGATTCGCAATCTAGACTCACAGGAGAAGGATCATATGGTGCCCGAGACAGTAATACCCCCTTGGAGACAAGACGGCTGGAGGACGATGTATTGAATCTCGACGCAATTTGAGTGTTCCATCGGCATTAGGACGCCCTGAACGTTCCAACTAACTATCATTTTTGCGTCGGATTCGAAAATCTAGACACACAGGAGAACGACCATAAGGTGCCCGAGGCAGCAATAGACCCTTGGAGACAAGTCGGCTGGAGGCCGATGTATTGAATCTCGACGCAATTTGAGTGTTCCATCGGCAGTAGGAGGCCCTGAACGTTACAAATAACTATCATTTTTGCGTCGGATTCGATAATCTAAACCCACAGGAGAACGACCATAAGGTGCCCAAGGCAGCAACAGACCCTTGGAGACAAGTCCGCTGGAGGCCGATGTATTGAATCTCGACGCAATTTGAGTGTTCCATCGTCATTACAAGGCCCTGAACGTTACAATTAACTATCATTTTTGCGTCGGATTCGAAAATCTAGACTCACAGGAGAACGACCATAAGGTGCCCAAGGCAGCAATAGACCCTTGGAGACAAGTCGGCTGGAGGCCGATGTATTGAATCTCGACGCAATTTGAGTGTTCCATCGGCATTAGGAGGCCCTGAACGTTACAATTAACTATCATTTATGCGTCGGATTCGATAATCTAAACTCACAGGAGAACGACCATAAGGTGCCCGAGGCAGCAATAGACCCTTGGAGACAAGCCGGCTGGAGGCCGATGTATTGAATCTCGACGCAATTGGAGTTTTCCATCGTCATTAGAAGACCCTGAACGTTACAATTAACTATCATTTTTGCGTCGGATTCGAAAATCTAGACTTACAGAAGAACGACCATAAGGTGCCCGAGGCAGCAATAGACCCTTGGAGACAAGTCGGCTGGAGGACGATGTATTGAATCTCGACGCAATTTGAGAGTTCCATCGTGATTAGGAAGCCCTGAACCTTACAATTAGCTATCAGTTTTGCGTCGGATTCTAAAATCTACACCCACAGGAGAACGACCATACGGTGCCCAAGGCAACAATACACCCTTGGAGACAAGTCGTCTGGAGGACGATGTATTGGATCGCGACGCAATTTGAGTGTTCCATCGTCATTAGGAGGCCCTGAATGTTACAATTAACTATCAGTTTTTCGTCGGATTCGAAAATCTAGACTCACAGCAGACGGACCATTTGGTGCCCGAGGCAGCAATATACCCTTTGAGACAAATCGGCTGGAGGCCGATGTATTGAATCTCGACGCGGTTTGAGTGTTCCATCGGCATTAGGAGGCCCTGAACGTTACAATTAACTATCATTTTTGCGTCGGATTCGATAATCTAAACTCACAGGAGAACGACCATAAGGTGCCCGAGGCAGCAATAGACCCTTGGAGACAAGTCGGCTGGAGGCCGATGTATTGAATCTCGACGCAATTTGAGTGTTCCATCGGCATTAGGAGTCCCTGAACGTTACAATTAACTATCATTTTTGCGTCGGATTCGATAATCTAAACTCACAGGAGAACGACCATAAGGTGCCCGAGGCAGCAACACACCCTTGGACACAAGTCCGCTGGAGGCCGATGTATTGAATCTCGACGCAATTTGAGTGTTCCATCGGCATTAGGAGGCCCTGAACGTTACTATTCACTATCATTTTTGCGTCGGATTCGATAATCTAACCCCACAGGAGAACGACCATAAGGTGCCCGAGGCAGCAATAGACCCTTGGAGACAAGCCGGCTGGAGGCCGATGTATTGAATCTCGACGTAATTGGAGTTTTCCATCGTCATTAGAAGGCCTTGAACCTTACAATTAACTATCAGTTTCGCGTCGGATTCGAAAATCTAGACTCACAGAAGACGGACCACATGGCGCCCGAGGCAGCAATATACCCTTGGAGACAAATCGGCTGGAGGACGATGTATTGAATCTCGACGCAATTTTAGTCTTCTATCGTCATTAGGAGGCCCTGAACGTTACTATTCTCTATCATTTTGGCGTCGGATTCGCAAATCTAGACTCACAGGAGAAGGATCATATGTTGCCCGAGACAGTAATACCCCCTTGGAGACAAGACGGCTGGAGGACGATGTATTGAATCTCGACGCAATTTGAGTGTTCCATCGGCATTAGGAGTCCCTGAGCGTTACAATTAACTATCATTTTTGCGTCGGATTCGATAATCTAAACTCACAGGAGAAACACCATAAGGTGCCCGAGGCAGCAACAGACCCTTGGACACAAGTCCGCTGGAGGCCGATGTATTGAATCTTGACGCAATTTGAGTGTTCCATCGTCATTACAAGCCCCTGAACGTTACAATTAACTGTCATTTTTGCGTCGGATTCGAAAATCTAGACTCACAGGAGAACGACCATAAGGTGCCCGAGGCAGCAATAGACCCTTGGAGACAAGTCGGCTGGAGGCCGATGTATTGAATCTCGACGCAATTTGAGTGTTCCATCTACATTAGGAGGCCCTGAACGTTACAATTAATTATCATTTATGCGTCGGATTCGATAATCTAAACTCACAGGAGAACGACCATAAGGTGCCCGAGGCAGCAATAGACCCTTGGAGACAAGCCGGCTGGAGGCCGATGTATTAAATCTCGACGTAATTGGAGTTTTCCATCGTCATTAGAAGGCCCTGAACCTTACAATTAACTATCAGTTTCGCGTCGGATTCGAAAATCTAGACTCACAGTAGACGGACCACATGGAGCCCGAGGCAGCAATATCCCCTTGTAGACAAGTCGGCTGGAGGAAGTTGTATTGACTCGCGACGCAATTTGAGTGTTCCATCGTCATTACGAGGCCCTGAGCATTACATTTAACTATCAGTTTTGCGTCGGATTCTAAAATCTAGACTCACAGGAGAACGACCATACGGTGCCCAAGGCAACAATAGACCCTTGGAGACAAGTCGGCTGGAGGACGATATATTGGATCGCGACGCAATTTGAGTGTTCCATCGTCATTAGGAGGCCCTGAATGTTACAATTAACTATCAGTTTTTCGTCGGATTCGAAAAATCTAGACTCACAGCAGACGGACCATTTGGTGCCCGTGGCAGCAATATCCCCTTGGAGACAAATCGGCTGGAGGACGATGTATTGAATCTCGACGCAATTTTAGTCTTCTATCGTCATTAGGAGGCCCTGAACGTTACTATTCACTATCATATTTGCGTCGGATTCGCAAATCTAGACTCACAGGAGAAGGATCATATGGTGCCCGAGACAGTAATACCCCCTTGGAGACAAATCGGCTGGAGGCCGATGTATTGAATCTTGACGCAATTTGAGTGTTCCATCGGCATTAGGAGGCCCTGAACCTTACAATTAACTATCAGTTTTGCGTCGGATTCTAAAATCTACACTCACAGGAGAACGACCATACGGTGCCCAAGGCAACAATACACCCTTGGAGACAAGTCGGCTGGAGGACGATGTATTGGATCGCGACGCAATTTGAGTGTTCCATCGTCATTAGGAGGCCCTGAATGTTACAATTAACTATCAGTTTTTCGTCGGATTCGAAAATCTAGACTCACAGCAGTCGGACCATTTGGTGCCCGAGGCAGCAATATACCCTTTGAGACAAATCGGCTGGAGGCCGATGTATTGAATCTCGACGCGATTTGAGTGTTCCATCGGCATTAGGAGGCCCTGAACGTTACAATTAACTATCATTTTTGCGTCGGATTCGACAATCTAAACTCACAGGAGAACGACCATAAGGTGCCCGAGGCAGCAATAGACCCTTGGAGACAAGTCGGCTGGAGGCCGATGTATTGAATCTCGACGCAATTTGAGTGTTCCATCGGCATTAGGAGTCCCTGAACGTTACAATTAACTATCATTTTTGCGTCGGATTCGATAATCTAAACTCACAGGAGAACGACCATAAGGTGCCCGAGGCAGCAACACACCCTTGGACACAAGTCCGCTGGAGGCCGATGTATTGAATCTCGACGCAATTTGAGTGTTCCATCGTCATTACAAGCCCCTGAACGTTACAATTAACTATCATTTTTGCGTCGGATTCGAAAATCTAGACTCACAGGAGAACGACCATAAGGTGCCCGAGGCAGTAATAGACCCTTGGAGACAAGTCGGCTGGAGGCCGATGTATTGAATCTCGACGCAATTTGAGTGTTCCATCGGCATTAGGAGGCCCTGAACGTTACAATTAACTATCATTTTTGCGTCGGATTCGATAATCTAAACTCACAGGAGAACGACCATAAGGTGCCCGAGGCAGCAATAGATCCTTGGAGACAAGCCGGCTGGAGGCCGATGTATTGAATCTCGACGCAATTGGAGTTTTCCATCGTCATTAGAAGGCCCTGAAAGTTACAATTAACTATCATTTTTGCGTCGGATTCGAAAATCTAGACTCACAGGAGAACGACCATAAGGTGCCCGAGGCAGCAATAGACCCTTAGAGACAAGTCGGCTGGAGGCCGATGTATTGAATCTTGACGCAATTTGAGTGTTCCATCGGCATTAGGAGGATCTGAACGTTACAATTAACTATCAGTTTCGCGTCTAATTCGAAAATCTAGACTCACAGGAGACGGACCACATGGAGCCCGAGGCAGCAATATCCCCTTGTAGACAAGTCGGCTGGAGGAAGTTGTATTGACTCGCGACCCAATTTGAGTGTTCCATCGTCATTACGAGGCCCTGAGCATTACATTTAACTATCAGTTTCGCGTCGGATTCTAAAATCTAGACTCACAGGAGAACGACCATACGGTGCCCGAGGCAGCAGTAGACCCTTGGAGACAAATCGGCTGGAGGACGATGTATTGAATCTCGACGCAATTTGAGAGTTCCATCGTGATTAGGAAGCCCTGAATGTTACAATTAACTATCATTTTTGCGTCGGATTCGAAAATCTAGACTCACAGGAGAACGACCATAAGGTGCCCGAGGCAGCAATAGACCCTTGGAGACAAGTCGGCTGGAGGCCGATGTATTGAATCTCGACGCAATTTGAGTGTTCCATCGGCATTAGGAGGCCCTGAACGTTACAATTAACTATCATTTATGCGTCGGATTCGATAATCTAAACTCACAGGAGAACGACCATAAGGTGCCCGAGGCAGCAATAGACCCTTGGAGACAAGCCGGCTGGAGGCCGATGTATTAAATCACGACGTAATTGGAGTTTTCCATCGTCATTAGAAGGCCCTGAACCTTACAATTAACTATCAGTTTCGCGTCGGATTCGAAAATCTAGACTCACAGAAGACGGACCACATGGAGCCCGAGGCAGCAATATCCCCTTGTAGACAAGTCGGCTGGAGGAAGTTGTATTGACTCGCGACGCAATTTGAGTGTTCCATCGTCATTACGAGGCCCTGAGCATTACATTTAACTATCAGTTTTGCGTCGGATTCTAAAATCTAGACTCACAGGAGAACGACCATACGGTGCCCAAGGCAACAATAGACCCTTGGAGACAAGTCGGCTGGAGGACGATGTATTGGATCACGACGCAATTTGAGTGTTCCATCGTCATTAGGAGGCCCTGAATGTTACAATTAACTATCAGTTTTTCGTCGGATTCGAAAAATCTAGACTCACAGCAGACGGACCATTTGGTGCCCGAGGCAGCAATATCCCCTTGGAGACAAATCGGCTGGAGGACGATGTATTGAATCTCGACGCAATTTTAGTCTTCTATCGTCATTAGGAGGCCCTGAACGTCACTATTCACTATCATATTTGCGTCGGATTCGCAAATCTAGACTCACAGGAGAAGGATCATATGGTGCCCGAGACAGTAATACCCCCTTGGAGACAAGACGGCTGGAGGCCGATGTATTGAATCTCGACGCAATTTGAGTGTTCCATCGGCATTAGGACGCCCTGAACGTTCCAACTAACTATCATTTTTGCGTCGGATTCGAAAATCTAGACACACAGGAGAACGACCATAAGGTGCCCGAGGCAGCAATAGACCCTTGGAGACAAGTCGGCTGGAGGCCGATGTATTGAATCTCGACGCAATTTGAGTGTTCCATCGGCATTAGGAAACCCTGAACGTTACAATTAACTATCATTTTTGCGTCGGATTCGATAATCTAAACCCACAGGAGAACGACCATAAGGTGCCCGAGGCAGCAACAGACCCTTGGAGACAAGTCCGCTGGAGGCCGATGTATTGAATCTCGACGCAATTTGAGTGTTCCATCGTCATTACAAGGCCCTGAACGTTACAATTAACTATCATTTTTGCGTCGGATTCGAAAATCTAGACTCACAGGAGAACGACCATAAGGTGCCCGAGGCAGCAATAGACCCTTGGAGACAAGTCGGCTGGAGGCCGATGTATTGAATCTCGACGCAATTTGAGTGTTCCATCGGCATTAGGAGGCCCTGAACGTTACAATTAACTATCATTTATGCGTCGGATTCGATAATCTAAACTCACAGGAGAACGACCATAAGGTGCCCGAGGCAGCAATAGACCCTTGGAGACAAGCCGGCTGGAGGCCGATGTATTGAATCTCGACGCAATTGGAGTTTTCCATCGTCATTAGAAGGCCCTGAACGTTACAATTAACTATCATTTTTGCGTCGGATTCGAAAATCTAGACTTACAGGAGAACGACCATAAGGTGCCCGAGGCAGCAATAGACCCTTGGAGACAAGTCGGCTGGAGGCCGATGTATTGAATCTTGACGCAATTTGAGTGTTCCATCGGCATTAGGAGGCCCTGAACCTTACAATTAACTATCAGTTTCGCGTCGGATTCGAAAATGTAGACTCACAGAAGACGGACCACATGGAGCCCGAGGCAGCAATATCCCCTTGTAGACAAGTCGGCTGGAGGAAGTTGTATTGAATCGCGACGCAAATTGAGTGTTCCATCGTCATTACGAGGCCCTGAGCATTACATTTAACTATCAGTTTTGCGTCGGATTCTAAAATCTAGACTCACAGGAGAACGACCATACGGTGCCCAAGGCAACAATACACCCTTGGAGACAAGTCGGCTGGAGGACGATGTATTGGATCGCGACGCAATTTGAGTGTTCCATCGTCATTAGGAGGCCCTGAATGTTACAATTAACTATCAGTTTTTCGTCGGATTCGAAAATCTAGACTCACAGCAGACGGACCATTTGGTGCCCGAGGCAGCAATATACCCTTGGAGACAAATCGGCTGGAGGCCGATGTATTGAATCTCGACGCGATTTGAGTGTTCCATCGGCATTAGGAGGCCCTGAACGTTACAATTAACTATCATTTTTGCGTCGGATTCGATAATCTAAACTCACAGGAGAACGACCATAAGGTGCCCGAGGCAGCAATAGACCCTTGGAGACAAGTCGGCTGGAGGCCGATGTATTGAATCTCGACGCAATTTGAGTGTTCCATCGGCATTAGGAGTCCCTGAACGTTACAATTAACTATCATTTTTGCGTCGGATTCGATAATCTAAACTCACAGGAGAACGACCATAAGGTGCCCGAGGCAGCAACAGACCCGTGGACACAAGTCCGCTGGAGGCCGATGTATTGAATCTTGACGCAATTGGAGTTTTCCATCGTCGTTAGAAAGCCCTGAACGTTACAATTAACTATCATTTTTGCGTCGGATTCGAAAATCTAGACTCACAGGAGAACGACCATAAGGTGCCCGAGGCAGCAATAGACCCTTGGAGACAAGTCGGCTGGAGGCCGATGTATTGAATCTTGACGCAATTTGAGTGTTCCATCGGCATTAGGAGGATCTGAACGTTACAATTAACTATCAGTTTCGCGTCGAATTCGAAAATCTAGACTCACAGGAGACGGACCACATGGAGCCCGAGGCAGCAATATCCCCTTGTAGACAAGTCGGCTGGAGGAAGTTGTATTGACTCGCGACCCAATTTGAGTGTTCCATCGTCATTACGAGGCCCTGAGCATTACATTTAACTATCAGTTTCGCGTCGGATTCTAAAATCTAGACTCACAGGAGAGGCAGCAATAGACCCTTGGAGTCAATCGGCTGGAGGACGATGTATTGAATCTCGACGCAATTTGAGAGTTCCATCGTGATTAGGAGGCCCTGAATGTTACAATTAACTATCATTTTTGCGTCGGATTCGAAAATCTAGACTCAAGGGAGAACGACCATAAGGTGCCCCAGGCAGCAATTGACACTTGGAGACAAGTCGGCTGGAGTACGATGTTTTGAATCTCGACGCAATTTGAGTGTTCCATCGTCATTAGGAGGCCCTGAACGTTACTATTCACTATCATTTTTGCGTCGGATTCAAAAATCTAGACTCACAGGAGAAGGATCAAATGGTGCCCGAGACAGCAATATCCCCTTGGAGACAAGTCGGCTGGAGGCCGATGTATTGAATCTCGACGCAATTTGAGTGTTCCATCGTCATTAGGAGGCCCTGAACGTTACTATTCACTATCATTTTTGCGTCGGATTCAAAAATCTAGACTCACAGGAGAAGGATCAAATGGTGCCCGAGACAGCAATATCCCCTTGGAGACAAGTCGGCTGGAGGCCGATGTATTGAATCTCGACGCAATTTGAGTGTTCCATCGGCATTAGGAGGCCCTGAACGTTACAATTAAATATCATTTTTGCGTCGGATTCGAAAATCTAGACTCACAGGAGAACGACCATAAGGTGCCCGAGGCAGCAATAGACCCTTGGAGACAAGTCGGCTGGAGGCCGATGTATTGAATCTCGACGCAATTTGAGTGTTCCATCGTCATTACAAGGCCCTGAACGTTACAATTAACTATCATTTTTGCGTCGGATTCGAAAATCTAGACTCACAGGAGAACGACCATAAGGTGCCCGAGGCAGCAATAGACCCTTGGAGACAAGTCGGCTGGAGGCCGATGTATTGAATCTCGACGCAATTTGAGTGTTCCATCGGCATTAGGAGGCCCTGAACGTTACAATTAACTATCATTTATGCGTCGGATTCGATAATCTAAACTCACAGGAGAACGACCATAAGGTGCCCGAGGCAGCAATAGACCCTTGGAGACAAGCCGGCTGGAGGCCGATGTATTGAATCTCGACGCAATTTGAGTGTTCCATCGGCATTAGGAGGCCCTGAACGTTACAATTAACTATCATTTTTGCGTCGGATTCGAAAATCTAGACTCACAGGAGAACGCCCATAAGGTGCCCGAGACAGCAATATCCCCTTGGAGACAAGTCCGCTGGAGACCGATGTATTGAATCTCGACGCAAATTGAGTGTTCCATCGTCATTAGGAGGCCCTGAACCTTACAATTAACTATCAGTTTCGCGTCGGATTCGAAAATCTAGACTCACAGAAGACGGACCACATGGAGCCCGAGGCAGCAATATCCCCTTGTAGACAAGTCGGCTGGAGGAAGTTGTATTGACTCGCGACGCAATTTGAGTGTTCCATCGTCATTACGAGGCCCTGAGCATTACATTTAACTATCAGTTTTGCGTCGGATTCTAAAATCTAGACTCACAGGAGAACGACAATACGGTGCCCAAGGCAACAATACACCCTTGGAGACAATTCGGCTGGAGGACGATGTATTGGATCGCGACGCAATTTGAGTGTTCCATCGTCATTAGGAGGCCCTGAGCATTTCATTTAACTATCATTTTTGCGTCGGATTCGAAAATCTAGACTCAGAGGACAAGGATCATATTATGCCCGAGACAGCAATATCCCCTTGGAGACAAGTCGGCTGGAGGCCGATGTATTGAATCTCGACGCAATTTGAGTGTTCCATCGTCATTAGGAGGCCCTGAACGTTACTATTCACTATCATTTTTGCGTCGGATTCGCAAATCTAGACTCACAGGAGAAGGATCATATGGTGCCCGAGACAGTAATACCCCCTTGGAGACAAGACGGCTGGAGGCCGATGTATTGAATCTCGACGCAATTTGAGTGTTCCATCGGCATTAGGACGCCCTGAACGTTCCAACTAACTATCATTTTTGCGTCGGATTCGAAAATCTAGACACACAGGAGAACGACCATAAGGTGCCCGAGGCAGCAATAGACCCTTGGAGACAAGTCGGCTGGAGGCCGATGTATTGAATCTCGACGCAATTTGAGTGTTCCATCGGCATTAGGAGGCCCTGAACGTTACAATTAACTATCATTTTTGCGTCGGATTCGATAATCTAAACCCACAGGAGAACGACCATAAGGTGCCCGAGGCAGCAACAGACCCTTGGAGACAAGTCCGCTGGAGGCCGATGTATTGAATCTCGACGCAATTTGAGTGTTCCATCGTCATTACAAGGCCCTGAACGTTACAATTAACTATCATTTTTGCGTCGGATTCGAAAATCTAGACTCACAGGAGAACGACTATAAGGTGCTCGAGGCAGCAATAGACCCTTGGAGACAAGTAGGCTGGAGGCCGATGTATTGAATCTTGACGCAATTTGAGTGTTCCATCGGCATTAGGAGGCCCTGAACCTTACAATTAACTATCAGTTTCGCGTCGGATTCGAAAATCTAGACTCACAGAAGACGGACCACATGGAGCCCGAGGCAGCAATATCCCCTTGTAGACAAGTCGGCTGGAGGAAGTTGTATTGACTCGCGACGCAATTTGAGTGTTCCATCGTCATTACGAGGCCCTGAGCATTACATTTAACTATCAGTCTTGCGTCGGATTCTAAAATCTAGACTCACAGGAGAACGACCATACGGTGCCCAACGCAACAATACACCCTTGGAGACAAGTCGGCTGGAGGACGATGTATTGGATCGCGAAGCAATTTGAGTGTTCCATCGTCATTAGGAGGCCCTGAATGTTACAATTAACTATCAGTTTTTCGTCGGATTCGAAAATCTAGACTCACAGCAGACGGACCATTTGGTGCCCGAGGCAGCAATATACCCTTGGAGACAAATCGGCTGGAGGCCGATGTATTGAATCTCGACGCGATTTGAGTGTTCCATCGGCATTAGGAGTCCCTGAACGTTACAATTAACTATCATTTTTGCGTCGGATTCAATAATCTAAACTCACAGGAGAACGACCATAAGGTGCCCGAGGCAGCAACAGACCCTTGGACACAAGTCCGCTGGAGGCCGATGTATTGAATCTCGACGCAATTTGAGTGTTCCATCGTCATTACAAGCCCCTGAACGTTACAATTAACTATCATTTTTGCGTCGGATTCGAAAATCTAGACTCACAGGAGAACGACCATAAGGTGCCCGAGGCAGCAATAGACCCTTGGAGACAAGTCGGCTGGAGGCCGATGTATTGAATCTCGACGCAATCTGAGTGTTCCATCGGCATTAGGAGGCCCTGAACGTTACAATTAACTATCATTTTTGCGTCGGATTCGATAATCTAAACCCACAGGAGAACGACCATAAGGTGCCCGAGGCAGCAACAGACCCTTGGAGACAAGTCCGCTGGAGCCCGATGTATTGAATCTCGACGCAATTTGAGTGTTCCATCGTCATTAGAAGGCCCTGAACGTTACAATTAACTATCATTTTTGCGTCGGATTCGAAAATCTAGACTCACAGGAGAACGACCATAAGGTGCCCGAGGCAGCAATAGACCCTTGGAGACAAGTCGGCTGGAGGCCGATGTATTGAATCTTGACGCAATTTGAGTGTTCCATCGGCATTAGGAGGCCCTGAACGTTACAATTAACTATCAATTTTGCGTCGGATTCGAAAATCTAGACTCACAGGAGAACGCCCATAAGGTGCCCGAGACAGCAATATCCCCTTGGAGACAAGTCCGCTGGAGGCCGATGTATTGAATCTTGACGCAAATTGAGTGTTCCATCGTCATTAGGAGGCCCTGAACCTTACAATTAACTATCAGTTTCGCGTCGGATTCGAAAATCTAGACTCACAGAAGACGGACCACATGGAGCCCTAGGCAGCAATATCCCCTTGTAGACAAGTCGGCTGGAGGAAGTTGTATTGACTCGCGACGCAATTTGAGTGTTCCATCGTCATTACGAGGCCCTGAGCATTACATTTAACTATCAGTTTTGCGTCGGATTCTAAAATCTAGACTCACAGGAGAACGACCATACGGTGCCCAAGGCAACAATACACCCTTGGAGACAAGTCGGCTGGAGGACGATGTATTAAATCGCGACGCAATTTGAGTGTTCCATCGTCATTAGGAGGCCCTGAGCATTACATTTAACTATCATTTTTGCGTCGGATTCGAAAATCTAGACTCAGAGGACAAGGATCATATTATGCCCGAGACAGCAATAGACCCTTGGAGACAAATCGGCTGGAGGACGATGTATTGAATCTCGACGCAATTTGAGAGTTCCATCGTGATTAGGAGGCCCTGAATGTTACAATTAACTATCATTTTTGCGTCGGATTCGAAAATCTAGACTCAAGGGAGAACGACCATAAGGTGCCCCAGGCAGCAATTGACACTTGGAGACAAGTCGGCTGGAGTACGATGTTTTGAATCTCGACGCAATTTGAGTGTTCCATCGTCATTAGGAGGCCCTGAACGTTACTATTCACTATCATTTTTGCGTCGGATTCAAAAATCTAGACTCACAGGAGAAGGATCAAATGGTGCCCGAGACAGCAATATCCCCTTGGAGACAAGTCGGCTGGAGGCCGATGTATTGAATCTCGACGCAATTTGAGTGTTCCATCGTCATTAGGAGGCCCTGAACGTTACTATTCACTATCATTTTTGCGTCGGATTCAAAAATCTAGACTCACAGGAGAAGGATCAAATGGTGCCCGAGACAGCAATATCCCCTTGGAGACAAGTCGGCTGGAGGCCGATGTATTGAATCTCGACGCAATTTGAGTGTTCCATCGGCATTAGGAGGCCCTGAACGTTACAATTAAATATCATTTTTGCGTCGGATTCGAAAATCTAGACTCACAGGAGAACGACCATAAGGTGCCCGAGGCAGCAATAGACCCTTGGAGACAAGTCGGCTGGAGGCCGATGTATTGAATCTCGACGCAATTTGAGTGTTCCATCGTCATTACAAGGCCCTGAACGTTACAATTAACTATCATTTTTGCGTCGGATTCGAAAATCTAGACTCACAGGAGAACGACCATAAGGTGCCCGAGGCAGCAATAGACCCTTGGAGACAAGTCGGCTGGAGGCCGATGTATTGAATCTCGACGCAATTTGAGTGTTCCATCGGCATTAGGAGGCCCTGAACGTTACAATTAACTATCATTTATGCGTCGGATTCGATAATCTAAACTCACAGGAGAACGACCATAAGGTGCCCGAGGCAGCAATAGACCCTTGGAGACAAGCCGGCTGGAGGCCGATGTATTGAATCTCGACGCAATTTGAGTGTTCCATCGGCATTAGGAGGCCCTGAACGTTACAATTAACTATCATTTTTGCGTCGGATTCGAAAATCTAGACTCACAGGAGAACGCCCATAAGGTGCCCGAGACAGCAATATCCCCTTGGAGACAAGTCCGCTGGAGACCGATGTATTGAATCTCGACGCAAATTGAGTGTTCCATCGTCATTAGGAGGCCCTGAACCTTACAATTAACTATCAGTTTCGCGTCGGATTCGAAAATCTAGACTCACAGAAGACGGACCACATGGAGCCCGAGGCAGCAATATCCCCTTGTAGACAAGTCGGCTGGAGGAAGTTGTATTGACTCGCGACGCAATTTGAGTGTTCCATCGTCATTACGAGGCCCTGAGCATTACATTTAACTATCAGTTTTGCGTCGGATTCTAAAATCTAGACTCACAGGAGAACGACAATACGGTGCCCAAGGCAACAATACACCCTTGGAGACAATTCGGCTGGAGGACGATGTATTGGATCGCGACGCAATTTGAGTGTTCCATCGTCATTAGGAGGCCCTGAGCATTTCATTTAACTATCATTTTTGCGTCGGATTCGAAAATCTAGACTCAGAGGACAAGGATCATATTATGCCCGAGACAGCAATATCCCCTTGGAGACAAGTCGGCTGGAGGCCGATGTATTGAATCTCGACGCAATTTGAGTGTTCCATCGTCATTAGGAGGCCCTGAACGTTACTATTCACTATCATTTTTGCGTCGGATTCGCAAATCTAGACTCACAGGAGAAGGATCATATGGTGCCCGAGACAGTAATACCCCCTTGGAGACAAGACGGCTGGAGGCCGATGTATTGAATCTCGACGCAATTTGAGTGTTCCATCGGCATTAGGACGCCCTGAACGTTCCAACTAACTATCATTTTTGCGTCGGATTCGAAAATCTAGACACACAGGAGAACGACCATAAGGTGCCCGAGGCAGCAATAGACCCTTGGAGACAAGTCGGCTGGAGGCCGATGTATTGAATCTCGACGCAATTTGAGTGTTCCATCGGCATTAGGAGGCCCTGAACGTTACAATTAACTATCATTTTTGCGTCGGATTCGATAATCTAAACCCACAGGAGAACGACCATAAGGTGCCCGAGGCAGCAACAGACCCTTGGAGACAAGTCCGCTGGAGGCCGATGTATTGAATCTCGACGCAATTTGAGTGTTCCATCGTCATTACAAGGCCCTGAACGTTACAATTAACTATCATTTTTGCGTCGGATTCGAAAATCTAGACTCACAGGAGAACGACCATAAGGTGCTCGAGGCAGCAATAGACCCTTGGAGACAAGTAGGCTGGAGGCCGATGTATTGAATCTTGACGCAATTTGAGTGTTCCATCGGCATTAGGAGGCCCTGAACCTTACAATTAACTATCAGTTTCGCGTCGGATTCGAAAATCTAGACTCACAGAAGACGGACCACATGGAGCCCGAGGCAGCAATATCCCCTTGTAGACAAGTCGGCTGGAGGAAGTTGTATTGACTCGCGACGCAATTTGAGTGTTCCATCGTCATTACGAGGCCCTGAGCATTACATTTAACTATCAGTCTTGCGTCGGATTCTAAAATCTAGACTCACAGGAGAACGACCATACGGTGCCCAACGCAACAATACACCCTTGGAGACAAGTCGGCTGGAGGACGATGTATTGGATCGCGAAGCAATTTGAGTGTTCCATCGTCATTAGGAGGCCCTGAATGTTACAATTAACTATCAGTTTTTCGTCGGATTCGAAAATCTAGACTCACAGCAGACGGACCATTTGGTGCCCGAGGCAGCAATATACCCTTGGAGACAAATCGGCTGGAGGCCGATGTATTGAATCTCGACGCGATTTGAGTGTTCCATCGGCATTAGGAGTCCCTGAACGTTACAATTAACTATCATTTTTGCGTCGGATTCAATAATCTAAACTCACAGGAGAACGACCATAAGGTGCCCGAGGCAGCAACAGACCCTTGGACACAAGTCCGCTGGAGGCCGATGTATTGAATCTCGACGCAATTTGAGTGTTCCATCGTCATTACAAGCCCCTGAACGTTACAATTAACTATCATTTTTGCGTCGGATTCGAAAATCTAGACTCACAGGAGAACGACCATAAGGTGCCCGAGGCAGCAATAGACCCTTGGAGACAAGTCGGCTGGAGGCCGATGTATTGAATCTCGACGCAATCTGAGTGTTCCATCGGCATTAGGAGGCCCTGAACGTTACAATTAACTATCATTTTTGCGTCGGATTCGATAATCTAAACCCACAGGAGAACGACCATAAGGTGCCCGAGGCAGCAACAGACCCTTGGAGACAAGTCCGCTGGAGCCCGATGTATTGAATCTCGACGCAATTTGAGTGTTCCATCGTCATTAGAAGGCCCTGAACGTTACAATTAACTATCATTTTTGCGTCGGATTCGAAAATCTAGACTCACAGGAGAACGACCATAAGGTGCCCGAGGCAGCAATAGACCCTTGGAGACAAGTCGGCTGGAGGCCGATGTATTGAATCTTGACGCAATTTGAGTGTTCCATCGGCATTAGGAGGCCCTGAACGTTACAATTAACTATCAATTTTGCGTCGGATTCGAAAATCTAGACTCACAGGAGAACGCCCATAAGGTGCCCGAGACAGCAATATCCCCTTGGAGACAAGTCCGCTGGAGGCCGATGTATTGAATCTTGACGCAAATTGAGTGTTCCATCGTCATTAGGAGGCCCTGAACCTTACAATTAACTATCAGTTTCGCGTCGGATTCGAAAATCTAGACTCACAGAAGACGGACCACATGGAGCCCTAGGCAGCAATATCCCCTTGTAGACAAGTCGGCTGGAGGAAGTTGTATTGACTCGCGACGCAATTTGAGTGTTCCATCGTCATTACGAGGCCCTGAGCATTACATTTAACTATCAGTTTTGCGTCGGATTCTAAAATCTAGACTCACAGGAGAACGACCATACGGTGCCCAAGGCAACAATACACCCTTGGAGACAAGTCGGCTGGAGGACGATGTATTAAATCGCGACGCAATTTGAGTGTTCCATCGTCATTAGGAGGCCCTGAGCATTACATTTAACTATCATTTTTGCGTCGGATTCGAAAATCTAGACTCAGAGGACAAGGATCATATTATGCCCGAGACAGCAATAGACCCTTGGAGACAAATCGGCTGGAGGACGATGTATTGAATCTCGACGCAATTTGAGAGTTCCATCGTGATTAGGAGGCCCTGAATGTTACAATTAACTATCATTTTTGCGTCGGATTCGAAAATCTAGACTCACAGGAGAACGACCATAAGGTGCCCCAGGCAGCAATTGACACTTGGAGACAAGTCGGCTGGAGTACGATGTATTGAATCTCGACGCAATTTGAGTGTTCCATCGTCATTAGAAGGCCCTGAACGTTACAATTAACTATCATTTTTGCGTCGGATTCGAAAATCTAGACTCAGAGGACAAGGATCATATTATGCCCGAGACAGCAATATCCCCTTGGAGACAAGTCGGCTGGAGGCCGATGTATTGAATCTCGACGCAATTTGAGTGTTCCATCGTCATTAGGAGGCCCTGAACGTTACTATTCACTATCATTTTTGCGTCGGATACTATAATCTAGACACACAGGAGAAGGATCAAATGGTGCCCGAGACAGCAATATCCCCTTGGAGACAAGTCGGCTGGATGCCGATGTATTGAATCTCGACGCAATTTGAGTGTTCCATCGGCATTAGGAGGCCCTGAACGTTACAATTAACAATCATTTTTGCGTCGGACTCGATAATCTAAACCCACAGGAGAACGACGATAAGGTGCCCGAGGCAGCAACAGACCCTTGGAGACAAGTCCGCTGGAGGCCGATGTATTGAATCTCGACGCAATTTGAGTGTTCCATCGTCATTACAAGGCCCTGAACGTTACAATTAACTATCATTTTTGCGTCGGATTCGAAAATCTAGACTCACAGGAGAACGACCATAAGGTGCCCGAGGCAGCAATAGACCCTAGGAGACAAGTCGGCTGGAGGCCGATGTATTGAATCTTGACGCAATTTGAGTGTTCCATCGGCATTAGGAGGCCCTGAACGTTACAATTAACTATCATTTTTGCGTCGGATTCGAAAATCTAGACTCACAGGAGAACGCCCATAAGGTGCCCGAGACAGCAATATCCCCTTGGAGACAAGTCCGCTGGAGGCCGATGTATTGAATCTCGACGCAAATTGAGTGTTCCATCGTCATTAGGAGGCCCTGAATGTTACAATTAACTATCAGTTTTTCGTCGGATTCGAAAATCTAGACTCACAGCAGACGGACCATTTGGTGCCCGAGGCAGCAATATACCCTTGGAGACAAATCGGCTGGAGGACGATGTATTGAATCTCGACGCAATTTTAGTCTTCTATCGTCATTAGGAGGCCCTGAACGTTACTATTCACTATCATTTTTGCGTCGGATTCGCAAATCTAGACTCACAGGAGAAGGATCATATTGTGCCCGACACAGTAATACCCCCTTGGAGACAAGACGGCTGGAGGACGGTGTATTGAATCTCGACGCAATTTGAGTGTTCCATCGGCATTAGGAGGCCCTGAACGTTACAATTAACTATCATTTATGCGTCGGATTCGATAATCTAAACTCACAGGAGAACGACCATAAGGTGCCCGAGGCAGCAATAGACCCTTGGAGACAAGCCGGCTGGAGGCCGATGTATTGAATCTCGACGTAATTGGAGTTTTCCATCGTCATTAGAAGGCCCTGAACCTTACAATTAACTATCAGTTTCGCGTCGGATTCGAAAATCTAGACTCACAGAAGACGGACCACATGGAGCCCGAGGCAGCAATATCCCCATGTAGACAAGTCGGCTGGAGGAAGTTGTACTGACTCGCGACGCAATTTGAGTGTTCCATCGTCATTACGAGGCCCTGAGCATTACATTTAACTATCAGTTTTGCGTCGGATTCTAAAATCTAGACTCACAGGAGAACGACCATACGGTGCCCAAGGCAACAATAGACCCTTGGAGACAAGTCGGCTGGAGGACGATGTATTGGATCGCGACGCAATTTGAGTGTTCCATCGTCATTAGGAGGCCCTGAATGTTACAATTAACTATCAGTTTTTCGTCGGATTCGAAAATCTAGACTCACAGCAGACGGACCATTTGGTGCCCGAGGCAGCAATATCCCCTTGGAGACAAATCGGCTGGAGGACGATGTATTGAATCTCGACGCAATTTTAGTCTTCTATCGTCATTAGGAGGCCCTGAACGTTACTATTCACTATCATTTTTGCGTCGGATTCGCAAATCTAGACTCACAGGAGAAGGTGCCCGAGACAGTAATACCCCCTTGGAGACAAGACGGCTGGAGGCCGATGTATCGAATCTCCACGCAATTTGAGTGTTCCATCGGCATTAGGACGCCCTGAACGTTCCAACTAACTATCATTTTTGCGTCGGATTCGAAAATCTAGACACACAGGAGAACGACCATAAGGTGCCCGAGGCAGCAATAGACCCTTGGAGACAAGTCGGCTGGAGGCCGATGTATTGAATCTCGACGCAATTTGAGTGTTCCATCGGCATTAGGAGGCCCTGAACGTTACAATTAACTATCATTTTTGCGTCGGATTCGATAATCTAAACCCACAGGAGAACGACCATAAGGTGCCCGAGGCAGCAACAGACCCTTGGAGACAAGTCCGCTGGAGGCCGATGTATTGAATCTCGACGCAATTTGAGTGTTCCATCGTCATTACAAGGCCCTGAACGTTACAATTAACTATCATTTTTGCGTCGGATTCGAAAATCTAGACTCACAGGAGAACGACCATAAGGTGCCCGAGGCAGCAATAGACCCTTGGAGACAAGTCGGCTGGAGGCCGATGTACTGAATCTTGACGCAATTTGAGTGTTCCATCGGCATTAGGAGGCCCTGAACCTTACAATTAACTATCAGTTTCGCGTCGGATTCGAAAATCTAGACTCACAGAAGACGGACCACATGGAGCCCGAGGCAGCAATATCCCATTGTAGACAAGTCGGCTGGAGGAAGTTGTATTGACTCGCGACGCAAATTGAGTGTTCCATCGTCATTACGAGGCCCTGAGCATTACATTTAACTATCAGTTTTGCGTCGGATTCTAAAATCTAGACTCACAGGAGAACGACCATACGGTGCCCAAGGCAACAATACACCCTTGGAGACAAGTCGGCTGGAGGACGATGTATTGGATCGCGACGCAATTTGAGTGTTCCATCGTCATTAGGAGGCCCTGAATGTTACAATTAACTATCATTTTTGCGTCGGATTCGATAATCTAAACTCACAGGAGAACGACCATAAGGTGCCCGAGGCAACAATAGATCCTTGGAGACAAGCCGGCTGGAGGCCGATGTATTGAATCTCGACGCAATTGGAGTTTTCCATCGTCATTAGAAGGCCCTGAACGTTACAATTAATTATCATTTTTGCGTCGGATTCGAAAATCTAGACTCACAGGAGAACGACCATAAGGTGCCCGAGGCAGCAATAGACCCTTGGAGACAAGTCCGCTGGAGGCCGATGTATTAAATCTTGACGCAATTTGAGTGTTCCATCGGCATTAGGAGGATCTGAACGTTACAATTAACTATCAGTTTCGCGTCGAATTCGAATATCTAGACTCACAGGAGACGGACCACGTGGAGCCCGAGGCAGCAATATCCCCTTGTAGACAAGTCGGCTGGAGGAAGTTGTATTGACTCGCGACCCAATTTGAGTGTTCCATCGTCATTACGAGGCCCTGAGCATTACATTTAACTATCCGTTTCGCGTCGGATTCTAAAATCTAGACTCACAGGAGAACGACCATACGGTGCCCGAGGCAGCAATAGACCCTTGGAGACAAATCGGCTGGAGGACGATGTATTGAATCTCGACGCAATTTGAGAGTTCCATCGTGATTAGGAGGCCCTGAATGTTACAATTAACTATCATTTTTGCGTCGGATTCGAAAATCTAGACTCACAGGAGAACGACCATAAGGTGCCCCAGGCAGCAATTGACACTTGGAGACAAGTCGGCTGGAGTACGATGTATTGAATCTCGACGCAATTTGAGTGTTCCATCGTCATTAGAAGGCCCTGAACGTTACAATTAACTATCATTTTTGCGTCGGATTCAAAAATCTAGACTCAGAGGAGAAGGATCATATTATGCCCGAGACAGCAATATCCCCTTGGAGACAAGTCGGCTGGAGGCCGATGTATTGAATCTCGACGCAATTTGAGTGTTCCATCGTCATTAGGAGGCCCTGAACGTTACTATTCACTATCATTTTTGCGTCGGATTCGAAAATCTGGACTCACAGGAGAAGGATCAAATGGTGCCCGAGACAGCAATATCCCCTTGGAGACAAGTCGGCTGGAGGCCGACGTATTGAATCTCGACGCAATTTGAGTGTTCCATCGGCATTAGGAGGCCCTGAACGTTACAATTAACTATCATTTTTGCGTCGGATTCGATAATCTAAACCCACAGGAGAACGACCATAAGGTGCCCGAGGCAGCAACAGACCCTTGGAGACAAGTCCGCTGGAGGCCGATGTATTGAATCTCGACGCAATTTGAGTGTTCCATCGTCATTACAAGGCCCTGAACGTTACAATTAACTATCATTTTTGCGTCGGATTCGAAAATCTAGACTCACAGGAGAACGACCATAAGGTGCCCGAGGCAGCAATAGACCCTTGGACACAAGTCGGCTGGAGGCCGATGTATTGAATCTCGACGCAATTTGAGTGTTCCATCGGCATTAGGAGGCCCTGAACGTTACAATTAACTATCAGTTTTTCGTCGGATTCGAAAATCTAGACTCACAGCAGACGGACCATTTGGTGCCCGAGGCAGCAATATACCCTTGGAGACAAATGGGCTGGAGGACCATGTATTGAATCTCGACGCAATTTGAGTGTTCCATCGTCATTACAAGGCCCTGAACGTTACAATTAAATATCATTTTTGCGTCGGATTCGAAAATCTAGACTCACAGGAGAAGGATCATATTGTGCCCGAGGCAGCCCGAGACAAGTCGGCTGGAGGCCGATGTATTGAATCTCGACGCAATTTGAGTGTTCCATCGGCATTAGGAGGCCCTGAACGTTACAATTAACTATCATTTATGCGTCGGATTCGATAATGTAAACTCACAGGAGAACGACCATGAGGTGCCCGAGGCAGCAATAGACCCTTGGAGACAAGCCGGCTGGAGGCCGATGTATTGAATCTCGACGCAATTGGAGTTTTCCATCGTCATTAGAAGGCCCTGAACGTTACAATTAAATATCATTTTTGCGTCGGATTCGAAAATCTAGACTCACAGGAGAACGACCATAAGGTGCCCGAGGCAGCAATAGACCCTTGGAGACAAGTCGGCTGGAGGCCGATGTATTGAATCTTGACGCAATTTGAGTGTTCCATCGGCATTAGGAGGCCCTGAACGTTACAATTAACTATCAATTTTGCGTCGGATTCGAAAATCTAGACTCACAGGAGAACGCCCATAAGGTGCCCGAGACAGCAATATCCCCTTGGAGACAAGTCCGCTGGAGGCCGATGTATTGAATCTCGACGCAAATTGAGTGTTCCATCGTCATTAGGAGGCCCTGAACCTTACAATTAACTATCAGTTTCGCGTCGGATTCGAAAATCTAGACTCACAGAAGACGGACCACATGGAGCCCGAGGCAGCAATATCCCCTTGTAGACAAGTCGGCTGGAGGAAGTTGTATTGACTCGCGACGCAATTTGAGTGTTCCATCGTCATTACGAGGCCCTGAGCATTACATTTAACTATCAGTTTTGCGTCGGATTCTAAAATCTAGACTCACAGGAGAACGACCATACGGTGCCCAAGGTAACAATACACCCTTGGAGACAAGTCGGCTGGAGGACGATGTATTGAATCTCGACGCAATTTGAGAGTTCCATCGTGATTAGGAGGCCCTGAATGTTACAATTAACTATCATTTTTGCGTCGGATTCGAAAATCTAGACTCAGAGGACATGGATCATATTATGCCCGAGACAGCAATATCCCCTTGGAGACAAGTCGGCTGGAGGCCGATGTATTGAATCTCGACGCAGAGTGTTCCATCGTCATTAGGAGGCCCTGAACGTTACTATTCACTATCATTTTTGCGTCGGATACTATAATCTAGACTCACAGGAGAAGGATCAAATGGTGCCCGAGACAGCAATATCCCCTTGGAGACAAGTCGGCTGGAGGCCGATGTATTGAATCTCGACGCAATTTGAGTGTTCCATCGGCATTAGGAGGCCCTGAACGTTACAATTAACTATCATTTTTGCGTCGGATTCGATAATCTAAACCCACAGGAGAACGACGATAAGGTGCCCGAGGCAGCAACAGACCCTTGGAGACAAGTCCGCTGGAGGCCGATGTATTGAATCTCGACGCAATTTGAGTGTTCCATCGTCATTACAAGGCCCTGAACGTTACAATTAACTATCATTTTTGCGTCGGATTCGAAAATCTAGACTCACAGGAGAACGACCATAAGGTGCCCGAGGCAGCAATAGACCCTTGGAGACAAGCCGGCTGGAGGCCGATGTATTGAATCTCGACGTAATTGGAGTTTTCCATCGTCATTAGAAGGCCCTGAACCTTACAATTAACTATCAGTTTCGCGTCGGATTCGAAAATCTAGACTCACAGAAGACGGACCACATGGAGCCCGAGGCAGCAATATCCCCATGTAGACAAGTCGGCTGGAGGAAGTTGTACTGACTCGCGACGCAATTTGAGTGTTCCATCGTCATTACGAGGCCCTGAGCATTACATTTAACTATCAGTTTTGCGTCGGATTCTAAAATCTAGACCCACAGGAGAACGACCATACGGTGCCCAAGGCAACAATAGACCCTTGGAGACAAGTCGGCTGGAGGACGATGTATTGGATCGCGACGCAATTTGAGTGTTCCATCGTAATTAGGAGGCCCTGAATGTTACAATTAACTATCAGTTTTTCGTCGGATTCGAAAATCTAGACTCACAGCAGACGGACCATTTGGTGCCCGAGGCAGCAATATCCCCTTGGAGACAAATCGGCTGGAGGACGATGTATTGAATCTCGACGCAATTTTAGTCTTCTATCGTCATTAGGAGGCCTTGAACGTTACTATTCACTATCATTTTTGCGTCGGATTCGCAAATCTAGACTCACAGGAGAAGGTGCCCGAGACAGTAATACCCCCTTGGAGACAAGACGGCTGGAGGCCGATGTATCGAATCTCGACGCAATTTGAGTGTTCCATCGGCATTAGGACGCCCTGAACGTTCCAACTAACTATCATTTTTGCGTCGGATTCGAAAATCTAGACACACAGGAGAACGACCATAAGGTGCCCGAGGCAGCAATAGACCCTTGGAGACAAGTCGGCTGGAGGCCGATGTATTGAATCTCGACGCAATTTGAGTGTTCCATCGGCATTAGGAGGCCCTGAACGTTACAATTAACTATCATTTTTGCGTCGGATTCGATAATCTAAACCCACAGGAGAACGACCATAAGGTGCCCGAGGCAGCAACAGACCCTTGGAGACAAGTCCGCTGGAGGCCGATGTATTGAATCTCGACGCAATTTGAGTGTTCCATCGTCATTACAAGGCCCTGAACGTTACAATTAACTATCATTTTTGCGTCGGATTCGAAAATCTAGACTCACAGGAGAACGACCATAAGGTGCCCGAGGCAGCAATAGACCCTTGGAGACAAGTCGGCTGGAGGCCGATGTATTGCATCTCGACGCAATTTGAGTGTTCCATCGGCATTAGGAGGCCCTGAACGTTACAATTAACTATCATTTATGCGTCGGATTCGATAATCTAAACTCATAGGAGAACGACCATAAGGTGCCCGAGGCAGCAATAGACCCTTGGAGACAAGCCGGCTGGAGGCCGATGTATTGAATCTCGACGCAATTGGAGTTTTCCATCGTCATTAGAAGGCCCTGAACGTTACTATTAACTATCATTTTTGCGTCGGATTCGAAAATCTAGACTTACAGGAGAACGACCATAAGGTGCCCGAGGCAGCAATAGACCCTTGGAGACAAGTCGGCTGGAGGCCGATGTATTGAATCTTGACGCAATTTGAGTGTTCCATCGGCATTAGGAGGCCCTGAACCTTACAATTAACTATCAGTTTCGCGTCGGATTCGAAAATCTAGACTCACAGAAGACGGACCAGATGGAGCCCGAGGCAGCAATATCCCCTTGTAGACAAGTCGGCTGGAGGAAGTTGTATTGACTCGCGACGCAAATTGAGTGTTCCATCGTCATTACGAGGCCCTGAGCATTACATTTAACTATCAGTTTTGCGTCGGATTCTAAAATCTAGACTCACAGGAGAACGACCATACGGTGCCCAAGGCAACAATACACCCTTGGAGACAAGTCGGCTGGAGGACGATGTATTGGATCGCGACGCAATTTGAGTGTTCCATCGTCATTAGGAGGCCCTGAATGTTACAATTAACTATCAGTTTTTCGTCGGATTCGAAAATCTAGACTCACAGCAGACGGACCATTTGGTGCCCGAGGCAGCAATATACCCTTGGAGACAAATCGGCTGGAGGCCGATGTATTGAATCTCGACGCGATTTGAGTGTTCCATCGGCATTAGGAGGCCCTGAACGTTACAATTAATTATCATTTTTGCGTCGGATTCGATAATCTAAACTCACAGGAGTACGACCATAAGGTGCCCGAGGCAGCAATAGACCCTTGGAGACAAGTCGGCTGGAGGCCGATGTATTGAATCTCGACGCAATTTGAGTGTTCCATCGGCATTAGGAGGCCCTGAACGTTACAATTAACTATCATTTTTGCGTCGGATTCGATAATCTAAACTCACAGGAGAACGACCATAAGGTGCCCGAGGCAACAATAGATCCTTGGAGACAAGCCGGCTGGAGGCCGATGTATTGAATCTCGACGCAATTGGAGTTTTCCATCGTCATTAGAAGGCCCTGAACGTTACAATTAACTATCATTTTTGCGTCGGATTCGAAAATCTAGACTCACAGGAGAACGACCATAAGGTGCCCGAGGCAGCAATAGACCCTTGGAGACAAGTCGGCTGGAGGCCGATGTATTAAATCTTGACGCAATTTGAGTGTTCCATCGGCATTAGGAGGATCTGAACGTTACAATTAACTATCAGTTTCGCGTCGAATTCGAATATCTAGACTCACAGGAGACGGACCACATGGAGCCCGAGGCAGCAATATCCCTTTGTAGACAAGTCGGCTGGAGGAAGTTGTATTGACTCGCGACCCAATTTGAGTGTTCCATCGTCATTACGAGGCCCTGAGCATTACATTTAACTATCCGTTTCGCGTCGGATTCTAAAATCTAGACTCACAGGAGAACGACCATACGGTGCCCGAGGCAGCAATAGACCCTTGGAGACAAATCGGCTGGAGGACGATGTATTGAATCTCGACGCAATTTGAGAGTTCCATCGTGATTAGGAGGCCCTGAATGTTACAATTAACTATCATTTTTGCGTCGGATTCGAAAATCTAGACTCACAGGAGAACGACCATAAGGTGCCCCAGGCAGCAATTGACACTTGGAGACAAGTCGGCTGGAGTACGGTGTATTGAATCTCGACGCAATTTGAGTGTTCCATCGTCATTAGAAGGCCCTGAACGTTACAATTAACTATCATTTTTGCGTCGGATTCAAAAATCTAGACTCAGAGGAGAAGGATCATATTATGCCCGAGACAGCAATATCCCCTTGGAGACAAGTCGGCTGGAGGCCGATGTATTGAATCTCGACGCAATTTGAGTGTTCCATCGTCATTAGGAGGCCCTGAACGTTACTATTCACTATCATTTTTGCGTCGGATTCGAAAATCTGGACTCACAGGAGAAGGATCAAATGGTGCCCGAGACAGCAATATCCCCTTGGAGACAAGTCGGCTGGAGGCCGACGTATTGAATCTCGACGCAATTTGAGTGTTCCATCAGCATTAGGAGGCCCTGAACGTTACAATTAACTATCATTTTTGCGTCGGATTCGATAATCTAAACCCACAGGAGAACGACCATAAGGTGCCCGAGGCAGCAACACACCCTTGGAGACAAGTCCGCTGGAGGCCGATGTATTGAATCTCGACGCAATTTGAGTGTTCCATCGTCATTACAAGGCCCTGAACGTTACAATTAACTATCATTTTTGCGTCGGATTCGAAAATCTAGACTCACAGGAGAACGACCATAAGGTGCCCGAGGCTGCAATAGACCCTTGGAGACAAGTCGGCTGGAGGCCGATGTATTGAATCTCGACGCAATTTGAGTGTTCCATCGGCATTAGGAGGCCCTGAACGTTACAATTAACTATCATTTATGCGTCGGATTCGATAATCTAAACTCACAGGAGAACGACCATAAGGTGCCCGAGGCAGCAATAGACCCTTGGAGACAAGCCGGCTGGAGGCCGATGTATTGAATGTCGACGCAATTGGAGTTTTCCATCGTCATTAGAAGGCCCTGAACGTTACAATTAAATATCATTTTTGCGTCGGATTCGAAAATCTAGACTCACAGGAGAACGACCATAAGGTGCCCGAGGCAGCAATAGACCCTTGGAGACAAGTCGGCTGGAGGCCGATGTATTGAATCTTGACGCAATTTGAGTGTTCCATCGGCATTAGGAGGCCCTGAACGTTACAATTAACTATCAATTTTGCGTCGGATTCGAAAATCTAGACTCACAGGAGAACGCCCATAAGGTGCCCGAGACAGCAATATCCCCTTGGAGACAAGTCCGCTGGAGGCCGATGTATTGAATCTCGACGCAAATTGAGTGTTCCATCGTCATTAGGAGGCCCTGAACCTTACAATTAACTATCAGTTTCGCGTCGGATTCGAAAATCTAGACTCACAGAAGACGGACCACATGGAGCCCGAGGCAGCAATATCCCCTTGTAGACAAGTCGGCTGGAGGAAGTTGTATTGACTCGCGACGCAATTTGAGTGTTCCATCGTCATTACGAGGCCCTGAGCATTACATTTAACTATCAGTTTTGCGTCGGATTCTAAAATCTAGACTCACAGGAGAACGACCATACGGTGCCCAAGGTAACAATACACCCTTGGAGACAAGTCGGCTGGAGGACGATGTATTGAATCTCGACGCAATTTGAGAGTTCCATCGTGATTAGGAGGCCCTGAATGTTACAATTAACTATCATTTTTGCGTCGGATTCGAAAATCTAGACTCAGAGGACATGGATCATATTATGCCCGAGACAGCAATATCCCCTTGGAGACAAGTCGGCTGGAGGCCGATGTATTGAATCTCGACGCAGAGTGTTCCATCGTCATTAGGAGGCCCTGAACGTTACTATTCACTATCATTTTTGCGTCGGATACTATAATCTAGACTCACAGGAGAAGGATCAAATGGTGCCCGAGACAGCAATATCCCCTTGGAGACAAGTCGGCTGGAGGCCGATGTATTGAATCTCGACGCAATTTGAGTGTTCCATCGGCATTAGGAGGCCCTGAACGTTACAATTAACTATCATTTTTGCGTCGGATTCGATAATCTAAACCCACAGGAGAACGACGATAAGGTGCCCGAGGCAGCAACAGACCCTTGGAGACAAGTCCGCTGGAGGCCGATGTATTGAATCTCGACGCAATTTGAGTGTTCCATCGTCATTACAAGGCCCTGAACGTTACAATTAACTATCATTTTTGCGTCGGATTCGAAAATCTAGACTCACAGGAGAACGACCATAAGGTGCCCGAGGCAGCAATAGACCCTTGGAGACAAGCCGGCTGGAGGCCGATGTATTGAATCTCGACGTAATTGGAGTTTTCCATCGTCATTAGAAGGCCCTGAACCTTACAATTAACTATCAGTTTCGCGTCGGATTCGAAAATCTAGACTCACAGAAGACGGACCACATGGAGCCCGAGGCAGCAATATCCCCATGTAGACAAGTCGGCTGGAGGAAGTTGTACTGACTCGCGACGCAATTTGAGTGTTCCATCGTCATTACGAGGCCCTGAGCATTACATTTAACTATCAGTTTTGCGTCGGATTCTAAAATCTAGACTCACAGGAGAACGACCATACGGTGCCCAAGGCAACAATAGACCCTTGGAGACAAGTCGGCTGGAGGACGATGTATTGGATCGCGACGCAATTTGAGTGTTCCATCGTAATTAGGAGGCCCTGAATGTTACAATTAACTATCAGTTTTTCGTCGGATTCGAAAATCTAGACTCACAGCAGACGGACCATTTGGTGCCCGAGGCAGCAATATCCCCTTGGAGACAAATCGGCTGGAGGACGATGTATTGAATCTCGACGCAATTTTAGTCTTCTATCGTCATTAGGAGGCCTTGAACGTTACTATTCACTATCATTTTTGCGTCGGATTCGCAAATCTAGACTCACAGGAGAAGGTGCCCGAGACAGTAATACCCCCTTGGAGACAAGACGGCTGGAGGCCGATGTATCGAATCTCGACGCAATTTGAGTGTTCCATCGGCATTAGGACGCCCTGAACGTTCCAACTAACTATCATTTTTGCGTCGGATTCGAAAATCTAAACCCACAGGAGAACGACCATAAGGTGCCCGAGGCAGCAACAGACCCTTGGAGACAAGTCCGCTGGAGGCCGATGTATTGAATCTCGACGCAATTTGAGTGTTCCATCGTCATTACAAGGCCCTGAACGTTACAATTAACTATCATTTTTGCGTCGGATTCGAAAATCTAGACTCACAGGAGAACGACCATAAGGTGCCCGAGGCAGCAATAGACCCTTGGAGACAAGTCGGCTGGAGGCCGATGTATTGCATCTCGACGCAATTTGAGTGTTCCATCGGCATTAGGAGGCCCTGAACGTTACAATTAACTATCATTTATGCGTCGGATTCGATAATCTAAACTCATAGGAGAACGACCATAAGGTGCCCGAGGCAGCAATAGACCCTTGGAGACAAGCCGGCTGGAGGCCGATGTATTGAATCTCGACGCAATTGGAGTTTTCCATCGTCATTAGAAGGCCCTGAACGTTACTATTAACTATCATTTTTGCGTCGGATTCGAAAATCTAGACTTACAGGAGAACGACCATAAGGTGCCCGAGGCAGCAATAGACCCTTGGAGACAAGTCGGCTGGAGGCCGATGTATTGAATCTTGACGCAATTTGAGTGTTCCATCGGCATTAGGAGGCCCTGAACCTTACAATTAACTATCAGTTTCGCGTCGGATTCGAAAATCTAGACTCACAGAAGACGGACCAGATGGAGCCCGAGGCAGCAATATCCCCTTGTAGACAAGTCGGCTGGAGGAAGTTGTATTGACTCGCGACGCAAATTGAGTGTTCCATCGTCGTTACGAGGCCCTGAGCATTACATTTAACTATCAGTTTTGCGTCGGATTCTAAAATCTAGACTCACAGGAGAACGACCATACGGTGCCCAAGGCAACAATACACCCTTGGAGACAAGTCGGCTGGAGGACGATGTATTGGATCGCGACGCAATTTGAGTGTTCCATCGTCATTAGGAGGCCCTGAATGTTACAATTAACTATCAGTTTTTCGTCGGATTCGAAAATCTAGACTCACAGCAGACGGACCATTTGGTGCCCGAGGCAGCAATATACCCTTGGAGACAAATCGGCTGGAGGCCGATGTATTGAATCTCGACGCGATTTGAGTGTTCCATCGGCATTAGGAGGCCCTGAACGTTACAATTAATTATCATTTTTGCGTCGGATTCGATAATCTAAACTCACAGGAGTACGACCATAAGGTGCCCGAGGCAGCAATAGACCCTTGGAGACAAGTCGGCTGGAGGCCGATGTATTGAATCTCGACGCAATTTGAGTGTTCCATCGGCATTAGGAGGCCCTGAACGTTACAATTAACTATCATTTTTGCGTCGGATTCGATAATCTAAACTCACAGGAGAACGACCATAAGGTGCCCGAGGCAACAATAGATCCTTGGAGACAAGCCGGCTGGAGGCCGATGTATTGAATCTCGACGCAATTGGAGTTTTCCATCGTCATTAGAAGGCCCTGAACGTTACAATTAACTATCATTTTTGCGTCGGATTCGAAAATCTAGACTCACAGGAGAACGACCATAAGGTGCCCGAGGCAGCAATAGACCCTTGGAGACAAGTCGGCTGGAGGCCGATGTATTAAATCTTGACGCAATTTGAGTGTTCCATCGGCATTAGGAGGATCTGAACGTTACAATTAACTATCAGTTTCGCGTCGAATTCGAATATCTAGACTCACAGGAGACGGACCACATGGAGCCCGAGGCAGCAATATCCCTTTGTAGACAAGTCGGCTGGAGGAAGTTGTATTGACTCGCGACCCAATTTGAGTGTTCCATCGTCATTACGAGGCCCTGAGCATTACATTTAACTATCCGTTTCGCGTCGGATTCTAAAATCTAGACTCACAGGAGAACGACCATACGGTGCCCGAGGCAGCAATAGACCCTTGGAGACAAATCGGCTGGAGGACGATGTATTGAATCTCGACGCAATTTGAGAGTTCCATCGTGATTAGGAGGCCCTGAATGTTACAATTAACTATCATTTTTGCGTCGGATTCGAAAATCTAGACTCACAGGAGAACGACCATAAGGTGCCCCAGGCAGCAATTGACACTTGGAGACAAGTCGGCTGGAGTACGGTGTATTGAATCTCGACGCAATTTGAGTGTTCCATCGTCATTAGAAGGCCCTGAACGTTACAATTAACTATCATTTTTGCGTCGGATTCAAAAATCTAGACTCAGAGGAGAAGGATCATATTATGCCCGAGACAGCAATATCCCCTTGGAGACAAGTCGGCTGGAGGCCGATGTATTGAATCTCGACGCAATTTGAGTGTTCCATCGTCATTAGGAGGCCCTGAACGTTACTATTCACTATCATTTTTGCGTCGGATTCGAAAATCTGGACTCACAGGAGAAGGATCAAATGGTGCCCGAGACAGCAATATCCCCTTGGAGACAAGTCGGCTGGAGGCCGACGTATTGAATCTCGACGCAATTTGAGTGTTCCATCGGCATTAGGAGGCCCTGAACGTTACAATTAACTATCATTTTTGCGTCGGATTCGATAATCTAAACCCACAGGAGAACGACCATAAGGTGCCCGAGGCAGCAACACACCCTTGGAGACAAGTCCGCTGGAGGCCGATGTATTGAATCTCGACGCAATTTGAGTGTTCCA
Source organism: Schistocerca serialis cubense (assembly GCF_023864345.2). Lineage (NCBI taxonomy): Eukaryota > Metazoa > Arthropoda > Insecta > Orthoptera > Acrididae > Schistocerca > Schistocerca serialis. Next base: position 59,983,117 of record NW_026047583.1, read on the forward strand.
TCGTCATTAGGAGGCCCTGAACGTTACTATTCACTATCATTTTTGCGTCGGATTCGAAAATCTGGACTCACAGGAGAAGGATCAAATGGTGCCCGAGACAGCAATATCCCCTTGGAGACAAGTCGGCTGGAGGCCGACGTATTGAATCTCGACGCAATTTGAGTGTTCCATCGGCATTAGGAGGCCCTGAACGTTACAATTAACTATCATTTTTGCGTCGGATTCGATAATCTAAACTCACAGGAGAACGACCATAAGGTGCCCGAGGCAACAATAGATCCTTGGAGACAAGCCGGCTGGAGGCCGATGTATTGAATCTCGACGCAATTGGAGTTTTCCATCGTCATTAGAAGGCCCTGAACGTTACAATTAACTATCATTTTTGCGTCGGATTCGAAAATCTAGACTCACAGGAGAACGACCATAAGGTGCCCGAGGCAGCAATAGACCCTTGGAGACAAGTCGGCTGGAGGCCGATGTATTAAATCTTGACGCAATTTGAGTGTTCCATCGGCATTAGGAGGATCTGAACGTTACAATTAACTATCAGTTTCGCGTCGAATTCGAATATCTAGACTCACAGGAGACGGACCACATGGAGCCCGAGGCAGCAATATCCCTTTGTAGACAAGTCGGCTGGAGGAAGTTGTATTGACTCGCGACCCAATTTGAGTGTTCCATCGTCATTACGAGGCCCTGAGCATTACATTTAACTATCCGTTTCGCGTCGGATTCTAAAATCTAGACTCACAGGAGAACGACCATACGGTGCCCGAGGCAGCAATAGACCCTTGGAGACAAATCGGCTGGAGGACGATGTATTGAATCTCGACGCAATTTGAGAGTTCCATCGTGATTAGGAGGCCCTGAATGTTACAATTAACTATCATTTTTGCGTCGGATTCGAAAATCTAGACTCACAGGAGAACGACCATAAGGTGCCCCAGGCAGCAATTGACACTTGGAGACAAGTCGGCTGGAGTACGGTGTATTGAATCTCGACGCAATTTGAGTGTTCCATCGTCATTAGAAGGCCCTGAACGTTACAATTAACTATCATTTTTGCGTCGGATTCAAAAATCTAGACTCAGAGGAGAAGGATCATATTATGCCCGAGACAGCAATATCCCCTTGGAGACAAGTCGGCTGGAGGCCGATGTATTGAATCTCGACGCAATTTGAGTGTTCCATCGTCATTAGGAGGCCCTGAACGTTACTATTCACTATCATTTTTGCGTCGGATTCGAAAATCTGGACTCACAGGAGAAGGATCAAATGGTGCCCGAGACAGCAATATCCCCTTGGAGACAAGTCGGCTGGAGGCCGACGTATTGAATCTCGACGCAATTTGAGTGTTCCATCGGCATTAGGAGGCCCTGAACGTTACAATTAACTATCATTTTTGCGTCGGATTCGATAATCTAAACCCACAGGAGAACGACCATAAGGTGCCCGAGGCAGCAACACACCCTTGGAGACAAGTCCGCTGGAGGCCGATGTATTGAATCACGACGCAATTTGAGTGTTCCATCGTCATTACAAGGCCCTGAACGTTACAATTAACTATCATTTTTGCGTCGGATTCGAAAATCTAGACTCACAGGAGAACGACCATAAGGTGCCCGAGGCTGCAATAGACCCTTGGAGACAAGTCGGCTGGAGGCCGATGTATTGAATCTCGACGCAATTTGAGTGTTCCATCGGCATTAGGAGGCCCTGAACGTTACAATTAACTATCATTTATGCGTCGGATTCGATAATCTAAACTCACTAGAGAACGACCATAAGGTGCCCGAGGCAGCAATAGACCCTTGGAGACAAGCTGGCTGGAGGCCGATGTATTGAATCTCGACGCAATTGGAGTTTTCCATCGTCATTAGAAGGCCCTGAACGTAACAATTAAATATCATTTTTGCGTCGGATTCGAAAATCTAGACTCACAGGAGAACGACCATAAGGTGCCCGAGGCAGCAATAGACCCTTGGAGACAAGTCGGCTGGAGGCCGATGTATTGAATCTTGACGCAATTTGAGTGTTCCATCGGCATTAGGAGGCCCTGAACGTTACAATTAACTATCATTTATGCGTCGGATTCGATAATCTAAACTCACAGGAGAACGACCATAAGGTGCCCGAGGCAGCAATAGACCCTTGGAGACAAGTCGGCTGGAGGACGATGTATTGGATCGCGACGCAATTTGAGTGTTCCATCGTCATTAGGAGGCCCTGAATGTTACAATTAACTATCAGTTTTTCGTCGGATTCGAAAATCTAGACTCACAGCAGACGGACCATTTGGTGCCCGAGGCAGCAATATACCCTTGGAGACAAATCGGCTGGAGGACGATGTATTGAATCTCGACGCAATTTGAGTGTTCCATCGTCATTACAAGGCCCTGAACGTTACAATTAAATATCATTTTTGCGTCGGATTCGAAAATCTAGACTCACAGGAGAAGGATCATATTGTGCCCGAGGCAGCCCGAGACAAGTCGGCTGGAGGCCGATGTATTGAATCTCGACGCGATTTGAGTGTTCCATCGGCATTAGGAGGCCCTGAACGTTACAATTAACTATCATTTTTGCGTCGGATTCGATAATCTAAACTCACAGGAGAACGACCATAAGGTGCCCGAGGCAGCAATAGACCCTTGGAGACAAGTCGGCTGGAGGCCGATGTATTGAATCTCGACGCAATTTGAGTGTTCCATCGGCATTAGGAGTCCCTGAACGTTACAATTAACTATCATTTTTGCGTCGGATTCGATAATCTAAACTCACAGGAGAACGACCATAAGGTGCCCGAGGCAGCAACAGACCCTTGGACACAAGTCCGCTGGAGGCCGATGTATTGAATCTCGACGCAATTTGAGTGTTCCATCGTCATTACAAGGCCCTGAACGTTACAATTAACTATCATTTTTGCGTCGGATTCGAAAATCTAGACTCACAGGAGAACGACCATAAGGTGCCCGAGGCAGCAATAGACCCTTGGAGACAAGTCGGCTGGAGGCCGATATATTGAATCTCGACGCAATTTGAGTGTTCCATCGGCATTAGGAGGCCCTGAACGTTACAATTAACTATCATTTATGCGTCGGATTCGATAATCTAAACTCACAGGAGAACGACCATAAGGTGCCCGAGGCAGCAATAGACCCTTGGAGACAAGCTGGCTGGAGGCCGATGTATTGAATCTCGACGCAATTGGAGTTTTCCAACGTCATTAGAAGGCCCTGAACGTTACAATTAAATATCATTTTTGCGTCGGATTCGAAAATCTAGACTCACAGGAGAACGACCATAAGGTGCCCGAGGCAGCAATAGACCCTTGGAGACAAGTCGGCTGGAGGCCGATGTATTGAATCTTGACGCAATTTGAGTGTTCCATCGGCATTAGGAGGCCCTGAACGTTACAATTAACTATCATTTTTGCGTCGGATTCGAAAATCTAGACTCACAGGAGAACGCCCATAAGGTGCCCGAGACAGCAATATCCCCTTGGAGACAAGTCCGCTGGAGGCCGATGTATTGAATCTCGACGCAAATTGAGTGTTCCATCGTCATTAGGAGGCCCTGAACCTTACAATTAACTATCAGTTTCGCGTCGGATTCGAAAATCTAGACTCACAGAAGACGGACCACATGGAGCCCGAGGCAGCAATATCCCCTTGTAGACAAGTCGGCTGGAGGAAGTTGTATTGACTCGCGACGCAATTTGAGTGTTCCATCGTCATTACGAGGCCCTGAGCATTACATTTAACTATCAGTTTTGCGTCGGATTCTAAAATCTAGACTCACAGGAGAACGACCATACGGTGCCCTAGGCAACAATACACCCTTGGAGACAAGTCGGCTGGAGGACGATGTATTGGATCGCGACGCAATTTGAGTGTTCCATCGTCATTAGGAGGCCCTGAATGTTACAATGAACTATCAGTTTTTCGTCGGATTCGAAAATCTAGACTCACAGCAGACGGACCATTTGGTGCCCGAGGCAGCAATATACCCTTGGAGACAAATCGGCTGGAGGACGATGTATTGAATCTCGACGCAATTTGAGTGTTCCATCGTCATTACAAGGCCCTGAACGTTACAATTAAATATCATTTTTGCGTCGGATTCGAAAATCTAGACTCACAGGAGAAGGATCATATTGTGCCCGAGGCAGCCCGAGACAAGTCGGCTGGAGGCCGATGTATTGAATCTCGACGCGATTTGAGTGTTCCATCGGCATTAGGAGGCCGTGAACGTTACAATTAACTATCATTTTTGCGTCGGATTCGATAATCTAAAATCACAGGAGAACGACCATAAGGTGCCCGAGGCAGCAATAGACCCTTGGAGACAAGTCGGCTGGAGGCCGATGTATTGAATCTTGACGCAGTTTGAGTGTTCCATCGGCATTAGGAGTCCCTGAACGTTACAATTAAGTATCATTTTTGCGTCGGATTCGATAATCTAAACTCACAGGAGAACGACCATAAGGTGCCCGAGGCAGCAACAGACCCTTGGACACAAGTCCGCTGGAGGCCGATGTATTGAATCTCGACGCAATTTGAGTGTTCCATCGTCATTACAAGCCCCTGAACGATACAATTAACTATCATTTTTGCGTCGGATTCGAAAATCTAGACTCACAGGAGAACGACCATAAGGTGCCCGAGGCAGCAATAGACCCTTGGAGACAAGTCGGCTGGAGGCCGATGTATTGAACCTCGACGCAATTTGAGTGTTCCATCGGCATTAGGAGGCCCTGAACGTTACAATTAACTATCATTTTTGCGTCGGATTCGATAATCTAAACTCACAGGAGAACGACCATAAGGTGCCCGAGGCAGCAATAGATCCTTGGAGACAAGCCGGCTGGAGGCCGATGTATTGAATCTCGACGCAATTGGAGTTTTCATCGTCATTAGAAGGCCCTGAACGTTACAATTAACCATCATTTTTGCGTCGGATTCGAAAATCTAGACTCACAGGAGAACGACCATAAGGTGCCCGAGGCAGCAATAGACCCTTGGAGACAAGTCGGCTGGAGGAAGTTGTATTGACTCGCGACCCAATTTGAGTGTTCCATCGTCATTACGAGGCCCTGAGCATTACATTTAACTATCAGTTTCGCGTCGGATTCTAAAATCTAGACTCACAGGAGAACGACCATACGGTGCCCGAGGCAGCAATAGACCCTTGGAGACAAATCGGCTGGAGGACGATGTATTGAATCTCGACGCAATTTGAGAGTTCCATCGTGATTAGGAGGCCCTGAATGTTACAATTAACTATAATTTTTGCGTCGGATTCGAAAATCTAGACTCACAGGAGAACGACCATAAGGTGCCCCAGGCAGCAATTGACACTTGGAGACAAGTCGGCTGGAGTACGATGTATTGAATCTCGACGCAATTTGAGTGTTCCATCGTCATTAGAAGGACCTGAACGTTACAATTAACTATCATTTTTGCGTCGGATTCGATAATCTAAACCCACAGGAGAACGACCATAAGGTGCCCGAGGCAGCAACAGACCCTTGGAGACAAGTCCGCTGGAGGCCGATGTATTGAATCTCGACGCAATTTGAGTGTTCCATCGTCATTACAAGGCCCTGAACGTTACAATTAACTATTATTTTTGCGTCGGATTCGAAAATCTAGACTCACAGGAGAACGACCATAAGGTGCCCGAGGCAGCAATAGACCCTTCAAGACGAGTCGGCTGGAGGCCGATGTATTGAATCTCGACGCAATTTGAGTGTTCCATCGGCATTAGGAGGCCCTGAACGTTACAATTAACTATTATTTTTGCGTCGGATTCGATAATCTAAACTCACAGGAGAACGACCATAAGGTGCCCGAGGCAGCAATAGACCCTTGGAGACAAGTCGGCTGGAGGACGATGTATTGGATCGCGACGCAATTTGAGTGTTCCATCGTCATTAGGAGGCCCTGAATGTTACAATTAACTATCAGTTTTTCGTCGGATTCGAAAATCTAGACTCACAGCAGACGGACCATTTGGTGCCCGAGGCAGCAATATCCCCTTGGAGACAAATAGGCTGGAGGACGATGTATTGAATCTCGACGCAATTTTAGTCTTCTATCGTCATTAGGAGGCCCTGAACGTTACTATTCACTATCATTTTTGCGTCGGATTCGCAAATCTAGACTCACAGGAGAAGGATCATATGGTGCCCGAGACAGTAATACCCCCTTGGAGACAAGACGGCTGGAGGCCGATGTATTGAATCTCGACGCAATTTGAGTGTTCCATCGGCATTAGGACGCCCTGAACGTTCCAACTAACTATCATTTTTGCGTCGGATTCGAAAATCTAGACTCACAGGAGAACGACCATAAGGTGCCCCAGGCAGCAATTGGCACTTGGAGACAAGTCGGCTGGAGTACGATGTATTGAATCTCGACGCAATTTGAGTGTTCCATCGTCATTAGAAGGACCTGAACGTTACAATTAACTATCATTTTTGCGTCGGATTCGATAATCTAAACCCACAGGAGAACGACCATAAGGTGCCCGAGGCAGCAACAGACCCTTGGAGACAAGTCCGCTGGAGGCCGATGTATTGAATCTCGACGCAATTTGAGTGTTCCATCGTCATTACAAGGCCCTGAACGTTACAATTAACTATCATTTTTGCGTCGGATTCGAAAATCTAGACTCACAGGAGAACGACCATAAGGTGCCCGAGGCAGCAATAGACCCTTCAAGACGAGTCGGCTGGAGGCCGATGTATTGAATCTCGACGCAATTTGAGTGTTCCATCGGCATTAGGAGGCCCTGAACGTTACAATTAACTATTATTTTTGCGTCGGATTCGATAATCTAAACTCACAGGAGAACGACCATAAGGTGCCCGAGGCAGCAATAGACCCTTGGAGACAAGTCGGCTGGAGGACGATGTATTGGATCGCGACGCAATTTGAGTGTTCCATCGTCATTAGGAGGCCCTGAATGTTACAATTAACTATCAGTTTTTCGTCGGATTCGAAAATCTAGACTCACAGCAGACGGACCATTTGGTGCCCGAGGCAGCAATATCCCCTTGGAGACAAATCGGCTGGAGGACGATGTATTGAATCTCGACGCAATTTTAGTCTTCTATCGTCATTAGGAGGCCCTGAACGTTACTATTCACTATCATTTTTGCGTCGGATTCGCAAATCTAGACTCACAGGAGAAGGATCATTTGGTGCCCGAGACAGTAATACCCCCTTGGAGACAAGACGGCTGGAGGCCGATGTATTGAATCTCGACGCAATTTGAGTGTTCCATCGGCATTAGGACGCCCTGAACGTTCCAACTAACTATCATTTTTGCGTCGGATTCGAAAATCTAGACACACAGGAGAACGACCATAAGGTGCCCGAGGCAGCAATAGACCCTTGGAGACAAGTCGGCTGGAGGCCGATGTATTGAATCTCGACGCAATTTGAGTGTTCCATCGGCATTAGGAGGCCCTGAACGTTACAATTAACTATCATTTTTGCGTCGGATTCGATAATCTAAACCCACAGGAGAACGACCATAAGGTGCCCGAGGCAGCAACAGACCCTTGGAGACAAGTCCGCTGGAGGCCGATGTATTGAATCTCGACGCAATTTGAGTGTTCCATCGTCATTACAAGGCCCTGAACGTTACAATTAACTATCATTTTTGCGTCGGATTCGAAAATCTAGACTCACAGGAGAACGACCATAAGGTGCCCGAGGCAGCAATAGACCCTTGGAGACAAGTCGGCTGGAGGCCGATGTATTGCATCTCGACGCAATTTGAGTGTTCCATCGGCATTAGGAGGCCCTGAACGTTACAATGAACTATCATTTATGCGTCGGATTCGATAATCTAAACTCACAGGAGAACGACCATAAGGTGCCCGAGGCAGCAATAGACCCTTGGAGACAAGCCGGCTGGAGGCCGATGTATTGAATCTCGACGCAATTGGAGTTTTCCATCGTCATTAGAAGGCCCTGAACGTTACAATTAACTATCATTTTTGCGTCGGATTCGAAAATCTAGACTTACAGGATAACGACCATAAGGTGCCCGAGGCAGCAATAGACCCTTGGAGACAAGTCGGCTGGAGGCCGATGTATTGAATCTTGACGCAATTTGAGTGTTCCATCGGCATTAGGAGGCCCTGAACCTTACAATTAACGATCAGTTTCGCGTCGGATTCGAAAATCTAGACTCACAGAAGACGGACCACATGGAGCCCGAGGCAGCAATTTCCCTTTGTAGACAAGTCGGCTGGAGGAAGTTGTATTGACTCGCGACGCAATTTGAGTGTTCCATCGTCATTACGAGGCCCTGAGCATTACATTTAACTATCAGTTTTGCGTCGGATTCTAAAATCTAGACTCACAGGAGAACGACCATACGGTGCCCAAGGCAACAATACACCCTTGGAGACAAGTCGGCTGGTGGACGATGTATTGGATCGCGACGCAATTTGAGTGTTCCATCGTCATTAGGAGGCCCTGAATGTTACAATTAACTATCAGTTTTTCGTCGGATTCGAAAATCTAGACTCACAGCAGACGGACCATTTGGTGCCCGAGGCAGCAATATACCCTTGGAGACAAATCGGCTGGAGGCCGATGTATTGAATCTCGACGCGATTTGAGTGTTCCATCGGCATTAGGAGGCCCTGAACGTTACAATTAACTATCATTTTTGCGTCGGATTCGATAATCTAAACTCACAGGAGTACGACCATAAGGTGCCCGAGGCAGCAATAGACCCTTGGAGACAAGTGGCTGGAGGCCGATGTATTGAATCTCGACGCAATTTGAGTGTTCCATCGGCATTAGGAGTCCCTGAACGTTACAATTAACTATCATTTTTGCGTCGGATTCAATAATCTAAACTCACAGGAGAACGACCATAAGGTGCCCGAGGCAGCAATAGATCCTTGGAGACAAGCCGGCTGGAGGCCGATGTATTGAATCTCGACGCAATTGGAGTTTTCCATCGTCATTAGAAGGCCCTGAACGTTACAATTAACTATCATTAACTAGACTCACAGGAGAACGACCATAAGGTGCCCGAGGCAGCAATAGACCCTTGGAGACAAGTCGGCTGGAGGCCGATGTATTGAATCTTGACGCAATTTGAGTGTTCCATCTGCATTAGGAGGATCTGAACGTTACAATTAACTATCAGTTTCGCGTCGAATTCGAAAATCTAGACTCACAGGAGACGGACCACATGGAGCTCGAGGCAGCAATATCCCCTTGTAGACAAGTCGGCTGGAGGAAGTTGTATTGACTCGCGACCCAATTTGAGTGTTCCATCGTCATTACGAGGCCCTGAGCATTACATTTAACTATCCGTTTCGCGTCGGATTCTAAAATCTAGACTCACAGGAGAACGACCATACGGTGCCCGAGGCAGCAACAGACCCTTGGAGACAAATCGGCTGGAGGACGATGTATTGAATCTCGACGCAATTTGAGAGTTCCATCGTGATTAGGAGGCCCTGAATGTTACAATTAACTATCATTTTTGCGTCGGATTCGAAAATCTAGACTCACAGGAGAACGACCATAAGGTGCCCCAGGCAGCAATTGACACTTGGAGACAAGTCGGCTGGAGTACGATGTATTGAATCTCGACGCAATTTGAGTGTTCCATCGTCATTAGAAGGCCCTGAACGTTACAATTAACTATCATTTTTGCGTCGGATTCAAAAATCTAGACTCAGAGGAGAAGGATCATATTATGCCCGAGACAGCAATATCCACTTGGAGACAAGTCGGCTGGAGGCCGATGTATTGAATCTCGACGCAATTTGAGTGTTCCATCGTCATTAGGAGGCCCTGAACGTTACTATTCACTATCATTTTTGCGTCGGATTCGAAAATCTGGACTCACAGGAGAAGGATCAAATGGTGCCCGAGACAGCAATATCCCCTTGGAGACAAGTCGGCTGGAGGCCGACGTATTGAATCTCGACGCAATTTGAGTGTTCCATCGGCATTAGGAGGCCCTGAACGTTACAATTAACTATCATTTATGCGTCGGATTCGATAATCTTAACTCACAGGAGAACGACCATAAGGTGCCCGAGGCAGCAATAGACCCTTGGAGACAAGCTGGCTGGAGGCCGATGTATTGAATCTCGACGCAATTGGAGTTTTCCATCGTCATTACAAGGCCCTGAACGTTACAATTAACTATCATTTTTGCGTCGGATTCGAAAATCTAGACTCACAGGAGAACGAGCATAAGGTGCCCGAGGCAGCAATAGACCCTTGGAGACAAGTCGGCTGGAGGCCGATATATTGAATCTCGACGCAATTTGAGTGTTCCATCGGCATTAGGAGGCCCTGAACGTTACAATTAACTATCATTTATGCGTCGGATTCGATAATCTAAACTCACAGGAGAACGACCATAAGGTGCCCGAGGCAGCAATAGACCCTTGGAGACAAGCTGGCTGGAGGCCGATGTATTGAATCTCGACGCAATTGGAGTTTTCCAACGTCATTAGAAGGCCCTGAACGTTACAATTAAATATCATTTTTGCGTCGGATTCGAAAATCTAGACTCACAGGAGTACGACCATAAGGTGCCCGAGGCAGCAATAGACCCTTGGAGACAAGTCGGCTGGAGGCCGATGTATTGAATCTTGACGCAATTTGAGTGTTCCATCGGCATTAGGAGGCCCTGAAAGTTACAATTAACTATCATTTTTGCGTCGGATTCGAAAATCTAGACTCACAGGAGAACGCCCATAAGGTGCCCGAGACAGCAATATCCCCTTGGAGACAAGTCCGCTGGAGGCCGATGTATTGAATCTCGACGCAAATTGAGTGTTCCATCGTCATTAGGAGGCCCTGAACCTTACAATTAACTATCAGTTTCGCGTCGGATTCGAAAATCTAGACTCACAGAAGACGGACCACATGGAGCCCGAGGCAGCAATATCCCCTTGTAGACAAGTCGGCTGGAGGAAGTTGTATTGACTCGCGACGCAATTTGAGTGTTCCATCGTCATTACGAGGCCCTGAGCATTACATTTAACTATCAGTTTTCCGTCGGATTCTAAAATCTAGACTCACAGGAGAACGACCATACGGTGCCCAAGGCAACAATACACCCTTGGAGACAAGTCGGCTGGAGGACGATGTATTGGATCGCGACGCAATTTGAGTGTTCCATCGTCATTAGGAGGCCCTGAATGTTGCAATTAACTATCAGTTTTTCGTCGGATTCGAAAATCTAGACTCACAGCAGACGGACCATTTGGTGCCCGAGGCAGCAATATACCCTTGGAGACAAATCGGCTGGAGGACGATGTATTGAATCTCGACGCAATTTGAGTGTTCCATCGTCATTACAAGGCCCTGAACGTTACAATTAAATATCATTTTTGCGTCGGATTCGAAAATCTAGACTCACAGGAGAAGGATCATATTGTGCCCGAGGCAGCCCGAGACAAGTCGGCTGGAGGCCGATGTATTGAATCTCGACGCGATTTGAGTGTTCCATCGGCATTAGGAGGCCCTGAACGTTACAATTAACTATCTTTTTTGCGTCGGATTCGATAATCTAAACTCACAGGAGAACGACCATAAGGTGCCCGAGGCAGCAATAGACCCTTGGAGACAAGTCGGCTGGAGGCCGATGTATTGAATCTCGACGCAATTTGAGTGTTCCATCGGCATTAGGAGTCCCTGAACGTTACAATTAAGTATCATTTTTGCGTCGGATTCGATAATCTAAACTCACAGGAGAACGACCATAAGGTGCCCGAGGCAGCAACAGACCCTTGGACACAAGTCCGCTGGAGGCCGATGTATTGAATCTCGACGCAATTTGAGTGTTCCATCGTCATTACAAGCCCCTGAACGTTACAATTAACTATCATTTTTGCGTCGGATTCGAAAATCTAGACTCACAGGAGAACGACCATAAGGTGCCCGAGGCAGCAATAGACCCTTGGAGACAAGTCGGCTGGAGGCCGATGTATTGAACCTCGACGCAATTTGAGTGTTCCATCGGCATTAGGAGGCCCTGAACGTTACAATTAACTATCATTTTTGCGTCGGATTCGATAATCTAAACTCACAGGAGAACGACCATAAGGTGCCCGAGGCAGCAATAGATCCTTGGAGACAAGCCGGCCGGAGGCCGATGTATTGAATCTCGACGCAATTGGAGTTTTCCATCGTCATTAGAAGGCCCTGAACGTTACAATTAACCATCATTTTTGCGTCGGATTCGAAAATCTAGACTCACAGGAGAACGACCATAAGGTGCCCGAGGCAGCAATAGACCCTCGGAGACAAGTCGGCTGGAGGAAGTTGTATTGACTCGCGACCCAATTTGAGTGTTCCATCGTCATTACGAGGCCCTGAGCATTACATTTAACTATCAGTTTCGCGTCGGATTCTAAAATCTAGACTCACAGGAGAACGACCATACGGTGCCCGAGGCAGCAATAGACCCTTGGAGACAAATCGGCTGGAGGACGATGTATTGAATCTCGACGCAATTTGAGAGTTCCATCGTGATTAGGAGGCCCTGAATGTTACAATTAACTATAATTTTTGCGTCGGATTCGAAAATCTAGACTCACAGGAGAACGACCATAAGGTGCCCCAGGCAGCAATTGACACTTGGAGACAAGTCGGCTGGAGTACGATGTATTGAATCTCGACGCAATTTGAGTGTTCCATCGTCATTAGAAGGACCTGAACGTTACAATTAACTATCATTTTTGCGTCGGATTCGATAATCTAAACCCACAGGAGAACGACCATAAGGTGCCCGAGGCAGCAACAGACCCTTGGAGACAAGTCCGCTGGAGGCCGATGTATTGAATCTCGACGCAATTTGAGTGTTCCATCGTCATTACAAGGCCCTGAACGTTACAATTAACTATCATTTTTGCGACGGATTCGAAAATCTAGACTCACAGGAGAACGACCATAAGGTGCCCCAGGCAGCAATTGACACTTGGAGACAAGTCGGCTGGAGTACGATGTATTGGATCGCGACGCAATTTGAGTGTTCCATCGTCATTAGGAGGCCCTGAATGTTACAATTAACTATCAGTTTTTCGTCGGATTCGAAAATCTAGACTCACAGCAGACGGACTATTTGGTGCCCGAGGCAGCAATATCCCCTTGGAGACAAATCGGCTAGAGGACGATGTATTGAATCTCGACGCAATTTTAGTCTTCTATCGTCATTAGGAGGCCCTGAACGTTACTATTCACTATCATTTTTGCGTCGGATTCGCAAATCTAGACTCACAGGAGAAGGATCATATGGTGCCCGAGACAGTAATACCCCCTTGGAGACAAGACGGCTGGAGGCCGATGTATTGAATCTCGACGCAATTTGAGTGTTCCATCGGCATTAGGAGGCCCTGAACGTTACAATTAACCATCATTTTTGCGTCGGATTCGATAATCTAAACCCACAGGAGAACGACCATAAGGTGCCCGAGGCAGCAACAGACCCTTGGAGACAAGTCCGCTGGAGGCCGATGTATTGAATCTCGACGCAATTTGAGTGTTCCATCGTCATTACAAGGCCCTGAACGTTACAATTAACTATCATTTTTGCGTCGGATTCGAAAATCTAGACTCACAGGAGAACGACCATAAGGTGCCCGAGGCAGCAATAGACCCTTGGAGACAAGTCGGCTGGAGGCCGATGTATTGCATCTCGACGCAATTTGAGTGTTCCATCGGCATTAGGAGGCCCTGAACGTTACAATTAACTATCATTTTTGCGTCGGATTCGAAAATCTAGACTTACAGGAGAACGACCATAAGGTGCCCGAGGCAGCAATAGACCCTTGGAGACAAGCCGGCTGGAGGCCGATGTATTGAATCTCGACGCAATTGGAGTTTTCCATCGTCATTAGAAGGCCCTGAACGTTACAATTAACTATCATTTTTGCGTCGGATTCGAAAATCTAGACTTACAGGAGAACGACCATAAGGTGCCCGAGGCAGCAATAGACCCTTGGAGACAAGTCGGCTGGAGGCCGATGTATTGAATCTTGACGCAATTTGAGTGTTCCATCGGCATTAGGAGGCCCTGAACCTTACAATTAACTATCAGTTTCGCGTCGGATTCGAAAATCTAGACTCAAGGAAGACGGACCACATGGAGCCCGAGGCAGCAATATCCCTTTGTAGACAAGTCGGCTGGAGGAAGTTGTATTGACTCGCGACGCAATTTGAGTGTTCCATCGTCATTACGAGGCCCTGAGCATTACATTTAACTATCAGTTTTGCGTCGGATTCTAAAATCTAGACTCACAGGAGAACGACCATACGGTGCCCAAGGCAACAATACACCCTTGGAGACAAGTCGGCTGGAGGACGATGTATTGGATCGCGACGCAATTTGAGTGTTCCATCGTCATTAGGAGGCCCTGAATGTTACAATTAACTATCAGTTTTTCGTCGGATTCGAAAATCTAGACTCACAGCAGACGGACCATTTGGTGCCCGAGGCGGCAAAATACCTTTGGAGGCAAATCGGCTGGAGGCCGATGTATTGAATCTCGACGCGATTTGAGTGTTCCATCGGCATTAGGAGGCCCTGAACGTTACAATTAACTATCATTTTTGCGTCGGATTCAATAATCTAAACTCACAGGAGAACGACAATAAGGTGCCCGAGGCAGCAATAGACCCTTGGAGACAAGTCGGCTGGAGGCCGATGTATTGAATCTCGACGCAATTTGAGTGTTCCATCGGCATTAGGAGTCCCTGAACGTTACAATTAACTATCATTTTTGCGTCGGATTCAATAATCTAAACTCACAGGAGAACGACAATAAGGTGCCCGAGGCAGCAATAGATCCTTGGAGACAAGCCGGCTGGAGGCCGATGTATTGAATCTCGACGCAATTGGAGTTTTCCATCGTCATTAGAAGGCCCTGAGCGTTACAATTAACTATCATTTTTGCGTCGGATTCGAAAATCTAGACTCACAGGAGAACGACCATAAGGTGCCCGAGGCAGCAATAGACCCTTGGAGACAAGTCGGCTGGAGGCCGATGTATTGAATCTTGACGCAATTTGAGTGTTCCATCTGCATTAGGAGGATCTGAACGTTACAATTAACTATCAGTTTCGCGTCGAATTCGAAAATCTAGACTCACAGGAGACGGACCACTTGGAGCCCGAGGCAGCAATATCCCCTTGTAGACAAGTCGGCTGGAGGAAGTTGTATTGACTCGCGACCCAATTTGAGTGTTCCATCGTCATTACGAGGCCCTGAGCATTACATTTAACAATCCGTTTCGCGTCGGATTCTAAAATCTAGACTCACAGGAGAACGACCATACGGTGCCCGAGGCAGCAATAGACCCTTGGAGACAAATCGGCTGGAGGACGATGTATTGAATCTCGACGCAATTTGAGAGTTCCATCGTGATTAGGAGGCCCTGAATGTTACAATTAACTATCATTTTTGCGTCGGATTCGAAAATCTAGACTCACAGGAGAACGACCATAAGGTGCCCCAGGCAGCAATTGACACTTGGAGACAAGTCGGCTGGAGTACGATGTATTGAATCTCGACGCAATTTGAGTGTTCCATCGTCATTAGAAGGCCCTGAACGTTACTATTAACTATCATTTTTGCGTCGGATTCAAAAATCTAGACTCAGAGGAGAAGGATCATATTATGCCCGAGACAGCAATATCCCCTTGGAGACAAGTCGGCTGGAGGCCGATGTATTGAATCTCGACGCAATTTGAGTGTTCCATCGTCATTAGGAGGCCCTGAACGTTACTATTCACTATCATTTTTGCGTCGGATTCGAAAATCTGGACTCACAGGAGAAGGATCAAATGGTGCCCGAGACAGCAATATCCCCTTGGAGACAAGTCGGCTGGAGGCCGACGTATTGAATCTCGACGCAATTTGAGTGTTCCATCGGCATTAGGAGGCCCTGAACGTTACAATTAACTATCATTTTTGCGTCGGATTCGATAATCTAAACCCACAGGAGAACGACCATAAGGTGCCCGAGGCAGCAACAGACCCTTGGAGACAAGTCCGCTGGAGGCCGATGTATTGAATCTCGACGCAATTTGAGTGTTCCATCGTCATTACAAGGCCCTGAACGTTACAATTAACTATCATTTTTGCGTCGGATTCGAAAGTCTAGACTCACAGGAGAACGACCATAAGGTGCCCGAGGCAGTAATAGACCCTTGGAGACAAGTCGGCTGGAGGCCGATGTATTGAATCTCGACGCAATTTGAGTGTTCCATCGGCATTAGGAGGCCCTGAACGTTACAATTAACTATCATTTATGCGTCGGATTCGATAATCTAAACTCACAGGAGAACGACCATAAGGTGCCCGAGGCAGCAATAGACCCTTGGAGACAAGCTGGCTGGAGGCCGATGTATTGAATCTCGACGCAATTGGAGTTTTCCATCGTCATTAGAAGGCCCTGAACGTAACAATTAAATATCATTTTTGCGTCGGATTCGAAAATCTAGACTCACAGGAGAACGACCATAAGGTGCCCGAGGCAGCAATAGACCCTTGGAGACAAGTCGGCTGGAGGACGATGTATTGGATCGCGACGCAATTTGAGTGTTCCATCGTCATTAGGAGGCCCTGAATGTTACAATTAACTATCAGTTTTTCGTCGGATTCGAAAATCTAGACTCACAGCAGACGGACCATTTGGTGCCCGAGGCAGCAATATACCCTTGGAGACAAATCGGCTGGAGGACGATGTATTGAATCTCGACGCAATTTGAGTGTTCCATCGTCATTACAAGGCCCTGAACGTTACAATTAAATATCATTTTTGCGTCGGATTCGAAAATCTAGACTCACAGGAGAAGGATCATATTGTGCCCGAGGCAGCCCGAGACAAGTCGGCTGGAGGCCGATGTATTGAATCTCGACGCGATTTGAGTGTTCCATCGGCATTAGGAGGCCCTGAACGTTACAATTAACTATCATTTTTGCGTCGGATTCGATAATCTAAACTCACAGGAGAAAGACCAAAGGTGCCCGAGGCAGCAATAGACCCTTGGAGACAAGTCGGCTGGAGGCCGATGTATTGAATCTCGACGCAATTTGAGTGTTCCATCGGCATTAGGAGTCCCTGAACGTTACAATTAACTATCATTTTTGCGTCGGATTCAATAATCTAAACTCACAGGAGAACGACAATAAGGTGCCCGAGGCAGCAATAGATCCTTGGAGACAAGCCGGCTGGAGGCCGATGTATTGAATCTCGACGCAATTGGAGTTTTCCATCGTCATTAGAAGGCCCTGAGCGTTACAATTAACTATCATTTTTGCGTCGGATTCGAAAATCTAGACTCACAGGAGAACGACCATAAGGTGCCCGAGGCAGCAATAGACCCTTGGAGACAAGTCGGCTGGAGGCCGATGTATTGAATCTTGACGCAATTTGAGTGTTCCATCTGCATTAGGAGGATCTGAACGTTACAATTAACTATCAGTTTCGCGTCGAATTCGAAAATCTAGACTCACAGGAGACGGACCACTTGGAGCCCGAGGCAGCAATATCCCCTTGTAGACAAGTCGGCTGGAGGAAGTTGTATTGACTCGCGACCCAATTTGAGTGTTCCATCGTCATTACGAGGCCCTGAGCATTACATTTAACTATCCGTTTCGCGTCGGATTCTAAAATCTAGACTCACAGGAGAACGACCATACGGTGCCCGAGGCAGCAATAGACCCTTGGAGACAAATCGGCTGGAGGACGATGTATTGAATCTCGACGCAATTTGAGAGTTCCATCGTGATTAGGAGGCCCTGAATGTTACAATTAACTATCATTTTTGCGTCGGATTCGAAAATCTAGACTCACAGGAGAACGACCATAAGGTGCCCCAGGCAGCAATTGACACTTGGAGACAAGTCGGCTGGAGTACGATGTATTGAATCTCGACGCAATTTGAGTGTTCCATCGTCATTAGAAGGCCCTGAACGTTACTATTAACTATCATTTTTGCGTCGGATTCAAAAATCTAGACTCAGAGGAGAAGGATCATATTATGCCCGAGACAGCAATATCCCCTTGGAGACAAGTCGGCTGGAGGCCGATGTATTGAATCTCGACGCAATTTGAGTGTTCCATCGTCATTAGGAGGCCCTGAACGTTACTATTCACTATCATTTTTGCGTCGGATTCGAAAATCTGGACTCACAGGAGAAGGATCAAATGGTGCCCGAGACAGCAATATCCCCTTGGAGACAAGTCGGCTGGAGGCCGACGTATTGAATCTCGACGCAATTTGAGTGTTCCATCGGCATTAGGAGGCCCTGAACGTTACAATTAACTATCATTTTTGCGTCGGATTCGATAATCTAAACCCACAGGAGAACGACCATAAGGTGCCCGAGGCAGCAACAGACCCTTGGAGACAAGTCCGCTGGAGGCCGATGTATTGAATCTCGACGCAATTTGAGTGTTCCATCGTCATTACAAGGCCCTGAACGTTACAATTAACTATCATTTTTGCGTCGGATTCGAAAGTCTAGACTCACAGGAGAACGACCATAAGGTGCCCGAGGCAGTAATAGACCCTTGGAGACAAGTCGGCTGGAGGCCGATGTATTGAATCTCGACGCAATTTGAGTGTTCCATCGGCATTAGGAGGCCCTGAACGTTACAATTAACTATCATTTATGCGTCGGATTCGATAATCTAAACTCACAGGAGAACGACCATAAGGTGCCCGAGGCAGCAATAGACCCTTGGAGACAAGCTGGCTGGAGGCCGATGTATTGAATCTCGACGCAATTGGAGTTTTCCATCGTCATTAGAAGGCCCTGAACGTAACAATTAAATATCATTTTTGCGTCGGATTCGAAAATCTAGACTCACAGGAGAACGACCATAAGGTGCCCGAGGCAGCAATAGACCCTTGGAGACAAGTCGGCTGGAGGCCGATGTATTGAATCTTGACGCAATTTGAGTGTTCCATCGGCATTAGGAGGCCCTGAACGTTACAATTAACTATCATTTTTGCGTCGGATTCGAAAATCTAGACTCACAGGAGAACGCCCATAAGGTGCCCGAGACAGCAATATCCCCTTGGAGACAAGTCCGCTGGAGGCCGATGTATTGATCCCGACGCAAATTGAGTGTTCCATCGTCATTAGGAGGCCCTGAACCTTACAATTAACTATCAGTTTCGCGTCGGATTCGAAAATCTAGACTCACAGAAGACGGACCACATGGAGCCCGAGGCAGCAATATCCCCTTGTAGACAAGTCGGCTGGAGGAAGTTGTATTGACTCGCGACGCAATTTGAGTGTTCCATCGTCATTACGAGGCCCTGAGCATTACATTTAACTATCAGTTTTGCGTCGGATTCTAAAATCTAGACTCACAGGAGAACGACCATACGGTGCCCAAGGCAACAATACACCCTTGGAGACAAGTCGGCTGGAGGACGATGTATTGGATCGCGACGCAATTTGAGTGTTCCATCGTCATTAGGAGGCCCTGAATGTTACAATTAACTATCAGTTTTTCGTCGGATTCGAAAATCTAGACTCACAGCAGACGGACCATTTGGTGCCCGAGGCAGCAATATACCCTTGGAGACAAATCGGCTGGAGGACGATGTATTGAATCTCGACGCAATTTGAGTGTTCCATCGTCATTACAAGGCCCTGAACGTTACAATTAAATATCATTTTTGCGTCGGATTCGAAAATCTAGACTCACAGGAGAAGGATCATATTGTGCCCGAGGCAGCCCGAGACAAGTCGGCTGGAGGCCGATGTATTGAATCTCGACGCGATTTGAGTGTTCCATCGGCATTAGGAGGCCCTGAACGTTACAATTAACTATCATTTTTGCGTCGGATTCGATAATCTAAACTCACAGGAGAAAGACCAAAGGTGCCCGAGGCAGCAATAGACCCTTGGAGACAAGTCGGGTGGAGGCTGATGTATTGAATCTCGACGCAATTTGAGTGTTCCATCGGCATTAGGAGTCCCTGAACGTTACAATTAACTATCATTTTTGCGTCGGATTCGATAATCTAAACTCACAGGAGAACGACCATAAGGTGCCCGAGGCAGCAACAGACCCTTGGACACAAGTCCGCTGGAGGCCGATGTATTGAATCTCGACGCAATTTGAGTGTTCCATCGTCATTACAAGCCCCTGAACGTTACAATTAACTATCATTTTTGCGTCGGATTCGAAAATCTAGACTCACAGGAGAACGACCATAAGGTGCCCGAGGCAGCAATAGACCCTTGGAGACAAGTCGGCTGGAGGCCGATGTATTGAATCTCGACGCAATTTGAGTGTTCCATCGTCATTAGGAGGCCCTGAACGTTACAATTAACTATCATTTTTGCGTCGGATTCGATAATCTAAACTCACAGGAGAACGACCATAAGGTGCCCGAGGCAGCAATAGATCCTTGGAGACAAGCCGGCTGGAGGCCGATGTATTGAATCTCGACGCAATTGGAGTTTTCCATCGTCATTAGAAGGCCCTGAACGTTACAATTAACTATCATTTTTGCGTCGGATTCGAAAATCTAGACTCACAGGAGAACGACCATAAGGTGCCCGAGGCAGCAACAGACCCTTGGAGACAAGTCGGCTGGAGGAAGTTGTATTGACTCGCGACCCAATTTGAGTGTTCCATCGTCATTACGAGGCCCTGAGCATTACATTTAACTATCAGTTTCGCGTCGGATTCTAAAATCTAGACTCACAGGAGAACGACCATACGATGCCCGAGGCAGCAATAGACCCTTGGAGACAAATCGGCTGGAGGACGATGTATTGAATCTCGACGCAATTTGAGAGTTCCATCGTGATTAGGAGGCCCTGAATGTTACGATTAACTATAATTTTTGCGTCGGATTCGAAAATCTAGACTCACAGGAGAACGACCATAAGGTGCCCCAGGCAGCAATTGACACTTGGAGACAAGTCGGCTGGAGTACGATGTATTGAATCTCGACGCAATTTGAGTGTTCCATCGTCATTAGAAGGCCCTGAACGTTACAATTAACTATCATTTTTGCGTCGGATTCGAAAATCTAGACTCAGAGGACAAGGATCATATTATGCCCGAGACAGCAATATCCCCTTGGAGACAAGTCGGCTGGAGGCCGATGTATTGAATCTCGACGTAATTTGAGTGTTCCATCGTCATTAGGAGGCCCTGAACGTTACTATTCACTATCATTTTTGCGTCGGATTCGAAAATCTAGACTCACAGGAGAAGGATCAAATGGTGCCCGAGACAGCAATATCCCCTTGGAGACAAGTCGGCTGGAGGCCGATGTATTGAATCTCGACGCAATTTGAGTGTTCCATCGGCATTAGGAGGCCCTGAACGTTACAATTAACTATCATTTTTGCGTCGGATTCGATAATCTAAACCCACAGGAGAACGACCATAAGGTGCCCGAGGCAGCAACAGACCCTTGGAGACAAGGCCGCTGGAGGCCGATGTATTGAATCTCGACGCAATTTGAGTGTTCCATCGTCATTACAAGGCCCTGAACGTTACAATTAACTATCATTTTTGCGTCGGATTCGAAAATCTAGACTCACAGGAGAACGACCATAAGGTGCCCGAGGCAGCAATAGACCCTTGGAGACAGGTCGGCTGGAGGCCGATATATTGAATCTCGACGCAATTTGAGTGTTCCATCGGCATTAGGAGGCCCGGAACGTTACAATTAACTATCATTTATGCGTCGGATTCGATAATCTAAACTCACAGGAGAACGACCATAAGGTGCCCGAGGCAGCAATAGACCCTTGGAGACAAGCTGGCTGGAGGCCGATGTATTGAATCTCGACGCAATTGGAGTTTTCCATCGTCATTAGAAGGCCCTGAACGTAACAATTAAATATCATTTTTGCGTCTAATTCGAAAATCTAGACTCACAGGAGAACGACCATAAGGTGCCCGAGGCAGCAATAGACCCTTGGAGACAAGTCGGCTGGAGGCCGATGTATTGAATCTTGACGCAATTTGAGTGTTCCATCGGCATTAGGAGGCCCTGAACGTTACAATTAACTATCATTTTTGCGTCGGATTCGAAAATCTAGACTCACAGGAGAACGCCCATAAGGTGCCCGAGACAGCAATATCCCCTTGGAGACAAGTCCGCTGGAGGCCGATGTATTGAATCTCGACGCAAATTGAGTGTTCCATCGTCATTAGGAGGCCCTGAACCTTACAATTAACTATCAGTTTCGCGTCGGATTCGAAAATCTAGACTCACAGAAGACGGACCACATGGAGCCCGAGGCAGCAATATCCCCTTGTAGACAAGTCGGCTGGAGGAAGTTGTATTGACTCGCGACGCAATTTGAGTGTTCCATCGTCATTACGAGGCCCTGAGCATTACATTTAACTATCAGTTTTGCGTCGGATTCTAAAATCTAGACTCACAGGAGAACGACCATACGGTGCCCAAGGCAACAATACACCCTTGGAGACAAGTCGGCTGGAGGACGATGTATTGGATCGCGACGCAATTTGAGTGTTCCATCGTCATTAGGAGGCCCTGAATGTTACAATTAACTATCAGTTTTTCGTCGGATTCGAAAATCTAGACTCACAGCAGACGGACCATTTGGTGCCCGAGGCAGCAATATACCCTTGGAGACAAATCGGCTGGAGGACGATGTATTGAATCTCGACGCAATTTGAGTGTTCCATCGTCATTACAAGGCCCTGAACGTTACAATTAAATATCATTTTTGCGTCGGATTCGAAAATCTAGACTCACAGGAGAAGGATCATATTGTGCCCGAGGCAGCCCGAGACAAGTCGGCTGGAGGCCGATGTATTGAATCTCGACGCGATTTGAGTGTTCCATCGGCATTAGGAGGCCCTGAACGTTACAATTAACTATCATTTTTGCGTCGGATTCGATAATCTAAACTCACAGGAGAAAGACCAAAGGTGCCCGAGGCAGCAATAGACCCTTGGAGACAAGTCGGGTGGAGGCTGATGTATTGAATCTCGACGCAATTTGAGTGTTCCATCGGCATTAGGAGTCCCTGAACGTTACAATTAACTATCATTTTTGCGTCGGATTCGATAATCTAAACTCACAGGAGAACGACCATAAGGTGCCCGAGGCAGCAACAGACCCTTGGACACAAGTCCGCTGGAGGCCGATGTATTGAATCTCGACGCAATTTGAGTGTTCCATCGTCATTACAAGCCCCTGAACGTTACAATTAACTATCATTTTTGCGTCGGATTCGAAAATCTAGACTCACAGGAGAACGACCATAAGGTGCCCGAGGCAGCAATAGACCCTTGGAGACAAGTCGGCTGGAGGCCGATGTATTGAATCTCGACGCAATTTGAGTGTTCCATCGGCATTAGGAGGCCCTGAACGTTACAATTAACTATCATTTTTGCGTCGGATTCGATAATCTAAACTCACAGGAGAACGACCATAAGGTGCCCGAGGCAGCAATAGATCCTTGGAGACAAGCCGGCTGGAGGCCGATGTATTGAATCTCGACGCAATTGGAGTTTTCCATCGTCATTAGAAGGCCCTGAACGTTACAATTAACTATCATTTTTGCGTCGGATTCGAAAATCTAGACTCACGGGAGAACGACCATAAGGTGCCCGAGGCAGCAATAGACCCTTGGAGACAAGTCGGCTGGAGGAAGTTGTATTGACTCGCGACCCAATTTGAGTGTTCCATCGTCATTACGAGGCCCTGAGCATTACATTTAACTATCAGTTTCGCGTCGGATTCTAAAATCTAGACTCACAGGAGAACGACCATACGATGCCCGAGGCAGCAATAGACCCTTGGAGACAAATCGGCTGGAGGACGATGTATTGAATCTCGACGCAATTTGAGAGTTCCATCGTGATTAGGAGGCCCTGAATGTTACGATTAACTATAATTTTTGCGTCGGATTCGAAAATCTAGACTCACAGGAGAACGACCATAAGGTGCCCCAGGCAGCAATTGACACTTGGAGACAAGTCGGCTGGAGTACGATGTATTGAATCTCGACGCAATTTGAGTGTTCCATCGTCATTAGAAGGCCCTGAATGTTACAATTAACTATCATTTTTGCGTCGGATTCGAAAATCTAGACTCAGAGGACAAGGATCATATTATGCCCGAGACAGCAATATCCCCTTGGAGACAAGTCGGCTGGAGGCCGATGTATTGAATCTCGACGTAATTTGAGTGTTCCATCGTCATTAGGAGGCCCTGAACGTTACTATTCACTATCATTTTTGCGTCGGATTCGAAAATCTAGACTCACAGGAGAAGGATCAAATGGTGCCCGAGACAGCAATATCCCCTTGGAGACAAGTCGGCTGGAGGCCGATGTATTGAATCTCGACGCAATTTGAGTGTTCCATCGGCATTAGGAGGCCCGGAACGTTACAATTAACTATCATTTATGCGTCGGATTCGATAATCTAAACTCACAGGAGAACGACCATAAGGTGCCCGAGGCAGCAATAGACCCTTGGAGACAAGCTGGCTGGAGGCCGATGTATTGAATCTCGACGCAATTGGAGTTTTCCATCGTCATTAGAAGGCCCTGAACGTAACAATTAAATATCATTTTTGCGTCTAATTCGAAAATCTAGACTCACAGGAGAACGACCGTAAGGTGCCCGAGGCAGCAATAGACCCTTGGAGACAAGTCGGCTGGAGGCCGATGTATTGAATCTTGACGCAATTTGAGTGTTCCATCGGCATTAGGAGGCCCTGAACGTTACAATTAACTATCATTTTTGCGTCGGATTCGAAAATCTAGACTCACAGGAGAACGCCCATAAGGTGCCCGAGACAGCAATATCCCCTTGGAGACAAGTCCGCTGGAGGCCGATGTATTGAATCTCGACGCAAATTGAGTGTTCCATCGTCATTAGGAGGCCCTGAACCTTACAATTAAATATCAGTTTCGCGTCGGATTCGAAAATCTAGACTCACAGAAGACGGACCACATGGAGCCCGAGGCAGCAATATCCCCTTGTAGACAAGTCGGCTGGAGGAAGTTGTATTGACTCGCGACGCAATTTGAGTGTTCCATCGTCATTACGAGGCCCTGAGCATTACATTTAACTATCAGTTTTGCGTCGGATTCTAAAATCTAGACTCACAGGAGAACGACCATACGGTGCCCAAGGCAACAATACACCCTTGGAGACAAGTCGGCTGGAGGACGATGTATTGGATCGCGACGCAATTTGAGTGTTCCATCGTCATTAGGAGGCCCTGAATGTTACAATTAACTATCAGTTTTTCGTCGGATTCGAAAATCTAGACTCACAGCAGACGGACCATTTGGTGCCCGAGGCAGCAATATACCCTTGGAGACAAATCGGCTGGAGGACGATGTATTGAATCTCGACGCAATTTGAGTGTTCCATCGTCATTACAAGGCCCTGAACGTTACAATTAAATATCATTTTTGCGTCGGATTCGAAAATCTAGACTCACAGGAGAAGGATCATATTGTGCCCGAGGCAGCCCGAGACAAGTCGGCTGGAGGCCGATGTATTGAATCTCGACGCGATTTGAGTGTTCCATCGGCATTAGGAGGCCCTGAACGTTACAATTAACTATCATTTTTGCGTCGGATTCGATAATCTAAACTCACAGGAGAAAGACCATAAGGTGCCCGAGGCAGCAATAGACCCTTGGAGACAAGTCGGGTGGAGGCTGATGTATTGAATCTCGACGCAATTTGAGTGTTCCATCGGCATTAGGAGTCCCTGAACGTTACAATTAACTATCATTTTTGCGTCGGATTCGATAATCTAAACTCACAGGAGAACGACCATAAGGTGCCCGAGGCAGCAACAGACCCTTGGACACAAGTCCGCTGGAGGCCGATGTATTGAATCTCGACGCAATTTGAGTGTTCCATCGTCATTACAAGCCCCTGAACGTTACAATTAACTATCATTTTTGCGTCGGATTCGAAAATCTAGACTCACAGGAGAACGACCATAAGGTGCCCGAGGCAGCAATAGACCCTTGGAGACAAGTCGGCTGGAGGCCGATGTATTGAATCTCGACGCAATTTGAGTGTTCCATCGGCATTAGGAGGCCCTGAACGTTACAATTAACTATCATTTTTGCGTCGGATTCGATAATCTAAACTCACAGGAGAACGACCATAAGGTGCCCGAGGCAGCAATAGATCCTTGGAGACAAGCCGGCTGGAGGCCGATGTATTGAATCTCGACGCAATTGGAGTTTTCCATCGTCATTAGAAGGCCCTGAACGTTACAATTAACTATCATTTTTGCGTCGGATTCGAAAATCTAGACTCACAGGAGAACGACCATAAGGTGCCCGAGGCAGCAATAGACCCTTGGAGACAAGTCGGCTGGAGGAAGTTGTATTGACTCGCGACCCAATTTGAGTGTTCCATCGTCATTACGAGGCCCTGAGCATTACATTTAACTATCAGTTTCGCGTCGGATTCTAAAATCTAGACTCACAGGAGAACGACCATACGATGCCCGAGGCAGCAATAGACCCTTGGAGACAAATCGGCTGGAGGACGATGTATTGAATCTCGACGCAATTTGAGAGTTCCATCGTGATTAGGAGGCCCTGAATGTTACGATTAACTATAATTTTTGCGTCGGATTCGAAAATCTAGACTCACAGGAGAACGACCATAAGGTGCCCCAGGCAGCAATTGACACTTGGAGACAAGTCGGCTGGAGTACGATGTATTGAATCTCGACGCAATTTGAGTGTTCCATCGGCATTAGGAGGCCCTGAACGTTACAATTAACTATCATTTTTGCGTCGGATTCGAAAATCTAGACTCACAGGAGAACGACCATAAGGTGCCCGAGGCAGCAATAGACCCTTGGAGACAAGTCGGCTGGAGGCCGATATATTGAATCTCGACGCAATTTGAGTGTTCCATCGGCATTAGGAGGCCCGGAACGTTACAATTAACTATCATTTTTGCGTCGGATTCGAAAATCTAGACTCACAGGAGAACGACCATAAGGTGCCCGAGGCAGCAATAGACCCTTGGAGACAAGTCGGCTGGAGGCCGATATATTGAATCTCGACGCAATTTGAGTGTTCCATCGGCATTAGGAGGCCCGGAACGTTACAATTAACTATCATTTATGCGTCGGATTCGATAATCTAAACTCACAGGAGAACGACCATAAGGTGCCCGAGGCAGCAATAGAGCCTTGGAGACAAGCTGGCTGGAGGCCGATGTATTGAATCTCGACGCAATTGGAGTTTTCCATCGTCATTAGAAGGCCCTGAACGTTACAATTAAATATCATTTTTGCGTCGGATTCGAAAATCTAGACTCACAGGAGAACGACCATAAGGTGCCCGAGGCAGCAATAGACCCTTGGAGACAAGTCGGCTGGAGGCCGATGTATTGAATCTTGACGCAATTTGAGTGTTCCATCGGCATTAGGAGGCCCTGAACGTTACAATTAACTATCATTTTTGCGTCGGATTCGAAAATCTAGACTCACAGGAGAACGCCCATAAGGTGCCCGAGGCAGCAATAGATCCTTGGAGACAAGCCGGCTGGAGGCCGATGTATTGAATCTCGACGCAATTGGAGTTTTCCATCGTCATTAGAAGGCCCTGAACGTTACAATTAACCATCATTTTTGCGTCGGATTCGAAAATCTAGACTCACAGGAGAACGACCATAAGGTGCCCGAGGCAGCAATAGACCCTTGGAGACAAGTCGGCTGGAGGAAGTTGTATTGACTCGCGACCCAATTTGAGTGTTCCATCGTCATTACGAGGCCCTGAGCATTACATTTAACTATCAGTTTCGCGTCGGATTCTAAAATCTAGACTCACAGGAGAACGACCATACGGTGCCCCGAGGCAGCAATAGACCCTTGGAGACAAATCGGCTGGAGGACGATGTATTGAATCTCGACGCAATTTGAGAGTTCCATCGTGATTAGGAGGCCCTGAATGTTACAATTAACTATAATTTTTGCGTCGGATTCGAAAATCTAGACTCACAGGAGAACGACCATAAGGTGCCCGAGGCAGCAACAGACCCTTGGACACAAGTCCGCTGGAGGCCGATGTATTGAATCTCGACGCAATTTGAGTGTTCCATCGTCATTACAAGCCCGTGAACGTTACAATTAACTATCATTTTTGCGTCGGATTCGAAAATCTAGACTCACAGGAGAACGACCATAAGGTGCCCCAGGCAGCTATTGACACTTGGAGACAAGTCGGCTGGAGTACGATGTATTGAATCTCGACGCAATTTGAGTGTTCCATCGTCATTAGAAGGCCCTGAACGTTACAATTAACTATCATTTTTGCGTCGGATTCGATAATCTAAACCCACAGGAGAACGACCATAAGGTGCCCGAGGCAGCAACAGACCCTTGGAGACAAGTCCGCTGGAGGCCGATGTATTGAATCTCGACGCAATTTGAGTGTTCCATCGTCATTACAAGGCCCTGAACGTTACAATTAACTATCAGTTTCGCGTCGGATTCGAAAATCTAGACTCACAGAAGACGGACCACATGGAGCCCGAGGCAGCAATATCCAATTGTAGACAAGTCGGCTGGAGGAAGTTGTATTGACTCGCGACGCAATTTGAGTGTTCCATCGTCATTACGAGGCCCTGAGCATTACATTTAACTATCAGTTTTGCGTCGGATTCTAAAATCTAGACTCACAGGAGAACGACCATACGGTGCCCAAGGCAACAATACACCCTTGGAGACAAGTCGGCTGGAGGACGATGTATTGGATCGCGACGCAATTTGAGTGTTCCATCGTCATTAGGAGGCCCTGAATGTTACAATTAAGTGTCAGTTTTTCGTCGGATTCGAAAATCTAGACTCACAGCAGACGGACCATTTGGTGCCCGAGGCAGCAATATACCCTTGGAGACAAATCGGCTGGAGGACGATGTATTGAATCTCGACGCAATTTGAGTGTTCCATCGTCATTACAAGGCCCTGAACGTTACAATTAAATATCATTTTTGCGTCGGATTCGAAAATCTAGACTCACAGGAGAAGGATCATACTGTGCCCGAGGCAGCCCGAGACAAGTCGGCTGGAGGCCGATGTATTGAATCTCGACGCGATTTGAGTGTTCCATCGGCATTAGGAGGCCCTGAACGTTACAATTAACTATCATTTTTGCGTCGGATTCGATAATCTAAACTCACAGGAGAACGACCATAAGGTGCCCGAGGCAGCAATAGACCCTTGGAGACAAGTCGGCTGGAGGCCGATGTATTGAATCTCGACGCAATTTGAGTTTTCCATCGGCATTAGGAGTCCCTGAACGTTACAATTAAGTATCATTTTTGCGTCGGATTCGATAATCTAAACTCACAGGAGAACGACCATAAGGTGCCCGAGGCAGCAACAGACCCTTGGACACAAGTCCGCTGGAGGCCGATGTATTGAATCTCGACGCAATTTGAGTGTTCCATCGTCATTACAAGCCCCTGAACGTTACAATTAACTATCATTTTTGCGTCGGATTCGAAAATCTAGACTCACAGGAGAACGACCATAAGGTGCCCGAGGCAGCAATAGACCCTTGGAGACAAGTCGGCTGGAGGCCGATGTATTGAACCTCGACGCAATTTGAGTGTTCCATCGGCATTAGGAGGCCCTGAACGTTACAATTAACTATCATTTTTGCGTCGGATTCGATATTCTAAACTCACAGGAGAACGACCATAAGGTGCCCGAGGCAGCAATAGATCCTTGGAGACAAGCCGGCTGGAGGCCGATGTATTGAATCTCGACGCAATTGGAGTTTTCCATCGTCATTAGAAGGCCCTGAACGTTACAATTAACCATCATTTTTGCGTCGGATTCGAAAATCTAGACTCACAGGTGAACGACCATAAGGTGCCCGAGGCAGCAATAGACCCTTGGAGACAAGTCGGCTGGAGGAAGTTGTATTGACTCGCGACCCAATTTGAGTGTTCCATCGTCATTACGAGGCCCTGAGCATTACATTTAACTATCAGTTTCGCGTCGGATTCTAAAATCTAGACTCACAGGAGAACGACCATACGGTGCCCGAGGCAGCAATAGACCCTTGGAGACAAATCGGCTGGAGGACGATGTATTGAATCTCGACGCAATTTGAGAGTTCCATCGTGATTAGGAGGCCCTGAATGTTACAATTAACTATAATTTTTGCGTCGGATTCGAAAATCTAGACTCACAGGAGAACGACCATAAGGTGCCCGAGGCAGCAACAGACCCTTGGACACAAGTCCGCTGGAGGCCGATGTATTGAATCTCGACGCAATTTGAGTGTTCCATCGTCATTACAAGCCCGTGAACGTTACAATTAACTATCATTTTTGCGTCGGATTCGAAAATCTAGACTCACAGGAGAACGACCATAAGGTGCCCCAGGCAGCTATTGACACTTGGAGACAAGTCGGCTGGAGTACGATGTATTGAATCTCGACGCAATTTGAGTGTTCCATCGTCATTAGAAGGCCCTGAACGTTACAATTAACTATCATTTTTGCGTCGGATTCGATAATCTAAACCCACAGGAGAACGACCATAAGGTGCCCGAGGCAGCAACAGACCCTTGGAGACAAGTCCGCTGGAGGCCGATGTATTGAATCTCGACGCAATTTGAGTGTTCCATCGTCATTACAAGGCCCTGAACGTTACAATTAACTATCAGTTTCGCGTCGGATTCGAAAATCTAGACTCACAGAAGACGGACCACATGGAGCCCGAGGCAGCAATATCCCCTTGTAGACAAGTCGGCTGGAGGAAGTTGTATTGACTCGCGACGCAATTTGAGTGTTCCATCGTCATTACGAGGCCCTGAGCATTACATTTAACTATCAGTTTTGCGTCGGATTCTAAAATCTAGACTCACAGGAGAACGACCATACGGTGCCCAAGGCAACAATACACCCTTGGAGACAAGTCGGCTGGAGGACGATGTATTGGATCGCGACGCAATTTGAGTGTTCCATCGTCATTAGGAGGCCCTGAATGTTACAATTAACTGTCAGTTTTTCGTCGGATTCGAAAATCTAGACTCACAGCAGACGGACCATTTGGTGCCCGAGGCAGCAATATACCCTTGGAGACAAATCGGCTGGAGGACGATGTATTGAATCTCGACGCAATTTGTGTGTTCCATCGTCATTACAAGGCCCTGAACGTTACAATTAAATATCACTTTTGCGTCGGATTCGAAAATCTAGACTCACAGGAGAAGGATCATATTGTGCCCGAGGCAGCCCGAGACAAGTCGGCTGGAGGCCATTGTATTGAATCTCGACGCGATTTGAGTGTTCCATCGGCATTAGGAGGCCCTGAACGTTACAATTAACTATCATTTTTGCGTCGGATTCGATAATCTAAACTCACAGGAGAACGACCATAAGGTGCCCGAGGCAGCAATAGACCCTTGGAGACAAGTCGGCTGGAGGCCGATGTATTGAATCTCGACGCAATTTGAGTGTTCCATCGGCATTAGGAGTCCCTGAACGTTACAATTAAGTATCATTTTTGCGTCGGATTCGATAATCTAAACTCACAGGAGAACGACCATAAGATGCCCGAGGCAGCAACAGACCCTTGGACACAAGTCCGCTGGAGGCCGATGTATTGAATCTCGACGCAATTTGAGTGTTCCATCGTCATTACAAGCCCCTGAACGTTACAATTAACTATCATTTTTGCGTCGGATTCGAAAATCTAGACTCACAGGAGAACGACCATAAGGTGCCCGAGGCAGCAATAGACCCTTGGAGACAAGTCGGCTGGAGGCCGATGTATTGAACCTCGACGCAATTTGAGTGTTCCATCGGCATTAGGAGGCCCTGAACGTTACAATTAACTATCATTTTTGCGTCGGATTCGATATTCTAAACTCACAGGAGAACGACCATAAGGTGCCCGAGGCAGCAATAGATCCTTGGAGACAAGCCGGCTGGAGGCCGATGTATTGAATCTCGACGCAATTGGAGTTTTCCATCGTCATTAGAAGGCCCTGAACGTTACAATTAACCATCATTTTTGCGTCGGATTCGAAAATCTAGACTCACAGGAGAACGACCATAAGGTGCCCGAGGCAGCAATAGACCCTTGGAGACAAGTCGGCTGGAGGAAGTTGTATTGACTCGCGACCCAATTTGAGTGTTCCATCGTCATTACGAGGCCCTGAGCATTACATTTAACTATCAGTTTCGCGTCGGATTCTAAAATCTAGACTCACAGGAGAACGACCATACGGTGCCCGAGGCAGCAATAGACCCTTGGAGACAAATCGGCTGGAGGACGATGTATTGAATCTCGACGCAATTTGAGAGTTCCATCGTGATTAGGAGGCCCTGAATGTTACAATTAACTATAATTTTTGCGTCGGATTCGAAAATCTAGACTCACAGGAGAACGACCATAAGGTGCCCGAGGCAGCAACAGACCCTTGGACACAAGTCCGCTGGAGGCCGATGTATTGAATCTCGACGCAATTTGAGTGTTCCATCGTCATTACAAGCCCGTGAACGTTGCAATTAACTATCATTTTTGCGTCGGATTCGAAAATCTAGACTCACAGGAGAACGACCATAAGGTGCCCCAGGCAGCTATTGACACTTGTAGACAAGTCGGCTGGAGTACGATGTATTGAATCTCGACGCAATTTGAGTGTTCCATCGTCATTAGAAGGCCCTGAACGTTACAATTAACTATCATTTTTGCGTCGGATTCGATAATCTAAACCCACAGGAGAACGACCATAAGGTGCCCGAGGCAGCAACAGACCCTTGGAGACAAGTCCGCTGGAGGCCGATGTATTGAATCTCGACGCAATTTGAGTGTTCCATCGTCATTACAAGGCCCTGAACGTTACAATTAACTATCATTTTTGCGTCGGATTCGAAAATCTAGACTCACAGGAGAACGACCATAAGGTGCCCGAGGCAGCAATAGACCCTTCGAGACGAGTCGGCTGGAGGCCGATGTATTGAATCTCGACGCAATTTGAGTGTTCCATCGGCATTAGGAGGCCCTGAACGTTACAATTAACTATCATTTATGCGTCGGATTCGATAATCTAAACTCACAGGAGAACGACCATAAGGTGCCCGAGGCAGCAATAGACCCTTGGAGACAAGCCGGCTGGAGTCCGAAGTATTGAATGTCGACGCAATTGGAGTTTTCCATCGTCATTAGAAGGCCCTGAACTTTACAATTAACTATCATTTTTGCGTCGGATTCGAAAATCTAGACTCACAGGAGAACGACCATAAGGTGCCCGAGGCAGCAACAGACCCTTGGAGACAAGTCGGCTGGAGGCCGATGGATTGAATCTTGACGCAATTTGAGTGTTCCATCGGCATTAGGAGGCCCTGAACGTTACAATTAACTATCAGTTTCGCGTCGGATTCGAAAACTAGGCTCACAGAAGACGGACCACATGGAGCCCGAGGCAGCAATATCCCCTTGTAGACAAGTCGGCTGGAGGAAGTTGTATTGACTCGCGACGCAATTTGAGTGTTCCATCGTCATTACGAGGCCCTAAGCATTACATTTAACTATCAGTTTTGCGTCGGATTCTAAAATCTAGACTCACAGGAGGACGACCATACGGTGCCCAAGGCAACAATACACCCTTGGAGACAAGTCGGCTGGTGGACGATGTATTGGATCGCGGCGCAATTTGAGTGTTCCATCATCATTAGGAGGCCCTGAATGTTACAATTAACTAACAGTTTTTCGTCGGATTCGAAAATCTAGACTCACAGCAGACGGACCATTTGGTGCCCGAGGCAGCAATATACCCTTGGAGACAAATCGGCTGGAGGACGATGTATTGAATCTCGACGCAATTTTAGTCTTCTATCGTCATTAGGAGGCCCTGAACGTTACTATTCACTATCATTTTTGCGTCGGATTCGCAAATCTAGACTCACAGGAGAAGGATCATATGGTGCCCGAGACAGTAATACCCCCTTGGAGACAAGACGGCTGGAGGACGATGTATTGAATCTCGACGCAATTTGAGTGTTCCATCGTCATTGCAAGGCCCTGAACGTTACAATTAAATATCATTTTTGCGTCGGATTCGAAAATCTAGACTCACAGGAGAAGGATCATATTGTGCCCGAGACAGCCCGAGACAAGTCGGCTGGAGGCCGATGTATTGAATCTCGACGCAATTTGAGTGTTCCATCGGCATTAGGAGTCCCTGAACGTTACAATTAACTATCATTTTTGCGTCGGATTCGATAATCTAAACCCACAGGAGATACCATAATGTGCCCGAGGCAGCAACAGACCCTTGGACACAAGTCCGCTGGAGGCCGGTGTATTGAATCTCGACGCAATTTGAGTGTTCCATCGTCATTACAAGCCCCTGAACGTTACAATTAACTATCATTTTTGCGTCGGATTCGAAAATCTAGACTCACAGGAGAACGCCCATAAGGTGCCCGAGACAGCAATATCCCCTTGGAGACAAGTCCGCTGGGGGCCGATGCATTGAATCTCGACGCAAATTGAGTGTTCCATCGTCATTAGGAGGCCCTGAACCTTACAATTAACTATCAGTTTCGCGTCGGATTCGAAAATCTAGACTCACAGAAGACGGACCACATGGAGCCCGAGGCAGCAATATCCCCTTGTAGACAAGCTGGCTGGAGGAAGTTGTATTGACTCGCGACGCAATTTGAGTGTTCCATCGGCATTAGGAGGCCCTGAGCATTACATTTAACTATCAGTTTTGCGTCGGATTCTAAAATCTAGACTCACAGGAGGACGACCATACGGTGCCCAAGGCAACAATACACCCTTGGAGACAAGTCGGCTGGAGGACGATGTATTGGATCGCGACGGAATTTGAGTGTTCCATCATCATTAGGAGGCCCTGAATGTTACAATTAACTATCAGTTTTTCGTCGGATTCGAAAATCTAGACTCACAGCAGACGGACCATTTGGTGCCCGAGGCAGCAATATACCCTTGGAGACAAATCGGCTGGAGGACGATGTATTGAATCTCGACGCAATTTTAGTCTTCTATCGTCATTAGGAGGCCCTGAACGTTACTATTCACTATCATTTTTGCGTCGGATTCGCAAATCTAGACTCACAGGAGAAGGATCATATGGTGCCCGAGACAGTAATACCCCCTTGGAGACAAAACGGCTGGAGGACGATGTATTGAATCTCGACGCAATTTGAGTGTTCCATCGTCATTACAAGGCCCTGAACGTTACAATTAAATATCTTTTTTGCGTCGGATTCGAAAATCTAGACTCACAGGAGAAGGATCATATTGTGCCCGAGACAGCCCGAGACAAGTCGGCTGGAGGCCGATGTATTGAATCTCGACGCAATTTGAGTGTTCCATCGGCATTAGGAGGCCCTGAACGTTACAATTAAATATCATTTTTGCGTCGGATTCGATAATCTAGACTCACAGGAGAAGGATCATATTATGCCCGAGACAGCAATATCCCCTTGGAGACAAGTCGGCTGGAGGCCGATGTATTGTATCTCGACGCAATTTGAGTACTCCATCGTCATTACAAGCCCCTGAACGTTACAATTAACTATAATTTTTGCGTCGGATTCGAAAATCTAGACTCACAGGACAAGGATCATATTATGCCCGAGACAGCAGTATCCCCTTGGAGACAAGTCGGCTGGAGGCCGATGTATTGAATCTCGACGCAATTTGAGTGTTCCATCGTCATTAGGAGGCACTGAACGTTACTATTCACTATCATTTTTGCGTCGGATTCGAAAATCTAGACTCGCAGGAGAAGGATCAAATGGTGCCCGAGACAGCAATATCCCCTTGGAGACAAGTCGGCTGGAGGCCGATGTATTGAATCTCGACGCAATTTGAGTGTTCCATCGGCATTAGGAGGCCCTGAACGTTACAATTAACTATCATTTTTGCGTCGGATTCGATAATCTAAACCCACAGGAGAACGACCATAAGGTGCCCGAGGCAGCAACAGACCCTTGGAGACAAGTCCGCTGGAGGCCGATGTATTGAATCTCGACGCAATTTGAGTGTTCCATCGTCATTACAAGGCCCTGAACGTTACAATTAACTATCATTTTTGCGTCGGATTCGAAAATCTAGACTCACAGGCGAACGAGCATAAGGTGCCCGAGGCAGCAATAGACCCTTGGAGACAAGTCGGCTGGAGGCCGATATATTGAATCTCGACGCAATTTGAGTGTTCCATCGGCATTAGGAGGCCCTGAACGTTACAATTAACTATCATTTATGCGTCGGATTCGATAATCTAAACTCACAGGAGAACGACCATAAGGTGCCCGAGGCAGCAATAGACCCTTGGAGACAAGCTGGCTGGAGGCCGATGTATTGAATCTCGACGCAATTGAAGTTTTCCATCGTCATTAGAAGGCCCTGAACGTTACAATTAAATATCATTTTTGCGTCGGATTCGAAAATCTAGACTCACAGGAGAACGACCATAAGGTGCCCGAGGCAGCAATAGACCCTTGGAGACAAGTCGGCTGGAGGCCGATGTATTGAATCTTGACGCAATTTGAGTGTTCCATCGGCATTAGGAGGCCCTGAACGTTACAATTAACTATCATTTTTGCGTCGGATTCGAAAATCTAGACTCACAGGAGAACGCCCATAAGGTGCCCGAGACAGCAATATCCCCTTGGAGACAAGTCCGCTGGAGGCCGATGTATTGAATCTCGACGCAAATTGAGTGTTCCATCGTCATTAGGAGGCCCTGAACCTTACAATTAACTATCAGTTTCGCGTCGGATTCGAAAATCTAGACTCACAGAAGACGGACCACATGGAGCCCGAGGCAGCAATATCCCCTTGTAGACAAGTCGGCTGGAGGAAGTTGTATTGACTCGCGACGCAATTTGAGTGTTCCATCGTCATTACGAGGCCCTGAGCATTACATTTAACTATCAGTTTTGCGTCGGATTCTAAAATCTAGACTCACAGGAGAACGACCATACGGTGCCCAAGGCAACAATACACCCTTGGAGACAAGTCGGCTGGAGGACGATGTATTGGATCGCGACGCAATTTGAGTGTTCCATCGTCATTAGGAGGCCCTGAATGTTACAATTAACTATCAGTTTTTCGTCGGATTCGAAAATCTAGACTCACAGCAGACGGACCATTTGGTGCCCGAGGCAGCAATATACCCTTGGAGACAAATCGGCTGGAGGACGATGTATTGAATCTCGACGCAATTTGAGTGTTCCATCGTCATTACAAGGCCCTGAACGTTACAATTAAATATCATTTTTGCGTCGGATTCGAAAATCTAGACTCACAGGAGAACGACCATAAGGTACCCGAGGCAGCAATAGACCCTTGGAGACAAGTCGGCTGGAGGCTGATATATTGAATCTCGACGCAATTTGAGTGTTCCATCGGCATTAGGAGGCCCTGAACGTTACTATTCACTATCATTTTTGCGTCGGATTCGAAAATCTAGACTCACAGGAGAAGGATCAAATGGTGCCCGAGACAGCAATATCCCCTTGGAGACAAGTCGGCCGGAGGCCGATGTATTGAATCTCGACGCAATTTGAGTGTTCCATCGGCATTAGGAGGCCCTGAACGTTACAATTAACTATCATTTTTGCGTCGGATTCGATAATCTAAACCCACAGGAGAACGACCATAAGGTGCCCGAGGCAGCAACAGACCCTTGGAGACAAGTCCGCTGGAGGCCGATGTATTGAATCTCGACGCAATTTGAGTGTTCCATCGTCATTACAAGGCCCTGAACGTTACAATTAACTATCATTTTTGCGTCGGATTCGAAAATCTAGACTCACAGGAGAACGACCATAAGGTGCCCGAGGCAGCAATAGACCCTTGGAGACAAGCTGGCTGGAGGCCGATGTATTGAATCTCGACGCAATTGGAGTTTTCCATCGTCATTAGAAGGCCCTGAGCGTTACAATTAAATATCATTTTTGCGTCGGATTCGAAAATCTAGACTCACAGGAGAACGACCATAAGGTGCCCGAGGCAGCAATAGACCCTTGGAGACAAGTCGGCTGGAGGCCGATGTATTGAATCTTGACGCAATTTGAGTGTTCCATCGGCATTAGGAGGCCCTGAACGTTACAATTAACTATCATTTTTGCGTCGGATTCGAAAATCTAGACTCACAGGAGAACGCCCATAAGGTGCCCGAGGCAGCAATATCCCCTTGGAGACAAGTCCGCTGGAGGCCGATGTATTGAATCTCGACGCAATTTGAGTGTTCCATCGTCATTACAAGGCCCTGAACGTTACGATTAAATATCATTTTTGCGTCGGATTCGAAAATCTAGACTCACAGGAGAAGGATCATATTGTGCCCGAGGCAGCCCGAGACAAGTCGGCTGGAGGCCGATGTATTGAATCTCGACGCGATTTGAGTGTTCCATCGGCATTAGGAGGCCCTGAACGTTACAATTAACTATCATTTTTGCGTCGGATTCGATAATCTAAACTCACAGGAGAACGACCATAAGGTGATCGAGGCAGCAATAGACCCTTGGAGACAAGTCGGCTGGAGGCCGATGTATTGAATCTCGACGCAATTTGAGTGTTCCATCGGCATTAGGAGTCCCTGAACGTTACAATTAAGTATCATTTTTGCGTCGGATTCGATAATCTAAACTCACAGGAGAACGACCATAAGGTGCCCGAGGCAGCAACAGACCCTTGGACACAAGTCCGCTGGAGGCCGATGTATTGAACCTCGACGCAATTTGAGTGTTCCATCGTCATTACAAGCCCCTGAACGTTACAATTAACTATCATTTTTGCGTCGGATTCGAAAATCTAGACTCACAGGAGAACGCCCATAAGGTGCCCGAGGCAGCAATAGACCCTTGGAGACAAGTCGGCTGGAGGAAGTTGTATTGACTCGCGACCCAATTTGAGTGTTCCATCGTCATTACGAGGCCCTGAGCATTACATTTAACTATCAGTTTCGCGTCGGATTCTAAAATCTAGACTCACAGGAGAACGACCATACGGTGCCCGAGGCAGCAATAGACCCTTGGAGACAAATCGGCTGGAGGACGATGTATTGAATCTCGACGCAATTTGAGAGTTCCACCGTGATTAGGAGGCCCTGAATGTTACAATTAACTATAATTTTTGCTTCGGATTCGAAAATCTAGACTCACAGGAGAACGACCATAAGGTGCCCCAGGCAGCAATTGACACTTGGAGACAAGTCGGCTGGAGTACGATGTATTGAATCTCGACGCAATTTGAGTGTTCCATCGTCATTAGAAGGCCCTGAACGTTACAATTAACTATCATTTTTGCGTCGGATTCGATAATCTAAACCCACAGGAGAACGACCATAAGGTGCCCGAGGCAGCAACAGACCCTTGGAGACAAGTCCGCTTGAGGCCGATGTATTGAATCTCGACGCAATTTGAGTGTTCCATCGTCATTACAAGGCCCTGAAAGTTACAATTAACTATCATTTTTGCGTCGGATTCGAAAATCTAGACTCACAGGAGAACGACCATAAGGTGCCCGAGGCAGCAATAGACCCTTGGAGACAAGCCGGCTGGAGGCCGATGTATTGAATCTCGACGCGATTGGAGTTTTCCATCGTCATTAGAAGGCCCTGAACTTTACAATTAACTATCATTTTTGCGTCGGATTCGAAAATCTAGACTCACAGGAGAACGACCATAAGGTGCCCGAGGCAGCAACAGACCCTTGGAGACAAGTCGGCTAGAGGCCGATGTATTGAATCTTGACGCAATTTGAGTGTTCCATCGTCATTAGGAGGCCCTGAACGTTACTATTCACTATCATTTTTGCGTCGGATTCGAAAATCTAGACTCACAGGAGAAGGATCATATTGTGCCCGAGGCAGCCCGAGACAAGTCGGCTGGAGGCCGATGTATTGAATCTCGACGCGATTTGAGTGTTCCATCGGCATTAGGAGGCCCTGAACGTTAGAATTAACTATCATTTTTGCGTCGGATTCGATAATCTAAACTCACAGGAGAACGACCATAAGGTGCCCGAGGCAGCAATAGACCCTTGGAGACAAGTCAGCTGGAGGCCGATGTATTGAATCTCGACGCAATTTGAGTGTTCCATCGGCATTAGGAGTCCCTGAACGTTACAATTAAGTATCATTTTTGCGTCGGATTCGATAATCTAGACTCACAGGAGAACGACCATAAGGTGCCCGAGGCAGCAATAGACCCTTGG
Organism: Schistocerca serialis cubense; assembly: GCF_023864345.2. Taxonomy (NCBI): domain Eukaryota; kingdom Metazoa; phylum Arthropoda; class Insecta; order Orthoptera; family Acrididae; genus Schistocerca; species Schistocerca serialis. The sequence goes on from NW_026047583.1 coordinate 60,023,366, forward strand.
AGACAAGTCGGCTGGAGGCCGATATATTGAATCTCGACGCAATTTGAGTGTTCCATCGGCATTAGGAGGCCCTGAACGTTACTATTCACTATCATTTTTGCGTCGGATTCGAAAATCTAGACTCACAGGAGAAGGATCAAATGGTGCCCGAGACAGCAATATCCCCTTGGAGACAAGTCGGCCGGAGGCCGATGTATTGAATCTCGACGCAATTTGAGTGTTCCATCGGCATTAGGAGGCCCTGAACGTTACAATTAACTATCATTTTTGCGTCGGATTCGATAATCTAAACCCACAGGAGAACGACCATAAGGTGCCCGAGGCAGCAACAGACCCTTGGAGACAAGTCCGCTGGAGGCCGATGTATTGAATCTCGACGCAATTTGAGTGTTCCATCGTCATTACAAGGCCCTGAACGTTACAATTAACTATCATTTTTGCGTCGGATTCGAAAATCTAGACTCACAGGAGAACGACCATAAGGTGCCCGAGGCAGCAATAGACCCTTGGAGACAAGCTGGCTGGAGGCCGATGTATTGAATCTCGACGCAATTGGAGTTTTCCATCGTCATTAGAAGGCCCTGAGCGTTACAATTAAATATCATTTTTGCGTCGGATTCGAAAATCTAGACTCACAGGAGAACGACCATAAGGTGCCCGAGGCAGCAATAGACCCTTGGAGACAAGTCGGCTGGAGGCCGATGTATTGAATCTTGACGCAATTTGAGTGTTCCATCGGCATTAGGAGGCCCTGAACGTTACAATTAACTATCATTTTTGCGTCGGATTCGAAAATCTAGACTCACAGGAGAACGCCCATACGGTGCCCGAGGCAGCAATATCCCCTTGGAGACAAGTCCGCTGGAGGCCGATGTATTGAATCTCGACGCAATTTGAGTGTTCCATCGTCATTACAAGGCCCTGAACGTTACAATTAAATATCATTTTTGCGTCGGATTCGAAAATCTAGACTCACAGGAGAAAGATCATATTGTGCCCGAGGCAGCCCGAGACAAGTCGGCTGGAGGCCGATGTATTGAATCTCGACGCGATTTGAGTGTTCCATCGGCATTAGGAGGCCCTGAACGTTACAATTAACTATCATTTTTGCGTCGGATTCGATAATCTAAACTCACAGGAGAACGACCATAAGGTGCCCGAGGCAGCAATAGACCCTTGCAGACAAGTCGGCTGGAGGCCGATGTATTGAATCTCGACGCAATTTGAGTGTTCCATCGGCATTAGGAGTCCCTGAACGTTACAATTAAGTATCATTTTTGCGTCGGATTCGATAATCTAACTCACAGGAGAACGACCATAAGGTGCCCGAGGCAGCAACAGACCCTTGGACACAAGTCCGCTGGAGGCCGATGTATTGAATCTCGACGCAATTTGAGTGTTCCATCGTCATTACAAGCCCCTGAACGTTACAATTAACTATCAATTTTGCGTCGGATTCGAAAATCTAGACTCACAGGAGAACGACCATAAGGTGCCCGAGGCAGCAATAGACCCTTGGAGACAAATCGGCTGGAGGCCGATGTATTGAATCTCGACGCAATTTGAGTGTTCCATAGGCATTAGGAGGCCCTGAACGTTACAATTAACTATCATTTTTGCGTCGGATTCGATAATCTAAACTCACAGGAGAACGACCATAAGGTGCCCGAGGCAGCAATAGATCCTTGGAGACAAGCCGGCTGGAGGCCGATGTATTGAATCTCGACGCAATTGGAGTTTTCCATCGTCATTAGAAGCCCCTGAACGTTACAATTAACTATCATTTTTGCGTCGGATTCGAAAATCTAGACTCACAGGAGAACGACCTTAAGGTGCCCGAGGCAGCAATAGACCCTTGGAGACAAGTCGGCTGGAGGAAGTTGTATTGACTCGCGACCCAATTTGAGTGTTCCATCGTCATTACGAGGCCCTGAGCATTACATTTAACTATCAGTTTCGCGTCGGATTCTAAAATCTAGACTCACAGGAGAACGACCATACGGTGCCCGAGGCAGCAATAGACCCTTGGAGACAAATCGGCTGGAGGACGATGTATTGAATCTCGACGCAATTTGAGAGTTCCACCGTGATTAGGAGGCCCTGAATGTTACAATTAACTATAATTTTTGCTTCGGATTCGAAAATCTAGACTCACAGGAGAACGACCATAAGGTGCCCCAGGCAGCAATTGACACTTGGAGACAAGTCGGCTGGAGTACGATGTATTGAATCTCGACGCAATTTGAGTGTTCCATCGGCATTAGGAGGCCCTGAACGTTACAATTAACTATCATTTTTGCGTCGGATTCGATAATCTAAACCCACAGGAGAACGACCATAAGGTGCCCGAGGCAGCAACAGACCCTTGGAGACAAGTCCGCTGGAGGCCGATGTATTGAATCTCGACGCAATTTGAGTGTTCCATCGTCATTACAAGGCCCTGAACGTTACAATTAACTATCATTTTTGCGTCGGATTCGAAAATCTAGACTCACAGGAGAACGACCATAAGGTGCCCGAGGCAGCAATAGACCCTTGGAGACAAGCTGGCTGGAGGCCGATGTATTGAATCTCGACGCAATTGGAGTTTTCCATCGTCATTAGAAGGCCCTGAGCGTTACAATTAAATATCATTTTTGCGTCGGATTCGAAAATCTAGACTCACAGGAGAACGACCATAAGGTGCCCGAGGCAGCAATAGACCCTTGGAGACAAGTCGGCTGGAGGCCGATGTATTGAATCTTGACGCAATTTGAGTGTTCCATCGGCATTAGGAGGCCCTGAACGTTACAATTAACTATCATTTTTGCGTCGGATTCGAAAATCTAGACTCACAGGAGAACGCCCATACGGTGCCCGAGGCAGCAATATCCCCTTGGAGACAAGTCCGCTGGAGGCCGATGTATTGAATCTCGACGCAATTTGAGTGTTCCATCGTCATTACAAGGCCCTGAACGTTACAATTAAATATCATTTTTGCGTCGGATTCGAAAATCTAGACTCACAGGAGAAAGATCATAGTGTGCCCGAGGCAGCCCGAGACAAGTCGGCTGGAGGCCGATGTATTGAATCTCGACGCGATTTGAGTGTTCCATCGGCATTAGGAGGCCCTGAACGTTACAATTAACTATCATTTTTGCGTCGGATTCGATAATCTAAACTCACAGGAGAACGACCATAAGGTGCCCGAGGCAGCAATAGACCCTTGCAGACAAGTCGGCTGGAGGCCGATGTATTGAATCTCGACGCAATTTGAGTGTTCCATCGGCATTAGGAGTCCCTGAACGTTACAATTAAGTATCATTTTTGCGTCGGATTCGATAATCTAACTCACAGGAGAACGACCATAAGGTGCCCGAGGCAGCAACAGACCCTTGGACACAAGTCCGCTGGAGGCCGATGTATTGAATCTCGACGCAATTTGAGTGTTCCATCGTCATTACAAGCCCCTGAACGTTACAATTAACTATCAATTTTGCGTCGGATTCGAAAATCTAGACTCACAGGAGAACGACCATAAGGTGCCCGAGGCAGCAATAGACCCTTGGAGACAAATCGGCTGGAGGCCGATGTATTGAATCTCGACGCAATTTGAGTGTTCCATAGGCATTAGGAGGCCCTGAACGTTACAATTAACTATCATTTTTGCGTCGGATTCGATAATCTAAACTCACAGGAGAACGACCATAAGGTGCCCGAGGCAGCAATAGATCCTTGGAGACAAGCCGGCTGGAGGCCGATGTATTGAATCTCGACGCAATTGGAGTTTTCCATCGTCATTAGAAGCCCCTGAACGTTACAATTAACTATCATTTTTGCGTCGGATTCGAAAATCTAGACTCACAGGAGAACGACCATAAGGTGCCCGAGGCAGCAATAGACCCTTGGAGACAAGTCGGCTGGAGGAAGTTGTATTGACTCGCGACCCAATTTGAGTGTTCCATCGTCATTACGAGGCCCTGAGCATTACATTTAACTATCAGTTTCGCGTCGGATTCTAAAATCTAGACTCACAGGAGAACGACCATACGGTGCCCGAGGCAGCAATAGACCCTTGGAGACAAATCGGCTGGAGGACGATGTATTGAATCTCGACGCAATTTGAGAGTTCCACCGTGATTAGGAGGCCCTGAATGTTACAATTAACTATAATTTTTGCTTCGGATTCGAAAATCTAGACTCACAGGAGAACGACCATAAGGTGCCCCAGGCAGCAATTGACACTTGGAGACAAGTCGGCTGGAGTACGATGTATTGAATCTCGACGCAATTTGAGTGTTCCATCGTCATTAGAAGGCCCTGAACGTTACAATTAACTATCATTTTTGCGTCGGATTCGAAAATCTAGACTCACAGGAGAACGACCATAAGGTGCCCGAGGCAGCAATAGACCCTTCGAGACGAGTCGGCTGGAGGCCGATGTATTGAATCTCGACGCAATTTGAGTGTTCCATCGGCATTAGGAGGCCCTGAACGTTACAATTAACTATCATTTATGCGTCGGATTCGATAATCTAAACTCACAGGAGAACGACCATAAGGTGCCCGAGGCAGCAATAGACCCTTGGAGACAAGCCGGCTGGAGGCCGATGTATTGAATCTCGACGCAATTGGAGTTTTCCATCGTCATTAGAAGGCCCTGAACTTTACAATTAACTATCATTTTTGCGTCGGATTCGAAAATCTAGACTCACAGGAGAACGACCATAAGGTGCCCGAGGCAGCAACAGACCCTTGGAGACAAGTCGGCTAGAGGCCGATGTATTGAATCTTGACGCAATTTGAGTGTTCCATCGGCATTAGGAGGCCCTGAACGTTACAATTAACTATCATTTTTGCGTCGGATTCGAAAATCTAGAGTCACAGGTGAACGCCCATAAGGTGCCCGAGACAGCAATATCCCCTTGGAGACAAGTCCGCTGGGGGCCGATGTATTGAATCTCGACGCAAATTGAGTGTTCCATCGTCTTTAGGAGACCCTGAACCTTACAATTAACTATCAGTTTCGCGTCGGATTCGAAAATCTAGACTCACAGAAGACGGACCACATGGAGCACGAGGCAGCATTATCCCCTCGTAGACAAGTCGGCTGGAGGAAGTTGTATCGACTCGCGACGCAATTTGAGTGTTCCATCGTCATTACGAGGCCCTGAGCATTACATTTAACTATCAGTTTTGCGTCGGATTCTAAAATCTAGACTCACAGGAGGACGACCATACGGTGCCCAAGGCAACAATACACCCTTGGAGACAAGTCGGCTGGTGGACGATGTATTGGATCGCGACGCAATTTGAGTGTTCCATCATCATTAGGAGGCCCTGAATGTTACAATTAACTATCAGTTTTTCGTCGGATTCGAAAATCTAGACTCACAGCAGACGGACCATTTGGTGCCCGAGGCAGCAATATACCCTTGGAGACAAATCGGCTGGAGGACGATGTATTGAATCTCGACGCAATTTTAGTCTTCTATCGTCATTAGGAGGCCCTGAACGTTACTATTCACTATCGTTTTTGCGTCGGATTCGCAAATCTAGTCTCACAGGAGAAGGATCATATGGTGCCCGAGACAGTAATACCCCCTTGGAGACAAGACGGCTGGAGGACGATGTATTGAATCTCGACGCAATTTGAGTGTTCCATCGTCATTACAAGGCCCTGAACGTTACAATTAAATATCATTTTTGCGTCGGATTCGAAAATCTAGACTCACAGGAGAAGGATCATATTGTGCCCGAGACAGCCCGAGACAAGTCGGCTGGAGGCCGATGTATTGAATCTCGACGCGATTTGAGTGTTCCATCGGCATTAGGAGGCCCTGAACGTTACAATTAACTATCATTTTTGCGTCGGATTCGATAATCTAAACTCACAGGAGAACGACCATAAGGTGCCCGAGGCAGCAAAAGACCCTTGTGACAAGTCGGCTGGAGGCCGATGTATTGAATCTCGACGCAATTTGAGTGTTCCATCGGCATTAGGAGTCCCTGAACGTTACAATTAACTATCATTTTTGCGTCGGATTCGATAATCTAAACTCACAGGAGATACCATAAGGTGCCCGAGGCAGCAACAGACCCTTGGACACAAGTCCGCTGGAGGCCGATGTATTGAATCTCGACGCAATTTGAGTGTTCCATCGTCATTACAAGCCCCTGAACGTTACAATTAAATATCATTTTTGCGTCGGATTCGAAAATCTAGACTCACAGGAGAAGGATCATATTGTGCCCGAGACAGCCCGAGACAAGTCGGCTGGAGGCCGATGTATTGAATCTCGACGCGATTTGAGTTGTCCATCGGCATTAGGAGGCCCTGAACGTTACAATTAACTATCATTTTTGCGTCGGATTCGATAATCTAAACTCACAGGAGAACGACCATAAGGTGCCCGAGGCAGCAATAGACCCTTGGAGACAAGTCTTCTGGAGGCCGATGTATTGAATCTCGACGCAATTTGAGTGTTCCATCGGCATTAGGATTCCCTGAACGTTACAATTAACTATCGTTTTTGCGTCGGATTCGATAATCTAAACTCACAGGAGATACCATAAGGTGCCCGAGGCAGCAACAGACCCTTGGACACAAGTCCGCTGGAGGCCGAAGTATTGAATCTCGACGCAATTTGAGTCATCCATCGTCATTAGAAGGCCCTGAACGTTACAATTAAATATCATTTTTGCGTCGGATTCGAAAATCTAGACTCACAGGAGAAGGATCATATTGTGCCCGAGACAGCCCGAGACAAGTCGGCTGGAGGCCGATGTATTGAATCTCGACGCGATTTGAGTGTTCCATCGGCATTAGGAGGCCCTGAACGTTACAATTAACTATCATTTTTGCGTCGGATTCGATAATCTAAACTCACAGGAGAACGACCATAAGGTCCCCGAGGTCCTTGGAGACAAGCCGGCTGGAGGCCGATGTATTGAATCTCGACGCAATTGGAGTTTTCCATCGTCATTAGAAGGCCCTGAACGTTACAATTAACTATCATTTTTGCGTCGGATTCGAAAATCTAGACTCACAGGAGAACGACCATAAGGTGCCCGAGGCAGCAATAGACCCTTGGAGACAAATCGGCTGGAGGACGATGTATTGAATCTCGACGCAATTTGAAAGTTCCATCGTGATTAGGAGGCCCTGAATGTGACAATTAACTATCATTTTTGCGTCGGATTCGAAAATCTAGACTCACAGGAGAACGACCATAAGCTGCCCCAGGCAGCAATTGACACTTGGAGACAAGTCGGCTGGAGTACGATGTATTGAATCTCGACGCAATTTGAGTGTTCCATCGTCATTAGAAGGCCCTGAACGTTACAATTAACTATCATTTTTGCGTCGGATTCGAAAATCTAGACTCAGAGGAGAAGGATCATATTATGCCCGAGACAGCAATATCCCCTTGGAGACAAGTCGGCTGGAGGCCGATGTATTGAATCTCGACGCAATTTGAGTGTTCCATCGTCATTAGGAGGCCCTGAACGTTACTATTCACTATCATTTTTGCGTCGGATTCGAAAATCTAGACTCACAGGAGAAGGATCAAATGGTGCCCGAGACAGCAATATCCCCTTGGAGACAAGTCGGCTGGAGGCCGATGTATTGAATCTCGACGCAATTTGAGTGTTCCATCGGCATTAGGAGGCCCTGAACGTTACAATTAACTATCATTTTTGCGTCGGATTCGAAAATCTAGACTCACAGGAGAAGGATCATATTATGCCTGAGACAGCAATATCCCCTTGGAGACAAGTCGGCTGGAGGCCGATGTATTGAATCTCGACGCAATTTGAGTGTTCCATCCTCATTAGGAGGCCCTGAACGTTACTATTCACTATCATTTCTGCGTCGGATTCGATAATCTAAACTCACAGGAGAACGACCATAAGGTGCCCGAGGCAGCAACAGACCCTTGGAGACAAGTCCGCTGGAGGCCGATGTATTGAATCTCGACGCAATTTGAGTGTTCCATCGTCATTACAAGGCCCTGAACGTTACAATTAACTATCATTTTTGCGTCGGATTCGAAAATCTAGACTCACAGGAGAACGACCATAAGGTGCCCGAGGCAGCAATAGACCCTTGGGTACAAGTCGGCTGGAGGACGATGTATTGAATCTCGACGAAATTTGAGAGTTCCATCGTCATTAGGAGGCCCTGAACGTTACAATTAACTATCATTTTTGCGTCGGATTCGAAAATCTAGACTCACAGGAGAACGACCATAAGGTGCCCGATGCAGCAATATCCCCTTGGAGACCAGTCCGCTGGAGGCCGATGTATTGAATCGCGACGCAATTTGAGTGTTCCATCGTCATTAGGAGGCCCTAAACCTTACAATTAACTATCATTTTAGCGTCGGATTCGAAAATCTACTAACAGGAGAAGGATCATATGGTGCATGAGACTGCAATATCCCCTTGGATACAAGTCGACTGGAGGTCGATGTATTGACTCTCGACGCAATTTGAGTGTTCCATCGTCTTTAGCAGGCCCTGAACGTTACAATTAACTATCATTTATGGGTCGGATTCGAAAATCTACTCACAGGAGAAGTTCACAAGGTGCTCGAGGCAGCAATGGACTCTTGGAGACAAGTCGGCTGGAAACCGATGTATTGATTCTTGACGCAATTTGAGTGTTCCATCGTCATTAGGAGGCCCTGAACGTTACAATTAACAATCATTTTAGCGTCGGATACGAAAATCTACTCACAGGAGAAGTTCATACGGTGCTCGAGACAGCAATATCCCCTTGGAGACAAGTCCGCTGGAGGCCGATGTACTGAATCTCGACGCACTTTGAGTGTTCCTTCGTCATTAGGAGGCCCTGAATCTTGCAATTAACTATCATTTTTGGGTCGGATTCGAAAATCTAGACTTACAAGAGAACGTCCATAAGGTGCCCGAGGCAGCATTAGACCCTTGGAGACAAGTCGGCTGGAGGACGATGTATTGGCTCGCGACGCAATTTGAGTGTTCCATCGTCATTAGGAGGCCCTGAATGTTACAATTAACTATCAGTTTTTCGTCGGATTCGAAAATCTAGACTCACAGCAGACGGACTATTTAGTGCCCGAGGCAGCGATATCCCATTGGAGACAAATCGGCTGGAGGACGATGTATTGAATCTCGACGCAATTTGAGTCTTCTATCGTCATTAGGAGGCCCTGAACGTTACTATTCACTATCATTTTTGCGTCGGATTCGAAAATCTAGACTCACAGGAGAAGGATCATATGGTGCCCGAGACAGTAATACCCCTTGGAGACAAGACGGCTGTAGGCCGATGTATTGATTCTCGACGCAATTTGAGTGTTATATCGGCATTAGGAGGCCCTGAACGTTACAATTAACTATCATTTTTGCGTCGGATTCGAAAATCTAGACTCACAGGAGAACGACCATAAGGTGCCCGAGGCAGCAATAGACCCTTGGAGAGAAGTCGGCTGGAGGCCGATGTATCGAATCTCGACGCAATTTGAGTGTTCCATCGTCATTACAAGTCCCTGAACGTTACATTTAACTATCAGTTTTCCGTCGGATTCTAAAATCTAGACTTACAAGAGAACGACCATAAGGTGCCCGAGGCAGCAATAGACCCTTGGAGACAAGTCGGCTGAAGGACGATATATTGAATCTCGACGCAATTTGAGTCTTCCATCGTCATTACAAGGCCCTGAACGTCACAATTAACTATCATTTATGCGTCGGATTCGAAAATGTACTCACAGGAGAAGTTTATACGGTGCTCGATGCAGCAATAGACACTTGGAGACAAGTCGGCTGGAAACCGATGTATTGAATCTCGACGCAATTTGAGTGTTCCATCGGCATTAGGAGGCCCTGAACGTTACAATTAACTATCATTTTAGCGTCGGATTCGAAAATCTACTCACAGGAGAAGTTCATACGGTGCTCGAGACAGCAATATCCCCTTGGAGACAAGTCCGCTGGAGGCCGATGTATTGAATCTCGACGCAATTTGAGTGTTCCTTCGTCATTAGGAGGCCCTGACCCTTGCAATTAACTAACATTTTTGCGTCGGATTCGAAAATCTAGACCTACAAGAGAACGACCATAAGGTGCCCGAGGCAGCAATAGACCCTTGGAGACAAGTCGGCTGGAGGACGATGTATTGAATCTCGACGCAATTTGAGTGTTCCATCGTCATTAGAAGGCCCTGAACGTTACAATTAACTATCACTTTCGCGTCGGATTCGGAAATCTAGACTCACAGGAGATGGATCATATTGTGCCCGAGACAGCAATATCCCATTGGAGAAAAGTCGGCTGGAGGCCGATGTATTGAATCTCGACGCAATTTGAGTTTTCCATCGTCATTAGGAGGCCCTAAACGTTACAATTAACTATCACTTTCGCGTCGGATTCGAAATTCTAGACTCACAGGAGACGGACCACATGGAGCCCGAGGGAGCAATATCCCCTTGGAGACAAGTCGAGTGGAGGTCGATGTATTGAATCTCGACGCAATTTGAGTGTTCCATCGGCATTAGGAGGCCCTGAACGTTACAATTAACAATCATTTTAGCTTCGGATTCGAAAATCTACTCACAGGAGAAGTTCATACGGTGCTCGAGACAGCAATATCCCCTTGGAGATAAGTCCGCTGGAGGCCGATGTATTGAATCTCGACGCAATTTGAGTGTTCCATCGGCATTAGGAGGCCCTGAACGTTACAATTAACTATCATTTTACCGTCGGATTCGATAATCTAAACTCACAGGAGAACGACCATAAGGTGCCCTAGGCAGCAACAGACCCTTGGAGACAAGTCCGCTGGAGGCCGATGTATTGAATCTCGACGGAATTTGAGTGATCCATCGTCATTACAAGGCCCTGAACGTTACAAATAACTATCATTTTTGCGTCGGATTCTAAAATCTAGACTCACAGGAGAACGACCATAACGTGCCCGAGGCAGCAATAGACCCTTGGAGACAAGTCGGCTGGAGGCCGATGTATCGAATCTCGACGCAATTTGAGTGTTCCATCGTCATTACAAGGCCCTGAAAGTTACATTTAACTATCAGTTTTGCGTCGGATTCTAAAATCTAGACTCACAGGAGAACGACCATACGGTGCCCGAGGCAGCAATAGACCCTTGGAGACAAGTCGGCTGGAGGACGATGTATTGAATCTCGACGCAATTTGAGAGTTCCATCGTCATTAGGAAGCTTTGAACGTTACAATTAACTATCATTTTTGCGTCGGATTCGAAAATCTAGACTTACAAGAGAACGACCATAAGGTGCCCGAGACAGCATTAGACCCTTGGAGACAAGTCGGCTGGAGTACGATGTATTGGATCGCGACGCAATTTGAGTGTTCCATCGTCATTAGGAGGCCTTGAATGTTACTTTTAACTATCAGTTTTTCGTCGGATTCGAAAATCTAGACTCACAGCAGACGGACCATTTAGTGCCCGAGGCTGCGATATCCCCTTGGAGACAAATCGGCGGGAGGACGATGTATTGAATCTCGACGCAATTTGAGTCTTCTATCGTCATTAGGAGACCCTGAACGTTACTATTCACTATAATTTTTGCGTCGAATTCGAAAATCTAGACTCACAGGAGAAGGATCAAATGGTGCCCGAGACAGCAATATCCCCTTGGAGACAAGTCGGCTGGAGGCCGATGTATTGAATCTCGACGCAATTTGAGTGTTCCATCAGCATTAGGAGGCCCTGAACTTTACAATTAACTATCTTTTTTGCGTCGGATTCGAAAATCTAGACTCAGAGGAGAAGGATCATATTATGCCCGAGACAGCAATATCCCCTTGGAGACAAGTCGGCTGGAGGCCGATGTATTGAATCTCGACGCAATTTGAGTGTTCCATCGTCATTAGAAGGCCCTGAACGTTACTATTCACTATCATTTTTGCGTCGGATTCGAATATCTAGACTCACAGGAGAAGGATCAAATGGTGCCCGAGACAGCAATATCCCCTTGGAGACAAGTCGGCTGGAGGCCGATGTATTGAATCTCGACGCAATTTGAGTGTTCCATCGTCATTACAATGCCCTGAACGTTACAATTAACTATCATTTTTGCGTCGGATTCGAAAATCTAGACTCACAGGAGAACGACCATAAGGTGCCCGAGGCAGCAATAGACCCTTGGAGACAAGTCGGCTGGAGGACGATGTATTGAATCTCGACGCAATTTGAGTGTTCCTTCGTCATTAGGAGGCCCTGACCCTTGCAATTAACTAACATTTTTGCTTCGGATTCGATAATCTAAACTCACAGGAGAACGACCATAAGGTGCCCTAGGCAGCAACAGACCCTTGGAGACAAGTCCGCTGGAGGGCGATGTATTGAATCTCGACGCAATTTGAGTGTTCCATCGTCATTACAAGGCCCTGAACGTTACAAATAACTATCATTTTTGCGTCGGATTCGAAAATCTAGACTCACAGGAGAACGACCATAACGTGCCCGAGGCAGCAATAGACCCTTGGAAAAAAGTCGGCTGGAGGCCGATGTATCGAATCTCGACGCAATTTGAGTGTTCCATCGTCATTACAAGGCCCTGAAAGTTACATTTAACTATCAGTTTTGCGTCGGATTCTAAAATCTAGACTCACAGGAGAACGACCATACAATGCCCGAGGCAGCAATAGACCCTTGGAGACAAGTCGGCTGGAGGACGATGTATTGAATCTCGACGCAATTTGAGAGTTCCATCGTCATTAGGAAGCTTTAAACGTTACAATTAACTATCATTTTTGCGTCGGATTCGAAAATCTAGACTTACAAGAGAACGACCATAAGGTGCCCGAGGCAGCATTAGACCCTTGGAGACAAGTCGGCTGGAGGACGATGTATTGGCTCGCGACGCAATTTGAGTGTTCCATCGTCATTAGGAGGCCCTGAATGTTACAATTAACTATCAGTTTTTCGTCGGATTCGAGAATCTAGACTCACAGCAGACAGACTATTTAGTGCCCGAGGCAGCGATATCCCCTTGGAGACAAATCGGCTGGAGGACGATGTATTGAATCTCGACGCAATTTGAGTCTTCTATCGTCATTAGGAGGCCCTGAACGTTACAATTAACTATCATTTTTGCGTCGGATTCGAAAATCTAGACTCACAGGAGAACGACCATAAGGTGCCCGAGGCAGCAATAGACCTTTGGAGACAAGTCGGCTGGAGGCCGATGTATCGAATCTCGACGCAATTTGAGTGCTCCATCGTCATTACAAGGCCCTGAACGTTACATTTAACTATCAGTTTTGCGTCGGATTCTAAAATCTAGACTCACAGGAGAACGACCATACGGTGCCCGAGGCAGCAATAGACCCTTGGAGACAAGTCGGCTGGAGGACGATGTATTGAATCTCGACGCAATTTGTGAGTTCCATCGTCATTAGGAAGCTTTGAACGTTACAATTAACTATCATTTTTGCGTCGGATTCGAAAATCTAGACTTACAAGAGAACGACCATAAGGTGCCCGAGGCAGCAATAGACCTTTGGAGACAAGTCGGCTGAAGGACGATGTATTGAATCTCGACGCAATTTGAGTCTTCCATCGTCATTAAAAGGCCCTGAACGTTACAATTAACTATCATTTATGCGTCGGATTCGAAAATGTACTCACAGGAGAAGTTTATACGGTGCTCGATGCAGCAATAGACACTTGGAGACAAGTCGGCTGGAAACCGATGTATTGATTCTTGACGCAATTTGAGTGTTCCATCGTCATTAGGAGGCCCTGAACGTTACAATTAACAATCATTTTAGCGTCGGATTCCAAAATCTACTCACAGGAGAAGTTCATACGGTGCTCGAGACAGCAATATCCCCTTGGAGTCAAGTCCGCTGGAGGCCGATGTATTGAATCTCGACGCAATTTGAGTGTTCCTTCGTCATTAGGAGGCCCTGAACCTTACAATTAACTATCATTTTTGCGTCGGATTCAAAAATCTTTTCACAGGAGAAGTTCACACGGTGCTCGAGGCAGCAACAGACCCTTGGAGACAAGTCGGCTGGAGGCCGATGTATTGAATCTCGACGCAATTTGAGTCTTCCATCGTCATTACAAGGCCCTAAACGTTACAATTACAATCATTTTTGCGACGGATTCGAAAATCTAGACTCACAGGAGAACGACCATAAGGTGCCCGAGGCAGCAATAGACCCTTGGAGACAAGTCGGCTGAAGGACGATGTATTGAATCTCGACGCAATTTGAGTGTTCCATCGTCATTAGAAGGCCCTGAACGTTACAATGAACTATCATTTTTGCGTCGGATTCGAAAATCTAGACTCACAGGAGAAGGATCATATTGTGCCCGAGACAGCAAAATCCCCTTGGAGACAAGTCGGCTGGAGGCCGATGTATTGAATCTCGACGCAATTTGAGTGTTCCATCGTCATTAGGAGGCCCTGAACGTTACTATTCACTATCATTTTTGCGTCGGATTCGAAAATCTAGACTCACAGGAGAAGGATCAAATGGTGCCCGAGACAGCAATATCCCCTTGGAGACGAGTCGGCTGGAGGCCGATGTATTGAATCTCGACGCAATTTGAGTGTTCCATCGGCATTAGGAGGCCCTGAACGTTACAATTAACTATCATTTTTGCGTCGGATTCGAAAATCTAGACTCAAAATCCATTTGGAGACAAGTCGGCTGGAGGCCGATGTATTGAATCTCGACGCAATTTGAGTGTTCCATCGTCATTAGTAGGCCCTGAACCTTACAATTAACTATCAGTCTCGCGTCGGATTCGAAAATCTAGACTCACAGGAGATGGACCACATGGAGCCCGAGGCAGCAATATCCCCTTGGAGACAAGTCCGCTGGAGGCCGATGTATTGAATCTCGACGCAATTTGAGTGTTCCATCGTCATTACAAGGCCCTGAACGTTACAATTAACTATCATTTTTGCGTCGGATTCGAAAATCTAGACTCACAGGAGAACGACCATAAGGTGCCCGAGGCAGCAATAGACCCTTGGAGACAAGTCGGCTGGAGGACGATGTATTGAATCTCGACGCAATTTGAGAGTTCCATCGTCATTAGGGGCCCTAAACCCTACAATTAACTATCATTTTAGCGTCGGATTCGAAAATCTACTCACAGGAGAAGTTCATACGGTGCTCGAGACAGCAATATCCCCTTGGAGACAAGTCCGCTGGAGGCCGATGTATTGAATCTCGACGCAATTTCAGTGTTCCATCGTCATTACAAGGCCCTGAACGTTACAAATAACTATCATTTTTGCGTCGGATTCGAAAATCTAGACTCACAGGAGAACGACCATAACGTGCCCGAGGCAGCAATAGACCCTTGGAGACAAGTCGGCTGGAGGCCGATGTATCGAATCTCGACGCAATTTGAGTGTTCCATCGTCATTACAAGGCCCTGAAAGTTACATTTAACTATCAGTTTTGCGTCGGATTCTAAAATCTAGACTCACAGGAGAACGACCATACGGTGCCCGAGGCAGCAATAGACCCTTGGAGACAAGTCGGCTGGAGGACGATGTATTGAATCTCGACGCAATTTGAGAGTTCCATCGTCACTAGGAAGCTTTGAACGTTACAATTAACTATCATTTTTGCGTCGGATTCGAAAATCTAGACTTACAAGAGAACGACCATAAGGTGCCCGAGGCAGCAATAGACCCTTGGAGACAAGTCGGCTGAAGGACGATGTAATGAATCTCAACGCAATTTGAGTCTTCCATCGTCATTAAAAGGCCCTGAACGTTACAATTAACTATCATTTATGCGTCGGATTCGAAAATGTACTCACAGGAGAAGTTTATACGGTGCTCGATGCAGCAATAGACACTTGGAGACAAGTCGGCTGGAAACCGATGTATTGATTCTTGACGCAATTTGAGTGTTCCATCGTCATTAGGAGGCCCTGAACGTTACAATTAACAATCATTTTAGCGTCGGATTCGAAAATCTAGACTCAAAATCCATTTGGAGACAAGTCGGCTGGAGGCCGATGTATTGAATCTCGACGCAATTTGAGTGTTCCATCGTCATTAGTAGGCCCTGAACCTTACAATTAACTATCAGTCTCGCGTCGGATTCGAAAATCTAGACTCACAGGAGATGGACCACATGGAGCCCGAGGCAGCAATATCCCCTTGGAGACAAGTCCGCTGGAGGCCGATGTATTGAATCTCGACGCAATTTGAGTGTTCCATCGTCATTACAAGGCCCTGAACGTTACAATGAACTATCATTTTTGCGTCGGATTCGAAAATCTAGACTCACAGGAGAAGGATCATATTGTGCCCGAGACAGCAAAATCCCCTTGGAGACAAGTCGGCTGGAGGCCGATGTATTGAATCTCGACGCAATTTGAGTGTTCCATCGTCATTAGGAGGCCCTGAACGTTACTATTCACTATCATTTTTGCGTCGGATTCCAAAATCTTGACTCACAGGAGAAGGATCAAATGGTGCCCGAGACAGCAATATCCCCTTGGAGACAAGTCGGCTGGAGGCCGATGTATTGAATCTCGACGCAATTTGAGTGTTCCATCGGCATTAGGAGGCCCTGAACGTTACAATTAACTATCATTTTTGCGTCGGATTCGAAAATCTAGACTCAAAATCCATTTGGAGACAAGTCGGCTGGAGGCCGATGTATTGAATCTCGACGCAATTTGAGTGTTCCATCGTCATTAGTAGGCCCTGAACCTTACTATTAACTATCAGTCTCGCGTCGGATTCGAAAATCTAGACTCACAGGAGATGGACCACATGGAGCCCGAGGCAGCAATATCCCCTTGGAGACAAGTCCGCTGGAGGCCGATGTATTGAATCTCGACGCAATTTGAGTGTTCCATCGTCATTACAAGGCCCTGAACGATACAATTAACTATCATTTTTGCGTCGGATTCGAAAATCTAGACTCACAGGAGAACGACCATAAGGTGCCCGAGGCAGCAATAGACCCTTGGAGACAAGTCGGCTGGAGGACGATGTATTGAATCTCGACGCAATTTGAGTGTTCCATCGTCATTAGAAGGCCCTGAACGTTACAATTAACTATCATTTTTGCGTCGGATTCGGAAATCTAGACTCACAGGAGAAGGATCATATTGTGCCCGAGACAGCAATATCCGATTGGAGACAAGTCGGCTGGAGGCCGATGTATTGAATCTCGACGCAATTTGAGTGTTCCATCGGCATTAGGAGGCCCTGAACGTTACAATTAACTATCATTTTACCGTCGGATTCGATAATCTAAACTCACAGGAGAACGACCATAAGGTGCCCTAGGCAGCAACAGACCCTTGGAGACAAGTCCGCTGGAGGCCGATGTATTGAATCTCGACGCAATTTGAGTGTTCCATCGTCATTACAAGGCCCTGAACGTTACAAATAACTATCATTTTTGCGTCGGATTCGAAAATCTAGACTCACAGGAGAACGACCATAACGTGCCCGAGGCAGCAATAGACCCTTGGAGACAAGTCGGCTGGAGGCCGATGTATCGAATCTCGACGCAATTTGAGTGTTCCATCGTCATTACAAGGCCCTGAAAGTTACATTTAACTATCAGTTTTGCGTCGGATTCTAAAATCTAGACTCACAGGAGAACGACCATACGGTGCCCGAGGCAGCAATAGACCCTTGGAGACAAGTCGGCTGGAGGACGATGTATTGAATCTCGACGCAATTTGAGAGTTCCATCGTCACTAGGAAGCTTTGAACGTTACAATTAACTATCATGTTTGCGTCGGATTCGAAAATCTAGACTTACAAGAGAACGACCGTAAGGTGCCCGAGGCAGCAATAGACCCTTGGAGACAAGTCGGCTGAAGGACGATGTAATGAATCTCGACGCAATTTGAGTCTTCCATCGTCATTAAAAGGCCCTGAACGTTACAATTAACTATCATTTATGCGTCGGATTCGAAAATGTACTCACAGGAGAAGTTTATACGGTGCTCGATGCAGCGATAGACACTTGGAGACAAGTCGGGTGGAAACCGATGTATTGATTCTTGACGCAATTTGAGTGTTCCATCGTCATTAGGAGGCCCTGAACGTTACAATTAACAATCATTTTAGCGTCGGATTCCAAAATCTACTCACAGGAGAAGTTCATACGGTGCTCGAGACAGCAATATCCCCTTGGAGACAAGTCCGCTGGAGGCCGATGTATTGAATCTCGACGCAATTTGAGTGTTCCTTCGTCATTAGGAGGCCCTGAACCTTACAATTAACTATCATTTTTGCGTCGGATTCAAAAATCTTTTCACAGGAGAAGTTCACACGGTGCTCGAGGCAGCAACAGACCCTTGGAGACAAGTCGGCTGGAGGCCGATGTATTGAATCTCGACGCAATTTGAGTCTTCCATCGTCATTACAAGGCCCTAAACGTTACAATTAACAATCATTTTTGCGACGGATTCGAAAATCTAGACTCACAGGAGAACGACCATAAGGTGCCCGAGGCAGCTATAGACCCTTGGAGACAAGTCGGCTGAAGGACGATGTATTGAATCTCGACGCAATTTGAGTGTTCCATCGTCATTAGAAGGCCCTGAACGTTACAATGAACTATCATTTTTGCGTCGGATTCGAAAATCTAGACTCACAGGAGAAGGATCATATTTTGCCCGAGAC
This sequence comes from Schistocerca serialis cubense, assembly GCF_023864345.2. Lineage (NCBI taxonomy): Eukaryota > Metazoa > Arthropoda > Insecta > Orthoptera > Acrididae > Schistocerca > Schistocerca serialis. The sequence continues at coordinate 60,042,010 of NW_026047583.1, forward strand.
AGCATAATCCCCTTGGAGACAAGTCGGCTGGAGGCCGATGTATTTAATCTCGACGCAATTTGAGTGTTCCATCGTCATTAGGAGGCCCTGAACGTTACTATTCACTATCATTTTTGCGTCGGATTCGAAAATCTAGACTCACAGGAGAAGGATCAAATGGTGCCCGAGACAGCAATATCCCCTTGGAGACAAGTCGGCTGGAGGCCGATGTATTGAATCTCGACGCAATTTGAGTGTTCCATCGGCATTAGGAGGCCCTGAACGTTACAATTAACTATCATTTTTGCGTCGGATTCGAAAATCTAGACTCAAAATCCATTTGGAGACAAGTCGGCTGGAGGCCGATGTATTGAATCTCGACGCAATTTTAGTGTTCCATCGTCATTAGTAGGCCCTGAACCTTACAATTAACTATCAGTCTCGCGTCGGATTCGAAAATCTAGACTCACAGGAGATGGACCACATGGAGCCCGAGGCAGCAATATCCCCTTGGAGACAAGTCCGCTGGAGGCCGATGTATTGAATCTCGACGCAATTTGAGTGTTCCATCGTCATTAGTAGGCCCTGAACCTTACAATTAACTATCAGTCTCGCGTCGGATTCGAAAATCTAGACTCACAGGGGATGGACCACATGGAGCCCGAGGCAGCAATATCCCCTTGGAGACAAGTCCGCTGGAGGCCGATGTATTGAATCTCGACGCAATTTGAGTGTTCCATCGTCATTACAAGGCCCTGAACGTTACAATTAACTATCATTTTTGCGTCGGATTCGAAAATCTAGACTCACAGGAGAACGACCATAAGGTGCCCGAGGCAGCAATAGACCCTTGGAGACAAGTCGGCTGGAGGACGATGTATTGAATCTCGACGCAATTTGAGAGTTCCATCGTCATTAGGGGCCCTAAACCATACAATTAACTATCATTTTAGCGTCGGATTCGAAAATCTACTCACAGGAGAAGTTCATACGGTGCTCGAGACAGCAATATCCCATTGGAGACAAGTCCGCTGGAGGCCGATGTATTGAATCTCGACGCAATTTGAGTGTTCCTTCGTCATTAGGAGGCCCTGACCCTTGCAATTAACTAACATTTTTGCGTCGGATTCGAAAATCTAGACTTACAAGAGAACGACCATAAGGTGCCCGAGGCAGCAATAGACCCTTGGAGACAAGTCGGCTGGAGGCCGATGTATTGAATCTCGACGCAATTTGAGTTTTCCATCGTCATTAGGAGGCCCTGAACGTTACAATTAACTATCACTTTCGCGTCGGATCCGAAATTCTAGACTCACAGGAGACGGACCACATGGAGCCCGAGGGAGCAATATCCCCTTGGAGACAAGTCGGCAGGAGGTCGATGTATTGAATCTCGACGCAATTTGAGTGTTCCATCGGCATTAGGAGGCCCTGAACGTTACAATTAACAATCATTTTAGCTTCGGATTCGAAAATCTATTTACAGGAGAAGTTCATACGGTGCTCGAGACAGCAAAACCCCCTTGGACATAAGTCCGCTGGAGGCCGATGTATTGAATCTCGACGCAATTTGAGTGTTCCATCGTCATTACAAGGCCCTGAACGTTAAAAATAACTATCATTTTTGCGTCGGATTCGAAAATCTAGACTCACAGGAGAACGACCATAACGTGCCCGAGGCAGCAATAGACCCTTGGAGACAAGTCGGCTGGAGGCCGATGTATCGAATCTCGACGCAATTTGAGTGTTCCATCGTCATTACAAGGCCCTGAAAGTTACATTTAACTATCAGTTTTGCGTCGGATTCTAAAATCTAGACTCACAGGAGAACGACCATACGGTGCCCGAGGCAGCAATAGACCCTTTTGAGACAAGTCGGCTGGAGGACGATGTATTGAATCTCGACGCAATTTGAGAGTTCCATCGTCACTAGGAAGCTTTGAACGTTACAATTAACTATCATTTTTGCGTCGGATTCGAAACTCTAGACTTACAAGAGAACGACCATAAGGTGCCCGAGGCAGCAATAGACCCTTGGAGACAAGTCGGCTGAAGGACGATGTATTGAATCTCGACGCAATTTGAGTCTTCCATCGTCATTAAAAGGCCCTGAACGTTACAATTAACTATCATTTATGCGTCGGATTCCAAAATCTACTCACAGGAGAAGTTCATACGGTGCTCGAGACAGCAATATCCCCTTGGAGACAAGTCCGCTGGAGGCCGATGTATTGATTCTCGACGCAATTTGAGTGTTCCTTCGTCATTAGGAGGCCCTGAACCTTACAATTAACTATCATTTTTGCGTCGGATTCAAAAATCTTTTCACAGGAGAAGTTCACACGGTGCTCGAGGCAGCAACAGACCCTTGGAGACAAGTCGGCTGGAGGCCGATGTATTGAATCTCGACGCAATTTGAGTCTTCCATCGTCATTACAAGGCCCTAAACGTTACAATTAACAATCATTTTTGCGACGGATTCGAAAATCTAGACTCACAGGAGAACGACCATAAGGTGCCCGAGGCAGCAATAGACCCTTGGAGACAAGTCGGCTGAAGGACGATGTATTGAATCTCGACGCAATTTGAGTGTTCCATCGTCATTAGAAGGCCCTGAACGTTACAATGAACTATCATTTTTGCGTCGGATTCGAAAATCTAGACTCACAGGAGAAGGATCATATTGTGCCCGAGACAGCAAAATCCCCTTGGAGACAAGTCGGCTGGAGGCCGATGTATTGAATCTCGACGCAATTTGAGTGTTCCATCGTCATTAGGAGGCCCTGAACGTTACTATTCACTATCATTTTTGCGTTGGATTTGAAAATCTAGACTCACAGGAGAAGTTCATACGGTGCTCGAGACAGCAATATCCCCTTGGAGACAAGTCCGCTGGAGGCCGATGTATTGAATCTCAACGCAATGTGAGTGTTCGATCGTCATTAGTAGGCCCTGAACCTTACAATTAACTATCAGTCTCGCGTCGGATTCGAAAATCTAGACTCACAGGAGATGGACCACATGGAGCCCGAGGCAGCAATATCCCCTTGGAGACAAGTCCGCTGGAGGCCGATGTATAGAATCTCGACGCAATTTGAGTGTTCCATCGTCATTACAAGGCCCTGAACGTTACAATTAACTATCATTTTTGCGTCGGATTCGAAAATCTAGACTCACAGGAGAACGACCATAAGGTGCCCGATTCAGCAATAGACCCTTGGAGACAAGTCGGCTGGAGGACGATGTATTGAATCTCGACGCAATTTGAGTGTTCCATCGTCATTAGAAGGCCCTGAACGTTACAATTAACTATCATTTTTGCGTCGGATTCGGAAATCTAGACTCACAGGAGAAGGATCATATTGTGCCCGAGACAGCAATATCCCATTGGAGACAAGTCGGCTGGAGGCCGATGTATTGAATCTCGACGCAATTTGAGTTTTCCATCATCATTAGGAGGCCCTGAACGTTACAATTAACTATCACTTTCGCGTCGGATTCGAAATTCTAGACTCACAGGAGACGGACCACATGGAGCCCCTAGGGAGCAATATCCCCTTGGAAACAAGTCGGCTGGAGGTCGATGTATTGAATCTCGACGCAATTTGAGTGTTCCATCGGCATTAGGAGTCCCTGAACGTTACAATTAACAATCATTTTAGCTTCGGATTCGAAAATCTACTCACAGGAGAAGTTCATACGGTGCTCGAGACAGCAAAACCCCCTTGGAGATAAGTCCCCTGGAGGCCGATGTATTGAATCTCGACGCAATTTGAGTGTTCCATCGGCATTAGGAGGCCCTGAACGTTACAATTAACTATCATTTTACCGTCGGATTCGATAATCTAAACTCACAGGAGAACGACCATAAGGTGCCCTAGGCAGCAACAGACCCTTGGAGACAAGTCCGCTGGAGGCCGATGTATTGAATCTCGACGCAATTTGAGTGTTCCATCGTCATTACAAGTCCCTGAACGTTACAAATAACTATCATTTTTGCGTCGGATTTGAAAATCTAGACTCACAGGAGAACGACCATAACGTGCCCGAGGCAGCAATAGACCCTTGGAGACAAGTCGGCTGGAGGCCGATGTATCGAATCTCGACGCAATTTAAGTGTTCCATCGTCATTACAAGGCCCTGAAAGTTACATTTAACTATCAGTTTTGCGTCGGATTCTAAAATCTAGACTCACAGGAGAACGACCATACGGTGCCCGAGGCAGCAATAGACCCTTGGAGACAAGTCGGCTGGAGGACGATGTATTGAATCTCGACGCAATTTGAGAGTTCCATCGTCACTAGGAAGCTTTGAACGTTACTATTAACTATCATTTTTGCGTCGGATTCGAAAATCTAGACTTACAAGAGAACGACCATGTGGTGCCCGAGGCAGCATTAGACCCTTGGACACAAGTCGGCTGGAGGACGATGTATTGGATCGCGACGCAATTTGAGTGTTCCATCGTCATTAAAAGGCCCTGAACGTTACTATTCACTATCATTTTTGCGTCGGATTCGAAAATCTAGACTCACAGGAGAAGGATCATATGGTGCCCGAGACAGTAATACCCCCTTGGAGACAAGACGGCTGGAGGCCGATGTATTGATTCTCGACGCAATTTGAGTGTTCCATCGGCATTAGGAGGCCCTGAACGTTACAATTAACTATCATTTTTGCGTCGGATTCGAAAATCTACTCACAGGAGAAGTTCATACGGTGCTCGAGACAGCAATATCCCCTTGGACTCAATGCGCTGGTGGCCGATGTATTGAATCTCGACGCAATTTGAGTGTTCCTTCGTCATTAGGAGGCCCTGAACCTTACAATTAACTATCATTTTTGCGTCGGATTCAAAAATCTTTTCACAGGAGAAGTTCACACGGTGCTCGAGGCAGCAACAGACTCTTGGAGACAAGTCGGCTGGAGGCCGATGTATTGAATCTCGACGCAATTTGAGTCTTCCATCGTCATTACAAGGCCCTAAACGTTACAATTAACAATCATTTTTGCGACGGATTCGAAAATCTAGACTCACAGGAGAACGACCATAAGGTGCCCGAGGCAGCAATAGACCCATGGAGACAAGTCGGCTGAAGGACGATGTATTGAATCTCGACGCAATTTGAGTGTTCCATCGTCATTAGAAGGCCCTGAACGTTACAATGAACTATCATTTTTGCGTCGGATTCGAAAATCTAGACTCACAGGAGAAGGATCATATTGTGCCCGAGACAGCAAAATCCCCTTGGAGACAAGTCGGCTGGAGGCCGATGTATTGAATCTCGACGCAATTTGAGTGTTCCATCGTCATTAGGAGGCCCTGAACGTTACTATTCACTATCATTTTTGCGTCGGATTCGAAAATCTAGACTCACAGGAGAAGGATCAAATGGTGCCCGAGACAGCGATATCCCCTTGGAGACGAGTCGGCTGGAGGCCGATGTATTGAATCTCGACGCAATTTGAGTGTTCCATCGGCATTAGGAGGCCCTGAACGTTACAATTAACTATCATTTTTGCGTCGGATTCGAAAATCTAGACTCAAAATCCATTTGGAGACAAGTCGGCTGGAGGCCGATGTATTGAATCTCGACGCAATTTGAGTGTTCCATCGTCATTAGTAGGCCCTGAACCTTACAATTAACTATCAGTCTCGCGTCGGATTCGAAAATCTAGACTCACAGGAGATGGACCACATGGAGCCCGAGGCAGCAATATCCCCTTGGAGACAAGTCCGCTGGAGGCCGATGTATTGAATCTCGACGCAATTTGAGTGTTCCATCGTCATTACAAGGCCCTGAACGTTACAATTAACTATCATTTTTGCGTCGGATTCGAAAATCTAGACTCACAGGAGAACGACCATAAGGTGCCCGAGGCAGCAATAGACCCTTGGAGACAAGTCGGCTGGAGGACGATGTATTGAATCTCGACGCAATTTGAGAGTTCCATCGTCATTAGGGGCCCTAAACCCTACAATTAACTATCATTTTAGCGTCGGATTCGAAAATCTACTCACAGGAGAAGTTCATACGGTGCTCGAGACAGCAATATCCCCTTGGAGACAAGTCCGCTGGAGGCCGATGTATTGAATCTCGACGCTATTTGAGTGTTCCATCGTCATTACAAGGCCCTGAACGTTACAAATAACTATCATTTTTGCGTCGGATTCGAAAATCTAGACTCACAGGAGAACGACCATAACGTGCCCGAGGCAGCAATAGACCCTTGGAGACAAGTCGGCTGGAGGCCGATGTATCGAATCTCGACGCAATTTGAGTGTTCCATCGTCATTAAAAGGCCCTGAACGTTACAATTAACTATCATTTATGCGTCGGATTCGAAAATGTACTCACAGGAGAAGTTTATACGGTGCTCGATGCAGCAAAAGACATTTGGAGACAAGTCGGCTGGAAACCGATGTATTGATTCTTGACGCAATTTGAGTGTTCCATCGTCATTAGGAGGCCCTGAACGTTACAATTAACAATCATTTTAGCGTCGGATTCGAAAATCTAGACTCAAAATCCATTTGGAGACAAGTCGGCTGGAGGCCGATGTATTGAATCTCGACGCAATTTGAGTGTTCCATCGTCATTAGTAGGCCCTGAACCTTACAATTAACTATCAGTCTCGCGTCGGATTCGAAAATCTAGACTCACAGGAGATGGACCACATGGAGCCCGAGGCAGCAATATCCCCTTGGAGACAAGTCCGCTGGAGGCCGATGTATTGAATCTCGACGCAATTTGAGTGTTCCATCGTCATTACAAGGCCCTGAACGTTACAATGAACTATCATTTTTGCGTCGGATTCGAAAATCTAGACTCACAGGAGAAGGATCATATTGTGCCCGAGACATCAAAATCCCCTTGGAGACAAGTCGGCTGGAGGCCGATGTATTGAATCTCGACGCAATTTGAGTGTTCCATCGTCATTAGGAGGCCCTGAACGTTACTATTCACTATCATTTTTGCGTCGGATTCGAAAATCTAGACTCACAGGAGAAGGATCAAATGTTGCCCGAGACAGCAATATCCCCTTGGAGACAAGTCGGCTGGAGGCCGATGTATTGAATCTCGACGCAATTTGAGTGTTCCATCGGCATTAGGAGGCCCTGAACGTTACAATTAACTATCATTTTTGCGTCGGATTCGAAAATCTAGACTCAAAATCCATTTGGAGACAAGTCGGCTGGAGGCCGATGTATTGAATCTCGACGCAATTTGAGTGTTCCATCGTCATTAGTAGGCCCTGAACCTTACAATTAACTATCAGTCTCGCGTCGGATTCGAAAATCTAGACTCACAGGAGATGGACCACATGGAGCCCGAGGCAGCAATATCCCCTTGGAGACAAGTCCGCTGGAGGCCGATGTATTGAATCTCGACGCAATTTGAGTGTTCCATCGTCATTACAAGGCCCTGAACGTTACAATTAACTATCATTTTTGCGTCGGATTCGAAAATCTAGACTCACAGGAGAACGACCATAAGGTGCCCGAGGCAGCAATAGACCCTTGGAGACAAGTCGGCTGGAGGACGATGTATTGAATCTCGACGCAATTTGAGAGTTCCATCGTCATTAGGGGCCCTAAACCCTACAATTAACTATCATTTTAGCGTCGGATTCGAAAATCTACTCACAGGAGAAGTTCATACGGTGCTCGAGACAGCAATATCCCCTTGGAGACAAGTCCGCTGGAGGCCGATGTATTGAATCTCGACGCAATTTGAGTGTTCCTTCGTCATTAGGAGGCCCTGACCCTTGCAATTAACTAACATTTTTGCGTCGGATTCGAAAATCTAGACTTACAAGAGAACGACCATAAGGTGCCCGAGGCAGCAATATTGAATCTCGACGCAATTTGAGTGTTCCATCGGCATTAGGAGACCCTGAACGTTACAATTAACTATCATTTTACCGTCGGATTTGATAATCTAAACTCACAGGAGAACGACCATAAGGTGCCCTAGGCAGCAACAGACCCTTGGAGACAAGTCCGCTGGAGGCCGATGTATTGAATCTCGACGCAATTTGAGTGTTCCATCGTCATTACAAGGCCCTGAACGTTACAAATAACTATCATTTTTGCGTCGGATTCGAAAATCTAGACTCACAGGAGAACGACCATAACGTGCCCGAGGCAGCAATAGACCCTTGGAGACAAGTCGGCTGGAGGCCGATGTATCGAATCTCGACGCAATTTGAGTGTTCCATCGTCATTACAAGGCCCTGAAAGTTACATTTAACTATCAGTTTTGCGTCGGATTCTAAAATCTAGACTCACAGGAGAACGACCATACGGTGCCCGAGGCAGCAATAGACCCTTGGAGACAAGTCGGCTGGAGGACGATGTATTGAATCTCGACGCAATTTGAGAGTTCCATCGTCACTAGGAAGCTTTGAACGTTACAATTAACTATCATTTTTGCGTCGGATTCGAAAATCTAGACTTACAAGAGAACGACCATAAGGTGCCCGAGGCAGCAATAGACCCTTGGAGACAAGTCGGCTGAAGGACGATGTAATGAATCTCGTCGCAATTTGAGTCTTCCATCGTCATTAAAAGGCCCTGAACGTTACAATTAACTATCATTTATGCGTCGGATTCGAAAATGTACTCACAGGAGAAGTTTATACTGTGCTCGATGCAGCAATAGACACTTGGAGACAAGTCGGCTGGAAACCGTTGTATTGATTCTTGACGCAATTTGAGTGTTCCATCGTCATTAGGAGGCCCTGAACCTTACAATTAACTATCATTTTTGCGTCGGATTCAAAAATCTTTTCACAGGAGAAGTTCACACGGTGCTCGAGGCAGCAACAGACCCTTGGAGACAAGTCGGCTGGAGGCCGATGTATTGAATCTCGACGCAATTTGAGTCTTCCATCGTCATTACAAGGCCCTAAACGTTACAATTAACAATCATTTTTGCGACGGATTCGAAAATCTAGACTCACAGGAGAACGACCATAAGGTGCCCGAGGCAGCTATAGACCCTTGGAGACAAGTCGGCTGAAGGACGATGTATTGAATCTCGACGCAATTTGAGTGTTCCATCGTCATTAGAAGGCCCTGAACGTTACAATGAACTATCATTTTTGCGTCGGATTCGAAAATCTAGACTCACAGGAGAAGGATCATATTGTGCCCGAGACAGCATAATCCCCTTGGAGACAAGTCGGCTGGAGGCCGATGTATTTAATCTCGACGCAATTTGAGTGTTCCATCGTCATTAGGAGGCCCTGAACGTTACTATTCACTATCATTTTTGCGTCGGATTCGAAAATCTAGACTCACAGGAGAAGGATCAAATGGTGCCCGAGACAGCAATATCCCCTTGGAGACAAGTCGGCTGGAGGCCGATGTATTGAATCTCGACGCAATTTGAGTGTTCCATCGGCATTAGGAGGCCCTGAACGTTACAATTAACTATCATTTTTGCGTCGGATTCGAAAATCTAGACTCAAAATCCATTTGGAGACAAGTCGGCTGGAGGCCGATGTATTGAATCTCGACGCAATTTGAGTGTTCCATCGTCATTAGTAGGCCCTGAACCTTACAATTAACTATCAGTCTCGCGTCGGATTCGAAAATCTAGACTCACAGGAGATGGACCACATGGAGCCCGAGGCAGCAATATCCCCTTGGAGACAAGTCCGCTGGAGGCCGATGTATTGAATCTCGACGCAATTTGAGTGTTCCATCGTCATTAGTAGGCCCTGAACCTTACAATTAACTATCAGTCTCGCGTCGGATTCGAAAATCTAGACTCACAGGGGATGGACCACATGGAGCCCGAGGCAGCAATATCCCCTTGGAGACAAGTCCGCTGGAGGCCGATGTATTGAATCTCGACGCAATTTGAGTGTTCCGTCGTCATTACAAGGCCCTGAACGTTACAATTAACTATCATTTTTGCGACGGATTCGAAAATCTAGACTCACAGGAGAACGACCATAAGGTGCCCGAGGCAGCAATAGACCCTTGGAGACAAGTCGGCTGAAGGACGATGTATTGAATCTCGACGCAATTTGAGTGTTCCATCGTCATTAGAAGGCCCTGAACGTTACAATGAACTATCATTTTTGCGTCGGATTCGAAAATCTAGACTCACAGGAGAAGGATCATATTGTGCCCGAGACAGCAAAATCCCCTTGGAGACAAGTCGGCTGGAGGCCGATGTATTGAATCTCGACGCAATTTGAGTGTTCCATCGTCATTAGGAGGCCCTGAACGTTACTATTCACTATCATTTTTGCGTCGGATTTGAAAATCTAGACTCACAGGAGAAGTTCATACGGTGCTCGAGACAGCAATATCCCCTTGGAGACAAGTCCGCTGGAGGCCGATGTATTGAATCTCGACGCAATTTGAGTGTTCCATCGGCATTAGGAGGCCCTGAACGTTACAATTAACTATCATTTTTGCGTCGGATTCGAAAATCTAGACTCAAAATCCATTTGGAGACAAGTCGGCTGGAGGCCGATGTATTGAATCTCGACGCAATTTGAGTGTTCCTTCGTCATTAGGAGGCCCTGACCCTTGCAATTAACTAACATTTTTGCGTCGGATTCGAAAATCTAGACTTACAAGAGAACGACCATAAGGTGCCCGAGGCAGCAATATTGAATCTCGACGCAATTTGAGTGTTCCATCGGCATTAGGAGACCCTGAACGTTACAATTAACTATCATTTTACCGTCGGATTTGATAAACTAAACTCACAGGAGAACGACCATAAGGTGCCCTAGGCAGCAACAGACCCTTGGAGACAAGTCCGCTGGAGGCCGATGTATTGAATCTCGACGCAATTTGAGTGTTCCATCGTCATTACAAGGCCCTGAACGTTACAAATAACTATCATTTTTGCGTCGGATTCGAAAATCTAGACTCACAGGAGAACGACCATAACGTGCCCGAGGCAGCAATAGACCCTTGGAGACAAGTCGGCTGGAGGCCGATGTATCGAATCTCGACGCAATTTGAGTGTTCCATCGTCATTACAAGGCCCTGAAAGTTACATTTAACTATCAGTTTTGCGTCGGATTCTAAAATCTAGACTCACAGGAGAACGACCATACGGTGCCCGAGGCAGCAATAGACCCTTGGAGACAAGTCGGCTGGAGGACGATGTATTGAATCTCGACGCAATTTGAGAGTTCCATCGTCACTAGGAAGCTTTGAACGTTACAATTAACTATCATTTTTGCGTCGGATTCGAAAATCTAGACTTACAAGAGAACGACCATAAGGTGCCCGAGGCAGCAATAGACCCTTGGAGACAAGTCGGCTGAAGGACGATGTAATGAATCTCGTCGCAATTTGAGTCTTCCATCGTCATTAAAAGGCCCTGAACGTTACAATTAACTATCATTTATGCGTCGGATTCGAAAATGTACTCACAGGAGAAGTTTATACTGTGCTCGATGCAGCAATAGACACTTGGAGACAAGTCGGCTGGAAACCGATGTATTGATTCTTGACGCAATTTGAGTGTTCCATCGTCATTAGGAGGCCCTGAACCTTACAATTAACTATCATTTTTGCGTCGGATTCAAAAATCTTTTCACAGGAGAAGTTCACACGGTGCTCGAGGCAGCAACAGACCCTTGGAGACAAGTCGGCTGGAGGCCGATGTATTGAATCTCGACGCAATTTGAGTCTTCCATCGTCATTACAAGGCCCTAAACGTTACAATTAACAATCATTTTTGCGACGGATTCGAAAATCTAGACTCACAGGAGAACGACCATAAGGTGCCCGAGGCAGCTATAGACCCTTGGAGACAAGTCGGCTGAAGGACGATGTATTGAATCTCGACGCAATTTGAGTGTTCCATCGTCATTAGAAGGCCCTGAACGTTACAATGAACTATCATTTTTGCGTCGGATTCGAAAATCTAGACTCACAGGAGAAGGATCATATTGTGCCCGAGACAGCATAATCCCCTTGGAGACAAGTCGGCTGGAGGCCGATGTATTTAATCTCGACGCAATTTGAGTGTTCCATCGTCATTAGGAGGCCCTGAACGTTACTATTCACTATCATTTTTGCGTCGGATTCGAAAATCTAGACTCACAGGAGAAGGATCAAATGGTGCCCGAGACAGCAGTATCCCCTTGGAGACAAGTCGGCTGGAGGCCGATGTATTGAATCTCGACGCAATTTGAGTGTTCCATCGGCATTAGGAGGCCCTGAACGTTACAATTAACTATCATTTTTGCGTCGGATTCGAAAATCTAGACTCAAAATCCATTTGGAGACAAGTCGGCTGGAGGCCGATGTATTGAATCTCGACGCAATTTGAGTGTTCCATCGTCATTAGTAGGCCCTGAACCTTACAATTAACTATCAGTCTCGCGTCGGATTCGAAAATCTAGACTCACAGGAGATGGACCACATGGAGCCCGAGGCAGCAATATCCCCTTGGAGACAAGTCCGCTGGAGGCCGATGTATTGAATCTCGACGCAATTTGAGTGTTCCATCGTCATTAGTAGGCCCTGAACCTTACAATTAACTATCAGTCTCGCGTCGGATTCGAAAATCTAGACTCACAGGGGATGGACCACATGGAGCCCGAGGCAGCAATATCCCCTTGGAGACAAGTCCGCTGGAGGCCGATGTATTGAATCTCGACGCAATTTGAGTGTTCCGTCGTCATTACAAGGCCCTGAACGTTACAATTAACTATCATTTTTGCGACGGATTCGAAAATCTAGACTCACAGGAGAACGACCATAAGGTGCCCGAGGCAGCAATAGACCCTTGGAGACAAGTCGGCTGAAGGACGATGTATTGAATCTCGACGCAATTTGAGTGTTCCATCGTCATTAGAAGGCCCTGAACGTTACAATGAACTATCATTTTTGCGTCGGATTCGAAAATCTAGACTCACAGGAGAAGGATCATATTGTGCCCGAGACAGCAAAATCCCCTTGGAGACAAGTCGGCTGGAGGCCGATGTATTGAATCTCGACGCAATTTGAGTGTTCCATCGTCATTAGGAGGCCCTGAACGTTACTATTCACTATCATTTTTGCGTCGGATTTGAAAATCTAGACTCACAGGAGAAGTTCATACGGTGCTCGAGACAGCAATATCCCCTTGGAGACAAGTCCGCTGGAGGCCGATGTATTGAATCTCGACGCAATTTGAGTGTTCCATCGGCATTAGGAGGCCCTGAACGTTACAATTAACTATCATTTTTGCGTCGGATTCGAAAATCTAGACTCAAAATCCATTTGGAGACAAGTCGGCTGGAGGCCGATGTATTGAATCTCGACGCAATTTGAGTGTTCCATCGTCATTAGTAGGCCCTGAACCTTACAATTAACTATCAGTCTCGCGTCGGATTCGAAAATCTAGACTCACAGGGGATGGACCACATGGAGCCCGAGGCAGCAATATCCCCTTGGAGACAAGTCCGCTGGAGGCCGATGTATTGAATCTCGACGCAATTTGAGTGATCCGTCGTCATTACAAGGCCCTGAACGTTACAATTAACTATCATTTTTGCGTCGGATTCGAAAATCTAGACTCACAGGAGAACGACCATAAGGTGCCCGAGGCAGCAATAGACCCTTGGAGACAAGTCGGCTGGAGGACGATGTATTGAATCTCGACGCAATTTGAGAGTTAAATCGTCACTAGGAAGCTTTGAACGTTACAATTAACTATCATTTTTGCGTCGGATTCGAAACTCTAGACTTACAAGAGAACGACCATAAGGTGCCCGAGGCAGCAATAGACCCTTGGAGACAAGTCGGCTGAAGGCCGATGTATTGAATCTCGACGCAATTTGAGTCTTCCATCGTCATTAAAAGGCCCTGAACGTTACAATTAACTATCATTTATGCGTCGGATTCCAAAATCTACTCACAGGAGAAGTTCATACGGTGCTCGAGACAGCAATATCCCCTTGGAGACAAGTCCGCTGGAGGCCGATGTATTGATTCTCGACGCAATTTGAGTGTTCCTTCGTCATTAGGAGGCCCTGAACCTTACAATTAACTATCATTTTTGCGTCGGATTCAAAAATCTTTTCACAGGAGAAGTTCACACGGTGCTCGAGGCAGCAACAGACCCTTGGAGACAAGTCGGCTGGAGGCCGATGTATTGAATCTCGACGCAATTTGAGTCTTCCATCGTCATTACAAGGCCCTAAACGTTACAATTAACAATCATTTTTGCGACGGATTCGAAAATCTAGACTCACAGGAGAACGACCATAAGGTGCCCGAGGCAGCAATAGACCCTTGGAGACAAGTCCGCTGGAGGCCGATGTATTGAATCTCAACGCAATTTGAGTGTTCCATCGTCATTAGTAGGCCCTGAACCTTACAATTAACTATCAGTCTCGCGTCGGATTCGAAAATCTAGACTCACAGGAGATGGACCACATGGAGCCCGAGGCAGCAGTATCCCCTTGGAGACAAGTCCGCTGGAGGCCGATGTATAGAATCTCGACGCAATTTGAGTGTTCCATCGTCATTACAAGGCCCTGAACGTTACAATTAACTATCATTTTTGCGTCGGATTCGAAAATCTAGACTCACAGGAGAACGACCTTAAGGTGCCCGAGGCAGCAATAGACCCTTGGAGACAAGTCGGCTGGAGGACGATGTATTGAATCTCGACGCAATTTGAGAGTTCCATCGTCATTAGGGGCCCTACACCATACAATTAACTATCATTTTAGCGTTGGATTCGAAAATCTACTCACAGGAGAAGTTCATACGGTGCTTGAGACAGCAATATCCCCTTGGAGACAAGTCCTCTGGCGGCCGATGTATTGAATCTCGACGCAATTTGAGTGTTCCTTCGTCATTAGGAGGCCCTGACCCTTGCAATTAACTAACATTTTTGCGTCGGATTCGAAAATCTAGACTTACAAGAGAACGACCATGTGGTGCCCGAGGCAGCATTAGACCCTTGGAGACAAGTCGGCTGGAGGACGATGTATTGGATCGCGACGCAATTTGAGTGTTCCATCGTCATTAGGAGGCCCTGAATGTTACAATTAACTATCAGTTTTTCGTCGGATTCGAAAATCTAGACTCACAGCAGACGGACCATTTAGTGCCCGAGGCAGCGATATCCCCTTGGAGACAAATCGGCTGGAGGACGATGTATTGAATCTCGACGCAATTTGAGTCTTCTATCGTCATTAGGAGGCCCTGAACGTTACTTTTCACTATCATTTTTGCGTCGGATTCGAAAATCTAGACTCACAGGAGAAGGATCATATGGTGCCCGAGACAGTAATACCCCCTTGGAGACAATACGGCTGGAGGCCGATGTATTGATTCTCGACGCAATTTGAGTGTTCCATCGGCATTAGGAGGCCCTGAACGTTACAATTAACTATCATTTTTGCGTCGGATTCGAAAATCTACTCACAGGAGAAGTTCATACGGTGCTCGAGACAGCAATATCCCCTTGGACTCAAGTCCGCTGGTGGCCGATGTATTGAATCTCGACGCAATTTGAGTGTTCCTTCGTCATTAGGAGGCCCTGAACCTTACAATTAACTATCATTTTTGCGTCGGATTCAAAAATCTTTTCACAGGAGAAGTTCACACGGTGCTCGAGGCAGCAACAGACTCTTGGAGACAAGTCGGCTGGAGGCCGATGTATTGAATCTCGACGCAATTTGAGTCTTCCATCGTCATTACAAGGCAATAAACGTTACAATTAACAATCATTTTTGCGACGGATTCGAAAATCTAGACTCACAGGAGAACGACCATAAGGTGCCCGAGGCAGCAATAGACCCATGGAGACAAGTCGGCTGAAGGACGATGTATTGAATCTCGACGCAATTTGAGTGTTCCATCGTCATTAGAAGGCCCTGAACGTTACAATGAACTATCATTTTTGCGTCGGATTCGAAAATCTAGACTCACAGGAGAAGGATCATATTGTGCCCGAGACAGCAAAATCCCCTTGGAGACAAGTCGGCTGGAGGCCGATGTATTGAATCTCGACGCAATTTGAGTGTTCCATCGTCATTAGGAGGCCCTGAACGTTACTATTCACTATCATTTTTGCGTCGGATTCGAAAATCTAGACTCACAGGAGAAGGATCAAATGGTGCCCGAGACAGCAATATCCCCTTGGAGACAAGTCGGCTGGAGGCCGATGTATTGAATCTCGACGCAATTTGAGTGTTCCATCGGCATTAGGAGGCCCTGAACGTTACAATTAACTATCATTTTTGCGTCGGATTCGGAAATCTAGACTCAAAATCCATTTGGAGACAAGTCGGCTGGAGGCCGTTGTATTGAATCTCGACGCAATTTGAGTGTTCCATCGTCATTAGTAGGCCCTGAACCTTACAATTAACTATCAGTCACGCGTCGGATTCGAAAATCTAGACTCACAGGAGATGGACCACATGGAGCCCGAGGCAGCAATATCCTCTTGGAGACAAGTCGGCTGGAGAACGATGTATTGAATCTCGACGCAATTTGAGAGTTCCATCGTCATTAGGGGCCCTAAACCATACAATTAACTATCATTTTAGCGTCGGATTCGAAAATCTACTCACAGGAGAAGTTCATACGGTGCTCGAGACAGAGCTTGGAGACAAGTCCGCTGGAGGCCGATGTATTGAATCTCGACGCAATTTGAGTGTTCCTTCGTCATTAGGAGGACCTGACCCTTGCAATTAACTAACATTTTTGCGTCCGATTCGAAAATCTAGACTTACAAGAGAACGACCATAAGGTGCCCGAGGCAGCAATAGACCCTTGGAGACAAGTCGGCTGGAGGACGATGTATTGAATCTCGACGCAATTTGAGTGTTCCATCGTCATTAGAAGGCCCTGAACGTTACAAATAACTATCATTTTTGCGTCGGATTCGAAAATCTAGACTCACAGGAGAACGACCATAACGTGCCCGAGGCAGCAATAGACCCTTGGAGACAAGTCGACTGGAGGCCGATGTATCGAATCTCGACGCAATTTGAGTGTTCCATCGTCATTACAATGCCCTGAAAGTTACATTTAACTATCAGTTTTGCGTCGCATTCTAAAATCTAGACTCACAGGAGAACGACCATACGGTGCCCGAGGCAGCAATAGACCCTTGGAGACAAGTCGGCTGGAGGACGATGTATTGAATCTCGACGCAATTTGAGAGTTCCATCGTCACTAGGAAGCTTTGAACGTTACAATTAACTATCATTTTTGCGTCGGATTCGAAAATCTAGACTTACAAGAGAACGACCATAAGGTGCCCGAGGCAGCAATAGACCCTTGGAGACAAGTCGGCTGAAGGACGATGTAATGAATCTCGACGCAATTTGAGTCTTCCATCGTCATTAAAAGGCCCTGAACGTTACAATTAACTATCATTTATGCGTCGGATTCGAAAATGTACTCACAGGAGAAGTTTATACTGTGCTCGATGCAGCAATAGACACTTGGAGACAAGTCGGCTGGAAACCGATGTATTGATTCTTGACGCAATTTGAGTGTTCCATCGTCATTAGGAGGCCCTGAACGTTACAATTAACAATCATTTTAGCGTCGGATTCCAAAATCTACTCACAGGAGAAGTTCATACGGTGCTCGAGACAGCAATATCCCCTTGGAGACAAGTCCGCTGGAGGCCGATGTATTGAATCTCGACGCAATTTGAGTGTTCCATCGTCATTAGGAGGCCCTGAACGTTACTATTCACTATCATTTTTGCGTCGGATTCGAAAATCTAGACTCACAGGAGAAGGATCAAATGGTGCCCGAGACAGCAATATCCCCTTGGAGACAAGTCGGCTGGAGGCCGATGTATTGAATCTCGACGCAATTTGAGTGTTCCATCGGCATTAGGAGGCCCTGAACGTTACAATTAACTATCATTTTTGCGTCGGATTCGAAAATCTAGACTCAAAATCCATTTGGAGACAAGTCGGCTGGAGGCCGATGTATTGAATCTCGACGCAATTTGAGTGTTCCATTGTCATTAGTAGGCCCTGAACCTTACAATTAACTATCAGTCTCGCGTCGGATTCGAAAATCTAGACTCACAGGAGATGGACCACATGGAGCCCGAGGCAGCAATATCCCCTTGGAGACAAGTCCGCTGGAGGCCGATGTATTGAATCTCGACGCAATTTGAGTGTTCCATCGTCATTAGTAGGCCCTGAACCTTACAATTAACTATCAGTCTCGCGTCGGATTCGAAAATCTAGACTCACAGGGGATGGACCACATGGAGCCCGAGGCAGCAATATCCCCTTGGAGACAAGTCCGCTGGAGGCCGATGTATTGAATCTCGACGCAATTTGAGTGTTCCGTCGTCATTACAAGGCCCTGAACGTTACAATTAACTATCATTTTTGCGTCGGATTCAAAAATCTTTTCACAGGAGAAGTTCACACGGTGCTCGAGGCAGCAACAGACCCTTGGAGACAAGTCGGCTGGAGGCCGATGTATTGAATCTCGACGCAATTTGAGTGTTCCATCGTCATTAGGAGACCCTGAACGTTACTATTCACTATCATTTTTGCGTCGGATTTGAAAATCTAGACTCACAGGAGAAGTTCATACGGTGCTCGAGACAGCAATATCCCCTTGGAGACAAGTCCGCTGGAGGCCGATGTATTGAATCTCAACGCAATTTGAGTGTTCCATCGTCATTAGTATGCCCTGAACCTTACAATTAACTATCAGTCTCGCGTCGGATTCGAAAATCTAGACTCACAGGAGATGGACCACATGGAGCCCGAGGCAGCAATATCCCCTTGGAGACAAGTCCGCTGGAGGCCGATGTATAGAATCTCGACGCAATTTGAGTGTTCCATCGTCATTAGAAGGCCCTGAACGTTACAATGAACTATCATTTTTGCGTCGGATTCGAAAATCTAGACTCACAGGAGAAGGATCATATTGTGCCCGAGACAGCAAAATCCCCTTGGAGACAAGTCGGCTGGAGGCCGATGTATTGAATCTCGACGCAATTTGAGTGTTCCATCGTCATTAGGAGGCCCTGAACGTTACTATTCACTATCATTTTTGCGTCGGATTTGAAAATCTAGACTCACAGGAGAAGTTCATACGGTGCTCGAGACAGCAATATCCCCTTGGAGACAAGTCCGCTGGAGGCCGATGTATTGAATCTCGACGCAATTTGAGTGTTCCATCGGCATTAGGAGGCCCTGAACGTTACAATTAACTATCATTTTTGCGTCGGATTCGAAAATCTAGACTCAAAATCCATTTGGAGACAAGTCGGCTGGAGGCCGATGTATTGAATCTCGACGCAATTTGAGTGTTCCTTCGTCATTAGGAGGCCCTGACCCTTGCAATTAACTAACATTTTTGCGTCGGATTCGAAAATCTAGACTTACAAGAGAACGACCATAAGGTGCCCGAGGCAGCAATATTGAATCTCGACGCAATTTGAGTGTTCCATCGGCATTAGGAGACCCTGAACGTTACAATTAACTATCATTTTACCGTCGGATTTGATAATCTAAACTCACAGGAGAACGACCATAAGGTGCCCTAGGCAGCAACAGACCCTTGGAGACAAGTCCGCTGGAGGCCGATGTATTGAATCTCGACGCAATTTGAGTGTTCCATCGTCATTACAAGGCCCTGAACGTTACAAATAACTATCATTTTTGCGTCGGATTCGAAAATCTAGACTCACAGGAGAACGACCATAACGTGCCCGAGGCAGCAATAGACCCTTGGAGACAAGTCGGCTGGAGGCCGATGTATCGAATCTCGACGCAATTTGAGTGTTCCATCGTCATTACAAGGCCCTGAAAGTTACATTTAACTATCAGTTTTGCGTCGGATTCTAAAATCTAGACTCACAGGAGAACGACCATACGGTGCCCGAGGCAGCAATAGACCCTTGGAGACAAGTCGGCTGGAGGACGATGTATTGAATCTCGACGCAATTTGAGAGTTCCATCGTCACTAGGAAGCTTTGAACGTTACAATTAACTATCATTTTTGCGTCGGATTCGAAAATCTAGACTTACAAGAGAACGACCATAAGGTGCCCGAGGCAGCAATAGACCCTTGGAGACAAGTCGGCTGAAGGACGATGTAATGAATCTCGTCGCAATTTGAGTCTTCCATCGTCATTAAAAGGCCCTGAACGTTACAATTAACTATCATTTATGCGTCGGATTCGAAAATGTACTCACAGGAGAAGTTTATACTGTGCTCGATGCAGCAATAGACACTTGGAGACAAGTCGGCTGGAAACCGATGTATTGATTCTTGACGCAATTTGAGTGTTCCATCGTCATTAGGAGGCCCTGAACCTTACAATTAACTATCATTTTTGCGTCGGATTCAAAAATCTTTTCACAGGAGAAGTTCACACGGTGCTCGAGGCAGCAACAGACCCTTGGAGACAAGTCGGCTGGAGGCCGATGTATTGAATCTCGACGCAATTTGAGTCTTCCATCGTCATTACAAGGCCCTAAACGTTACAATTAACAATCATTTTTGCGACGGATTCGAAAATCTAGACTCACAGGAGAACGACCATAAGGTGCCCGAGGCAGCTATAGACCCTTGGAGACAAGTCGGCTGAAGGACGATGTATTGAATCTCGACGCAATTTGAGTGTTCCATCGTCATTAGAAGGCCCTGAACGTTACAATGAACTATCATTTTTGCGTCGGATTCGAAAATCTAGACTCACAGGAGAAGGATCATATTGTGCCCGAGACAGCATAATCCCCTTGGAGACAAGTCGGCTGGAGGCCGATGTATTTAATCTCGACGCAATTTGAGTGTTCCATCGTCATTAGGAGGCCCTGAACGTTACTATTCACTATCATTTTTGCGTCGGATTCGAAAATCTAGACTCACAGGAGAAGGATCAAATGGTGCCCGAGACAGCAATATCCCCTTGGAGACAAGTCGGCTGGAGGCCGATGTATTGAATCTCGACGCAATTTGAGTGTTCCATCGGCATTAGGAGGCCCTGAACGTTACAATTAACTATCATTTTTGCGTCGGATTCGAAAATCTAGACTCAAAATCCATTTGGAGACAAGTCGGCTGGAGGCCGATGTATTGAATCTCGACGCAATTTGAGTGTTCCATCGTCATTAGTAGGCCCTGAACCTTACAATTAACTATCAGTCTCGCGTCGGATTCGAAAATCTAGACTCACAGGAGATGGACCACATGGAGCCCGAGGCAGCAATATCCCCTTGGAGACAAGTCCGCTGGAGGCCGATGTATTGAATCTCGACGCAATTTGAGTGTTCCATCGTCATTAGTAGGCCCTGAACCTTACAATTAACTATCAGTCTCGCGTCGGATTCGAAAATCTAGACTCACAGGGGATGGACCACATGGAGCCCGAGGCAGCAATATCCCCTTGGAGACAAGTCCGCTGGAGGCCGATGTATTGAATCTCGACGCAATTTGAGTGTTCCGTCGTCATTACAAGGCCCTGAACGTTACAATTAACTATCATTTTTGCGACGGATTCGAAAATCTAGACTCACAGGAGAACGACCATAAGGTGCCCGAGGCAGCTATAGACCCTTGGAGACAAGTCGGCTGAAGGACGATGTATTGAATCTCGACGCAATTTGAGTGTTCCATCGTCATTAGAAGGCCCTGAACGTTACAATGAACTATCATTTTTGCGTCGGATTCGAAAATCTAGACTCACAGGAGAAGGATCATATTGTGCCCGAGACAGCAAAATCCCCTTGGAGACAAGTCGGCTGGAGGCCGATGTATTGAATCTCGACGCAATTTGAGTGTTCCATCGTCATTAGGAGGCCCTGAACGTTACTATTCACTATCATTTTTGCGTCGGATTTGAAAATCTAGACTCACAGGAGAAGTTCATACGGTGCTCGAGACAGCAATATCCCCTTGGAGACAAGTCCGCTGGAGGCCGATGTATTGAATCTCGACGCAATTTGAGTGATCCGTCGTCATTACAAGGCCCTGAACGTTACAATTAACTATCATTTTTGCGTCGGATTCGAAAATCTAGACTCACAGGAGAACGACCATAAGGTGCCCGAGGCAGCAATAGACCCTTGGAGACAAGTCGGCTGGAGGACGATGTATTGAATCTCGACGCAATTTGAGAGTTCCATCGTCACTAGGAAGCTTTGAACGTTACAATTAACTATCATTTTTGCGTCGGATTCGAAACTCTAGACTTACAAGAGAACGACCATAAGGTGCCCGAGGCAGCAATAGACCCTTGGAGACAAGTCGGCTGAAGGCCGATGTATTGAATCTCGACGCAATTTGAGTCTTCCATCGTCATTAAAAGGCCCTGAACGTTACAATTAACTATCATTTATGCGTCGGATTCCAAAATCTACTCACAGGAGAAGTTCATACGGTGCTCGAGACAGCAATATCCCCTTGGAGACAAGTCCGCTGGAGGCCGATGTATTGATTCTCGACGCAATTTGAGTGTTCCTTCGTCATTAGGAGGCCCTGAACCTTACAATTAACTATCATTTTTGCGTCGGATTCAAAAATCTTTTCACAGGAGAAGTTCACACGGTGCTCGAGGCAGCAACAGACCCTTGGAGACAAGTCGGCTGGAGGCCGATGTATTGAATCTCGACGCAATTTGAGTCTTCCATCGTCATTACAAGGCCCTAAACGTTACAATTAACAATCATTTTTGCGACGGATTCGAAAATCTAGACTCACAGGAGAACGACCATAAGGTGCCCGAGGCAGCAATAGACCCTTGGAGACAAGTCCGCTGGAGGCCGATGTATTGAATCTCAACGCAATTTGAGTGTTCCATCGTCATTAGTAGGCCCTGAACCTTACAATTAACTATCAGTCTCGCGTCGGATTCGAAAATCTAGACTCACAGGAGATGGACCACATGGAGCCCGAGGCAGCAGTATCCCCTTGGAGACAAGTCCGCTGGAGGCCGATGTATAGAATCTCGACGCAATTTGAGTGTTCCATCGTCATTACAAGGCCCTGAACGTTACAATTAACTATCATTTTTGCGTCGGATTCGAAAATCTAGACTCACAGGAGAACGACCTTAAGGTGCCCGAGGCAGCAATAGACCCTTGGAGACAAGTCGGCTGGAGGACGATGTATTGAATCTCGATGCAATTTGAGAGTTCCATCGTCATTAGGGGCCCTACACCATACAATTAACTATCATTTTAGCGTCGGATTCGAAAATCTACTCACAGGAGAAGTTCATACGGTGCTTGAGACAGCAATATCCCCTTGGAGAAAAGTCCTCTGGCGGCCGATGTATTGAATCTCGACGCAATTTGAGTGTTCCTTCGTCATTAGGAGGCCCTGACCCTTGCAATTAACTAACATTTTTGCGTCGGATTCGAAAATCTAGACTTACAAGAGAACGACCATGTGGTGCCCGAGGCAGCATTAGACCCTTGGAGACAAGTCGGCTGGAGGACGATGTATTGGATCGCGACGCAATTTGAGTGTTCCATCGTCATTAGGAGGCCCTGAATGTTACAATTAACTATCAGTTTTTCGTCGGATTCGAAAATCTAGACTCACAGCAGACGGACCATTTAGTGCCCGAGGCAGCGATATCCCCTTGGAGACAAATCGGCTGGAGGACGATGTATTGAATCTCGACGCAATTTGAGTCTTCTATCGTCATTAGGAGGCCCTGAACGTTACTTTTCACTATCATTTTTGCGTCGGATTCGAAAATCTAGACTCACAGGAGAAGGATCATATGGTGCCCGAGACAGTAATACCCCCTTGGAGACAATACGGCTGGAGGCCGATGTATTGATTCTCGACGCAATTTGAGTGTTCCATCGGCATTAGGAGGCCCTGAACGTTACAATTAACTATCATTTTTGCGTCGGATTCGAAAATCTACTCACAGGAGAAGTTCATACGGTGCTCGAGACAGCAATATCCCCTTGGACTCAAGTCCGCTGGTGGCCGATGTATTGAATCTCGACGCAATTTGAGTGTTCCTTCGTCATTAGGAGGCCCTGAACCTTACAATTAACTATCATTTTTGCGTCGGATTCAAAAATCTTTTCACAGGAGAAGTTCACACGGTGCTCGAGGCAGCAACAGACTCTTGGAGACAAGTCGGCTGGAGGCCGATGTATTGAATCTCGACGCAATTTGAGTCTTCCATCGTCATTACAAGGCAATAAACGTTACAATTAACAATCATTTTTGCGACGGATTCGAAAATCTAGACTCAAAATCCATTTGGAGACAAGTCGGCTGGAGGCCGTTGTATTGAATCTCGACGCAATTTGAGTGTTCCATCGTCATTAGTAGGCCCTGAACCTTACAATTAACTATCAGTCACGCGTCGGATTCGAAAATCTAGACTCACAGGAGATGGACCACATGGAGCCCGAGGCAGCAATATCCTCTTGGAGACAAGTCGGCTGGAGAACGATGTATTGAATCTCGACGCAATTTGAGAGTTCCATCGTCATTAGGGGCCCTAAACCATACAATTAACTATCATTTTAGCGTCGGATTCGAAAATCTACTCACAGGAGAAGTTCATACGGTGCTCGAGACAGAGCTTGGAGACAAGTCCGCTGGAGGCCGATGTATTGAATCTCGACGCAATTTGAGTGTTCCTTCGTCATTAGGAGGCCCTGACCCTTGCAATTAACTAACATTTTTGCGTCCGATTCGAAAATCTAGACTTACAAGAGAACGACCATAAGGTGCCCGAGGCAGCAATAGACCCTTGGAGACAAGTCGGCTGGAGGACGATGTATTGAATCTCGACGCAATTTGAGTGTTCCATCGTCATTAGAAGGCCCTGAACGTTACAAATAACTATCATTTTTGCGTCGGATTCGAAAATCTAGACTCACAGGAGAACGACCATAACGTGCCCGAGGCAGCAATAGACCCTTGGAGACAAGTCGACTGGAGGCCGATGTATCGAATCTCGACGCAATTTGAGTGTTCCATCGTCATTACAATGCCCTGAAAGTTACATTTAACTATCAGTTTTGCGTCGCATTCTAAAATCTAGACTCACAGGAGAACGACCATACGGTGCCCGAGGCAGCAATAGACCCTTGGAGACAAGTCGGCTGGAGGACGATGTATTGAATCTCGACGCAATTTGAGAGTTCCATCGTCACTAGGAAGCTTTGAACGTTACAATTAACTATCATTTTTGCGTCGGATTCGAAAATCTAGACTTACAAGAGAACGACCATAAGGTGCCCGAGGCAGCAATAGACCCTTGGAGACAAGTCGGCTGAAGGACGATGTAATGAATCTCGACGCAATTTGAGTCTTCCATCGTCATTAAAAGGCATTGAACGTTACAATTAACTATCATTTATGCGTCGGATTCGAAAATGTACTCACAGGAGAAGTTTATACTGTGCTCGATGCAGCAATAGACACTTGGAGACAAGTCGGCTGGAAACCGATGTATTGATTCTTGACGCTATTTGAGTGTTCCATCGTCATTAGGAGGCCCTGAACGTTACAATTAACAATCATTTTAGCGTCGGATTCCAAAATCTACTCACAGGAGAAGTTCATACGGTGCTCGAGACAGCAATATCCCCTTGGAGACAAGTCCGCTGGAGGCCGATGTATAGAATCTCGACGCAATTTGAGTGTTCCATCGTCATTACAAGGCCCTGAACGTTACAATTAACTATCATTTTTGCGTCGGATTCAAAAATCTAGACTCACAGGAGAACGACCATAAGGTGCCCGAGGCAGCAATAGACCCTTGGAGACAAGTCGGCTGGAGGACGATGTATTGAATCTCGACGCAATTTGAGAGTTCCATCGTCATTAGGGGCCCTACACCATACAATTAACTATCATTTTAGCGTCGGATTCGAAAATCTACTCACAGGAGAAGTTCATACGGTGCTTGAGACAGCAATATCCCCTTGAAGACAAGTCCTCTGGAGGCCGATGTATTGAATCTCGACGCAATTTGAGTGTTCCTTCGTCATTAGGAGGCCCTGACCCTTGCAATTAACTAACATTTTTGCGTCGGATTCGAAAATCTAGACTTACAAGAGAACGACCATGTGGTGCCCGAGGCAGCATTAGACCCTTGGAGACAAGTCGGCTGGAGGACGATGTATTGGATCGCGACGCAATTTGAGTGTTCCATCGTCATTAGGAGGCCCTGAATGTTACAATTAACTATCAGTTTTTCGTCGGATTCGAAAATCTAGACTCACAGCAGACGGACCATTTAGTGCCCGAGGCAGCGATATCCCCTTGGAGACAAATCGGCTGGAGGACGATGTATTGAATCTCGACGCAATTTGAGTCTTCTATCGTCATTAGGAGGCCCTGAACGTTACCATTCACTATCATTTTTGCGTCGGATTCGAAAATCTAGACTCACAGGAGAAGGATCATATGGTGCCCGAGACAGTAATACCCCCTTGGAGACAAGACGGCTGGAGGCCGATGTATTGATTCTCGACGCAATTTGAGTGTTCCATCGGCATTAGGAGGCCCTGAACGTTACAATTAACTATCATTTTTGCGTCGGATTCGAAAATCTACTCACAGGAGAAGTTCATACGGTGCTCGAGACAGCAATATCCCCTTGGACTCAAGTCCGCTGGTGGCCGATGTATTGAATCTCGACGCAATTTGAGTGTTCCTTCGTCATTAGGAGGCCCTGAACCTTACAATTAACTATCATTTTTGCGTCGGATTCAAAAATCTTTTCACAGGAGAAGTTCACACGGTGGTCGAGGCAGCAACAGACTCTTGGAGACAAGTCGGCTGGAGGCCGATGTATTGAATCTCGACGCAATTTGAGTCTTCCATCGTCATTAGAAGGCCCTGAACGTTACAATGAACTATCATTTTTGCGTCGGATTCGAAAATCTAGACTCACAGGAGAAGGATCATATTGTGCCCGAGACAGCAATATCCCCTTGGAGACAAGTCGGCTGGAGGCCGATGTATTGAATCTCGACGCAATTTGAGTGTTCCATCGTCATTAGGAGGCCCTGAACGTTACTATTCACTATCATTTTTGCGTCGGATTCGAAAATCTAGACTCACAGGAGAAGGATCAAATGGTGCCCGAGACAGCAATATCCCCTTGGAGACAAGTCGGCTGGAGGCCGATGTATTGAATCTCGACGCAATTTGAGTGTTCCATCGGCATTAGGAGGCCCTGAACGTTACAATTAACTATCATTTTTGCGTCGGATTCGAAAATCTAGACTCAAAATCCATTTGGAGACAAGTCGGCTGGAGGCCGTTGTATTGAATCTCGACGCAATTTGAGTGTTCCATCGTCATTAGTAGGCCCTGAACCTTACAATTAACTATCAGTCTCGCGTCGGATTCGAAAATCTAGACTCACAGGAGATGGACCACATGGAGCCCGAGGCAGCAATATCCCCTTGGAGACAAGTCCGCTGGAGGCCGATGTATTGAATCTCGACGCAATTTGAGTGTTCCATCGTCATTACAAGGCCCTGAACGTTACAATTAACTATCATTTTTGCGTCGGATTCGAAAAACTAGACTCACAGGAGAACGACCATAAGGTGCCCGAGGCAGCAATAGACCCTTGGAGACAAGTCGGCTGGAGAACGATGTATTGAATCTCGACGCAATTTGAGAGTTCCATCGTCATTAGGGGGCCTAAACCATACAATTAACTATCATTTTAGCGTCGGATTCGAAAATCTACTCACAGGAGAAGTTCATACGGTGCTCGAGACAGCAATATCCCCTTGGAGACAAGTCCGCTGGAGGCCGATGTATTGAATCTCGACGCAATTTGAGTGTTCCTTCGTCATTAGGAGGCCCTGACCCTTGCAATTAACTAACATTTTTGCGTCCGATTCGAAAATCTAGACTTACAAGAGAACGACCATAAGGTGCCCGAGGCAGCAATAGACCCTTGGAGACAAGTCGGCTGGAGGACGATGTATTGAATCTCGACGCAATTTGAGTGTTCCATCGTCATTAGAAGGCCCTGAACGTTACAATTAACTATCATTTTTGCGTCGGATTCGGAAATCTAGACTCACAGGAGAAGGATCATATTGTGCCCGAGACAGCAATATCCCATTGGAGACAAGTCGGCTGGAGGCCGATGTATTGAATCTCGACGCAATTTGAGTTTTCCATCGTCATTAGGAGGCCCTGAACGTTACAATTAACTATCACTTTCGCGTCGGATTCGAAATTCTAGACTCACAGGAGACGGACCACATGGAGCCCGAGGGAGCAATATCACCTTGGAGACAAGTCGGCTGGAGGTCGATGTATTGAATCTCGACGCAATTTGAGTGTTCCATCGGCATTAGGAGGCCCTGAACGTTACAATTAACAATCATTTTAGCTTCGGATTCGAAAATCTACTCACAGGAGAAGTTCATATGGTGCTCGAGACAGCAAAACCCCCTTGGAGATAAGTCCGCTGGAGGCCGATGTATTGAATCTCGACGCAATTTGAGTGTTCCATCGGCATTAGGAGGCCCTGAACGTTACAATTAACTATCATTTTACCGTCGGATTCGATAATCTAAACTCACAGGAGAACGACCATAAGGTGCCCTAGGCAGCAACAGACCCTTGGAGACAAGTCCGCTGGAGGCCGATGTATTGAATCTCGACGCAATTTGAGTGTTCCATCGTCATTAGAAGGCCCTGAACGTTACAAATAACTATCATTTTTGCGTCGGATTCGAAAATCTAGACTCACAGGAGAACGACCATAACGTGCCCGAGGCAGCAATAGACCCTTGGAGACAAGTCGGCTGGAGGCCGATGTATCGAATCTCGACGCAATTTGAGTGTTCCATCGTCATTACAAGGCCCTGAAAGTTACATTTAACTATCAGTTTTGCGTCGGATTCTAAAATCTAGACTCACAGGAGAACGACCATACGGTGCCCGAGGCAGCAATAGACCCTTGGAGACAAGTCGGCTGGAGGACGATGTATTGATCCTCGACGCAATTTGAGAGTTCCATCGTCACTAGGAAGCTTTGAACGTTAGAATTAACTATCATTTTTGCGTCGGATTCGAAAATCTAGACTTACAAGAGAACGACCATAAGGTGCCCGAGGCAGCAATAGACCCTTGGAGACAAGTCGGCTGAAGGACGATGTAATGAATCTCGACGCAATTTGAGTCTTCCATCGTCATTAAAAGGCCCTGAACGTTACAATTAACTATCATTTATGAGTCGGATTCGAAAATGTACTCACAGGAGAAGTTTATACTGTGCTCGATGCAGCAATAGACACTTGGAGACAAGTCGGCTGGAAACCGATGTATTGATTCTTGACGCAATTTGAGTGTTCCATCGTCATTAGGAGGCCCTGAACGTCACAATTAACAATCATTTTAGCGTCGGATTCCAAAATCTACTCACAGGAGAAGTTCATACGGTGCTCGAGACAGCAATATCCCCTTGGAGACAAGTCCGCTGGAGGCCGATGTATTGAATCTCGACGCAATTTGAGTGTTCCTTCGTCATTAGGAGGCCCTGAACCTTACAATTAACTATCATTTTTGCGTCGGATTCAAAAATCTTTTCACAGGAGAAGTTCACACGGTGCTCGAGGCAGCAACAGACCCTTGGAGACAAGTCGGCTGGAGGCCGATGTATTGAATCTCGACGCAATTTGAGTCTTCCATCGTCATTACAAGGCCCTAAACGTTACAATTAACAATCATTTTTGCGACGGATTCGAAAATCTAGACTCACAGGAGAACGACCATAAGGTGCCCGAGGCAGCTATAGACCCTTGGAGACAAGTCGGCTGAAGGACAATGTATTGAATCTCGACGCAATTTGAGTGTTCCATCGTCATTAGAAGGCCCTGAACGTTACAATGAACTATCATTTTTGCGTCGGATTCGAAAATCTAGACTCACAGGAGAAGGATCATATTGTGCCCGAGACAGCATAATCCCCTTGGAGACAAGTCGGCTGGAGGCCGATGTATTTAATCTCGACGCAATTTGAGTGTTCCATCGTCATTAGGAGGCCCTGAACGTTACTATTCACTATCATTTTTGCGTCGGATTCGAAAGTCTAGACTCACAGGAGAAGGATCAAATGGTGCCCGAGACAGCAATATCCCCTTGGAGACAAGTCGGCTGGAGGCCGATGTATTGAATCTCGACGCAATTTGAGTGTTCCATCGGCATTAGGAGGCCCTGAACGTTACAATTAACTATCATTTTTGCGTCGGATTCGAAAATCTAGACTCAAAATCCATTTGGAGACAAGTCGGCTGGAGGCCGATGTATTGAATCTCGACGCAATTTGAGTGTTCCATCGTCATTAGTAGGCCCTGAACCTTACAATTAACTATCAGTCTCGCGTCGGATTCGAAAATCTAGACTCACAGGAGATGGACCACATGGAGCCCGAGGCAGCAATATCCCCTTGGAGACAAGTCCGCTGGAGGCCGATGTATTGAATCTCGACGCAATTTGAGTGTTCCATCGTCATTAGTAGGCCCTGAACCTTACAATTAACTATCAGTCTCGCGTCGGATTCGAAAATCTAGACTCACAGGGGATGGACCACATGGAGCCCGAGGCAGCAATATCCCCTTGGAGACAAGTCCGCTGGAGGCCGATGTATTGAATCTCGACGCAATTTGAGTGTTCCGTCGTCATTACAAGGCCCTGAACGTTACAATTAACTATCATTTTTGCGTCGGATTCGAAAATCTAGACTCACAGGAGAACGACCATAAGGTGCCCGAGGCAGCAATAGACCCTTGGAGACAAGTCGGCTGAAGGACGATGTATTGAATCTCGACGCAATTTGAGTCTTCCATCGTCATTAAAAGGCCCTGAACGTTACAATTAACTATCATTTATGCGTCGGATTCCAAAATCTACTCACAGGAGAAGTTCATACGGTGCTCGAGACAGCAATATCCCCTTGGAGACAAGTCCGCTGGAGGCCGATGTATTGATTCTCGACGCAATTTGAGTGTTCCTTCGTCATTAGGAGGCCCTGAACCTTACAATTAACTATCATTTTTGCGTCGGATTCAAAAATCTTTTCACAGGAGAAGTTCACACGGTGCTCGAGGCAGCAACAGACCCTTGGAGACAAGTCGGCTGGAGGCCGATGTATTGAATCTCGACGCAATTTGAGTCTTCCATCGTCATTACAAGGCCCTAAACGTTACAATTAACAATCATTTTTGCGACGGATTCGAAAATCTAGACTCACAGGAGAACGACCATAAGGTGCCCGAGGCAGCAATAGACCCTTGGAGACAAGTCGGCTGGAGAACGATGTATTGAATCTCGACGCAATTTGAGAGTTCCATCGTCATTAGGGGCCCTAAACCATACAATTAACTATCATTTTAGCGTCGGATTCGAAAATCTACTCACAGGAGAAGTTCATACGGTGCTCGAGACAGCAATATCCCCTTGGAGACAAGTCCGCTGGAGGCCGATGTATTGAATCTCGACGCAATTTGAGTTTTCCTTCGTCATTAGGAGGCCCTGACCCTTGCAATTAACTAACATTTTTGCGTCGGATTCGAAAATCTAGACTTACAAGAGAACGACCATAAGGTGCCCGAGGCAGCAATAGACCCTTGGAGACAAGTCGGCTGGAGGACGATGTATTGAATCTCGACGCAATTTGAGTGTTCCATCGTCATTAGAAGGCCCTGAACGTTACAATTAACTATCATTTTTGCGTCGGATTCGGAAATCTAGACTCACAGGAGAAGGATCATATTGTGCCCGAGACAGCAATATCCCATTGGAGACAAGTCGGCTGGAGGCCGATGTATTGAATCTCGACGCAATTTGAGTTTTCCATCGTCATTAGGAGGCCCTGAACGTTACAATTAACTATCACTTTCGCGTCGGATTCGAAATTCTAGACTCACAGGAGACGGACCACATGGAGCCCGAGGGAGCAATATCACCTTGGAGACAAGTCGGCTGGAGGTCGATGTATTGAATCTCGACGCAATTTGAGTGTTCCATCGGCATTAGGAGGCCCTGAACGTTACAATTAACAATCATTTTAGCTTCGGATTCGAAAATCTACTCACAGGAGAAGTTCATATGGTGCTCGAGACAGCAAAACCCCCTTGGAGATAAGTCCGCTGGAGGCCGATGTATTGAATCTCGACACAATTTGAGTGTTCCATCGGCATTAGGAGGCCCTGAACGTTACAATTAACTATCATTTTACAGTCGGATTCGATAATCTAAACTCACAGGAGAACGACCATAAGGTGCCCTAGGCAGCAACAGACCCTTGGAGACAAGTCCGCTGGAGGCCGATGTATTGAATCTCGACGCAATTTGAGTGTTCCATCGTCATTAGAAGGCCCTGAACGTTACAAATAACTATCATTTTTGCGTCGGATTCGAAAATCTAGACTCACAGGAGAACGACCATAACGTGCCCGAGGCAGCAATAGACCCTTGGAGACAAGTCGGCTGGAGGCCGATGTATCGAATCTCGACGCAATTTGAGTGTTCCATCATCATTACAAGGCCCTGAAAGTTACATTTAACTATCAGTTTTGCGTCGGATTCTGAAATCTAGACTCACAGGAGAACGACCATACGGTGCCCGAGGCAGCAATAGACCCTTGGAGACAAGTCGGCTGGAGGACGATGTATTGAATCTCGACGCAATTTGAGAGTTCCATCGTCACTAGGAAGCTTTGAACGTTACAATTAACTATCATTTTTGCGTCGGATTCGAAAATCTAGACTTACAAGAGAACGACCATAAGGTGCCCGAGGCAGCAATAGACACTTGGAGACAAGTCGGCTGGAAACCGATGTATTGATTCTTGACGCAATTTGAGTGTTCCATCGTCATTAGGAGGCCCTGTACGTTACAATTAACAATCATTTTAGCGTCGGATTCCAAAATCTACTCACAGGAGAAGTTCATACGGTGCTCGAGACAGCAATACCCCCTTGGAGACAAGTCCGCTGGAGGCCGATGTATTGAATCTCGACGCAATTTGAGTGTTCCTTCGTCATTAGGAGGCCCTGAACCTTACAATTAACTATCATTTTTGCGTCGGATTCAAAAATCTTTTCACAGGAGAAGTTCACACGGTGCTCGAGGCAGCAACAGACCCTTGGAGACAAGTCGGCTGGAGGCCGATGTATTGAATCTCGACGCAATTTGAGTCTTCCATCGTCATTACAAGGCCCTAAACGTTACAATTAACAATCATTTTTGCGACGGATTCGAAAATCTAGACTCACAGGAGAACGACCATAAGGTGCCCGAGGCAGCTATAGTCCCTTGGAGACAAGTCGGCTGAAGGACGATGTATTGAATCTCGACGCAATTTGAGTGTTCCATCGTCATTAGAAGGCCCTGAACGTTACAATGAACTATCATTTTTGCGTCGGATTCGAAAATCTAGACTCACAGGAGAAGGACCACATGGAGCCCGAGGCAGCAATATCCCCTTGGAGACAAGTCCGCTGGAGGCCGATGTATTGAATCTCGACGCAATTTGAGTGTTCCATCGTCATTAGTAGGCCCTGAACCTTACAATTAACTATCAGTCTCGCGTCGGATTCGAAAATCTAGACTCACAGGGGATGGACCACATGGAGCCCGAGGCAGCAATATCCCCTTGGAGACAAGTCCGCTGGAGGCCGATGTATTGAATCTCGACGCAATTTGAGTGTTCCGTCGTCATTACAAGGCCCTGAACGTTACAATTAACTATCATTTTTGCGTCGGATTCGAAAATCTAGACTCACAGGAGAACGACCATAAGGTGCCCGAGGCAGCAATAGACCCTTGGAGACAAGTCGGCTGGAGGACGATGTATTGAATCTCGACGCAATTTGAGAGTTCCATCGTCACTAGGAAGCTTTGAACGTTACAATTAACTATCATTTTTGCGTCGGATTCGAAACTCTAGACTTACAAGAGAACGACCATAAGGTGCCCGAGGCAGCAATAGACCCTTGGAGACAAGTCGGCTGAAGGACGATGTATTGAATATCGACGCAATTTGAGTCTTCCATCGTCATTAAAAGGCCCTGAACGTTACAATTAACTATCATTTATGCGTCGGATTCCAAAATCTACTCACAGGAGAAGTTCATACGGTGCTCGAGACAGCAATATCCCCTTGGAGACAAGTCCGCTGGAGGCCGATGTATTGATTCTCGACGCAATTTGAGTGTTCCTTCGTCATTAGGAGGCCCTGAACCTTACAATTAACTATCATTTTTGCGTCGGATTCAAAAATCTTTTCACAGGAGAAGTTCACACGGTGCTCGAGGCAGCAACAGACCCTTGGAGACAAGTCGGCTGGAGGCCGATGTATTGAATCTCGACGCAATTTGAGTGTTCCATCGTCATTACAAGGCCCTGAACGTTACAATTAACTATCATTTTTGCGTCGGATTCGAAAAACTAGACTCACAGGAGAACGACCATAAGGTGCCCGAGGCAGCAATAGACCCTTGGAGACAAGTCGGCTGGAGAACGATGTATTGAATCTCGACGCAATTTGAGAGTTCCATCGTCATTAGGGGCCCTAAACCATACAATTAACTATCATTTTAGCGTCGGATTCGAAAATCTACTCACAGGAGAAGTTCATACGGTGCTCGAGACAGCAATATCCCCTTGGAGACAAGTCCGCTGGAGGCCGATGTATTGAATCTCGACGCAATTTGAGTGTTCCTTCGTCATTAGGAGGCCCTGACCCTTGCAATTAACTAACATTTTTGCGTCGGATTCGAAAATCTAGACTTACAAGAGAACGACCATAAGGTGCCCGAGGCAGCAATAGACCCTTGGAGACAAGTCGGCTGGAGGACGATGTATTGAATCTCGACGCAATTTGAGTGTTCCATCGTCATTAGAAGGCCCTGAACGTTACAATTAACTATCATTTTTGCGTCGGATTCGGAAATCTATACTCACAGGAGAAGGATCATATTGTGCCCGAGACAGCAATATCCCATTGGAGACAAGTCGGCTGGAGGCCGATGTATTGAATCTCCACGCAATTTGAGTGTTTCATCGGCATTAGGAGGCCCTGAGCGTTACAATTAACTATCATTTTTGCGTCGGATTCTAAAATCTAGACTCACAGGAGAACGACCATACGGTGCCCGAGGCAGCAATAGAGCTTTGGAGACAAGTCAGCTGGAGGACGATCTATTGAATCTCGACGCAATTTGAGAGATCCATCGTCATTAGGAGGCTTTGAACGTTACAATTAACTATCATTTTTGCGTCGGATTCGAAAATATAGACTTACAAGAGAACGTCCATAAGGTGCCCGATTCAGCATTAGACCCTTGGAGACAAGTCGGCTGGAGGACGATGTATTGGATCGCGACGCAATTTGAGTGTTCCATCGTCTTTAGGAGGCCCTGAATGTTACAATTAACTATCAGTTTTTCGTCGGATTCGAAAATCTAGACTCACAGCAGACGGAACATTTGGTGCCCGAGGCAGCAATATCCCCTTGGAGACAAATCACCTGGAGGACGATGTATTGAATCTCGACGCAATTTGTGTCTTCTATCGTCATTAGGAGGCCCTGAACGTTACTATTCACTATCATTTTTGCGTCGGATTCGAAAATCTAGACTCACAGGAGAAGGATCATATGGTGCCCGAGACAGTAATACCCCCTTGGAGACTAGACGGCTGGAGGCCGATGTATTGAATCTCGACGCAATTTGAGTGTTCCATCGGCATTAGGAGGCCCTGAACGTTACAATTAACTATCATTTTTGCGTCGGATTCGATAATCGAAACTCACAGGAGAACGACCATAAGGTGCACGAGACAGCAATATCCCCTTGGAGACAAGTCCGCTGGAGGCCGATATATTGAATCTCGACGCAATTTGAGTGTTCCATCGTCATTAGAAGGCCCTGAACGTTACAATTAACTATCACTTTTGCGTCGGATTCGAAAATCTAGACTCAAGGGAGAACGACCATAAGGTGCCCGAGGCAGCAATAGACCCTTGGAGACAAGTCGGCTGGAGGCCGATGTATTGAATCTCGACGCAATTTGACTGTTCCATCGGCATTAGGAGTCCCTGAACGTTACAATTAACTATCATTTTTGCGTCGGATTCGATAATCTAAACCCACAGGGGAACGACCATAAGGTGCACGAGACAGCAATATCCCCTTGGAGACAAGTCCGCTGGAGGCCGATATATTGAATCTCGACGCAATTTGAGTGTTCCATCGTCATTAGAAGGCCCTGAACGTTACAATTAACTTTCATTTTTGCGTCGGATTCGAAAATCTAGACTCACAGGAGAACGACCATAAGGTGCCCGAGGCAGCAATAGACCCTTGGAGACAAGTCGGCTGGAGGTCGATGTATTGAATCTCGACGCAATTTGAGTGTTCCATCGTCATTAGGAGGCGCTGAATGACACAATTAACTATCAGTTTTTCGTCGGATTCGAAAATCTAGACTCACAGCAGACGGACCATTTGGTGCCCGAGGCAGCAATATCCCCTTGGAGACAAGTCGGCTGGAGGAAGATGTATTGATTCTCGACGCAATTTGAGTGTTCCATCGTCATTAAGAGGCCCTGAGCATTACATTTAACTATCAGTTTTGCGTCGGATTCTAAAATCTAGACTGACAGGAGAACGACCATACGGTGCCCGAGGCAGCAATAGACCCTTGGAGACAAGTCGGCTTTAGGACGATGTATTGGATCGCGACGCAATTTGAGTGTTCCATCGTAATTAGGAGGCCCTGAATGTTACAAGTAACTATCATTTTTGCGTCGGATTCGGAAATCTAGACTCACAGGAGAACGACCATAAGGTGCCTGAGGCAGCAATAGACCCTTGGAGACAAGTCGGCTGGAGGCCGATATATTGAATCTCGACGCAATGTGAGTGTCCCATCGTCATTAGGAGGCCCTGAACGTTACAATTAACTGTCATTTATGCGTCGGATTCGAAAATCTACTCACAGGAGAGGTTCATACGGTGCTCGAGGCAGCAATAGACACTTGGAGACAAGTCGGCTGGAAACCGATGTATTGATTCTTGACGCAATTTGAGTGTTCCATCGTCATTAGGAGACCCTAAACCTTACAATTAACTATCATTTTAGCGTCGGATTCGAAAATCTAGACTCACAGGAGATGGACCACATGGAGCCCGAGGCAGCAATATCCCCTTGGAGATAAGTCGGCTGGAGGTCGATGTATTGAATCTCGACGCAATTTGAGTGTCCCATCGGCATTTGGAGGCCCTGAACGTTACAATTAACAATCATTTTAGCGTCGGATTCGAAAATCTACTCACAGGAGAAGTTCATACGGTGCTCGAGACAGCACTATCCCCTTGGAGACAAGTCCGCTGGAGGCCGATGTATTGAATCTCGACGCAATTTGAGTGTTCCTTCGTCATTAGGAGGCCCTGAACCTTACAATTAACTATCATTTTTGCGTCGGATTCGAAAATCTAGACTTACAAGAGAACGACCATAAGGTGCCCGAGGCAGCAATAGACCCTTGGAGACAAGTCGGCTAGAGGACGATGTATTGAATCTCGACGCAATTTGAGTGTTCCATCGTCTTTAGAAGGCCCTAAACGTTACAATTAACTATCATTTTTGCGTCGGATTCGAAAATCTAGACTCACAGGAGAAGGATCATATTGTGCCCGAGACAGCAATATCCCCTTGGAGACAAGTCGGCTGGCGGCCGATGTATTGAATCTCGACGCAATTTGAGTGTTCCATCGTCATTAGGAGGCCCTGAACGTTACAATTAACTGTCATTTATGCGTCGGATTCGAAAATCTACTCACAGGAGAGGTTCATACGGTGCTCGAGGCAGCAATAGACACTTGGAGACAAGTCGGCTGGAAACCGATGTATTGATTCTTGACGCAATTTGAGTGTTCCATCGTCATTAGGAGACCCTAAACGTTACAATTAACTATCATTTTAGCGTCGGATTCGAAAATCTAGACTCACAGGAGACGGACCACATGGAGCCCGAGGCAGCAATATCCCCTTGGAGATAAGTCGGCTGGAGGTCGATGTATTGAATCTCGACGCAATTTGAGTGTCCCATCGGCATTTGGAGGCCCTGAACTTACAATTAACAATCATTTTAGCGTCGGATTCGAAAATCTACTCACAGGAGAAGTTCATACGGTGCTCGAGACAGCAATATCCCCTTGGAGACAAGTTCGCTGGAGGCCGATGTATTGAATCTCGACGCAATTTGAGTATTCCATCGTCATTAGGAGGCCCTGAACGTTACAATTAACAATCAGTTTTGCGTCGGGTTCCAAAATCTAGACTCACAGCAGAACGATCACAGGGTGCCCGTGGCAGCTATTGACCATTGGAGACAAGTCGGTTGGAGGACGATGTATTGGATCGCGACACAAAATGAGTGTTCCATCGTCATTAGGAGGCCTTGAATGTTACAATTAACTATCAGTTTTTCGTCGGATTCAAAAATCTAGACTCACAGCAGACGGAACATTTGGTGCCCGAGGCAGCAATATCCCCTTGGAGACAAATCACTTGGAGGACGATGTATTGTATCTCGACGCAATTTGTGTCTTCTATCGTCATTAGGAGGCCCTGAACGTTACTATTCACTATCATTTTTGCGTCGGATTCGAAAATCTAGACTCACAGGAGAAGGATCATATGGTGCCCGAGACAGTAATACCCCCTTGGTGACTAGACGGCTGGAGGCCGATGTATTGAATCTCGACGCAATTTGAGTGTTCCATCGTCATTAGAAGGCCCTGAACGTTACAATTAACTATCACTTTTGCGTCGGATTCGAAAATCTAGACTCAAGGGAGAACGACCATAAGGTGCCCGAGGCAGCAATAGACCCTTGGAGACAAGTCGGCTGGAGGCCGATGTATTGAATCTCGACGCAATTTGAGTGTTCCATCGGCATTAGCAGGCCCTGAGCGTTACAATTAACTATCATTTTTGCGTCGGATTCGAAAATCTAGACTCTTAGGAGAACGCCCATAAGGTGCCCGAGACAGCAATATCCCCTTGGAGACAAGTCCTCTGGAGGCCGATGTATTGAATCTCGACGCAATTTGAGTGTTCCATCGTCATTAGGAGGCCCTGAACCTTACAATTAACTGTCAGTTTCGCGTCGGATTCGAAAATCTAGACTCACAGGAGACGGACAACATGGAGCCAGAGGCAGCAATATCCCCTTGTAGACAAGTCGGCTGGAGGAAGTTGTATTGACTCTCGACGCAATTTGAGTGTTCCATCGTCATTACGAGGCCCTGAGCATTACATTTAACTATCAGTTTTACGTCGGATTCTAAAATCTAGACTCACAGGAGAACGACCATACGGTGCCCGAGGCAGCAATAGACCTTTGGAGACAAGTCAGCTGGAGGACGATGTATTGAATCTCGACGCAATTTGAGAGTTCCATCGTCATTAGGAGGCTTTGAACGTTACAATTAACTATCATTTTTGCGTCGGATTCGAAAATATAGACTTACAAGAGAACGTCCATGAGGTGCCCGATTCAGCATTAGACCCTTGGAGACAAGTCGGCTGGAGGACGATGTATTGGATCGCGACGCAATTTGAGTGTTCCATCGTCTTTAGGAGGCCCTGAATGTTACAATTAACTATCAGTTTTTCGTCGGATTCGAAAATCTAGACTCACAGCAGACGGAACATTTGGTGCCCGAGGCAGCAATATCCCCTTGGAGACAAATCACCTGGAGGACGATGTATTGAATCTCGACGCAATTTGTGTCTTCTATCGTCATTAGGAGGCCCTGAACGTTACTATTCACTATCATTTTTGCGTCGGATTCGAAAATCTAGACTCACAGGAGAAGGATCATATGGTGCCCGAGACAGTAATACCCCCTTGGAGACTAGACGGCTGGAGGCCGATGTATTGAATCTCGACGCAATTTGAGTGTTCCATCGGCATTAGGAGGCCCTGAACGTTACAATTAACTATCATTTTTGCGTCGGATTCGATAATCGAAACTCACAGGAGAACGACCATAAGGTGCACGAGACAGCAATATCCCCTTGGAGACAAGTCCGCTGGAGGCCGATATATTGAATCTCGACGCAATTTGAGTGTTCCATCGTCATTAGAAGGCCCTGAACGTTACAATTAACTATCATTTTTGCGTCGGATTCGAAAATCTAGACTCAAGGGAGAACGACCATAAGGTGCCCGAGGCAGCAATAGACCCTTGGAGACAAGTCGGCTGGAGGCCGATGTATTGAATCTCGACGCAATTTGAGTGTTCCATCGTCATTAGGAGGCGCTGAATGACACAATTAACTATCAGTTTTTCGTCGGATTCGAAAATCTAGACTCACAGCAGACGGACCATTTGGTGCCCGAGGCAGCAATATCCCCTTGGAGAATAGTCGGCTGGAGGAAGATGTATTGATTCTCGACGCAATTTGAGTGTTCCATCGTCATTAAGAGGCCCTGAGCATTACATTTAACTATCAGTTTTGCGTCGGATTCTAAAATCTAGACTGACAGGAGAACGACCATACGGTGCCCGAGGCAGCAATAGACCCTTGGAGACAAGTCGGCTTTAGGACGATGTATTGGATCGCGACGCAATTTGAGTGTTCCATCGTAATTAGGAGGCCCTGAATGTTACAAGTAACTATCATTTTTGCGTCGGATTCGGAAATCTAGACTCACAGGAGAACGACCATAAGGTGCCTGAGGCAGCAATAGACCCTTGGAGACAAGTCGGCTGGAGGCCGATATATTGAATCTCGACGCAATGTGAGTGTCCCATCGTCATTAGGAGGCCCTGAACGTTACAATTAACTGTCATTTATGCGTCGGATTCGAAAATCTACTCACAGGAGAGGTTCATACGGTGCTCGAGGCAGCAATAGACACTTGGAGACAAGTCGG
The DNA here is from genome assembly GCF_023864345.2 of Schistocerca serialis cubense. NCBI lineage: Eukaryota > Metazoa > Arthropoda > Insecta > Orthoptera > Acrididae > Schistocerca > Schistocerca serialis. The sequence continues at coordinate 60,082,891 of NW_026047583.1, forward strand.
CTGGAAACCGATGTATTGATTCTTGACGCAATTTGAGTGTTCCATCGTCATTAGGAGACCCTAAACCTTACAATTAACTATCATTTTAGCGTCGGATTCGAAAATCTAGACTCACAGGAGATGGACCACATGGAGCCCGAGGCAGCAATATCCCCTTGGAGATAAGTCGGCTGGAGGTCGATGTATTGAATCTCGACGCAATTTGAGTGTCCCATCGGCATTTGGAGGCCCTGAACGTTACAATTAACAATCATTTTAGCGTCGGATTCGAAAATCTACTCACAGGAGAAGTTCATACGGTGCTCGAGACAGCACTATCCCCTTGGAGACAAGTCCGCTGGAGGCCGATGTATTGAATCTCGACGCAATTTGAGTGTTCCTTCGTCATTAGGAGGCCCTGAACCTTACAATTAACTATCATTTTTGCGTCGGATTCGAAAATCTAGACTTACAAGAGAACGACCATAAGGTGCCCGAGGCAGCAATAGACCCTTGGAGACAAGTCGGCTAGAGGACGATGTATTGAATCTCGACGCAATTTGAGTGTTCCATCGTCTTTAGAAGGCCCTAAACGTTACAATTAACTATCATTTTTGCGTCGGATTCGAAAATCTAGACTCACAGGAGAAGGATCATATTGTGCCCGAGACAGCAATATCCCCTTGGAGACAAGTCGGCTGGCGGCCGATGTATTGAATCTCGACGCAATTTGAGTGTTCCATCGTCATTAGGAGGCCCTGAACGTTACAATTAACTGTCATTTATGCGTCGGATTCGAAAATCTACTCACAGGAGAGGTTCATACGGTGCTCGAGGCAGCAATAGACACTTGGAGACAAGTCGGCTGGAAACCGATGTATTGATTCTTGACGCAATTTGAGTGTTCCATCGTCATTAGGAGACCCTAAACGTTACAATTAACTATCATTTTAGCGTCGGATTCGAAAATCTAGACTCACAGGAGACGGACCACATGGAGCCCGAGGCAGCAATATCCCCTTGGAGATAAGTCGGCTGGAGGTCGATGTATTGAATCTCGACGCAATTTGAGTGTCCCATCGGCATTTGGAGGCCCTGAACGTTACAATTAACAATCATTTTAGCGTCGGATTCGAAAATCTACTCACAGGAGAAGTTCATACGGTGCTCGAGACAGCAATATCCCCTTGGAGACAAGTCCGCTGGAGGCCGATGTATTGAATCTCGACGCAATTTGAGTGTTCCATCGTCATTAGGAGGCCCTGAACGTTACAATTAACAATCAGTTTTGCGTCGGGTTCCAAAATCTAGACTCACAGCAGAACGATCACAGGGTGCCCGTGGCAGCTATTGACCCTTGGAGACAAGTCGGTTGGAGGACGATGTATTGGATCGCGACACAAAATGAGTGTTCCATCGTCATTAGGAGGCCTTGAATGTTACAATTAACTATCAGTTTTTCGTCGGATTCGAAAATCTAGACTCACTGGAGACGGACCATAAGTTGCCCGATGCAGCAATATCCCCTTGGAGACCAGTCCGCTGGAGGCCGATGTATTGAATCGCGACGCATTTTGAGTGTTCCATCGTCATTAGGAGGCCGTAAGCCTTACAATTAACTATCATTTTAGCGTCGGATTCGAAAAGCTAGACTCACAGGAGAACGACCATAAGGTGCCCGAGGCAGCAAAAGACACTTGGAGACAGGTCGGCTGGAGGCCGATGTATTGAATCTCGACGCAATTTGAGTGTTCCATCGGCATTAGGAGGCCCTGAGAGTTACAATTAACTATCATTTATGCGTCGGATTCGAAAATCTAATCACAGGAGAAGTTCATACGGTGCACGAGGCAGCAATAGACACTTGGAGACAAGTCGGCTGGAAACCGATGTATTGATTCTTGACGCAATTTGGGTGTTCCATCGTCATTAGGAGGCCCTGAACGTTACAATTAACTATCATTTTTGCGTCGGATTCAAAAATCTACTCACAGGAGAAGTTCATACGGTGCTCGAGGCAGCAGCAGACCCTTGGAGACAAGTCCGCTGGAGGCCGATGTATTGAATCTCGACGCAATTTGAGTGTTCCATCGTCATTACAAGGCCCTGAACGTTACAATTAACTATCATTTTTGCGTCGGATTCGAAAATCTAGACTCACAGGAGAACGACCATAAGGTGCTCGAGGCAGCAATAGACACTTGGAGACAAGTCGGCTGGAAGCCGATGTATTGAATCTCGACGCAATTTGAGTGTTCCATCGGCATTAGGAGGCCCTGAGCGTTACAATTAACTATCATTTTTGCGTCGGATTCGAAAATCTAGACTCTTAGGAGAACGCCCATAAGGTGCCCGAGACAGCAATATCCCCTTGGAGACAAGTCCTCTGGAGGCCGATGTATTGAATCTCGACGCAATTTGAGTGTTCCATCGTCATTAGGAGGCCCTGAACCTTACAATTAACTGTCAGTTTCGCGTCGGATTGGAAAATCTAGACTCACAGGAGACGGACAACATGGAGCCAGAGGCAGCAATATCCCCTTGTAGACAAGTCGGCTGGAGGAAGTTGTATTGACTCTCGACGCAATTTGAGTGTTCCATCGTCATTACGAGGCCCTGAGCATTACATTTAACTATCAGTTTTACGTCGGATTCTAAAATCTAGACTCACAGGAGAACGACCATACGGTGCCCGAGGCAGCAATAGACCTTTGGAGACAAGTCAGCTGGAGGACGATGTATTGAATCTCGACGCAATTTGAGAGTTCCATCGTCATTAGGAGGCTTTGAACGTTACAATTAACTATCATTTTTGCGTCGGATTCGAAAATATAGACTTACAAGAGAACGTCCATGAGGTGCCCGATTCAGCATTAGACCCTTGGAGACAAGTCGGCTGGAGGACGATGTATTGGATCGCGACGCAATTTGAGTGTTCCATCGTCTTTAGGAGGCCCTGAATGTTACAATTAACTATCAGTTTTTCGTCGGATTCGAAAATCTAGACTCACAGCAGACGGAACATTTGGTGCCCGAGGCAGCAATATCCCCTTGGAGACAAATCACCTGGAGGACGATGTATTGAATCTCGACGCAATTTGTGTCTTCTATCGTCATTAGGAGGCCCTGAACGTTACTATTCACTATCATTTTTGCGTCGGATTCGAAAATCTAGACTCACAGGAGAAGGATCATATGGTGCCCGAGACAGTAATACCCCCTTGGTGACTAGACGGCTGGAGGCCGATGTATTGAATCTCGACGCAATTTGAGTGTTCCATCGTCATTAGAAGGCCCTGAACGTTACAATTAACTATCACTTTTGCGTCGGATTCGAAAATCTAGACTCAAGGGAGAACGACCATAAGGTGCCCGAGGCAGCAATAGACCCTTGGAGACAAGTCGGCTGGAGGCCGATGTATTGAATCTCGACGCAATTTGAGTGTTCCATCGGCATTAGGAGTCCCTGAACGTTACAATTAACTATCATTTTTGCGTCGGATTCGATAATCTAAACCCACAGGAGAACGACCATAAGGTGCACGAGACAGCAATATCCCCTTGGAGACAAGTCCGCTGGAGGCCGATATATTGAATCTCGACGCAATTTGAGTGTTCCATCGTCATTAGAAGGCCCTGAACGTTACAATTAACTTTCATTTTTGCGTCGGATTCGAAAATCTAGACTCACAGGAGAACGACCATAAGGTACCCGAGGCAGCAATAGACCCTTGGAGACAAGTCGGCTGGAGGCCGATGTATTGAATCTCGACGCAATTTGAGTGTTCCATCGTCTTTAGGAGGCCCTGAATGTCACAATTAACTATCAGTTTTTCGTCGGATTCGAAAATCTAGACTCACAGCAGACGGACCATTTGGTGCCCGAGGCAGCAATATCCCCTTGGAGACAAGTCGGCTGGAGGATGATGTATTGTATCTCGATGCAATTTGAGTGTTCCATCGGCATTAGGAGTCCCTGAACGTTACAATTAACTATCATTTTTGCGTGGGATTCGATAATCTAAACTCACAGGAGACAGCAACAGACCCTTGGAGACAAGTCCGCTGGAGGCCGATGTATTGAATCTCGACGCAATTTGAGTGTTCCATCGTCATTAGGAACCCCTGAACGTTACAATTAACTATCATTTTTGCGTCGGATTCGAAAATCTAGACTCACAGGAGAACGACCATAAGGTGCCCGAGGCAGCAATAGACCCTTGGAGACAAGTCGGCTGGAGGCCGATGTATTGAATCTCGACGCAATTTGAGTGTTCCATCGGCATTAGGAGGCCCTGAACGTTACAATTAACTATCATTTTTGCGTCGGATTCGATAATCTAAACTCACAGGAGAACCACCATAAGGTGCCCGAGGCAGCAATATCCCCTTGTAGACAAGTCGGCTGGAGGAAGATGTATTGATTCTCGACGCAATTTGAGTGTTCCATCGTCATTAAGAGGCCCTGAGCATTACATTTAACTATCAGTTTTGCGTCGGATTCTAAAATCTAGACTGACAGGAGAACGACCATACGGTGCCCGAGGCAGCAATAGACCCTTGGAGACAAGTCGGCTGGAGGCCGATATATTGAATCTCGACGCAATGTGAGTGTCCCATCGTCATTAGGAGGCCCTGAACGTTACAATTAACAATCATTTTTGCGTCGGATTCGATAATCGAAACTCACAGGAGAACGACCATAAGGTGCACGAGACAGCAATATCCCCTTGGAGACAAGTCCGCTGGAGGCCGATATATTGAATCTCGACGCAATTTGAGTGTTCCATCGTCATTAGAAGGCCCTGAACGTTACAATTAACTATCACTTTTGCGTCGGATTCGAAAATCTAGACTCAAGGGAGAACGACCATAAGGTGCCCGAGGCAGCAATAGACCCTTGGAGACAAGTCGGCTGGAGGCCGATGTATTGAATCTCGACGCAATTTGAGTGTTCCATCGGCATTAGGAACGTTACAATTAACTATCATTTTTGCGTCGGATTCGATAATCTAAACCCACAGGAGAACGACCATAAGGTGCACGAGACAGCAATATCCCCTTGGAGACAAGTCCGCTGGAGGCCGATATATTGAATCTCGACGCAATTTGAGTGTTCCATCGTCATTAGAAGGCCCTGAACGTTACAATTAAGTTTCATTTTTGCGTCGGATTCGAAAATTTAGACTCACAGGAGAACGACCATAAGGTGCCCGAGGCAGCAATAGACCCTTGGAGACAAGTCGGCTGGAGGCCGATGTATTGAATCTCGATGCAATTTGAGTGTTCCATCGGCATTAGGAGTCCCTGAACGTTACAATTAACTATCATTTTTGCGTGGGATTCGATAATCTAAACTCACAGGAGAACGACCATACGGTGCCCGAGGCAGCAACAGACCCTTGGAGACAAGTCCGCTGGAGGCCGATGTATTGAATCTCGACGCAATTTGAGTGTTCCATCGTCATTAGGAACCCCTGAACGTTACAATTAACTATCATTTTTGCGTCGGATTCGAAAATCTAGACTCACAGGAGAACGACCATAAGGTGCCCGAGGCAGCAATAGACCCTTGGAGACAAGTCGGCTGGAGGCCGATGTATTGAATCTCGACGCAATGTGAGTGTCCCATCGTCATTAGGAGGCCCTGAACGTTACAATTAACAATCATTTAACGTCCGTCGGATTCGAAAATCTACTCACAGGAGAAGTTCATACGGTGCTCGAGACAGCACTATCCCCTTGGAGACAGGTCCGCTGGAGGCCGATGTATTGAATCTCGACGCAATTTGAATGTTCCTTCGTCATTAGGAGGCCCTGAACCTTACAATTAACTATCATTTTTGCGTCGGATTCGAAAATCTAGACTTACAAGAGAACGACCATAAGGTGCCCGAGGCAGCAATAGACCCTTGGAGACAAGTCGGCTAGAGGACGATGTATTGAATCTCGACGCAATTTGAGTGTTCCATCGTCTTTAGAAGGCCCTGAACGTTACAATTAACTATCATTTTTGCGTCGGATTCGGAAATCTACTAACAGGAGAAGGATCATATGGTGCACGAGACTGCAATATCCCCTTGGATACAAGTCGACTGGAGGTCGATGTATTGACTCTCGACGCAATTTGAGTGTTCCATCGTCTTTAGGAGTCCCTGAACGTCACAATTAACTGTCATTTATGCGTCGGATTCGAAAATCTACTCACAGAAGAGGTTCATACGGTGCTCGAGGCAGCAATAGACACTTGGAGACAAGTCGGCTGGAAACCGATGTATTGATTCTTAACGCAATTTGAGTGTTCCATCGTCATTAGGAACCCCTGAACGTTACAATTAACTATTATTTTTGCGTCGGATTCAAAAATCTACTCACAGGAGAAGTTCATACGGTGCTCGAGGCAGCAACAGACCCTTGGAGACAAGTCGGCTGGTGGCCGATGTATTGAATCTCGACGCAATTTGAGTGTTCCATCGTCATTACATGGCCCTGAACGTTACAATTAAATATCACGTTTGCGTCGGATTCGAAAATCTAGACTCACAGGAGAAGGATCATATGGTGCCCGAGACAGCAATATCCCCTTGGAGACAAGTCGGCTGGAGGCCGATGTATTGAATCTCGACGCAATTAGAGTGTTCCATCGGCATTAGGAGGCCCTGAACGTTACAATTAACTATCATTTTTGCGTCGGATTCGATAATCTAAACTCTCAGGAGAACGACCATAAGGTGCCCGAGGCAGCAACAGACCCTTGGAGACAAGTCGGCTGGAGGCCGATGTATTGAATCTCGACGCAGTTTGAGTGTTCCATTGGCATTAGGAGGCCCAAACCGTTACAATTAACTATCATTTTTGCGTCGGATTCGAAAATCTAGACTCACAGGAGAACGCCCATAAGGTGCCCGAGACAGAAATATCCCCTTGGAGACAAGTCCGCTGGAGGCCGATGTATTAAATCTCGACGCAATTTGAGTGTTCCATCGTCATTAGGAGGCCCTGAACCTTACAATTAACTATCAGTTTCGCGTCGGATTCGAAAATCTAGACTCACAGGAGACGGACCACATGGGGCCCGAGGCAGCAATATCCCCTTGTAGACAAGTCGGCTGGAGGAAGTTGTATTAACTCTCGACGCAATTTGAGTGTTCCATCGTCATTACGAGGCCCTGAGCATTACATTTAACTATCAGTTTTGCGTCGGATTTTAAAATCTAGACTCACAGGAGAACGACCATACGGTGCCGAAGGCAGCAATAGACCCTTGGAGACAAGTCGGCTGGAGGACGATGTATTGAATCTCGACGCAATTTGAGAGTTCCATCGTCATTAGGAGGCTTTGAACGGAACAATTAACTATCATTTTTGCGTCGGATTCAAAAATCTCGACTTACAAGAGAACGACCATAAGGTGCCCGATTCAGCATTAGAACCTTGGAGACAAGTCGGCTGGAGGACGATGTATTGGATCGCGACGCAATTTGAGTGTTCAATCGTCATTAGGAGGCCCTGAACGTTACAATTAACAATCATTTTAGCGTCCGTCGGATTCGAAAATCTACTCACAGGAGAAGTTCATACGGTGCTCGAGACAGCACTATCCCCTTGGAGACAAGTCCGCTGGAGGACGATGTATTGAATTTCGACGCAATTCGAGTGTTCCTTCGTCATTAGGAGGCCCTGAACCTTACAATTAACTATCATTTTTGCGTCGGATTCGAAAATCTAGACTTACAAGAGAACGACCATAAGGTGCCCGAGGCAGCAATAGACCCTTGGAGACAAGTCGGCTGGAGGCCGATGTATTGAATCTCGACGCAATTTGAGTGTTCCATCGGCATTAGGAGTCCCTGAACGTTACAATTAACTATCATTTTTGCGTCGGATTCGATAATCTAAACCCACAGGAGAACGACCATAAGGTGCACGAGACAGCAATATCCCCTTGGAGACAAGTCCGCTGGAGGCCGATATATTGAATCTCGACGCAATTTGAGTGTTCCATCGTCATTAGAAGGCCCTGAACGTTACAATTAAGTTTCATTTTTGCGTCGGGTTCGAAAATCTAGACTCACAGGAGAACGACCATAAGGTGCCCGAGGCAGCAATATCCCCTTGGAGACAAATCACCTGGAGGACGATGTATTGAATCTCGATGCAATTTGAGTGTTCCATCGGCATTAGGAGTCCCTGAACGTTACAATTAACTATCATTTTTGCGTGGGATTCGATAATCTAAACTCACAGGAGAACGACCATACGGTGCCCGAGGCAGCAACAGACCCTTGGAGACAAGTCGGCTGGAGGCCGATGTATTGAATCTCGACGCAATGTGAGTGTCCCATCGTCATTAGGAGGCCCTGAACGTTACAATTAACAATCATTTAACGTCCGTCGGATTCGAAAATCTACTCACAGGAGAAGTTCATACGGTGCTCGAGACAGCACTATCCCCTTGGAGACAAGTCCGCTGGAGGCCGATGTATTGAATCTCGACGCAATTTGAATGTTCCTTCGTCATTAGGAGGCCCTGAACCTTACAATTAACTATCATTTTTGCGTCGGATTCGAAAATCTAGACTTACAAGAGAACGACCATAAGGTGCCCGAGGCAGCAATAGACCCTTGGAGACAAGTCGGCTAGAGGACGATGTATTGAATCTCGACGCAATTTGAGTGTTCCATCGTCTTTAGAAGGCCCTGAACGTTACAATTAACTATCATTTTTGCGTCGGATTCGGAAATCTACTAACAGGAGAAGGATCATATGGTGCACGAGACTGCAATATCCCCTTGGATACAAGTCGACTGGAGGTCGATGTATTGACTCTCGACGCAATTTGAGTGTTCCATCGTCTTTAGGAGTCCCTGAACGTTACAATTAACTGTCATTTATGCGTCGGATTCGAAAATCTACTCACAGAAGAGGTTCATACGGTGCTCGAGGCAGCAATAGACACTTGGAGACAAGTCGGCTGGAAACCGATGTATTGATTCTTAACGCAATTTGAGTGTTCCATCGTCATTAGGAACCCCTGAACGTTACAATTAACTATTATTTTTGCGTCGGATTCAAAAATCTACTCACAGGAGAAGTTCATACGGTGCTCGAGGCAGCAACAGACCCTTGGAGACAAGTCGGCTGGTGGCCGATGTATTGAATCTCGACGCAATTTGAGTGTTCCATCGTCATTACATGGCCCTGAACGTTACAATTAAATATCACGTTTGCGTCGGATTCGAAAATCTAGACTCACAGGAGAAGGATCATATGGTGCCCGAGACAGCAATATCCCCTTGGAGACAAGTCGGCTGGAGGCCGATGTATTGAATCTCGACGCAATTAGAGTGTTCCATCGGCATTAGGAGGCCCTGAACGTTACAATTAACTATCATTTTTGCGTCGGATTCGATAATCTAAACTCTCAGGAGAACGACCATAAGGTGCCCGAGGCAGCAACAGACCCTTGGAGACAAGTCGGCTGGAGGCCGATGTATTGAATCTCGACGCAGTTTGAGTGTTCCATTGGCATTGGGAGGCCCAAACCGTTACAATTAACTATCATTTTTGCGTCGGATTCGAAAATCTAGACTCACAGGAGAACGCCCATAAGGTGCCCGAGACAGAAATATCCCCTTGGAGACAAGTCCGCTGGAGGCCGATGTATTAAATCTCGACGCAATTTGAGTGTTCCATCGTCATTAGGAGGCCCTGAACCTTACAATTAACTATCAGTTTCGCGTCGGATTCGAAAATCTAGACTCACAGGAGACGGACCACATGGGGCCCGAGGCAGCAATATCCCCTTGTAGACAAGTCGGCTGGAGGAAGTTGTATTAACTCTCGACGCAATTTGAGTGTTCCATCGTCATTACGAGGCCCTGAGCATTACATTTAACTATCAGTTTTGCGTCGGATTTTAAAATCTAGACTCACAGGAGAACGACCATACGGTGCCGAAGGCAGCAATAGACCCTTGGAGACAAGTCGGCTGGAGGACGATGTATTGAATCTCGACGCAATTTGAGAGTTCCATCGTCATTAGGAGGCTTTGAACGGAACAATTAACTATCATTTTTGCGTCGGATTCAAAAATCTCGACTTACAAGAGAACGACCATAAGGTGCCCGATTCAGCATTAGAACCTTGGAGACAAGTCGGCTGGAGGACGATGTATTGGATCGCGACGCAATTTGAGTGTTCAATCGTCATTAGGAGGCCCTGAACGTTACAATTAACAATCATTTTAGCGTCCGTCGGATTCGAAAATCTACTCACAGGAGAAGTTCATACGGTGCTCGAGACAGCACTATCCCCTTGGAGACAAGTCCGCTGGAGGACGATGTATTGAATTTCGACGCAATTTGAGTGTTCCTTCGTCATTAGGAGGCCCTGAACCTTACAATTAACTATCATTTTTGCGTCGGATTCGAAAATCTAGACTTACAAGAGAACGACCATAAGGTGCCCGAGGCAGCAATAGACCCTTGGAGACAAGTCGGCTGGAGGCCGATGTATTGAATCTCGACGCAATTTGAGTGTTCCATCGGCATTAGGAGTCCCTGAACGTTACAATTAACTATCATTTTTGCGTCGGATTCGATAATCTAAACCCACAGGAGAACGACCATAAGGTGCACGAGACAGCAATATCCCCTTGGAGACAAGTCCGCTGGAGGCCGATATATTGAATCTCGACGCAATTTGAGTGTTCCATCGTCATTAGAAGGCCCTGAACGTTACAATTAAGTTTCATTTTTGCGTCGGGTTCGAAAATCTAGACTCACAGGAGAACGACCATAAGGTGCCCGAGGCAGCAATATCCCCTTGGAGACAAATCACCTGGAGGACGATGTATTGAATCTCGACGCAATTTGTGTCTTCTATCGTCATTAGGAGGCCCTGAACGTTACTATTCACTATCATTTTTGCGTCGGATTCGAAAATCTAGACTCACAGGAGAAGGATCATATGGTGCCCGAGACAGTAATACCCCCTTGGAGACTAGACGGCTGGAGGCCGATGTATTGAATCTCGACGCAATTTGAGTGTTCCATCGTCATTAGAAGGCCCTGAACGTTACAATTAACTATCACTTTTGCGTCGGATTCGAAAATCTAGACTCAAGGGAGAACGACCATAAGGTGCCCGAGGCAGCAATAGACCCTTGGAGACAAGTCGGCTGGAGGCCGATGTATTGAATCTCGACGCAATTTGAGTGTTCCATCGGCATTAGGAGTCCCTGAACGTTACAATTAACTATCATTTTTGCGTCGGATTCGATAATCTAAACCCACAGGAGAACGACCATAAGGTGCACGAGACAGCAATATCCCCTTGGAGACAAGTCCGCTGGAGGCCGATATATTGAATCTCGACGCAATTTGAGTGTTCCATCGTCATTAGAAGGCCCTGAACGTTACAATTAACTTTCATTTTTGCGTCGGATTCGAAAATCTAGACTCACAGGAGAACGACCATAAGGTGCCCGAGGCAGCAATAGACCCTTGGAGACAAGTCGGCTGGAGGCCGATGTATTGAATCTCGATGCAATTTGAGTGTTCCATCGGCATTAGGAGTCCCTGAACGTTACAATTAACTATCATTTTTGCGTGGGATTCGATAATCTAAACTCACAGGAGAACGACCATACGGTGCCCGAGGCAGCAACAGACCCTTGGAGACAAGTCGGCTGGAGGCCGATGTATTGAATCTCGACGCAATGTGAGTGTCCCATCGTCATTAGGAGGCCCTGAACGTTACAATTAACAATCATTTAACGTCCGTCGGATTCGAAAATCTACTCACAGGAGAAGTTCATACGGTGCTCGAGACAGCACTATCCCCTTGGAGACAAGTCCGCTGGAGGCCGATGTATTGAATCTCGACGCAATTTGAATGTTCCTTCGTCATTAGGAGGCCCTGAACCTTACAATTAACTATCATTTTTGCGTCGGATTCGAAAATCTAGACTTACAAGAGAACGACCATAAGGTGCCCGAGGCAGCAATAGACCCTTGGAGACAAGTCGGCTAGAGGACGATGTATTGAATCTCGACGCAATTTGAGTGTTCCATCGTCTTTAGAAGGCCCTGAACGTTACAATTAACTATCATTTTTGCGTCGGATTCGGAAATCTACTAACAGGAGAAGGATCATATGGTGCACGAGACTGCAATATCCCCTTGGATACAAGTCGACTGGAGGTCGATGTATTGACTCTCGACGCAATTTGAGTGTTCCATCGTCTTTAGGAGTCCCTGAACGTTACAATTAACTGTCATTTATGCGTCGGATTCGAAAATCTACTCACAGAAGAGGTTCATACGGTGCTCGAGGCAGCAATAGACACTTGGAGACAAGTCGGCTGGAAACCGATGTATTGATTCTTAACGCAATTTGAGTGTTCCATCGTCATTAGGAACCCCTGAACGTTACAATTAACTATTATTTTTGCGTCGGATTCAAAAATCTACTCACAGGAGAAGTTCATACGGTGCTCGAGGCAGCAACAGACCCTTGGAGACAAGTCGGCTGGTGGCCGATGTATTGAATCTCGACGCAATTTGAGTGTTCCATCGTCATTACATGGCCCTGAACGTTACAATTAAATATCACGTTTGCGTCGGATTCGAAAATCTAGACTCACAGGAGAAGGATCATATGGTGCCCGAGACAGCAATATCCCCTTGGAGACAAGTCGGCTGGAGGCCGATGTATTGAATCTCGACGCAATTAGAGTGTTCCATCGGCATTAGGAGGCCCTGAACGTTACAATTAACTATCATTTTTGCGTCGGATTCGATAATCTAAACTCTCAGGAGAACGACCATAAGGTGCCCGAGACAGAAATATCCCCTTGGAGACAAGTCCGCTGGAGGCCGATGTATTAAATCTCGACGCAATTTGAGTGTTCCATCGTCATTAGGAGGCCCTGAACCTTACAATTAACTATCAGTTTCGCGTCGGATTCGAAAATCTAGACTCACAGGAGACGGACCACATGGGGCCCGAGGCAGCAATATCCCCTTGTAGACAAGTCGGCTGGAGGAAGTTGTATTAACTCTCGACGCAATTTGAGTGTTCCATCGTCATTACGAGGCCCTGAGCATTACATTTAACTATCAGTTTTGCGTCGGATTTTAAAATCTAGACTCACAGGAGAACGACCATACGGTGCCGAAGGCAGCAATAGACCCTTGGAGACAAGTCGGCTGGAGGACGATGTATTGAATCTCGACGCAATTTGAGAGTTCCATCGTCATTAGGAGGCTTTGAACGGAACAATTAACTATCATTTTTGCGTCGGATTCAAAAATCTCGACTTACAAGAGAACGACCGTAAGGTGCCCGATTCAGCATTAGAACCTTGGAGACAAGTCGGCTGGAGGACGATGTATTGGATCGCGACGCAATTTGAGTGTTCAATCGTCATTAGGAGGCCCTGAACGTTACAATTAACAATCATTTTAGCGTCCGTCGGATTCGAAAATCTACTCACAGGAGAAGTTCATACGGTGCTCGAGACAGCACTATCCCCTTGGAGACAAGTCCGCTGGAGGACGATGTATTGAATTTCGACGCAATTTGAGTGTTCCTTCGTCATTAGGAGGCCCTGAACCTTACAATTAACTATCATTTTTGCGTCGGATTCGAAAATCTAGACTTACAAGAGAACGACCATAAGGTGCCCGAGGCAGCAATAGACCCTTGGAGACAAGTCGGCTGGAGGCCGATGTATTGAATCTCGACGCAATTTGAGTGTTCCATCGGCATTAGGAGTCCCTGAACGTTACAATTAACTATCATTTTTGCGTCGGATTCGATAATCTAAACCCACAGGAGAACGACCATAAGGTGCACGAGACAGCAATATCCCCTTGGAGACAAGTCCGCTGGAGGCCGATATATTGAATCTCGACGCAATTTGTGTGTTCCATCGTCATTAGAAGGCCCTGAACGTTACAATTAAGTTTCATTTTTGCGTCGGGTTCGAAAATCTAGACTCACAGGAGAACGACCATAAGGTGCCCGAGGCAGCAATATCCCCTTGGAGACAAATCACCTGGAGGACGATGTATTGAATCTCGACGCAATTTGTGTCTTCTATCGTCATTAGGAGGCCCTGAACGTTACTATTCACTATCATTTTTGCGTCGGATTCGAAAATCTAGACTCACAGGAGAAGGATCATATGGTGCCCGAGACAGTAATACCCCCTTGGAGACTAGACGGCTGGAGGCCGATGTATTGAATCTCGACGCAATTTGAGTGTTCCATCGTCATTAGAAGGTCCTGAACGTTACAATTAACTATCACTTTTGCGTCGGATTCGAAAATCTAGACTCAAGGGAGAACGACCATAAGGTGCCCGAGGCAGCAATAGACCCTTGGAGACAAGTCGGCTGGAGGCCGATGTATTGAATCTCGACGCAATTTGAGTGTTCCATCGGCATTAGGAGTCCCTGAACGTTACAATTAACTATCATTTTTGCGTCGGATTCGATAATCTAAACCCACAGGAGAACGACCATAAGGTGCACGAGACAGCAATATCCCCTTGGAGACAAGTCCGCTGGAGGCCGATATATTGAATCTCGACGCAATTTGAGTGTTCCATCGTCATTAGAAGGCCCTGAACGTTACAATTAACTTTCATTTTTGCGTCGGATTCGAAAATCTAGACTCACAGGAGAACGACCATAAGGTGCCCGAGGCAGCAATAGACCCTTGGAGACAAGTCGGCTGGAGGCCGATGTATTGAATCTCGATGCAATTTGAGTGTTCCATCGGCATTAGGAGTCCCTGAACGTTACAATTAACTATCATTTTTGCGTGGGATTCGATAATCTAAACTCACAGGAGAACGACCATACGGTGCCCGAGGCAGCAACAGACCCTTGGAGACAAGTCCGCTGGAGGCCGATGTATTGAATCTCGACGCAATTTGAGTGTTCCATCGTCATTAGGAACCCCTGAACGTTACAATTAACTATCATTTTTGCGTCGGATTCGAAAATCTAGACTCACAGGAGAACGACCATAAGGTGCCCGAGGCAGCAATAGACCCTTGGAGACAAGTCGGCTGGAGGCCGATGTATTGAATCTCGACGCAATGTGAGTGTCCCATCGTCATTAGGAGGCCCTGAACGTTACAATTAACAATCATTTAACGTCCGTCGGATTCGAAAATCTACTCACAGGAGAAGTTCATACGGTGCTCGAGACAGCACTATCCCCTTGGAGACAAGTCCGCTGGAGGCCGATGTATTGAATCTCGACGCAATTTGAGTGTTCCTTCGTCATTAGGAGGCCCTGAACCTTACAATTAACTATCATTTTTGCGTCGGATTCGAAAATCTAGACTTACAAGAGAACGACCATAAGGTGCCCGAGGCAGCAATAGACCCTTGGAGACAAGTCGGCTAGAGGACGATGTATTGAATCTCGACGCAATTTGAGTGTTCCATCGTCTTTAGAAGGCCCTGAACGTTACAATTAACTATCATTTTTGCGTCGGATTCGAAAATCTACTAACAGGAGAAGGATCATATGGTGCACGAGACTGCAATATCCCCTTGGATACAAGTCGACTGGAGGTCGATGTATTGACTCTCGACGCAATTTGAGTGTTCCATCGTCTTTAGGAGTCCCTGAACGTTACAATTAACTGTCATTTATGCGTCGGATTCGAAAATCTACTCACAGAAGAGGTTCATACGGTGCTCGAGGCAGCAATAGACACTTGGAGACAAGTCGGCTGGAAACCGATGTATTGATTCTTAACGCAATTTGAGTGTTCCATCGTCATTAGGAACCCCTGAACGTTACAATTAACTATTATTTTTGCGTCGGATTCAAAAATCTACTCACAGGAGAAGTTCATACGGTGCTCGAGGCAGCAACAGACCCTTGGAGACAAGTCGGCTGGTGGCCGATGTATTGAATCTCGACGCAATTTGAGTGTTCCATCGTCATTACATGGCCCTGAACGTTACAATTAAATATCACGTTTGCGTCGGATTCGAAAATCTAGACTCACAGGAGAAGGATCATATGGTGCCCGAGACAGCAATATCCCCTTGGAGACAAGTCGGCTGGAGGCCGATGTATTGAATCTCGACGCAATTAGAGTGTTCCATCGGCATTAGGAGGCCCTGAACGTTACAATTAACTATCATTTTTGCGTCGGATTCGATAATCTAAACTCTCAGGAGAACGACCATAAGGTGCCCGAGGCAGCAACAGACCCTTGGAGACAAGTCGGCTGGAGGCCGATGTATTGAATCTCGACGCAGTTTGAGTGTTCCATTGGCATTAGGAGGCCCAAACCGTTACAATTAACTATCATTTTTGCGTCGGATTCGAAAATCTAGACTCACAGGAGAACGCCCATAAGGTGCCCGAGACAGAAATATCCCCTTGGAGACAAGTCCGCTGGAGGCCGATGTATTAAATCTCGACGCAATTTGAGTGTTCCATCGTCATTAGGAGGCCCTGAACCTTACAATTAACTATCAGTTTCGCGTCGGATTCGAAAATCTAGACTCACAGGAGACGGACCACATGGGGCCCGAGGCAGCAATATCCCCTTGTAGACAAGTCGGCTGGAGGAAGTTGTATTAACTCTCGACGCAATTTGAGTGTTCCATCGTCATTACGAGGCCCTGAGCATTACATTTAACTATCAGTTTTGCGTCGGATTTTAAAATCTAGACTCACAGGAGAACGACCATACGGTGCCGAAGGCAGCAATAGACCCTTGGAGACAAGTCGGCTGGAGGACGATGTATTGAATCTCGACGCAATTTGAGAGTTCCATCGTCATTAGGAGGCTTTGAACGGAACAATTAACTATCATTTTTGCGTCGGATTCAAAAATCTCGACTTACAAGAGAACGACCATAAGGTGCCCGATTCAGCATTAGAACCTTGGAGACAAGTCGGCTGGAGGATGATGTATTGGATCGCGACGCAATTTGAGTGTTCAATCGTCATTAGGAGGCCCTGAACGTTACAATTAACAATCATTTTAGCGTCCGTCGGATTCGAAAATCTACTCACAGGAGAAGTTCATACGGTGCTCGAGACAGCACTATCCCCTTGCAGACAAGTCCGCTGGAGGACGATGTATTGAATTTCGACGCAATTTGAGTGTTCCTTCGTCATTAGGAGGCCCTGAACCTTACAATTAACTATCATTTTTGCGTCGGATTCGAAAATCTAGACTTACAAGAGAACGACCATAAGGTGCCCGAGGCAGCAATAGACCCTTGGAGACAAGTCGGCTGGAGGCCGATGTATTGAATCTCGACGCAATTTGAGTGTTCCATCGGCATTAGGAGTCCCTGAACGTTACAATTAACTATCATTTTTGCGTCGGATTCGATAATCTAAACCCACAGGAGAACGACCATAAGGTGCACGAGACAGCAATATCCCCTTGGAGACAAGTCCGCTGGAGGCCGATATATTGAATCTCGACGCAATTTGAGTGTTCCATCGTCATTAGAAGGCCCTGAACGTTACAATTAAGTTTCATTTTTGCGTCGGGTTCGAAAATCTAGACTCACAGGAGAACGACCATAAGGTGCCCGAGGCAGCAATATCCCCTTGGAGACAAATCACCTGGAGGACGATGTATTGAATCTCGACGCAATTTGTGTCTTCTATCGTCATTAGGAGGCCCTGAACGTTACTATTCACTATCATTTTTGCGTCGGATTCGAAAATCTAGACTCACAGGAGAAGGATCATATGGTGCCCGAGACAGTAATACCCCCTTGGAGACTAGACGGCTGGAGGCCGATGTATTGAATCTCGACGCAATTTGAGTGTTCCATCGTCATTAGAAGGCCCTGAACGTTACAATTAACTATCACTTTTGCGTCGGATTCGAAAATCTAGACTCAAGGGAGAACGACCATAAGGTGCCCGAGGCAGCAATAGACCCTTGGAGACAAGTCGGCTGGAGGCCGATGTATTGAATCTCGACGCAATTTGAGTGTTCCATCGGCATTAGGAGTCCCTGAACGTTACAATTAACTATCATTTTTGCGTCGGATTCGATAATCTAAACCCACAGGAGAACGACCATAAGGTGCACGAGACAGCAATATCCCCTTGGAGACAAGTCCGCTGGAGGCCGATATATTGAATCTCGACGCAATTTGAGTGTTCCATCGTCATTAGAAGGCCCTGAACGTTACAATTAACTTTCATTTTTGCGTCGGATTCGAAAATCTAGACTCACAGGAGAACGACCATAAGGTGCCCGAGGCAGCAATAGACCCTTGGAGACAAGTCGGCTGGAGGCCGATGTATTGAATCTCGATGCAATTTGAGTGTTCCATCGGCATTAGGAGTCCCTGAACGTTACAATTAACTATCATTTTTGCGTGGGATTCGATAATCTAAACTCACAGGAGAACGACCATACGGTGCCCGAGGCAGCAACAGACCCTTGGAGACAAGTCCGCTGGAGGCCGATGTATTGAATCTCGACGCAATTTGAGTGTTCCATCGTCATTAGGAACCCCTGAACGTTACAATTAACTATCATTTTTGCGTCGGATTCGAAAATCTAGACTCACAGGAGAACGACCATAAGGTGCCCGAGGCAGCAATAGACCCTTGGAGACAAGTCGGCTGGAGGCTGATGTATTGAATCTCGACGCAATGTGAGTGTCCCATCGTCATTAGGAGGCCCTGAACGTTACAATTAACAATCATTTTAGCGTCCGTCGGATTCGAAAATCTACTCACAGGAGAAGTTCATACGGTGCTCGAGACAGCACTATCCCCTTGGAGACAAGTCCGCTGGAGGCCGATGTATTGAATCTCGACGCAATTTGAGTGTTCCTTCGTCATTAGGAGGCCCTGAACCTTACAATTAACTATCATTTTTGCGTCGGATTCGAAAATCTAGACTTACAAGAGAACGACCATAAGGTGCCCGAGGCAGCAATAGACCCTTGGAGACAAGTCGGCTAGAGGACGATGTATTGAATCTCGACGCAATTTGAGTGTTCCATCGTCTTTAGAAGGCCCTGAACGTTACAATTAACTATCATTTTTGCGTCGGATTCGAAAATCTACTAACAGGAGAAGGATCATATGGTGCACGAGACTGCAATATCCCCTTGGATACAAGTCGACTGGAGGTCGATGTATTGACTCTCGACGCAATTTGAGTGTTCCATCGTCTTTAGGAGTCCCTGAACGTTACAATTAACTGTCATTTATGCGTCGGATTCGAAAATCTACTCACAGAAGAGGTTCATACGGTGCTCGAGGCAGCAATAGACACTTGGAGACAAGTCGGCTGGAAACCGATGTATTGATTCTTAACGCAATTTGAGTGTTCCATCGTCATTAGGAACCCCTGAACGTTACAATTAACTATTATTTTTGCGTCGGATTCAAAAATCTACTCACAGGAGAAGTTCATACGGTGCTCGAGGCAGCAACAGACCCTTGGAGACAAGTCGGCTGGTGGCCGATGTATTGAATCTCGACGCAATTTGAGTGTTCCATCGTCATTACATGGCCCTGAACGTTACAATTAAATATCACGTTTGCGTCGGATTCGAAAATCTAGACTCACAGGAGAAGGATCATATGGTGCCCGAGACAGCAATATCCCCTTGGAGACAAGTCGGCTGGAGGCCGATGTATTGAATCTCGACGCAATTAGAGTGTTCCATCGGCATTAGGAGGCCCTGAACGTTACAATTAACTATCATTTTTGCGTCGGATTCGATAATCTAAACTCTCAGGAGAACGACCATAAGGTGCCCGAGGCAGCAACAGACCCTTGGAGACAAGTCGGCTGGAGGCCGATGTATTGAATCTCGACGCAGTTTGAGTGTTCCATTGGCATTAGGAGGCCCAAACCGTTACAATTAACTATCATTTTTGCGTCGGATTCGAAAATCTAGACTCACAGGAGAACGCCCATAAGGTGCCCGAGACAGAAATATCCCCTTGGAGACAAGTCCGCTGGAGGCCGATGTATTAAATCTCGACGCAATTTGAGTGTTCCATCGTCATTAGGAGGCCCTGAACCTTACAATTAACTATCAGTTTCGCGTCGGATTCGAAAATCTAGACTCACAGGAGACGGACCACATGGGGCCCGAGGCAGCAATATCCCCTTGTAGACAAGTCGGCTGGAGGAAGTTGTATTAACTCTCGACGCAATTTGAGTGTTCCATCGTCATTACGAGGCCCTGAGCATTACATTTAACTATCAGTTTTGCGTCGGATTTTAAAATCTAGACTCACAGGAGAACGACCATACGGTGCCGAAGGCAGCAATAGACCCTTGGAGACAAGTCGGCTGGAGGACGATGTATTGAATCTCGACGCAATTTGAGAGTTCCATCGTCATTAGGAGGCTTTGAACGGAACAATTAACTATCATTTTTGCGTCGGATTCAAAAATCTCGACTTACAAGAGAACGACCATAAGGTGCCCGATTCAGCATTAGAACCTTGGAGACAAGTCGGCTGGAGGATGATGTATTGGATCGCGACGCAATTTGAGTGTTCAATCGTCATTAGGAGGCCCTGAACGTTACAATTAACAATCATTTTAGCGTCCGTCGGATTCGAAAATCTACTCACAGGAGAAGTTCATACGGTGCTCGAGACAGCACTATCCCCTTGGAGACAAGTCCGCTGGAGGACGATGTATTGAATTTCGACGCAATTTGAGTGTTCCTTCGTCATTAGGAGGCCCTGAACCTTACAATTAACTATCATTTTTGCGTCGGATTCGAAAATCTAGACTTACAAGAGAACGACCATAAGGTGCCCGAGGCAGCAATAGACCCTTGGAGACAAGTCGGCTGGAGGCCGATGTATTGAATCTCGACGCAATTTGAGTGTTCCATCGGCATTAGGAGTCCCTGAACGTTACAATTAACTATCATTTTTGCGTCGGATTCGATAATCTAAACCCACAGGAGAACGACCATAAGGTGCACGAGACAGCAATATCCCCTTGGAGACAAGTCCGCTGGAGGCCGATATATTGAATCTCGACGCAATTTGAGTGTTCCATCGTCATTAGAAGGCCCTGAACGTTACAATTAAGTTTCATTTTTGCGTCGGGTTCGAAAATCTAGACTCACAGGAGAACGACCATAAGGTGCCCGAGGCAGCAATATCCCCTTGGAGACAAATCACCTGGAGGACGATGTATTGAATCTCGACGCAATTTGTGTCTTCTATCGTCATTAGGAGGCCCTGAACGTTACTATTCACTATCATTTTTGCGTCGGATTCGAAAATCTAGACTCACAGGAGAAGGATCATATGGTGCCCGAGACAGTAATACCCCCTTGGAGACTAGACGGCTGGAGGCCGATGTATTGAATCTCGACGCAATTTGAGTGTTCCATCGTCATTAGAAGGCCCTGAACGTTACAATTAACTATCACTTTTGCGTCGGATTCGAAAATCTAGACTCAAGGGAGAACGACCATAAGGTGCCCGAGGCAGCAATAGACCCTTGGAGACAAGTCGGCTGGAGGCCGATGTATTGAATCTCGACGCAATTTGAGTGTTCCATCGGCATTAGGAGTCCCTGAACGTTACAATTAACTATCATTTTTGCGTCGGATTCGATAATCTAAACCCACAGGAGAACGACCATAAGGTGCACGAGACAGCAATATCCCCTTGGAGACAAGTCCGCTGGAGGCCGATATATTGAATCTCGACGCAATTTGAGTGTTCCATCGTCATTAGAAGGCCCTGAACGTTACAATTAACTTTCATTTTTGCGTCGGATTCGAAAATCTAGACTCACAGGAGAACGACCATAAGGTGCCCGAGGCAGCAATAGACCCTTGGAGACAAGTCGGCTGGAGGCCGATGTATTGAATCTCGATGCAATTTGAGTGTTCCATCGGCATTAGGAGTCCCTGAACGTTACAATTAACTATCATTTTTGCGTGGGATTCGATAATCTAAACTCACAGGAGAACGACCATACGGTGCCCGAGGCAGCAACAGACCCTTGGAGACAAGTCCGCTGGAGGCCGATGTATTGAATCTCGACGCAATTTGAGTGTTCCATCGTCATTAGGAACCCCTGAACGTTACAATTAACTATCATTTTTGCGTCGGATTCGAAAATCTAGACTCACAGGAGAACGACCATAAGGTGCCCGAGGCAGCAATAGACCCTTGGAGACAAGTCGGCTGGAGGCTGATGTATTGAATCTCGACGCAATGTGAGTGTCCCATCGTCATTAGGAGGCCCTGAACGTTACAATTAACAATCATTTTAGCGTCCGTCGGATTCGAAAATCTACTCACAGGAGAAGTTCATACGGTGCTCGAGACAGCACTATCCCCTTGGAGACAAGTCCGCTGGAGGCCGATGTATTGAATCTCGACGCAATTTGAGTGTTCCTTCGTCATTAGGAGGCCCTGAACCTTACAATTAACTATCATTTTTGCGTCGGATTCGAAAATCTAGACTTACAAGAGAACGACCATAAGGTGCCCGAGGCAGCAATAGACCCTTGGAGACAAGTCGGCTAGAGGACGATGTATTGAATCTCGACGCAATTTGAGTGTTCCATCGTCTTTAGAAGGCCCTGAACGTTACAATTAACTATCATTTTTGCGTCGGATTCGAAAATCTACTAACAGGAGAAGGATCATATGGTGCACGAGACTGCAATATCCCCTTGGATACAAGTCGACTGGAGGTCGATGTATTGACTCTCGACGCAATTTGAGTGTTCCATCGTCTTTAGGAGTCCCTGAACGTTACAATTAACTGTCATTTATGCGTCGGATTCGAAAATCTACTCACAGGAGAGGTTCATACGGTGCTCGAGGCAGCAATAGACACTTGGAGACAAGTCGGCTGGAAACCGATGTATTGATTCTTAACGCAATTTGAGTGTTCCATCGTCATTAGGAACCCCTGAACGTTACAATTAACTATTATTTTTGCGTCGGATTCAAAAATCTACTCACAGGAGAAGTTCATACGGTGCTCGAG
This sequence comes from Schistocerca serialis cubense, assembly GCF_023864345.2. Classification (NCBI taxonomy): domain Eukaryota; kingdom Metazoa; phylum Arthropoda; class Insecta; order Orthoptera; family Acrididae; genus Schistocerca; species Schistocerca serialis. The sequence continues at coordinate 60,105,897 of NW_026047583.1, forward strand.
GCAGCAACAGACCCTTGGAGACAAGTCGGCTGGTGGCCGATGTATTGAATCTCGACGCAATTTGAGTGTTCCATCGTCATTACATGGCCCTGAACGTTACAATTAAATATCACGTTTGCGTCGGATTCGAAAATCTAGACTCACAGGAGAAGGATCATATGGTGCCCGAGACAGCAATATCCCCTTGGAGACAAGTCGGCTGGAGGCCGATGTATTGAATCTCGACGCAATTAGAGTGTTCCATCGGCATTAGGAGGCCCTGAACGTTACAATTAACTATCATTTTTGCGTCGGATTCGATAATCTAAACTCTCAGGAGAACGACCATAAGGTGCCCGAGGCAGCAACAGACCCTTGGAGACAAGTCCGCTGGAGGCCGATGTATTGAATCTCGACGCAATTTGAGTGTTCCATCGTCATTACAAGGCCCTGAACGTTACAATTAACTATCATTTTTGCGTCGGATTCGAAAATCTAGACTCACAGGAGAACGACCATAAGGTGCCCGAGGCAGCAATAGACCCTTGGAGACAAGTCGGCTGGAGGCCGATGTATTGAATCTCGACGCAGTTTGAGTGTTCCATTGGCATTAGGAGGCCCAAACCGTTACAATTAACTATCATTTTTGCGTCGGATTCGAAAATCTAGACTCACAGGAGAACGCCCATAAGGTGCCCGAGACAGAAATATCCCCTTGGAGACAAGTCCGCTGGAGGCCGATGTATTAAATCTCGACGCAATTTGAGTGTTCCATCGTCATTAGGAGGCCCTGAACCTTACAATTAACTATCAGTTTCGCGTCGGATTCGAAAATCTAGACTCACAGGAGACGGACCACATGGGGCCCGAGGCAGCAATATCCCCTTGTAGACAAGTCGGCTGGAGGAAGTTGTATTAACACTCGACGCAATTTGAGTGTTCCATCGTCATTACGAGGCCCTGAGCATTACATTTAACTATCAGTTTTGCGTCGGATTTTAAAATCTAGACTCACAGGAGAACGACCATACGGTGCCGAAGGCAGCAATAGACCCTTGGAGACAAGTCGGCTGGAGGACGATGTATTGAATCTCGACGCAATTTGAGAGTTCCATCGTCATTAGGAGGCTTTGAACGGAACAATTAACTATCATTTTTGCGTCGGATTCAAAAATCTCGACTTACAAGAGAACGACCATAAGGTGCCCGATTCAGCATTAGAACCTTGGAGACAAGTCGGCTGGAGGACGATGTATTGGATCGCGACGCAATTTGAGTGTTCAATCGTCATTAGGAGGCCCTGAACGTTACAATTAACAATCATTTTAGCGTCCGTCGGATTCGAAAATCTACTCACAGGAGAAGTTCATACGGTGCTCGAGACAGCACTATCCCCTTGGAGACAAGTCCGCTGGAGGACGATGTATTGAATTTCGACGCAATTTGAGTGTTCCTTCGTCATTAGGAGGCCCTGAACCTTACAATTAACTATCATTTTTGCGTCGGATTCGAAAATCTAGACTTACAAGAGAACGACCATAAGGTGCCCGAGGCAGCAATAGACCCTTGGAGACAAGATGGCTGGAGGCCGATGTATTGAATCTCGACGCAATTTGAGTGTTCCATCGGCATTAGGAGTCCCTGAACGTTACAATTAACTATCATTTTTGCGTCGGATTCGATAATCTAAACCCACAGGAGAACGACCATAAGGTGCACGAGACAGCAATATCCCCTTGGAGACAAGTCCGCTGGAGTCCGATATATTGAATCTCGACGCAATTTGAGTGTTCCATCGTCATTAGAAGGCCCTGAACGTTACAATTAAGTTTCATTTTTGCGTCGGGTTCGAAAATCTAGACTCACAGGAGAACGACCATAAGGTGCCCGAGGCAGCAATATCCCCTTGGAGACAAATCACCTGGAGGACGATGTATTGAATCTCGACGCAATTTGTGTCTTCTATCGTCATTAGGAGGCCCTGAACGTTACTATTCACTATCATTTTTGCGTCGGATTCGAAAATCTAGACTCACAGGAGAAGGATCATACGGTGCCCGAGACAGTAATACCCCCTTGGAGACTAGACGGCTGGAGGCCGATGTATTGAATCTCGACGCAATTTGAGTGTTCCATCGTCATTAGAAGGCCCTGAACGTTACAATTAACTATCACTTTTGCGTCGGATTCGAAAATCTAGACTCAAGGGAGAACGACCATAAGGTGCCCGAGGCAGCAATAGACCCTTGGAGACAAGTCGGCTGGAGGCCGATGTATTGAATCTCGACGCAATTTGAGTGTTCCATCGGCATTAGGAGTCCCTGAACGTTACAATTAACTATCATTTTTGCGTCGGATTCGATAATCTAAACCCACAGGAGAACGACCATAAGGTGCACGAGACAGCAATATCCCCTTGGAGACAAGTCCGCTGGAGGCCGATATATTGAATCTCGACGCAATTTGAGTGTTCCATCGTCATTAGAAGGCCCTGAACGTTACAATTAACTTTCATTTTTGCGTCGGATTCGAAAATCTAGACTCACAGGAGAACGACCATAAGGTGCCCGAGGCAGCAATAGACCCTTGGAGACAAGTCGGCTGGAGGCCGATGTATTGAATCTCGATGCAATTTGAGTGTTCCATCGGCATTAGGAGTCCCTGAACGTTACAATTAACTATCATTTTTGCGTCGGATTAAAATCTACTAACAGGAGAAGGATCATATGGTGCACGAGACTGCAATATCCCCTTGGATACAAGTCGACTGGAGGTCGATGTATTGACTCTCGACGCAATTTGAGTGTTCCATCGTCTTTAGGAGTCCCTGAACGTTACAATTAACTGTCATTTATGCGTCGGATTCGAAAATCTACTCACAGGAGAGGTTCATACGGTGCTCGAGGCAGCAATAGACACTTGGAGACAAGTCGGCTGGAAACCGATGTATTGATTCTTAACGCAATTTGAGTGTTCCATCGTCATTAGGAACCCCTGAACGTTACAATTAACTATTATTTTTGCGTCGGATTCAAAAATCTACTCACAGGAGAAGTTCATACGGTGCTCGAGGCAGCAACAGACCCTTGGAGACAAGTCGGCTGGTGGCCGATGTATTGAATCTCGACGCAATTTGAGTGTTCCATCGTCATTACATGGCCCTGAACGTTACAATTAAATATCACGTTTGCGTCGGATTCGAAAATCTAGACTCACAGGAGAAGGATCATATGGTGCCCGAGACAGCAATATCCCCTTGGAGACAAGTCGGCTGGAGGCCGATGTATTGAATCTCGACGCAATTTGAGTGTTCCATCGGCATTAGGAGGCCCTGAACGTTACAATTAACTATCATTTTTGCGTCGGATTCGATAATCTAAACTCTCAGGAGAACGACCATAAGGTGCCCGAGGCAGCAACAGACCCTTGGAGACAAGTCCGCTGGAGGCCGATGTATTGAATCTCGACGCAATTTGAGTGTTCATCGTCATTACAAGGCCCTGAACGTTACAATTAACTATCATTTTTGCGTCGGATTCGAAAATCTAGACTCACAGGAGAACGACCATAAGGTGCCCGAGGCAAGTCGGCTGGAGGCCGATGTATTGAATCTCGACGCAGTTTGAGTGTTCCATTGGCATTAGGAGGCCCAAACCGTTACAATTAACTATCATTTTTGCGTCGGATTCGAAAATCTAGACTCACAGGAGAACGCCCATAAGGTGCCCGAGACAGAAATATCCCCTTGGAGACAAGTCCGCTGGAGGCCGATGTATTAAATCTCGACGCAATTTGAGTGTTCCATCGTCATTAGGAGGCCCTGAACCTTACAATTAACTATCATTTTTGCGTCGGATTCGAAAATCTACTCACAGGAGAGGTTCATACGGTGCTCGAGGCAGCAATAGACACTTGGAGACAAGTCGGCTGGAAACCGATGTATTGATTCTTAACGCAATTTGAGTGTTCCATCGTCATTAGGAACCCCTGAACGTTACAATTAACTATCATTTTTGCGTCGGATTCAAAAATCTACTCACAGGAGAAGTTCATACGGTGCTCGAGGCAGCAACAGACCCTTGGAGACAAGTCGGCTGGTGGCCGATGTATTGAATCTCGACGCAATTTGAGTGTTCCATCGTCATTACAAGGCCCTGAACGTTACAATTAACTATCAGTTTCGCGTCGGATTCGAAAATCTAGACTCACAGGAGACGGACCACATGGAGCCCGAGGCAGCAATATCCCCTTGTAGACAAGTCGGCTGGAGGAAGTTGTATTAACTCTCGACGCAATTTGAGTGTTCCATCGTCATTACGAGGCCCTGAGCATTACATTTAACTATCAGTTTTGCGTCGGATTCTAAAATCTAGACTCACAGGAGAACGACCATACGGTGCCGAAGGCAGCAATAGACCCTTGGAGACAAGTCGGCTGGAGGACGATGTATTGAATCTCGACGCAATTTGAGAGTTCCATCGTCATTAGGAGGCTTTGAACGGAACAATTAACTATCATTTTTGCGTCGGATTCAAAAATCTCGACTTACAATAGAACGACCATAAGGTGCCCGATTCAGCATTAGAACCTTGGAGACAAGTCGGCTGGAGGACGATGTATTGGATCGCGACGCAATTTGAGTGTTCCATCGTCATTAGGAGGCCCTGAATGTTACAATTAACTATCAGTTTTTCGTCGGATTCGAAAATCTAGACTCACAGCAGACGGAATATTTGGTGCCCGAGGCAGCAATATCCCCTTGGAGACAAATCGGCTGGAGGACGATGTATTGAATCTCGACGCAATTTGAGTCTTCAATCGTCATTAGGAGGCCCTGAACGTTACTATTCACTATCATTTTTGCGTCGGATTCGAAAATCTAGACTCACAGGAGAAGGATCATATGGTGCCCGAGACAGTAATACCCCCTTGGAGACAAGACGGCTGGAGGCCGATGTATTGAATCTCGACGCAATTTGAGTGTTCCATCGGGATTAGGAGGCCCTGAACGTTACAATTAACTATCAATTTTGCGTCGGATTCGATAATCTAAACTCACAGGAGAACGACCATAAGGTGCACGAGACAGCAATATCCCCTTGGAGACAAGTCCGCTGGAGGCCGATATATTGAATCTCGACGCAATTTGAGTGTTCCATCGTCATTAGAAGGCACTGAACGTTACAATTAACTATCATTTTTGCGTCGGATTCGAAAATCTAGACTCACAGGAGAACGACCATAAGGTGCCCGAGGCAGCAATAGACACTTGGAGACAAGTCGGCTGGAAACCGATGTATTGATTCTTGACGCAATTTGGGTGTTCCATCGTCATTAGGAGGCCCTGAACGTTACAATTAACTATCATTTTTGCGTCGGATTCAAAAATCTACTCTCAGGAGAAGTTCATACGGTGCTCGAGGCAGCAGCAGACCCTTGGAGACAAGTCGGCTGGTGGCCGATGTATTGAATCTCGACGCAATTTGAGTGTTCCATCGTCATTACAAGGCCCTGAACGTTACAATTAAATATCATGTTTGCGTCGGATTCGAAAATCTAGACTCACAGGAGAAGGATCATATTGTGCCCGAGACAGCGATATCCCCTTGGAGACAAGTCGGCTGGAGGACGATGTATTGAATCTCGACGTAATTTGAGTGTTCCATCGTCATTAGGAGGCCCTGAACGTTACTATTCACTAGCATTTTTGCGTCGGATTCGAAAATCTAGACTCACAGGAGAAGGATCATATGGTGCCCGAGACAGCAATATCCCCTTGGAGACAAGTCGTCTGGAGGCCGATGTATTGAATCTCGACGCAATTTGAGTGTTCCATCGGCATTAGGAGGCCCTGAACGTTACAATTAACTATCATTTTTGCGTCGGATTCGATAATCTAAACTCTCAGGAGAACGAGCATAAGGTGCCCGAGGCAGCAACAGACCCTTGGAGACAAGTCCGCTGGAGGCCGATGTATTGAATCTCGACGCAATTTGAGTGTTCCATCGTCATTACAAGGCCCTGAACGTTACAATTAACTATCATTTTTGCGTCGGATTCGAAAATCTAGACTCACAGGAGAACGACCATAAGGTGCCCGAGGCAGCAATAGACACTTAGAGACAAGTCGGCTGGAGGCCGATGTATGTAATCTCGACGCAATTTGAGTGTTCCATCGGCATGAGGAGGCCCAAACCGTTACAATTAACTATCATTTTTGCGTCGGATTCGAAAATCTAGACTCACAGGAGAACGCCCATAAGGTGCCCGAGACAGCAATATCCCCTTGGAGACAAGTCCTCTGGAGGCCGATGTATTGAATCTCGACGCAATTTGAGTGTTCCATCGTCATTAGGAGGCCCTGAACCTCACAATTAACTATCATTTTTGCGTCGGATTCGAAAATCTAGACTCACAGGAGAACGACCATAAGGTGCCCGAGGCAGCAATAGACCCTTGGAGACAAGTCGGCTGGAGGACGATGTATTGAATCTCGACGCAATTTGAGTGTTCCATCGGCATTAGGAGTCCCTGAACGTTACAATTAACTATCGTTTTTGCGTCGGATTCGATAATCTAAACTCACAGGAGAACGACCATAAGGTGCCCGAGGCAGCAACAGACCCTTGGAGACAAGTCCGCTGGAGGCCGATGTATTGAATCTCGACGCAATTTGAGTGTTCCATCGTCATTACAAGGCCCTGAACGTTACCATTAAATATCATTTTTGCGTCGGATTCGAAAATCTAGACTCACAGGAGAACGACCATACGGTGCCCGAGGCAGCAATAGACCCTTGGAGACAAGTCGGCTTTAGGACGATGTATTGGATCGCGTCGCAATTTGAGTGTTCCATCGGCATTAGGAGGCCCTGAACGTTGCAATTAACTATCATTTTTGCGTCGGATTTGATAATCTAAACTCACAGGAGAACGACCATAAGGTGCCCGAGGCAGCAATATCCCCTTGTAGACAATTCGGATGGAGGAAGATGTATTGATTCTCGACGCAATTTGAGTGTTCCATCGTCATTAAGAGGCCCTGAGCATTACATTTAACTAACAGTTTTGCGTCGAATTGTAAAATCTAGACTCACAGGAGAACGACCATACGGTGCCCGAGGCAGCAATAGACCCTTGGAGACAAGTCGGCTTTAGGACGATGTATTGGATCGCGACGCAATTTGAGTGTTCCATCGTCATTAGGAGGCCCTGAATGTTGAAATTAACTATCATTTTTGCGTCGGATTCGATAATCTAAACTCTCAGGAGAACGAGCATAAGGTGCCCGAGGCAGCAACAGACCCTTGGAGACAAGTCCGCTGGAGGCCGATGTATTGAATCTCGACGCAATTTGAGTGTTCCATCGTCATTAGGAGGCCCTGAACGTTACAATTAACAATCAGTTTTGCGTCGGGTTCCAAAATCTAGACTCACAGCAGAACGATCACAGGGTGCCCGTGGCAGCTATTGACCCTTGGAGACAAGTCGGTTGGAGGACGATGTATTGGATCGCGACACAAAATGAGTGTTCCATCGTCATTAGGAGGCCTTGAATGTTACAATTAACTATCAGTTTTTCGTCGGATTCGAAAATCTAGACTCACTGGAGACGGACCATAAGTTGCCCGATGCAGCAATATCCCCTTGGAGACCAGTCCGCTGGAGGCCGATGTATTGAATCGCGACGCATTTTGAGTGTTCCATCGTCATTAGGAGGCCGTAAGCCTTACAATTAACTATCATTTTAGCGTCGGATTCAAAAATCTAGACTCACAGGAGAACGACCATAAGGTGCCCGAGGCAGCAATAGACACTTGGAGACAAGTCCTCTGGAGGCCGATGTATTGAATCTCGACGCAATTTGAGTGTTCCATCGGCATTAGGAGGCCCTGAACGTTGCAATTAACTATCATTTTTGCGTCGGATTCGATAATCTAAACTCACAGGAGAACGACCATAAGGTGCCCGAGGCAGCAATAGACACTTGGAGACAAGTCGGCTGGAAACCGATGTATTGATTCTTGACGCAATTTGGGTGCTCCATCGTCATTAGGAGGCCCTTAACGTTACAATTAACTATCATTTTTGCGTCGGATTCAAAAATCTACTCACAGGAGAAGTTCATACGGTGCTCGAGGCAGCAGCAGACCCTTGGAGACAAGTCGGCTGGAGGCCGATGTATTGAATCTCGACGCAATTTGAGTGTTCCATCGGCATTAGGAGGCCCTGAACGTTGCAATTAACTATCATTTTTGCGTCGGATTCGATAATCTAAACTCTCAGGAGAACGAGCATAAGGTGCCCGAGGCAGCAACAGACCCTTGGAGACAAGTCCGCTGGAGGCCGATGTATTGAATCTCGACGCAATTTGAGTGTTCCATCGTCATTACAAAGCCCTGAACGTTACAATTAACTATCATTTTTGCGTCGGATTCGAAAATCTAGACTCACAGGAGAACGACCATAAGGTGCCCGAGGCAGCAATAGACACTTGGAGACAAGTCCTCTGGAGGCCGATGTATTGAATCTCGACGCAATTTGAGTGTTCCATCGTCATTAGGAGGCCCTGAACCTTACAATTAACTATCAGTTTCGCGTCGGTTTCGAAAATCTAGACTCACAGGAGACGGACAACATGGAGCCCGAGGCAGCAATATCCCCTTGTAGGCAAGTCGAATGGAGGAAGTTGTATTGACTCTCGACGCAATTTGAGTGTTCCATCGACATTACGAGGCCCTGAGCATTACATTTAACTATCAGTTTTAAGTCGGATTCTAAAATCTAGACTCACAGGAGAACGACCATACGGTGCCCGAGGCAGCAATAGATCTTTGGAGACATGTCAGCTGGAGGACGATGTATTGAATCTCGACGCAATTTGAGAGTTCCATCGTCATTAGGAGGCTTTGAACGTTACAATTAACTATCATTTTTGCGTCGGATTCGAAAATATAGTCTTACAAGAGAACGTCCATAAGGTGCCCGATTCAGCATTAGACCCTTGGAGACAAGTCGGCTGGAGGACGATGTATTGGATCGCGACGCAATTTGAGTGTTCCATCGTCTTTAGGAGGCCCTGAATGTTACAAGTAACTATCAGTTTTTCGTCGGATTCGAAAATCTAGACTCACAGCAGACGGAACATTTGGTGCCCGAGGCAGCAATGTCCCCTTGGATCAAATCACCTGGAGGACGATGTATTGAATCTCGACGCAATTTGTGTCTTCTATCGTCATTAGGAGGCCCTGAACGTTACTATTCACTATCATTTTTGCGTCGGATTCGAAAATCTAGACTCACAGGAGAAGGATCATATGGTGCCCGAGACAGTAATACCCCCTTGGAGACTAGACGGCTGGAGGCCGATGTATTGAATCTCGACGCAATTTGAGTGTTCCATCGGCATTAGAAGGCCCTGAACGTTACAATTAACTATCATTTTTGCGTCGGAATCGATAATCGAAACTCACAGGAGAACGACCATAAGGTGCACGAGACAGCAATATCCCCTTGGAGACAAGTCCGCTGGAGGCCGATATATTGAATATCGACGCAATTTGAGTGTTCCATCGTCATTAGAAGGCCCTGAACGTTACAATTAACTATCACTTTTGCGTCGGATTCGAAAATCTAGACTCAAGGGAGAACGACCATAAGGTGCCCGAGGCAGCAATAGACCCTTGGAGACAAGTCGGCTGGAGGCAGATGTATTGAATCTCGACGCAATTTGAGTGTTCCATCGGCATTAGGAGTCCCTGAGCGTTACAATTAACTATCATTTTTGCGTCGGATTCGATAATCTAAACTCACAGGAGAACGACCATACGGTGCCCGAGGCAGCAACAGACCCTTGGAGACAAGTCCGCTGGAGGCCGATGTATTGAATCTCGACGCAATTTGAGTGTTCCATCGTCATTAGGAACCCCTGGACGTTACAATTAACTATCATTTTTGCGTCGGATTCGAAAATCTAGACTCACAGGAGAACGACCATAAGGTGCCCGAGGCAGCAATAGACCCTTGGAGACAAGTCGGCTGGAGGCCGATGTATTGAATCTCGACGCAATTTGAGTGTTCCATCGGCATTAGGAGGCCCTGAACGATACAATTAACTATCATTTTTGCGTCGGATTCGATAATCTAAACTCACAGGAGAACCACCATAAGGTGCCCGAGGCAGCAATATCCCCTTGTAGACAAGTCGGCTGGAGGAAGATGTATTGATTCTCGACGCAATTTGAGTGTTCCATCGTCATTAAGAGGCCCTGAGCATTACATTTAACTATCAGTTTTGCGTCGGATTCTAAAATCTAGACTGACAGGAGAACGACCATACGGTGCCCGAGGCAGCAATAGACCCTTGGAGACAAGTCGGCTTTAGGACGATGTATTGGATCGCGACGCAATCTGAGTGTTCCATCGTCTTTAGAAGGCCCTGAACGTTACAATTAACTATCATTATTGCGTCGGATTCGAAAATCTAGACTCACAGGAGAAGGATCATATTGTGCCCGAGACAGCAATATCCCCTTGGAGACAAGTCGGCTGGCGGCCGATGTATTGAATCTCGACGCAATTTGAGTGTTCCATCGTCATTAGGAGGCCCTGAACGTTACAATTAACTGTCATTTATGCGTCGGATTCGAAAATCTACTCACAGGAGAGGTTCATACGGTGCTCGAGGCAGCAATAGACACTTGGAGACAAGTCGGCTGGAAACCGATGTATTGATTCTTGACGCAATTTGAGTGTTCCATCGTCATTAGGAGACCCTAAACCTTGCAATTAACTATCATTTTAGCGTCCGATTCGAAAATCTACTAACAGGAGAAGGATCATATGGTGCACGAGACTGCAATATCCCCTTGGATACAAGTCGACTGGAGGTCGATGTATTGACTCTCGACGCAATTTGAGTGTTCCATCGTCTTTAGGAGTCCCTGAACGTTACAATTAACTGTCATTTATGCGTCGGATTCGAAAATCTACTCACAGGAGAGGTTCATACGGTGCTCGAGGCAGCAATAGACACTTGGAGACAAGTCGGCTGGACACCGATGTATTGATTCTTAACGCAATTTGAGTGTTCCATCGTCATTAGGAACCCCTGAACGTTACAATTAACTATCATTTTTGCGTCGGATTCAAAAATCTACTCACAGGAGAAGTTCATACGGTGCTCGAGGCAGCAACAGACCCTTGGAGACAAGTCGGCTGGTGGCCGATGTATTGAATCTCGACGCAATTTGAGTGTTCCATCGTCATTACATGGCCCTGAACGTTACAATTAAATATCATGTTTGCGTCGGATTCGAAAATCTAGACTCACACGAGAAGGATCATATTGTGCCCGAGACAGCGATATCCCCTTGGAGACAAGTCGGCTGGAGGACGATGTATTGAATCTCGACGCAATTTGAGTGTTCCATCGTCATTAGGAGGCCCTGAACGTTACTATTCACTAGCATTTTTGCGTCGGATTCGAAAATCTAGACTCACAGGAGAAGGATCATATGGTGCCCGAGACAGCAATATCCCCTTGGAGACAAATCGGCTGGAGGCCGATGTATTGAATCTCGACGCAATTTGAGTGTTCCATCGGCATTAGGAGGCCCTGAACGTTACAATTAACTATCATTTTTGCGTCGGATTCGATAATCTAAACTCTCAGGAGAACGACCATAAGGTGCCCGAGGCCGCAACAGACCCTTGGAGACAAGTCCGCTGGAGGCCGATGTATTGAATCTCGACGCAATTTGAGTGTTCCATAGTCATTACAAGGCCCTGAACGTTACAATTAACTATCATTTTTGCGTCGGATTCGAAAATCTAGACTCACAGGAGAACGACCATAAGGTGCCCGAGGCAGCAATTGACCCTTGGAGACAAGTCACCTGGAGGCCGATGTATTGAATCTCGACGCAATTTGAGTGTCCCATCGTCATTAGGAGGCCCTGAATGTCACAATTAACTATCAGTTTTTCGTCGGATTCGAAAATCTAGACTCACAGCAGACGGACCATTTGGTGCCCGAGGCAGCAATATCCCCTTGGAGACAAGTCGGCTGGAGGCCGAGTTATTGAATATCGATGCAATTTGAGTGTTCCATCGGCATTAGGAGTCCCTGAACGTTACAATTAACTATCATTTTTGCGTCGGATTTGATAATCTAAACTCACAGGAGAACGACCATACGGTGCCCGAGGCAGCAACAGACCCTTGGAGACAAGTCCGCTGGAGGCCGATGTATTGAATCTCGACGCAATTTGAGTGTTCCATCGTCATTACAAGCCCCTGAACGTTACAATTAACTATCATTTTTGCGTCGGATTCGAAAATCTAGACTCACAGGAGAACGACCATAAGGTGCCCGAGGCAGCAATAGACCCTTGGAGACAAGTCGGCTGGAGGCCGATGTATTGAATCTCGACGCAATTTGAGTGTTCCATCGGCATTAGGAGGCCCTGAACGTTACAATTAACTATCATTTTTGCGTCGGATTCGATAATCTAAACTCACAGGAGAACCACCATAAGGTGCCCGAGGCAGCAATATCCCCTTGTAGACAAGTCGGCTGGAGGAAGATGTATTGATTCTCGACGCAATTTGAGTGTTCCATCGTCATTAAGAGGCCCTGAGCATTACATTTAACTATCAGTTTTGCGTCGGATTCTAAAATCTAGACTGACAGGAGAACGACCATACGGTGCCCGAGGCAGCAATAGACCCTTGGAGACAAGTCGGCTTTAGGACGATGTATTGGATCGCGACGCAATGTGAGTGTTCCATCGTCTTTAGAAGGCCCTGAACGTTACAATTAACTATCATTATTGCGTCGGATTCGAAAATCTAGACTCACAGGAGAAGGATCATATTGTGCCCGAGACAGTAATATCCCCTTGGAGACAAGTCGGCTGGCGGCCGATGTATTGAATCTCGACGCAATTTGAGTGTTCCATCGTCATTAGGAGGCCCTGAACGTTACAATTAACTGCCATTTATGCGTCGGATTCGAAAATCTACTCACAGGAGAGGTTCATACGGTGCTCGAGGCAGCAATAGACACTTGGAGACAAGTCGGCTGGAAACCGATGTATTGATTCTTGACGCAATTTGAGTGTTCCATCGTCATTAGGAGACCCTAAACCTTGCAATTAACTATCATTTTAGCGTCCGATTCGAAAATCTACTAACAGGAGAAGGATCATATGGTGCACGAGACTGCAATATCCCCTTGGATACAAATCGACTGGAGGTCGATGTATTGACTCTCGACGCAATTTGAGTGTTCCATCGTCTTTAGGAGTCCCTGAACGTTACAATTAACTGTCATTTATGCGTCGGATTCGAAAATCTACTCACAGGAGAGGTTCATACGGTGCTCGAGGCAGCAATAGACACTTGGAGACAAGTCGGCTGGACACCGATGTATTGATTCTTAACGCAATTTGAGTGTTCCATCGTCATTAGGAACCCCTGAACGTTACAATTAACTATCATTTTTGCGTCGGATTCAAAAATCTACTCACAGGAGAAGTTCATACGGTGCTCGAGGCAGCAACAGACCCTTGGAGAGAAGTCGGCTGGTGGCCGATGTATTGAATCTCGACGCAATTTGAGTGTTCCATCGTCATTACATGGCCCTGAACGTTACAATTAAATATCATGTTTGCGTCGGATTCGAAAATCTAGACTCACACGGGAAGGATCATATTGTGCCCGAGACAGCGATATCCCCTTGGAGACAAGTCGGCTGGAGGACGATGTATTGAATCTCGACGCAATTTGAGTGTTCCATCGTCATTAGGAGGCCCTGAACGTTACTATTCACTAGCATTTTTGCGTCGGATTCGAAAATCTAGACTCACAGGAGAAGGATCATATGGTGCCCGAGACAGCAATATCCCCTTGGAGACAAATCGGCTGGAGGCCGATGTATTGAATCTCGACGCAATTTGAGTGTTCCATCGGCATTAGGAGGCCCTGAACGTTACAATTAACTATCATTTTTGCGTCGGATTCGATAATCTAAACTCTCAGGAGAACGACCATAAGGTGCCCGAGGCAGCAACAGACCCTTGGAGACAAGTCCGCTGGAGGCCGATGTATTGAATCTCGACGCAATTTGAGTGTTCCATCGTCATTACAAGGCCCTGAACGTTACAATTAACTATCATTTTTGCGTCGGATTCGAAAATCTAGACTCACAGGAGAACGACCATAAGGTGCCCGAGGCAGCAATAGACCCTTGGAGACAAGTCGGCTGGAGGCTGATGTATTGAATCTCGACGCAGTTTGAGTGTTCCATCGGCATTAGGAGGTCCAAACCGTTACAATTAACTATCATTTTTGCGTCGGATTCGAAAATCTAGACTCACAGGAGAACGCCCATAAGGTGCCCGAGACAGAAATATCCCCTTGGAGACAAGTCCGCTGGAGGCCGATGTATTAAATCTCGACGCAATTTGAGTGTTCCATCGTCATTAGGAGGCCCTGAACCTTACAATTAACTATCAGTTTCGCGTCGGATTCGAAAATCTAGACTCACAGGAGACGGACCACATGGAGCCCGAGGCAGCAATATCCCCTTGTAGACAAGTCGGCTGGAGGAAGATGTATTAACTCTCGACGCAATTTGAGTGTTCCATCGTCATTACGAGGCCCTGAGCATTACATTTAACTATCAGTTTTGCGTCGGATTCTAAAATCTAGACTCACAGGAGAACGACCATACGGTGCCGAAGGCAGCAATAGACCCTTGGAGACAAGTCGGCTGGAGGACGATGTATTGAATCTCGACGCAATTTGAGAGTTCCATCGTCATTAGGAGGCTTTGAACGGTACAATTAACAATCATTTTTGCGTCGGATTCAAAAATCTCGACTTACAAGGGAACGACCATAAGGTGCCCGATTCAGCATTAGAACCTTGGAGACAAGTCGGCTGGAGGACGATGTATTGGATCGCGACGCAATTTGAGTGTTCCATCGTCATTAGGAGGCCCTGAATGTTACAATTAACTATCAGTTTTTCGTCGGATTCGAAAATCTAGACTCACAGCAGACGGAACATTTGGTGCCCGAGGCAGCAATATCCCCTTGGAGACAAATCGGCTGGAGGACGATGTATTGAATCTCGACGCAATTTGAGTCTTCAATCGTCATTAGGAGGCCCTGAACGTTACTATTCACTATCATTTTTACGTCGGATTCGAAAATCTAGACTCACAGGAGAAGGATCATATGGTGCCCGAGACAGTAATACCCCCTTGGAGACAAGACGGCTGGAGGCCGATGTATTGAATCTCGACGCAATTTGAGTGTTCCATCGGCATTAGGAGGCCCTGAACGTTACAATTTACTATCAATTTTGCGTCGGATTCGATAATCTAAACTCACAGGAGAACGACCATAAGGTGCACGAGACAGCAATATCCCCTTGGAGACAAGTCCGCTGGAGGCCGATATATTGAATCTCGACGCAATTTGAGTGTTCCATCGTCATTAGAAGGCACTGAACGTTACAATTAACTATAATTTTTGCGTCAGATTCGAAAATCTAGACTCACAGGAGAACGACCATAAGGTGCCCGAGGCAGCAATAGACCCTTGGAGACAAGTCGGCTGGAGGACGATGTATTGAATCTCGACGCAATTTGAGTGTTCCATCGGCATTAGGAGTCCCTGAACGTTACAATTAACTATCGTTTTTGCGTCGGATTCGATAATCTAAACTCACAGGAGAACGACCATAAGGTGCCCGAGGCAGCAACTGACCCTTGGAGACAAGTCCGCTGGAGGCCGATGTATTGAATCTCGACGCAATTTGAGTGTTCCATCGTCATTACAAGGCCCTGAACGTTACCATTAAATATCATTTTTGCGTCGGATTCGAAAATCTAGACTCACAGGAGAACGACCATAAGGTGCCCGAGACAGCAATAGACCCTTGGAGACAAGTCGGCTGGAGGACGATGTATTGAATCTCGACGCAATTTGAGTGTTCCATCGGCATTAGGAGGCCCTGAACGTTACAAATTAACTATCATTTTTGCGTCGGATTCGATAATCTAAACTCACAGGAGAACGACCATAAGGTGGCCGAGGCAGCAATAGACCCTTGGAGACAAGTCGGCTGGAGGCCGATGTATTGAATCTCGACGCAATTTGAGTGTTCCATCGGCTTTAGGAGGCCCTGAACGTTACAATTAACTATCATTTTTGCGTCGGATTCAAAAATCTAGACTTACAAGAGAACGACCATGAGGTGCCCAAGGCAGCATTAGACCCTTAGAGAGAAGTCGGCTGGAGGCCGATGTATTGAATCTCGACGCAATTTGAGTGTTCCATCGTCATTAGGAGGCCCTGAACCTTACAATTAACTATCAGTTTCGCGTCGGATTCGAAAATCTAGTCTCACAGGAGACGGACCACATGGAGCCCGAGGCAGCAATATCCCCTTGTAGACAAAACGGCTGGAGGCCGATGTATTGAATCTCGACGCAATTTGAGTGTTCCATCGTCATTACAAGGCCCTGAACGTTACAATTAACTATCATTTTTGCGTCGGATTCGAAAATCTAGACTCACAGGAGAACGACCATAAGGTGCCCGAGGCAGCAATAGACCCTTAAAGACAAGTCGGCTGGAGGCCGATGTATTGAATCTCGACGCAATTTGAGTGTTCCATCGTCATTAGGAGGCCCTGAACCTTACAATTAACTATCAGTTTCGCGTCGGATTCGAAAATCTAGGCTCACAGGAGACGGACCACATGGAGCCCGAGGCAGCAATATCCCCTTGTAGACAAGTCGGCTGGAGGAAGATGTTTTGACTCTCGACGCAATTTGAGTATTCCATCGTCATTAAGAGGCCCTGGGCATTACATTTAACTATCAGTTTTGCGTCGGATTCTAAAATCTAGACTTACAGGAGAACGACCATACGGTGCCCGAGGCAGCAATAGACCCTTGGAGACAAGTCGGCTGGAGGACGATGTATTGAATCTCGACGCAATTTGTGTGTTCCATCGGCATTAGGAGGCCCGAAACGTTACAATTAACTATCATTTTTGCGTCGGATTAGATAATCTAAACTCACAGGAGAAGGACCATAAGGTGCCCGAGGCAGCAATAGACCCTTGGAAACAAGTCGGCTGGAGGCCAATGTATTGAATCTCGATGCAATTTGAGTGTTCCATCGGCATTAGGAGTCCCTGAACGTTACAATTAACTATCATTTTTGCGTCGGATTCGATAATCTAAACTCACAGGAGAACGACCATAAGGTGCCCGAGGCAGCAACAGACCCTTGGAGACAAGTCCGCTGGAGGCCGATGTATTGAATCTCGACGCAATTTGAGTGTTCCATCGTCAATACAAGGCCCTGAACGTTACAATTAACTATCATTTTTGCGTCGGATTCGAAAATCTAGACTCACAGGAGAACGACCATAATGTGCCCGAGGCAGCAATATCCCCTTGTAGACAAGTCGGCTGGAGGAAGATGTTTTGACTCTCGACGCAATTTGAGTGTTCCATCGTCATTAAGAGGCCCTGGGCATTACAATTAACTATCATTTTTGCGTCGGATTCGATAATCTAAACTCACAGGAGAACGACCGTAAGGTGCTCGAGGCAGCAATATGCCCTGGTAGACAAGTCGGCTGGAGGAAGATGTATTGACTCTCGACGCAATTTGAGTGTTCCATCGTCATTAAGAGGCCCTGAGCATTACATTTAACTATCAGTTTTGCGTCGGATTCTAAAATCTAGACTCACAGGAGAACGACCATACGGTGCCCGAGGCAGCAATAGACCCTTGGAGACAAGTCGGCTGGAGGACGATGTATTGAATCTCGACGCAATTTGAGAGTTCCATCGTCATTAGGAGGCTTTGAACGGTACAATTAACTATCATTTTTGCGTCGGATTCAAAAATCTCGACTTACAAGAGAACGACCATAAGGTTCCCGGATCAGCATTAGAACCTTGGAAACAAGTCGGCTGGAGGACGATGTATTGGATCGCGACGCAATTTGAGTGTTCCATCGTCATTAGGAGGCCCTGAATGTTACAATTAACTATCAGTTTTTCGTCGGATTCGAAAATCTAGACTCACAGCAGACGGAACATTTGGTGCCCGAGGCAGCAATATCCCCTTGGAGACAAATCGGCTGGAGGACGATGTATTGAATCTCGACGCAATTTGAGTCTTCAATCGTCATTAGGAGGCCCTGAACGTTACTATTCACTATCATTTTTGCGTCGGATTCGAAAATCTAGACTCACAGGAGAAGGATCATATGGTGCCCGAGACAGTAATACCCCCTTGGAGACAAGACGGCTGGAGGCCGATGTATTGAATCTCGACGCAATTTGAGTGTTCCATCGGCATTAGGAGGCCCTGAACGTTACAATTAACTATCAATTTTGCGTCGGATTCGATAATCTAAACTCACAGGAGAACGACCATAAGGTGCCCGAGGCAGCAATATCCCCTTGGAGACAAGTCCGCTGGAGGCCGATATATTGAATCTCGACGCAATTTGAGTGTTCCATCGTCATTAGAAGGCACTGAACGTTACAATTAACTATCATTTTTGCGTCGGATTCGAAAATCTAGACTCACAGGAGAACGACCATAAGGTGCCCGAGGCAGCAATAGACCTTTGGAGACAAGTCGGCTGGAGGACGATGTATTGAATCTCGACGCAATTTGAGTGTTCCATCGGCATTAGGAGTCCCTGAACGTTACAATTAACTATCGTTTTTGCGTCGGATTCGATAATCTAAACTCACAGGAGAACGACCATAAGGTGCCCGAGGCAGCAACAGACCCTTGGAGACAAGTCCGCTGGAGGCCGATGTATTGAATCTCGACGCAATTTGAGTGTTCCATCGTCATTACAAGGCCCTGAACGTTAACAATAAATATCATTTATGCGTCGGATTCGAAAATCTAGACTCACAGGAGAACGACCATAAGACGCCCGAGGCAGCAATAGACACTTGGAGACAAGTCGGCTGGAGGACGATGTATTGAATCTCGACGCAATTTGAGTGTTCCATCGGCATTAGGAGGCCCTGAACGTTACAATTAACTATCATTTTTGCGTCGGATTCGATAATCTAAACTCACAGGAGAACGACCATAAGGTGGCCGAGGCAGCAATAGACCCTTGGAGACAAGTCGGCTGGAGGCCGATGTATTGAATCTCGACGCAATTTGAGTGTTCCATCTTCTTTAGGAAGCCCTGAACGTTACAATTAATTATCATTTTTGCGTCGGATTCGAAAATCTAGACTTACAAGAGAACGACCATGAGGTTCCCAAGGCAGCATTAGACCCTTAGAGAGAAGTCGGCTGGAGGCCGATGTATTGAATCTCGACGCAATTTGAGTGTTCCATCGTCATTAGGAGGCCCTGAACCTTACAATTAACTACCAGTTTCGCGTCGGATTCGAAAATCTAGTCTCACAGGAGACGGACCACATGGAGGCCGAGGCAGCAATATCCCCTTGTAGACAAGTCGGCTGGAGGCCGATGTATTGAATCTCGACGCAATTTGAGTGTTCCATCGTCATTACAAGGCCCTGAACGTTACAATTAACTATCATTTTTGCGTCGGATTCGAAAATCTAGACTCACAGGAGAACGACCATACGGTGCCGAAGGCAGCAGTAGACCCTTGGAGACAAGTCGGCTGGAGGACGATGTATTGAATCTCGACGCAATTTGAGAGTTCCATCGTCATTAGGAGGCTTTGAACGGTACAATTAACAATCATTTTTGCGTCGGATTCAAAAATCTCGACTTACAAGGGATCGACCATAAGGTGCCCGATTCAGCATTAGAACCTTGGAGACAAGTCGGCTGGAGGACGATGTATTGGATCGCGACGCAATTTGAGTGTTCCATCGTCATTAGGAGGCCCTGAATGTTACAATTAACTATCAGTTTTTCGTCGGATTCGAAAATCTAGACTCACAGCAGACGGAACATTTGGTGCCCGAGGCAGCAATATCCCCTTGGAGACAAATCGGCTGGAGGACGATGTATTGAATCTCGACGCAATTTGAGTCTTCAATCGTCATTAGGAGGCCCTGAACGTTACTATTCACTATCATTTTTACGTCGGATTCGAAAATCTAGACTCACAGGAGAAGGATCATATGGTGCCCGAGACAGTAATACCCCCTTGGAGACAAGACGGCTGGAGGCCGATGTATTGAATCTCGACGCAATTTGAGTGTTCCATCGGCATTAGGAGGCCCTGAACGTTACAATTAACTATCAATTTTGCGTCGGATTCGATAATCTAAACTCACAGGAGAACGACCATAAGGTGCACGAGACAGTAATATCCCCTTGGAGACAAGTCCGCTGGAGGCCGATATATTGAATCTCGACGCAATTTGAGTGTTCCATCGTCATTAGAAGGCACTGAACGTTACAATTAACTATAATTTTTGCGTCAGATTCGAAAATCTAGACTCACAGGAGAACGACCATAAGGTGCCCGAGGCAGCAATAGACCCTTGGAGACAAGTCGGCTGGAGGACGATGTATTGAATCTCGACGCAATTTGAGTGTTCCATCGGCATTAGGAGTCCCTGAACGTTACAATTAACTATCGTTTTTGCGTCGGATTCGATAATCTAAACTCACAGGAGAACGACCATAAGGTGCCCGAGGCAGCAACTGACCCTTGGAGACAAGTCCGCTGGAGGCCGATGTATTGAATCTCGACGCAATTTGAGTGTTCCATCGTCATTACAAGGCCCTGAACGTTACCATTAAATATCATTTTTGCGTCGGATTCGAAAATCTAGACTCACAGGAGAACGACCATAAGGTGCCCGAGGCAGCAATAGACCCTTGGAGACAAGTCGGCTGGAGGACGATGTATTGAATCTCGACGCAATTTGAGTGTTCCATCGGCATTAGGAGGCCCTGAACGTTACAAATTAACTATCATTTTTGCGTCGGATTCGATAATCTAAACTCACAGGAGAACGACCATAAGGTGGCCGAGGCAGCAATAGACCCTTGGAGACAAGTCGGCTGGAGGCAGATGTATTGAATCTCGACGCAATTTGAGTGTTCCATCGGCTTTAGGAGGCCCTGAACGTTACAATTAACTATCATTTTTGCGTCGGATTCAAAAATCTAGACTTACAAGAGAACGACCATGAGGTGCCCAAGGCAGCATTAGACCCTTAGAGAGAAGTCGGCTGGAGGCCGATGTATTGAATCTCGACGCAATTTGAGTGTTCCATCGTCATTAGGAGGCCCTGAACCTTACAATTAACTATCAGTTTCGCGTCGGATTCGAAAATCTAGTCTCACAGGAGACGGACCACATTGAGCCCGAGGCAGCAATATCCCCTTGTAGACAAAACGGCTGGAGGCCGATGTATTGAATCTCGACGCAATTTGAGTGTTCCATCGTCATTACAAGGCCCTGAACGTTACAATTAACTATCATTTTTGCGTCGGATTCGAAAATCTAGACTCACAGGAGAACGACCATAAGGTGCCCGAGGCAGCAATAGACCCTTAAAGACAAGTCGGCTGGAGGCCGATGTATTGAATCTCGACGCAATTTGAGTGTTCCATCGTCATTAGGAGGCCCTGAACCTTACAATTAACTATCAGTTTCGCGTCGGATTCGAAAATCTAGGCTCACAGGAGACGGACCACATGGAGCCCGAGGCAGCAATATCCCCTTGTAGACAAGTCGGCTGGAGGAAGATGTTTTGACTCTCGACGCAATTTGAGTGTTCCATCGTCATTAAGAGGCCCTGGGCATTACATTTAACTATCAGTTTTGCGTCGGATTCTAAAATCTAGACTTACAGGAGAACGACCATACCGTGCCCGAGGCAGCAATAGACCCTTGGAGACAAGTCGGCTGGAGGACGATGTATTGAATCTCGACGCAATTTGTGTGTTCCATCGGCATTAGGAGGCCCGAAACGTTACAATTAACTATCATTTTTGCGTCGGATTAGATAATCTAAACTCACAGGAGAAGGACCATAAGGTGCCCGAGGCAGCAATAGACCCTTGGAAACAAGTCGGCTGGAGGCCAATGTATTGAATCTCGATGCAATTTGAGTGTTCCATCGTCATTAAGAGGCCCTGGGCATTACAATTAACTATCATTTTTGCGTCGGATTCGATAATCTAAACTCACAGGAGAACGACCGTAAGGTGCTCGAGGCAGCAATATGCCCTGGTAGACAAGTCGGCTGGAGGAAGATGTATTGACTCTCGACGCAATTTGAGTGTTCCATCGTCATTAAGAGGCCCTGAGCATTACATTTAACTATCAGTTTTGCGTCGGATTCTAAAATCTAGACTCACAGGAGAACGACCATACGGTGCCCGAGGCAGCAATAGACCCTTGGAGACAAGTCGGCTGGAGGACGATGTATTGAATCTCGACGCAATTTGAGAGTTCCATCGTCATTAGGAGGCTTTGAACGGTACAATTAACTATCATTTTTGCGTCGGATTCAAAAATCTCGACTTACAAGAGAACGACCATAAGGTTCCCGGATCAGCATTAGAACCTTGGAAACAAGTCGGCTGGAGGACGATGTATTGGATCGCGACGCAATTTGAGTGTTCCATCGTCATTAGGAGGCCCTGAATGTTACAATTAACTATCAGTTTTTCGTCGGATTCGAAAATCTAGACTCACAGCAGACGGAACATTTGGTGCCCGAGGCAGCAATATCCCCTTGGAGACAAATCGGCTGGAGGACGATGTATTGAATCTCGACGCAATTTGAGTCTTCAATCGTCATTAGGAGGCCCTGAACGTTACTATTCACTATCATTTTTGCGTCGGATTCGAAAATCTAGACTCACAGGAGAAGGATCATATGGTGCCCGAGACAGTAATACCCCCTTGGAGACAAGACGGCTGGAGGCCGATGTATTGAATCTCGACGCAATTTGAGTGTTCCATCGGCATTAGGAGGCCCTGAACGTTACAATTAACTATCAATTTTGCGTCGGATTCGATAATCTAAACTCACAGGAGAACGACCATAAGGTGCCCGAGGCAGCAATATCCCCTTGGAGACAAGTCCGCTGGAGGCCGATATATTGAATCTCGACGCAATTTGAGTGTTCCATCGTCATTAGAAGGCACTGAACGTTACAATTAACTATCATTTTTGCGTCGGATTCGAAAATCTAGACTCACAGGAGAACGACCATAAGGTGCCCGATGCAGCAATAGACCTTTGGAGACAAGTCGGCTGGAGGACGATGTATTGAATCTCGACGCAATTTGAGTGTTCCATCGGCATTAGGAGTCCCTGAACGTTACAATTAACTATCGTTTTTGCGTCGGATTCGATAATCTAAACTCACAGGAGAACGACCATAAGGTGCCCGAGGCAGCAACAGACCCTTGGAGACAAGTCCGCTGGAGGCCGATGTATTGAATCTCGACGCAATTTGAGTGTTCCATCGTCATTACAAGGCCCTGAACGTTAACAATAAATATCATTTATGCGTCGGATTCGAAAATCTAGACTCACAGGAGAACGACCATAAGACGCCCGAGGCAGCAATAGACACTTGGAGACAAGTCGGCTGGAGGACGATGTATTGAATCTCGACGCAATTTGAGTGTTCCATCGGCATTAGGAGGCCCTGAACGTTACAATTAACTATCATTTTTGCGTCGGATTCGATAATCTAAACTCACAGGAGAACGACCATAAGGTGGCCGAGGCAGCAATAGACCCTTGGAGACAAGTCGGCTGGAGGCCGATGTATTGAATCTCGACGCAATTTGAGTGTTCCATCTTCTTTAGGAAGCCCTGAACGTTACAATTAATTATCATTTTTGCGTCGGATTCGAAAATCTAGACTTACAAGAGAACGACCATGAGGTTCCCAAGGCAGCATTAGACCCTTAGAGAGAAGTCGGCTGGAGGCCGATGTATTGAATCTCGACGCAATTTGAGTGTTCCATCGTCATTAGGAGGCCCTGAACCTTACAATTAACTACCAGTTTCGCGTCGGATTCGAAAATCTAGTCTCACAGGAGACGGACCACATGGAGGCCGAGGCAGCAATATCCCCTTGTAGACAAGTCGGCTGGAGGCCGATGTATTGAATCTCGACGCAATTTGAGTGTTCCATCGTCATTACAAGGCCCTGAACGTTACAATTAACTATCATTTTTGCGTCGGATTCGAAAATCTAGACTCACAGGAGAACGACCATACGGTGCCGAAGGCAGCAATAGACCCTTGGAGACAAGTCGGCTGGAGGACGATGTATTGAATCTCGACGCAATTTGAGAGTTCCATCGTCATTAGGAGGCTTTGAACGGTACAATTAACAATCATTTTTGCGTCGGATTCAAAAATCTCGACTTACAAGGGATCGACCATAAGGTGCCCGATTCAGCATTAGAACCTTGGAGACAAGTCGGCTGGAGGACGATGTATTGGATCGCGACGCAATTTGAGTGTTCCATCGTCATTAGGAGGCCCTGAATGTTACAATTAACTATCAGTTTTTCGTCGGATTCGAAAATCTAGACTCACAGCAGACGGAACATTTGGTGCCCGAGGCAGCAATATCCCCTTGGAGACAAATCGGCTGGAGGACGATGTATTGAATCTCGACGCAATTTGAGTCTTCAATCGTCATTAGGAGGCCCTGAACGTTACTATTCACTATCATTTTTACGTCGGATTCGAAAATCTAGACTCACAGGAGAAGGATCATATGGTGCCCGAGACAGTAATACCCCCTTGGAGACAAGACGGCTGGAGGCCGATGTATTGAATCTCGACGCAATTTGAGTGTTCCATCGGCATTAGGAGGCCCTGAACGTTACAATTAACTATCAATTTTGCGTCGGATTCGATAATCTAAACTCACAGGAGAACGACCATAAGGTGCACGAGACAGTAATATCCCCTTGGAGACAAGTCCGCTGGAGGCCGATATATTGAATCTCGACGCAATTTGAGTGTTCCATTGTCATTAGAAGGCACTGAACGTTACAATTAACTATAATTTTTGCGTCAGATTCGAAAATCTAGACTCACAGGAGAACGACCATAAGGTGCCCGAGGCAGCAATAGACCCTTGGAGACAAGTCGGCTGGAGGACGATGTATTGAATCTCGACGCAATTTGAGTGTTCCATCGGCATTAGGAGTCCCTGAACGTTACAATTAACTATCGTTTTTGCGTCGGATTCGATAATCTAAACTCACAGGAGAACGACCATAAGGTGCCCGAGGCAGCAACTGACCCTTGGAGACAAGTCCGCTGGAGGCCGATGTATTGAATCTCGACGCAATTTGAGTGTTCCATCGTCATTACAAGGCCCTGAACGTTACCATTAAATATCATTTTTGCGTCGGATTCGAAAATCTAGACTCACAGGAGAACGACCATAAGGTGCCCGAGGCAGCAATAGACCCTTGGAGACAAGTCGGCTGGAGGACGATGTATTGAATCTCGACGCAATTTGAGTGTTCCATCGGCATTAGGAGGCCCTGAACGTTACAAATTAACTATCATTTTTGCGTCGGATTCGATAATCTAAACTCACAGGAGAACGACCATAAGGTGGCCGAGGCAGCAATAGACCCTTGGAGACAAGTCGGCTGGAGGCAGATGTATTGAATCTCGACGCAATTTGAGTGTTCCATCGGCTTTAGGAGGCCCTGAACGTTACAATTAACTATCATTTTTGCGTCGGATTCAAAAATCTAGACTTACAAGAGAACGACCATGAGGTGCCCAAGGCAGCATTAGACCCTTAGAGAGAAGTCGGCTGGAGGCCGATGTATTGAATCTCGACGCAATTTGAGTGTTCCATCGTCATTAGGAGGCCCTGAACCTTACAATTAACTATCAGTTTCGCGTCGGATTCGAAAATCTAGTCTCACAGGAGACGGACCACATTGAGCCCGAGGCAGCAATATCCCCTTGTAGACAAAACGGCTGGAGGCCGATGTATTGAATCTCGACGCAATTTGAGTGTTCCATCGTCATTACAAGGCCCTGAACGTTACAATTAACTATCATTTTTGCGTCGGATTCGAAAATCTAGACTCACAGGAGAACGACCATAAGGTGCCCGAGGCAGCAATAGACCCTTAAAGACAAGTGGGCTGGAGGCCGATGTATTGAATCTCGACGCAATTTGAGTGTTCCATCGTCATTAGGAGGCCCTGAACCTTACAATTAACTATCAGTTTCGCGTCGGATTCGAAAATCTAGGCTCACAGGAGACGGACCACATGGAGCCCGAGGCAGCAATATCCCCTTGTAGACAAGTCGGCTGGAGGAAGATGTTTTGACTCTCGACGCAATTTGAGTGTTCCATCGTCATTAAGAGGCCCTGGGCATTACATTTAACTATCAGTTTTGCGTCGGATTCTAAAATCTAGACTTACAGGAGAACGACCATACCGTGCCCGAGGCAGCAATAGACCCTTGGAGACAAGTCGGCTGGAGGACGATGTATTGAATCTCGACGCAATTTGTGTGTTCCATCGGCATTAGGAGGCCCGAAACGTTACAATTAACTATCATTTTTGCGTCGGATTAGATAATCTAAACTCACAGGAGAAGGACCATAAGGTGCCCGAGGCAGCAATAGACCCTTGGAAACAAGTCGGCTGGAGGCCAATGTATTGAATCTCGATGCAATTTGAGTGTTCCATCGGCATTAGGAGTCCCTGAACGTTACAATTAACTATCATTTTTGCGTCGGATTCGATTATCTAAACTCACAGGAGAACGACCATAAGGTGCCCGAGGCAGCAACAGACCCTTGGAGACAAGTCCGCTGGAGGCCGATGTATTGAATCTCGACGCAATTTGAGTGTTCCATCGTCATTACAAGGCCCTGAACGTTACAATTAACTATCATTTTTGCGTCGGATTCGAAAATCTAGACTCACAGGAGAACGACCATAAGGTGCCCGAGGCAGCAATAGACCCTTAAAGACAAGTCGGCTGGAGGCCGATGTATTGAATCTCGACGCAATTTGAGTGTTCCATCGTCATTAGGAGGCCCTGAACCTTACAATTAACTATCAGTTTCGCGTCGGATTCGAAAATCTAGGCTCACAGGAGACGGACCACATGGAGCCCGAGGCAGCAATATCCCCTTGTAGACAAGTCGGCTGGAGGAAAGTGTTTTGACTCTCGACGCAATTTGAGTGTTCCATCGTCATTAAGAGGCCCTGAGCATTACATTTAACTATCAGTTTTGCGTCGGATTCTAAAATCTAGACTTACAGGAGAATGACCATACGGTGCCCGAGGCAGCAATAGACCCTTGGAGACAAGTCGGCTGGAGGACGATGTATTGAATCTCGACGCAATTTGAGAGTTCCATCGTCATTAGGAGGCTTTGAACGGTACAATTAACTATCATTTTTGCGTCGGATTCAAAAATCTCGACTTACAAGAGAACGACCATAAGGTTCCCGGATCAGCATTAGAACCTTGGAAACAAGTCGGCTGGAGGACGATGTATTGGATCGCGACGCAATTTGAGTGTTCCATCGTCATTAGGAGGCCCTGAATGTTACAATTAACTATCAGTTTTTCGTCGGATTCGAAAATCTAGACTCACAGCAGACGGAACATTTGGTGCCCGAGGCAGCAATATCCCCTTGGAGACAAATCGGCTGGAGGACGATGTATTGAATCTCGACGCAATTTGAGTCTTCAATCGTCATTAGGAGGCCCTGAACGTTACAATTAACTATCATTTTTGCGTCGGATTCGAAAATCTAGACTCACAGGAGAACGACCATAAGGTGCCCGAGGCAGCAATAGACCCTTGGAGACAAGTCGGCTGGAGGACGATGTATTGAATCTCGACGCAATTTGAGTGTTCCATCGGCATTAGGAGTCCCTGAACGTTACAATTAACTATCGTTTTTGCGTCGGATTCGATAACCTAAACTCACAGGAGAACGACCATAAGGTGCCCGAGGCAGCAACAGACCCTTGGAGACAAGTCCGCTGGAGGCCGATGTATTGAATCTCGACGCAATTTGAGTGTTCCATCGTCATTACAAGGCCCTGAACGTTACCAATAAATATCATTTATGCGTCGGATTCGAAAATCTAGACTCACAGGAGAACGACCATAAGGTGCCCGAGGCAGCAATAGACACTTGGAGACAAGTCGGCTGGAGGACGATGTATTGAATCTCGACGCAATTTGAGTGTTCCATCTGCATTAGGAGGCCCTGAACGTTACAATTAACTATCATTTTTGCGTCGGATTCGATAATCTAAACTCACAGGAGAACGACCATAAGGTGGCCGAGGCAGCAATAGACCCTTGGAGACAAGTCGGCTGGAGGCCGATGTATTGAATCTCGACGCAATTTGAGTGTTCCATCGGCTTTAGGAAGCCCTGAACGTTACAATTAATTATCATTTTTGCGTCGGATTCGAAAATCTAGACTTACAAGAGAACGACCATGAGGTGCCCAAGGCAGCATTAGACCCTTACAGAGAAGTCGGCTGGAGGCCGATGTATTGAATCTCGACGCAATTTGAGTGTTCCATCGTCATTAGGAGGCCCAGAACCTTACAATTAACTATCAGTTTCGCGTCGGATTCGAAAATCTAGTCTCACAGGAGACGGACCACATGGAGGCCGAGGCAGCAATATCCCCTTGTAGACAAGTCGGCTGGAGGCCGATGTATTGAATCTCGACGCAATTTGAGTGTTCCATCGTCATTACAAGGCCCTGAACGTTACAATTAACTATCATTTTTGCGTCGGATTCGAAAATCTAGACTCACAGGAGAACGACCATAAGGTGCCCGAGGCAGCAATAGACCCTTAAAGACAAGTCGGCTGGAGGCCGATGTATTGAATCTCGACGCAATTTGAGTGTTCCATCGTCATTAGGAGGCCCTGAACCTTACAATTAACTATCAGTTTCGCGTCGGATTCGAAAATCTAGGCTCACAGGAGACGGACCACATGGAGCCCGAGGCAGCAATATCCCCTTGTAGACAAGTCGGCTGGAGGAAAGTGTTTTGACTCTCGACGCAATTTGAGTGTTCCATCGTCATTAAGAGGCCCTGAGCATTACATTTAACTATCAGTTTTGCGTCGGATTCTAAAATCTAGACTTACAGGAGAATGACCATACGGTGCCCGAGGCAGCAATAGACCCTTGGAGACAAGTCGGCTGAAGGACGATGTATTGAATCTCGACGCAATTTGTGTGTTCCATCGGCATTAGGAGGCCCTAAACGTTACAATTAACTATCATTTTTGCGTCGGATTAGATAATCTAAACTCACAGGAGTAGGACCATAAGGTGCCCGAGGCAGCAATAGACCCTTGGAGACAAGTCGGCTGGAGGCCAATGTATTGAATCTCGACGCAATTTGAGTGTTCCATCGGCATTAGGAGTCCCTGAACGTTACAATTAACTATCATTTTTGCGTCGGATTCGATAATCTAAACTCACAGGAGAACGACCATAAGGTGCCCGAGGCAGCAACAGACCCTTGGAGACAAGTCCGCTGGAGGCCGATGTATTGAATCTCGACGCAATTTGAGTGTTCCATCGTCAATACAAGGCCCTGAACGTTACAATTAACTATCATTTTTGCGTCGGATTCGAAAATCTAGACTCACAGGAGAACGACCATACGGTGCCCGAGGCAGCAATAGACCCTTGGAGCCAAGTCGGCTGGAGGACGATGTTTTTGGATCGCGACGCAATTTGAGTGTTCCATCGGCATTAGGAGGCCCTGAACGTTACAATTAACAATCATTTTAGCGTCGGATTCGAAAATCTACTCACAGGAGAAGTTCATACGGTGCTCGAGACAGCAATATCCCCTTGGAGACAAGTCCGCTGGAGGCCGATGTATTGAATCTCGACGCAATTTGAGTGTTCCATCGTAATTAGGAGGCCCTGAACGTTACAATTAACAATCAGTTTTGCGTCGGGTTCGAAAGTCTAGACTCACAGCAGAACGATACAGGGTGCCCGTGGCAGCTATTGACCCTTGGAGACAAGTCGGTTGGAGGACGATGTATTGGATCGCGACGCAAAATGAGTGCTCCATCGTAATTAGGAGGCCCTGAATGTTGCAATTAACTATCAGTTTTTCGTCGGATTCGAAAATCTAGACTCACTGGAGACTGACCACAAGTTGCCCGATGCAGCAATATCCCCTTGGAGACCAGTCCGCTGGAGGCCGATGTATTGAATCGCGACGCATTTTGAGTGTTCCATCGTCATTAGGAGACCCTAAACCTTACAATTAACTATCATTTTAGCGTCGGATTCGAAAATCTATTAACAGGAGAAGGATCATATGGTGCACGAGACTGCAATATCCCCTTGGAGACAAGTCGGCTGGAGGCCGATGTATTGAATCTCGACGCAATTTGAGTGTTCCATCGGCATTAGGAACCCCTGAACGTTACAATTAACTATCATTTTTGCGTCGGATTCAAAAATCTACTCACAGGAGAAGTTCATACGGTGCTCGAGGCAGCAACAGACCCTTTGAGACAAGTCGGCTGGTGGCCGATGTATTGAATCTCGACGCAATTTGAGTGTTCCATCGTCATTACAAGTCCCTGAACGTTACAATTAAATATCATGTTTGCGTCGGACTCGAAAATCTAGACTCACAGGAGAAGGATCTTCTTGTGCCCGAGACAGCGATATCCCCTTGGAGACAAGTCGGCTGGAGGACGATGTATTGAATCTCGACGCAATTTGAGTGTTCCATCGTCATTAGGAGGCCCTGAACGTTACTATTCACTAGCATTTTTGCGTCGGATTCGAAAATCTAGACTCACAAGAGAAGGATCATATGGTGCCCGAGACAGCAATATCCCCTTGGAGACAAGTCGGCTGGAGGCCGATGTATTGAATCTCGACGCAATTTGAGTGTTCCATCGGCATTAGGAGGCCCTGAACGTTACAATTAACTATCATTTTTGCGTCGGAATCGATAATCTAAACTCTAAGGAGAACGACCATAAGGTGCCCGAGGCAGCAACAGACCCTTGGAGACAAGTCCGCTGGAGGCCGATGTATTGAATCTCGACGCAATTTGAGTGTTCCATCGTCATTACAAGGCCCTGAACGTCACAATTAACTATCATTTTTGCGTCGGATTCGAAAATCTAGACTCACAGGAGAACGACCACAAGGTGCCCGAGTCTGCAATATCCCCTGGTAGACAAGTCGGCTGGAGGAAGTTGTATTGACTCTCGACGCAATTTGAGTGTTCCATCGTCATTAAGAGGCCCTGAGCATTACATTTAACTATCAGTTTTGCGTCGGATTCTAAAATCTAGACTCACAGGAGAACGACCATACGGTGCCCGAGGCAGCAATAGACCCTTGGAGACAAGTCGGCTGGAGGACGATGTATTGAATCTCGACGCAATTTGAGAGTTCCATCGTATTAGGAGGCTTTGAACGGTACAATTAACTATCATTTTTGCGGCGGCTTCAAAAATCTAGACTTACAAGAGAACGACCATAAGGTGCCTGATTCAGCATTAGAACCTTGGAGACAAGTCGGCTGGAGGACGATGTATTGGATCGCGACGCAATTTGAGTGTTCCATCGTCATTAGGAGGCCCTGAATGTCACAATTAACTATCAGTTTTTCGTCGGATTCGAAAATCTAGACTCACAGCAGACGGAACATTTGGTGCCCGAGGCAGCAATATCCCCTTGGAGACAAATCGGCTGGAGGACGATGTATTGAATCTCGACGCAATTTGAGTCTTCTATCGTCATTAGGAGGCCCTGAACGTTACTATTCACTATCATTTTTGCGTCGGATTCGAAAATTTAGACTCACAGGAGAAGGATCATATGGTGCCCGAGACAGTAATACCCCCTTGGAGACAAGACGGCTGGAGGACGATGTATTGAATCTCGACGCAATTTGAGTGTTCCATCGGCATTAGGAGGCCCTGAACGTTACAATTAACTATCATTTTTGCGTCGGATTCGATAATCTAAACTCACAGGAGAACGACCATAAGGTGCTCGAGGCAGCAACAGACCCTTTGAGACAAGTCGGCTGGTGGCCGATGTATTGAATCTCGACGCAATTTGAGTGTTCCATCGTCATTACAAGTCCCTGAACGTTACAATTAAATATCATGTTTGCGTCGGATTCGAAAATCTAGACTCACAGGAGAAGGATCTTCTTGTGCCCGAGACAGCGATATCCCCTTGGAGACAAGTCGGCTGGAGGACGATGTATTGAATCTCGACGCAATTTGAGTGTTCCATCGTCATTAGGAGGCCCTGAACGTTACTATTCACTAGCATTTTTGCGTCGGATTCGAAAATCTAGACTCACAAGAGAAGGATCATATGGTGCCCGAGACAGCAATATCCCCTTGGAGACAAGTCGGCTGGAGGCCGATGTATTGAATCTCGACGCAATTTGAGTGTTCCATCGTCATTACAAGGCCCTGAACGTCACAATTAACTATCATTTTTGCGTCGGATTCGAAAATCTAGACTCACAGGAGAACGACCACAAGGTGCCCGAGTCTGCAATATCCCCTGGTAGACAAGTCGGCTGGAGGAAGTTGTATTGACTCTCGACGCAATTTGAGTGTTCCATCGTCATTAAGAGGCCCTGAGCATTACATTTAACTATCAGTTTTGCGTCGGATTCTAAAATCTAGACTCACAGGAGAACGACCATAGGGTGCCCGAGGCAGCAATAGACCCTTGGAGACAAGTCGGCTGGAGGACGATGTATTGAATCTCGACGCAATTTGAGAGTTCCATCGTATTAGGAGGCTTTGAACGGTACAATTAAGTATCATTTTTGCGGCGGCTTCAAAAATCTAGACTTACAAGAGAACGACCATAAGGTGCCTGATTCAGCATTAGAACCTTGGAGACAAGTCGGCTGGAGGACGATGTATTGGATCGCGACGCAATTTGAGTGTTCCATCGTCATTAGGAGGCCCTGAATGTCACAATTAACTATCAGTTTTTCGTCGGATTCGAAAATCTAGACTCACAGCAGACGGAACATTTGGTGCCCGAGGC
Source organism: Schistocerca serialis cubense (assembly GCF_023864345.2). Classification (NCBI taxonomy): domain Eukaryota; kingdom Metazoa; phylum Arthropoda; class Insecta; order Orthoptera; family Acrididae; genus Schistocerca; species Schistocerca serialis. The sequence continues at coordinate 60,138,977 of NW_026047583.1, forward strand.
AGCAATATCCCCTTGGAGACAAATCGGCTGGAGGACGATGTATTGAATCTCGACGCAATTTGAGTCTTCTATCGTCATTAGGAGGCCCTGAACGTTACTATTCACTATCATTTTTGCGTCGGATTCGAAAATTTAGACTCACAGGAGAAGGATCATATGGTGCCCGAGACAGTAATACCCCCTTGGAGACAAGACGGCTGGAGGCCGATGTATTGAATCTCGACGCAATTTGAGTGTTCCATCGGCATTAGGAGGCCCTGAACGTTACAATTAACTATCATTTTTGCGTCGGATTCGATAATCTAAACTCACAGGAGAACGACCATAAGGTGCCCGAGGCAGCAACAGACCCTTGGAGACAAGTCCGCTGGAGGCCGATGTATTGAATCTCGACGCAATTTGAGTGTTCCATCGGCATTAGGAGGCCCTAAACGTTACAATTAACTATCATTTTTGCGTCGGATTCGATAATCTAAACTCACAGGAGAACGACCATAAGGTGGCCGAGGAAGCAATAGACCCCTGGAGACAAGTCGGCTGGAGACCGATGTATTGAATCTCGACGCAATTTGAGTGTTCCATCGGCTTTAGGAGGCCCTGAACGTTACAATTAACTATCATTTTTGCGTCGGATTCGAAAATCAAGACTTACAAGAGAACGACCATGAGGTGCCCAAGGCAGCATTAGACCCTTAGAGAGAAGTCGGCTGGAGGCCGATGTATTGAATCTCGACGCAATTTGAGTGTTCCATCGTCATTAGGAGGCCCTGAACCTTACAATTAACTATCAGTTTCGCGTCGGATTCGAAAATCTAGACACACAGGAGACGGACCACATGGAGCCCGAGGCAGCAATATCCCCTTGTAGACAAGTCGGGTGGAGGATGATGTATTGACTCTATACGCAATTTGAGTGTTCCATCGTCATTAAGAGGCCCTGAGCATTACATTTAACTATCAGTTTTGCGTCGGATTCTAAAATCTAGACTCACAGGAGAACGACCATACGGTGCCCGAGGCAGCAATAGACCCTTGGAGACAAGTCGGCTGGAGGTCGATGTATTGAATCTCTACGCAATTTGAGTGTTCCATCGGCATTAGGAGGCCCAGAACGTTACAATTAACTATCATTTTTGCGTCGGATTGGATAATCTAAACTCACAGGAGAACGACCATAAGGTGCCCGAGGCAGCAACAGACCCTTGGAGACAAGTCCGCTGGAGGCCGATGTATTGAATCTCGACGCAATTTGAGTGTTCCATCGTCAATACAAGGCCCTGAACGTTACAATTAACTATCATTTTTGCGTCGGATTCGAAAATCTAGACTCACAGGAGAACGACCATAATCTGCCCGAGGCAGCAATAGACCCTTGGAGACAAGTCGGCTGGAGGCCGATGTATTGAATCTCGACTCAATTTGAGTGTTCCATCGGCATTAGGAGGCCCTGAACATTACAATTAACTATCATTTTTGCGTCAGATTCGATAATCTAAACTCACAGGAGAACGACCATAAGGTGCCCGAGGCAGCAATATCCCCTGGTAGACAAGTCGGCTGGAGGAAGATGTATTGACTCTCGACGCAATTTGAGTGTTCCATCGTCATTAAGAGGCCCTGAGCATTACATTTAACTATCAGTTTTGCGTCGGGTTCGAAAGTCTAGACTCACAGCAGAAGGATACAGGGTGCCCGTGGCAGCTATTGACCCTTGGAGACAAGTCGGTTGGAGGACGATGTATTGGATCGCGACGCAAAATGAGTGCTCCATCGTAATTAGGAGGCCCTGATTGTTGCAATTAACTATCAGTTTTTCGTCGGATTCGAAAATCTAGACTCACTGGAGACGGACCATAAGTTGCCCGATGCAGCAATATCCCCTTGGAGACCAGTCCGCTGGAGGCCGATGTATTGAATCGCGACGCATTTTGAGTGTTCCATCGTCATTAGGAGACCCTAAACCTTACAATTAACTATCATTTTAGCGTCGGATTCGAAAATCTATTAACAGGAGAAGGATCATATGGTGCACGAGACTGCAATATCCCCTTGGATACAAGTAGACTGGAGGTCGATGTATTGACTCTCGACGCAATTTGAGTGTTCCATCGTCTTTAGGAGTCCCTGAACGTTACAATTAACTGTCATTTATGCGTCGGATTCGAAAATCTACTCACAGGAGAGGTTCATACGGTGCTCGAGGCAGCAATAGACACTTGGAGACAAGTCGGCTGGAAACCGATGTATTGATTCTTGACGCAATTTGAGTGTTCCATCGTCATTAGGAACCCCTGAACGTTACAATTAACTATCATTTTTGCGTCGGATTCAAAAATCTACTCACAGGAGAAGTTCATACGGTGCTCGAGGCAGCAACAGACCCTAGGAGAGAAGTCGGCTGGTGGCCGATGTATTGAATCTCGACGCAATTTGAGTGTTCCATCGTCATTACAAGTCCCTGAACGTTACAATTAAATATCATGTTTGCGTCGGATTCGAAAATCTAGACTCACAGGAGAAGGATCTTCTTGTGCCCGAGACAGCGATATCCCCTTGGAGACAAGTCGGCTGGAGGACGATGTATTGAATCTCGACGCAATTTGAGTGTTCCATCGTCATTAGGAGGCCCTGAACGTTACTATTCACTAGCATTTTTGCGTCGGATTCGAAAATCTAGACTCACAAGAGAAGGATCATATGGTGCCCGAGACAGCAATATCCCCTTGGAGACAAGTCGGCTGGAGGCCGATGTATTGAATCTCGACGCAATTTGAGTGTTCCATCGGCATTAGGAGGCCCTGAACGTTACAATTAACTATCATTTTTGCGTCGGAATCGATAATCTAAACTCTAAGGAGAACGACCATAAGGTGCCCGAGGCAGCAACAGACCCTTGGAGACAAGTCCGCTGGAGGCCGATGTATTGAATCTCGACGCAATTTGAGTGTTCCATCGTCATTACAAGGCCCTGAACGTCACAATTAACTATCATTTTTGCGTCGGATTCGAAAATCTAGACTCACAGGAGAACGACCACAAGGTGCCCGAGTCTGCAATATCCCCTGGTAGACAAGTCGGCTGGAGGAAGTTGTATTGACTCTCGACGCAATTTGAGTGTTCCATCGTCATTAAGAGGCCCTGAGCATTACATTTAACTATCAGTTTTGCGTCGGATTCTAAAATCTAGACTCACAGGAGAACGACCATACGGTGCCCGAGGCAGCAATAGACCCTTGGAGACAAGTCGGCTGGAGGCCGATGTATTGAATCTCGACGCAATTTGAGTGTTCCATCGGCATTAGGAGGCCCTGAACGTTACAATTAACTATCATTTTTGCGTCGGATTCGATAATCTAAACTCACAGGAGAACGACCATAAGGTGCCCGAGGCAGCAACAGACCCTTGGAGACAAGTCCGCTGGAGGCCGATGTATTGAATCTCGACGCAATTTGAGTGTTCCATCGGCATTAGGAGGCCCTAAACGTTACAATTAACTATCATTTTTGCGTCGGATTCGATAATCTAAACTCACAGGAGAACGACCATAAGGTGGCCGAGGAAGCAATAGACCCCTGGAGACAAGTCGGCTGGAGACCGATGTATTGAATCTCGACGCAATTTGAGTGTTCCATCGGCTTTAGGAGGCCCTGAACGTTACAATTAACTATCATTTTTGCGTCGGATTCGAAAATCAAGACTTACAAGAGAACGACCATGAGGTGCCCAAGGCAGCATTAGACCCTTAGAGAGAAGTCGGCTGGAGGCCGATGTATTGAATCTCGACGCAATTTGAGTGTTCCATCGTCATTAGGAGGCCCTGAACCTTACAATTAACTATCAGTTTCGCGTCGGATTCGAAAATCTAGACACACAGGAGACGGACCACATGGAGCCCGAGGCAGCAATATCCCCTTGTAGACAAGTCGGGTGGAGGATGATGTATTGACTCTATACGCAATTTGAGTGTTCCATCGTCACTAAGAGGCCCTGAGCATTACATTTAACTATCAGTTTTGCGTCGGATTCTAAAATCTAGACTCACAGGAGAACGACCATACGGTGCCCGAGGCAGCAATAGACCCTTGGAGACAAGTCGGCTGGAGGTCGATGTATTGAATCTCTACGCAATTTGAGTGTTCCATCGGCATTAGGAGGCCCAGAACGTTACAATTAACTATCATTTTTGCGTCGGATTGGATAATCTAAACTCACAGGAGAACGACCATAAGGTGCCCGAGGCAGCAACAGACCCTTGGAGACAAGTCCGCTGGAGGCCGATGTATTGAATCTCGACGCAATTTGAGTGTTCCATCGTCAATACAAGGCCCTGAACGTTACAATTAACTATCATTTTTGCGTCGGATTCGAAAATCTAGACTCACAGGAGAACGACCATAATCTGCCCGAGGCAGCAATAGACCCTTGGAGACATGTCGGCTGGAGGCCGATGTATTGAATCTCGACTCAATTTGAGTGTTCCATCGGCATTAGGAGGCCCTGAACATTACAATTAACTATCATTTTTGCGTCGGATTCGATAATCTAAACTCACAGGAGAACGACCATAAGGTGCCCGAGGCAGCAATATCCCCTGGTAGACAAGTCGGCTGGAGGAAGATGTATTGACTCTCGACGCAATTTGAGTGTTCCATCGTCATTAAGAGGCCCTGAGCATTACATTTAACTATCAGTTTTGCGTCGGGTTCGAAAGTCTAGACTCACAGCAGAAGGATACAGGGTGCCCGTGGCAGCTATTGACCCTTGGAGACAAGTCGGTTGGAGGACGATGTATTGGATCGCGACGCAAAATGAGTGCTCCATCGTAATTAGGAGGCCCTGATTGTTGCAATTAACTATCAGTTTTTCGTCGGATTCGAAAATCTAGACTCACTGGAGACGGACCATAAGTTGCCCGATGCAGCAATATCCCCTTGGAGACCAGTCCGCTGGAGGCCGATGTATTGAATCGCGACGCATTTTGAGTGTTCCATCGTCATTAGGAGACCCTAAACCTTACAATTAACTATCATTTTAGCGTCGGATTCGAAAATCTATTAACAGGAGAAGGATCATATGGTGCACGAGACTGCAATATCCCCTTGGATACAAGTAGACTGGAGGTCGATGTATTGACTCTCGACGCAATTTGAGTGTTCCATCGTCTTTAGGAGTCCCTGAACGTTACAATTAACTGTCATTTATGCGTCGGATTCGAAAATCTACTCACAGGAGAGGTTCATACGGTGCTCGAGGCAGCAATAGACACTTGGAGACAAGTCGGCTGGAAACCGATGTATTGATTCTTGACGCAATTTGAGTGTTCCATCGTCATTAGGAACCCCTGAACGTTACAATTAACTATCATTTTTGCGTCGGATTCAAAAATCTACTCACAGGAGAAGTTCATACGGTGCTCGAGGCAGCAACAGACCCTTTGAGACAAGTCGGCTGGTGGCCGATGTATTGAATCTCGACGCAATTTGAGTGTTCCATCGTCATTACAAGTCCCTGAACGTTACAATTAAATATCATGTTTGCGTCGGATTCGAAAATCTAGACTCACAGGAGAAGGATCTTCTTGTGCCCGAGACAGCGATATCCCCTTGGAGACAAGTCGGCTGGAGGACGATGTATTGAATCTCGACGCAATTTGAGTGTTCCATCGTCATTAGGAGGCCCTGAACGTTACTATTCACTAGCATTTTTGCGTCGGATTCGAAAATCTAGACTCACAAGAGAAGGATCATATGGTGCCCGAGACAGCAATATCCCCTTGGAGACAAGTCGGCTGGAGGCCGATGTATTGAATCTCGACGCAATTTGAGTGTTCCATCGGCATTAGGAGGCCCTGAACGTTACAATTAACTATCATTTTTGCGTCGGAATCGATAATCTAAACTCTAAGGAGAACGACCATAAGGTGCCCGAGGCAGCAACAGACCCTTGGAGACAAGTCCGCTGGAGGCCGATGTATTGAATCTCGACGCAATTTGAGTGTTCCATCGTCATTACAAGGCCCTGAACGTCACAATTAACTATCATTTTTGCGTCGGATTCGAAAATCTAGACTCACAGGAGAACGACCACAAGGTGCCCGAGTCTGCAATATCCCCTGGTAGACAAGTCGGCTGGAGGAAGTTGTATTGACTCTCGACGCAATTTGAGTGTTCCATCGTCATTAAGAGGCCCTGAGCATTACATTTAACTATCAGTTTTGCGTCGGATTCTAAAATCTAGACTCACAGGAGAACGACCATACGGTGCCCGAGGCAGCAATAGACCCTTGGAGACAAGTCGGCTGGAGGACGATGTATTGAATCTCGACGCAATTTGAGAGTTCCATCGTATTAGGAGGCTTTGAACGGTACAATTAACTATCATTTTTGCGGCGGCTTCAAAAATCTAGACTTACAAGAGAACGACCATAAGGTGCCTGATTCAGCATTAGAACCTTGGAGACAAGTCGGCTGGAGGACGATGTATTGGATCGCGACGCAATTTGAGTGTTCCATCGTCATTAGGAGGCCCTGAATGTCACAATTAACTATCAGTTTTTCGTCGGATTCGAAAATCTAGACTCACAGCAGACGGAACATTTGGTGCCCGAGGCAGCAATATCCCCTTGGAGACAAATCGGCTGGAGGACGATGTATTGAATCTCGACGCAATTTGAGTCTTCTATCGTCATTAGGAGGCCCTGAACGTTACTATTCACTATCATTTTTGCGTCGGATTCGAAAATTTAGACTCACAGGAGAAGGATCATATGGTGCCCGAGACAGTAATACCCCCTTGGAGACAAGACGGCTGGAGGCCGATGTATTGAATCTCGACGCAATTTGAGTGTTCCATCGGCATTAGGAGGCCCTGAACGTTACAATTAACTATCATTTTTGCGTCGGATTCGATAATCTAAACTCACAGGAGAACGACCATAAGGTGCCCGAGGCAGCAACAGACCCTTGGAGACAAGTCCGCTGGAGGCCGATGTATTGAATCTCGACGCAATTTGAGTGTTCCATCGGCATTAGGAGGCCCTAAACGTTACAATTAACTATCATTTTTGCGTCGGATTCGATAATCTAAACTCACAGGAGAACGACCATAAGGTGGCCGAGGAAGCAATAGACCCCTGGAGACAAGTCGGCTGGAGGCCGATGTATTGAATCTCGACGCAATTTGAGTGTTCCATCGTCATTAGGAGGCCCTGAACCTTACAATTAACTATCAGTTTCGCGTCGGATTCGAAAATCTAGACACACAGGAGACGGACCACATGGAGCCCGAGGCAGCAATATCCCCTTGTAGACAAGTCGGGTGGAGGATGATGTATTGACTCTATACGCAATTTGAGTGTTCCATCGTCATTAAGAGGCCCTGAGCATTACATTTAACTATCAGTTTTGCGTCGGATTCTAAAATCTAGACTCACAGGAGAACGACCATACGGTGCCCGAGGCAGCAATAGACCCTTGGAGACAAGTCGGCTGGAGGTCGATGTATTGAATCTCTACGCAATTTGAGTGTTCCATCGGCATTAGGAGGCCCAGAACGTTACAATTAACTATCATTTTTGCGTCGAATTGGATAATCTAAACTCACAGGAGAACGACCATAAGGTGCCCGAGGCAGCAACAGACCCTTGGAGACAAGTCCGCTGGAGGCCGATGTATTGAATCTCGACGCAATTTGAGTGTTCCATCGTCAATACAAGGCCCTGAACGTTACAATTAACTATCATTTTTGCGTCGGATTCGAAAATCTAGACTCACAGGAGAACGACCATAATCTGCCCGAGGCAGCAATAGACCCTTGGAGACAAGTCGGCTGGAGGCCGATGTATTGAATCTCGACTCAATTTGAGTGTTCCATCGGCATTAGGAGGCCCTGAACATTACAATTAACTATCATTTTAGCGTCGGATTCGAAAATCTACTAACAGGAGAAGGATCATATGGTGCACGAGACTGCAATATCTCCTTGGATACAAGTAGACTGGAGGTCGATGTATTGACTCTCGACGCAATTTGAGTGTTCCATCGTCTTTAGGAGTCCCTGAACGTTACAATTAACTGTCATTTATGCGTCGGATTCGAAAATCTACTCACAGGAGAGGTTCATACGGTGCTCGAGGCAGCAATAGACACTTGGAGACAAGTCGGCTGGAAACCGATGTATTGATTCTTGACGCAATTTGAGTGTTCCATCGTCATTAGGAACCCCTGAACGTTACAATTAACTATCATTTTTGCGTCGGATTCAAAAATCTACTCACAGGAGAAGTTCATACGGTGCTCGAGGCAGCAACAGACCCTTGGAGACAAGTCGGCTGGTGGCCGATGTATTGAATCTCGACGCAATTTGAGTGTTCCATCGTCATTACAAGTCCCTGAACGTTACAATTAAGTATCATGTTTGCGTCGGATTCGAAAATCTAGACTCACAGGAGAAGGATCTTCTTGTGCCCGAGACAGCGATATCCCCTTGGAGACAAGTCGGCTGGAGGACGATGTATTGAATCTCGACGCAATTTGAGTGTTCCATCGTCATTAGGAGGCCCTCAACGTTACTATTCACTAGCATTTTTGCGTCGGATTCGAAAATCTAGACTCACAAGAGAAGGATCATATGGTGCCCGAGACAGCAATATCCCCTTGGAGACAAGTTGGCTGGAGGCCGATGTATTGAATCTCGACGCAATTTGAGTGTTCCATCGGCATTAGGAGGCCCTGAACGTTACAATTAACTATCATTTTTGCGTCGGCTTCAAAAATCTAGACTTACAAGAGAACGACCATAAGGTGCCTGATTCAGCATTAGAACCTTGGAGACAAGTCGGCTGGAGGACGATGTATTGGATCGCGACGCAATTTGAGTGTTCCATCGTCATTAGGAGGCCCTGAATGTCACAATTAACTATCAGTTTTTCGTCGGATTCGAAAATCTAGACTCACAGCAGACGGAACATTTGGTGCCCGAGGCAGCAATATCCCCTTGGAGACAAATCGGCTGGAGGACGATGTATTGAATCTCGACGCAATTTGAGTCTTCTATCGTCATTAGGAGGCCCTGAACGTTACTATTCACTATCATTTTTGCGTCGGATTCGAAAATCTAGACTCACAGGAGAACGACCATAAGGTGCCCGAGGCAGCAATAGACCCTTGGAGACAAGTCGGCTGGAGGACGATGTATTGAATCTCGACGCAATTTGAGTGTTCCATCGGCATTAGGAGGCCCTAAACGTTACAATTAACTATCATTTTTGCGTCGGATTCGATAATCTAAACTCACAGGAGAACGACCATAAGGTGGCCGAGGAAGCAATAGACCCCTGGAGACAAGTCGGCTGGAGACCGATGTATTGAATCTCGACGCAATTTGAGTGTTCCATCGGCTTTAGGAGGCCCTGAACGTTACAATTAACTATCATTTTTGCGTCGGATTCGAAAATCAAGACTTACAAGAGAACGACCATGAGGTGCCCAAGGCAGCATTAGACCCTTAGAGAGAAGTCGGCTGGAGGCCGATGTATTGAATCTCGACGCAATTTGAGTGTTCCATCGTCATTAGGAGGCCCTGAACCTTACAATTAACTATCAGTTTCGCGTCGGATTCGAAAATCTAGACACACAGGAGACGGACCACATGGAGCCCGAGGCAGCAATATCCCCTTGTAGACAAGTCGGCTGGAGGATGATGTATTGACTCTATACGCAATTTGAGTGTTCCATCGTCATTAAGAGGCCCTGAGCATTACATTTAACTATCAGTTTTGCGTCGGATTCTAAAATCTAGACTCACAGGAGAACGACCATACGGTGCCCGAGGCAGCAATAGACCCTTGGAGACAAGTCGGCTGGAGGACGATGTATTGAATCTCTACGCAATTTGAGTGTTCCATCGGCATTAGGAGGCCCAGAACGTTACAATTAACTATCATTTTTGCGTCGGATTCGATAATCTAAACTCACAGGAGAAAGACCATAAGGTGCCCGAGGCAGCAACAGGCCCTTGGAGACAAGTCCGCTGGAGGCCGATGTATTGAATCTCAACGCAATTTGAGTCTTCCATCGTCATTACAAGGCCCTGAACGTTACAATTAACTATCATTTTTGCGTCGGATTCGAAAATCTAGACTCACAGGAGAACGACCATAAGGTGCCCGAGGCAGCAATAAACCCTTGGAGACAAGTCGGCTGGAGGCCGATGTATTGAATCTCGACGCAATTTGAGTGTTCCATCGTCATTAGGAGGCCCTGAACCTTACAATTAACTATCAGTTTCGCGTCGGATTCGAAAATCTAGGCTCACAGGAGAACGATCATAAGGTGCCCCAGGCAGCAATAGACCCTTGGAGACCAGTCCGCTGGAGGACGATGTATTGAATCGCGACGCAATTTGAGTGCTTCATCGTCATTAGGAGGCCCTGCACGTTGGAATAAACTATCAGTTTCGCGTCGGATTCGAAAATCTAGACTCACAGGAGAACGACCATAAGGTGCCCGACGCAGCACCAGACTCTTGGCGACAAGTCGGCTGGAGGCCGATGTATTGAATCTCGACGCAATTTGAGTGTTCCATTGTCATTTGGAGGCCCTGAACGTTACAATTAAACATCATTTTTGCGTCGGATATGAAAATCTAGACTCACAGGAGACGACCATAAGGTGCCCCAGGCAGCAATAAACCCTTGGAGACAAGTCGGCTGGAGGACGATTAATTGGATCGCGACGCAATTGTAGTGTTCCATCGTAACTAGGAGGCCCTGAATGTTACAATTAACTATCAGTTTTTCGTCGGATTCGAAAATCTAGACTCACTTGAGACGGACCATTAGAGCCCCCAAGCAGCAATATCCCCTTGGAGACCAGTCCGCTGAAAGACGATGTATTGAATCGGGACGCAATTTGAGTGCCCCATCGTCATTAGGAGTCCCTCATCGTTACAATTAACTATCCGTTATGCGTCGGATTCGAATATCTAGTCTCACAGGAGATCGACCATAAGGTGCCCCAGGCAGCAATAGACCCATGGAGACAAGTCGGCTGAAGGACGATGTATTGAATCGCGACACAATATGAGTGCTCCATCGTCATTAGGAGGCCCTAAACGTTACAATTAACTATCATTTTTGCGTCGGATTCGATAATCTAAACTCACAGGAGAACGACCATAAGGTGGCCGAGGAAGCAATAGACCCCTGGAGACAAGTCGGCTGGAGGCCGATGTATTGAATCTCGACGCAATTTGAGTGTTCCATCGTCATTAGGAGGCCCTGAACCTTACAATTAACTATCAGTTTCGCGTCGGATTCGAAAATCTAGACACACAGGAGACGGACCACATGGAGCCCGAGGCAGCAATATCCCCTTGTAGACAAGTCGGGTGGAGGATGATGTATTGACTCTATACGCAATTTGAGTGTTCCATCGTCATTAAGAGGCCCTGAGCATTACATTTAACTATCAGTTTTGCGTCGGATTCTAAAATCTAGACTCACAGGAGAACGACCATACGGTGCCCGAGGCAGCAATAGACCCTTGGAGACAAGTCGGCTGGAGGTCGATGTATTGAATCTCTACGCAATTTGAGTGTTCCATCGGCATTAGGAGGCCCAGAACGTTACAATTAACTATCATTTTTGCGTCGAATTGGATAATCTAAACTCACAGGAGAACGACCATAAGGTGCCCGAGGCAGCAACAGACCCTTGGAGACAAGTCCGCTGGAGGCCGATGTATTGAATCTCGACGCAATTTGAGTGTTCCATCGTCAATACAAGGCCCTGAACGTTACAATTAACTATCATTTTTGCGTCGGATTCGAAAATCTAGACTCACAGGAGAACGACCATAATCTGCCCGAGGCAGCAATAGACCCTTGGAGACAAGTCGGCTGGAGGCCGATGTATTGAATCTCGACTCAATTTGAGTGTTCCATCGGCATTAGGAGGCCCTGAACATTACAATTAACTATCATTTTAGCGTCGGATTCGAAAATCTACTAACAGGAGAAGGATCATATGGTGCACGAGACTGCAATATCTCCTTGGATACAAGTAGACTGGAGGTCGATGTATTGACTCTCGACGCAATTTGAGTGTTCCATCGTCTTTAGGAGTCCCTGAACGTTACAATTAACTGTCATTTATGCGTCGGATTCGAAAATCTACTCACAGGAGAGGTTCATACGGTGCTCGAGGCAGCAATAGACACTTGGAGACAAGTCGGCTGGAAACCGATGTATTGATTCTTGACGCAATTTGAGTGTTCCATCGTCATTAGGAACCCCTGAACGTTACAATTAACTATCATTTTTGCGTCGGATTCAAAAATCTACTCACAGGAGAAGTTCATACGGTGCTCGAGGCAGCAACAGACCCTTGGAGACAAGTCGGCTGGTGGCCGATGTATTGAATCTCGACGCAATTTGAGTGTTCCATCGTCATTACAAGTCCCTGAACGTTACAATTAAGTATCATGTTTGCGTCGGATTCGAAAATCTAGACTCACAGGAGAAGGATCTTCTTGTGCCCGAGACAGCGATATCCCCTTGGAGACAAGTCGGCTGGAGGACGATGTATTGAATCTCGACGCAATTTGAGTGTTCCATCGTCATTAGGAGGCCCTCAACGTTACTATTCACTAGCATTTTTGCGTCGGATTCGAAAATCTAGACTCACAAGAGAAGGATCATATGGTGCCCGAGACAGCAATATCCCCTTGGAGACAAGTTGGCTGGAGGCCGATGTATTGAATCTCGACGCAATTTGAGTGTTCCATCGGCATTAGGAGGCCCTGAACGTTACAATTAACTATCATTTTTGCGTCGGCTTCAAAAATCTAGACTTACAAGAGAACGACCATAAGGTGCCTGATTCAGCATTAGAACCTTGGAGACAAGTCGGCTGGAGGACGATGTATTGGATCGCGACGCAATTTGAGTGTTCCATCGTCATTAGGAGGCCCTGAATGTCACAATTAACTATCAGTTTTTCGTCGGATTCGAAAATCTAGACTCACAGCAGACGGAACATTTGGTGCCCGAGGCAGCAATATCCCCTTGGAGACAAATCGGCTGGAGGACGATGTATTGAATCTCGACGCAATTTGAGTCTTCTATCGTCATTAGGAGGCCCTGAACGTTACTATTCACTATCATTTTTGCGTCGGATTCGAAAATCTAGACTCACAGGAGAACGACCATAAGGTGCCCGAGGCAGCAATAGACCCTTGGAGACAAGTCGGCTGGAGGACGATGTATTGAATCTCGACGCAATTTGAGTGTTCCATCGGCATTAGGAGGCCCTAAACGTTACAATTAACTATCATTTTTGCGTCGGATTCGATAATCTAAACTCACAGGAGAACGACCATAAGGTGGCCGAGGAAGCAATAGACCCCTGGAGACAAGTCGGCTGGAGACCGATGTATTGAATCTCGACGCAATTTGAGTGTTCCATCGGCTTTAGGAGGCCCTGAACGTTACAATTAACTATCATTTTTGCGTCGGATTCGAAAATCAAGACTTACAAGAGAACGACCATGAGGTGCCCAAGGCAGCATTAGACCCTTAGAGAGAAGTCGGCTGGAGGCCGATGTATTGAATCTCGACGCAATTTGAGTGTTCCATCGTCATTAGGAGGCCCTGAACCTTACAATTAACTATCAGTTTCGCGTCGGATTCGAAAATCTAGACACACAGGAGACGGACCACATGGAGCCCGAGGCAGCAATATCCCCTTGTAGACAAGTCGGCTGGAGGATGATGTATTGACTCTATACGCAATTTGAGTGTTCCATCGTCATTAAGAGGCCCTGAGCATTACATTTAACTATCAGTTTTGCGTCGGATTCTAAAATCTAGACTCACAGGAGAACGACCATACGGTGCCCGAGGCAGCAATAGACCCTTGGAGACAAGTCGGCTGGAGGACGATGTATTGAATCTCTACGCAATTTGAGTGTTCCATCGGCATTAGGAGGCCCAGAACGTTACAATTAACTATCATTTTTGCGTCGGATTCGATAATCTAAACTCACAGGAGAAAGACCATAAGGTGCCCGAGGCAGCAACAGGCCCTTGGAGACAAGTCCGCTGGAGGCCGATGTATTGAATCTCAACGCAATTTGAGTCTTCCATCGTCATTACAAGGCCCTGAACGTTACAATTAACTATCATTTTTGCGTCGGATTCGAAAATCTAGACTCACAGGAGAACGACCATAAGGTGCCCGAGGCAGCAATAAACCCTTGGAGACAAGTCGGCTGGAGGCCGATGTATTGAATCTCGACGCAATTTGAGTGTTCCATCGTCATTAGGAGGCCCTGAACCTTACAATTAACTATCAGTTTCGCGTCGGATTCGAAAATCTAGGCTCACAGGAGAACGATCATAAGGGGCCCCAGGCAGCAATAGACCCTTGGAGACCAGTCCGCTGGAGGACGATGTATTGAATCGCGACGCAATTTGAGTGCTTCATCGTCATTAGGAGGCCCTGCACGTTGGAATAAACTATCAGTTTCGCGTCGGATTCGAAAATCTAGACTCACAGGAGAACGACCATAAGGTGCCCGACGCAGCACCAGACTCTTGGCGACAAGTCGGCTGGAGGCCGATGTATTGAATCTCGACGCAATTTGAGTGTTCCATTGTCATTTGGAGGCCCTGAACGTTACAATTAAACATCATTTTTGCGTCGGATATGAAAATCTAGACTCACAGGAGACGACCATAAGGTGCCCCAGGCAGCAATAAACCCTTGGAGACAAGTCGGCTGGAGGACGATTAATTGGATCGCGACGCAATTGTAGTGTTCCATCGTAACTAGGAGGCCCTGAATGTTACAATTAACTATCAGTTTTTCGTCGGATTCGAAAATCTAGACTCACTTGAGACGGACCATTAGAGCCCCCAAGCAGCAATATCCCCTTGGAGACCAGTCCGCTGGAAGACGATGTATTGAATCGGGACGCAATTTGAGTGCCCCATCGTCATTAGGAGTCCCTCATCGTTACAATTAACTATCCGTTATGCGTCGGATTCGAATATCTAGTCTCACAGGAGATCGACCATAAGGTGCCCCAGGCAGCAATAGACCCATGGAGACAAGTCGGCTGAAGGACGATGTATTGAATCGCGACACAATATGAGTGCTCCATCGTCATTAGGAGGCCCAGAACGTTACAATTAACCATCAGTTTCGCGTCGGATTCCAAAATCTAGACTCACAGGAGTAGGACCGTAAGGTGCCCGACGCAGCAACAGACCCTTGGAGACATGTCGGCTGGAGGCCGATGTATTGAATCTCGACGCAATTTGAGTGTTCCATCGTCATTAGGAGGCCCTGATCGTTACAATTAACTATCATTTTTGCGTCGGATTCGGAAATCTAGACTCTCAGGAGAACGACCATAACGTGCCCGAGGCAGCAATAGACCCTTGGAGACAAGTCGGCGGAAGGACGATGTATTGAATCTCGACGCAATTTGAGTGTTCCATCGTCATTAGGAGCCCCTGGACGTTACAATTAACTATCAGTTTCGCGTCGGATTCAAACATGTAGACTCACAGGAGACGGACCATTTGAAGAACGACGCAGCAATATCCCCTTGGAGACACGTCGGCTGGAGGACGATGTACTGAACCTCGACGCAATTTGAGTGTTCTATCGTCATTAGGAGGCGCTGAACGTTAAATTAACTATCATTTTTGCGTCGGATTCGAAAATCTAGACTCACCGGAGACGGACCATTTGGTGCCCGAGGCAGCGATATCCCCATGGAGACAATTCGACTGGAGGACGACGTATTGATTCTCGATTCAATTTGAGTGTTCCATCGTCATTAGGAGGCCCTGAAAGTTACAATTAACTATCAGTTAATCGTCGGATTCGAAAATCTAGACTCACAGGAGGTCGATCATAAGGTGCGCCAGGCAGCAATAGACCCTTGGAGACAAGTCGGCTCGAGGACGATGAATTGGATCACGACGCAATTTGAGTGCTCCATTGTAACTAGGAGGCCCTGAAGGTTACAATTAACTATCTGTTTTTCGTCGGATTCGAAAATCTAGACTCACTGGAGACGGACCATAAGGTGCCCGAAGCAGCAATATCCCCTTGGAGACCAGTCCGCTGGAGAACGATGTATTGAATCGCGGCACAATTTGAGTGCTCCATCGTCACTCGGAGGCCCTGAAAGTTACAATTAACTATCAGTTTTTCGTCGGATTAGACAATCTAGACTCACTGGAGACGGACCATAAGGTGCCCGCAGTAGCAATATCCCCTTGGAGACTAGTCCGCTGGAGGGCGATGTATTGAATCGCAACACAATTTGAGTGTTCCATCGTCATTACGA
The DNA here is from genome assembly GCF_023864345.2 of Schistocerca serialis cubense. Taxonomy (NCBI): domain Eukaryota; kingdom Metazoa; phylum Arthropoda; class Insecta; order Orthoptera; family Acrididae; genus Schistocerca; species Schistocerca serialis. The sequence continues at coordinate 60,155,342 of NW_026047583.1, forward strand.
GGCTCTGAGCATTACAATTAACCATCAGTTATGCGTCGGATTTGAAAATTTAGACTCACTGGAGACGGAAAATAAGGTGCCCGAGGCACCCTTGGAGAGAATTCGGCTGAAGGACGATGTATTGAATCTCGAAACAATTTGAGTGTTAGATCGTCATTAGGAGGTCTTGAACGTTACAATTAACTATCAGTTTTGCGTCGGATTCAAAAATCTAGAGTCAAAGGAGAACGACCATAAGGTTCCCGAGGCAGCAATATCCCCTTGGAGACAAGTCGGCTGGAATCCGATGTAATGAATCTCGAAACAATTTCAGTGTTCCATCGTCATTAGGAGGCCTTGAACGTTACAATTAACTGTCAGTTTTGCGTCGGATTCGAAAATCTAGAGTCAAAGTAGAACGACCATAAGGAGCCCGAGGCAGCAATATTCCCTTGGAGTCAAGTCGGCTGGAGGACGATGTATTGAATCTCGACGGAATTTGAGTGTTCCATTCTCAATAGGAAGCCCTGAACGTTACAATTAACTATCAGTTATGCGTCGGGCTCGAAAATCTAGACTCACGGGAGAACGACCATAAGGTGCCCGAGGCAGCAATACACCCTTGGAGACAAGTCGGCTGGAGGACGATGTATTGGAGCTCGACGCAATTTGAGTGTTCCATCGTCATTAGGAGGCCGTGAACGTTACAACTAACTATCAGTTTTGCGGCGGATTCGACAGCCTAAGCTCACAGGAGAACGACAATAAGGATCCCGAGGCAGCAATAGACCCTTGGAGACAAGTCGGCTGGAGGACGATGTATTGAATCTCGACGCAATTTGAGTGTTCCATCGTCATTAGGAGGCCCTGAACATTGCAATTAACTATCAGTTTTGCGTCGGATTCGAAAATCTATATTCACAGGAGACGGACCATATGGTGCCCGAGCCAGCAATATCATCCTGGAGACAAGTCGGCTAAAGGACGATGTATTGAATCTCGACGCAATTTGAGTGTTCCATCGTCAATAGGCGGCCCTGAACGTTACAATTAACTATCAGTTTTGCGTCGGATTCGAAAATCTAGAGGTACAGGAGAGTGTCCATAAGGTGCCCGAGGCAGCAATAGACCCTTGGAGACAAGTCGTCTGAAGGACAATGTATTGAATCTCGACGCAATCTGAGTGTTCCATCGTCATTAGGAGGCCTTGAGCATTGCAATTAACCCTCAGTTTTGTGTCGGATTCGAAAATCTAGACTCACAGGAGTCGGTCCATAATGTGCCCGAGGCAGCTATATCCCCTTCGAGACAAGTCGGCTGGAGGACGATGTATTGAATCTTGACGCAATTAGAGTGTTCCATCGTCATTAGGAGGCCCTGAACATATTTATCTATCAGTTATGCGTCGGATTCGAAAATCTAGACTCACAGGAGAACGAGCTTAACGTGCCCGAGGCACCAATGGACCCTTGGAGACAAGTCGGCTGGAGGCCGATGTATTGAATCTCGAAACAATTTGAGTGTTCCATCGTCATTAGGAGGCCTTGAACGTTACAATTAACTATCAGTTTTGCGTCGGATTCGAAAATCTAGAGTCAAAGGAGAGCGACCATAAGGAGCCCGAGGCAGCAATATCCCCTTGGAGACAAGGCGGCTGGATGACGTTGTATTGAATCTCGACGGAATTTGAGTTTTCCATTCTCAATAGGAGGCCATGAACGTTACAGTTAACCATCAGTTTTGCGTCGGATTCGAAAATCTAGACTCACATGATATTGCTGCCCGCGGCAGCAATATCCCCTTGGAGACAAGTCGGCGGGAGGACGATGTATTACATCTCGACGCATTTTGAGTGTTCCATCGTCATTAGGAGACCACGAACGCTACAATTAACTATCTGTTTTGCGTCGGATTCGAAATTCAAGACTCACATTAGACGGACCATAAGGTGCCCGAGGCAGCGATAGACCCTAGGAGACAAGTCGGCTGGAGGACGATGTATTGAACCTCGACGCAATTTGAGTTTTCCATAGTCATTAGGAGGCCCTGAACGTTACAATTAACTGTCAGTTTTGCGTCGGATTCGAAAATCTAGACTCACAGGAGAACGACCAAAAGGTGCCCGAGGCAGCAATATCCCCTAGGAGACAAGTCGGCTGGAGGATGATGTATTGAATCTTACCGCAATTTGAGTGTTCCATCGTCATTAGGAGGCCCTGAGCATTGCAATTAACCATCAGTTTTGTGTCGGATTCGAAAATCTAGACTCACAGGAGAACGACCATAAGGTGCCCGAAGCAGCAATAGACCCTTGGAGACAAGTCGGCTGGAGGCCGATGTATTGAATCTCGACGCAATTTTAATGTTCCATCGTCATTAGGAGCCACTGATCGTTACAATTAACTATCAGTTTTGCGTCGGATTCGAAAATCTATATTCACAGGAGACGGACCATATGGTGCCCGAGCCAGCAATATCATCCTGGAGACAAGTCGGCTAAAGGACGATGTATTGAATCTCGACGCAATTTGAGTGTTCCATCGTCAATAGGCGGCCCTGAACGTTACAATTAACTATCAGTTTTGCGTCGGATTCGAAAATCTAGAGGTACAGGAGAGTGTCCATAAGGTGCCCGAGGCAGCAATAGACCCTTGGAGACAAGTCGTCTGAAGGACAATGTATTGAATCTCGACGCAATCTGAGTGTTCCATCGTCATTAGGAGGCCTTGAGCATTGCAATTAACCCTCAGTTTTGTGTCGGATTCGAAAATCTAGACTCACAGGAGTCGGTCCATAATGTGCCCGAGGCAGCTATATCCCCTTCGAGACAAGTCGGCTGGAGGACGATGTATTGAATCTTGACGCAATTAGAGTGTTCCATCGTCATTAGGAGGCCCTGAACATATTTATCTATCAGTTATGCGTCGGATTCGAAAATCTAGACTCACAGGAGAACGAGCTTAACGTGCCCGAGGCACCAATGGACCCTTGGAGACAAGTCGGCTGGAGGCCGATGTATTGAATCTCGAAACAATTTGAGTGTTCCATCGTCATTAGGAGGCCTTGAACGTTACAATTAACTATCAGTTTTGCGTCGGATTCGAAAATCTAGAGTCAAAGGAGAGCGACCATAAGGAGCCCGAGGCAGCAATATCCCCTTGGAGACAAGGCGGCTGGATGACGTTGTATTGAATCTCGACGGAATTTGAGTTTTCCATTCTCAATAGGAGGCCATGAACGTTACAGTTAACCATCAGTTTTGCGTCGGATTCGAAAATCTAGACTCACATGATATTGCTGCCCGCGGCAGCAATATCCCCTTGGAGACAAGTCGGCGGGAGGACGATGTATTACATCTCGACGCATTTTGAGTGTTCCATCGTCATTAGGAGACCACGAACGCTACAATTAACTATCTGTTTTGCGTCGGATTCGAAATTCAAGACTCACACTAGACGGACCATAAGGTGCCCGAGGCAGCGATAGACCCTAGGAGACAAGTCGGCTGGAGGACGATGTATTGAACCTCGACGCAATTTGAGTTTTCCATAGTCATTAGGAGGCCCTGAACGTTACAATTAACTGTCAGTTTTGCGTCGGATTCGAAAATCTAGAGTTACAGGAGATCGTCCATAAGGTGCCCGAGGCAGCAATAGACCCTTGGATACAAGTCGGCTGAAGGACAATGTATTGAATCTCGACGCAATCTCAGTGTTCCATCGTCATTAGGAGGCCCTGAACGATGCAATTAACTGTCAGTTTTGCGTCGGATTCGAAAATCTAGAGTCACAGGAGAACGTCCATAAGGTGCTAGAGGCAGCAATAGACCCTTGGAGACAAGTCGGCTGGAGGACGATGTATTGAATCTCGACGCAAATTGATTGTTATATCGTCATTAGGAGGCCCTGAACGTTACAATTAACTATCAGTTTCGCGTCGGATTCGATAATCTAGACTCACAGGAGGACGACCATAAGGTGCCCGAGGTAGCAATGGATCCTTGGAGACAAGTCGGCTGGAATACGTTGAATTGAAACTCGACGCAATTTAAGTGTTCCATCCTCATTAGGAGGACATGAACGTTACAATTAACCATCAGTTTTGCGTCGGATTCGAAAATCTAGACTCACAGGACAACGACCATAAGGTGCCCGAGGCAGCTATATCCCCTTGGAGACAAGTCGGCTGGAGGACGATGTATTGAATCGCGACACAATTTGAGTGTTCCATCGTCATTAGAAGGCCTTGAGCATTGCAATTAACCATCAGTTTTGCATCGGATTCGAAAATCTAGACACACAGGAGTCGGACCATAATGTGCCCGAGGCAATTATATCCCCTTGGAGACAAGTCGGCGGGAGGACGATGTATTGAATCTTGACGCAATTAGAGTGTTCCATCGTCATTGGGAGGCCCTGAACGTAATTAACTATCAGTTATGCGTCGCATTAGAAAATCTAGACTCACAGGAGAACGAGCTTAACGTGCCAGAGGCACTAATAGCCCCTTGGAGACAAGTCGGCTGGAGGACGATGTATTGAATCTCGACGCAATTTGAGTGTTCCATCGTCATTAGGAGGCCCTGAACATTACAATTAACTATCAGTTTTGCGTCGGATTCGAAAATCTGGTCTCACAGGAAAACGACCATTAGGTGCCACAGGCAGCAATAGACCCTTGGAGACAAATCGGCTGGAGGACGATGTATTGAATCGCGACACAATTTGAGTGTTCCAGCGTCATTAGGAGGCCCTGAGCATTGCAATTAACCATCAGTTTTGTGTCGGATTCGCAAATCTAGACTCACAGGAGTTTGACCATAATTTGCCCGAGGCAACAATAAACCCCTTGGAGACAAGTCGGCTGGAGGACGATGTATCGAATCTCGACGCAAATTGATTGTTCCATCGTCATTAATAGGCCCTGAACGTTACAATTAACTATCAGTTTCGCGTCGGATTCGAAAATCTAGACTCACAGGAGAACGACCATATGGTGCCCGAGGTAGCAATAGATCCTTGGAGACAAGTCGGCTGGAGGACGTTGTATTGAAACTCGACGCAATTTAAGTGTTCCATCCTCATTAGGAGGCCATGAACGTTACAATTAACCATCAGTTTTGCGTCGGATTCGAGAATCTAGACTCACAGCAGAACGACCATAAGGTGCCTGAGGCAGCTATATCCCCTTGGAGACAAGTCGGCTGGAGGACGATGTATTGAATCGCGACACAATTTGAGTGTTCCATCGTCATTAGAAGGCCTTGAGCATTGCAATTAACCATCAGTTTTGCGTCGGACTCCAAAATCTAGACACACAGGAGTCGGACCATAATGTGCCCGAGGCAGCTATATCCCCTTGGAGACAAGTCGGCTGGAGGACGATGTATTGAATTTTGACGCAATTAGAGTGTTCCATCGTCATTGGGAGGCCCTGAACGTAATTAACTATCCGTTATGCGTCGGATTCGAAAATCAAGACTCACAGGAGAACGAGCTTAACGTGCCTGAGGCACCAATAGACCCTTAGGGACAAGTCGGCTGGAGGACGTTGTATTGAATCTCGACGCAATTTAAGTGTTCCATCCTCATTAGGAGGCCATGAACGTTACAATTAACCATCAGTTTTGCGTCGGATTCGAAAATCTAGACTCACAGGAGAACGACCATAAGGTGCCCGAGGCAGCTATATGCATTTGGAGACAAGTCGGCTGGAGGACGTTGTATTGAATCTCGACGGAATTTGAGTGTTCCATTCTCAATAGGAGGCCGTGAACGTTACAGTTAACCATCAGTTTTGCGTCGGATTCGAAAATATAGACTCACAGGAGAACGACAATAAGGTGCCCGCGGCAGCAATATCCCCTTGGAGACAAGTCGGCTGGAGGACGATGTATTGAATCTCGACGCAATTTGAGTGTTCTATCGTCATTAGGAAGCCCTGAACGTTACAATTAACTATCAGTTATGCGTCGGGCTCGATAATCTAGACTCACGGGAGAACGACCATAAGGTGCCCGAGGCAGGAATAGACCCTTGGAGACAAGTCGGCTGGAGGACGATGTATTGGAGCTCGACGCAATTTGAGTGTTCCATCGTCATTAGGAGGCCGTGAACGTTACAACTAACTATCAGTTTTGCGGCGGATTCGGCAGCCTAGGCTCACAGGAGAACTACAACAAGGTTCTCGAGGCAGCAATAGACCCTTGGAGACAAGTCGGCTGGAGGACGATGTATTGAATCTCGACGCAATTTGAGTGTTCCATCGTCATTAGGGGGCCCTGAACATTACAATTAACTATCAGTTTTGCGTCGGATTCGAAAATCTGGACTCTCAGGAAAACGACCATTAGCTGCCACAGGCAGCAATAGACCCTTGGAGACAAATCGGCTGGAGGACGATGTATTGAATCGCGCCACAATTTGAGTGTTCCATCGTCATTAGGAGGCCCTGAGCATTGCAATTAACCATCAGTTTTGCGTCGGATTCGATAATCTAGACTCAGACGAGGACGACCATAAGGTGGCCGAGGTAGCAATAGATCCTTGGAGACAAGTCGGCTGGAGGACGTTGTATTAAAACTCGACGCAATTTAAGTGTTCCATCCGCATTAGGAGGCCATGAACGTTACAATTAACCATCAGTTTTGCGTCGGATTCGAAAATCTAGACTCACAGGAAAACGACCATTACGTGCCCGAGGCAGCTATATCCCCTTGGAGACAAGTCGTCTGGAGGACGATGTATTGAATCGCGACACAATTTGAGTGTTCCATCGTCTTTAGAAGGCCTTGGGCATTGCAATTAACCATCAGTTTTGCGTCGGATTCGAAAATCTAGACACACAGGAGTCGGACCATAATGTGCCCGAGGCAGCTATATCCCCTTGGAGACAAGTCGGCTGGAGGACGATGAATTGAATCTTGACGCAATTAGAGTGTTCCATCGTCATTGGGAGGCCCTGAACGTAATTAACTATGAGTTATGCGTCGGATTCAAAAATCTAGACTCACAGGAGAACGATCTTAACGTGCCCGAGGCACCAATAGACCCTTGGAGACAAGTCGGCTGGAGGACGGTTTATTGAATCTCGACGCAATTTAAGTGTTCCATCCTCATTAGGAGGACATGAACGTTGCAATTAACCATCAGTTTTGCGTCGGAATCGAAAATCTAGACTCACAGGAGTCGGACCACAATGTGCCCGAGGCAGCTATAACCCCTTGGAGACAAGTCGGCTGGAGGACGATGTATTGAATCTCGACGGAATTTGAGTGTTCCATTCTCAATAGGAGGCCATGAACGTTACAGTTAACCATCAGTTTTGCGTCGGATTCGAAAATCTAGACTCACAGGAGAACGACAATAAGGTGCATGCGGCAGCAATATCCCCTTGGAGACAAGTCGGCTGGAGGACGATGTATTGAATCTCGACCGCAATTTGAGTGTCCTATCGTCATTAGGAAGCCCTGAACGTTACAATTAACTATCAGTTTTGCGTCGGATTTTACAGTCTAGACTCACAGGAGAACGACCATAAGGTAACCGAGGCAGCAATATTCCCTTGGAACAAGTCGGCAGGAGGACGATGTATTAAATCTCGACGCATTTTGAGTGTTCCATCGTCATTAGGAGACTACGAACGTTACAATTAACTATCTGTTTTGCGTCGGATTCGAAATTCAAGACTCACATTAGACGGACCATAAGGTGCCCGAGGCAACAATATTCCCTTGGAGACAAGTCGGCTGGAGGACGATGTATTGGATCTCGACGCAATGTCAGTGTTCCAACGTCATTAAGAGGCACTGAACGTTACAATTAACTATCAGTTTTGCGTCGGATTCGAAAATCTAGACTCACAGGTGAACGACCATAGGGTGCCCGAGGCATCAATAGACCCTTGGAGACAAGTCGGCTGAAGGACGGCGTATTGAATCTCAACGCAAATTGAGTGTTCCATCGTCATTAGGAGGCCCTGAATGTAATTAACTATCAGTTATGCGTCGGATTCGAAAATCTAGACTCACAGGAGAACGACCAAAATGTGCCCGAGGCAGCAATAGACCCTTGGAGACAAGTCGGCTGGAGGACGATGTATTGAACCTCGACGCAATTTGAGTGTTCCATCGTCAATAGGCGGCCTGAACGTTACAATTAACTATCAGTTTTGCGTCGGATTCGAAAATCTAGAGTTACAGGTGAACGTCCATAAGGTGCCCGGGGCAGCAATAGACCCTTGGAGACAAGTCGGCTGAAGGACAATGTATTGAATCTCGACGCAATCTGAGTGTTCCATCGTCATTAGGAGGCCCTGAACGTTGCAATTAACTATCAGTTTTGCGTCGGATTCAACAATCTAGACCAACAGGAGAACGACAATAAGGTGCCCGAGGCAGCAATAGACCCTCGGAGACAGATCGGCCGGAGGACGATGTATTGAATCGCGACTCAATTTGGGTGTTCTATCGTCAATAGGAGGCCCTGAACGTTACAATTAACTATCAGTTTTGCGTCGGATTCGAAAATCTAGAGTCACAGGAGAACGTACATAAAGTGCCCGAGACAGCAATAGACCCTTGGAAACAAGTCGGCTGGAGGACGATGTATTGAATCTCAACGCAATTTGATTGTTCCCTCGTCATTCGGAGGCCCTGAACGTTACAATTAACTATCAGTTTCGCGTTGGATTCGAAAATCTAGACTCACGGGTGCACGACCATAAGGTGCCAGAGGCAGCAATAGACCCTTGGAGACAAGTCAGTTGGAGGACGATGTATTGAATCTCGACGCAATTTGAGTGTTCCATCGTCATTAGGAGCCGTGAACGTTACAATTAACTATCAGTTTTGCGTCGGATTCGAAAATCTAGACTCACAGGAGATTGACCACAAGGTGCCCGAGGCAGCAATATCGCCTTGGAGACAAGTCGGCTGGAGGACGCAATTTGAGTGATCCATCGTCATTAGGAGGCCCTGAATGTAATTAACTATCAGTTATGCGTCGGATTCGAAAATCTAGACTCACAGGAGAACGACCATAAGGTGCCCGAGGCAGCAATAGACCCTTGGAGACAAGTCGGCTGGAGGACGATGTGTTGAACCTCGACGCAATTTGAGTGTTCCATCGTCATTAGGAGGCCCTGAACGTTACAATTAACTGTCAGTTTTGCGTCGGATTCGAAAATCTAGACTCACCGGAGAACGACCGTAAGGTGCCTGAGGCAGCAATATCCCCTAGGAGACAAGTCGGCTGGAGGACGATGTATTGAATCTTGACGCAATTTGAGTGTTCCATCGTCATTAGGAGGCCATGAACGTAATTAACTATCAGTTATGCGTCGGATTCGAAAATCTAGACTCAGAGGAGAACGACCATAAAGTGCCCGAAGCTGCAATAGACCCCTGTAGACAAGTCGGCTGGAGGCCGATGTATTGAATCTTGGCGCAATTAGAGTGTTCCATCGTCATTAGGAAGCCCTGAACGTAATTAACTATCAGTTATGCGTCGGATTCGAAAATCTAGAGTCAAAGGAGAACGACAATAAGGTGCCCGCGGCAGCAGTATCCCCTTGGAGACAAGTCGGCTGTAGGACGATGTATTGAATCTCGACGCGATTTGAGTGTTCCATCGTCATTAGGAGGCCCTGAACGTTACAATTAAGTATCAGTTTCGCGTCGGATACGAAAATCTAGACTCACAGGAGTCGGACCATAAGGTGCCCGAGGCAGCTATATCCCCTTGGAGACAAGTCGGCTGGAGGACGATGTATTAAATCTCGACGCAATTTGAGTGTTCCATCGTCATTAGGAGGTCCTGAACGTTACAATTAACTATCAGCTTTGCGTCGGTTTCGAAAATCTAGACTCACAGGAGAACGACAATAAGGTGCCCGCGGCAGCAGTATCCCCTTGGAGACAAGTCAGCTGGAGGACGATGTATTGAATCTCGACGCGATTTGAGTGTTCTATCGTCATTAGGAAGCCCTGAACGTTACAATTAACTATCAGTTATGCGTCGGGCTCGATAATCTAGACTCACAGGAGAACGACCATAAGGTGCCCGAGGCAGCAACAGACCCTTGGAGACAAGTCGGCTGGAGGACGATGTATTGAATCTCGACGCAATTTGAGTGTTCCATCGTCATTAGGAGGCCGTAAACGTTACAACTAACTATCAGTTTTGCGGCGCATTCGACAGCCTAGGCTCACAGGAAAAGGACAATAAGGTGCCCGAGGCTGCAGTAGGCGCTTGGAGACAAGTCGGCTGGAGGACGATGTATTGAATCTCGACTCAAATTGAGTGTTCCATCGTCATTAGGAGGCCCTGAACATTACAATTAACTGTCAGTTTTGCGTCGGATTCGAAAATCTGGACTCACAGGAAAACGACCATTAGGTGGCACAGGCAGCAATGGACCCTTGGAGACAAATCGGCTGGAGGACGATGTATTGATTCGCGACACAGTTTGAGTGTTCCATCGTCATTAGGAGCCTCTGAGCATTACAATTAACCAACAGTTTTGCGTCGGATTCGAAAATCTAGACTCACAGGAGTCGGACCATAATGTGCCCGAGGCAGCAATATACCCTTGGAGACAAGTCGGCTGGAGGACGATGTATCGAATCTCGACGCAATTTGAGTGTTCCATCGTCATTAGGAGGCCACGAACGTTACAACTAACCATCTGTTTTGCGTCGGATTCGAAATTCAAGACTCACAGGAGGGCGACCAAAAGGCGCCCGAAGAAAGAATAGACCCTAGGAGAAAAGTCGGTTGGAGGACGACGTATTGAATCGCGACGCAATTTGAATATTTCTTCGTCATTGGTAGGCCCTGAACGTTACAATTGACTACAAGTTTTGCGTCGGATTCGATAATCTAGACTCACAGGGAAACGACCATAAGGTGCCCGAGGCAGCAATAGACCCTTGGAGACAAGTGGCCTGGAGGACGATGTATTGAATCTCGACGCAATGTCAGTGTTCCATCGTCATTAGGAGGCACGGAACGTTACAATTAACTATTAGTTTTGCGTCGGATTCGAAAATCTAGACTCACGGGTGAACGACCATAGGGTGCCGAGGCATCAATAGACCCTTGTAGACAAATCAGCTAGAGGACGATATATTGAATCTCGACGCAATTTCAGTGTTCCATCGTCATTAGGAGCCGTGAACGTAATAATTAACTCTCAGTTTTGCGTCGGATTCGAAAATCTAGACTCACAGGAGAACGACCATAAGGTGCCCGAGGCAGCAATAGACCCTTGGAGACAAGTCGGCTACAGGACGATGTATTGAATCTCGACGCAATTTGAGTGTTCCATCGTCATTAGGAGGCCCTGAACGTTACAATTAACTATCAGTTTCGCGTCGGATACGTAAATCTAGACTCACAGGAGTCGGACCATATGGTGCCCGAGGCAACAATATCCCCTTGGAGACAAGTCGGTGGAGGACGTTGTATTGAATCTCGACGCAATTTAGGTGTTCCATCCTCATTAGGAGGCCATGAACGTTACAATTAACCATCAATTTTGCGTCGGATTCGAAAATCTAGACTCACAGGAGAACGACCATAAGGTGCCCGAGGCAGCTATATCCCCTTGGAGACAAGTCGGCTGGAGGACGATGTATTGAATCTCGACGCAATTTGAGTGTTCCATCGTCATTATGAGGTCCTGAACGTTACAATTAACTATCAGCTTTGCGTCGGTTTCGAAAATCTAGACTCACAGGAGAACGACAAGAAGGTGCCCCAGGCAGCAATAGACCCTTGGAGAGAAGTCGGCTAGAGGACGATGTATTGAATCTCGACGCAATTTGAGTGTTCCATCGTCATTAGGAGGCCGTGAACGTTACAACTAACTATCAGTTTTGCGCCGGATTCGACAGCCTAAGCTCACAGGAGAAGGACAATAAGGTGCCCGAGGCAGCAATAGTCGCTTGGAGACAAGTCGGCTGGAGGACGATGTATTGAATCTCGACGCAAATTGAGTGTTCCATCGTCATTAGGAGGCCCTGAACATTACAATTAACTATCAGTTTTGCGTCGGATTCGAAAATCTGGACTCACAGGAAAACGACCATTAGGTGCCACAGGCAGCAATAGACCTTTGGAGACAAATCGGCTGGAGGGCGATGTATTGATTCGCGACACAATTTGAGTGTTCCATCGCCATTAGGAGGCCCTGAGCATTACAATTAACCAACAGTTTTGCGTCGGATTCGAAAATCTAGACTCACATTAGTCGGACCATAATGTGACCGAGGCAGCAATATCCCCTTGGAGACAAGTCGGCTGGAGGACGATGTATTGAATCTCGACGCAATGTTAGTGTTCCATCGTCAATAGGAGGCACGGAACGTTACAATTAACTAATAGTTTTGCGTCGGATTCGAAAATCTAGACTCACAGGATACGGACTATATGGTGCCCGAGGCAGCATTATCCCCTTGGAAACAAGTCGGCTAGAGCACGATGTATTGAAACTCGAAGCAATTTGAGTGATCAATCGTCATTAGGAGCCCCTGAACGTCTCAATTAACTATCAGTATTGCGTCGGATTCGAAAATCTAGACTCACAGGAGAACGAACATCAGGTGCCATTGGCAGCAATATCCCCTTGGAGACAAGTCGGCTGGAGGACGATGTATTGAATCTCGACGCAATTTGAGTGTTCCATCGTCATTAGGAAGCCCTGAACGTTACAATTAACTGTCAGTTATGCGTTGGTCTCGATAATCTAGACTCACAGGAGAACGACCATAAGGTGCCCGAGGCAGCAATAGACCCTTGCAGACAAGTCGGCTGGAGGACGATGTATTGAATCTCGACGCAAATTGAGTGTTCCATCGTCATTAGGAGGCCCTGAACGTTACAATGAACTATCAGTTTTGCGTCGGATTCGAAAATCTAGACTCACAGGAGTCGGACCATAAGGTGCCCGAGGCAGCAATATCCACTTGGAGACAAGTCGGCTGGAGGACGATGTATTGAATCTCGACGCAATTTGAGTGTTCCATCGGCATTAGGAGGCCTTGAACGTTACAATTAGCTATCAGTTTTGCGTCGGATTCGAAAATGTAGAGTCAAAGGAGAACGACCATAAGGTGCCCGGGCAGCAATATCCCCTTGGAGACAAGTCGGCTGGAGGACGATGTATTGAATCTTGACGCAATTAGAGTGTTCCATCGTCATTAGGAGGCCCTGAACGTAATTAACTATCAGTTATGCGTCGGATTCGAAAATCTAGACTCACAGGAGAACGACCATAAAGTGCCCGAAGCTGCAATAGGCCCCTGTAGACAAGTCGGCTGGAGGCCGATGTATTGAATCTCGACGCAATTTTAATGTTCCATCGTCATTAGGAGCCACTGATCGTTACAATTAACTATCAGGTTTGCGTCGGATTCGTAAATTTAAATTCACAGGAGACGGACCATATGGTGCCCGAGCCAGCAATATCACCCTGGAGACAAGTCGGCTGGAGGACGATGTATTGAATCTTGACGCAATTGAAGTGTTCCATCGTCAATAGGAGGCCCTGAACGTTACAATTAACAATCAGTTTTGCTTCGGATTCGAAAATCTAGAGTCACTGAAGAACGTCCATAAGGTGCCCCAGGCACCAATAGACCCTTGGAGACAAGTCGGCTGAAGGACAGTGTATTGAATCTCGACGCATCTGAGTGATCCATCGTCATTAGGAGGCCCTGAACGTTGCAATTAACTATCAGTTTTGCGTCGGATTCGACAATCTAGACCAACAGGAGAACGACAATAAGGTGCCCGAGGCAGCAATAGACCCTTGGAGACAAATCGGCCGGAGGACGATGTATTGAATCTCGACGCAATTTGAGTGTTCCATCGTCATTAGGAGGCCCTGAACGTTACAATTAACCATCAGTTTCGCGCCGGATACGAAAATCTAGACTCACAGGAGTCGGACCATATGGTGCCCGAGGCAGCAATATCCCCTTGGAGACAAGTCGGCTGGAGGACGTTGTATTGAATCTCGACGCAATTTAAGTGTTCCATCCTCATTAGGAGGCCATGAACGTTACAATTAACCATCAGTTTTGCGTCGGATTCGGAAATCTAGCCTAACAGGAGAACGACCATAAGGTGCCCCAGGCAGCAATAGACAATTGGAGACAAGTGTTCTGGAGGCCGATGTATTGAATCTCGAAATAATTTGAGTGTTCCATCGTCATTAGGAGGCCTTGAACGTTACAATTAACTATCAGTTTTGCGTCGGATTCGAAAATCTAGAGTCAAAGGAGAACGACAATAAGGTGCCCGCGGCAGCAGTATCCCCTTGGAGACAAGTCGGCTGTAAGACGATGTATTGAATCTCGACGCGATTTGAGTGTTCTATCGTCATTAGGAAGCCCTGAACGTTACAACTAACTATCAGTTTTGCGGCGGATTCGACAGCCTAGGCTCACAGGAGAAGGACAATAAGGTGCCCGAGGCAGCAATATCCCCTTGGAGACAAGTCGGCTGGAGGACGATGTATTGAATCTCGACGCAAATTGAGTGTTCCATCGCCATTAGGAGGCCCTGAGCAATACAATTAACCAACAGTTTTGCGTCGGATTCGAAAATCTAGACTCACAGGAGTCGGACCATAATGTGACGGAAGCAGCAATATCCCCTTGGAGACAAGTCGGCTGAGGGCGATGTATCGAATCTCGACGCAATTTGAGTGTTCCATCGTCATTAGGAGACCACGAACGTTACAATTAACCATCTGTTTTGCGTCGGATTCGAAATTCAAGACTCACATTAGACGGACCATAAGGTGCCCGAGGCAACAATATCCCCTTGGACACAAGTCGGCTTTAGGACGATGTATTGAATCTCGACGCAATTTGAGTGTTCCATCGTCATTAGGGAGCCCTGAACGTTACAATTAACTATCAGTAATGCGTCGTATTCGAAAATCTAGGCTCACAGGAGGGCAACCAAAAGGCGCCCGAAGCAACAATAGACCCTAGGAGACAAGTCGGTTGGAGGACGACGTATTGAATCGCGACGCAATTTGAATGTTCCATCGTCATTAGTAGGCACTGAACGTTACAATTGACTATCAGTTTTGCGTCGGATTCGATAATCTTGACTCACAGGGGAACGACCATAAGGAACCCGAGGCAGCAATAGACCCTTGGAGACAAGTGGCCTGGAGGACGATGTATTGAATCTCGACGCAATGTCAGTGTTCCATCGTCATTAGGAGGCACTGAACGTTACAATTAACTATTAGTTTTGCGTAGGATTCGAAAATCTAGACTCACAGGTGAACGACCATAGGGTGCCGAGGCATCAATAGACCCTTGGAGACAAGTCGGCTGAAGGACGGTGTATTGAATCTCGACGCAAATTGGGTGTTCCATCGTCATTAAGAGGCCCTGAACGTTACAATTAACTATCAGTTTCGCGTCGGATACGAAAATATAGACTCACAGGAGACGGAGCATAAGGTGCCCGAGGCAGCAATATCCCCTTGGAGACAAGTCGGCTGGAGGACGATGTATTGAATCTCGAAGTAATTTGAGTGTTCCATCGTCATTAGGAGGCCCTGAACGTTACAATTAGCTATGAGCTTTGCGACGGATTCGAAAATCTAGACTCACAGGAGACGGACTATATGGTGCCAGAGGCAGCAATATCCCCTTGGAAACAAGTCGGCTGGAGGACGATGTATTGAATCTCGAAGCAATTTGAGTGATCCATTGTCATTAGGAGGCCCTGAACGTCTCAATTAACTATCAGTATTGCGTCGGATTCGAAAATCTAGACTCTCAGGAGAACGAACATAAGGTGCCCGTGGCAGCAATATCCCCCTGGAGACAAGTCGGCTGGAGGACGATGTATTGAATCTCGACGCAATTTGAGTGTTCCATCGTAATTAGGAGGCCTTGAACGTTACAATTAGCTATCAGTTTTGCGTCGGATTCGAAAATTTAGAGTTAAAGGAGAACGACCATAAGGTGCCCGAGGCAGCAATATCCCCTTGGAGACAAGTCGGCTGGAGGACGATGTATTGAATCTTGACGCAATTAGAGTGTTCCATTTTCATTAGGAGGCCCTGAACGTAATTAACTATCAGTTATGCGTCGGATTCGAAAATCTAGACTCACAGGAGAACGAGCTTAACGTGCCCGAGGCAGCAATACGCCCTTGGAGACAAGTCGGCTGGAGGCCGATGTATTGAATCTCGAAACAATTTGAGTGTTCCATCGTCATTAGGAGGCCTTGAACGTTACAATTAACTATCAGTTTTGCGTCGGATTCGAAATTCTAGACTCACAGGAGTCGGACCATAAGGTGCCCGAGGCAGCAATATCCACTTGGAGACAAGTCGGCTGGAGGACGATGTATTGAATCTCGACGCAATTTGAGTGTTCCATCGTCATTAGGAGGCCTTGAACGTTACAACTAACTATCAGTTTTGCGGCGGATTCGACAGGCTAGGCTCACAGGAGATCGACAATAAGGTGCCCGACCCTTGGAGACAAGTCAGCTGGAGGACGATGTATTGAATCTCGACGCAATTTGAGTGTTCCATCGTCATTAGGGAGCCCGGAACGTTACAATTAACTATCAGTAATGCGTCGGATTCGGAAATCTAGCCTCACAGGAGGACGACCAAAAGGCGCCCGAAGCAACAACAGACCCTTGGAGACAAGTCGGTTGGAGGACAACGTATTGAATCGCGACGCAATTTGAATGTTCCATCGTCATTAGGAGGCTCTGAACGTCTCAATTAAATATCAGTTTTGCGTCGGATTCCAAAATCTAGGCTCACAGGAGAACGACCATAAGGTGCCCGAGGCAGCAATAGACCCTTGGAGACAAGTAGCGTGGAGGACGATGTATTGAATCTCGACGCAATGTCAGTGTTCCATCGTCATTAGGAGGCCCTGGACGTTACAATTAGCTATCAGATTTGCGTCGGATTCGAAAATCTAGAGTCAAAGGAGAACGACCATAACGTGCCCGAGGCAGCAATATCCCCTTGGAGACAAGTCGGCTGGAGGACGTTGTATTGAATCTCGACGCAATTTGAGTGTTCCATCCTCATTAGGAGGCCATGAACGTTACAATTAACCATCAGTTTTGCGTCGGATTCGAAAATCTAGACTCACAGGAGAACGACAATAAGGTGCCCGAGGCAGCAATATCCCCTTGGAGACAAGTCGGCTGGAAGACGATGTATTGAATCTTGACGCAATTAGAGTGTTCCATCGTCATTAGGAGGCCCTGAACGTAATTAACTATCAGTTATGCGTCGGATTCGAAAATTTAGACTCAGAGGAGAACGACCATAAGGTGCCCGAGGCAGCAATAGACTGTTGAAGACAAGTCTTCTGAATGACGATGTATTGAATCTTGATGCAATTTGAGTGTTCCATCGTCATTAGGTGGCTCTGAACCTTACAATTAGCAGTCCGTTTTGCGTCGGATTGGAATATCTGGACCTACAGGAGACGGACCATATGGTGCCCGAGGCAACAATATCCCCTTGGAGACAAGTCGGCTGGAGGACGATGTATTGAATCTCGACGCAATTTGAGTGTTCAATCGTCATTAGGAGGCCGTGAACGTTACAACTAACTATCAGTTTTGCGGCGGACTCGACAGGCTAGGCTCACAGGAGATCGACAATAAGGTGCCCGACCCTTGGAGACAAGTCGGCTGGAGGACGATGTATTGAATCTCGACGCAATTTGAGTGTTCCATCGTCGTTAGGGTGCCCGGAACGTTACAATTAACTATCAGTAATGCGTCGGATTCGGAAATCTAGACTCACAGGAGGACGACCAATAGGCGCCCGAAGCAACAATAGACCCTTGGAGACAAGTCGGTTGGAGGACGACGTATTGAATCGCGACGCAATTTGAATGTTCCATCGTCATTAGGAGGCTCTGAACGTCTCAATTAACTATCAGTTTTTCGTCGGATTTGAAAATCTAGGCTCACAGGAGAACGACCATAAGGTGCCCGAGGCAGCAATAGACCCTTGGAGACAAGTCGGCTGGAGGACGATGTATTGAATCTCGACGCAAATTGAGTGTTCCATCGTCATTAGGAGGCCCTGAACGTTACAATTAACTATCAGTTTTGCGTCGGATTCGAAAATCTAGACTCACAGGGGAACGACCATAAGGTGCCCGAGGCAGCAATAGACCCTTGGAGACAAGTGGCCTGGAGGACGATGTATTGAATGAATCTTCCTGGCAGATTAAAACTGTGTGCCCGGCCGAGACTCGAACTCGGGACCTTTGCCTTTCGCGGGCAAGTGCTCTACCAACTGAGCTTCCGAAGCATGACTCACGTCCGGTACTCACAGCTTTACTTCTGCCAGTACCTCGTCTCCTACCTTCCAAATTAGGAGGCACTGAACGTTACAATTAGCTATCAGATTTGCGTTAGATTCGAAAATCTAGAGTCAAAGGAGAACGACCATAACGTGCCCGAGGCAGCAATATCCGCTTGGAGACAAGTCGGCTGGAGGACGTTGTATTGAATCTCGACAGAATTTGAGTGTTTCATTCTCAATTGGAGGCCATGAACGTTACAGTTAACCATCAGTTTTGCGTCGGATTCGAAAATGTAGACTCACAGGAGAACGACAATAAATTGCCCGCGGCAGCAATATCCCCTTGGAGACAAGTCGGCTGGAGGACGATGTATTGAATCTCGACGCAATTTGAGTGTTCTATCGTCATTAGGAAGCCCTGAACGTTACAATTAACTATCAGTTATGCGTCGGTCTCGATAATCTAGACTCACAGGAGAATGACCATAAGGTGCCCGAGGCAACGATATCCCCTTGGAGACAAGTCGGCTGGAGGACGATGTATTGAATCTCGACGCAATTTGAGTGTTCCATCGTCATTAGGGAGCCCTGAACGTTACAATTAACTATCAGTAATGCGTCGGACTCGGAAATCTAGACTCACAGGAGGACGACCAAAAGGCGCCCGAAGCAACAATAGACCCTTGGAGACAAGTCGGTTGGAGGGCGACGTATTGAATCGCGACGCAATTTGAGTGTTCCATCGTCATTAGGGAGCCCTGAACGTTACAATTAACTATCAGTAATGCGTCGGACTCGGAAATCTAGACTCACAGGAGGACGACCAAAAGGCGCCCGAAACAACAATATACCCTTGGAGACAAGTCGACTGAAGGACGATGTATTGAATTTCTACGCAAATTGAGTGTTCCATCGTCATTAGGAGCCCCTGAACGTTACAATTAACTATCTGTTTCGCGTCGGATACGAAAATCTAGACTCACAGGAGACGGAGCATATGGTGCCCGAGGCCGCAATATCCCCTTGGAGACAAGTCGGCTGGAGTACGATGTATTAAATCTCGATGCAATTTGAGTGTTCCATCGTCATTAGGAGGCCCTGAACGTTACAATTAACTATCAGTTTTGCGTCGGATTCGAAAATCTAGACTCACAGGAGACGGACAATATGGTGCCCGCGGCAGCAAAACTCCCTTGGAGACAAGTCGACTGGAGGACGATGTATTGAATGTCGACGCAATTTGAATGTGCCATCGTCATTAGTGGCCCTGAACGTCTCAATTAACTATCAGTTTTGCGTCGGATTCGAAAATCTAGGCTCACAGGAGAACGACAATAAGGCGCCCGTGGCAGCAATAGACCCATGGAGTCAAGTCGGCAAGAGGACGATGTATTGAATCTCGACGCAATTTGAGTGTTCGATCCTCATTAGGAGGCCGTGAACGTTACAATTAACCATCAGTTTTGCGTTGGATTCGAAAATCTAGACTCACAGGAGAACGACAATAAGGTGCCCACGGCAGCAATATCCCCTTGGAGACAAGTCGGCTGGAGGACGATGTATTAAATTTCGAAGCAATTTGAGTGTTTCATAAACATTAGGAGGCCCTGAACGTTACAATTAACTATGTGCTTTACGTCGGATTCGAAAATCTAGACTCACAGGAGACGGACCATATGGTGCCCGAGGCAGCAATATTCCCTTGGAGACAAGTCGGCTGGAGGACGATGTATTGAATCGCGACGCAATTTGAGTGTTCCATCGTCATTAGGAGCCCCTGAACGTTACAATTAACTATCAGTTATGCGTCAGATTCGAAAATCTAGACTCACAGGAGAATGAGCTTAACGTGCCCGAGGCAGCAATAGACCCTTGGAGACAAGTCGGCTGGAGGCCGATGTATTGAATCTCGAAACAATTTGAGTGTTCCATCGTCATTAGGATTCCTTGAACGTTACAATTAACTATCAGTTTTGCGTCGGATTGGAAAATCTAGAGTCAAAGGAGAACGACCATATGGTGCCCAGGCAGCAATATCCGCTTGGAGACAAGTCGGCTGGAGGACGTTGTATTGAATCTCGACGGAATTTGAGTGTTCCATTCTCAATTGGAGGCCATGAACGTTACAGTTAACCATCAGTTTTGCGTCGGATTCGAAAATCTAGACTCACAGGAGAACGACAATAAGGTGCCCGCGGCAGCAATATCCCCTTGGAGACAAGTCGGCTGTAGGACGATGTATTGAATCGCGACACAATTTGAGTGTTCCATCGTCATTAGGAGGCCCTGAGCATTACAATTAACCATCAGTTTTGCGTCGGATTCGAAAATCTAGACTCACAGGAGTCGGACCATAATGTGCCCGAGGCAGCAATATCCCCTTGGAGACAAGTCGGCTGGAGGACGATGTATTGAATCTCGACGCAATTTGAGTGTTCCATCGTCATTAGGAGGCCCTGAACGTTACAATTAACTATCAGTTTTGCGTCGGATTCGACAGTCAAGACTCACAGGAGAACGACAATAAGGTGCCCGAGGCAGCAATATCCCCTTGGAGACAAGTCGGCAGGAGGACGACGTGTTAAATCTCGACGCAATTTGAGTGTTCCATCGTCATTAGGGAGCCCTGAACGTTACAATTAACTATCAGTAATCCGTCGGATTTGGAAATCTAGACTCACAGGAGGACGACCAAAAGGCGCCCGAAGCAACAATAGACCCTTGGAGACAAGTCGGTTGGAGGACGACGTATTGAATCGCGACGCAATTTGAATGTTCCATCGTCATTAGGAGGCTCTGAACGTCTCAATTAACTATCAGTTTTGCGTCGGATTCGAAAATCTAGGCTCACAGGAGAACGACAATAAGGTGCCCGAGGCAGCAATAGACCCTTGGAGACAAGTCGACTGAAGGACGATGTATTGAATCTCGACGCAAATTGAGTGTTCCATCGTCATTAGGAGCCCCTGAACGTTACAATTAACTATCAGTTTTGCGTCGGATTCGAAAATCTAGACTCACAGGAGACGGACCATATGGTGCCCGAGGCAGCAATATTCCCTTGGAGACAAGTCGACTGGAGGACGATGTATTAAATCTCGACGCAATTTGAATGTTCCATCGTCATTAGGCTCCCTGAACGTCTCAATTAACTATCAGTTTTGCGTCGGATTCGAAAATCTAGGCTCACAGGAGAACGACAATAAGGTGCCAGAGGCAGCAATAGACCCTTGGAGACAAGTCGGCTGGAGGACGGTGTATTGAATCTCGACGCAATTTGAGTGTTCCATCGTCATTAGGAGGCCCTGAACATTACAATTAAGTATCCGGAAAGTAGCGTAAAGTTTAACTTGTTGTTTCAGAAACTTTGCACTTTTGTTTTTGTTTACACACAGTTGCGTATAGGCCAAATTTGTGTAACCATATTTTCGTGTTTATCTGTAATTTAACTGACTTATTCTTAATAAATTATTACGTTTATCATGAGTGAAAAGTGCTTGACTTGCCGTAGAATTGTTAGGTCGGGGCTTTGGTGTGATGGGTGCTGTAGTTTTTTCCATGTGGGTGACTGTAGTGGCGTGGGAATAGGGGAAGTAAATGAGACTCATCAGTGGTTTTGTAGGATTTGTAGTAGAGATAGGAAGATACTGGAACAGGAGGGGAAAATTGCTGCCCTTCAGGCTGAGTTAGACAAGGCCAGGGGAGATCTTGACAGGTTAAGGAGGGAGAAGGGTAAAGAGAGGTGGGAAGTGGCAACAGGCAACAGGAGGAACAGGCCTAGAACTTTGTCTGACAGCTTTATGGTGAATGTGGAAAATAGATTTGACCTGTTGCTTCAGTTAGAAGCTGGTGAGCCTCAAGCAGTTACAGGTGTAGACAGGGCACAACAAACTTTCAGCAGCAAATTGAAAAGTAAGAATGTAGGGAAATCAGTAAAGAGAAAGAAAGTGTTGTTGTTAGGTAGTTCCCATGGAAGAGGTGTTGGCCAACTCTTGCAGGATGAACTAGGATCAGAATACCAGGGCACCAATTTTTTTAAACCTAGTGCTGGTCTGGAGCAGGTGACAGAGGATTTAGGATCACTTTGCAAAGATTTCACTAAGGAAGACACCGTGGTTATAGTGGGTGGGGCAGGTAACAGTATTGACAGAGATCCTGGGTACAGCATAGAGTGTGACCTGGCGAAGATTGCATCAGCATTGAGGCATACCAGTGTTGAGTTTGTATCTGTTCTTGGGCGCCATGACCGACCTCATTTGAACTCTTCTGTCAAGAGAGTTAATTTGGAGCTGGAACGGCTGCTCATGTCGGGTGCGGGGTCACACATTGGTGTGGTTCATGTTGATTCTGTCAGTAGGTGGGATTATACTAGGCATGACCTTCACCTCAACAGGAAGGGGAAGGGTAAATTGGCTGGGGAAATAGCAGGAAAGTTAAAGGGGGGAGGCACTGTCATGAGTGGTAAAATACCAGTGGTTATAGGATTCAGAAAAGACCCTTTTTTAGGGTAGGGAGGACAGAAAGAAAACAAATTTTAAGAGAGGTTAGAACTGAGACAAACCTTCAGTTTGAGAAAGAAATCAAAAAACATAATTCCAGCTTATTACATCAACATAAACAGCCATTGGTTAAGAATTTTCAACTGTCAGCAGATATTTTAACTCCATCCAACTTTAAGTCAGTCAATGTGAAATGTCAGCTATCTTTATTGCATCAAAATATTCGAGGACTGAGAAATAAAATTAATGAATTAACTATCTGCATAGATGAATTAGAGTCTTCAAACCCAGCTGACATAATCTGCCTCTCTGAACATCATGTGACCACTGGTATAGAACTTTTAAGTGTTACAGGGTTTAGGTTAGCATCTCACTATTGTAGATCAGAAATGGAGAAAGGAGGAGTTGCCACATTCATCAGGAACTGTCATAAATTTAAGAACATAGACATTCATAAATTTTGCCTAGAACAGCATATGGAAGCATGTGCAACAGAATTAGATTTTCACAAAAAATCTTTCATAATATTAAGTGTATATCGAGCACCTGCAGGTAACTTTAATCTGTTTGTAAACCACCTTGAAGCTGTACTGGCCCATTTAACAACCAAAAACAAAGAAATAGTGGTTGCTGGTGATTTCAATGTAGATTTCCTTAAAGACTCTCCCAATAAGAACCTATTTGAGTTAGTAACACTATCATTCAACTTAATTCCCACAGTAAAGTTCCCCACTAGGATAACCACTTGCTCACAAACAGCCATTGGTAATATCTTTATAGAAAAGTCAAATGAACAAAATTATATTACAAAACCAATAGTCAATGGCCTCTCAGACCATGACATGCAGTTCCTTCTGTTAAATGTTAATACTGAACAGGATATAAAATCTGTTGAATCTGAGCTCAAGAGGGTAATCAGTAAGCCAAAAATTGATTATTTTAGGACACTCCTCAGAGACATTCACTGGACTGATGTTTACAGTGCTCATGGCATGAATGAAAAATATAACATTTTTGCTAATAAAGTGCTTACCTTATTTGAACACTGCTTTCCCCCAAAACTTACCAAGGTTAGAGCAAAGTCTACAAAGAAGCCATGGATTACTCGAGGAATAGGGGTATCTTGTAAAACAAAAAGAAAACTGTATCTGTCAATCCGAAACATTTCCAATGTTGATGCTATAGCACATTATAAGAAATACTGCAAAATATTAAAGACTGTAATACGGATGTCAAAGCAAATATATTACAAGGAAAAGATAGTCATATCAGATAACAAAATAAAGACAATATGGGATATAGTGAAGGAGGAGACCGGTAGAACCAGACATGAAGAGGAACAAATAGCATTAAGAGTAAATGATGCATTGGTGACAGATGTGTATAGTGTTGCAGAACTTTTTAACAAACATTTTATAACTGTTACTGAAAAGATGGGGTTGTCAGGTTCGGTAGATGCTGCTATGGATTACCTTAGACCAGACATTTCAAGTAACTTCCATAATATGAATTTGACCCTCACTACCCCAACAGAAATAATGTCCATCATAAAATCTTTAAAATCAAAAACATCTAGTGGGTATGATGAAATATCAACAAAGTTAATTAAAGAATGTGATTCTGAGCTAAGTAACATATTAAGCTATCTGTGTAACCAGTCGTTTATCAGTGGAATATTTCCCGAATGGCTGAAATATGCTGAAGTTAAGCCACTGTTTAAGAAGGGAGATAAAGAAATAGCATCAAATTTCCGTCCAATTTCACTGTTGCCAGCATTCTCAAAAATTTTCGAAAAAGTAATGTACAGTCATCTTTATAACCATCTTATCTCAAATAACATACTGTCAAAGTCACAGTTTGGATTTCTAAAAGGTTCTGATATTGAGAAGGCTATCTACACTTACAGTGAAAATGTACTTAATTCATTAGACAAAAAATTGCAGGCAACTGGTATATTTTGTGATCTGTCAAAGGCATTTGACTGTGTAAATCACAATATCCTTTTAAGTAAACTAGAATATTATAGTGTAACAGGAAATGCTGCAAAATGGTTCAAATCTTATATCTCTGGCAGGAAACAAAGGGTGTTATTAGGAAAGAGACATGTATCAAGCTATCAGGCATCATCCAACTGGGAACTAATTACATGTGGGGTCCCACAAGGTTCCATTTTGGGGCCCTTACTTTTTCTTGTGTATATCAATGACCTTTCATCAGTAACATTACCAGATGCCAAGTTTGTTTTGTTTGCTGATGATACAAACATTGCAATAAATAGCAAATCAAGTGTAGTCTTAGAAAGATCAGCCAATAAAATATTTGTAGACATTAATCACTGGTTCCTAGCCAATTCTTTGTCACTAACCTTTGAAAAAACACACTACATGCAGTTCAGAACTTGTAAGGGGTGTCCCAAGAGTATATGTCTCACATATGATGACAAGAAGATAGAAGAAGTGGACGGTGTTAAATTCTTGGGATTACAGCTTGATAATAAATTCAACTGGGAGGAGCACACCACAGAACTGCTGAAGCGTCTTAACAAATCTCTGTTTGCAATGCGAATTTTGTCAGACATAGGGGATATAAAAATGAAAATGCTGGCATACTATGCTTACTTTCATTCCATAATGTCATATGGGATTATTTTCTGGGGTAATTCATCAAGCCAAGCTAAAGTTTTCCGGGCACAAAAACGTGCAGTAAGAATTATATGTGGTGTGAACTCAAGAACATCCTGCAGAAGCCTGTTTAGGGAACTAGGGATACTAACTACAGCTTCCCAATATATTTATTCCTTAATGAAATTTGTCATTAAAAATATATCACTTTTTCAAACCAACAGCTCAATTCATGGAATCAATACTAGAAATAAGAATAATCTTCACAAGGATTTAAAGTCACTTAGTCTTGTACAAAAAGGTGTGCATTATTCAGGAACACACATTTTCAATAACTTGCCAGCAGCCATAAAAAGCTTAACAACCAATGAAATTCAGCTTAAGAGAAGCCTAAAGGATTTATTGGTGGCCAACTCCTTCTACTCCATTGATGAATTTCTGAGGAAAACCAACTGATTTGTATATAAGTACAACATAACTTCTGCACAATTTCAGTGCAGTAATGTGTTCACTGAAAATTTGTGTGTGTGTGTGTGTGTGTGTGTGTGTGTGTGTAAGTATAATCTAACTTCTGCACCATTTCAGTGCAGTAATGTGTTCATTGTAAATAAGTATTACAGTAGTTGTATTACATGTTTCTTACCTTATAAATAAATATAAAACTTTTTTATTTTAAATTCAGTGCAATAGTATTTGTAAAATGACTCTTAGTGTTCATTAAAAAATGACGATCATTCCACTTGGGACCTGTGGAATGGTACATTAGCTTATTTGTTTTAGTTTAAATATTTGTCATGTATTGTTGTTTTTCTGACATGTTCCACATCCTGGAGGACCTCCTCACTACGGATCAATTGGAATGAAAGTAAATCTAATCTAATCTAATCTAATCTATCAGTTTTGCGTCGGATTCGAAAAACTGGACTCACAGGAAAACGACCATTAGGTGTTACAGGCTGCAATAGACCCTTCGAGACAAATCGGCTGGAGGACGATGTATTGAATCGCGACACATTTCGACTGTTCCATCGTCATTAGGAGGCCCTGAGCATTACAATTAACCATCAGTTTTGCGTCGGATTCGAAAATCTTGACTCACAGGAGTCGGACCATAATGTGCCCGAGGCAGCAATATCCCCTTGGAGACAAGTCGGCTGGAGGACGATGTATTGAATCTCGACGCAATTTGAGTGTGCCATCGTCATTAGGAGGCCCTGAACGTTACAATTAACTATCAGTATTGCGTCGGATTCGACAGTCTAGACTCACAGGAGAACGACCATAAGGTGCCCGAGGCAGCAATTTCCCCTTGGAGACAAGTCGGCTGTTGGACGATGTATTGAATCTCGACGCAATTTGAGTGTTCCATTGTCATCAGGAAGTCCTGAACGTTACAATTATCTATCAGTTTTGCGTCTGATTCGAAAATCTATACTAACAGGGAGACGGACCATAAGGTGCCTGAGGCAGCAATATCCCCTTGGAGACAAGTCGGCTGGAGGACGATGTATTGAATCTTGACGCAATTTGAGTGTTCCATCGTCATTAGGAGGCCCTGAACGTTACAATTAACTATCAGTTATACGTCGGATTCGAAAATCTAGACTCACACGAGAACGACCATGAGGTGCCCGAGGCAGCAATAGACCCCTAGGAGACAAGTCAGCTGGAGGCCGATGCATTGAATCTCGACGCAATTTTAATGTTCCATCGTCATTAGGAGGCACTGATCGTAACAATTCACTATCAGTTTTGCGTCCGATTCGAAAATCTTGACTCACAGGAGACGGACCATATGGTGCCCGAGGCAGCAATATCCCCCTGGAGACAAGTCGGCTGGAGGACGATGTATTAAATCTCGACGCAATTTTAGTGTTCCATCGTCAATAGGAGGCCCTGAACGTCATAATTAACTATCAGTTTTGCGTCGGATTCGAAAATGTAGACTCACAGGCAGCAATAGACCCTTGGAGACAATTCGGCTGGAAGACGATGTATTGAATCTTGACGCAATTTGAGTGTTCCATCGTCATTAGCAGGCCCTGAACGTTACAATTAACTACCAGTTTTGCGTCGAATTCGAGAATCTAGACTCTTAGGTTTACGACCATAGGGTGCCCGAGGCATCAATAGACCCTTGGAGACAAGTCGGCTGAAGGACGATGTATTGAATCTCGACGCAAATTGAGTGTTCCTTCGTCATTAGGAGGCCCTGAACGTTACAATTAACTATCAGTTTTGCGTCGGATACGAAAATCTAGACTCACAGGAGACGGAGCATATAGTGCCCGAGGCAGCAATATCACCTTGGAGACAAGTCGGCTGGAGGACGATGTATTAAATTTCGAAGCAATTTGAGTGTTCCATCGTCATTTGGAGGCCCTGAACGTTACAATTAATTATGTGCTTTACGTCGAATTCGAAAATCTAGACTCACAGGAGACGGACTATATGGTGCCCGAGGCCACAATATCCCCTTGGAGACAAGTCGGCTGGAGGACGATGTATTAAATCTCGAAGCAATTTAAGTGTTCCAACTTCATTAGGAGGCAATGAACGTTACAATTAACCATCTATTTTGCGTCTGATTCGGAGATCTAGACCCACAGGAGACGGACCATAAAGTGCCCGAGACAGCAATATCCGAATGGAGACAAGTCGGCTGGAGGACGATGTATTGAATCTCGACGGAATTTGAGTGTTCCATCGTCATTAGGAAGCCCTGAACGTTACATTTAACTATCAGTTATGCGTTGGGCTCGATAATCTAGACTCACAGGAGAACGACCATAAGCTGCCCGAGGCAGCAATAGACCCTTGGAAACAAGTCGGCTGGAGGACGATGTATTGAATCTCGACGCAAATTGAGTGTTCCATCGTCAATAGGAGGCCCTGAACGTTACAATTAACTATCAGTTTTGCGTCGGATTCGAAAATCTAGACTCACAGGAGTCGGACCATAAGGTGCCCGAGGCAGCAATATCCACATGGAGACAAGTCGGCTGGAGCACGATGTATTGAATCTCGACGCAATTTGAGTGTTCGATCGTCATTAGGAGGCCCCGAAAGTCTTAATTAACTATCAATTTTGCGTCGGATTCGAAAATCTAGACTCACAGGAGAACGACCATAAGGAGCCCGAGGCAGCAATATCCCCTTGGAGACAAGTCGGCTGTTGGACGATGTATTGAATCTCGACGCAATTTGAGTGTTCCATTGTCATCAGTAAGTCCTGAACGTTACAATTATCTATCAGTTTTGCGTCTGATTCGAAAATCTATACTAACAGGGAGATGGACCATAAGGTGCCCGAGGCAGCAATATCCCCTTGGAGACA
Organism: Schistocerca serialis cubense; assembly: GCF_023864345.2. Lineage (NCBI taxonomy): Eukaryota > Metazoa > Arthropoda > Insecta > Orthoptera > Acrididae > Schistocerca > Schistocerca serialis. Next base: position 60,184,108 of record NW_026047583.1, read on the forward strand.
AGTCGGCTGGAGGACGATGTATTGAATCTCGACGCAATTTGAGTGTTCCATCGTCATTAGGAGGCCGTGAACGTTACAACTAACTATCAGTTTTGCGCCGGATTCGACAGCCTAGGCTCACAGGAGAAGGACAATAAGGTGCCCGAGGCAGCAATAGACGCTTGGAGACAAGTCGGCTGGAGGACGATGTATTGAATCTCGACGCAATTTGAGTGTTCCATCGTCATTAGGAGGCCCTGAACATTACAATTAACTATCAGTTTTGCGTCGGATTCGAAAATCTGGACTCACAGGAAAACGACCATTAGGTGCCACAGGCAGCAATAGACCTTCTTCTTCTTCATGTGCCGTCTCCTCTAAGAAGGTTGGCTGTCATCATGGCAATTTCTGATCTTGATTTGGCTGATCTAAGGAGTTCTGACGTTGAACAGTTGTACCAATTTTTTAAATTGTCAATCCAGGATGTCCGTCTTCTACCCCTCGTTCTCTTCCCACAAATTTTCCCTTCTAGTATTATTTGCAATATTTTGTAATTTACTCCCCTAATAACATGGCCTAAATATTGTAGCTTCCTTACTTTAATAGTTTTAATTAATTCTTTTTCATTTCCCATTCTTCTTAGGACATCTTGATTAGTAATCCTCGACACCCAACTAATTCTAAGTATTCTTCTATATGCCCACATTTCAAAAGCTTCTAAACTGTTCATGTCCTTCTTTTTCAATGTCCACGCTTCCATTCCGTATAATAATTTTGAGAATACATAGCATCTTAGCAACCTCATTTTTGTGTTTAAACAAATGTCTCTCGAACAGAATGCATTTTTCATCTTATTAAAGATACTTCTGGCCTGTCCTATTCTCGATTTAATTTCTTCTGAGCTTTCAATCTCCTCATTTACAATTGTTCCGAGATATTTAAATTTACGTACTTGATCGACTCATTCCCTATTGATTGTAAGATTTTCTTGTTGGTGTGTTTTAGATATCACCATGAACTTAGTCTTGCTTACGTTAAGAGTCAAGCCAAATTCTTCACTTTTTTCTGCGACTTTGTCAAGAAGTAATTGTAGATCTTTGAGGTTTCCAGCTAGTAGTGCAGTGTCATCAGCAAACCTAACATTGTTAATGTTTAGCCCATTCACTTTAATGCCAGCTATTTCATCTGATAGAGCTGCCTGGATTATGTCTTCTGAATACATATTAAACAATAAGGGTGAGAGAACGCAACCTTGTCTCACACCCCTCTTTATTTCTATATCATTCGATAACTCATTTTCTACCTTCACGGTTGCGGTTTGATTGTAGTAGAGGTTATATATAATGCGGATGTCTTTCTTATCAAGTGTTTTCTTTTCTAACAATTCTATGAGATGATCATGACGAACTTTGTCAAATGCTTTATTATAATCCAGGAAGCACACATATAGTGGCTGGTTAACCTCCATACATCGTTGCGCTAATGTAGACCCTTGGAGACAAATCGGCTGGAGGACGATGTATTGATTCGCGACACAATTTGAGTGTTCCATCGTCATTAGGAGGCCCTGAGCATTACAATTAACCAACAGTTTTGCGTCGGATTCGAAAATCTAGACTCACAGGAGTCGGACCATAATGTGACGGAGGCAGCAATATCCCCTTGGAGACAAGTCGGCTGGAGGACGATGTATCGAATCTCGACGCAATTTGAGTGTTCCATCGTCACTAGGAGACCACGAACGTTACAATTAACCATCTGTTTTGCGTCGGATTCGAAATTCAAGACTCACATTAGACGGACCATAAGGTGCCCGAGGCAACAATATCCCCTTGGACACAAGTCGGCTTTAGGACGATGTATTGAATCTCGACGCAATTTGTGTGATCCATCGTCATTAGGAGGCCCTGATCGTCTCAATTAACTATCAGTATTGCGTCGGATTCGAAAATCTAGACTCTCAGGAGAACGAACATAAGGCGCCCGTGGCAGCAATATCCCCTTGGAGACAAGTCGGCTGGAGGACGATGTATTGAATCTCGACGCAATTTGAGTGTTCTATCGTCATTAGGAAGCCCTGAACGTTCCAATTAACTATCAGTATGCGTCGGGCTCGATAATCTAGACTCTTAGGAGAACGACCATAAGGTGCCCGAGGCAGCAATAGACCCTTGGAGACAAGTCGGCTGGAGGACGATGTATTGAATCTCGACGCAATTTGAGTGTTCAATCGTCATTAGGAGGCCGTGAACGTTACAACTAACTATCAGTTTTGCGGCGGATTCGACAGTCTAGGCTCACAGGAGATCGACAATAAGTTGCCCGAGGCAGCAATAGACCCTTGGAGACAAGACGGCTGGAGGCCGATGTATTGAATCTCGAAACAATTTGAGTGTTCCATCGTCATTAGGAGGCCTTGAACGTTACAATTAACAATCAGTTTTGCGTCGGATTCGAAAATCTAGAGTCAAAGGAGAACGACCATAAGGTGCCCGAGGCGGCAATATCCGCTTGGAGACAAGTCGGCTGGAGGACGATGTATTGAATCTCGACGCAATTTGAGTGTTCTATCATCATTAGGAAGCCCTGAACGTTACAATTAACTATCAGTTATGCGTCGGGCTCGATAATCTAGACTCTTAGGAGAACGACCATAAGGTGCCCGAGGCAGCAATAGACCCTTGGAGACAAGTCGGCTGGAGGACGATGTATTGAATCTCGACGCAATTTGAGTGTTCAATCGTCATTAGGAGGCCGTGAACGTTACAACTAACTATCAGTTTTGCGGCGGATTCGACAGTCTAGGCTCACAGGAGATCGACAATAAGGTGCCCGAGGCAGCAATAGACCCTTGGAGACAAGTCGGCTGGAGGACGATGTATTGAATCACGACGCAATTTGAGTGTTCCGTCGTCATTAGGGAGCCCTGAACGTTACAATTAACTATCAGTAATGCGTCGGATTCGGAAATCTAGACTCACAGGAGGACGACCAAAAGGCGCCCGAAGCAAAAATAGACCCTTGGAGACAAGTCGGTTGGAGGACGACGTATTGAATCGCGACGCAATTTGAATGTTCCATCGTCATTAGGAGGCTCTGAACGTCTCAATTAACTATCAGTTTTGCGTCGGATTCGAAAATCTAGGCTCACAGGAGAACGACCATAAGGTTCCCGAGGCAGCAATAGACCCTTGGAGACAAGTCGGCTGGAGGACGATGTATTGAATCTCGACGCAAATTGAGTGTTCCATCGACATTAGGAGGCCCTGAACGTTACAATTAACTATCAGTTTTGCGTCGGATTCGAAAATCTAGACTCACAGGGAAACGACCATAAGGTGCCCGAGGCAGCAATAGACCCTTGGAGACAAGTCGGCTGGAGGACGATGTATTGAATCTCGACGCAAATTGAGTGTTCCATCGTCATTAGGAGGCACTGAACGTTACAATTAGCTATCAGATTTGTGTCGGATTCGAAAATCTAGAGTCAAAGGAGAACGACCATAACGTGCCCGAGGCAGCAATTTCCTCTTGGAGACAAGTCGGCTGGAGGACGTTGTATTGAATCTCGACGGAATTTGAGTGTTCCATTCTCAATTGGAGGCCATGAACGTTACAGTTAACCATCAGTTTTGCGTCAGATTCGAAAATCTAGACTCACAGGAGAACGACAATAAGGTGCCCGCGGCAGCAATATCCCCTTGGAGACAAGTCGGCTGGAGGACGATGTATTGAATCTCGACGCAATGTCAGTGTTCCATCGTCATTAGGAGGCACTGATCGTTACAATTAGCTATCAGATTTGCGTCGGATTCAAAAATCTAGGGTCAAAGGAGAACGACCATAACGTGCCCGAGGCAGCAATATCCCCTTGGAGACAAGTCGGCTGGAGGACGTTGTATTGAATCTCGACGCAATTTGAGTGTTCCATCCTCATTAGGAGGCCATGAACGTTACAATTAACCATCAGTTTTGCGTCGGATTCGAAAATCTAGACTCACAGGAGAACGACAATAAGGTGCCCGAGGGAGCAATAGACCCTTGGAGACAAGAAGGCTGGAGGACGATGTATTGAATCTCGACGCAATTCGAGTGTTCCATCGTCATTAGGAGGCCCTGAACGTCACAATTAACTATCAGTTTAGCGTCGGATTCGAAAATCTAGACTCACAGGCAGCAATAGACCCCTGGAGACAAATCGGCTGGAGGACGATGTATTGAATTGCGACGCAATTTGAGTGTTCCATCGTCATTAGGAGGCCCTGAACACTACAATTAACCATCAGTTTTGCGACGGATTCGAAAATCTATACTCACAGGAGACGGACCATAAGATGCCCGAGGCAGCAATATCCCCTTGGAGACAAGTCGGCTGGAGGACGATGTGTTGAATCTCGACGCAATTTGAGTGTTCCATCGTCATTAAGAGGCAGTGAACATTACAATGAACCATCAGTTTCGCGTCGGATTCGAAAGTCTAGACTCACACGTGCACGACCATAAGGTGACAGAGGCAGCAATAGACCCTTGGAGACAAGTCGGCTGGACTACGATGTATTGAATTTTGACGCAATTTGAGTGTTCCATCGTCATTAGGAGGCCCTGAACGTAATTAACTATCATTTATGCGTCGGATTCGAAAATCTAGACTCACAGGAGAACGACTATAAGGTGCCCGAGGCAGCAATAGACCCTTGGAGACAAGTCGGCTGCAGGACGATGTATTGAACCTCGACGCAATTTGAGTGTTCCATCGTCATTAGGAGGCACTGATCGTAACAATTAACTATCAGTTTTGCGTCGGATTCGAGAATCTAGACTCACAGGAGACGGACCATATGGTGCCCGAGGCAGCAATATCCCCCTGGAGACAAGTCGGCTGGAGGACGATGTATTGAATCTCGACGCAATTTGAGTGTTCCATCGTCAATAGGAGGCCCTGAACTTTACAATTAACTATCAGTTTTGCGTCGGATTCGAAAATCTAGAGTCACAGGAGAACATCCATAAAGTGCCCGAGGCAGCAATAGACCCTTGGAGACAAAACGGCTGCAGGACGATGTATTGAACCTCGATGCAATTTGAGTGTTCCATCGTCATTAGGAGGCCCTGAACGTTGCAATTAACTTTCAGTTTTGCGTCGGATTCGGGAACCTAGACTCACAGGAGAACGACTATAAGGTGCCCGAGGCAGCAATAGACCCTTGGAGACAAGTCGGCTGGAGGACGATGAATCTCGACGCAATGTGAGTGTTCCATCGTCATTAGGAGGCCCTGAACGTTGCAATTAACTATCAATTTTGCGTCGGATTCGAAAATCTAGACTCACAGGGGAACGACCATTAGGTGCCACAGGCAGCAATGGACCCTTGGAGACAAATCCGCTGGAGGACGATGTGTTGAATCGCGACGCAATTTGAGTGTTCCATCGTCCTTAGGAGGCCCTGAGCGTTACAATTAACCATCAGTTTTGCGTCGGATTCGAAAATATAGTCTCACAGGAGACGGTCAATAAGGTGCCCGAGGCAGCAATATCCCCATGGAGACAAGCCGGCTGGAGGACGATGTATTGAATCTCGGCGCAATTTGTGTGTTCCATCGTCATTTGGAAGTCCTGAACGCTACAATTAACTATCAGTTTTGTATCGGATTCGAAATTCTAGACCTACAGGAGACGGACCATATGGTGGGCGAGGCAGCAATATCCCCTTGGAGACAAGTCGGCAGGAGGACGATGTATTGAATCTCGACGCAATTCGATTGTTCCATCGTCATGAGGAGGCCCTGAACGTCACAATTAACTATCAGTTTTGCGTCGGATTCGAAAATCTAGACTCACAGGCAGCAATAGACCCTTGGAGACAAATCGGCTGGAGGACGATGTATTGAACTGCGACGCAATTTGAGTGTTCCATCGTCATTACAAGGCCCTGAACATTACAATTAACCATCAGGTTCGCGTCGGATTCCAAAGTCTAGACTCACAGGTGCACGACCATAAGGTGACTGAGGCAGCAATAGATCCTTGGAGACAAGTCGGCTGGAGGACGTTGTATTGAATCTCAGCGCAATTTGAGTGTTCCATCGCCATTAGGAGGCCATGAACGTTACAATTAACCATCAGTTTTGCGTCGGATTCGAAAATCTAGGCTCACAGGAGAACGACCATAAGGTGCACGAGGCAGCAATATCCCCTTGGAGACAAGTCGGCTGGACTACGATGTATTGAATCTTGACGCAATTTGAGTGTTCCATCGTCATTAGGAGGCCCTGAACGTTATTAACTATCAGTTATGCGTCGGATTCGAAAATCTAGACTCACAGGAGAACGACTATAAGGTGCCGGAGGCAGCAGTAGACCCTTGGAGACAAGTCGGCTGCAGGACGATGTATTGAACCTCGACGAAATTTGAGTGTTCCATCGTCATTAGGAGGCCCTGAACGATACAATTAACTATCATTTTTGCGTCGGATTCGAAAATCTAGACTCGCAGGAAAACGACCATAAGGTGCCCGAGGCAGCAATATCCCCTTGGAGACAAGTCGGCTGGAGGACGATGTAATGAATGTTGCCGCAATTTGAATGTTCCATTGTCATTAGGAGGCCCTGAACGTTACAATTAACTATCAGTTATGCGTCGGATTCGAAAATCTAGACTCACAGGAGATGGACCATAATGTGCCCGAGGCAGCAATAGACCCTTGGAGACAAGACGGCTGGAGGCCGATGTATGGAATCTCGACGCAATTTTAATGTTTCATCGTCATTAGGAGGCACTGATCGTAACAATTAACTATCAGTTTTGCATCGGATTCGAGAATCTAGACTCACAGGAGACGGACCATATGGTGCCCGAGGCAGCAATATCCCCCTCGAGACAAGTCGGCTGGAGGACGACGTATTGAAACTCGACGCAATTTGAGTGTTCCATCGTTAATAGGAGGACCTGAACGTTACAATTAACTATCAGTTTTGCGTCGGATTCGAAAATCTAGAGTCACAGGAGAACGTCCATAAGGTGCCCGAGGCAGCAATAGACCCTAGGAGACAAGTCGGCTGAAGGACAATGTATTGAATCTCGACGCAATCTGAGTGTTCCATCGTCATTGGGAGGCCCTGAACGTTGCAATTAACTATGTTTTGCGTCGGATTCGACAACCTAGACTCACCGGAGTACGACAATAAGGTGCCCGAGGCAGCAATAGACCCTTGGAGACAAGTCGGCTTGAGGACGATGTATTGAATCTGGACGCAATTTGAGTGTTCCATCGTCATTAGGAGGCTCTGAACGTTACAATTAACTATCAATTTTGCGTCGGATTCGAAAATCTAGAATCACAGGGGAACGACCATTAGGTGCCCAGGCAGCAATAGACCCTTGGAGACAAATCGGCTGGAGGACGATGTATTGAATCTCGGCGCAATTTGAGTGTTCCTTCGTCATTTGGAAGTGCTGAACGTTACAATTAACTATCAGTTTTGCGTCAGAATCGAAATTCTGGACTCACAGGAGACGGACCATATGGTGCGCGAGGGAGCAATAGACCCTTGGGGACAAGTCGGCTGGAGGACGATGTATTGAATCTCGACGCAATTTGAGTGTTCCGTCGTCATTACGAGCCGTGAACGCTACAATTAACTATCAGATCTGCGTCGGATTCGACAATCTAGACTCACAGCAGAACGACCATAAGGTGCCCGAGGCAGCAATAGAGCCTTGAAGACAAGTCGGCTAAAGGACGATGTGTTGAATCTCGACGCAATTTGAGTGTTCCATCGTCATTAGGAGGTCCTGAACGTCACAATTGACAATCAGTTTTGCGTCGGATTCGAAAATCTAGACTCGCAGGCAGCAATATACACTTGGAGACAAATCGGCTGGTGGCCGATGTATTGAATCTCGACACAATTTTAATGTTCCACCGTCATTAGGAGTCACTGATCGTTACAATTAACTATCAGTTTTGCGTCGGATTCGAAATTATAGAATCACAGAAGACGGACCATATGGTGCGCGAGGCAGCAATATCCCCCTAGAGACAAGTCGGCTGGAGGACGATGTATTGAATCTCGACGCAATTTGAGTGTTCCATCGTCAATAGGAGGCCCTGAACGTTACAATTAACTATCAGTTTTGCGTCGGATTCGAAAATCTAGAGTCACAGGAGAACGTCCATAAGGTGCCCGAGGCAGCAATAGACCCTTGGAGACAAGTCGCCTGGAGGACGATTTATTGAATCTCGACGCAATTTGAGTGTTCCGTCGTCATTACGAGCCGTGAACGCTACAATTAACTATCAGATTTGCGTCGGATTCGACAATCTAGACTCACAGGAGACCGACCATAAGGTGCCCGAGGCAGCTATATCCCCTTGGAGACAAGTCGGCTGGAGGACGATGTATGGAATCTCGACGCAATTTCAGTGTTCCATCGTCAATAGGAGGCCCTGAACGTTACAATTAACTATCAGTTTTGCGTTGGATTCGAAAATCTAGAGTCACAGGAGAACGACCATAAGGTGCCCGGTGCAGCAATAGACCATTGGAGACAAGTCGGCTGGAGGCCGATGTATTGAATGTCGACGCAATTTTAATGTTCCATCGTCATTAGGGGGCCCTGAACGTTACAATTAACTGTCAGTTTTGCGTCGGATTCGAAAATCTAGACTCACAGGAGAACGACCATAGGGTGCCCGAGGCATCAATATACCCTTGGAGACAAGTCGGCTGAAGGACGATGTATTGAATCTCGACGCTATTTAAGTGTTCCATCGTCATTTGGAGGCCCTCAACGTTGCAATTAACTATCAGTTTCGCGTCGGATACTAAAATCAAGACTCACAGGAGACGGAGCATTTGGTACCCGAGGCAGCAATATCCCCTTGGAGACAAGTAGGCTGGTGGACGATGTATTGAATCTCGAAGCAATTTGAGTGTTCCATCGTCATTAGGAGGCCCTGAACGTTACAATTAACTATGAGGTTTGCGTCGGATTCGAAAATCTAGACTCACAAGAGACGGACCATAAGGTGCCCGAGGCAGTAATATCCCCTTGGAGACAAGTCGGCTGGAGGACGATGTATTGAATCTCGAAGCAATTTGAGTGATCCATCGTCATTAGGAGGCCCTGAACGTTACAATTAACTATCAGTTTTGTGTCGGATTCGAAAATCTAGACTCACAGGAGACGGAACATATGGTGCCCGAGGCAGCAATATTCCATTGGAGACAAGTCGACTGGAGGACGATGTATCGAATCTCGTCGCAATTTGAGTGTTCCATCGTCATTAGGAGGCCCTGAACGTCTCAATTAACTATCAGTTTTGCGTCGGATTCGAAAATCTAGACTCACAGGAGAACGACCATAAGGAGCCCGTGGCAGCAATAGACCCTTGGAGACAAGTTGGCTTGAGGACGATGTATTGAATCTCGACGCAATTGAGTGTTCCATCGCCATTAGGAGGCCCTGAACGTTGCAATTAACTTTCAGTTTTGCGTCGGATTCGAAAATCTAGACTCACAGGAAAACGACCATTAGGTGCCCCAGGCCGCAATTGACCCTTGGAGACAAATCGGCTGGAGGCCGATGTATTGAATGTCGACGCAATTTTAATGTTCCATCGTCATTAGGGGGCCCTGAACGTTACAATTAACTTTCAGTTTTGCGTCGGATTCGAAAATCTAGACTCACAGGAGAACGACCATAGGGTGCCCGAGGCATCAATATACCCTTGGAGACAAGTCGGCTGAAGGACGATGTATTGAATCTCGACGCTATTTAAGTGTTCCATCGTCATTTGGAGGCCCTCAACGTTACAATTAACTATCAGTTTCGCGTCGGATACTAAAATCTAGACTCACAGGAGACGGAGCATTTGGTACCCGAGGCAGCAATATCCCTTTGGAGACAAGTAGGCTGGAGGACGATGTATTGAATCTCGAAGCAATTTGAGTGTTCCATCGTCATTAGGAGGCCCTGAACGTTACAATTAACTATGAGGTTTGCGTCGGATTCGAAAATCTAGACTCACAAGAGTCGGAAAATAAGGTGCCCGAGGCAAAAATATCCCCTTGGAGACAAGTCGGCTGGAGGACGATGTATTGAATCTCGGCGCAATTTGAGTGTTCCTTCGTCATTTGGAAGTGCTGAACGTCACAATTAACTATCAGTTTTGCGTCGGAATCGAAATTCTGGACTCACAGGAGACGGACCATATGGTGCGCGTGGGAGCAATACACCCTTGGAGACAAGTCGGCTGGAGGACGATGTATTGAATCTCGACGCAATTTGAGTGTTCCGTCGTCATTACGAGCCGTGAACGCTACAATTAACTATCAGATTTGCGTCGGATTCGACAATCTAGACTCACAGGAGAACGACCATTAGTTGACACAGGCAGCAATAGATCCTTGGAAACAAGTCGGCTGGTGGACGATGTATTGAATCTCGACGCAATTTGATAGTTCCATCGTCATTAGGAGGCCCTGAACATTACAATTAACCATCAGTTTGGCGTCGGATTCGAAAATCTAGACTCACAGGAGACGGACCATATGGTGCCCGAGGCAGCATTATCCCCTTGGAGACAAGTCGGCTGGAGGACGATGTAATGAATCTCGACGCAATTTGAGTGTTCCATCGTAATTAGGAGGCCCTGAACGTTACAATTAACTATCAGTTTTGCGTCGGATTCGAAAATCTAGACTCAGAGGAGAACGACCATTAGGTGCCACAGGCAGCAATAGACCCTTGGAGACAAATCGGCTGGAGGACGATGTATTGAATCGCGACGCAATTTGAGTGTTCCATCGTCCTTAGGAGGGCCTGAGCATTACAATTAACCATCAGTTCTGCGTCGGATTCGAAAATCTAGTCTCACAGGAGACGGACAATAAGGTGCCCGAGGCAGCAATATCCCCTTGGAGACAAGTCGGCTGGAGGAGGATGAATTGAATCTCGGCGCAATTTGTGTGTTCCATCGTAATTTGAAAGTCCTGAACGTTACAATTAACTATTAGTTTTGCGTCGGTTTCGAAATTCTAGACTCACAGGAGACCGACCATAAGGTGCCCGAGGCAGCTGTATCCCCTTGGAGACATGTTGACTGGAGGACGATGTATTGAATCTTGACGCCATTTGAGTGTTCCATCGTCATTAGGAGGCCCTGAACGTAATTAACTATCAGTTATGCGTCGGATTCGAAAATCTAGACTCACAGGAGAACGACCATAAGGTGCCCGGTGCAGCAATAGACCATTGGAGGCAAGTCGGCTGGAGGCCGATGTATTGAATCTCGACGCAATTTTAATGTTCCATCGTCATTAGGAGGCACTGATCGTTACAATTAACTATCAGTTTTGCGTTGGATTCGAAAATCTAGAGTCACAGGAGAACGACCATAAGGTGCCCGGTGCAGCAATAGACCATTGGAGACAAGTCGGCTGGAGGCAGATGTATTGAATGTCGACGCAATTTGAGTGTTCCATCATCATTAGGAGGCCCTGAACGTTACAATTAACTATCAGTTTTGCGTCGGATTCGAAAATTTAGACTCACAGGAGAACGACAATAAGGTGCCTGAGGCAGCAATATCCCCTTGGAGGCAAGTCGGCTGGAGGACGATGTATTGAATCTCGACTCAATTTGAGTGTTCCATCGTCATTAGGAGGCCCTGAACGTCTCAATTAACTATCAATTTTGCGTCGGATTCGAAAATTTAGACTCCCAGGACAACGACCATAGGGTGCCCGGGGCATCAATAGACACTTGGAGACAAGTCGGCTGAAGGACGATGTATTGAATCTCGACGCAATTTGAGTGTTCCATCGTCAGTAGGAGGCCCTGAACGTTACAATTAACTATCAGTTTCGCGTCGGATACCAAAATCTAGACTGACAGGAGACGGAGCATATGGTGCCCGAGGCAGCAATATCCCCTTGGAGACAAGTCGACTGGAGGACGATGTATTGAATCTCGAAGCAATTTGAGTGTTCCATCGTCATTAGGAGGCCCTGAACGTTACAATTAACTATGAGTTTTGCGTCGGATTCGAAAATCTAGACTCACAGGAGACTTACCATATGGTGCCCGAGGCAGCAATATCCCCTTGGAGACAAGTCGGATGGAGGACGATGTATTGAATCTCGAAGCAATTTGAGTGATACATCGTCATTAGGAGGCCCTGAACGTTACAATTAACTATCAGTTTTGCGTCGGATTCGAAAATCTAGACTCACAGGCAGCAATAGAACCTTGGAGACAAGTCGGCTGAAGGACGATGTATTGAATCTCGAAGCAAGTTGAGTGTTCCATCGTCATTAGGAGGCTCTGAACATTACAATTAACTATCAGTTTTGCGTCGGATTCGACAGTCTACACTCACAGGAGAACGACAATAAGGTGCCCGAGGCAGCAATAGACCCTTGGAAACAGGTCGGCTGGAGGACAATGTATTGAATCTCGACGCAATTTGAGTGATCCATCGTCATTAGGAGGCCCTGAACGTTACAATTAACTATCAGTTTTCGGTCGGATTCGAAAATCTAGACTCACAGGAAAACGACCATTAGGTGCCACAGGCAGCAATGGATCCTTGGAGACAAATCGGCTGGAGGTCGATGTATTGAATGGCGACACAATTTGAGTGTTCCGTCGTCATTAGGAGGCCCTGAGCATTACAATTAACCATCCGTTTTGCGTCGGATTCGAAAATCTAGACTCACAGGAGTCGGACCATAAGGTGCCCAAGGCAGCAATATCCCCTTGGAGGCAAGTCGGCTGGAGGACGATGTATTGAATCTCGACGAAATTTGAGTATTCCATCGTCATTAGGAGGCCCTGAAGGTTACAATTAACTATCAGTTTTGCGTCGGATTTGAAAATCTAGACTCACAGGACACGGACCATAAGGTGCCCGAGGCAGCAGTAGACCCATTGGAAACAAGTCGGCTGAAGGACAAAGTATTGAATCTCGACGCAATTTGAATGTTCCATCGTCATTAGGAGGTCCTGAAAGTTACAATTAACTTTCAGTTTTGCGTCGAATTCGACAATCTAGACTCACAGGAGAACGACAATAACGTGCCCGAGGCAGCAATAGACCCTTGGAGAAATGTCGGCTGGAGGACGATGTATTCAATCTCGACGCAATTTCAGTGTTCCATCGTCAATAGGATGCCCTGAACGTTACAATTAACTATCAGTTTGGCGTCGGATTCGAAAATCTAGAGTCACAGCAGAACGACCATAAGGTTCCCGACGCAGCAATAAACCCTTGCAGACAAGGCGGCTGAAGGACAATGTATTGAATCTCGGCGCAATTTGTGTGTTCCATCGTCATTTGGAAGTCCTGAACGTTACAATTAATTATCAGTTTTGCGTCGGATTCGAAATTCTAGACTCACAGGAGACGGACAATATGCTGCGCGAGGCAGCAATATACCCTTGGAGACAAGTCGGCTGGAGGACGATGTATTGAATCTCGACGCAATTTGAGTGTTTCACCGTCATTAGGAGGCTCTGAACGTCACAATTAACTATCAGTTTTGCGTCGGATTCGAAAATCTAGACTAACAGGCAGCAATAGACCCTTGGAGACAAATCGGCTGGAGGACGATGTATTGAATTGCGACGCAATTTGAGTGTTCCATCGTCATTAGGAGGTCCTGAACATTACAATTGACCATCAGTTTTGCGTCGGATTCGAAAACCTATACTCACAGGAGACGGACAATGAGATGCCCGAGGCAGCAATATCCCCTTGGAGACAAGTCGGCTGGAGGACGATGTATTGAATCTCGACGCAATTTTAAGGTTCCATCGTCAATAGGAGGCCCTGAACGTTACAATTAACTATCAGTTTTACGTCGGATTCGAAAATCTAGACTCACAGGAGAACGTCCATAAGGTGCCCGAGGCAGCAATATCCCCTGGGAGACAAGTCGGCTGGAGGACGATGTATTGAATCTCGGCGCAATTTGAGTGTTCCATTGTCATTTGGAAGTCCTGAACGTTACAATTAACTATCAGTTTTGCGTCGGATTCGAAAAAGTAGACTCAGAGGAGAACGATCATAAGGTGCCCGAGGCAGCAATAGATCCTTGGAGGCAAGTCGGCTGTAGGACGATGTATTGAATCTCGAAGCAATTTGAGTGTTCCATCGTCAATAGGAGGCCCTGAACGTTACAATTAACTATCAGTTTTGCTTCGGATTCGATAATCTAGACTCACAGGAGACAGAAAATAAGGTGCCCGAGGCAGCAATATCCCCTGGGAGACAATTCGGCTGGAGGACGATGTATTGAACCTCGGCGCTATTTGAGTGTTCCATTGTCATTTGGAAGTCCTGAACGTTACAATTAACTATCAGTATTGCGTCGGATTCGAAAATGTAGACTCAGAGGAGAACGATCTTAAGGTGCCCGAGGTATCAACAGATCCTTGGAGACATGTCGGCTGGAGGGCGATGTATTGAATCTCGACGCAATTTCATTGTTCCATCGTCATTAGGAGTCCCTGATCGTTACAATTAACTATCGGTTTCGCGTCGGATTCGAAAATCTAGACTCACAGGAGCCGGATTATATGGTGGCCGAGGCGGCAATATCACTTAGGAGACAAGTCGGCTGGAGGACAATGTATTGAATCGCGACGCAATTTGAATGTTCCATCGTCATTAGGAGGCCCTGAACTTTACAATTAACCATCAGTTTTGCATCGGATTCGAAAATCTATACTCACAGGAGACGGACCATAAGGTGATTGAGGCAGCAATATCCGCTTGGAGACAAGTCGGCTGGAGGACGATGTATTGAATTTCGACGCAATTTGAGTGTTCCGTCGTCATTAGGAGGCCATGATCGTTACAAATAACTATCAGTTACCCGTCGGAATCGAAAATCTAGACTCACGGGAGCCGGAATATATGGTGCCCAAGGTAGTAATATCCCCTTAGAGACAAGTCGGCTGGAGGACGATGTATTGAATTGCGACGCAATTTGAGTGTTCCATCGACATTTGGAAGCCATGAACGTTACAATTAAGTATCAGTTATGCGTCGGATTCGAAAATCTAGACTCACAGGAGGACGACCAAAAGGCGCCCGAAGCAACAATAGACCATTGGAGATAAGTCGGTTGGGGGACGTTGTATTAAATCTCGACGCAATGTGAGTGTTCCATCGTCTTTAGGAGGCCCTGAACGTTACAATTAACTATCAGTTTGGCGTCGGATTCGAAAATCTAGGCTCACAGGAGAACGACCATAAGGTGCCCGAGGCCGCAAAAGACCCTTGGAGACAAGTCGGCTGATGGACGATGTATTGAATCTCGACGCAATTTGAGTGTTCCATCGTCATTAGGAGGCCCTGAACTTTACAAGTAACTAACAGTTTTGGGTCTGATTCCATAATCTAAATCCACAGGAAAACGATCATAAGGTGCCCGAGGCAGCAATTGATCCTTGGAGACTAGTCGGCTGGAGGACGATGTATTGAATTTCGACGCAATTTGATTGTTCTATCGTCATTAGGAGGCCCTGAACTTTACAATTAACTTTCAGTTTTGCGTCGGATTCGATAATCTAGATTCACAGGAGAATGACCATAAAGTGTCCGAGGCAGCAATATCTCCTTGGAGACAAGTCGACTGAAGGACGATGTACTGAGTCTCGACGCTATTTGAGTGTTCCATCGTCATTAGGAGGCCCTGAAAGTTACAACTAACTATCAGTTTTGCGTCGGATCGAAAATCTAGAGTCACAGGAGAACGACCATAAGGTGCCCGAGGCAGCAATATCCCCTTGGAGACAAGACGGCTGGAGGACGATGTATTCAATTTCGACGCAATTTGAGTGTTCCATCGTCATTAGGAGGCCATGAACGTTATAATTAACCATCAGTTTTGCGTCGGATTCGAAACTCTAGGCTCACAGGAGAACGACCATAAGGTGCCCGAGGCAGCAATATCCCCTTGGAGACAAGTCGGCTGGAGGACGATGTATTGAATCTCGACGCAATTTCAGTGTTCCATCGTCTTTAGGAGGCCCAGAATGTTACAATTAAATATCAATTTTGCGTCGGATTGCATAATCTAAACTCACAGGATAACGACCATAAGGTGCCCGAGGCAGCAATAGACCCTTGGAGTCATGTCGGCTGGAGGACGACGTATTGAAACTCGACGCAATTTGAGTGTTCCATCGTCATTAGGAGAACTTGAACGTTACAATTAACAATCAGTTTCGCGTCGGATACGAAGATCTAGACTCACAGGAGACGGACCATATGGTGCCCGAGCAAGCAATATCCCTTGGAGACAAGTCGGCTGGAGGACGATGTATTCAATCTCAATGCAATTTGAGTGTTCCATCGTCATTAGGAGGCCATGAACGTTACAATTAACAATCAGTTTTGCGTCGGATTCGAAAATGTACACTCACAGGAGAACGACCATAAGGTGCCCGATGCAGCAGTATCCCCTTGGAGACAAGTCGGCTGGAAGACGATGTATTAAATCTCGACGCAATTTGAGTTTTCCCTCGTCATTAGGAGGCCTTGAAAGTTACAAATAACTATCAGTTTTGCGTCGGATTCGAAAATCTAAACTCAAAGGAGAACGACCATATGGTGCCCGAGGCAGCAATATCCTCTTGGAGACAAGTCGGCTGGAGGCCGATGTATTGAGTCGCGGGGCAATTTGAGTGTTTCATCGTCATTAGGAGGCCCTGAACGTTACAATTAACTATCAGTTTCGCGTCGGATTCGAAAATCTAGACTCACAGGAGCCGGATTATATGGTGGTCGAGGCGGCAATATCACTTTGGAGACAAGTCGGCTAGAGGACAATGTATTGAATCGCGACGCAATTTTTATGTTCAATCGTCATTCGTAGGCCCTAAACGTTACAATTATGTATCAGTTTTCCGTCGGATTCGATAATCTAGACTCACAGGAGAACGACCATGTGGTGCCCTAGTCAGCGATAGACCCTTGGAGAAAAGTCGGCTGGAGGCCGAAGTATTGAATCTCGACGCAATTTTAGTGTTCCATCGTCATTAGGAGGCCCTGATCGTTACAATTAACTATCAGTTTTGCGTCGGATTCGAAAATCTAGACTCACAGGAGACGGACCATATGGTGCCCGAGGCAGCAATATCCCCCTGGAGACAATTCGGCTAGAGGACGATGTATTGAATCGCGACGCAATTTGAGTGTTCCATCGTCATTAGGAGGCCCTGAACATTACAATTAACCATCAGTTTTGCTACGGATTCGAAAATCTAGACTCACAGGAGACGGACCATAAGGAGCCCGAGGCAGCAGTAGACCCTTTGAGACAAGTCGGCTGAAGGACAATGTATTGAATCTCGACGCAATTTGAGTGTTCCATCGTCATTAGGAGGTCCTGAATGTTATAATTAACTATCAGTTTTGCGTCGGATTCGACAATCTAGACTCACAGGAGAACGACAATAAGGTGCCCGAAGCAGCAATAGACACTTGGTGACATGTCGGCTGGAGGACGATGTATTGAATCTCGACGCAATTTGAGTGTTCCATCGCCATTAGGAGGCCATGAACGTTACAATTAACCATCAGTTTTGCGTCTGATTCGAAATTCTAGACTCACAGGAGAACGACCATATGCTGCCCGAGACAGCAATATCCCCTTGGACACAAGTCGGCCGGAGGCCGATGTATTGAATCTCGACGCAATTTGAGTGTACCATCGTCATTAGGAGGTCCTGAATGTTATAATTAACTATCAGTTTTGCGTCGGATTCCATAATCTAAACTCACAGGATAACGACCATAAGGTGCCCGACGCAGCAATATCCGCTTGGAGACAAGTCGTCTGAAGGACGATGTATTGAATCTCGACGCAATTTGAGTGTTCCATCGTCATTAGGAGGCCATGAACGATACAATTAACAATCTGTTTTGCGTTGGATTCGAAAATCTAGACTCACAGGAGACGGACCATAAGGTGCCCGTGGCAGGTATAGACCCTTGGAGACAAGTCGGCTGGAGGACGATGTATTGAATCTCGACGCAATTTGAGTGTTCTATCGTCATTAGGAAGCCCTGAAAGTTACAATTAACTATTATTTCAGCGTCGAATTCGAAAATCCATACTCACAGGAGGACGACCAATAGGCGTCCGAAGCAACAATACACCCTTGGAGGCAAGTCGGTTGGAGGAAGATGTATTGGATCTCGACGCAATTTTAGTGTTCCATCGTCATTAGGATACCGTGAACGCTACAATTAATTATCAGTTTTGCTACGGATTCGAAAATCTAGACTCACAGGAGACGGACCATAAGGTGCCCGAGGCAGCAGTAGTCCCTTGGAGACAAGTCGGCTGAAGGACGATGTATTGAATCTCGACGCAATTTGGGTGTTCCATCGTCATTAGGAGGCCATGAACGTTAAATTAACCATCAGTTTTGCTTCGGATTCGAAAATCTAGACTCACAGGAGAACGACCATAAGGTGCTCGAGGCAGCAATAGACCCTTGGAGACAAGTCGGCTGCAGGACGATGTATTGAATCTCGACGCAATTTGGGTGTTCCATCGTCATTAGGAGGCCATGAACGTTAAATTAACCATCAGTTTTGCTTCGGATTCGAAAATCTAGACTCACAGGAGACGGACCATAAGGTGCCCGAGGCAGCAGTAAACCCTTGGAGACAAGTCGGCTGAAGGACAATGTATTGAATCCCTACGCAAGTTTAATGTGTTCCATCGTCATTAGAAGGTCCTGAACGTTACAATTAACTATCAGTTTTGCGTCGGATTCGACAATCTACACTCACAGGAGTATGACAATAAGGTGCCCGAGGCAGCAATAGACCCTTGGAGACAAGTCGGCTGGAGGACGCAATTTCGTGCTCCATCGTCATTAGGAAGTCCTGAACGTTACAATTAACTATCGGTTTTGCGTCGGATTCGAAAATCTAGACTCACAGGAGAACGACCACAAGGTGCCCGTGGCAGCAATAGACCGTTGGAGAAAAGTCGGCTGGAGGACGATGTATTGAATCGGGCGGCAATTTGAATGTTCCATCGTCATTCGTAGGACCTAAACGTGACAATTATGTATCAGTTTTGCGTCGGATTCGATAGTCTAGACTCACAGGAAAACGGCCATGTGGTGCCCGAGGCAGCAATAGACCCTTGGAGACAATTCGGCTGGACGACAATGTATTGAATCTCAACGCAATCTGAGTGTTCCATCGTCATTAGGAGGTCCTGAACTTTACAATTAACTATCAGTTTTGCGTCGGACTCGAAAATCTAGACTCACAGGAGAACGACCATAAGGTGCCCGTGGCAGCAATATCCCCTTGGAGACAAGTCGGCTGGAGGACGGTGTATTGAATCTCGACGCAAGTTGAGAGTCCATCGTCATCAGGAGGCCCAGAACGTTACAAATAATTGTCAGTTTTGCGTCGGATTCGAAAATCTATAGTCACAGGAGAACGACCATAAGGTGCCCGAGCGAGCAATATCCCCTTGGAGACAAGTCGGCTGGAGGACGATGTATTGAATCTCGACGCAATTTGAGTGATCCATCGTCATTAGCAGGCCCTGAACGTCACAATTAGCTATTAGTTTTGCGTCGGATTCGAATATCTAGACACACAGGAGATCGACTATTAGGTGCCTCAGGCAGCAATAGACCCTTGGAGACAAGTCGGCTGAAGGACAATGTATTGAATCTCGACGCAATTTGAGTGTTCCATCGTCATTAGGAGGTCCTGAACGTTACAATTAACCATCAATTTTGCTAATGATCCGAAAATCTAGACTCACAGGAGACGGACCATAAGGTGTCCGAGGCAGCAGTAGACCCTTGGAGACAAGTCGGCTGAAGGACAATGTATTGAATCTCGACGCAATTTGAGTGTTCCATCGTCATTAGAAGGTCCTGAACGTTACAATTAACTATCAGTTTAGCGTCGGATTCGACAATCTAGACTCACAGGAGAACGACAATAACGTGCCCGAGGCAGCAATAGTCCCTTGGAGACAAGTCGGCTGGAGGACGATGTATTGAATCTCGACGCAATTTGAGTGTTCCATCGTCATTAGGAGGCCATGAACGGTACAATTAACTGTCAGTTTTGCTACGGATTCGAAAATCTAGACCCACAGGAGACGGACCATAAGGTGCCCGAGGCAGCAGTAGACCCTTGGAGACAAGTCGGCTGTAGGACGGTGTATTGAATCTCGACGCAAGTTGAGAGTCCATCGTCATTAAGAGGCCCTGAACGTTACAAATAATTATCAGTTTTGCGTCGGATTCGAAAATCTATAGTCACAGGAGAACGACCATAAGGTGCCCGAGCGAGCAATATCCCCTTGGAGACAAGTCGGCTGGAGGACGATGTATTGAATCTCGACGCAATTTGAGTGATCCATCGTCATTAGGAGGCCCTGAACGTAATTAACTCTCAGATATGCGTCGGATTAAAAAATGTAGACTCACAGGAGAACGACCATAAGGTGCCCGAGGCAGCAATATCCCCTTAGAGACAAGTCGGCAGGAGGACGATGTATTGAATCTCGACGCAATTTTAGTGTTCCATCGTCATTAGGAGGCCCTGATCGTTACAATTAACTATCAGTTTTGCGTCGGATTCGAAAATCTAGCTCACAGGAGAACGACTATTAGGTGCCAAAGGCTGCAATAGACCCTTGGAGACAAAGCGGCTAGAGGACGATGTATTGAATCGCGACGCAATTTGAATGTTCCATCGTCATTAGGAGGCCCTGAACATTACAATTAACCATCAGTTTTGCTCCGGATTCGAAAATCTAGACTCAAGGGAGGCGGACCATAAGGTGCCCGAGACAGCTGTAGACCCTTGGAGACAAGTCGGCTGAAGGACAATGTATTGAATCTCGACGCAATTTGAGTGTTCCATCGTCATTAGGAGGTCCTGAACGCTACAATTAACTATCAGTTTTGCGACGGATTCGACAATCTAGACTCACAGGAGAACGACAATAAGGTGCCGGAGGCAGCAATAGACCCTTGGAGACAAGTCGGCTGGAGGACGATGTATTGAATCTCGACGCAATTTGGGTGTTCCATCGTCATTAGGAGGCCATGAACGTTACAATTAACCATCAGTTTTGCGTCGGATTCGAAAATCTAGACTCACAGGAGAACGACCATAAGGTGCCCGAGGCAGCAATAGACCCTCGGAGACAAGTCGGCTGGAGGACGATGTATTGAATCTCGACGCAATTTGAGTGTTCCATCGTCATTAGGAACCAATGAAAGTTACAATTAACTATCATTTAAGCGTCGGATTCGAAAATCTATACTCACAGGAGGACGACCAAAAGGCGCCCGAAGCAACAATACACCCTTGGAGGCAAGTCGGTTGGAGGACGACGTATTGGATCTCGACGCAATTTGAGTGTTCCATCGACATTAGGAGGCCCTGAACGTTACAATTAACTATCAGTTTTGCTACGGATTCGAAAATCTAGACTTACAGGAGACGGACCATAAGGTGCCCGAGGCAGCAGTAAACCCTTGGAGACAAGTCGGCTGAAGGACAATGTATTGAATCCCGACGCAATTTTAATGTGTTCCATCGTCATTAGGAGGTCCTGAACGTTACAATTAACTATCAGTTTTGCGTCGGATTCGACAATCTACACTCACAGGGGTATGACAATAAGGTGACCGTGGCAGCAATAGACCATTGGAGACAAGTCGGCTGGAGGACGCAATTTGAGTGCTCCATCGTCATTAGGAAGTCCTGAACGTTACAATTTACTATCTGTTTTGCGCCGGATTCGAAAATCTAGACTCACAGGAGACGGACCATATGATGCCCGAGGCAGCAATATCCCCTTGGAGACAAGTCGGATGGAGGACGATGTATTGAATCTCGACGCTATTTGAGTGTTCCATCGTCATTAGGAGGCCCTGAACGTTACAATTAACTATCAGTTTTTCGTCGGATTCCATAATCTAGACTCACAGTACAACGACCAAAAGGCGCCCGAAGCAACAACAGACCCTTGGAAACAATCGGCTGGAGGACGATGTATTGAATCTCGACGCCATTTTAGTGTTCCATGGTCATTAGGAGGCCCTGATCGTTACAATTAACTATCAGGTTTGCGTCGGATTCGAAAATCTAGACTCACAGGAGACGGGCCATATGGTGCCCGAGGCAGCAATATCCCCCTGGAGACAATTCGGCAAGAGGAAGATGTATTGAATCTCGACGCAATTTGAGTGTTCCAT
Source organism: Schistocerca serialis cubense (assembly GCF_023864345.2). Classification (NCBI taxonomy): domain Eukaryota; kingdom Metazoa; phylum Arthropoda; class Insecta; order Orthoptera; family Acrididae; genus Schistocerca; species Schistocerca serialis. The sequence continues at coordinate 60,206,364 of NW_026047583.1, forward strand.
CGTCATTTGGAGCCCATGAACTTTACAATTAACCATCTGTTTTTCGCCGGATTCGAAAATCAAGTCTCACAGGAGACGTACCATATGGTTCCCGAGGCAGCAATATTCCCTTGGAGACACGTCGTCTGGAGGGAGATGTATTGAATCTCGAAGCAATTTGAGTGTTCCATCTTCATTAGGAGGACTTGAACGTTACAATTAACTATCAATTTTGCGTCGGATTCGATAATCTAGACTCCAAGTATAACGATCAAAAGGCGCCCGAGGCAACAATAGAACCTTGGACACAAGTCGGCTGGATGACGATGTATTGAATCTTGACACAATTTGAGTGTTCCATCGTCATTAATAGGCCCTGAACGTAAATACCTATGAGTTATGCGTCGCATTCGAAAATCTAGACTCACAGGAGAACGACCACAAGGTGCCCGAGGCAGCAATAGACCCTTGGAGAAAAGTCGGCTGGAGGCCGAAGTATTGAATCTCGACGCAATATGAGTGTTCCATTGTCATCAGGAGGCCCTGATCGTTACAATTAACTATCAGTTTTGCGTCGGATTCGATAATCTAGACTCACAGGAGTACGACCATGAGGTGCCCGAGGCAGGAATAGAACCTTGGAGACAAGTCGGCTGGTCGACGATGTATTGAATCTCGACGCAATGTGAGTGTACCATCGTCATTAGGATGCCCTGAACGTTAAAATTAATTATCAGTTTTGCGTCGGACTCGAAAATCTAGACTCACAGGAGAACGACAATAGATGCCCGAGGCAGCAATTTTCCCTAGGAGACAAGTCGGCTGAAGGACGATGTGTTGAATCTCGACGCAATTTGAGTGTTCCATCGTCATTAGGAGGCCATGAACGTTACAATTAAACATCAGTTTTGCTTCGGATTCGAATGTCTAAACTCACAGGAGAACGACCATAAGGTGAACGAGGCAGCAATATCCCCTTGGAGACAAGTCGTCTGGAGGACGATGTATTGAACCTCGACGCAATTGGAGTGTTCCATCGTCAAAAGGAGGCTTTGAATGTGACAATTAACTATCAGTTTTGCGTCGTATTCGAATATCTAGACTCACAGGAGAACGACTATAAGGTGCCCGAGGCAGCAATATCCCCTTGGAGACAAGTCGGCTGGAGGCCGAAGTATTGAATCTCGACGCAATTTGAGTGTTCCATCGTCATTAGGAGGCCCTGATCGTTAAAAGTAACTATCAGTTTTGCGTCGGATTCGAAAATCTAGTCTCACAGGAGACGGACCATATGGTGCCCGAGGCAGCAATATCCCCCTGGAGACAATTCGGCTAGAGGGCGATGTATTGTATCTCGACGCAATTTGAGTGTTCCATCGTCATTAGGTGGCCATGAATGTTACAATTAACCATCTGTTTTGCGTCGGAATCGAAAATCAAGACTCACAGGAAACGGACCATATGGTGCCCGAGGCAGCAATATTGCCTTGGAGACAAGTCGGCTGGAGGTCGATGAATTGAATCTCGACGCAATTTGAGTTTTCCATCGTCATTGGGAGGCCTTGAACGTTACAATTAAGTATCAGTTTTGCGTCGGATTCGAAAATCTAGTCTCACAGGAGAACGACCACAAGGTGCCCGAGGCAGCAATAGACCCTTGGAGAAAAGTCGGCTGGAGGCCGAAGTATTGAATCTCGACGCAATATGAGTGTTCCATCGTCATTAGGAGGCCCTGATCGTTACAATTAACTATTAGTTTTGCGTCGGATTAGATAATATAGACTCACAGGAGAACGACCATGAGGTGCCCGAGGCAGCAATAGAACCTTGGAGACAAGCCGACTGAAGGCCGATGTATTGAATCTCGACGCAATTTGAGTGTTCCATAGTCATTAGGAGGCCCTGATCGTTACAATTAACTATCAGTTTTGCGTCGGATTCGAATATCTAGACTCACAATAGAACGACCATAAGGTGCCCGAGGCAGCAATAACCCCTTGGAGACAAGTCGTCTGGAGGACGATGCATTGAATCTCGACGCAATTGGAGTGTTCCATCGTCATAAGGACGCTTTGAACGTTACAATTAACTATCAGTTTTGCGTCGTATTCGAATATCTAGACCCTCAGGAGAACGACTATAAGGTGCCCGAGGCAGCAATATCCCCTTGGAGACTAGTCGGCTGGAGGACGGTGTGTTGAATCTTGAAGCAATTTGAGTGTTCCACCGTCATTAGGAGGCTCTGATCGTAATTAACTATCAGTTATGCGTCGGATTCGAAAATACCACAAGGTGCCCGAGGCAGCAATAGACCCTTGGAGAAAAGTCGGCTGGAGGCCGAAGTATTGAATCTCGACGCAATTTGAGTGTTCCATCGTCATTAGGAGGCCCTGATCGTTACAATTAACTATCAGTTTTGCGTCGGAATCGAAAATCTAGACTCACAGGAGACGGAACATATGGTGCCCGAGGCAGCAATATCCCCCTGGAGACAATTCGGCTGGAGGACGATGTATTGAATCTCGAAGCAATTTGTGTGTTCCATCGGCATTGGGAGGCCCTGAACGTTACAATTAACAATCAGTTTCGCGTCAGATTCGAAAATCTAGACTCACAGGCAAAATACCATAAGGTGCCCGAGACAGCGATATCCCCTTGGAGACAAGTCGGCTGGAGGACGATGTATTGAATCTCGACGCAATTTGAGTGTTCCATCGTCATTAGGAGGCCATGAACGTTACAATTAACAATCTGTTTTGCGTCGGATTCGACTCACAGGAGACGGACCATATGGTGCCCGAGGCAGCAATATTGCCTTGGAGACAAGTCGGCTGGAGGAAGATGTATTGAATCTCGAAGCAATTTGAGTGTTCCATCGTCATTAGGAGGACTTGAACGTTTAAATTAACTATCAGTTTCGCCTCGGATACGAAAATCTAGACTCACAGGAGACGGACCATATGGTGCCCGAGGCAGCAATATCCCCTTGGAGACATGTCTGCTGGAGGACGATGTATTGAATCTCGACGCAATTTGAGAGTTCTATCGTCATTAGGAGGACCTGAACGTTTAAATTAACTATCAGTTTCGCTTCGGATATGAATATCTAGACTAACAGGAGACTGACCATATGGTGCCCGAGGCAGCAATATCCCCTTGGAGACAAGTCGGCTGGAGGCCAATGTATTGAATCTCGTCGCAATTTGAGTGTTACATCGTCATTAGGAGGCCCTGAAAGTTACAATTAACTATCAGTTTTGCGTCGGACTCGAGAATCTAGAGTCACAGGAGAACGACCATAAGGTCCTCGAGGCAGCAATAGACCCTTGGAGACAAGTCGGCTGAAGGACGATGGATTGAATCTCGACGCAATTTGAGTGTTCCATCGTCATTAGGAGGCCCTGAACGTTACAATTAACTATCAGTTTCGCTTCGGATATGAATATCTAGACTAACAGGAGACTGACCATATGGTGCCCGAGGCAGCAATATCCCCTTGGAGACAAGTCGGCTGGAGGCCAATGTATTGAATCTCGTCGCAATTTGAGTGTTACATCGTCATTAGGAGGCCCTGAAAGTTACAATTAACTATCAGTTTTGCGTCGGATTCGATAATCTAGACCCACAGGATAACGACCAAAAGGCGCCCGAGGCAACAATAGACCCTTGGAGACAAGTCGGCTGGAGGACTATGTATTGAATTACGAAGGAATTTGAGCGTTGCATCGTCATTAGAAGGCCCTGAACGTTACAATTAACTATCAGTTTTGAGTCGGATTCGAAAATCTGGACTCACAGGAGAACGACCATAAGGTGCCCGAGACAGCAATAGACCCTTGGAGACAAGTCGTCTGAAGGACGATGTATTGAGTCTCGACGCAATTTCAGTGTTCCATCGTCATTAGGGGGCCCTGAACGTAAATACCTATCAGTTATGCGTCGGATTCGAAAATCTAGACTCACAGGAGAACGACCACAAGGTGCCCGAGGCAGCAATGAACCCTTGGAGAAAAGTCGGCTGGAGGCCGAAGTATTGAATCTCGACGCAATATGAGAGTTCCATAGTCATTAGGAGGCCATGAACGTTACAATTAACCATCAGATTTGCGTCGGATTCGAATATCTAGACTCACAGGAGAACGACCATAAGGTGCCCGTGGCAGCAATATCCCCTTGGAAACAAGTCGGCTGGAGGACGATGTATTGAATCTCAACGCAATTTGAGTGTTCCATCGTCATTAGGAGGCCATGAACTTTACAATTAACCATCTGTTTTGCGTCGGATTCGAAAATCAAGACTCACAGGAGACGGACCATATGGTTCCCGAGGCAGCAATATTCCCTTGGAGACATGTCGTCTGGAGGAAGATGTATTGAATCTCGAAGCAATTTGAGTGTTCCACCATCATTAGGAGGACTTGAACGTTACAATTAACTATCAGTTTTGCGTCGGATTCGAAAATCTAGAGTCACAGGAGAACGACCATATAATGCCCGAGGCAGCAATAGACCCTTGGAGACAAGTCGGCTGAAGGACAATATACTGAATCACGACGCAATTTGAGTGTTCCATCGTCATTAGGAGGCCCTGACGTTACAATTAACTATCTGTTTTGCGTCGGATTCGACAAACTAGACTCATAGGAGAACGACAAAAATGTGCCCGAGGCAGCAATACACCCTTGAAGACAAGTCTTCTGGAGTACGATGTGTTGTATCTCGACGCAATTTGAGGGTTCCATCGTCATTGGGAGGCCCTGACATTACAATTAACTATCTGTTTTGCGTCGGAATCGACAAACTAGACTCACAGGAGAACGACAAGAATGTGCCCGAGGCAGCAATAGACCCTTGGAGACAAGTCGGCTGGAGTACGATGTGTTGTATCTCGACGCAATTTGAGTGTTCCATCGTCATTAGGAGGCACTGAACGTTACAATTAACTGTCAGTTTTGCGTCGGATTCCATAATCTAAACTCACAGGATAACGACCATATGGTGCCCGAGGCAGCAATATCCCCTTGGAGACAAGTCGGCTGGAGGACGATGTATTGAATCTCGACGCAATCTGAGAGTTCCATCGCCATTAGGAGGAACCGAACGTTTTAATTAACTAACAGTTTTGCGTCGGACTCGCGAATCTAGAGTCACAGGAGAACGACCATAAGGTGCTCGAGGCAGCAATAGACCCTTGGAGACAAGTAGGCTGAAGGACGATGTATTGAATATCGACGCAGTTTGAGTGTTCCATCGTCATTAGGAGGCCCTGATCGTTACAATTAACTATCAATTTTGCGTCGGATTCGATAATCTAGACCCAAAGTATAACGATCAGAAGGCGCCCGAGGCAACAATAGACCCTTGGAGACATGTCGGCTGAAGGACGAAGTATTGAATCTCGACGCAATTTGAGTGTTCCATCGTCATTAGGAGACCCTGAACGTTACAATTAATTATCAGTTTCGCTTCGGATACGAAAATCTAGACTAACAGGAGACTGACCATATGGTGCTCGAGGCAGCAATATCCCCTTGGAGACAAGTCGGCTGGAGGACGATGTATTGAATCTCGAAGCAATTTGAGTGTTCCATCGTCATTAGGAGGCCCTGAACGTTTTAATTAACTAACAGTTTTGCGTCGGACTCGAGAATCTAGAGTCACAGGAGAACGACCATAAGGTGCTCGAGGCAGCAATAGACCCTTGGAGACGAGTCGGCTGAAGGACGATGTATTAAATCTCGACGCAATTTGAGTGTTCCATCGTGATTAGGAGGCCCTGAACGTTACAATAAACTATCAGTTTTGCGTCGGACTCGAAAATCTAGACTCACAGGAGAACGACAATAGGTGCCCGAGACAGCAATAGACCCTCGGAGACAAGTCGGCTGGAGGACGATGTATTGAATCGCGACGCAATTTGAATGTTCCATCGTCATTCGTAGGCCCTAAACGTTACAATTAAATATCAGTTATGCGTCGGATCCGATAATCCAGACTCACAGGAGAACGACCATGAGGTGCCCGAGTCTGCAATAGAACGTTGAAGACATGTCGGCTGGACGACGATGTATTGAATCTCGACGCAATTTGAGTGTTCCATCGTCATTAGGAGGTCCTGAACGTTACAATTAACTATCAGTTTCGCGTCGGATACGAAAATCTAGACTCACAGGAGACGGACCATATGGTTCCCGAGGCAGCAATATTCCCTTGGAGACATGTCGTCTGGAGGAAGATGTATTGAATCTCGACGCAATTTGAGTGTCCCATCGTCATTAGGAGGTCCTGAACGTTACAATTAACTATCAGTTTCGTGTCGGATACGAAAATCTAGACTCACAGGAGTGCCCGTGGCAGCAATATCCCCTTGGAGACAAGTCGGCTGGAGGGCGATGTATTGAATCTCGACGCAATTTGAGTGTTCCATCGTCATTAGGAGGCCATGAACTTTACAATTAACTATCAGTTTTGTGTCGGATTCGAATTTCTAGAGTTACAGGAGAACGACCATAAGGTGCCCGAGGCAGCAATATCCCCTTGGAGACAAGTCGGCTGGAGGACGATGTATTGAATCTCGACGCAATTTGAGTGTTCCATCGTCATTAGGAGGCCATGAACTTTACAATTAACCATCTGTTTTGCGTCGGATTCGAAAATCTAGACTCACAGGAGAACGACAATAAGGTGCTCGAGGCAGCAATATCCCCTTGGAGACAAGTCGGCTGGAGGACGATGTATTGAATCATGACGCAATTAGAGTGTTCCATCGTCATTTGGAGGCCCTAAACGATACAATTAAATATCAGTTATGCGTCGGATTCGATAATCCAGACTCACAGGAGAACGACCATGAGGTGCCCGAGTCAGCAATAGAACGTTGGAGACATGTCGGCTGGACGACGATGTAAAGAATCTCGACGCAATTTGAGTGTTCCATCGTCATTAGGAGGTCCTGAACGCTACAATTAACTATCAGTTTCGCGTCGGATACGAAAATCTAGACTCACAGGAGACAGACCATATGGTTCCCGAGGCAGCAATATTCCCTTGGAGACATGTCGTCTGGAGGAAGATGTATTGAATCTCGAAGCAATTTGAGTGTTCCGTCATCATTAGGAGGACTTGAACGTTACAATTAACTATCAGTTTTGCATCGGATTCGAAAATCTAGAGTCACAGGAGAACGACCATAAGGTGCCCGAGGCAGCAGTAGACCCTTGGAGACAAGTCGCCTGAAGGACAATATATTGAATCTCGAGGCAATTTGAGTGTTCCATCGTCATTAGGAGGCCCTGACGTTACAATTAACTATCTGTTTTGCGTCGGATTCGACAAACTAGACTCACAGGAGAACGACAAATATGTGCCCGAGGCAGCAATAGATCCTTGGAGACAAGTCGGCTGGAGGACGATGAATTGTATCTCGACGAAATTTGAGTGTTCCATCGTCATTAGGAGGCCCTGAACGTTACAATTAACTATCAGTTTTGCGTCGCACTCGAAAATCTAGACTCTCAGGAGAACGACAATAGGTGCCCAAGGCAGTAATAGACCCTCGGAGACAAGTCGGCTGGAGGACGATGTATTGAATCGCGACGCAATTTGAATGTTCCATCGTCATTCGTAGGCCCAAACGTTACAATTAAGTATCAGTTTTGCGTCGGATTCGATAATCTAGACTCACAGGAGAACGACCATGAGGTGCCCGAGTCTGCAATAGAACCTTGGAGACAAGTCGGCTGGACGACGATGTATTAAATCTCGACGCAATTTGAGTGTTCCATCGTCATTAGGAGGTCCTGAACGTTACAATTAACTATCAGTTTCGTGTCGGATACGAAAATCTAGACTCACAGGAGTGCCCGTGGCAGCAATATCCCCTTGGAGACAAGTCGGCTGGAGGACGATGTATTGAATCAAGACGCGATCTGAGTGTTCCATCGTCATTAGGAGGCCATGAACTTTACAATTAACTATCAGTTTTGTGTCGGATTCGAATTTCTAGAGTCACAGGAGAACGACCATAAGGTACCCGAGGCAGCAATATCCCCTTGGAGACAAGTCGGCTGGAGGACGATGTATTGAATCTCGACGCAATTTGAGTGTTCCATCGTCATTAGGAGGCCATGAACTTTACAATTAACCATCTGTTTTGCGTCGGATTCGAAAATCAAGTTTCACAGGAGACGGACCATATGGTTCCCGAGGCAGCAATAGACCCTTGGAGACAAGTCGGCTGAAGGACAATATATTGAATCACGACGCAATTTGAGTGTTGCATCGTCATTAGGAGGCCCTGACGTTACAAATAACTATCTGTTTTGCGTCGGATTCGACAAACTAGACTCACAGGAGAACGACAAAAATGTGCCCAAGGCAGCAATAGACCCTTGGAGACAAGTCGGCTGGAGTACGATGTGTTGTATCTCGACGCAGTTTGAGTGTTCCATCGTCATTAGGAGGCACTGTACGTTACAATTAACTGTTAGTTTTGCGTCGGATTCCATAATCTAAACTCACAGGATAACGAGCATATGGTGCCCAAGGCAGCAATATCCCCTTGGAGACAAGTCGGCTGGAGGACGATGTATTGAATCTCGACGCAATCTGAGACTTCCATCGTCATTAGGAGGACCTGAACGTTTTAATTAACTAACAGTTTTGCGTCGGACTCGCGAATCTAAGAGTCACAGGAGAACGACCATAAGGTGCTCGAGGCAGCAATAGACCCTTGGAGACAAGTAGGCTGAAGGACGATGTATTGAATCTTGACGCAATTTGAGTGTTCCATCGTCATTAGGAGGCCCTGATCGTTACAATTAACTATCAATTTTGCGTCGGATTCGATAATCTAGACTCAAAGTATAACGATCAGAAGGCGCCCGAGGCAACAATAGACCCTTGGAGACATGTCGGCTGAAGGACGAAGTATTGAATCTCGACGCAATTTGAGTGTTCCATCGTCATTAGGAGACCCTGAACGTAACAATTAACCATCAGTATTGCGTCGGATTCCATAATCTAGATTCACAGGAGAACGACAATAGGTGCCCGAGGCAGCAATAGACCCTCGGAGACAAGTCGGCTGGAGGACGATTTATTGAATCGCGACGCAATTTGAATGTTCCATCGTCATTCGTGGGCCCTAAACGGTACAATTAAGTATCAGTTATGCGTCGGATTCGATAATCTAGACTCACAGGAGAACGACCATGAGGTGCCAGAGACAGCAATAGAACCTTGGAGACAAGTCGGCTGGACGACGATGTATTGAATCTCGACGCAATTTGAGTGTTCCATCGTCATTAGGAGGCCCTGAACGTTACAATTAACTATCAATTTGGCGTCGGATTCGATAATCTAGACTCACAGGAGACGGACCATATGGTGCCCGAGGCAGCAATATCCCCTTGGAGACAAGTCGGCTGGAGGACGATGTATTGAATCTCGACGCAATTTGAGTGTTCCATCGTCATTAGGAGGCCCTGAACGTTACAATAAACTATCAGTTTTGCGTCGGACTCGAAAATCTAGACTCACAGGAGAACAACAATAGGTGCCCGAGGCAGCAATAGACCCTCGGAGACAAGTCGGCTGGAGGACGATGTATTGAATCGCGACGCAATTTGAATGTTCCATCGTCATTCGTAGGCCCCAAACGTTACAATTAAGTATCAGTTATGCGTCGGATTCGATAATCCAGACTCACAGGAGAACGACCATGAGGATGCCCGAGTCAGCAATAGAACGTTGGAGACATGTCGGCTGGACGACGATGTATTGAATCTCGAGGCAATTTGAGTGTTCCATCGTCATTAGGAGGCCCTGACGTTACAATTAACTATCTGTTTTGCGTCGGATTCGCCAAACTAGACTCACAGGAGAACGACAAAAATGTGCCCGAGGCAGCAATAGATCCTTGGAGACAAGTCGGCTGGAGTACGATGTATTGGATCCCGACGCAATTTGAGTGTTCCATCGTCATTAGGAGGCCCTGAACGTTACAATTAACTATCAGTTTCGCGTCGGATTCGATAATCTAGACTCAAGGTATAACGATCAGAAGGCGCCCGATGCAACAATAGACCCTTGGAGACCAGTCGCCTGAAGGACGATGTATTGAATCTCGACGGAATTTGAGTGTTCCATCGTCATTAGGTGACCCTGAACGTTACAATTAACTATGAGTTTCGCTTCGGATACGAAAATCTAGACTAACAGGAGACTGACAATATCATGCCCGAGGCAGCAATATTGCCTTGGAGACAAGTCGGCTGGAGGAAGATGTATTGAATCTCGAAGCAATTTGAGTGTTCCATCGTCATTAGGAGGACTTGAACGTTACAATTAACTATCAGTTTTGCGTCGGATTAGAAAATCTATAGTCACAGGAGAACGACCATAAGGTGCCCGAGGCAGCAATAGACCCTTGGAGACAAGTCGGCTGAAGGACAATGTATTGAATCTCGACGCAGTTTGAGTGTTCCATCGTCATTAGGAGGCCCTGACGTTACAATTAACTATCACTTTGGCGTCGGATTCGACAATCTAGACTCACAGGAGAACGACAGTAAGGTGCCCGAATCAGCAATAGACCCTTGGAGACAAGTCGGCTGGAGTGCGATGTATTGTATCTCGACGCAATTTGAGTGTTCCATCGTCATTAGGAGGCCCTGATCGTTACAATTAACTATCAGTTTTGCGTCGGATTCCATAATCTAAACTCACAGGATAACGACAATAAAGTGCCCGAGGCAGCAATAGACACTTGGAGACATGTCTGCTGGATTACGATGTATTGAATCTCGACGCAATTTGAGAGTTCCATCGTCATTAGGAGGACCTGAACGTTAAAATTAAATATCAGTTTTGCGTCGGACTCGAGAATCTAGAGTCACAGGAGAACGACCATAAGGTGCTCGAGGCAGAAATAGACCCTTGGAGACAAGTCTTCTGAAGGACGACGTATTGAATCTCGACGCAATTTGAGTGTTCCATCGTCATTAGGAGGCCTTGAACGTTACAATTAACTATCAGTTTTGCGTCGGATTCGAAAATCTAGACTCACAGGAGAACGACCATAAGGTGCCCGAGGCAGCAATAACCCCATGGAGACAAGTCGGCTGCAGGACGATGTATTGAATCCTAACGCAAATTGAGTGTTCCATCGTCATTAGGAGGCCCTGAACGTAATTAACTATCAGTTATGGGTCGGATTCGAAAATCTAGACTCACAGGAGAACGACCACAAGGTTCCTGAGGCAGCAATAGACCCTTGGAGACAAGTCGGCTGGAGGCCGATGTATTGCATCTCGACGAAATTTGAGTGTTCCATCGTCATTAGGAATCCCTGATCTTTACAATTAACCATCTGTTTTGCGTCGGATTCGAAAATCTAGAGTCACAGGAGAACGACCATAAGGTGCCCGAGGCAGCAATATCCCCTTGGAGACAAGTAGGCTATAGGATGATGTATTCAATCTGAATGCAATTTGAGTGTTCCATCGTCATTAGGAGGCCATGAACGTTACAATTAACCATCAGTTTTGCGTCGGATCCGAAAATCGAGACACACAGGAGAACGACCATAAGGTGCCCGAGGCAGCAATATGCCCTTGGAGACGAGTCGGCGGTAGGACGATGTGTTGAACCTCGACGCATTTTGAGTGTTCCATCGTCATTAGGAGGCCTTCAACGTTACAATTAACTATCAGTTTTGCGTCGGATTCAAAAATCTAGACTCACAGGAGAACGACCATAAGGTGCCCGAGGCAGCAATATCCCCTTGGAGACAAGTCGGCGTGGACGACGATGTATTGAATCCTTCACGCTATTTGAGTAATTCATCGTCATTAGGAGGCCCTGTACGTAATTAACTATCAGTTATGCGTCGGATTCGAAAATCTAGACTCACAGGATAACGACCAAAATGTGCCCGAGGCAGCAATAGACACTTGGAGACAAGTCGGCTGGAGGACGATGTATTCTATCCCGACGCAATTTGAGTGTTCCATCGTCATTAGGAGGCCCTGAACGTTACAATTAACTATCAGTTTCGCGTCGGATACGAAAATCTAGACTCACAGGAGTTGGACCATATGGAGCCCGAGGCAGCAATATCCCCATGGAGACAAGTCGGCTGGAGGACGATGTATTGAATCTTAACGCAATTTGAGTGTTCCATCGTCATTAGGAGGCCCTGAACGTAATTAACTATCAGTTATGCGTCGGATTCGAAAATCTAGACTCACAGGAGAACGACCATGAGGTGCCCGAGGCAGCAATAGACCCTTGGAGACAAGTCGGCTGGACGACGATGTATTGAATCTCGACGCAATGTGAGTGTTCCATCGTCATTAGGAGACCCTGAACGTTACAGTTAACTATCAGTTTCGCTTCGGATACGAAAATCTAGACTAACAGGAGACTGACCATATGGTGCCCGAGGCAGCAATATAGCCTTGGAGACAAGTCGGCTGGAGGAAGATGTATTGAATCTCGAAGCAACAATGAGTGTTCCATCGTCATTAGGAGGACTTGAACGTTACAATTAACTATCAGTTTTGCGTCGGATTCGAAAATCTAGAGTCACAGGAGAACGACCATAAGGTGCCCGAGGCAGCAATAGACCCTTGGGGACAAGTCGGCTGAAGGACAATGTATTGAATCTCGACGCAATTTGAGTGTTCCATCGTCATTAGGAGGCCCTGACGTTACAATTAACTATCAGTTTGGCGTCGAATTCGTCAAACTAGACTCACAGGAGAACGTCAATAAGGTGCCCGAGGCAGCAATAGACCCTTGGAGACAAGTCGGCTGGAGGACGATGTATTGTATCTCGACGCAATGTGAGTGTTCCATCGTCATTAGGAGGCCCTGAACGTTACAATTATCTATCAGTTTTGCGTCGGATTCCATAATCTAAACTCAGAGGATAACGACCATAAAGTGCCCGAGGCAGCAATAGACACTTGGAGACAAGTCGGCTGGAGGACGATGTATTGAATCTTTACGCAATTTGAGTGTTGCATCGTCATTAGGAGGCCCTGAACGTTACAATTAACTATCAGTTTCGCGTCGGGTACGAAAATCTAGACTCACAGGAGACGGACCATATGGGGCCCGAGGCAGCAATATCCCCTTGGAGACATGTCGGCTTGAGGACGATGTATTGAATCTCGACGCAATTTGAGAGTTCCATCGTCATTAGGAAGACCTGAACGTTTAAATTATCTATCAGTTTTGCGTCGGTCTCGAGAATCTAGAGTCACAGGAGAACGACCATAAGGTGCTCGAGGCAGCAATAGACCCTTGGAGACAAGTCGGCTGAAGGACGACGTATTGAATCTCGACGCAATTTGAGTGTTCCATCGTCATTAGGAGGCCCTGAACGTTACAATTAACTATCAGTTTCGCTTCGGATATAAAAATCTAGACTAACTGGAAACTGACCATATGGTGATCGAGGCAGCAATATCCCCTTGGAGACAAGTCGGCTGGAGAGCGATATATTGAATCTCGTTGCATTTTGAGTGTTCCATCGTCATTAGGAGGCCTTGAACGTTACAATTAACTATCAGTTTTGCGTCGGATTCGAAAATCTAGACTCACAGGAGAACGACCGTAAGGTGCCCGAGGCAGCAATATCCCCATGGAGACAAGTCGGCTGGAGGACGATGTATTGAATCTTAACGCAATTTGAGTGTTCCATCGTCATTAGGAGGCCCTGAACGTAATTAACTATCAGTTATGCGTCGCATTCGAAAATCTAGACTCACAGGAGAACGACCATGTGCAGCCCGAGGCAGCAATAGACCCTTCGAGACAAGTCGGCTGGACGACGATGTATTGAATCTCGACGCAATGTGTTCCATCGTCATTAGGAGGCCCTGAACGTTACAAATAACTATCAGTTTTGCGTCGGACTCGAAAATCTAGACTCACAGGAGAACGACCATAATGTGCCCGTGGCAGCAATATCCCCTTGGAGACAAGTCGGCTGGAGGACGGTGTATTGAATCTCGACGCAATTTGAGAGTTCCATCGTCATTAGGAGGCGCTGAACGTTACAAATAATTATCAGTTTTGCGTCGGATTCAAAAATCTAGAGTCACAGAAGAACGACCATAAGGTGCCCGAGGCAGCAATATCCCCTTGGAGACAAGTAGGCTATAGGACGATGTACTCAATCTCGATGCAATTTGAGTGTTCCATCGTCATTAGGAGGCCATGAACGTTGCAATTAACCATCAGTTTTGCGTCGGATCCGAAAATCGAGACACACAGGAGAACGATCATAAGGTGCCCGAGGCAGCAATATGCCCTTGGAGACGAGTCGGCTGGAAGACGATGTATTGAACCTCGACGCAATTTGCGTGTTCCATCTTCATCAGGAGGCCTTGAACGTTACAATTAACTACCAGTTTTGCGTCGGATTCGAAAATCTAGACTCACAGGAGAACGACCATAAGGTGCCCGAGGCAGCAATATCCCCTTGGAGACAAGTCGGCTGGACGACGATGTATTGAATCTTGACGCAATTTGAGTGTTCCATCGTCATTAGGAGGCCCTGATCGTTACAATTAACTATCAGTTTTGCTACGGATTCGAAAGTCTAGGCTCACAGGAGACGGAACATAAGGTGCCCGAGGCAGCAGTAGACCCTTGGAGACAAGTCGGCTGATGGACAATGTACTGAATCGCGGGGCAATTTGAGTGTTCCATCGTCATTAGGAGGCCCTGAACGTTACAATTGACTATCAGTTTTGCGTCGGATTCGAAAATGTAGACTCAGAGGAGAACGATCTTAAGGTGCCCGAGGCAGCAATAGATCCTTGGAGACAAGTCAGCTGGAGGACGATATATTGAATCTCGACGCAATTTGATTGTTCCATCGTCAGTAGGAGGCCCTGAACGTTACAATTAACGATCAGTATCGCGTCGGATTCAAAAATCTAGACTCACAGGAGCCGGATTGTATGGTGCCCGAGGCAGCAAAATCCCCTTGGAGACAAGTCGGCTGGAGGACGATGTATTGAATCTCGACGCAATTTGAGTGTTCCATCGTCATTAGGAAGCCCTTAACGGTACAATTAACTATCAGTTATGTGTCGGATTCGAAAATCTTGACTCACAGAAGTACGACCAAAAGACGCCCGAAGCAACAATAGACCCTTGGAGACAAGTCGGTTGCAGGACGATGAATTGAATCGCGACGCAATTTGAATGTTCCATCGTCATTCGTAGGCCCTGAACGTTGGAATTAAGTATCAGTTTGGCGTCGGATTCGAAAATCTAGACTCACAGGAGAACGACCACAAGGTTCCTGAGGCAGCAATAGACCCTTGGAGACAAGTCGGCTGGAGGCCGATGTATTGAATCTCGACGCAATTTGAGTGGTCCATCGTCATTAGGATTCCCTGATCTTTACAATTAACTATCAGTTTTGCGTCGGATTCGAAAATCTAGACTCACAGGAGAACGACCATGAGGTGCCCGAGGCACCAATAGACCCTTGGAGACAAGTCGGCTGGACGACGCTGTATTGAATCTCGACGCAATGTGAGTGTTCCATCGTCATTAGGAGGCCCTGAACGTTACAAATAACTATCAGTTTTGCGTCGGACTCGAAAATCTAGAGTCACAGGAGAACGACCATAAGGTGCCCGAAGCAGTAATATTCCCTTGGAGACAAGTAGGCTATAGGACGATGTATTCAATCTCGATGCAATTTGAGTGTTCCATCGTCATTAGGAGGCCATGAACGTTACAATTAACCATCAGTTTTGCGTCGGATCCCAAAATCGAGACACACAAGAGAACGACCGTAAGGTGCCCGAGGCAGCAATATGCCCTTGGAGACGAGTCGGCTGGAAGACGATGTATTGAACCTCGACGCAATTTGAGTGTTCCATCGCCATTAGGAGGCCTTGAACGTTACAATTAACTATCAGTTTTGCGTCGGATTCGAAAATGTAGCCTCAGAGGAGAACGATCTTAAGGTGCCCGAGGCAGCAATAGATCCTTGGAGACAAGTCGGCTGGAGGAAGATGTATTGAATGTCGACGCACTTTGATTGTTCCATCGTCATTAGGAGGCCCTGAACGTGACAATTAACGATCAGTTTCGCGACGGATTCTAAAATCTAGACTCACAGGAGCCGGATTATATGGTGCCCGAGGCAGCAAAATCCCCTTGGAGACAAGTCGGCTGGAGGACGATGTATTAAATCTCGACGCAATTTGAGTGTTCCATCGTCATTAGGAAGCCCTTAGCGGTACAATTGACTATCAGTTTTGCGTCGGATTCGAAAATGTAGACTCAGAGGAGAACGATCTTACGGTGCCCGATGCAGCAATGGATCCTTGGAGACAAGTCGGCTGGCGGACGATGTATTGAATCTCGACGCAATTTGATTGTTTCATCGTCATTCGTAGGCCCTAAACGTTGGAATTGAGTATCAGTTTGGCGTCGGATTCGATAATCTAGACTCACAGGAGAACGATCATGAGGTGCCCGAGGCAGCAGTAGATCCTTGAAGACAAGTCGGCTGGACGACGATGTATTGAATCACGACGCCATGTGAGTGTTCCATCGTCATTAGGAGGCCCTGAACGTTCCAATTAACTATCAGATTCGCTTCGGATACGAAAATCTAGACTAACAGGAGACTGACCATATTGTGCCCGAGGCAGCAATATCCCCTTGGAGACAAGTCGGCTGGAGGACGATGTATTGAATCTTGACGCAATTTGAGTGTTTCATCGTCATTAGGAGGCCCTGAACGTAATAAACTATCAGATATGCGTCGGATTCGAAAATCTAGACCCACCGGAGAACGACCACAATGTTCCTGAGGCAGCAATAGACCCTTGGAGAAAAGTCGGCTGGAGGCCGAAGTATTGAATCTCGACGCAATTTGAGTGTTCCATCGACATTGGGAGTCCCTGAACGTTACAATTAACTATCAGTTTCGCGTCGAATTCGAAAATCTAGACTCACAGGAGAACCACCATAAGGTGCCCGAGACAGCGATAACCCCTTGGAGACAAGTCGGCTGGAGAACGATGTATTGAATCTCGACGCAATTTGAGTGTTCCATCGTCATTAGGAGGACTTGAACGTTACAATTAACTATCAGTTTTGCTACGGATTCGAAAATCTAGACTCACAGGAGGACGACCAAAAGGCACCCGAAGCAACAATAGACCCTTGGAGACAAGTCGGTTGGAGGACGATGAATTGAATAGCGATGCAATTTGAATGTTCCATCGACATTCGTAGGCCCTGAACGTTAGAATTAAGTATCAGTTTTGCGTCGGATTCGATAATCTAGACTCACAGGAGAACGACCATGAGGTGCCCGAGGCAGCAATAGACCCTTGAAGACAAGTCGGCTGGACGACGATGTATTAAATCTCGACGCAATGAGAGTGTTCCGTCGTCATTAGGAGGCCCTGAACGTTACAATTAACTATCAGTTTTGCGTCGGACTCGAAAATCTAGACTCACAGGTGAACGACCATAAGGTGTCCGTATCAGCAATGGACCCTTGGAGACAAGTCGGCTGAAGGACGATGTATTGAATCTCGACGCGATTTGAGTGTTCCATCGTCATTAGGAGGCCCTGAATGTTACAATTAACTATCAGTTTCTCGTCGGATACGAAAATCTACACTCACAGGAGACGTACCATATGGTGCCCGAGGCAGCATTATCCCCTTGGAGACAAGTCGGCTGGAAGACGATGTATCGAATCTCGACGCAAATTGAGTGTTCCATCGTCATTAGGAGGCCCTGAACGTTACAATTAACTATCAGTTTTGCGTCGGATTCCATAATCTAAACTCACAGGATAACGACCATAAGGTGCCCGAGGCAGCAATAAACACTTGGAGGCAAGTCGCCTGCAGGACGATGTGTTGAATCTCGACGCAATTTGAGTGTTCCATCGTCATTAGGAGGCCCTGAACGTTACAATTAACTATCAGTTTCGCTTCGGATACGAAAATCTAGAGTAACAAGAGACTGACAATATGGTGCCCGAGGCAGCAATATCCCCTTGGAGACAAGTCGGCTGAAGGACGATGTATTGAATCTCGACGCGATTTGAGTGTTCCATCGTCATTAGGAGGCCCTGAATGTTACAATTAACTATCAGTTTCGCGTCGGATACGAAAATCTAGACTCACAGGAGACGGACCATATGGTGCCCGAGGCAGCATTGTCCCCTTGGAGACAAGTCGGCTGGAACCTGATGTATTGAATCTCGACGCAATTTGAGTGTTCCACCGTCATCAGGAGGCCATGAACGTTACAATTAAACATCTGTTTTGCGTCGGATTCGAAAATCAAGACACACAGGAGCACGTGGAAAAGGCGCCCGATACAACAATAGACCCTTGGAGGCAAGTCGGTTGTAGGACGATGTATTGAATCGCGACGCAGTTCGAATGTTCCATCGTCATTCGTAGGCCCTAAACGTTTCAATTAAGTATCAGTTTTGCGTCGGATTCGATAATCTAGACTCACAGGAGAACGACCATGAGGTGCCCGAGGCAGCAAGAGACCCTTGAAGACAAGTCGGCTTGCAACGATGTATTTAATCTTGACGCAATGTAGTGTTCCATCGTCATTAGGAGGCCCTGAACGTTACAATTAACTATCAGATTTGCGTCGGACTCGAAAATCTAGACTCACAGGAGAACGACCACACGGTGAACGTGGCAGCAATAGACCCTTGGAGACAAGTCGGCTGAAGGACGATGTATTGAATCTCGACGCAATTTGAGTGTTCCATCGTCATTAGGAGGCCCTGAACGTTACAATTAACCATCTGTTTTGCGTCGGATTCGAAAATCAAGACTCACAGGAGACGGACCATATGGTGCCCGAGGCAGCAATATCCCCTTGGAGACAAGTCGGCTGAAGGACGATGTATTGAATCTCGTCGCAATTTGCGTGTTCCATCGTCATTAGGAGGCCATGAACCAAGACAAGTCGGCTGGACGACGATGTATTGAATCTCGACACAATGTGTGTTCCATCGTCATTAGGAGGCCCTGAACGTTACAATTAACTATCAGATTTGCGTCGGATTCGAAAATCTAGAGTCACAGGAGAACGACCATAAGGTGCCAGAGGCAGCAATAGGCCCTTGGAGACAAGTCGGCTGAAGGACGATGTATTGAATCTCGACGCAATTTGAGTGTTCCATCGTCATTAGGAGGCCCTAAACGTTACAATTAACTATCAGTTTCGCTTCGGATACGACAATCTAGACTATCAGGAGACTGACCATATGGCGCCCGAGGCAGCAATATCCCCTTGGAGACAAGTCGGCTGGAGGCTGATGTATTGAATCTCATCACAATTTGAGTGTTCCATCGTCATTAGGAGGCCCTGAAAGTTACAATTAACTATCAGTTTTGCGTCGGATTCGAGAATCTAGATTCACAGGATTACGACCAACAGGCGCCGGAGGCAACAGTAGACCCTTGGAGACAAATCGGCTGGAGGACTATGTATTGAATTGCGACGGAATTTGAGCGTTCCATCGTCATTAGAAGGCCCTGAACGATACAATTAACTGTCAGTTTTGCGTCGGATTCGAAAATCTAGACTAACAGGAGAACGACCATAAGGTGCCCGAGACAGCAATAGTCCCTTGGAGACCAGTCGGCTGAAGGACGATGTATTGAATCTCGACGCAATTTGAGTGTTCCATCGTCATTAGGAGGCCCTGAACGTTACAATTAACTATCAGTTTCGCTTCGGATACGAATATCTAGACTAACAGCAGACCGACCATATGGTGCCCAAGGCAGCAATATCCCTTTGGAGACAAGTCGGCTGGAGGACGATGTATTGAATCTCCAAGCAATTTGAGTATTCCATCGTCATTAGGAGGCTCTGACCGTTACAATTTACTATCAGTTTTGCGTCGTATTCGAAAATCTAGAGTCACAGGAGAACGACCATAAGGTGCCCGAGGCAGCAATATCCCCTTGGAGACAAGTCGGCTGGAGGACGATGTATTGAATCTCGACGCAATTTGAGTGTTCCATCGTCATTAGGAGGCCATGAACGTTACAATTAACCATCTGTTTTGCGTCGGATTCGAAAATCTAGAGTCACAGGAGAACGACCATAACGTGCCCGAGGCAGCAATATCCCCTTGGAAACAAGTCGGCTGGGGGACGATGTATTGAATCGCGACGCAATTTGAGTGTTCCATCGTCATTAGGAGGCCGAGAACGTTACAATTAACCATCTGTTTTGCGTCGGATTCGAAAATCAAGACTCACAGGAGACGGACCATATGGTGCCCGAGGCAGCAATATTCCCTTGGAAGCAAGTCGGCTGGAGGAAGATGTATTGAATCTCGAAGCAATTTGAGTGTTCCATCTTCATTAGGAGGACTTGAACATTACAATAAACTATCAGTTTAGAATCGGATTCGAAAATCATGAGTCACAGGAGAACGACCATAAGGTGCCCGAGACAGCAATAGTCCCTTGGAGACCAGTCGGCTGAAGGACGATGTATTGAATCTCGACGCAATTTGCGTGTTCCATCGTCATTAGGAGGCCATGAACCAAGACAAGTCGGCTGGACGACGATGTATTGAATCTCGACGCAATGTGGTGTTCCATCGTCATTAGGAGGCCCTGAACGTTACAATTAACTATCAGATTTGCGTCGGATTCGAAAATCTAGAGTCACAGGAGAACGACCATAAGGTGCCAGAGGCAGCAATAGACCCTTGGAGAAGTCGGCTGAAGGACGATGTATTGAATCTCGAAGCAATTTGAGTGTTCCATCGTCATTAGGAGGCCCTAAACGTTACAATTAACTATCAGTTTCGCGTCGGATACGAAAATCTAGACCCACAGGAGACGGAACATATGGTGCCCGAGGCAGCAATAGACACTAGGAGGCAAGTCGCCTGGAGGACGATGTATTGAATCTCGACGCAATTTGAGTGTTCCATCGTCATTAGGAGGCCCTGAACGTTACAATTAACTATCAGTTTCGCTTCGGATACGACAATCTAGACTATCAGCAGACTGACCATATGGCGCCCGAGGCAGCAATATCCCTTTGGAGACAAGTCGGCTGGAGGACGATGTATTGAATCTCATCGCAATTTGAGTGTTCCATCGTCATTAGGAGGCCCTGAAAGTTACAATTAACTATCAGTTTTGCGTCGGATTCGAGAATCTAGATTCACAGGATTACGACCAACAGGCGCCGGAGGCAATAGTAGACCCTTTTAGACAAATCGGCTGGAGGACTATGTATTGAATTGCGACGGAATTTGAGCGTTCCATCGTCATTAGAAGGCCCTGAACGATACAATTAACTGTCAGTTTTGCGTCGGATTCGAAAATCTAGACTAACAGGAGAACGACCATAAGGTGCCCGAGACAGCAATAGTCCCTTGGAGACCAGTCGGCTGAAGGACGATGTATTGAATCTCGACGCAATTTGAATGTTCCATCGTCATTAGGAGGCCCTGAACGTTACAATTAACTATCAGTTTCGCTTCGGATACGAAAATCTAGACTAACAGCAGACTGACCATATGGTGCCCAAGGCAGCAATATCCCTTTGGAGACAAGTCGGCTGGAGGACGATGTATTGAATCTTGACGCAATTTGAGTGTTCCATCGTCATTAGGAGGCCCTGAACGTTACAATTAACTATCAGTTTCGCGTCGGATACGAAAATCTAGACTCACAGGAGACGGACCATATGGTGCCCGAGGCAGAAATATCCCCTTGGAGACAAGTCGGCTGGAGGACGATGTATTGAATCTCGAAGCAATTTGAGTGTTCCATCGTCATTAGGAGGCCATGAACGTTACAATTAACCATCTGTTTTGCGTCGGATTCGAAAATCAAGAATCACAGGAGAACGACGAAAAGGCGCCTGAGGCAACAATAGACCCTTGGAGACAAGTCGGTTGGAGGACGATGTATTGAATCGCGACGCAAATCGGGTGTTCCATCGTTATTCGTAGGCCCTAAACGTTTCAATTAAGTATCAGTTTTGCGTCGGATTCGATAATCTAGGCTCACAGGAGAACGACCATGAGATGCCCGAGGCAGCAATAGACCCTTGAAGACAAGCCGGCTGGACGACGATGTATTGAATCTCGACGCAATGTGGTGTTCCATCGTCATTAGGAGGCCCTGAACGTTACAATTAACTATCAGATTTGCGTCGGACTCGAAAATCTAGACTCACAGGAGAACGACCACACGGTGCCCGTGGCAGCAATAGACCCTTGGAGACATGTCGGCTGAAGGTCGATGTATTGAATCTCGACGCAATTTGAGTGTTCCATCGTCATTAAGAGGCCCTGAACGTTACAATTAACTATCAGTTTCGCGTCGGATACGAAAATCTAGACCCACAGGAGACGGACCATATGGTGCCCGAGGCAGCAATATCCCCTTGGAGACAAGTCGGCTGGAGGACGATGTATCGAATCTCGAAGCAATTTGAGTGTTCCATCGTCATTAGGAGGCTCTGAACGTTACAATTTACTATCAGTTTTGCGTCGTATTCGAAAATCTAGAGTCACAGGAGAACGACCATAACGTGCCCGAGGCAGCAATATCCCCTTGGAGACAAGTCGGCTGGAGGACGATTTATTGAATCTCGACGCAATTTCAGTGTTCCATCGTCATTAGGAGGCCGAGAACGTTACAATTAACCATTTGTTTTGCGTCGGATTCGAAAATCAAGTCTCACAGGAGACGGACCATATGGTGCCCGAGCAGCAATAGACCCTTGGAGACAAGTCGGCTGGAGGACGATGTATTGATTCTCGACGCAATTTGAGTGTTCCATCGTCATTAGGAGGCCCTAAATGTTACAATTAACTATCAGTTTTGCGGCGTATTCGATAATCTAAACCCACAGGATAACGACCAAAAGGCGCCCGAGGCAACAATAGACCCTAGGAGACAAGTCGGCTGGAGGACTATGTATCGAATTGCGACGGAATTTGGGCGTTCCATCGTCATTAAAAGGCCCTGAACATTACAATTAACTATCAGTTTTGCGTCGGATTCGAAAATCTAGACTCACAGTAGAACGACCATAAGGTGCCCGAGACAGCAATAGACCCTTAAAGACAAGTCGGCTGAAGGACGACGTATTGTATCTCGACGCAATTTGAGTGGTCCATCGTCATTAGGAGGCCCTGACCGTTACAATTAACTATCAGTTTCGCTTCGGATACGAAAATGTAGACTAACAGGAGACTGACCATATGGTGCCCGAGGCAGCAATAGCCCCTTGGAGACAAGTCAGCTGGAGGACGATGTATTGAATCTCGACGCAATTTGCGTGTTCCATCGTCATTAGGAGGCCATGATCGTTACAATTAACCATCTGATTTGCGTTGGATTCGAAAATTTAGACTCACAGGAGACGGACCATAAGGTGCCCGAGGCAGCAATAGGCCCTTGGAGACAAGTCGGCTGGTGTACGATGTATTGAATCTCGACGCAATTTGCGTGTTCCATCGTCATTAGGAGGCCATGAACGTTACAATTACCCATCTGTTTTGCGTTGGATTCGAAAATCTAGACTCACAGGAGACGGAACATAAGGTGCCCGAGGCAGCAATAAACCCTTGGACAAAAGTCGGCTGGAGGCCGAAGTATTGAATCTCGATGCAATTTGAGTGTTCCGTCGTCATTAGGAGGCCCTGAACATTACAATTAACCATCAGTTTTGCTACGGATTCGAAAATCTAGACTCACAGGAGACGGACCACAAGGTGCCCGAGGCAGCAGTAGATCCTTGGAGACACGTCGGCTGAAGGACAATGCATTGAACCTCGACGCAATTTGAGTGTTCCATCGTCATTAGGAGGTCCTGAACGTTACAATTAACTATCAGTTTTGCGTCGGAATCGAAATTCTAGACTCACAGGAGACGGACCATATGGTGACCGAGGCAACAATATCTCCTTGGAGACAAGTAGGCTGGAGGACGGAGTTTTGAATCTCGACGCAATTTGCATGTTCCATCGTCATTAGGAGGCCCTGAACGTCACAATTAACTATGAGTTTTGCGTCGGATTCGAAAATCTAGACTCACAGGCAGCAATCGACCCTTGGAGACAAATAGGCTGGAGAACGATGTATTGAATTGCGATGCAATTTGAGTGTTAGATCGTCATTAGGAGGCCCTGAACATTACAATTAACCATCAGTTTTGAGTCGGATTCGAAAATCTAGACTCACAGGAGACGGACCATATGGTGCCCGAGGCAGAAATATCCCCTTGGAGACAAGTCGGCTGGAGGACGATGTATTGAATCTCGTCGCAATTTGAGTGTTCCATCGTCGTTAGGAGGCCCTGAAAATTACAATTAACTATCAGTTTTGCGTCGGATTCGATAATCTAGGCTCACAGGATTACGACCAAAGGGCGCCCAAGGCAACAGTAGACCCTTGGAGACAAGTCGGCTGGAGGACTATGTATTGAATTGCGACGGAATTTGAGCGTTCCATCGTCATTAGAAGGCCCTGAACGATACAATTAACTGTCAGTTTTGCGTCGGATTCGAAAATCTAGACTCACAGGAGAACGACCATAAGGTGCCCGACACAGCAATAGTCCCTTGGAGGCCAGTCGGCTGAAGGATGATGTATTGAATCTCGACGCAATTTCAGTGTTCCATCGTCATTAGGAGGCCCTGAACGTTACAATTAACTATCAGTTTCGCTTCTGATACGAAAATCTAGACTAACAGCAGAGTGACCATGTGGTGCCCAAGGCAGCAATATCCCTTTGGAGACAAGACGGCTGGAGGACGATGTATTAAATCTTGACGCTATTTGAGTGTTCCATCGTCATTAGGAGGCCCTGAACGTTACAATTAACTATCAGTTTCGCGTCGGATACGAAAATCTAGACTCACACGAGACGGACCATATGGTGCCCGAGGCAGAAATATTCCCTTGGAGACCATTCGGCTGGAGGACGACGAATCGAATCTCGAAGCAATTTGAGTATTCCATCGTCATTAGGAGGCTCTGACCGTTACAATTTACTATCAGTCTTGCGTCGTATTCGAAAATCCAGAGTCACAGGAGAACGACCATAAGGTGCCCGAGGCAGCAATATCCCCTTGGAGACAAGTCGGCTGGAGGTCGATGTATTGAATCTCGACGCAATTTGAGTGTTCCATCGTAATTAGGAGGCCATGAACGTTACAATTAACCATCTGTTTTGCGTCGGATTCGAAAATCAAGTCTCACAGGAGAACGACCATGAAGTGCCCGAGGCAACAATAGACCCTTTTGACAAGTCGGTTGGAGGACGATGTATTGAATCGCGACGCAGTTCGAATGTTCCATCGTGATTCGTAGGCCCTAAACGTTTCAATTAAGTATCAGTTTTGCGTCGGAATCGATAATCTAGACTCACAGGAGAACGACCATGAGGTGCCCGAGGCAGCAATAGACCCTTGAAGGAAAGTCGGCTGGACGACGATGTATTGAATCTCGACACAATGTGGTGTTCCATCGTCATTAGGAGGCCCTGAATGTTACAAGTAACTATCAGATTTGCGTCGGATTCGAAAACCTAGAGTCACAGGAGAACGACCATAAGGTGCCAGAGGCAGCAATATCCCCTTGGAGACAAGTCGGCTGGAGGACGATGTATTGAATCTCGACGAAATTTGAGTGTTCCATCGTCATTAGGAGGCCCTGAACGTTACAATTAACTATCAGTTTTGCGTCGGATTCCATAATGTAAACTCATAGGATAACGACCATAAGGTGCCCGAGGCAGCAATAGACACTAGGAGGCAAGTCGCCTGGAGGACGATGTATTGAATCTCGACGCAATTTGAGTCTTCCATCGTCATTAGGAGGCCCTGAACGTTACAATTAACTATCAGTTTCGCTTCGGATACGAAAAACTAGACTAACAGGAGACTGACCATATGGTGCCCAAGGCAGCAATATCCCTTTGGAGACAAGTCGGCTGGAGGACGATGTATTGAATCTTGACGCAATTTGAGTGTTCCATCGTCATTAGGAGGCCCTTAACGTTACAATTAACTATCAGTTTCGCGTCGGATACGAAAATCTAGACTTACAGGAGACGAACCATATGGTGCCGGAGGCAGAAATATCCCCTTGGAGACAAGTCGGCTGGAGGACGATGTATTGAATCTCGAAGCAATTTGAGTATTCCATCGTCATTAGGAGGCTCTGACCGTTACAATTTACTATCAGTTTTGCGTCGTATTCGAAAATCTAGAGTCACAGGAGAACGACCATAAGGTGCCCGAGGCAGCAATATCCCCTTGGAGACAAGTCGGCTGGAGGACGATGTATTGAATCTCGACGCAATTTGAGTGTTCCATCGTCATTAGGAGGCCATGAACGTTACAATTAACCATCTGTTTTGCGTCGGATTCGAAAATCAAGACTCACAGGAGAACGACGAAAAGGCGCCTGAGGCAACAATAGACCCTTGGAGACAAGTCGGTTGGAGGACGATGTATTGAATCGCGACGCAAATCGGGTGTTCCATCGTTATTCGTAGGCCCTAAACGTTTCAATTAAGTATCAGTTTTGCGTCGGATTCGATAATCTAGGCTCACAGGAGAACGACAACGAGATGCCCGAGGCAGCAATAGACCCTTGAAGACAAGCCGGCTGGACGACGATGTATTGAATCTCGACGCAATGTGGTGTTCCATCGTCATTAGGAGGCCCTGAACGTTACAATTAACTATCAGATTTGCGTCGGACTCGAAAATCTAGACTCACAGGAGAACGACCACACGGTGCCCGTGGCAGCAATAGACCCTTGGAAGCAAGTCGGCTGAAGGACGATGTATTGAATCTCGACGCAATTTGAGTGTTCCATCGTCATTAAGAGGCCCTGAACGTTACAATTTACTATCAGTTTTGCGTCGTATTCGAAAATCTAGAGTCACAGGAGAACGACCATAACGTGCCCGAGGCAGCAATATCCCCTTGGAGACAAGTCGGCTGGAGGACGATTTATTGAATCTCGACGCAATTTGAGTGTTCCATCATCATTAGGAGGCCGAGAACGTTACAATTAATCATTTGTTTTGCGTCGGATTCGAAAATCAAGACTCACAGGAGACGGACCATATGGTGCCCGAGCAGCAATAGACCCTTGGAGACAAGTCGGCTGGAGGACGATTTATTGAATCTCGACGCAATTTGAGTGTTCCATCATCATTAGGAGGCCGAGAACGTTACAATTAACCATTTGTTTTGCGTCGGATTCGAAAATCAAGACTCACAGGAGACGGACCATATGGTGCCCGAGCAGCAATAGACCCTTGGAGACAAGTCGGCTGAAGGACAATGTATCGATTCTCGACGCAATTTGAGTGTTCCATCGTCATTAGGAGGCCCTGAAAGTAACAATTAACTATCAGTTTTGCGGCGTATTCGATAACCTAAACCCACAGGATAACGACCAAAAGGCGCCCGAGGCAACAATAGACCCTAGGAGACAAGTCGGCTGGAGGACTATGTATCGAATTGCGACGGAATTTGGGCGTTCCATCGTCATTAAAAGGCCCTGAACATTACAATTAACTATCAGTTTTGCGTCGGTTTCGAAAATCTAGACTCACAGGAGAACGACCATAAGGTGCCCGAGACAGCAATAGTCCCTTGGAGGCCAGTCGGCTGAAGGACGATGTATTGAATCTTGACGCTATTTGAGTGTTCCATCGTCATTAGGAGGCCCTGAACGTTACAATTAACTATCAGTTTCGCGTCGGATACGAAAATCTAGACTCACACGAGACGGACCATATGGTGCCCGAGGCAGAAATATTCCCTTGGAGACAAGTCGGCTGGAGGACGACGAATCGAATCTCGAAGCAATTTGAGTATTCCATCGTCATTAGGAGGCTCCGACCGTTACAATTTACTATCAGTCTTGCGTCGTATTCGAAAATCTAGAGTCACAGGAGAACGACCATAAGGTGCCCGAGGCAGCAATATCCACTTGGAGACAAGTCGGCTGGAGGTCGATGTATTGAATCTCGACGCAATTTGAGTGTTCCATCGTCATTAGGAGGCCATGAACGTTACAATTAACCATCTGTTTTGCGTCGGATTCGAAAATCAAGTCTCACAGGAGAACGACCATGAAGTGCCCGAGGCAACAACAGACCCTTGGAGACAAGTCGGTTGGAGGACGATGTATTGAATCGCGACGCAGTTCGAATGTTCCATCGTGATTCGTAGGCCCTAAACGTTTCAATTAAGTATCAGTTTTGCGTCGGAATCGATAATCTAGA
The DNA here is from genome assembly GCF_023864345.2 of Schistocerca serialis cubense. Lineage (NCBI taxonomy): Eukaryota > Metazoa > Arthropoda > Insecta > Orthoptera > Acrididae > Schistocerca > Schistocerca serialis. The sequence goes on from NW_026047583.1 coordinate 60,234,679, forward strand.
CTCACAGGAGAACGACCATGAGGTGCCCGAGGCAGCAATAGACCCTTGAAGAAAAGTCGGCTGGACGACGATGTATTGAATCTCGACGCAATGTGGTGTTCCATCGTCATTAGGAGGCCCTGAACGTTACAAGTAACTATCAGATTTGCGTCGGATTCCATAATCTAAACCCACAGGATAACGACCAAAAGGCGCCCGAGGCAACAATAGACCCTAGGAGACAAGTCGGCTGGAGGACTATGTATCGAATTGCGACGGTATTTGGGCGTTCCATCGTCATTAAAAGGCCCAGAACATTACAGTTAACTATCAGTTTTGCGTCGGATTCGAAAATCTAGACTCACAGTAGAACGACCATAAGGTGCCCGAGACAGCAATAGACCCTTGGAGACAAGTCGGCTGAAGGACGACGTATTGTATCTCGACGCAATTTGGGTGGTCCATCGTCATTAGGAGGCCCTGAACGTTACAATTAACTATCAGTTTCACTTCGGATACGAAAATCTAGACTAACAGGAGACTGACCATATGGTGCCCGAGGCAGCAATAGCCCCTTGGAGACAAGTCAGCTGGAGGACGATGTATTGAATCTCGACGCAATTTGCGTGTTCCATCGTCATTTGGAGGCCATGATCGTTACAATTAACTATCTGATTTGCGTTGGATTCGAAAATCTAGACTCACAGGAGACGGACCATAAGGTGCCCGAGGCAGCAATAGGCCCTTGGAGACAAGTCGGCTGGTGTACGATGTATTGAATCTCGACGCAATTTACGTGTTCCATCGTCATTAGGAGGCCATGAACGTTACAATTAACCATCTGTTTTGCGCTGGATTCGAAAATCTAGACTCACAGGAGACGGACCATAAGGTGCCAGAGGCAGCAATGGGCCCTTGGAGAAGTGTCGGCTGGAGGACGATGTATTGAATCTTGACGCAATTTGAGTGTTCCATCGACATTAGGAGGCCCTTAACGTAATTAACTATCAGTTATGCGTCGGATTCGAAAATCTAGACTCACAGGAGAACGGCCGCAAGGTGCCAGAGACAGCAATAAACCCTTGGACAAAGGTCGGCCGGAGGCCGAAGTATTGAATCTCGATGCAATTTGAGTGTTCCGTCGTCATTAGGAGGCCTTGAACATTACAATTAACCATCACTTTTGCTACGGATTCGAAAATCTAGACTCACAGGAGACGGACCATAAGGTGCCCGAGGCAGCAGTAGACCCTTGGAGACACGTCGGCTGAAGGACAATCCATTTGAATCTCGACGCAATTTGAGTGTTCCATCGTCATTAGGGGGTCCTGAACGTTACAATTAACTATTAGTTTTGCGTCGGATTCGACAATCAAGACTCACAGGAGAACGACAATAAGGTGCCCGAAGCAGCGATAGACCCATGGAGACAAGTCGGCTGTAGGACGATGTATTGAATCACGACGCAATTTGAGTGTTCCATCGTCATTAGGAGGTCCTGAACCTTACAATTAACTATCAGTTTTGCGTCGGAATCGAAATTCTAGACTCACAGGAGACGGACCATATGGTGACCGAGGCAGCAATATCTCCTTGGAGACAAGTAGGCTGGAGGACGGTGTATTGAATCTCGACGCAATTTGAATGTTCCATCGTCATTAGGAGGCCCTGAACGTCACAATTAACTATGAGTTTTGCGTCGGATTCGAAAATCTAGACTCACAGGCAGCAATCGACCCTTGGAGACAAATCGGCTTGAGGACGATGTATTGAATTGCGATGCAATTTGAGTGTTACATCGTCTTTAGGAGGCCCTGAACATTACAATTAACCATCAGTGTTGCGTCGGATTCGAAAATCTATACTCACAGGAGACGGATCATAAGGTGCCCGAGGTAGCAAAATCCCTTTGGAGACAAGTCGGCTGGAGGACAATGAATTAAATCTCGACGCAATTTGAGTGTTCCATCGTCATTAGGAGGCCCTTAACGTTACAATTAACTATAAGTTTTGCGTCGTATTCCATAATCTAGTCTCACAGGAGAACGACCAAGAGGCGCCCGAGGCAACAATAGAGCCTTGGAGACAAGTCGGCTGGAGGACGATGTATTGAATCTCGACGCAATTTGAGTCTTTCATCGTCTTTAGGAGGCCCTGAACGTTACAATTAACTATCAGTTTCGCTTCGGATACGAAAATCTAGACTAACAGGAGACTGACCATATGGTGCCCGAAGCAGCAATATCCCCTTGGAGACAAGTCGGCTCGAGGCTGATGTATTGAATCTCGTCGCAATTTGAGTGTTCCATCGTCATTAGGAGACCCTGAAAGTAACAATTAACTATCAGTTTTGCGTCGGATTCGATAATCTAGACTCACAGGATTACGACCAAAAGGCGCCCGAGGCAACAGTAGACCCTTGGAGACAAGTCGGCTCGAGGACTATGTATTGAATTGCGACGGAATTTGAGCGTTCCATCGTCCTTAGAAGGCCCTGAACGATACAATTAACTGTCAGTTTTGCGTCGGATTCGAAAATCAAGACTCACAGGAGACGGACCATATGGTGCCCGAGGCAGCAATAGTCCCTTGGAGACAAGTCGACTGATGGACGATGTATTGAATCTGGACGCAATTTGAGTGTTCCATCGCCATTAGGAGGCCCTGAACGTTACAATTAACTATCAGTTTCGCTTCGGATACGAAAATCTAGACTAACAGGAGACTGAACATATGGTGCCGACTCAGCAATAACCCCTCGGAGAGAAGTTGGCTGGAGGCCGATGTATTGAATCTCGTCGCAGTTTGAGTGTTCCATCGTTATTAGGAGGCCCTGAAAGTTACAATTATCTATCAGTTTTGCGGCGTATTCGATAATCTAAACGCACAGGATAACGACCAAAAGGCGCCCGAGGCAACAATAGACCCTAGGAGACAAGTCGGCTGGAGGACTATGTATCGAATTGCGACGGTATTTGGGCGTTCCATCGTCATTAAATGCCCAGAACATTACAGTTAACTATCAGTTTTGCGTCGGATTCGAAAATCTAGACTCACAGTAGAACGACCATAAGGTGCCGAGACAGCAATAGACCCTTAGAGACAAGTCGGCTGAAGGACGACGTATTGTATCTCGACGCAATTTGAGTGGTCCATCGTCATTAGGAGGCCCTGAACGTTACAATTAACTATCAGTTTCACTTCGGATACGAAAATCTAGACTAACAGGAGACTGACCATATGGTGCCCGAGGCAGCAATAGCCCCTTGGAGACAAGTCAGCTGGAGGACGATGTATTGAATCTCGACGCAATTTGCGTGTTCCATCGTCATTAGGAGGCCATGATCGTTACAATTAACCATCTGATTTGCGTTGGATTCGAAAATCTAGACTCACAGGAGACGGACCATAAGGTGCCCGAGGCAGCAATAGGCCCTTGGAGACAAGTCGGCTGGTGTACGATGTATTGAATCTCGACGCAATTTGCGTGTTCCATCGTCATTAGGAGGCCATGAACGTTACAATTAACCATCTGTTATGCGCTGGATTCGAAAATCTAGACTCACAGGAGACGGACCATAAGGTGCCAGAGGCAGCAATGGGCCCTTGGAGAAGGGTCGGCTGGAGGACGATGTATTGAATCTTGACGCAATTTGAGTGTTCCATCGACATTAGGAGGCCCTGAACGTAATTAACTATCACTTATGCGTCGGATTCGAAAATCTAGACTCACAGGAGAACGGCCACAAGGTGCCCGAGGCAGCAATAAACCCTTGGACAAAGGTCGGCCGGAGGCCGAAGTATTGAATCTCGATGCAATTTGAGTGTTCCGTCGTCATTAGGAGGCCCTGAACATTACAATTAACCATCAGTTTTGCTACGGATTCGAAAATCTAGGCTCACAGGAGACGGACCATAAGGTGCCCGAGGCAGCAGTAGACCCTTGGAGACACGTCGGCTGAAGGACAATGCATTGAATCTTGACGCAATTTGAGTGTTCCATCGTCATTAGGAGGTCCTGAACGTTACAATTAACTATTAGTTTTGCGTCGGATTCGACAATCAAGACTCACAGGAGAACGACAATAAGGTGCCCGAGGCAGCGATAGACCCTTGGAGACAAGTCGGCTGTAGGACGATGTATTGAATCTCGACGCAATTTGAGTGTTCCATCGTCATTAGGAAGTCCTGAACCTTACAATTAACTATCAGTTTTGCGTCGGAATCGAAATTCTAGACTCACAGGAGACGGACCATATGGTGACCGAGGCAGCAATATCTCCTTGGAGACAAGTAGGCTGGAGGACGGTGTATTGAATCTCGACGCAATTTGAATGTTCCATCGTCATTAGGAGGCCCTGAACGTCACAATTAACTATGAGTTTTGCGTCGGATTCGAAAATCTAGACTCACAGGCAGCAATCGACCCTTGGAGACAAATCGGCTGGAGGACGATGTATTGAATTGCGATGCAATTTGAGTGTTACAACGTCTTTAGGAGGCCCTGAACATTACAATTAACCATCAGTGTTGCGTCGGATTCGAAAATCTATACTCACAGGAGACGGACCATAAGGTGCCCGAGGTAGCAAAATCCCTTTGGAGACAAGTCGGCTGGAGGACAATGAATTAAATCTCGACGCAATTTGAGTGTTCCATCGTCATTAGGAGGCCCTTAACGTTACAATTAACTATAAGTTTTGCGTCGTATTCCATAATCTAGTCTCACAGGAGAACGACCAAAATGCGCCCGAGGCAACAATAGACCCTTGGAGACAAGTCGGCTGGAGGACGATGTTGTGAATCGCGGGGCAATTTGAGTATTCCATCGTCATTAGGAGGCCCTGAACGTTACAATTAACTATCAGTTTAGCGTCGGATTCGAAAATGTAGACTCAGAGGAGAACGATCTTAAGGTGCCCGAGGCAGCCATAGATCCATGGAGACAAGTCGACTGGAGGACGATGTATTGTACCTCGACGCAATTTGAGTGTTCCATCGTCATTAGGAGGCCATATACGTTACAATTAATTATCTGTTTTGCGTCGGAATCAAAAATCAAGACTCACAGGAGACGGACCATATGGTGCCCGAGGCTGCAATATCCACTTGGAGAAAAGTTGGCTGGAGGAAGATGTATTGAAACTCGAAGCAACTTGTGTGTTCCATCGTCATTAGGAGCCCCTGAACGTTACAATTAACTATCAATTTTGCGTCGGATTCGAAAATCTAGAGTCACAGGAGAACGACGATAAGGTGCCCAAGGCAGCAATAGTCCCTTGGAGACAAGTCGGCTCAAGGACAATGTATTGAATCTCGACGCAATATGAGTGTTCCATATTCATTAGGAGGCCCTGAACGTTACAATTAACTATCAGTTTCGCGTCGGATACGAAAATCTAGACTCACAGGAGAAGGACCATATGGTGCCCGAGGCAGCAATATCCCCTTGGAGACAAGTCGGCTGGAGGACGGTGTATTGTATCTCGACGCAATTTGAGAGTTCCATCGTCATTAGGAGGCCCTGAACGTTACAATTAACTATCATTTTCACGTCGTATTCGAAAATCTAGAGTCACAGGAGAACGACCATAAGGTGCCCGAGGCAGCAATATCCCCTTGGAGACAAGTCGGCTGGAGGACGATGTATTCAATCTCGACGCAATTTGAGTCTTCCATCATCATTAGGAGGCCATTAACGTTACAATTAACCATCACTTTTGCGTCGGATTCGAAAATCTAGACACACAGGAGAACGACCATAAGGTGCCCGAGGCAGCAATATCCCCTTGGAGACAAGTCGGCTGGAGGACGAAATATTGAACCTTGCCGCAATTTGAGTGTTCCATCGTCATTAGGAGGCCTTGAACGTTACAATTAACTATCAGTTTTGCGTCGGATTCGAAAATCTAGACTCACAGGAGAGCGACCATAAGGTGCCCGAGGCAGCAATATCCCCTTGGAGACAAGTCGGCTGGACGACGATGTATTGAATCTTGACGCAATTTGAGTGTTCCAGCGTCATTTGGAGGCCCTGAACGTAACTACCTATCAATTATGCGTCGGATTCGAAAATCTAGACTCACAGGAGAACGACCACAAGGTGCCCGAGGCAGCAATAGACCCTTGGAGAAAAGTCGGCTGGAGGCCGAAGTATTGAATCTCGACGCAATTTGAGTGTTTCATCGTCATTAGGAAGCCCTGGTCGTTACAATTAACTATCAGTTTTGCGTCGGATTCGAAAATCTAGACACACAGGAGACGGACCATATGGTACCCGAGGCAGCACTATCCCCTTGGAGACAAGTCGGCTGGAGGACGATGTATTCAATCTCGACGCAATTTGAGTCTTCCATCATCATTAGGAGGCCATGAACGTTACAATTAACCATCAGTTTTGCGTCGGATTCGAAAATCTAGACTCACACGAGAACGACCATAAGGTGCCCGAGGCAGCAATATCCCCTTGGAGAAAAGTCGGCTGGAGGCCGAAGTATTGAATGTCGACGCAATTTGAGTCTTCCATCGTCATTAGGAGGCCCTGTACGTTACAATTAACTATCAGTTTTGCGACGGACTCGTGAATCTAGAGTCACAGGAGAACGACCATAAGGTGCCCGAGGCAGCACTAGACCCTTGGAGACAAGTCGGCTGTAGGACGATGTATTGAATCTCGACGCAATTTGAGTGTTCCATCGTCATTAGAAGGCCCTGAACGTTACAATTAACTATCAGTTTCGCGTCGGATACGAAAATCTAGACTCACAGGAGACGGACCATATGGTACTCGAGGCAGCAATATCCCCTTCGAGACAAGTCGGCTTGAGGACGTTGTATTGAATCTCGGCGCAATTTTCGAGTTCCGTCGTCATTAGGAGGACCTGAACGTTACAATTGACTATCCGTTTTGCGTCGGACTCGACAATCTAGAGTCACAGGAGAACAACCATAAGGTGCCCGAGGCAGCAATAGACCCTTGGAGACAAGTCGGCTGAAGGACGATGTATTGAATCTCGACGCAATTTGAGTGTTCCATCGTCATTAGAAGGTTCTGAACGTTACAAATAACTATCGTTTTCACGTCGTATTCGAAAATCTACTAACAGGAGAAGGATCGTATGGTGCCCGAGGCAGCAATATCCCCCTGGAGACAATTCGGCTGGGGGACGATGTATTGAATCTCGACGCAATTTGAGTGTTCCGTCGTCATTAGGAGGCCATGAACGTTACAATTAAATGTCAGTCTTGGGTCGTATTGCATAATCTAAACTCACAGGATAACGACCATAAGGTGCCCGAGGCAGCAATAGACCCTTGGAGACATGTCGGCTGGAGGACGATGTATTGAATCTCGACGCAATTTGAGTGTTCCATCGTCATTAGGAGGCCCCGAACGTTACTATTGACTATCAGTTATACGAAAATCTAGACTCACAGGAGGCGGACCATATGTTGCCCGAGGCAGCAATATCCCCTTGGAGACAAGTCGGCTGGAAGACGGTGTATTGAATCTCGACGCAATTTGAGAGTTCCATCGTCATTAGGAGGCCCTGAACGTTACAATTAACTATCGTTTTCACGTCGTATTCGAAAATCTAGAGTCACAGGAGAACGACCATAAGGGCCCGAGGCGGCAATATTCCCTTGGAGACAAGTCGGCTGGAGGACGATGTATTCAATCTCGACGCAATTTGAGTCTTCCATCATCATTGGGAGGCCATGAACGTTACAATTAACCATCAGTTTTGCGACGGATTCGAAAATCTAGACTCACTGGAGAACGACCATAAGGCGCCCGAGGCAGCAATATCCCCTTGGAGACAAGTCGGCTGGAGGACGAAACATTGAACCTTGACGCAATTTGAGTGTTCCATCGTTATTAGGAGGCCTTGAACGTTCAAATAACTGTCAGTTTTGCGTCGGATTCGAAAATCTAGACTCACACGAGAACGAGCATAAGGTGCCCGAGACAGCAATATCCCCTTGGAGACAAGTCGGCTGGACGACGATGTATTGAATCTCGACGCAATTTGAGAGTTCCATCGTCATTAGGAGGCCCTTAACGTTACAATTAACTATCATTTTCACGTCGTATACGAAAATCTAGAGTCACAGGAGAACGACCATAAGGTGCCCGAGGCAGCAACATCCCCTCGGAGACAAGTCGGCTGGAGGACGATGTATTCAATCTCGACGCAATATGAGTCTTCCATCATCATTAGGAGGCCATGAACGTTACAATTAACCATCAGTTTTGCGTCGGATTCGAAAATCTAGACTCACAGGAGAACGACCATAAGGTGCCCGACGCAGCAATATCCCCTTGGAGACAAGTCGGCTGGACGACGATGTATTGAATCTCGACGCAATATGAGTGTTCCATCGTCATTAGGAGGCCCTAAACGTTACAATTAACTATCAGTTTCGCGTCGATTACGAAAATCTAGACTCACAGGAGACGGACCATATGGTGCCTGAGGCAGCAATATCCCCTTGGAGACAAGTCGGCTGGAGGACGGTGTATTGAATCTCGACGCAATTTGAGAGTTCCAACGTCATTAGGAGGCCCTGAACGTTACAATTAACTATCATTTTCACGTCGTATTCGAAAATCTAGAGTCACAGGAGAACGACCATAAGGTGCCCGAGGCAGCAATATCCCCTTGGAGACAAGTCGGCTGGAGGACGATGTATTCAATCTCGACGCAATTTTTGTCTTCCATCATCATTAGGAGGCCATGAACGTTACAATTAACCATCAGTTTTGCGTCGGATTCGAAAATCTAGCCTCACAGGAGAACAACCATAAGGTGCCCGAGGCAGCAATATCCCCTTGGAGACAAGTCGGCTGGACGACGATGTACTGAATCTCGACGCAATTTGAGTGTTCCATCGTCATTAGGAGGCCCTGAACGTTACAATTAACGATCAGTATCGCGTCGTATTCGAAAATTCAGAGTCACAGGAGAACGACCATAAGGGGCCCGAGGCCGCAATATCCCCTTGGAGACAAGTCGGCTGGAGGACGAAATATTGAACCTTGACGCAATTTGAGTGTTCCATCGTCATTAGGAGGCCTTGAACGTTACAATTATCTATCAGTTTTGCGTCGGATTCGAAAATCTAGACTCACACGAGAACGACCAAAAGGTGCCCGAGGCAGCAATAGACCCTTGGAGAAAAGTCGGCTGGAGGCCGAAGTATTGAATCTCGACGCAATTAGAGTGTTCCATCGTCATTGGGATTCCCTGATCGTTACAATTAACTATCCGTTTTGCTTTGGAATCCATAATCTAAACCCACAGGATAACGACCATAAGGTGCCCGAGGCAGCAATAGACACTTGGAGACAAGTCGGCTGAAGGACGATGTATTGAATCTCGACGCAATTTGAGTGTTCCATCGTCATTAGAAGGCCCTGAACGTTACAATTAACTATCAGTTTCGCGTCGGATACGAAAATGTAGACTCACAGTAGACGGACCATATGGTGCACGAGGCAGCAATATCCCCTTCGAGTCAAGTCGGCTGGAGGACGATGTATTGAATCTCGGCGCAATTTGCGAGATCCATCGCCATTAGGAGGACCTGAACGTTACAATTGGCTATCAGTTTTGCGTCGGTCTCGAGAATCTAGAGTCACAGGAGAACGACCATAAGGTGCCCGAGGCAGCAATAGACCCTTGGAGACAAGTCAGCTGAAGCACGATGTATTGAATCTCGACGCAATTCGAGTGTTCCATCGTCATTAGGAGGTCCTGAACGTTACAATTAACTATCAGTTTTGCGTCGGATTCGAAAATCTTGACTGACAGGGGCCGGATTATATGGTGCCCGAGGCAGCAATATCCCCTTGGAGACAAGTCGGCTGGAGGACGATGTATTTAATCTCGACGCAATTTGAGTGTTCCGTCGACATTAGGAGGCCATGAACGTTACAATTAACAATCTGTTTTGCGTCGTATACGAAAATATAGACTCACAGGAGACGGATCATAAGGTGCCCGAGGCAGCAATGTCCCCTTGGAGACAAGTCGGCTGGAGGACGATGTATTGAATCTCGACAAAATTTGAGTGTTCCATCGTTATTAGGAAGCCCTGAACGTTATAATTAACTATCAGTTATGCGTCGGATTCGAAAATCTAGACTCACAGGAAGACGACCAAAATGCGCCCGAAGCAACAATAGATCCTTGGAGACAAGTCGGTTGGAGGACGATGTATTGAATCTCGACGCAATTTGAGTGTTCCATCGTCATTAGAAGGCCCTGAACGTTACAATTAACTATCAGTTTCGCGTCGGATACGAAAATGTAGACTCACAGTAGACGGACCATATGGTGCACGAGGCAGCAATATCCCCTTCGAGTCAAGTCGGCTGGAGGACGATGTATTGAATCTCGGCGCAATTTGCGAGATCCATCGCCATTAGGAGGACCTGAACGTTACAATTGGCTATCAGTTTTGCGTCGGTCTCGAGAATCTAGAGTCACAGGAGAACGACCATAAGGTGCCCGAGGCAGCAATAGACCCTTGGAGACAAGTCAGCTGAAGTACGATGTATTGAATCTCGACGCAATTCGAGTGTTCCATTGTCATTAGGAGGCCCTGAACGTTACAATTAAATATCAGTTTTGCGTCGTATTGCATAATCTAAACTCACAGGATAACGACCATAAGGTGCCCGAGGCAGCAATAGACCCTTGGAGACATGTCGGCTGGAGGACGATGTATTGAATCTCGACGCAATTTGAGTGTTCCATCGTCATTAGGAGGCTCTGAACGTTAGAATTAACTATCAGTTATACGAAAATCTAGACTCACAGGAGACGGACCATATGTTGCCCGAGGCAGCAATATCCCCTTGGAGACAAGTCGGCTGGAGGAAGGTGTATTGAATCTCGACGCAATTTGAGAGTTCCATCGTCATTAGGAGGCCCTGAACGTTAATATTAACTATAATTTTTGCGTCGGATTCAAAAATCCAGAGTCACAGGAGAACGACCATAAGGTGCCCGAGGCAGCAATATCCCCTTGGAGACAAGTCGGCTGGAGGACGATGTATTCAATCTCGACGCAATTTGAAAGTTCCATCGTCATTAGGAGGCCCTGATCGTTACAATTAACTATCGGTTTTGCGTCGGATTCGAAAATCTAGACTCACAGGAGACGGACCATATGGTGCCCGAGGCAGCAATATCCCCCTGGAGACAATTCGGCTGGAGTACGATGTATTGAATCTCGACTCAATTTGAGTCTTCCATCGTCATTAGGAGGCCATGAACGTCGCCATTAACTATCAGTTTTGCGTTGGATTCGAAAATCTAGACTCACAGGTGAACGACCATGAGGTGCCCGAGGCAGCAATAGACCCTTGGAGACAAGTCGGCTGAAGGACGATGTATTGAATCTCGACGCAATTTGAGTGTTCCATCGTCATTAGGAGGCCCTGAACGTTACAATTAAATATCGGTTTCGCGTGGGATACGAAAATCTAGTCTCACAGGAGACGGACCATATGGTGCCCGAGGCAGCAATATCCCCTTGGAGACAAGTCGGCTGGAGGACGATGTATTGTATCTCGAAGCAATTTGAGTGTTCCATCGTCATTAGAAGGCCCTGAACGTTACAATTGACTATCAGTTTTGCGTCGGATTCGAAAATGTAGACTCAGAGGAGAACGATCTTAAGGTGCCCGAGGCAGCAATAGATCCTTGGAGACAAGTCGGCTGGAGGACGATGTATTGAATCTCGACGCAATTTGATTGTTCCATCGTCAGTAGGAGGCCGTGAACGTTACAATTAACGATCAGTATCGCGTCGGATTCAAAAATCTAGACTCACAGGGGCCGGTTTATATGGTGCCCGAGGCAGCAATATCCCCTCGGAGACAAGTCGGCTGGAGGACGATGTATTTAATCTCGACGCAATTTGAGTGTTCCGTCGACATTAGGTGGCCATGAACGTTACAATTAACAATCTGTTTTGCGTCGTATACGAAAATATAGACTCACAGGAGACGGAACATAAGGTTCCCGAGGCAGCAATATCCCCTTGGAGACAAGTCGGCTGGAGGACGATGTATTGAATCTCGACAAAATTTGAGTGTTCCATCTTTATTAGGAAGCCCTGAACGTTATAATTAACTATCAGTTATGCGTTGGAATCGAAAATCTAGACTCACAGGAAGACGACCAAAAGGCGCCCAAAGCAACAATAGATCCTAGGAGACAAGTCGGTTGGAGGACGATGTATTCAATCTCGATGTAATTTGAGTGTTCCATCGTCATTAGGAGGCCCTGAACGTTACAATTAACTATCAGTTTTGCGTCGGATTCGACAATCTAGATTCACAGGAGAACGACAATAAGGTGCCCGAGGCAGCAATAGACCCTTGGAGAGAAGTCGGCTGGAGGACGATGTATTGAATGTCGACGCAATTTGAGTGTTCCATCGTCATTAGGAGGCCCTGAAAGTTACAATTAAATATCAGTTTTGCGTCGTATTGCATAATCTAAACTCACAGGATAACGACCATAAGGTGCCCGAGGCAGCAATAGACCCTTGGAGACATGTCGGCTGGAGGACGATGTATTGAATCTCGACGCAATTTGAGTGTTCCATCGTCATTAGGAGGCCCTGAACGTTACAATTGACTATCAGTTATACGAAAATCTAGACTCACAGGAGACGGACCATATGTTGCCCGAGGCAGCAATATCCCCTTGGAGACAAGTCCTCTGGAGGAAGGTGTATTGAATCTCGACGCAATTTGAGAGTTCCATCGTCTATAGGAGGCCCTGAACGTTACAATTAACTATAATTTTTGCGTCGGATTCAAAAATCTATACTCACAGGAGACGGACCATATGGTGCCCGAGGCAGCAATATCCCCCTGGAGACAATTCGGCTGGAGTACGATGTATTGAATCTCGACTCAATTTGAGTCTTCCATCGTCATTAGGAGGCCATGAACGTCACCATTAACTATCAGTTTTGCGTCGGATTCGAAAATCTAGACTCACAGGTGAACGACCATGAGGTGCCCGAGGCAGCAATAGACCCTTGGAGACAAGTCGGCTGGACGACGATGTATTGAATCTCGACGCAATGTGAGTGTTCCATCGTCATTAGGAGGCCCTAAACGTTATAATTAACTATCAGTTTTGCATCGGACGCGAAAATCTAGACTCACAGGAGAACGACCATAAGGTGCCCGTGGCAGCAATAGACCCTTGGAGACAAGTCGGCTGAAGGACGATGTATTGAATCTCGACGCAATTTGAGTGTTCCATCGTCATTAGGAGGCCCTGAACGTTACAATTAAATATCAGTTTCGCGTCGGATAGGAAAATCTAGACTCACAGGAGACGGACCATATGGTGCCCAAGGCAGCAATATCCCCTTGGAGACAAGTCGGCTGGAGGACGATGTATTGTATCTCGAAGCAATTTGAGTGTTCCATCGTCATTAGAAGGCCCTGAACGTTACAATGTACTATCAGTTTTGCGTCGGATTCGAAAATCTAGAGTCACAGGAGAACGACCGTAAGGTGCCCAAGGCAGCAATAAAATCTTGGAGACAAGTCGGCTGGAGGACGATGTATTGAATCTCGACGCAATTTGAGTGTTCCATCGTCATTAGGAGGCCCTGAACGTTACAATTAACTATCAGTTTTGCGTCGGATTCCATAATCTAAACTCACAGGATAACGACCATAAGGTGCCCGAAGCAGCAATAGACACTTGGAGACAAGTCAGCTGGAGGACGATGTATTTAATCTCGAAGCAATTTGAGAGTTCCATCGTCATTAGGAGGCCATGAACGTCACCATTAACTATCAGTTTTGCGTCGGATTCGAAAATCTAGACTCACAGGTGAACGACCATGAGGTGCCCGAGGCAGCAATAGACCCTTGGAGACAAGTCGGCTGGACGACGATGTATTGAATCTCGACGCAATTTGAGTGTTCCATCGTCATTAGGAGGCCCTGAACGTTACAATTGACTATCAGTTATACGAAAATCTAGACTCACAGGAGACGGACCATATGTTGCCCGAGGCAGCAATATCCCCTTGGAGACAAGTCCTCTGGAGGAAGGTGTATTGAATCTCGACGCAATTTGAGAGTTCCATCGTCTATAGGAGGCCCTGAACGTTACAATTAACTATAATTTTTGCGTCGGATTCAAAAATCTATACTCACAGGAGACGGACCATATGGTGCCCGAGGCAGCAATATCCCCCTGGAGACAATTCGGCTGGAGTACGATGTATTGAATCTCGACTCAATTTGAGTCTTCCATCGTCATTAGGAGGCCATGAACGTCACCATTAACTATCAGTTTTGCGTCGGATTCGAAAATCTAGACTCACAGGTGAACGACCATGAGGTGCCCGAGGCAGCAATAGACCCTTGGAGACAAGTCGGCTGGACGACGATGTATTGAATCTCGACGCAATGTGAGTGTTCCATCGTCATTAGGAGGCCCTAAACGTTATAATTAACTATCAGTTTTGCATCGGACGCGAAAATCTAGACTCACAGGAGAACGACCATAAGGTGCCCGTGGCAGCAATAGACCCTTGGAGACAAGTCGGCTGAAGGACGATGTATTGAATCTCGACGCAATTTGAGTGTTCCGTCGTCATTAGAAAGCGCTGAACGTTACAATTAGGTATCAGTTTCGCTTCGGATACGAATATCTAGACTAACAGGAGACTGACCATATGGTGCTTGAGGCAGCAATATCCCCTTGGAGACAAGCCGGCTGGAGGCCGATGTATTGAAACTCGTCGCAATTTGAGTGTTCCATCGTCATTAGGAGCCCCTGATCGTTACAATTAACTATCAGATTTGCGTCGGATTCGAAAATCTTGACTCACAGGGGCCGTATTATATGGTGCCCGAGGCAGCAATATCCCCTTGAAGACAAGTCGGCTGGAGGACGATGTATTTAATCTCGACGCAATTTGGGTGTTCCGTCGTCATTAGGAGGCCATGAACGTTACAATTAGCAATCTGTTTTGCGTCGTATACGAAAATATAGACTCACAGGAGACGGAACATAAGGTGCCCGAGGCAGCAATATCCCCTTGGAGACAAGTCGGCTGGAGGACGTTGTATTGAATCTCGACACAATTTGAGTGTTCCATCGTCATTAGGAAGCCCTGAACGTTATAATTAACTATCAGTTATGTGTCGGATTCGAAAATCTGGACTCACAGGAGGACGACCAAAAGGCGCACGAAGCAACAATAGATCCTTGGAGACAAGTCGGTTGGAGGACGATGTATTGAATCGCGACGCAATTGGAATGTTCCATCGTCATTCGTAGGCCCTAAACGTTACAATTAATTATCAGTTATGCATCGGATTCGATAATCTAGACTCACAGGAGAACGACCATGAGGTGCCCGAGGCAGCAGTAGACCCTTGGACACAAGTCGGTTGGAGGACGATGTATTGAATCTCGATGCAATTTGAGTGTTCCATCGTCATTAGGAGGCCCTGAACGTTACAATTAACTATCAGTTTTGCGTCGGTTTCGACAATCTAGATTCACAGGAGAACGACAATAAGGTGCCCGAGGCAGCAATAGACCCTTGGAGACAAGTCGGCTGGAGGACGATGTATTAAATCTCGACGCAATTTGAGTGTTTCATCGTCATTAGGAGGCCCTGAACGTTACAATTAAATATCAGTTTTGCGTCGTATTGCATAATCTAAACTCACAGGATAACGTTAATAAGGTGCCCGAGGCAGCAATACACCCTTGGAGACATGACTCCTGGAGGACGATGTATTGAATCTCGACGCAATTTGAGAGTTCCATCGTCATTTGGAGGCCCTGAACGTTACAATTAACAATAATTTTTGCGTCGGTTACGAAAATCTAGAGTCACAGGAGAACGCCCATAAGGTGCCCGAGGCAGCAATATCCCCTTGGAGACAAGTCGGCTGGAGGACGATGTAATCAATCTCGACGCAATTTGAGTGTTCCATCGTCATTAGGAGGCCCTGATCGTTACAATTAACTATCAGTTTTGCGTCGGATTCGAAAATCTAGACTCACAGGAGACGGACCATATGGTGCCCGAGGCAGCAATATCCCCCTGGAGACAATTCGGCTGGAGGACGATGTATTGAATCTCGACGCAATTTGAGTGTTCCATCGTCATTAGGAGGCCCTGAACGTTACAATTAACTATCAGTTTCGCGTCAGAGAGGAAAGTCTAGACTCACAGGAGACGGACCATATGGTGGCCGTGGCAGCAATATCCCCTTGGAGGCAAGTCGGCTGGAGGACGATGTATTGAATTTTGACGCAATTTGAGAGTTCCATCGTCATTAGGAGGACGTGAACGTTACAATTGACTATCAGGTTTGCGTCGGACTCGAGAATCTAGAGTCACAGGAGATCGACCATAAGGTGCCCGAGGCAGCAATGGACCCTTGGAGAGAAGTCGGCTGAAGGACGATGTATTGAATCTCGACGCAATTTGAGTGTTCCGTCGTCACTAGAAGGCGCTGAACGTTACAATTAGGTATCAGTTTCGCTTCGGATACGAATATCTAGACTAACAGGAGACTGACCATATGGTGCCAGAGGCAGCAATATCCCCTTGGAGACAAGTCGGCTTGAGGCCGATGTATTGAAACTCGCCGCAATTTGAGGGGTTCATCGTCTTTAGGTGGCCCTGAAACTAACAACTAACTAACAGATTTGCGTCGGATTCGATAATCGAGACTCACAGGATAACGACCAAAAGGCGACCGAGACAACAATAGACCCTTGGAGACAAGTCGGCTGGAGGATTATGTATTGAATTGCGACGGAATTTGAGCTTTTCATCGTCATTGGAAAGCCCTGAACGTTACAATTAACTATCAGTTTTGCGTCGGAATCGAAAATCTAGACTCACGGGAGAACGACCACAAGGTGCCCGAGACAGCAATAGACCCTTGGAGAAAAGTCGGCTGGAGGCCGATGTATTGAATCTCGACGCAATTTGAGTGTTCCATCGTCATTAGGAGGCCCTGATCGTTACAATTAACTATCAGTTTTGCGTCGGATTCGAAAATCTAGACTCACAGGAGACGGACCATAAGATGCCCGAGGCAGCAATATCCCCTTGGAGACAAGTCGGCTGGAGGACGAAATATTGAATCTGGACGCAATTTGAGTGTCCCATGGTCATTAGCAAGCCCTGAACGTTATAATTAACTATCAGTTATGCGTCGGATTCGAAAATCTAGACTCACAGGAGGACGACCAACAGGCGCCCGAATCAACAATAAACCCTTGGAGACAAGGCGGTTGGAGGACGATGTATTGAATCGCGACGCAATTTGAGTGTCCCATCGTCATTAGGAGGTCCTAAACATTACAATTAACTATCAGTTCTGCGTCGGATTCGACAATCTATACTCACAGGAGAACGACAATAAGGTGCCCGAGGCTGCAATAGACGCCTTGGAGACAAGTCGGCTGGAGGACGATGTATTGAATCTCGACGCAATTTGAGTGTTCCATAGTCATTAGGAGGCCCTGATCGTTACAATTAACCATCAGTTTCGCTTCGGATACGAAAATCTAGACTAACAGGAGACTGACCATATGGTGCCCGAGCCAATAATATCCCCTTGGTGACAAGTCGGCTGGAGGACGATGTATTGAATAACGAAGCAATTTGAGTGTTCCATCGTCATTAAGAGGCCCTGAACGTTACAATTAACTAACACTTTAGCGCCGGATTCGAAAATCTAGAGTCACAGGAGAAGGACCATAAGGTGCCCGAGGCAGCAATAAACCCTTGGAGACAAGTCGGCTTAAGGACGATGTATTCAATCTCGACGCAATTTGAGTGTTCCATCGTCATTACTAGGCCATGAACGTTACAATTAACCATCAGTTTTGCGTCGGATTCGAAAATCTAGACTCACAGGAGAACGACCATGAGGTGCCCGAGGCCGCAATAGACCCTTGGACACAAGTCGGTTGGAGGACGATGTATTGAATCTCGATGCAATTTGAGTGTTCCATCGTCATTAGGAGGCCCTGAACGTTACAATTAACTATCAGTTTTGCGTCGGATTCGACAATCTAGATTCACAGGAGAACGACAATAAGGTGCCCGAGGCAGCAATAGACCCTTGGAGACAAGTCGGCTGGAGGACGATGTATTAAATCTCGACGCAATTTGAGTGTTCCATCGTCATTAGGAGGCCCCGAACGTTACAATTAAAAATCAGTTTTGCGTCGTATTGCATGATCTAAACTCACAGGATAACGACAATAAGGTGCCCGAGGCAGCAATAGACCCTTGGAGACATGACTCCTGGAGGACGATGTATTGAATCTCGACGCAATTTGAGTGTTCCATCGTCATTAGGAGGCCCTGAACGTTACAATTAACTATCAGTTTCGCGTCAGAGACGAAAGTCTAGACTCACAGGAGACGGACCATATGGTGCCCGAGGCAGCAATATCCCCTTGGAGGCAAGTCGGCTGGAGGACGATGTATTGAATTTTGACGCAATTTGAGAGTTCCATCGTCATTAGGAGGACGTGAACGTTACAATTGACTATCAGGTTTGCGTCGGACTCGAGAATCTAGAGTCACAGGAGATCGACCATAAGGTGCCCGAGGCAACAATGGACCCTTGGAGAGAAGTCGGCTGAAGGACGATGTATTGAATCTCGACGCAATTTGAGTGTTCCGTCGTCATTAGAAGGCGCTGAACTTTACAAGTAGGTATCAGTTTCGCTTCGGATACGAATATCTAGACTAACAGGAGACTGACCATATGGTGCCCGGGGCAGCAATATCCCCTTGGAGACAAGTCGGCTGGAGGCCGATGTATTGAATCTCGACGCAATTTGAGTGTTCCATCGTCATTAGGAGGCCCTGATCGTTACAATTAACTATCAGTTTTGCGTCGGATTCGAAAATCTAGACTCACAGGAGGCGGACCATAAGGTGCCCGAGGCAGCAATATCCCCTTGGAGACAAGTCGGCTGGAGGACGATATATTGAATCTGGACGCAATTTGAGTGTCCCATTATCATTAGTAAGCCCTGAACGATATAATTAACTATCAGTTATGCGTCGGAATCGAAAATCTAGACTCACAGGAGGACGACCAACAGGCGCCCGAATCAACAATAGACCCTTGGAGACAAGGCGGTTGGAGGACGATGTATTGAATCGCGACGCAATTTGAGTGTTCCATCGTCATTAGGAGGTCCTGAACATTACAATTAACTATCAGTTCTGCGTCGGATTCGACAATCTATACTCACAGGAGAACGACAATAAGGTGCCCGAGGCTGCAATAGACCCTTGGAGACAAGTCGGCTGGAGGACGATGTATTGAATCTCGACGCAATTTGAATGATCCAAAGTCATTAGGAGGCCCTGAACGTTACAATTAACTATCAGTTTTGCGTCGGATTCGACAATCTAGATTCACAGGAGAACGACAATAAGGTGCCCGAGGCAGCAATAGACCATTGGAGACAAGTCGGCTGGAGGACGATGTATTAAATCTCGACGCAATTTGAGTGTTCCATCGTCATTAGGAGGCCCCGAACGTTACAATTAAAAATCAGTTTTGCGTCGTATTGCATGATCTAAACTCACAGGATAACGACAATAAGGTGCCCGAGGCAGCAATAGACCCTTGGAGACATGACTCCTGGAGGACGATGTATTGAATCTCGACGCAATTTGAGTGTTCCATCGTCATTAGGAGGCCCTGAACGTTACAATTAACTATCTGTTTCGCGTCAGAGACGAAAGACTAGACTCACAGGAGACGGACCATATGGTGCCCGAGGCAGCAATATCCCCTTGGAGGCAAGTCGGCTGGGGGACGATGTATTGAATTTTGACGCAATTTGAGAGTTCCATCGTCATTAGGAGGACGTGAACGTTACAATTGACTATCAGGTTTGCGTCGGACTCGAGAATCTAGAGTCACAGGAGATCGACCATAAGGTGCCCGAGGCAACAATGGACCCTTGGAGAGAAGTCGGCTGAAGGACGATGTATTGAATCTCGACGCAATTTGAGTGTTCCGTCGTCATTAGAAGGCGCTGAACGTTACAAGTAGGTATCAGTTTCGCTTCGGATACGAATATCTAGACTAACAGGAGACTGAGCATATGGTGCCCGGGGCAGCAATATCCCCTTGGAGACAAGTCGGCTGGAGGCCGATGTATTGAATCTCGACGCAATTTGAGTGTTCCATCGTCATTAGGAGGCCCTGATCGTTACAATTAACTATCAGTTTTGCGTCGGATTCGAAAATCTAGACTCACAGGAGACGGACCATAAGGTGCCCGAAGCAGCAATATCCCCTTGGAGACAAGTCGGCTGGAGGACGATATATTGAATCTGGACGCAATTTGAGTGTCCCATTAACATTAGTAAGCCCTGAACGATATAATTAACTATCAGTTATGCGTCGGAATCGAAAATCTAGACTCACAGGAGGACGACCAACAGGCGCCCGAATCAACAATAGACCCTTGGAGACAAGGCGGTTGGAGGACGATGTATTGATTCGCGACGCAATTTGAGTGTTCCATCGTCATTAGGAGGTCCTGAACATTACAATTAACTATCAGTTCTGCGTCGTATTCGACAATCTATACTCACAGGAGAACGACAATAAGGTGCCCGAGGCTGCAATAGACCCTTGGAGAGAAGTCGGCTGGAGGACGATGTATTAAATCTCGACGCAATTTGAGTGTTCCAAAGTCATTAGGAGGCCCTGATCGTTACAATTAACTATCAGTTTCGCTTCGGATACAAAAATCTAGACTAACAGGAGACTGACCATATGGTGCCCGAGCCAGCATTATCCCCTTGGTGACAAGTCGGCTGGAGGACGATGTATTGAATCACGAAGCAATTTGACTGTTCCATCGTCATTAAGAGGCCATGAACGTTACAATTAACTATCACTTTAGCGCCGGATTCGAAAATCTAGAGTCACAGGAGAACGACCATAAGGTGCCCGAGGCAGCAATAAACCCTTGGAGACAAGTCGGCTTAAGGACGATGTATTCAATCTCGACGCAATTTGAGTGTTCCATCGTCATTACTAGGCCATGAACGTTACAATTAACCATCAGTTTTGCGTCGGATTCGAAAATCTAGACTCACAGGAGAACGACCACGAGGTGCCCGAGGCAGCAATAGACCCTTGGACACAAGTCGGTTGGAGGACGATGTATTGAATCTCGATTCAATTTGAGTGTTCCATCGTCATTAGGAGGCCCTGAACGTTACAATTAACTATCAGTTTTGCGTCGGATTCGACAATCTAGATTCACAGGAGAACGACAAAAAGGTGCCCGAGGCAGCAATAGACCCTTGGAGACAAGTCGGCTGGAGGACGATGTATTAAATCTCGACGCAATTTGAGTGTTCCATCGTCATTAGGAGGCCCTGAACGTTACAATTAAATATCAGTTTTGCGTCGTATTGCATAATCTAAACTCACAGGATAACGACAATAAGGTGCCCGAGGCAGCAATAGACCCTTGGAGACATGACTCCTGGAGGACGATGTATTGAATCTCGACGCAATATGAGAGTTCCATCGTCATTTGGAGGCCCTGAACGTTACAATTAACAATAATTTTTTCGTCGATTACGAAAATCTAGAGTAACAGGAGAACGACCATAAGGAGCCCGAGGCAGCAATATCCCCTTGGAGACAAGTCGGCTGGAGGACGATGTATTCAATCTCGACGCAATTTGAGTGTTCAATCGACATTAGGAGGCCCTGATCGTTACAATTAACTATCAGTTTTGCGTCGGATTCGAAAATCTAGTCTCACAGGAGACTGACCATATGGTGCCCGATGCTGCAATATCCCCTTGGAGACATGTCGGCTGGAGGACGATGTATTGAAACTCGAAGCAATTTGAGTGTTCCTTCGTCATTAGGAGGCCCTGAACGACACAATTAGCTATCAGTTTTGCGTCGGATTCGAAAATCAAGACTCACAGGAGACGGACCATATGGTGCCTGAGGCAGCAATATCCCCTTGGAGACAAGTCGGCTGCAGGAAGATGTATTGAAACTCGAAGCAATATGAGTGTTCCATCGTCAATAGGAGGCCCTGAACGTTACAATTAACTGTTAGTTTTGCGTCGGATTCGAAAATCTAGAGACACTGGAGAACGACCATAAGGTGTTCATGGCAGCAATAGACCCTTGGAAACAAGTCGGCTGAAGGACAATTTATTGAATCTCGACGCAATTTGAGTGTTCCATTGTCATTAGGAGGCCCTGACGTCACAATTAACTATCGGTTGTGCGTCGGATTCGACAACCTAGACTCACAGGAGAACGACAATAAGGTGCCCGAGGCAGCAATAGACACTTGGAGACAAGTCGGCTGGAGGCCGATGTATTGAATCTCGTCGCAATTTCAGTGTTCCTTGTCATTAGGAGGCCCTGAACGTCACACTTAACTATCAGTTTTGCGTCGGATTAGAAAATCTAGACTCACAGGAGTACGACTATTAGGTGCCACAGGCAGCAATAGACCCTTGGAGACAAATCGGCTAGAGGACGTTGTATTGAATCGCGACGCAATTTGAGTGTTCCATTGTCATTAGGAGGCCCTTAACATTACAATTAACCATCAGTTTTGCGTCGGACTCGAAAATCTAGACTCACAGGAGAACGACAATAAGGTGCCCGAGGCAGCAATAGACACTTGGAGACAAGTCGGCTGAAGGACGATGTATTGAATCTCAACGCAATTTGAGTGTTCCATCGTCATTAGGAGGCCCTGAAAGTTACAATTAACTATCAGTTTCGCGTCGGATACGAAAATCTAGACTCACAGGAGACTGACCATATGGTGCCCGAGGCAGCAATATCCCCTTGGAGACAAGTCGGCTGGAGGAAGATGTATTGAAACTCGAAGCAATTTGAGTGTTCCATCGTCATTAGGAGGCCCTGAACGTTACAATTAACTATCAGTTTCGCTTCGGATACGAAAATCAAGACTAACAGGAGACTGACCATATGGTGCCCGAGGCAGCAATATCCCCTTGGAGACAAGTCGGCTGGAGGACGATGTATTGAAACTCGAAGCAATTTGAGCGTTCCATCGTCATTAGGGGGTCCTGAACGTTACAATTAACTATCAGTTTTGCGTCGTATTCGACAATCTATACTCACAGGAGAACGAGAATAAGGTGCCCGAGGCTGCAATAGACCCTTCAAGACAAGTCGGCTGGAGGACGATGTATTGAATCTCGACGCAATTTGAGTGTTCCATCGTCATTAGGAGGCCCTGAACGTTACAGTTAACTATCAGTTTTGCATCCGATTCGAAGATCTAGACTCACAGGAGAACGACCATAAGGTGCCCGAGACAGCAATATCCCCTTGGAGACAAGTCGTCTGGAGGACGAAGTATTGAATCTCGACGCAATTTGAGTGTTCCATCGTCATTAGGAGGCCACGAACGGTACAATTAACCACCTGTTTTGCGTTGGATTCGAAAATCTAGACAGACCATAAGGTGCCCGAGGCAGCAATATCCCTTTCGAGACAAGTCGGCTGGATGCCGATGTATTGAATCTCGACGCAATTTGAGTGTTCCAACGTCATTGGGAGGCCCTGTTCGTTACAATTAACTATCAGTTTTGCGTCGGATTCGAAAATCTAGACTCACAGGAGTCGGACCATATGGTGCCCGAGGCAGCAATATCCTCCTGGAGACAATTTGGCTGGAGGACGATGTATTGAATCTCGACGCAATTTGAGTGTTCCATCGTCATTAGGAGGCCCTGACGTCACAATTAACTATCAGTTTTGCGTCAGATTCGACAATCTAGACTCACAGGAGAACGACAATAAGGTGCCACAGGCAGCAATAGACCCTTGGAGACTAGTCGGCTGGAGGACGAAGTATTGAATCGCGACGCAATTTGAATGATCCATCGTCATTAGGAGGCCCTGAACGTTGCAATTAACTATCAGTTTCGCGTCGGATACGAAAATCTAGACTCACAGGAGACGGACCATATGGTGCCCGAGGCAGCAATATCCCCTTGGAGACAAGTCGGCTGGAGGACGATGTATTTAATCTCGAAGCAATTTGAGTGTTCCATCGTCATTAGGATTCCCTGAACGTTACAATTAACTATCAGTTTTGCGTCGGATTCGAAAATCTAGACTCACAGGAGAACGACTATAAGGTGCCGAGGCAGCAATAGGCCCTTGGAGACAAGTCGGTTGAAGGACAATGCAGTGAATGTCGACGCAATTTGAGTGTTCCATCCTCATTAGGAGCCCCTGATCGTTACAATTAACTATCAGTTTTGCGTCGGATTCAAAAATCTAGAGTCACAGGAGAAGGACCATAAGGTGCCCGTGGCAGCAATAGACCCTTGGAGACAAGTCGGCTGAAGGACGATGTATGGAATCTCGACGCAATTTGAGTGTTCCATCGTCATTAGGAGGCCCTGAACGTACAATTAACTATCAGTTTTGCGTCGGACTCGAAAAACTAGACTCACAGGAGAACGACCATAAGGTGTCCGTGGCAGCAATAGACCCTTGGATACCAGTCGGCTGAAGGTCGATGTATTGAATCTCGACGCAATATGAGTGTTCCATCGTCATTAGGAGGCCCTGAACGTTACAATTAACTATCAGTTTCGCGTCGGATACGAAAATTTAGACTCACAGGAGACTGACCATATGGTGCCCGAGGCAGCAATATCCCCTTTTTAGACAAGTCGGCTGGTGGACGATGTATTGAAACTCGAAGCAATTTGAGTGTTCCTTCGTCATTAGGAGGCCCTAAACGTCACAATTAGCTATCAGTTTTGCGCCGGATTCGAAAATCAAGACTCACAGGAGACGGACAATATGGTGCCCGAGGCAGCACTATCCCCTTGGAGACAAGTCGGCTGCAGGAAGATGTATTGAAACTCGAAGCAATTTGAGTGTTCCATCGTCATTAGGAGGCCCTGAACGTTACAATTAACTATCAGTTTTGCGTCGGATTCGAAAATCTAGAGTCACATGAGAACGACCATAAGGTGCCCAAGGCAGCAATAGACACTTGGAGACAAGTCGGCTGAAGGACAATTTATTGAATCGCGACGCAATTTGAGTGTTCCATCGCTATTAGGAGGCCATTAACATTACAATTAACCATCAGTTTTGCGTCGGATACGAAAATCTAGACTCACAGGAGACGGACCATAAGGTGCCCGAGGCAGCAGTAAACCCTTGGAGACAAGTCGGCTGAAGGACAATATATTTAATCTCGACGCAATTTGAGTGTTTCCTCCTCATTAGGGGGTCCTGAACGTTACAATTAACTATCATTTTTGCGTCGTATTCGACAATCTATACTCACAGGAGAACGACAATGAGGTGCCCGAGGCTGCAATTGACCCTTGGAGACAAGTCGGCTGGAGGACGATGTATTGAATCTCGACGCAATTTGAGTGTTCCATCGTCATTAGGAGACCCTGAACGTTACAGTTAACTATCAGTTTTGCATCCGGTTCGAAAACCTAGACTGACAGGAGAACGACCATAAGGTGCCAGAGACAGCAATATCCCCTTGGAGACAAGTCGGCTGGAGGACGATGTATTGAATCTCGACGCAATTTGAGAGTTCCATCGTCATTAGGAGGCCACGAACGTTACAATTAACCATCTGTTTTGCGTTGGATTCGAAAATCTAGACAGACCATAATGTGCCCGAGGCAGCAATATCCCCTTGGAGACAAGTCGGCTGGAGGACGATGTATTGAAACTCGAAGCAATTTGAGTGTTCCTTCGTCATTAGGAGGCCCTGAACGTCACAATTAGCTATCAGTTTTGCGTCGGATTCGAAAATCAAGACTCACAGGAGACGGACCATAAGGTGCCAGAGGCAGCAATATCCCCTTGGAGACAAGTCGGCTGCAGGAAGATGTATTGAAACTCGAAGCAATATGAGTGTTCCATCGTCATTAGGAGGCCCTGAACGGTACAATTAACTGTTAGTTTTGCGTCGGATTCGAAAATCTAGAGTCACAGGAGAACGACCGTAAGGTGTTCATGGAAGCAATAGACCCTTGGAAACAAGTCGGCTGAAGGACAATTTATTGAATCTCGACGCAATTTGAGTGTTCCATCGTCATTAGGAGGCCCTGACGTTACAATTAACTATCAGTTTTGCGTCGGATTCGACAACTTAGACTCACAGGAGAACGACCATAAGGTGCCCGAGACAGCAATATCCCCTTGGAGACAAGTCGTCTGGAGGACGATGTATTGAATTTCGACGCAATTTGAGTGTTCCATCGTCATTAGGAGGCCACGAATGTTACAATTAACCATCTGTTTTGCGTTGGATTCGAAAATGTAGACAGACCATAAGGTGCCCGAGGCAGCAATATCCCCTTCGAGACAAGTCGGCTGGATGCCGATGTATTGAATCTCGACGCAATGTGAGTGTTTCATCGTCATTAGGAGGCCCTGAACGTTACAATTAACTATCAGTTTCGCGTCGGATACGAAAATTTAGACTCACAGGAGGCTGACCATATGGTGCCCGAGGCAGCAATATCCCCTTGGAGACAAGTCGGCTGGAGGACGATGTATTGAAACTCGAAGCAATTTGAGTGTTCCTTCGTCATTAGGAGGCCCTAAACGTCACAATTAGCTATCAGTTTTGCGATGGATTCGAAAATCAAGACTCACAGGAGACGGACCATATGGTGCCCGAGGCAGCACTATCCCCTTGGAGACAAGTCGGCTGCAGGAAGATGTATTGAAACTCGAAGCAATTTGAGTGTTCCATCGTCATTAGGAGGCCCTTAACATTGCAATTAACCATCAGTTTTGCGTCGGATTCGAAAATCTAGACTCACAGGAGAACGACCATAAGGTGCCCGTGGCAGCAATAGACCCTTGGAGGCAAGTCGGCTGAAGGACGATGTATAGAATCTCGACGCAATTTGAGTGTTCCATCGTCATTAGGAGGCCCTGAACGTACAATTAACTATCAGTTTTGCGTCGGACTCGAAAATCTAGACTCACAGGAGAACGACCATAAGGTGCCCGTGGCAGCAATAGACCCTTGGAGACAAGTCGGCTGAAGGACGATGTATTGAATCTCAACGCAATTTGAGTGTTCCATCGTCATTAGGAGGCCCTGAACGTTACAATTAACTATCAGTTTCGCGTCGGATACGAAAATCTAGACTCACAGGAGACTGACCATATGGTGCCCGAGGCAGCAATATCCCCTTGGAGACAAGTCGGCTGGAGGAAGATGTATTGAAAATCGAAGCAATTTGAGTGTTCCATCGTCATTAGGAGGCTCTGAACGTTACAATTAACTATCAGTTTCGCTTCGGATACGAAAATCTAGACTTACAGGAGACTGACCATATGGTGCCCGAGGCAGCAATATCCCCTTGGAGAGAAGTCGGCTGGAGGACGATGTATTGAAACTCGAAGCAATTTGAGCGCTCCATCGTCATTAGGGGGTCCTGAACGTTACAATTAACTATCAGATTTGCGTCGTATTCGACAATCTATACTCACAGGAGAACGAGAATAAGGTGCCCGAGGCTGCAATAGACCCTTGGAGACAAGTCGGCTGGAGGACGATGTATTGAATCTCGACGCAATTTGAGTGTTCCATCGTCATTAGGAGGCCCTGACGTCACAATTAACTATCAGTTTTGCGTCGGATTCGACAATCTAGACTCACAGGAGAACGACAATAAGGTGCCACAGGCAGCAATAGACCCTTGGAGACTAGTCGGCTGGAGGACAATGTATTGAATCGCGACGCAATTTGAATGTTCCATCGTCATTAGGAGGCCCTGAACGTTACAATTAACAATCAGTTTCGCGTCGGATACGAAAATCTAGACTCACAGGAGACGGACCATATGGTGCCCGGGGCAGCAATATCCCCTTGGAGACAAGTCGGCTGGAGGACGATGTATTTAATCTCGATGCAATTTGAGTGTTCCATCGTCATTAGGATTCCCTGAACGGTACAATTAACTATCAGTTTTGCGTCGGAATCGAAAAGCTAGACTCACAGGAGAACGACTATAAGGTGCCGAGGCTGCAATCGACCCTTGGAGACGTCGGTTGAAGGACAATGTAGTGAATGTCGACGCAATTTGAGTGTTCCATCCTCATTAGGAGCCCTTGATCGTTACAATTAACTATCAGTTTTGCGTCGGATTCAAAAATCTAGACTCACAGGAGAACGACCATAAGGTGCCCGTGGCAGCAATAGACCCTTGGAGACAAGTCGGCTGAAGGACGATGTATAGAATCTCGACGCAATTTGAGTGTTCCATCGTCATTAGGAGGCCCTGAACGTTACAATTAACTATCAGTTTCGCGTCGGATACGAAAATTTAGACTCACAGGAGACTGACCATATGGTGCCCGAGGCAGCAATATCCCCTTGGAGACAAGTCGGCTGGAGGACGATGTATTGAAACTCGAAGCAATTTGAGTTTTCCTTCGTCATTAGGAGGCCCTAAACGTCACAATTAGCTATCAGTTTTGCGCCGGATTCGAAAATCAAGACACAGGAGACGGACCATATGGTGCCCGAGGCAGCACTATCCCCTTGGAGACAAGTCGGCTGCAGGAAGATGTATTGATACTCGAAGCAATTTGAGTGTTCCATCGTCATTAGGAGGCCCTGAACGTTACAATTAACTATCAGGTTTGCGTTGGATTCGAAAATCTAGAGTCAAAGGAGAACGACCATAAGGTGCCCAAGGCAGCAATAGACACTTGGAGACAAGTCGGCTGAAGGACAATTTATTGAATCGCGACGCAATTTGAGTGTTCCATCGTCATTAGGAGGCCCTTAACATTACAATTAACCATCAGTTTTGCGTCGGATTCGAAAATCTAGACTCACAGGAGACGGACCATAAGGTGCCCGAGGCAGCAGTAAACCCTTGGAGACAAGTCGGCTGAAGGACAATGTATTTAATCTCGACGCAATTTGAGTGTTTCCTCCTCATTAGGGGGTCCTGAACGTTACAATTAACTATCAGTTTTGCGTCGTATTCGACAATCTATACTCACAGGAGAACGACAATGAGGTGCCCGAGGCTGCAATAGACCCTTGAAGACAAGTCGGCTGGAGGACGATGTATTGAATCTCGACGCAATTTGAGTGATCCATCGTCATTAGGAGGCCCTGAACGTTACAGCTAACTATCAGTTTTGCATCCGATTCGAAAATCTAGACTCACAGGAGAACGACCATAAGGTGCCCGAGACAGCAATATCCCCTTGGAGACAAGTCGGCTGGAGGACGATGTATTGAATCTCGACGCAATTTGAGTGTTCCATCGTCATTAGGAGGCCACGAACGTTACAATTAACCATCTGTTTTGCGTTGGATTCGAAAATCTAGACAGACCATAATGTGCCCGAGGCAGCAATATCCCCTTGGAGACAAGTCGGCTGGAGGACGATGTATTGAAACTCGAAGCAATTTGAGTGTTCCTTCGTCATTAGGAGGCCCTGAACGTCACAATTAGCTATCAGTTTTGCGTCGGATTCGACAACCTAGACTCACAGGAGAACGACAATAAGGTGCCCGAGGCAGCAATAGACACTTGGAGACAAGTCGGCTGGAGGCCGATGTATTGAAACTCGAAGCAATTTGAGTGTTCCATCGTCATTAGGAGACCCTTAACATTACAATTAACCATCATTTTTGCGTCGGATTCGAAAATCAAGACTCACGGGAGACGGACCATAAGGTGCCCGAGGCAGCAGTAGAGCCTTGGAGACAAGTCGGCTGAAGGACAATGTATTTAATCTCGACGCAATTTGAGCGTTCCATAGTCATTAGGGGGTCCTGAACGTAATTAACTATCAGTTATGCGTCGGATTCGAAAATCTAGACTCAGAGGAGAACGACCACAAGGTGCCGGAGGCAGCAATACACCCTTGGAGACAAGTCGGCTGGATGCCGACGTATTGAAACTCGACGCAATTTGAGTGTTCCATCGTCATTAGGAAGCCCTGTTCGTTACAATTAACTATCAGTTTTGCGTCGGATTCGAAAATCTAGAGTCACAGGAGAACGACCATAAGGTGCCCGAGACAGCAATATCCCCTTGGAGACAAGACGTCTGGAGGACGATGTATTGAATCTCGACGCAATTTGAGTGTTCCATCGCCATTAGGAGGCCACGAACGTTACAATTAACCATCTGTTTTGCGTTGGATTAGAAAATCTAGACAGACCATAATGTGGACGAGGCAGCAATATCCCCTTGGAGACAAGTCGGCTGGGGGACGATATATTGAATCTCGACGCAATTTGAGTGTTCCATCGTCATTAGGAGGCCCTGAACGTAATTAACTATCAGTTATGCGTCGGATTCGAAAATCTAGACTCAGAGGAGAACGACCACAAGGTGCCCGAGGCAGCAATACACCCTTGGAGACAAGTCGGCTGGATGCCGACGTATTGAAACTCGACGCAATTTGAGTGTTCCATCGTCATTAGGAGGCCCTTTTCGTTACAATTAACTATCAGTTTTGCGTCGGATTCGAAAATCTAGACTCACAGGAGACGGACCGTATGGTGCCCGAGGCAGCAATATCCCACTGGAGACAATTCGGCTGGAGGACGATGTATTTAATCTCGAAGCAATTTGAGTGTTCCATCGTCATTAGGATTCCCTGAACGTTACAATTAACTATCAGTTTTGCGTCGGATTCGAAAATCTAGACTCACAGGAGAACGACCATAGGCTGCCCAAGGCAGCAATAGCCCCTTGGAAACCAGTCGGCTGGAGGACGATGTATTGAATCTCGACGCAATGTGAGTGTTCCATCGTCATTAGGAGGCCCTGAACGTTACAATTAACTATCAGTTTCGCGTCGGATACGGAAATCTAGACTCACAGGAGACGGACCATTTGGTGCCCGAGGCAGCAATATCCCCTTGGAGACAAGTCGGCTAGAGGACGATGTATTGAATCTCGAAGCAATTTGAGTGTTCCATCGTCATTAGGAGGCCATGAACGTTACAATTAACTATCAGTTTTGCGTCGTATTCGAAAATCTAGAGTCACAGGAGAACGACCATAAAGTGCCCGAGGCAGCAATATCCCCTTGGAGACGAGTCGGCTGGTGGACGATGTATTGAAAATCGACGCAATTTGAGTGCTCCATCGTCATTAGGAGGCCATGTACGTTACAATTAACCACCTGTTTTGCGTCAGATTCTAAAATCATGACTCACAGGAGACGGACCATATGGTGCCCGAGGCAGCAATTTCCCCTTGGAGACAAGACGGCTGCAGGTAGACGTATTGAAACTCGAAGCAATTTGAGTGTTCCATCGTCATTAGGAGGCCCTAAACGTCACAATTAACTATCAGTTTTGCGTCGGATTCGAAAATCTAGAGTCACAGGAGAACGACCATAAGGTGCCCAAGGCAGCAATAGACCCTTGGAGACAAGTCGGCTGAAGGACAATTTACTGAATCTCGACGCAATTTCAGTGTTCCATCGTCATTAGGAGGCCCTGACGTTAGAATTAATTATCAGTTTTTCGTCGGATTCGGCAATCTAGACTCACAGGAGAACGACAATAAGGTGCCCGAGGCAGCAATAAACCCTTGGAGACAAATCGGCTGGAGGACGATGTATTGAATCTCGACGCAATTTGAGAGTTCCATCGTCATTAGGAGGACCAGAACGTTACAATTGACTATCAGTTTTGCGTCGGACTTGAGAATCTAGGGTCACAGGAGAACGACCATAAGGTGCCCGAGGCAGAAATAGACCCTTGTAGACAAGTCGCCTGAAGGACTATGTATTGAATCTCGACGCAATTTGAGTGTTCCATCGTCATTAGGAGGCCCTAAACGTTACAATTAACTATCAGTTTCGCTTCGGATACGAAAATCAAGACTAACAGGAGACTGACCATATGGTGCCCGAGGCAGCAATAGACCCTTGGGAAACAAGTCGGCCGGAGGACGATGTATTGAATCTCGAGCAATTTTAGAGTTCCATCGTCATATGGAGGCCCTGAACGTAATTAACTATCAGTTATGCGTCGAATTTCAAAATCTAGAGTCACAGGAGAACGACCATAAGGTGATCGACGCAGCAATAACCCCTTGGAGACAAGTCGGCTGAAGGACGATGTATTGAATCTCGACAAAATTTGAGTGTTCCATCGTCATTAGGAGACCCTGTACATTACAATTAACCATCAGTTTTGCGTCGGATTCGAAAATCTAGAATCACACGAGAAGGCCCATTGGTGCCAGAGGCAGCAGTAGACCCTTGGAGACAAGTCGGCTGGAGGACCATGTATTGAATCTCGACGCAATTTGAGTGTTCCATCGTCATTAGGGGACCCTGAACGTTACAGTTAACTATCAGTTTTGCATCGAATTCGAAAATGTAGACTCACAAGAGGACGACCATAAGGTGCCCGACACAGCAATATCCCCTCGGAGACAAGTCGGCTGGACGACGATGTATTGAAAATCGACGCAATTTGAGTGCTCCATCGTCATTAGGAGGCCATGTACGTTACAATTAACCACCTCTTTTGCGTCAGATTCGAAAATCATGACTCACAGGAGACGGACCATATGGTGCCCGAGGCAGCAATTTCCCCTTGGAGACAAGTCGGCTGCAGGTAGATGTATTGAAACTCGAAGCAATTTGAGTGTTCCATCGTCATTAGGAGGCCCTAAACGTTACAATTAACTATCAGTTTTGCGTCGGATTCGAAAATCTAGAGTCACAGGAGAACGACCATAAGGTGCCCAAGGCAGCAATAGACCCTTGGAGACAAGTCGGCTGAAGGACAATTTATTGAATCTCGACGCAATTTGAGTGTTCCATCGTCATTAGGAGGCCCTGACGTTACAAGTAATTATCAGTTTTTCGTCGGATTCGGCAATCTAGACTCACAGGAGGACGACAATAAGGTGCCCGAGGCAGCAATAAACCCTTGGAGACAAATCGGCTGGAGGACGATGTATTGAATCTCGACGCAATTTGAGAGTTCCATCGTCATTAGGAGGACCAGAACGTTACAATTGACTATCAGTTTTGCGTCGGACTCGAGAATCTAGAGTCACAGGAGAACGACCATAAGGTGCCCGAGGCAGAAATAGACCCTTGGAGACAAGTCGCCTGAAGGACGATGTATTGAATCTCGACGCAATTTGAGTGTTCCATCGTCATTAGAAGGCCCTGAACGTTACAATTAACTATCAGTTTCGCTTCGGATACGACAATCTAGACTAACAGGAGACTGACCATATGGTGCCCGAGGCAGCAATAGACCCTTGGGAAACAAGTCGGCCGGAGGACGATGTATTGAATCTCGAGCAATTTGAGAGTTCCATCGTCATTAGGAGGCCCTGAACGTTACAACTAACTATCAGTTTTGCGTCTGATTCGAAAAACAAGACTCACAGGACAACGACCATAAGATGCCCGAGGCAGCAATAACCCCTTGGAGACAAGTCGGCTGGAGGAAGTGGTATTGAATCCTGACGCAATTTGAGTGTTCCATCGTCATTAGGAGGCCCTGAACGTAATTAACTATCAGTTATGCGTCGAATTTCAAAATCTAGAGTCACAGGAGAACGACCATAAGGTGATCGACGCAGCAATAACCCCTTGGAGACAAGTCGGCTGAAGGACGATGTATTGAATCTCGACAAAATTTGAGTGTTCCATCGTCATTAGGAGACCCTGTACATTACAATTAACCATCAGTTTTGCGTCGGATTCGAAAATCTAGACTCACAGGAGAAGGCCCAAAGGTGCCAGAGGCAGCAGTAGACCCTTGGAGACAAGTCGGCTGGAGGACCATGTATTGAATCTCGACGCAATTTGAGTATTCCATCGTCATTAGGGGACCCTGAACGTTACAGTTAACTATCAGTTTTGCATCGAATTCGAAAATCTAGACTCACAGGAGGACGACCATAAGGTGCCCGACACAGCAATATCCCCTTGGAGACAAGTCGGCTGGACGACGATGTATTGAATCTCGACGCAATTTGAGTGTCCCATCGTCATTAGGAGGCCCTGAACGTTACAATTAACTATCAGTTTCGCTTCGGATACGACAATCTAGACTATCAGGAGACTGACCATATGGTGCCCGAGGCAGCAATATCCCCTTGGAGACAAGTCGGCTGGAGGCTGACGTATTGAATCTCATCGCAATTTGAGTGTTCCATCGTCATTAGGAGGCCCTGAAAGTTACAATTAACTATCAGTTTTGCGTCGGATTCGAGAATCTAGATTCACAGGATAACGACCAACAGGCGCCCGAGGCAACAGTGGACCCTTGGAGACAAGTCGGCTGGAGGACTATGTATTGAATTGCGACGGAATTTGAGCGTTCCATCGTCATTAGAAGGCCCTGAACGATACAATTAACTGTCAGTTTTGCGTCGGATTCGAAAATCTAGACTCACAGGAGAACGACCATATGGTGCCCGAGACAGCAATAGTCCCTTGGAGACCAGTCGGCTGAAGGACGATGTATTGAATCTCGACGCAATTTGAGTGTTCCATCGTCATTAGGAGGCCCTGAACGTTACAATTAACTATCAGTTTCGCTTCGGATACGAAAATCTAGACTAACAGCAGACTGACCATATGGTGCCCAAGGCAGCAATATCCCTTTGGAGACAAGTCGGCTGGAGGACGATGGATTGAATCTTGACGCAATTTGAGTGTTCCATCGTCATTGGGAGGCCCTGAACGTTACAATTAACTATCAGTTTCGCGTCGGATACGAAAATCTAGACTCACAGGAGACCGACCATATGGTGCCCGAGGCAGAAATATAACCTTGGAGACAAGTCGGCTGGAGGACGATGTATTGAATCTCGAAGCAATTTGAGTATTCCATCGTCATTAGGAGGCTCTGACCGTTACAATTTACTAACAGTTTTGCGTCGTATTCGAAAATCTAGAGTCACAGGATAACGACCATAAGGTGCCCGAGGCAGCAATATCCCCTTGGAGACAAGTCGGCTGGAGGACGATGTATTGAATGTCGACGCAATTTGAGTGTTCCATCGTCATTAGGAGGACATGAACGTTACAATTAACCATCTGTTTTGCGTCGGATTCGAAAATCAAGACTCACAGGAGGACGACAATAAGGTGCCCGAGGCAGCAATAAACCCTTGGAGACAAATCGGCTGGAGGACGATGTATTGAATCTCGACGCAATTTGAGAGTTCCATCGTCATTAGGAGGACCAGAACGTTACAATTGACTATCAGTTTTGCGTCGGACTCGAGAATCTAGAGTCACTGGAGAACGACCATAAGGTGCCCGAGGCAGAAATAGACCCTTGGAGACAAGTCGCCTGAAGGACGATGTATTGAATCTCGACGCAATTTGAGTGTTCCATCGTCATTAGAAGGCCCTGAACGTTACAACTAACTATCAGTTTTGCGTCTGATTCGAAAAACAAGACTCACAGGACAACGACCATAAGATGCCCGAGGCAGCAATAACCCCTTGGAGACAAGTCGGCTGGAGGAAGTGGTATTGAATCCTGACGCAATTTGAGTGTTCCATCGTCATTAGGAGGCCCTGAACGTCATAATTAACTATGAGTTTTGCGTCGGATTCGAAAATCTAGACTCACAGGCAGCAATCGACCCTTGGAGACAAATCGGCTGGAGAACGATGTATTGAATTGCGATGCAATTTGAGTGTTATATCGTCATTAGGAGGCCCTGAACATTACAATTAACTATCAGTTTTGCGTCGGATTCGAAAATCTAGACTCACAGGAGACGGACCATATGGTGCCCGTGGCAGAAATATCCCCTTGGAGACAAGTCGGCTGGTGGACGATGTATTGAAAATCGACGCAATTTGAGTGCTCCATCGTCATTAGGAGGCCATGTACGTTACAATTAACCACCTCTTTTGCGTCAGATTCGAAAATCATGACTCACAGGAGACGGACCATATGGTGCCCGAGGCAGCAATTTCCCCTTGGAGACAAGTCGGCTGCAGGTAGATGTATTGAAACTCGAAGCAATTTGAGTGTTCCATCGTCATTAGGAGGCCCTAAACGTTACAATTAACTATCAGTTTTGCGTCGGATTCGAAAATCTAGAGTCACAGGAGAACGACCATAAGGTCCCCAAGGCAGCAATAGACCCTTGGAGACAAGTCGGCTGAAGGACAATTTATTGAATCTCGACGCAATTTGAGTGTTCCATCGTCATTAGGAGGCCCTGACGTTACAAGTAATTATCAGTTTTTCGTCGGATTCGGCAATCTAGACTCACAGGAGGACGACAATAAGGTGCCCGAGGCAGCAATAAACCCTTGGAGACAAATCGGCTGGAGGACGATGTATTGAATCTCGACGCAATTTGAGAGTTCCATCGTCATTAGGAGGACCAGAACGTTACAATTGACTATCAGTTTTGCGTCGGACTCGAGAATCTAGAGTCACAGGAGAACGACCATAAGGTGCCCGAGGCAGAAATAGACCCTTGGAGACAAGTCGCCTGAAGGACGATGTATTGAATCTCGACGCAATTTGAGTGTTCCATCGTCATTAGAAGGCCCTGAACGTTACAATTAACTATCAGTTTCGCTTCGGATACGACAATCTAGACTAACAGGAGACTGACCATATGGTGCCCGAGGCAGCAATAGACCCTTGGGAAACAAGTCGGCCGGAGGACGATGTATTGAATCTCGAGCAATTTGAGAGTTCCATCGTCATTAGGAGGCCCTGAACGTTACAACTAACTATCAGTTTTGCGTCTGATTCGAAAAACAAGACTCACAGGACAACGACCATAAGATGCCCGAGGCAGCAATAACCCCTTGGAAACAAGTCGGCTGGAGGAAGTGGTATTGAATCCTGACGCAATTTGAGTGTTCCATCGTCATTAGGAGGCCCTGAACGTAATTAACTATCAGTTATGCGTCGAATTTCAAAATCTAGAGTCACAGGAGAACGACCATAAGGTGATCGACGCAGCAATAACCCCTTGGAGACAAGTCGGCTGAAGGACGATGTATTGAATCTCGACAAAATTTGAGTGTTCCATCGTCATTAGGAGACCCTGTACATTACAATTAACCATCAGTTTTGCGTCGGATTCGAAAATCTAGACTCACAGGAGAAGGCCCAAAGGTGCCAGAGGCAGCAGTAGACCCTTGGAGACAAGTCGGCTGGAGGACCATGTATTGAATCTCGACGCAATTTGAGTACTCCATCGTCATTAGGGGACCCTGAACGTTACAGTTAACTATCAGTTTTGCATCGAATTCGAAAATCTAGACTCACAGGAGGACGACCATAAGGTGCCCGACACAGCAATATCCCCTTGGAGACAAGTCGGCTGGACGACGATGTATTGAATCTCGACGCAATTTGAGTGTCCCATCGTCATTAGGAGGCCCTGAACGTTACAATTAACTATCAGTTTCGCTTCGGATACGACAATCTAGACTATCAGGAGACTGACCATATGGTGCCCGAGGCAGCAATATCCCCTTGGAGACAAGTCGGCTGGAGGCTGACGTATTGAATCTCATCGCAATTTGAGTGTTCCATCGTCATTAGGAGGCCCTGAAAGTTACAATTAACTATCAGTTTTGCGTCGGATTCGAGAATCTAGATTCACAGGATAACGACCAACAGGCGCCCGAGGCAACAGTGGACCCTTGGAGACAAGTCGGCTGGAGGACTATGTATTGAATTGCGACGGAATTTGAGCGTTCCATCGTCATTAGAAGGCCCTGAACGATACAATTAACTGTCAGTTTTGCGTCGGATTCGAAAATCTAGACTCACAGGAGAACGACCATATGGTGCCCGAGACAGCAATAGTCCCTTGGAGACCAGTCGGCTGAAGGACGATGTATTGAATCTCGACGCAATTTGAGTGTTCCATCGTCATTAGGAGGCCCTGAACGTTACAATTAACTATCAGTTTCGCTTCGGATACGAAAATCTAGACTAACAGCAGACTGACCATATGGTGCCCAAGGCAGCAATATCCCTTTGGAGACAAGTCGGCTGGAGGACGATGGATTGAATCTTGACGCAATTTGAGTGTTCCATCGTCATTGGGAGGCCCTGAACGTTACAATTAACTATCAGTTTCGCGTCGGATACGAAAATCTAGACTCACAGGAGACGGACCATATGGTGCCCGAGGCAGATATATAACCTTGGAGACAAGTCGGCTGGAGGACGATGTATTGAATCTCGAAGCAATTTGAGTATTCCATCGTCATTAGGAGGCTCTGACCGTTACAATTTACTAACAGTTTTGCGTCGTATTCGAAAATCTAGAGTCACAGGATAACGACCATAAGGTGCCCGAGGCAGCAATATCCCCTTGGAGACAAGTCGGCTGGAGGACGATGTATTGAATGTCGACGCAATTTGAGTGTTCCATCGTCATTAGGAGGACATGAACGTTACAATTAACCATCTGTTTTGCGTCGGATTCGAAAATCAAGACTCACAGGAGGACGACAATAAGGTGCCCGAGGCAGCAATAAACCCTTGGAGACAAATCGGCTGGAGGACGATGTATTGAATCTCGACGCAATTTGAGAGTTCCATCGTCATTAGGAGGACCAGAACGTTACAATTGACTATCAGTTTTGCGTCGGACTCGAGAATCTAGAGTCACTGGAGAACGACCATAAGGTGCCCGAGGCAGAAATAGACCCTTGGAGACAAGTCGCCTGAAGGACGATGTATTGAATCTCGACGCAATTTGAGTGTTCCATCGTCATTAGAAGGCCCTGAACGTTACAATTAACTATCAGTTTCGCTTCGGATACGACAATCTAGACTAACAGGAGACTGACCATATGGTGCCCGAGGCAGCAATAGACCCATGGGAAACAAGTCGGCCGGAGGACGATGTATTGAATCTCGAGCAATTTAAGAGTTCCATCGTCATTAGGAGGCCCTGAACGTTACAACTAACTATCAGTTTTGCGTCTGATTCGAAAAACAAGACTCACAGGACAACGACCATAAGATGCCCGAGGCAGCAATAACCCCTTGGAGACAAGTCGGCTGGAGGAAGTGGTATTGAATCCTGCCGCAATTTGAGTGTTCCATCGTCATTAGGAGGCCCTGAACGTAATTAACTATCAGTTATGCGTCGAATTTCAAAATCTAGAGTCACAGGAGAACGACCATAAGGTGATCGACGCAGCAATAACCCCTTGGAGACAAGTCGGCTGAAGGACGATGTATTGAATCTCGACAAAATTTGAGTGTTCCATCGTCATTAGGAGACCCTGTACATTACAATTAACCATCAGTTTTGCGTCGGATTCGAAAATCTAGACTCACAGGAGAAGGCCCAAAGGTGCCAGAAGTAGCAGTAGACCCTTGGAGACAAGTCGGCTGGAGGACCATGTATTGAATCTCGACGCAATTTGAGTGTTCCATCGTGATTAGGGGACCCTGAACGTTACAGTTAACTATCAGTTTTGCATCGAATTCGAAAATCTAGACTCACAGGAGGACGACCATAAGGTGCCCGACACAGCAATATTCCCTTGGAGACAAGTCGGCTGGACGACGATGTATTGAATCTCGACGCAATTTGAGTGTCCCATCGTCATTTGGAGTCCATGAACGTTACAATTAAACATCTGTTTTGCGTTGGATTCGAAAATCAAGACTCACAGGAGACGGACCATAAGGTGCCCGAGGCAGCAATGTCCCCTTGGAGACAAGTCGGCTGGTGGACGATGTATTGAGTCTCGACGCAATTTGAGTGTTCTATCGTCAGTAGGAAGCCCTCAACGTTACAATTAACTATCAGTTTCGCGTCGGATACGAAAATCTAGACTCACAGGAGACGGACCATATGGTGCCCGAGGCAGAAATATCCCCTTGGAGACAAGTCAGCTGGAGGACGATGTATCGAATCTCGAAGCAATTTGAGTATTCCATCGTCATTAGGAGGCTCTGACCGTTACAATTTACTATCAGTCTTGCGTCGTATTCGAAAATCTAGAGTCACAGGAGAACGACCATAAGGTGCCCGAGGCAGCAATATCCCCTTGGAGACAAGTCGGCTGGAGGACGATGTATTGAATCTCGACGCAATTTGTGTGTTCCATCGTCATTAGGAGGCCATGAACGTTACAATTAACCATCTGTTTTGCAACGGATTCGAAAATCAAAACTCACAGGAGAACGACGAAAAGGCGCCCGAGGCAACTTGGAGACAAGTCGGTTGGAGGACGATGTATTGAATCTCGTCGCAATTTGAATGTTCCATCGTCATTAGGAGGCCCTGAACGTCATAATTAACTATGAGTTTTGCGTCGGATTCGAAAATCTAGACTCACAGGCAGCAATCGACCCTTGGAGACAAATCGGCTGGAGAACGATGTATTGAATTGCGATGCAATTTGAGTGTTACATCGTCATTAGGAGGCCCTGAACATTACAATTAACCGTCAGTTTTGCGTCGGATTCGAAAATCTAGACTCACAGGAGACGGACCATATGGTGCCCGAGGCAGAAATATCCCCTTGCAGACAAGTCGGTTGGAGGACGATGTATTGAATCGCGACGCAGTTCGAATGTTCCATCGTCATTCGTAGGCCCTAAACGTTTCAATTAAGTATCAGTTTTGCGTCGGATTCGATAATCTAGACTCACAGGGAACGACCATGAGGTGTCCGAGGCAGCAATAGACCCTTGAAGACAAGTCGGCTGTACGACGATGTATTGAATCTCGACGCAATGTGGTGTTCCATCGTCATTAGGATGCCCTGAACGTTATCATTAACCATCAGATTTGCGTCGGATTAGAAAATCTAGAGTCACAGGAGAACGACCATAAGGTGCCAGAGGCAGCAATATCCCCTTGGAGACAAGTCGGCTGGAGGACGATGTATTGAATCTCGACGCAATTTGAGTGTTCCATCGTCATTAGGAGGCCCTGAACGTTACAATTAACTATCAGTTTCGCTTCGGATACGACAATCTAGACTATCAGGAGACTGACCATATGGTGCCCGAGGCAGCAATATCCCCTTGGAGACAAGTCGGCTGGAGGCTGATGTATTGAATCTCATCGCAATTTGAGTGTTCCATCGTCATTAGGAGGCCCTGAAAGTTACAATTAACTATCAGTTTTGCGTCGGATTCGAGAATCTAGATTCACAGGATAACGACCAACAGGCGCCCGAGGCAACAGTAGACACTTGGAGACAAGTCGGCTGGAGGACTATGTATTGAATTGCGACGGAATTTGAGCGTTCCATCGTCATTAGAAGGCCCTGAACGATACAATTAACTGTCAGTTTTGCGTCGGATCCAAAAATCTAGACTCACAGGAGAACGACCATAAGGTGCCCGAGACAGCAATAGTCCCTTGGAGACCAGTCGGCTGAAGGTCGATGTATTGAATCTCGACGCAATTTGAGTGTTCCATCGTCATTGGGAGGCCCTGAACGTTACAATTAACTATCAGTTTCGCGTCGGATACGAAAATCTAGACTCACAGGAGACGGACCATATGGTGCCCGAGGCAGAAATATCCCCTTGCAGACAAGTCGGTTGGAGGACGATGTATTGAATCGCGACGCAGTTCGAATGTTCCATCGTCATTCGTAGGCCCTAAACGTTTCAATTAAGTATGAGTTTTGCGTCGGATTCGGTAATCTAGACTCACAGGGAACGACCATGAGGTGTCCGAGGCAGCAATAGACCCTTGAAGACAAGTCGGCTGTACGACGATGTATTGAATCTCGACGCAATGTGGTGTTCCATCGTCATTAGGATGCCCTGAACGTTATCATTAACTTTCAGATTTGCGTCGGATTAGAAAATCTAGAGTCACAGGAGAACGACCATAAGGTGCCAGAGGCAGCAATATCCCCTTGGAGACAAGTCGGCTGGAGGACGATGTATTGAATCTCGACGCAATTTGAGTGTTCCATCGTCATTAGGAGGCCCTGAACGTTACAATTAACTATCAGTTTCGCTTCGGATACGACAATCTAGACTATCAGGAGACTGACCATATGGTGCCCGAGGCAGCAATATCCCCTTGGAGACAAGTCGGCTGGAGGCTGATGTATTGAATCTCATCGCAATTTGAGTGTTCCATCGTCATTAGGAGGCCCTGAAAGTTACAATTAACTATCAGTTTTGCGTCGGATTCGAGAATCTAGATTCACAGGATAACGACCAACAGGCGCCCGAGGCAACAGTAGACCCTTGGAGACAAGTCGGCTGGAGGACTATGTATTGAATTGCGACGGAATTTGAGCGTTCCATCGTCATTAGAAGGCCCTGAACGATACAATTAACTGTCAGTTTTGCGTCGGATTCGAAAATCTAGACTCACAGGAGAACGACCATAAGGTGCCCGAGACAGCAATAGTCCCTTGGAGACCAGTCGGCTGAAGGACGATGTATTGAATCTCGACGCAATTTGAGTGTTCCATCGTCATTGGGAGGCCCTGAACGTTACAATTAACTATCAGTTTCGCGTCGGATACGAAAATCTAGACTCACAGGAGACGGACCATATGGTGCCCGAGGCAGAAATATAACCTTGGAGACAAGTCGGCTGGAGGACGATGTATTGAATCTCGAAGCAATTTGAGTATTCCATCGTTATTAGGAGGCTCTGACCGTTACAATTTACTAACAGTTTTGCGTCGTATTCGAAAATCTAGAGTCACAGGAGAACGACCATAAGGTGCCCGAGGCAGCAATATCCCCTTGGAGACAAGTCGGCTGGAGGACGATGTATTGAATGTCGACGCAATTTGAGTGTTCCATCGTCATTAGGAGGACATGAACGTTACAATTATCCATCTGTTTTGCGTCGGATTCGAAAATCAAGACTCACAGGAGAACGACGAAAAGGCGCCCGAGGCAACAATAGACCCTTGGAGACAAGTCGGTTGGAGGACGATGTATTGAATCGCGACGCAATTCGGGTGTTCCATCGTTATTCGTAGGCCCTAAACGTTTCAATTAAGTATCAGTTTTGCGTCGGGTTAGATAATCTAGGCTCACAGGAGAACGACCATGAGATGCCCGAGGCAGCAATAGACCCTTGAAGACAAGCCGGCTGGACGACGATGTATTGAATCTCGACGCAATGTGGTGTTCCATCGTCATTAGGAGGCCCTGAACGTTACAATTAACTATCAGATTTGCGTCGGACTCGAAAATCTAGACTCACAGGAGAACGACTACACGGTGCCCGTGGCAGCAATAGACCCTTGGAGACAAGTCGGCTGAAGGACGATGTATTGAATCTCGACGCAATTTGAGTGTTCCATCGTCATTAGGAGGCCCTGAACGTTTCAATTAACTATCAGTTTCGCGTCGGATACGAAAATCTAGACCCACAGGAGACGGACCATATGGTGCCCGAGGCAGCAATATCCCCTTGGAGACAAGTCGGCTGGAGGACGATGTATCGAATCTCGAAGCAATTTGAGTGTTCCATCGTCATTAGGAGGCTCTGAACTTTACAATTTACTATCAGTTTTGCGTCGTATTCGAAAATCTAGAGTCACAGGAGAACGACCATAACGTGCCCGAGGCAGCAATATGCCCTTGGAGACAAGTCGGCTGGAGGACGATGTATTGAATCTCGACGCAATTTGAGTGTTCCATCGTCATTAGGAGGCCGAGAACGTTACAATTAACCATGTGTTTTGCGTCGGATTCGAAAATCAAGACTCACAGGAGACGGACCATATGGTGCCCGAGGCAGCAATATTCCCTTGGAGGCAAGTCGGCTGGAGGAAGATGTATTGAATCTCGAAGCAATTTGAGTGTTCCATCGTTATTAGGAGGACTTGAACGTTACAATAAACTATCAGATTTGAGTCGGATTCGAAAATCTAGAGTCACAGGAGAACGACCATAAGGCGCCCGAGCAGCAATAGACCCTTGGAGACAAGTCGGCTGAAGGACAATGTATTGATTCTCGACGCAATTTGAGTGTTCCATCGTCATTAGGAGGCCCTGACGTTACAATTAACTATCAGTTTTGCGTCGGATACGACATTCCAGACTCACAGGAGAACGACAATGAGGTGCCCGAGGCAGTAATAGACACTTGGGGACAAGTCGGCTGGAGGACGATGTATTGTATCTCGACGAAATTTGAGTGTTCCATCGTAATTAGGTAGCGCTGAACGTTAAAATTAATTATCGTTTTTGCGTCGGATTCGAAAATTTAGAGTCACAGTTGAACGACCATAATGTGCTCGAGGCAGCAATAGTCCCTTGGAGACAAGTCGACTGAAGGACGATGTATTGAATCTGGACGCAATTTGAGTGTTCCATCGCCATTAGGAGGCCCTGAACGTTACAATTAACTATCAGTTTCGCTTCGGATACGAAAATCTAGACTAACAGGAGACTGACCATATGGTGCCGACTCAGCAATATCCCCTTGGAGACAAGTCGGCTGGAGGCCGATGTATTGAATCTCGTCACAGTTTGAGTGTTCCATCGTCATTAGGAGGCCCTGAAAGTTACAATTAACTATCAGTTTTGCGGCGTATTCGATATTCTAAACCCACAGGATAACGACCAAAAGGCGCCCGAGGCAACAATAGACCCTAGGAGACAAGTCGGCTGGAGGACTATGTATCGAATTGCGACGGAATTTGGGCGTTCCATCGTCATTAAAAGGCCCTGAACATTACAATTAACTATCAGTTTTGCGTCGGATTCGAAAATCTAGACTCACAGTAGAACGACCATAAGGTGCCCGAGACAGCAATAGACCCTTAAAGACAAGTCGGCTGAAGGACGACGTATTGTATCTCGACGCAATTTGAGTGGTCCATCGTCATTAGGAGGCCCTGACCGTTACAATTAACTATCAGTTTCGCTTCGGATACGAAAATCTAGACTAACAGGAGACTGACCATATGG
The DNA here is from genome assembly GCF_023864345.2 of Schistocerca serialis cubense. Taxonomy (NCBI): domain Eukaryota; kingdom Metazoa; phylum Arthropoda; class Insecta; order Orthoptera; family Acrididae; genus Schistocerca; species Schistocerca serialis. The sequence goes on from NW_026047583.1 coordinate 60,279,666, forward strand.
TGCCCGAGGCAGCAATAGCCCCTTGGAGACAAGTCAGCTCGAGGACGATGTATTGAATCTCGACGCAATTTGCGTGTTCCATCGCCATTAGGAGGCCATGATCGTTACAATTAACCATCTGATTTGCGTTGGATTCGAAAATCTAGACTCACAGGAGACGGACCATAAGGTGCCCGAGGCAGCAATAGGCCCTTGGAGACAAGTCGGCTGGAGGACGATGTATTGAATCTTGACGCAATTTGAGTGTTCCATCGACATTACGAGGCCCTGAACGTAATTAACTATCAGTTATGCGTCGGATTCGAAAATCTAGACTCACAGGAGAACGGCCACAAGGTGCCCGAGGCAGCAATAAACCCTTGGACAAAAGTCGGCTGGAGGCCGAAGTATTGAATCTCGATGCAACTTGAGTGTTCCGTCGTCATTAGGAGGCCCTGAACATTACAATTAACCATCAGTTTTGCTACGGATTCGAAAATCTAGACTCACAGGAGACGGACCATAAGGTGCCCGAGGCAGCAGTAGATCCTTGGAGACACGTCGGCTGAAGGACAATGCATTGAATCTCGACGCAATTTGAGTGTTCCATCGTCATTAGGAGGTCCTGAACGTTACAATTAACTATTAGTTTTGCGTCGGATTCGACAATCAAGACTCACAGGAGAACGACAATAAGGTGCCCGAGGCAGCGATAGACCCTTGGAGACAAGTCGGCTGTAGGACGATGTATTGAATCTCGACGCAATTTGAGTGTTCCATCGTCATTAGGAAGTCCTGAACCTTACAATTAACTATCAGTTTTGCGTCGGAATCGAAATTCTAGACTCACAGGAGACGGACCATATGGTGACCGAGGCAGCAATATCTCCTTGGAGACAAGTAGGCTGGAGGACGGAGTATTGAATCTCGACGCAATTTGAATGTTCCATCGTCATTAGGAGGCCCTGAACGTCATAATTAACTATGAGTTTTGCGTCGGATTCGAAAATCTAGACTCACAGGCAGCAATCGACCCTTGGAGACAAATCGGCTTTAGAACGATGTATTGAATTGCGATGCAATTTGAGTGTTACATCGTCATTAGGAGGCCCTGAACATTACAATTAACCATCAGTTTTGCGTCAGATTCGAAAATCTAGACTCACAGGAGACGGACCATATGGTGCCCGAGGCAGCAATATCCCCTTGGAGACAAGTCGGCTGGAGGACGATGTATTGAATCTCGTCGCAATTTGAGTGTTCCATCGTCGTTAGGAGGCCCTGAAAATTACAATTAACTATCCGTTTTGCGTCGGATTCGATAATCTAGGCTCACAGGATTACGACCAAAAGGCGCCCGAGGCAACAGTAGACCCTTGGAGACCAGTCGGCTGGAGGACTATGTATTGAATTGCGACGGAATTTGAGCGTTCCATCGTCATTAGAAGGCCCTGAACGATACAATTAACTGTCAGTTTTGCGTCGGATTCGAAAATCTAGACTCACAGGAGAACGACCATAAGGTGCCCGAGACAGCAATAGTCCCTTGGAGACCAGTCGGCTGAAGGACGATATATTGAATCTCGACGCAATTTGAGTGTTCCATCGTCATTAGGAGGCCCTGAACGTTACAATTAACTATCAGTTTTGCGGCGTATTCGATAATCTAAACCCACAGGATAACGACAAAAAGGCGCCCGAGGCAACAATAGACCCTAGGAGACAAGTCGGCTGGAGGACTATGTATCGAATTGCGACGGAATTTGGGCGTTCCATCGTCATTAAAAGGCCCTGAACATTACAATTAACTACCAGTTTTGCGTCGGATTCGAAAATCTAGACTCACAGTAGAACGACCATAAGGTGCCCGAGACAGCAATAGACCCTTAAAGACAAGTCGGCTGAAGGACGACGTATTGTATCTCGACGCAATTTGTGTGTTCCATCGTCATTAGGAGGCCATGAACGTTACAATTAACCATCTGTTTTGCAACGGATTCGAAAATCAAAACTCACAGGAGAACGACGAAAAGGCGCCCGAGGCAACTTGGAGACAAGTCGGTTGGAGGACGATGTATTGAATCTCGTCGCAATTTGAATGTTCCATCGTCATTAGGAGGCCCTGAACGTCATAATTAACTATGAGTTTTGCGTCGGATTCGAAAATCTAGACTCACAGGCAGCAATCGACCCTTGGAGACAAATCGGCTGGAGAACGATGTATTGAATTGCGATGCAATTTGAGTGTTACATCGTCATTAGGAGGCCCTGAACATTACAATTAACCATCAGTTTTGCGTCGGATTCGAAAATCTAGACTCACAGGAGACGGACCATATGGTGCCCGAGGCAGAAATATCCCCTTGCAGACAAGTCGGTTGGAGGACGATGTATTGAATCGCGACGCAGTTCGAATGTTCCATCGTCATTCGTAGGCCCTAAACGTTTCAATTAAGTATCAGTTTTGCGTCGGATTCGATAATCTAGACTCACAGGGAACGACCATGAGGTGTCCGAGGCAGCAATAGACCCTTGAAGACAAGTCGGCTGTACGACGATGTATTGAATCTCGACGCAATGTGGTGCTCCATCGTCATTAGGATGCCCTGAACGTTATCATTAACTATCAGATTTGCGTCGGATTAGAAAATCTAGAGTCACAGGAGAACGACCATAAGGTGCCAGAGGCAGCAATATCCCCTTGGAGACAAGTCGGCTGGAGGACGATGTATTGAATCTCGACGCAATTTGAGTGTTCCATCGTCATTAGGAGGCCCTGAACGTTACAATTAACTATCAGTTTCGCTTCGGATACGACAATCTAGACTATCAGGAGACTGACCATATGGTGCCCGAGGCAGCAATATCCCCTTGGAGACAAGTCGGCTGGAGGCTGATGTATTGAATCTCATCGCAATTTGAGTGTTCCATCGTCATTAGGAGGCCCTGAAAGTTACAATTAACTATCAGTTTTGCGTCGGATTCGAGAATCTAGATTCACAGGATAACGACCAACAGGCGCCCGAGGCAACAGTAGACACTTGGAGACAAGTCGGCTGGAGGACTATGTATTGAATTGCGACGGAATTTGAGCGTTCCATCGTCATTAGAAGGCCCTGAACGATACAATTAACTGTCAGTTTTGCGTCGGATTCAAAAATCTAGACTCACAGGAGAACGACCATAAGGTGCCCGAGACAGCAATAGTCCCTTGGAGACCAGTCGGCTGAAGGTCGATGTATTGAATCTCGACGCAATTTGAGTGTTCCATCGTCATTGGGAGGCCCTGAACGTTACAATTAACTATCAGTTTCGCGTCGGATACGAAAATCTAGACTCACAGGAGACGGACCATATGGTGCCCGAGGCAGAAATATCCCCTTGCAGACAAGTCGGTTGGAGGACGATGTATTGAATCGCGACGCAGTTCGAATGTTCCATCGTCATTCGTAGGCCCTAAACGTTTCAATTAAGTATGAGTTTTGCGTCGGATTCGATAATCTAGACTCACAGGGAACGACCATGAGGTGTCCGAGGCAGCAATAGACCCTTGAAGACAAGTCGGCTGTACGACGATGTATTGAATCTCGACGCAATGTGGTGTTCCATCGTCATTAGGATGCCCTGAACGTTATCATTAACTTTCAGATTTGCGTCGTATTCGAAAATCTAGAGTCACAGGAGAACGACCATAAGGTGCCCGAGGCAGCAATATCCCCTTGGAGACAAGTCGGCTGGAGGACGATGTATTGAATGTCGACGCAATTTGAGTGTTCCATCGTCATTAGGAGGACATGAACGTTACAATTATCCATCTGTTTTGCGTCGGATTCGAAAATCAAGACTCACAGGAGAACGACGAAAAGGCGCCCGAGGCAACAATAGACGCTTGGAGACAAGTCGGTTGGAGGACGATGTATTGAATCGCGACGCAATTCGGGTGTTCCATCGTTATTCGTAGGCCCTAAACGTTTCAATTAAGTATCAGTTTTGCGTCGGGTTAGATAATCTAGGCTCACAGGAGAACGACCATGAGATGCCCGAGGCAGCAATAGACCCTTGAAGACAAGCCGGCTGGACGACGATGTATTGAATCTCGACGCAATGTGGTGTTCCATCGTCATTAGGAGGCCCTGAACGTTACAATTAACTATCAGATTTGCGTCGGACTCGAAAATCTAGACTCACAGGAGAACGACTACACGGTGCCCGTGGCAGCAATAGACCCTTGGAGACAAGTCGGCTGAAGGACGATGTATTGAATCTCGACGCAATTTGAGTGTTCCATCGTCATTAGGAGGCCCTGAACGTTTCAATTAACTATCAGTTTCGCGTCGGATACGAAAATCTAGACCCACAGGAGACGGACCATATGGTGCCCGAGGCAGCAATATCCCCTTGGAGACAAGTCGGCTGGAGGACGATGTATCGAATCTCGAAGCAATTTGAGTGTTCCATCGTCATTAGGAGGCTCTGAACTTTACAATTTACTATCAGTTTTGCGTCGTATTCGAAAATCTAGAGTCACAGGAGAACGACCATAACGTGCCCGAGGCAGCAATATGCCCTTGGAGACAAGTCGGCTGGAGGACGATGTATTGAATCTCGACGCAATTTGAGTGTTCCATCGTCATTAGGAGGCCGAGAACGTTACAATTAACCATGTGTTTTGCGTCGGATTCGAAAATCAAGACTCACAGGAGACGGACCATATGGTGCCCGAGGCAGCAATATTCCCTTGGAGGCAAGTCGGCTGGAGGAAGATGTATTGAATCTCGAAGCAATTTGAGTGTTCCATCGTTATTAGGAGGACTTGAACGTTACAATAAACTATCAGATTTGAGTCGGATTCGAAAATCTAGAGTCACAGGAGAACGACCATAAGGCGCCCGAGCAGCAATAGACCCTTGGAGACAAGTCGGCTGAAGGACAATGTATTGATTCTCGACGCAATTTGAGTGTTCCATCGTCATTAGGAGGCCCTGACGTTACAATTAACTATCAGTTTTGCGTCGGATACGACATTCCAGACTCACAGGAGAACGACAATGAGGTGCCCGAGGCAGTAATAGACACTTGGGGACAAGTCGGCTGGAGGACGATGTATTGTATCTCGACGAAATTTGAGTGTTCCATCGTAATTAGGTAGCGCTGAACGTTAAAATTAATTATCGTTTTTGCGTCGGATTCGAAAATCTAGAGTCACAGTTGAACGACCATAATGTGCTCGAGGCAGCAATAGTCCCTTGGAGACAAGTCGACTGAAGGACGATGTATTGAATCTGGACGCAATTTGAGTGTTCCATCGCCATTAGGAGGCCCTGAACGTTACAATTAACTATCAGTTTCGCTTCGGATACGAAAATCTAGACTAACAGGAGACTGACCATATGGTGCCGACTCAGCAATATCCCCTTGGAGACAAGTCGGCTGGAGGCCGATGTATTGAATCTCGTCACAGTTTGAGTGTTCCATCGTCATTAGGAGGCCCTGAAAGTTACAATTAACTATCAGTTTTGCGGCGTATTCGATATTCTAAACCCACAGGATAACGACCAAAAGGCGCCCGAGGCAACAATAGACCCTAGGAGACAAGTCGGCTGGAGGACTATGTATCGAATTGCGACGGAATTTGGGCGTTCCATCGTCATTAAAAGGCCCTGAACATTACAATTAACTATCAGTTTTGCGTCGGATTCGAAAATCTAGACTCACAGTAGAACGACCATAAGGTGCCCGAGACAGCAATAGACCCTTAAAGACAAGTCGGCTGAAGGACGACGTATTGTATCTCGACGCAATTTGAGTGGTCCATCGTCATTAGGAGGCCCTGACCGTTACAATTAACTATCAGTTTCGCTTCGGATACGAAAATCTAGACTAACAGGAGACTGACCATATGGTGCCCGAGGCAGCAATAGCCCCTTGGAGACAAGTCAGCTCGAGGACGATGTATTGAATCTCGACGCAATTTGCGTGTTCCATCGCCATTAGGAGGCCATTATCGTTACAATTAACCATCTGATTTGCGTTGGATTCGAAAATCTAGACTCACAGGAGACGGACCATAAGGTGCCCGAGGCAGCAATAGGCCCTTGGAGACAAGTCGGCTGGAGGACGATGTATTGAATCTTGACGCAATTTGAGTGTTCCATCGACATTACGAGGCCCTGAACGTAATTAACTATCAGTTATGCGTCGGATTCGAAAATCTAGACTCACAGGAGAACGGCCACAAGGTGCCCGAGGCAGCAATAAACCCTTGGACAAAAGTCGGCTGGAGGCCGAAGTATTGAATCTCGATGCAACTTGAGTGTTCCGTCGTCATTAGGAGGCCCTGAACATTACAATTAACCATCAGTTTTGCTACGGATTCGAAAATCTAGACTCACAGGAGACGGACCATAAGGTGCCCGAGGCAGCAGTAGATCCTTGGAGACACGTCGGCTGAAGGACAATGCATTGAATCTCGACGCAATTTGCGTGTTCCATCGCCATTAGGAGGCCATTATCGTTACAATTAACCATCTGATTTGCGTTGGATTCGAAAATCTAGACTCACAGGAGACGGACCATAAGGTGCCCGAGGCAGCAATAGGCCCTTGGAGACAAGTCGGCTGGAGGACGATGTATTGAATCTCGACGCAATTTGAGTGTTCCATCGTCATTAGGAAGTCCTGAACCTTACAATTAACTATCAGTTTTGCGTCGGAATCGAAATTCTAGACTCACAGGAGACGGACCATATGGTGACCGAGGCAGCAATATCTCCTTGGAGACAAGTAGGCTGGAGGACGGAGTATTGAATCTCGACGCAATTTGAATGTTCCATCGTCATTAGGAGGCCCTGAACGTCATAATTAACTATGAGTTTTGCGTCGGATTCGAAAATCTAGACTCACAGGCAGCAATCGACCCTTGGAGACAAATCGGCTTTAGAACGATGTATTGAATTGCGATGCAATTTGAGTGTTACATCGTCATTAGGAGGCCCTGAACATTACAATTAACCATCAGTTTTGCGTCAGATTCGAAAATCTAGACTCACAGGAGACGGACCATATGGTGCCCGAGGCAGCAATATCCCCTTGGAGACAAGTCGGCTGGAGGACGATGTATTGAATCTCGTCGCAATTTGAGTGTTCCATCGTCGTTAGGAGGCCCTGAAAATTACAATTAACTATCCGTTTTGCGTCGGATTCGATAATCTAGGCTCACAGGATTACGACCAAAAGGCGCCCGAGGCAACAGTAGACCCTTGGAGACCAGTCGGCTGGAGGACTATGTATTGAATTGCGACGGAATTTGAGCGTTCCATCGTCATTAGAAGGCCCTGAACGATACAATTAACTGTCAGTTTTGCGTCGGATTCGAAAATCTAGACTCACAGGAGAACGACCATAAGGTGCCCGAGACAGCAATAGTCCCTTGGAGACCAGTCGGCTGAAGGACGATATATTGAATCTCGACGCAATTTGAGTGTTCCATCGTCATTAGGAGGCCCTGAACGTTACAATTAACTATCAGTTTTGCGGCGTATTCGATAATCTAAACCCACAGGATAACGACAAAAAGGCGCCCGAGGCAACAATAGACCATAGGAGACAAGTCGGCTGGAGGACTATGTATCGAATTGCGACGGAATTTGGGCGTTCCATCGTCATTAAAAGGCCCTGAACATTACAATTAACTATCAGTTTTGCGTCGGATTCGAAAATCTAGACTCACAGTAGAACGACCATAAGGTGCCCGAGACAGCAATAGACCCTTAAAGACAAGTCGGCTGAAGGACGACGTATTGTATCTCGACGCAATTTGAGTGGTCCATCGTCATTAGGAGGCCCTGACCGTTACAATTAACTATCAGTTTCGCTTCGGATACGAAAATCTAGACTAACAGGAGACTGACCATATGGTGCCCGAGGCAGCAGTAGCCCCTTGGAGACAAGTCAGCTGGAGGACGATGTATTGAATCTCGACGCAATTTGCGTGTTCCATCGCCATTAGGAGGCCATGATCGTTACAATTAACCATTTGATTTCCGTTGGATTCGAAAATCTAGACTCACAGGAGACGGACCATAAGGTGCCCGAGGCAGCAATAGGCCCTTGGAGACAAGTCGGCTGGTGTACGATGTATTGAATCTCGACGCAATTTGCGTGTTCCATCGTCATTAGGCGGCCATGGACGTTACAATTAACCATCTGTTTTGCGTTGGATTCGAAAATCAAGACTCACAGGAGACGGACCATAAGGTGCCCGAGGGAGCAATAGGCCCTTGGAGACAAGTCGGCTGGAGGACGATGTATTGAATCTTGATGCAATTTGAGTGTTCCATCGACATTTCGAGGCCCTGAACGTAATTAACTATCAGTTATGCGTCGGATTCGAAAATCTAGACTCACAGGAGAACGACCATAAGGTGCCCGAGACAGCAATAGTCCCTTGGAGACCAGTCGGCTGAAGGACGATATATTGAATCTCGACGCAATTTGAGTGTTCCATCGTCATTAGGAGGCCCTGAACATTACAATTAACCATCAGTTTTGCTACGGATTCGAAAATCTAGACTCACAGGAGACGGACCATAAGGTGCCCGAGGCAGCAGTAGATCCTTGGAGACACGTCGGCTGAAGGACAATGCATTGAATCTCGACGCAATTTGAGTGTTCCATCGTCATTAGGAGGTCCTGAACGTTACAATTAACTATTAGTTTTGCGTCGGATTCGACAATCAAGACTCACAGGAGAACGACAATAAGGTGCCCGAGGCAGCGATAGACCCTTGGAGACAAGTCGGCTGTAGGACGATGTATTGAATCTAGACGCAATTTGAGTGTTCCATCGTCATTAGGAAGTCCTGAACCTTACAATTAACTATCAGTTTTGCGTCGGAATCGAAATTCTAGACTCACAGGAGACGGACCATATGGTGACCGAGGCAGCAATATCTCCTTGGAGACAAGTAGGCTGGAGGACGGAGTATTGAATCTCGACGCAATTTGAATGTTCCATCGTCATTAGGAGGCCCTGAACGTCATAATTAACTATGAGTTTTGCGTCGGATTCGAAAATCTAGACTCACAGGCAGCAGTCGACCCTTGGAGACAAATCGGCTGGAGAACGATGTATTGAATTGCGATGCAATTTGAGTGTTACATCGTCATTAGGAGGCCCTGAACATTACAATTAACCATCAGTTTTGCGTCAGATTCGAAAATCTAGACTCACAGGAGACGGACCATATGGTGCCCGAGGCAGAAATATCCCCTTGGAGACAAGTCGGCTGGAGGACGATGTATTGAATCTCGTCGCAATTTGAGTGTTCCATCGTCGTTAGGAGGCCCTGAAAATTACAATTAACTATCCGTTTTGCGTCGGATTCGATAATCTAGGCTCACAGGATTACGACCAAAAGGCGCCCGAGGCAACAGTAGACCCTTGGAGACAAGTCGGCTGGAGGACTATGTATTGAATTGCGACGGAATTTGAGCGTTCCATCGTCATTAGAAGGCCCTGAACGATACAATTAACTGTCAGTTTTGCGTCGGATTCGAAAATCTAGACTCACAGGAGAACGACCATGAGGTGCCCGACACAGCAATAGTCCCTTGGAGACCAGTCGGCTGAAGGACGATATATTGAATCTCGACGCAATTTGAGTGTTCCATCGTCATTAGGAGGCCCTGAACGTTACAATTAACTATCAGTTTCGCTTCTGATACGAAAATCTAGACTAACAGCAGACTGACCATGTGGTGCCCAAGGCAGCAATATCCCTTTGGAAACAAGACGGCTGGAGGACGATGTATTGAATCTTGACGCAGTTTGAGTGTTCCATCGTCATTAGGAGGCCCTGAACGTTACAATTAACTATCAGATTTGCGTCGGATTCGATAATCTAGACTCACAGGATTACGACCAAAAGGCGCCCGAGGCAACAGTAGACCCTTGGAGACAAGTCGGCTCGAGGACTATGTATTGAATTGCGACAGAATTTGAGCGTTCCATCGTCATTAGAAGGCCCTGAACGATACAATTAACTGTCAGTTTTGCGTCGGATTCGAAAATCAAGACTCACAGGAGACGGACCATATGGTGCCCGAGGCAGCTATAGTCCCTTGGAGACAAGTCGACTGAAGGACGATGTATTGAATCTGGACGCAATTTGAGTGTTCCATCGCCATTAGGAGGCCCTGAACGTTACAATTAACTATCAGTTTCGCTTCGGATACGAAAATCTAGACTAACAGGAGACTGACCATATGGTGCCGACTCAGCAATATCCCCTTGGAGACAAGTCGGCTGGAGGCCGATGTATTGAATCTCGTCGCAGTTTGAGTGTTCCATCGTCACTATGTGGCCCTGAAAGTTACAATTAACTATCAGTTTTGCGGCGTATTCGATAATCTAAACCCACAGGATAACGACCAAAAGGCTCCCGAGGCAACAATAGACCCTAGGAGACAAGTCGGCTGGAGGACTATGTATCGAATTGCGACGGAATTTGGGCGCTCCATCGTCATTAAAAGGCCCAGAACATTACAATTAACTATCAGTTTTGCGTCGGATTCGAAAATCTAGACTTACAGTAGAACGACCATAAGGTGCCCGAGACAGCCATAGACCCTTGGAGACAAGTCGGCTGAAGGACGACGTATTGTATCTCGACGCAATTTGAGTGGTCCATCGTCATTAGGAGGCCCTGAACGTTACAATTAACTATCAGTTTCGCTTCGGATACGAAAACTTAGACTAACAGGAGACTGACCATATGGTGCCCGAGGCAGCAATAGCCCCTTGGAGACAAGTCAGCTGGAGGACGATGTATTGAATCTCAACGCAATTTGCGTGTTCCATCGTCATTAGGAGGCCATGATCGTTACAATTAACCATCTGATTTGCGTTGGATTCGAAAATCTAGACTCACAGGAGACGGACCATAAGGTGCCCGAGGCAGCAATAGGCCCTTGGAGACAAGTCGGCTGGTGTACGATGTATTGAATCTCGACGCAATTTGCGTGTTCCATCGTCATTAGGAGGCCATGAACGTTACAATTAACCATCTGTTTTGCGCTGGATTCGAAAATCTAGACTCACAGGAGGCGGACCATAAGGTCCCCGAGGCAGCAATGGGCCCTTGGAGAAGAGTCGGCTGGAGGACGATGTATTGAATCTTGACGCAATTTGAGTGTTCCATCGACATTAGGAGGCCCTGAACGTAATTAACTATCAGTTATGCGTCGGATTCGAAAATCTAGACTCACAGGAGAACGGCCACAAGGTGCCCGAGGCAGCAATAAACCCTTGGACAAAGGTCGGCTGGAGGCCGAAGTATTGAATCTCGATGCAATTTGAGTGTTCCGTCGTCATTAGGAGGCCCTGAACATTACAATTAACCATCAGTTTTGCTACGGATTCGAAAATCTAGACTCACAGGAGACGGACCATAAGGTGCCCGAGGCAGCAGTAGACCCTTGGAGACACGTCGGCTGAAGGACAATGCATTGAATCTCGACGCAATTTGAGTGTTCCATCGTCATTAGGAAGTCCTGAACCTTACAATTAACTATCAGTTTTGCGTCGGAATCGAAATTCTAGACTCACAGGAGACGGACCATATGGTGACCGAGGCAGCAATATCTCCTTGGAGTCAAGTAGGCTGGAGGACGGTGTATTGAATCTCGACGCAATTTGAATGTTCCATCGTCATTAGGAGGCCCTGAACGTCACAATTAACTATGAGTTTTGCGTCGGATTCGAAAATCTAGACTCACAGGCAGCAATCGACCCTTGGAGACAAATCGGCTGGAGGACGATGTGTTAAATTGCGATGCAATTTGAGTGTTACATCGTCTTTAGGAGGCCCTGAACATTACAATTAACCATCAGTGTTGCGTCGGATTCGAAAATCTATACTCACAGGAGACGGACCATAAGGTGCCCGAGGTAGCAAAATCCCTTTGGAGACAAGTCGGCTGGACGACAATGAATTAAATCTCGACGCAATTTGAGTGTTCCATCGTCATTAGGAGGCCCTTAACGTTACAATTAACTATAAGTTTTGCGTCGTATTCCATAATCTAGTCTCACAGGAGAACGACCAAAAGGCGCCCGAGGGAACAATAGACCCTTGGAGACAAGTCGGCTGGAGAACGATGTTGTGAATCACGGGGCAATTTGAGTATTCCATCGTCATTAGGAGGCCCTGAACGTTACAATTAACTATCAGTTTAGCGTCGGATTCGAAAATGTAGACTCAGAGGAGAACGATCTTAAGGTGCCCGAGGCAGCAATAGATCCATGGAGACGAGTCGGCTGGAGGGCGATGTATTGTATCTCGACGCAATTTGAGTGTTCCATCGTCATTAGGAGGCCATAAACGTTACAATTAATTATCTGTTTTGCGTCGGATTCAAAAATCAAGACTCACAGGAGACGGACCATAAGGTGCCCGAGGGAGCAATAGGCCCTTGGAGACAAGTCGGCTGGAGGACGATGTATTGAATCTTGATGCAATTTGAGTGTTCCATCGACATTACGAGGCCCTGAACGTAATTAACTATCAGTTATGCGTCGGATTCGAAAATCTAGACTCACAGGAGAACGGCCACAAGGTGCCCGAGGCAGCAATAAACCCTTGGACAAAAGTCGGCTGGAGGCCGATGTATTGAATCTCGATGCAACTTGAGTGTTCCGTCGTCATTAGGAGGCCCTGAACATTACAATTAACCATCAGTTTTGCTACGGATTCGAAAATCTAGACTCACAGGAGACGGACCATAAGGTGCCCGAGGCAGCAGTAGATCCTTGGAGACACGTCGGCTGAAGGACAATGCATTGAATCTCGACGCAATTTGAGTGTTCCATCGTCATTAGGAGGTCCTGAACGTTACAATTAACTATTAGTTTTGCGTCGGATTCGACAATCAAGACTCACAGGAGAACGACAATAAGGTGCCCGAGGCAGCGATAGACCCTTGGAGACAAGTCGGCTGTAGGACGATGTATTGAATCTAGACGCAATTTGAGTGTTCCATCGTCATTAGGAAGTCCTGAACCTTACAATTAACTATCAGTTTTGCGTCGGAATCGAAATTCTAGACTCACAGGGGACGGACCATATGGTGACCGAGGCAGCAATATCTCCTTGGAGACAAGTAGGCTGGAGGACGGAGTATTGAATCTCGACGCAATTTGAATGTTCCATCGTCATTAGGAGGCCCTGAACGTCATAATTAACTATGAGTTTTGCGTCGGATTCGAAAATCTAGACTCACAGGCAGCAGTCGACCCTTGGAGACAAATCGGCTGGAGAACGATGTATTGAATTGCGATGCAATTTGAGTGTTACATCGTCATTAGGAGGCCCTGAACATTACAATTAACCATCAGTTTTGCGTCAGATTCGAAAATCTAGACTCACAGGAGACGGACCATATGGTGCCCGAGGCAGAAATATCCCCTTGGAGACAAGTCGGCTGGAGGACGATGTATTGAATCTCGTCGCAATTTGAGTGTTCCATCGTCGTTAGGAGGCCCTGAAAATTACAATTAACTATCCGTTTTGCGTCGGATTCGATAATCTAGGCTCACAGGATTACGACCAAAAGGCGCCCGAGGCAACAGTAGACCCTTGGAGACAAGTCGGCTGGAGGACTATGTATTGAATTGCGACGGAATTTGAGCGTTCCATCGTCATTAGAAGGCCCTGAACGATACAATTAACTGTCAGTTTTGCGTCGGATTCGAAAATCTAGACTCACAGGAGAACGACCATGAGGTGCCCGACACAGCAATAGTCCCTTGGAGACCAGTCGGCTGAAGGACGATATATTGAATCTCGACGCAATTTGAGTGTTCCATCGTCATTAGGAGGCCCTGAACGTTACAATTAACTATCAGTTTCGCTTCTGATACGAAAATCTAGACTAACAGCAGACTGACCATGTGGTGCCCAAGGCAGCAATATCCCTTTGGAAACAAGACGGCTGGAGGACGATGTATTGAATCTTGACGCAGTTTGAGTGTTCCATCGTCATTAGGAGGCCCTGAACGTTACAATTAACTATCAGATTTGCGTCGGATTCGATAATCTAGACTCACAGGATTACGACCAAAAGGCGCCCGAGGCAACAGTAGACCCTTGGAGACAAGTCGGCTCGAGGACTATGTATTGAATTGCGACGGAATTTGAGCGTTCCATCGTCATTAGAAGGCCCTGAACGATACAATTAACTGTCAGTTTTGCGTCGGATTCGAAAATCAAGACTCACAGGAGACGGACCATATGGTGCCCGAGGCAGCTATAGTCCCTTGGAGACAAGTCGACTGAAGGACGATGTATTGAATCTGGACGCAATTTGAGTGTTCCATCGCCATTAGGAGGCCCTGAACGTTACAATTAACTATCAGTTTCGCTTCGGATACGAAAATCTAGACTAACAGGAGACTGACCATATGGTGCCGACTCAGCAATATCCCCTTGGAGACAAGTCGGCTGGAGGCCGATGTATTGAATCTCGTCGCAGTTTGAGTGTTCCATCGTCACTAGGAGGCCCTGAAAGTTACAATTAACTATCAGTTTTGCGGCGTATTCGATAATCTAAACCCACAGGATAACGACCAAAAGGCTCCCGAGGCAACAATAGACCCTAGGAGACAAGTCGGCTGGAGGACTATGTATCGAATTGCGACGGAATTTGGGCGCTCCATCGTCATTAAAAGGCCCAGAACATTACAATTAACTATCAGTTTTGCGTCGGATTCGAAAATCTAGACTTACAGTAGAACGACCATAAGGTGCCCGAGACAGCAATAGACCCTTGGAGACAAGTCGGCTGAAGGACGACGTATTGTATCTCGACGCAATTTGAGTGGTCCATCGTCATTAGGAGGCCCTGAACGTTACAATTAACTATCAGTTTCGCTTCGGATACGAAAACTTAGACTAACAGGAGACTGACCATATGGTGCCCGAGGCATTAATAGCCCCTTGGAGACAAGTCAGCTGGAGGACGATGTATTGAATCTCAACGCAATTTGCGTGTTCCATCGTCATTAGGAGGCCATGATCGTTACAATTAACCATCTGATTTGCGTTGGATTCGAAAATCTAGACTCACAGGAGACGGACCATAAGGTGCCCGAGGCAGCAATAGGCCCTTGGAGACAAGTCGGCTGGTGTACGATGTATTGAATCTCGACGCAATTTGCGTGTTCCATCGTCATTAGGAGGCCATGAACGTTACAATTAACCATCTGTTTTGCGCTGGATTCGAAAATCTAGACTCACAGGAGGCGGACCATAAGGTCCCCGAGGCAGCAATGGGCCCTTGGAGAAGAGTCGGCTGGAGGACGATGTATTGAATCTTGACGCAATTTGAGTGTTCCATCGACATTAGGAGGCCCTGAACGTAATTAACTATCAGTTATGCGTCGGATTCGAAAATCTAGACTCACAGGAGAACGGCCACAAGGTGCCCGAGGCAGCAATAAACCCTTGGACAAAGGTCGGCTGGAGGCCGAAGTATTGAATCTCGATGCAATTTGAGTGTTCCGTCGTCATTAGGAGGCCCTGAACATTACAATTAACCATCAGTTTTGCTACGGATTCGAAAATCTAGACTCACAGGAGACGGACCATAAGGTGCCCGAGGCAGCAGTAGACCCTTGGAGACACGTCGGCTGAAGGACAATGCATTGAATCTCGACGCAATTTGAGTGTTCCATCGTCATTAGGAAGTCCTGAACCTTACAATTAAATATCAGTTTTGCGTCGGAATCGAAATTCTAGACTCACAGGAGACGGACCATATGGTGACCGAGGCAGCAATATCTCCTTGGAGTCAAGTAGGCTGGAGGACGGTGTATTGAATCTCGACGCAATTTGAATGTTCCATCGTCATTAGGAGGCCCTGAACGTCACAATTAACTATGAGTTTTGCGTCGGATTCGAAAATCTAGACTCACAGGCAGCAATCGACCCTTGGAGACAAATCGGCTGGAGGACGATGTGTTAAATTGCGATGCAATTTGAGTGTTACATCGTCTTTAGGAGGCCCTGAACATTACAATTAACCATCAGTGTTGCGTCGGATTCGAAAATCTATACTCACAGGAGACGGACCATAAGGTGCCCGAGGTAGCAAAATCCCTTTGGAGACAAGTCGGCTGGACGACAATGAATTAAATCTCGACGCAATTTGAGTGTTCCATCGTCATTAGGAGGCCCTTAACGTTACAATTAACTATAAGTTTTGCGTCGTATTCCATAATCTAGTCTCACAGGAGAACGACCAAAAGGCGCCCGAGGCAACAATAGACCCTTGGAGACAAGTCGGCTGGAGAACGATGTTGTGAATCACGGGGCAATTTGAGTATTCCATCGTCATTAGGAGGCCCTGAACGTTACAATTAACTATCAGTTTAGCGTCGGATTCGAAAATGTAGACTCAGAGGAGAACGATCTTAAGGTGCCCGAGGCAGCAATAGATCCATGGAGACGAGTCGGCTGGAGGGCGATGTATTGTATCTCGACGCAATTTGAGTGTTCCATCGTCATTAGGAGGCCATAAACGTTACAATTAATTATCTGTTTTGCGTCGGATTCAAAAATCAAGACTCACAGGAGACGGACCATATAGTGCTCGAGGCTGCAATATCCACTTGGAGAAAAGTTGGCTGGAGGAAGATGTATTGAAACTCGAAGCAACTTGTGTGTTCCATCGTCATTAGGAGCCCCTGAACGTTACAATTAACTATCAATTTTGCGTCGGATTCGAAAACCTAGAGTCACAGGAGAACGACCATAAGGTGCCCAAGGCAGCAATAGTCCCTTGGAGACAAGTCGGCTCAAGGACAATGTATTGAATCTCGACGCAATTTGAGTGCTCCATATTCATTAGGAGGCCATGAAGTTTCAATTAACTATCAGTTTCGCGTCGGATACGAAAATCTAGACTCACAGGAGACGGACCATATGGTGCCCGAGGCAGCAATATCCCCTTGGAGACAAGTCGGCTGGAGGACGGTGTATTGAGTCTCGACGCAATTTGAGTGTTCCATCGTCATTAGGAGGCCCTGAACGTTACAATTATCTATCAGTTTCGCGTCGGATACGAAAATCTAGACTCACAGGAGAAGGACCATATGGTGCCCGAGGCAGCAATATCCCCTTGGAGACAAGTCGGCTGGGCGACGATGTATTGAATCTCGACGCAATTTGAGTGTTCCATCGTCATTAGGAGGCCCTGAACGTTACAATTAGCTATCAGTTTCGCGTCGGATACGAAAATCTAGACTCACAGGAGAAGGACCATATGGTGCCCGAGGCAGCATTATCCCCTTGGAGACAAGTCGGCTGGAGGACGGTGTATTGTATCTCGACGCAATTTGAGAGTTCCATCGTCATTAGGAGGCCCTGAACGTTACAATTAACTATCATTTTCACGTCGTATTCGAAAATCTAGAGTCACAAGAGAACGACCATAAGGTGCCCGAGGCAGCAATATCCCCTTGGAGACAAGTCGGCTGGACGACGATGTATTGAATCTTGACGCAATTTGAGTGTTCCAGCGTCATTAGGAGGCCCTGAACGTAATTACCTATCAGTTATGCGTCGGATTCGAAAATCTAGACTCACAGGAGAACGACCACAAGGTGCCCGAGGCAGCAATAGACCCTTGGAGAAAAGTCGGCTGGAGGCCGAAGTATTGAATCTCGACGCAATTTGAGTGTTTCATCGTCATTAGGAAGCCCTGATCGTTAGATCGAAAATCTAGACACACAGGAGACGGACCATATGGTGCCCGAGGCAGCAACATCCCCCTGGACACAATTCGGCTGGGGGACGGTGTATTGAATCTCGACGCAATTTGAGTGTTCCATCGTCATTAGGAGGCCCTGAACGCCACAATTAACTATCAGTTTTGCGTCGGATTCGAAAATCTAGACTCACAGGAGAACGACCAAAAGGTGCCCGAGGCAGCAATAGACCCTTGGAGAAAAGTCGGCTGGAGGCCGAAGTATTGAATCTCGACGCAGTTTGAGTGTTCCATCGTCATTAGGAAGCCCTGATCGTTACAATTAACTATCAGTTTTGCGTCGGATTCGAAAATCTAGACACACAGGAGACGGACCATATGGTGCCCGAGGCAGCAATATCCCCCTGGAGACAATTCGGCTGGGGGACGGTGTATTGAATCTCAAAGCAATTTGAGTGTTCCATCGTCATTAGGAGGCCCTGAACGCCACAATTAACTATCAGTTTTGCGTCGGATTCGAAAATCTAGACTCACAGGAGAACGACCAAAAGGTGCCCGAGGCAGCAATAGACCCTTGGAGAAAAGTCGGCTGGAGGCCGAAGTATTGAATCTCGACGCAATTTGAGTGTTCCATCGTCATTAGGAGGCCCTGAACGTTACAGTTAACAATCAGTTTGGCGTCGGATTCGAAAATCTAGACTCACAGGAGAAGGACCATATGGTGCCCGAGACAGCAATATCCCCTTGGGGACAAGTCGGCTGGAGGACGATGTATTGAATCTCGACGCAATTTGAGTGTTCCATCGTCATTAGGAGGCCCTGAACGTTACAATTAATTATCAGTTTCGCGTCGGATACGAAAATCTAGACTCACAGGAGACGGACCATATGGTGTCTGAGGCAGCAATATCCCCTTGGAGACATGTCGGCTGGAGGACGGTGTATTGAATCTCGACGCAATTTGAGAGTTCCATCGTCATTAGGAGGCCCTGAACGTTACAATTAACTATCATTTTCACGTCGTATTCAAAAATCTAGAGTCACAGGAGAACGACCATAAGGTGCCCGAGGCAGCAATATCCCCTTGGAGACAAGTCGACTGGAGGACGATGTATTCAATCTCGACGCAATTTCAGTCTTCCATCATCATTAGGAGGCCATGAACGTTACAATTAACCATCAGTTTTGCGTCGGATACGTAAATCAAGACTCACAGGAGAACGACCATAAGGCGCCCGAGGCAGCATTATCCCCTTGGAGACAAGTCGGCTGGAGGACGATGTATTCAGTCTCGACGCAATTTGAGTGTTCCATCGTCATTAGGAGGCCCTGATCGTTACAATTAACTATCAGATTTGCGTCGGATTCGACAATCTGGACTCACAGGAGAACGATTATAAGGTGCCCGAGGCAGCAATAGACCTTTGGAGACAAGTCGGCTGGTGGACGGTGTATCGAATCTCGACGCAGTTTGAGAGTTCCATCGTCATTAGGAGGCCCTGAACGTTACAAGTAACTATCATTTTCACGTCGTATTCGAAAATCTAGAGTCACAGGAGAACGACCATAAGGCACCCGAAGCAGCAATATCCCCTTGGAGACAATTCGGCTGGTGGACGATGTATTCAATCTCGACGCAATTTGAGTCTTCCATCATCATTAGGAGGCCATGAACGTTACAATTAACCATCAGTTTTGCGTCGGATTCGAAAATCTAGACTCACAGGAGAACGACCATAAGGTGCCCAAGGCAGCAATATCCCCTTGGAGACAAGTCGGTTGGAGGACGAAATATTGAACCTCGACGCAAATTCAGTGTTCCATCGTCATTAGGAGGCCATGAACGTTACAATTAACTATTAGTTTTGCGACGGATTTAAATTCTAGACACACAGGAGAACGACCATAAGGTGCCCGAGGCAGCAATATCCCCTTGGAGACAAGTCGTCTGGACGACGATGTATTGAATCTTGTCGCAATTTGAGTGTTCTAGCGTCATTAGGAGGCCCTGGACGTAATTAACTATCAGTTATGCGTCGGATTCGAAAATCTAGACTCACAGGAGAACGACCACAAGGTGCCCGAGGCAGCAATAGACCCTTGGAGAAAAGTCGGCTGGAGGCCGAGGTATTGAATCTCGACGCAATTTGAGTGATCCATCGTCATTAGGAGGCCCTGATCGTTACAATTAACTATCAGTTTTGCGTCGGATTCGAAAACCTAGACACACAGGAGACGGACCATATGGTGCCCGAGGCAGCAATATCCCCCTGGAGACAATTCGGCCGGGGGACGATGTATTGAATCTCGACGCAATTTGAGTGTTCCATCGTCATTAGGAGGCCCTGAACGCCGCATTTAACTATCAGTTTTGCGTCGGATTCGAAAATCTAGACTCACAGGAGAACGACCACAAGGTGCCCGAGGCAGCAATAGACCCTTGGAGAAAAGTCGGCTGGAGGCCGAAGTATTGAATCTCGACGCAATTTGAGGGATCCATCGTCATTAGGAGGCCCTGATCGTTGCAATTAACTATCAGTTTTGCGTCGGATTCGAAAACCTAGACACACAGGAGACGGACCATATGGTGCCCGAGGCAGCAATATCCCCCTGGAGACAATTCGGCTGGGGGACGATGTATTGAATCTCGACGCAATTTGAGTGTTCCATCGTCATTAGGATGCCCTGAACGCCGCATTTAACTATCAGTTTTGCGTCGGATTCGAAAATCTAGACTCACAGGAGAACGACTATTAGGTGCCACAGGCAGCAGTAGACCTTTGGAGACAAGTCGGCTGAAGGACAATGTATTGAATCTCGACGCAATTTGAGTGTTCCATCGTCATTAGGAGGCCCTGAACGCCGCATTTAACTATCAGTTTTGCGTCGGATTCGAAAATCTTGACTCACAGGGGCCGGATTATATGGTGCCCGCGGCAGCAATATCCCCTTGGAGACAAGTCGGCTGGAGGACGATGTATTTAATCTCGACGCAATATGAGTGTTCCGTCGTCATTAGGAGGTCATGAACGTTACCATTAACAATCTGTTTTGCGTCGTATACGAAACTATAGGCTTACAGGAGACGGAACATAAGGTGCCCGAGGCAGCAATATCCCCTTGGAGACAAGTTGGCTGGAGGACGATGTATTGAATCTCGACAAAATTTGAGTCTTCCATCATCATTAGGAGGCCATGAACGGTACAATTAACCGTCAGTTTTGCGTCGGATTCGAAAATCTAGACTCACTGGAGAACGACCATAAGGTGCCCGAGGCAGCAATATCCCCTTGGAGACAAGTCGGCTGGAGGACGAAATATTGAACCTCGACGCAATTTGAGTCTTCCATCATCATTAGGAGGCCATGAACGTTACAATTAACTATCAGTTTTGCGTCGGATTCGAAAATCTAGAGTCACAGGAGAACGACCATAAGGTTCCCGAGGCAGCAATATCCCCTTGGAGACAAGTCGGCTGGAGGACGATGTATTTAATCTCGACGCAATATGAGTGTTCCGTCGTCATTAGGAGGTCATGAACGTTACAATTAACTATCTGTTTTGCGTCGTATACGAAAATATAGGCTTACAGGAGACGGAACATAAGGTGCCCGAGGCAGCAATATCCCCTTGGAGACAAGTTGGCTGGAGGACGATGTATTGAATCTCGACAAAATTTGAGTCTTCCATCATCATTAGGAGGCCCAGAACGTTACAATTTACCGTCAGTTTTGCGTCGGATACGAAAATCTAGACTCACAGGAGACGGACCATATGGTGCCCGAGGCAGCAATATCCCCTTGGAGACAAGTCGGCTGGAGGACGGTGTATTGAATCTCGACGCAATTTGAGAGTTCCATCGTCATTAGGAGGCCCTGAACGTTTCAATTAACTATCATTTTCACGTTGTATTCGAAAATCTAGAGTCACAGGAGAACGACCATAAGGTGCCCGAGGCAGCAATATCCCCTTGGAGACAAGTCGGCTGGAGGACGATGTATTCAATCTCGACGCAATTTGAGTCTTCCATCATCATTAGGAGGCCATGAACGTTACAATTAACCGTCAGTTTTGCGTCGGATTCGAAAATCTAGACTCACTGGAGAACGACCATAAGGTGCCCGAGGCAGCAATATCCCCTTGGAGACAAGTCGGCTGGAGGACGAAATATTGAACCTCGACGCAATTTGAGTGTTCCATCGTTATTAGGAGGCCTTGAACGTTACAATTAACTCTCAGTTTTGCGTCGGATTCGAAAATCTAGACTCACAGGAGAACGAGCATAAGGTGCCCGAGACAGCAATATGCCCTTGGAGACAAGTCGGCTGGACGACGATGTGTTGAATCTCGACGCAATTTGAGAGTTCCATCGTCATTAGGAGGGCCTTAACGTTACAATTAACTATCACTTTCACGTCGTATTCGAAAATCTAGAGTCACAGGAGAACGACCATAAGGTTCCCGAGGCAGCAATATCCCCTTGGAGACAAGTCGGTTGGACGACGATGTATTGAGTCTTGTCGCAATTTGAGTGTTCTAGCGTCATTAGGAGGCCCTGGACGTAATTAACTATCAGTTATGCGTCGGATTCGAAAATCTAGACTCACAGGAGAACGACCACAAGGTGCCCGAGGCAGCAATAGACCCTTGGAGAAAAGTCGGCTGGAGGCCGAAGTATTGAATCTCGACGCAATTTGAGTGATCCATCGTCATTAGGAGGCCCTGATCGTTACAATTAACTATCAGTTTTGCGTCGGATTCGAAAACCTAGACACACAGGAGACGGACCATATGGTGCCCGAGGCAGCAATATCCCTCTGGAGACAATTCGGCTGGGGGACGATGTATTGAATCTCGACGCAATTTGAGTGTTCCATCGTCATTAGGAGGCCCTGAACGCCGCATTTAACTATCAGTTTTGCGTCGGATTCGAAAATCTAGACTCACAGGAGAACGACCACAAGGTGCCCGAGGCAGCAATAGACCCTTGGAGAAAAGTCGGCTGGAGGCCGAAGTATTGAATCTCGACGCAATTTGAGTGATCCATCGTCATTAGGAGGCCCTGATCGTTACAATTAACTATCAGTTTTGCGTCGGATTCGAAAACCTAGACACACAGGAGACGGACCATATGGTGCCCGAGGCAGCAATATCGCCCTGGAGACAATTCGGCTGGGGGACGATGTATTGAATCTCGACGCAATTTGAGTGTTCCATCGTCATTAGGATGCCCTGAACGTTTCAATTAACTATCATTTTCACGTCGTATTCGAAAATCTAGAGTCACAGGAGAACGACCATAAGGTGCCCGAGGCAGCAATATCCCCTTGGAGACAAGTCGGCTGGAGGTCGATGTATTCAATCTCGACGCAATTTGAGTCTTCCATCATCACTAGGAGGCCATGAACGTTACAATTAACCGTCAGTTTTGCGTCGGATCCGAAAATCTAGACTCACTGGAGAACGACCATAAGGTGCCAGAGGCAGCAATATCCCCTTGGAGACAAGTCGGCTGGAGGACGAAATATTGAACCTCGACGCAATTTGAGTGTTCCATCGTTATTAGGAGGCCTTGAACGTTACAATTAACTCTCAGTTTTGCGTCGGATTCGAAAATCTAGACTCACAGGAGAACGAGCATAAGGTGCCCGAGACAGCAATATCCCCTTGGAGACAAGTCGGCTGGACGACGATGTGTTGAATCTCGACGCAATTTGAGAGTTCCATCGTCATTAGGAGGCCCTTAACGTTACAATTAACTATCACTTTCACGTCGTATTCGAAAATCTAGAGTCACAGGAGAACGACCATAAGGTGCCCGAGGCAGCAATATCCCCTTGGAGACAAGTCGGCTGGAGGACGATGTATTCATTCTCGACGCAATATGAGTCTTCCATCATCATTAGGAGGCCATGAACGTTACAATTAACCATCAGTTTTGCGTCGGATTCAAAAATCTAGACTCACAGGAGAACGAGCATAAGGTGCCCGAGACAGCAATATCCCCTTGGAGACAAGTCGGCTGGACGACGATGTATTGAATCTCGACGCAATTTGAGAGCTCCATCGTCATTAGGAGGCCCTTAACGTTACAATTAACTATCACTTTCACGTCGTATTCGAAAATCTAGAGTCACAGGAGAACGACCATAAGGTGCCCGAGGCAGCAATATCCCCTTGGAGACAAGTCGGCTGGAGGACGATGTATTCATTCTCGACGCAATATGAGTCTTCCATCATCATTAGGAGGCCATGAACGTTACAATTAACCATCAGTTTTGCGTCAGATTCGATAATCTAGACTCACAGGAGAACGACCATAAGGTGCCCGACGCAGCAATATCGCCTTGGAGACAAGTCGGCTGGAGGACGAAATATTGAACCTCAGCGCAATTTGAGTGTTCCATCGTCATTAGGAGGTCTTGAACGCTACAATTAACTATCAGTTTTGCGTCGGATTCGAAAATCTAGACTCACAGGAGAACGACCACAAGGTGCCCGAGGCAGCAATAGACCGTTGGAGAAAAGTCAGCTGGAGGCCGAAGTATTGAATCTCGACGCAATTTGAGTGTTCCATCGTCATTAGGAGGCCCTGATCGTTACAATTAACTATCAGTTATGCGTCGGATTCGAAAATCTAGACTCACAGGGGGACGACCAAAAGACGCCAGAAGCAACAATAGATCCTTGGAGGCAAGTCGGTTACAGGACGATGTATTCAATCTCGACGCAATTTGAGTGTTCCATCGTCATTAGGAGGCCATGAACGTTACAATTAACCATCAGTTTTGCGTCGGATTCGAAAATCTAGACTCACAGGAGAACGACCATAAGGTGCCCGAGGCAGCAATATCCCCTTGGAGACAAGTCGGTTGGAGGACGAAATATTGAACCTCGACGCAAATTCAGTGTTCCATCGTCATTAGGAGGCCATGAACGTTACAATTAACTATTAGTTTTGCGACGGATTCGAAATTCTAGACACACAGGAGAACGACCATAAGGTGCCCGAGGCAGCAATATCCCCTTGGAGACAAGTCGGCTGGACGACGATGTATTGAATCTTGTCGCAATTTGAGTGTTCCAACGTCATTAGGAGGCCCTGGACGTAATTAACTATCACTTTCACGTCGTATTCGAAAATCTAGAGTCACAGGAGAACGACCATAAGGCGCCCGAGGCAGCAATATCCCCTTGGAGACAAGTCGGCTGGTGGACGATGTATTCAATCTCGACGCAATTTGTGTCTTCCATCATCATTAGGAGGCCAAGAACGTTACAATTAACCATCAGTATTGCGTCGGATTCGAAAATCTAGAGTCACAGGCAGCAATATCCCCTTGGAGACAAGTCGGTTGGAGGACGAAATATTGAACCTCGACGCAAATTCAGTGTTCCATCGTCATTAGGAGGCCATGAACGTTACAATTAACTATTAGTTTTGCGACGGATTCGAAATTCTAGACACACAGGAGAACGACCATAAGGTGCCCGAGGCAGCAATATCCCTTTCGAGACAAGTCGGCTGGACGACGATGTATTGAATCTTGTCGCAATTTGAGTGTTCCAGCGTCATTAGGAGGCCCTGGACGTAATTAACTATCAGTTATGCGTCGGATTCGAAAATCTAGACTCACAGGAGAACGACCACAAGGTGCCCGAGGCAGCAATAGACCCTTGGAGAAAAGTCGGCTGGAGGCCGAAGTATTGAATCTCGACGCAATTTGAGTGATCCATCGTCGTTAGGAGGCCCTGATCGTTACAATTAACTATCAGTTTTGCGTCGAATTCGAAAACCTAGACACACAGGAGACGGACCATATGGTGCCCGAGGCAGCCATATCCCCCTGGAGACAATTCGGCTGGGGGACGGTGTATTGAATCTCGACGCAATTTGAGTGTTCCATCGTAATTAGGAGGCCCTGAACGCCACAATTAACTATCAGTTTTGCGTCGGATTCGAAAATCTAGACTCACAGGAGAACGACCAAAAGGTGCCCGAGGAAGCAATAGACCCTTGGAGAAAAGTCGGCTGGAGGCCGAAGTATTGAATCTCGACGCAATTTGAGTGTTCCATCGTCATTAGGAGGCCCTGAACGTTACAGTTAACTATCAGTTTGGCGTCGGATTCGAAAATCTAGACTCACAGGAGAACGACCATAAGGTGCCCGAGGCAGCAATATCCCCTTGGAGACAAGTCGGCTGGAGGACGATGTATTCAATCTCGACGCAATTTGAGTGTTCCATCGTCATTAGGAGGCCCTGATCGTTACAATTAACTATCAGTTTTGCGTCGGATTCGAAAATCTAGACTCACAGGAGAACGACCATAAGGTGCCCGAGGCAGCAATATCCCTTTCGAGACAAGTCGGCTGGACGACGATGTCTTGAATCTTGACGCAATTTGAGTGTTCCAGCGTCATTAGGAGGCCCTGAACGTAATTAACTATCAGTTATGCGTCGGATTCGAAAATCTAGACTCACAGGAGAACGACCACAAGGTGCCCGAGGCAGCAATAGACCCTTGGAGAAAAGTCGGCTGGAGGCCGAAGTATTGAATCTCGACGCAATTTGAGTGTTCCATCGTCATTAGGAGGCCCTGATCGTTACAATTAACTATCAGTTTTGCATCGGATTCCATAATCTAAACTCACAGGATAACGACCATAAGGTGCCCGAGGCAGCAATAGATACTTGGAGACAAGTCGGCTGGAGGACGATTTATTGAATCTCGGCGCAATTTGCGAGTTCCATCGTCATTAGGAGGAACTGAACGTTACAATT
Source organism: Schistocerca serialis cubense (assembly GCF_023864345.2). NCBI lineage: Eukaryota > Metazoa > Arthropoda > Insecta > Orthoptera > Acrididae > Schistocerca > Schistocerca serialis. Next base: position 60,306,194 of record NW_026047583.1, read on the forward strand.
GACTATCAGTTTTGCGACGGACTCGTGAATCTAGAGTCACAGGAGAACGACCATAAGGTGCCCGAGGCAGCACTAGACCATTGGAGACAAGTCGGCTGAAGGACGATGTATTGAATCTCGACGCAATTTGAGTGTTCCATCGTCATTAGAAGGTTCTGAACGTTACAAATAACTATCAGTCTCGCTTCGGATACGAAAATGTAGACTAACAGGAGACTGACCATATGGTGCCCAAGGCAGCAATATCCCCTTGGAGACAAGTCGGCTGGAGGCCGATGTATTGAATCTCGTCGCAATTTGAATGTTCCATCGTCATTATGAGGCCCTGAAAGTTACAATTAACTATCAGATTTGCGTCGGATTCGACAATCTGGACTCACAGGAGAACGATTATAAGGTGCCCGAGGCAGCAATAGACCTTTGGAGACAAGTCGGCTGGTGGACGGTGTATTGAATCTCGACGCAGTTTGAGAGTTCCATCGTCATTAGGAGGCCCTGAACGTTACAATTAACTATCATTTTCACGTCGTATTCGAAAATCTAGAGTCACAGGAGAACGACCATAAGGTGCCCGAGGCAGCAATATCCCCTTGGAGACAAGTCGGTTGAAGGACGAAATATTGAACCTCGACGCAAATTCAGTGTTCCATCGTCATTAGGAGGCCATGAACGTTACAATTAACTATTAGTTTTGCGACGGATTCGAAATTCTAGACACACAGGAGAACGACCATAAGGTGCCCGAGGCAGCAATATCCCCTTGGAGACAAGTCGGCTGGACGACGATGTATTGAATCTTGTCGCAATTTGAGTGTTCCAGCGTCATTAGGAGGCCCTGAACGTAATTAACTATCAGTTATGCATCGGATTCGAAAATCGTGACTCACAGGGGCCGGATTATATGGTGCCCGAGGCAGCAATATCCCCTTGGAGACAAGTTGGCTGGAGGACGATGTATTGAATCTCGACAAAATTTGAGTGTTCCATCGTCATTAGGAGGCCCTGAACGTTACAATTAACTATCAGTTTTGCGTCGGATTCGAAAATCTAGAGTCACAGGAGATCGACCATGAGGTGATCGAGGCAGCAATAGACCCTTGGAGACAAGTCGGCTGGACGACGATGTATTGAATCTCGACGCAATGTGAGTGTTCCATCGTCATTAGGAGGCCCTAAATGTTACAATTAACTATCAGTTTCGTGTCGGATACGAAAATCTAGACTCACAGGAGACGGACCATATGGTGCCCGAGGCAGCAATATCCCCTTGGAGACAAGTCGGCTGGAGGACGGTGTATTGAATCTCAACGCAATTTGAGAGTTCCATCGTCATTAGGAGGCCCTGAACGTTTCAATTAACTATCATTTTCACGTCGTATTCGAAAATCTAGTCACAGGAGAACGACCATAAGGTGCCCGAGGCAGCAATATCCCCTTGGAGAGAAGTCGGCTGGAGGACGATGTATTCAATCTCGACGCAATTTGAGTTTTCCATCATCATTAGGAGGCCATGAACGTTACAATTAACCATCAGTTTTGCGTCGGATTCGAAGATCTAGACTCACTGGAGAACGACCATAAGGTGCCCGAGGCAGCAATATCCCCTTGGAGACAAGTCGGCTGGAGGACGAAATATTAAACCTCGACGCAATTTGAGTGTTCCATCGTTATTAGGAGGCCTTGAACGTTACAATTAACTCTCAGTTTTGCGTCGGATTCGAAAATCTAGACTCACAGGAGAACGAGCATAAGGTGCCCGAGGCAGCAATAGACCCTTGGAGACAAGTCGGCTGGAGGACGATGTATTAAATCTCGACGCAATTTGAGTGTTCCATCATCATTAGGAGGCCCTGAACGTTACAATGAAATATCAGTTTTGCGTCGTATTGCATAATCTAAACTCACAGGATAACGACAATAAGGTGCCCGAGGCAGCAATAGACCCTTGGAGACATGACTCCTGGAGGACGATGTATTGAATCTCGACGCAATTTGAGTGTTCCATCGTCATTAGGAGGCCCTGAACGTTGCAATTAACTATCAGTTATACGAAGATCTAGACTCACAGGAGACGGACCATATGTTGCCCGAGGCAGCAATATCCCCTTGGAGACAAGTCGGCTGGAGGACGGTGTATTGAATCTCGACGCAATTTGAGAGTTCCATCGTCATTTGGAGGCCCTGAACGTTACAATTAACAATAATTTTTGCGTCGGTTACGAAAATCTAGAGTCACAGGAGAACGACTATAAGGTGCCCGAGGCAGCAATATCCCCTTGGAGACAAGTCGGCTGGAGGACGATGTATTCAATCTCGACGCAATTTGAGTGTTCCATCGTCATTAGGAGGCCCTGATCGTTACAATTAACTATCAGTTTTGCGTCGGATTCCAACATCTAGACTCACAGGAGACGGACCATATGGTGCCCGAGGCAGCAATATCCCCCTGGAGACAATTCGGCTGGAGGACGATGTATTGAATCTCGACGCAATTTCAGTGTTCCATCGTCATTAGGAGGCCCTGAACGTTACAATTAACTATCAGTTTCGCGTCAGAGACGAAAGTCTAGACTCACAGGAGACGGACCATATGGTGCCCGAGGCAGCAATATCCCCTTGGAGACAAGTCGGCTGGAGGCCGATGTATTGAAACTCGCCGCAATTTGAGGGGTTCATCGTCTTTAGGTGGCCCTGAAACTTACAACTAACTAACAGATTTGCGTAGGATTCGATAATCGAGACTCACAGGATAACGACCAAAAGGCGACCGAGACAACAATAGACCCTTGGAGACAAGTCGGCTGGAGGACTATGTATTTAATTGCGACGGAATTTGAGCTTTTCATCGTCATTGGAAGGCCCTGAACGTTACAATTATCTATCAGTTTTGCGTCGGAATCGAAAATCTAGACTCACGGGAGAACGACCACAAGGTGCCCGAGGCAGCAATAGACCCTTGGAGACAAGTCGGCTGGAGGACGATATATTGAATCTGGACGCTATTTGAGTGTCCCATGGTCATTAGTAAGCCCTGAACGTTATAATTAACTATCAGTTATGCGTCGGATTCGAAAATCTAGACTCACAGGAGGACGACCAACAGGCGCCCGAATCAACAATAGACCCTTGGAGACAAGGCGGTTGGAGGACGATGTATTGAATCGCGACGCAATTTGAGTGTTCCATCGTCATTAGGAGGTCCTGAACATTACAATTAACTATCAGTTCTGCGTCGGATTCGACAATCTATACTCACAGGAGAACGACAATAAGGTGCCCGAGGCTGCAATAGACCCTTGGAGACAAGTCGGCTGGAGGACGATGTATTGAATCTCAACGCAATTTGAGTGTTCCGTCGTCATTAGAAGGCGCTGAACGTTACAATTAGGTATCAGTTTCGCTTCGGATACGAATATCTAGACTAACAGGAGACTGACCATATGGTGCCCGAGCCAGCAATATCCCCTTGGTGACAAGTCGGCTGGAGGACGATGTATTGAATCACGAAGCTATTTGAGTGTTCCATCGTCATTAAGAGGCCCTGAACGTTACAATTAACTATCACTTTAGCGCCGGATTCGAAAATCTAGAGTCACAGGAGAACGACCATAAGGTGCCCGAGGCAGCAATAAACCCTTGGAGACAAGTCGGCTTAAGGACGATGTATTCAATCTCGACGCAATTTGAGTGTTCCATCGTCATTACTAGGCCATGAACGTTACAATTAACCATCAGTTTTGAGTCGGATTCGAAAATCTAGACTCACAGGAGAACGACCATAAGGTGCCCGAGGCTGCAGTATCCCCTTGGAGACAAGTCGGCTCGAGGACGATGTTTCGAATCTTGACGCGATTTGAGTGTTCCATCGTCATTAGGAGGCCCTGAACGTCACAATTAGCTATCAGTTTTGCGTCGGATTCGAAAATCAAGACTCACAGGAGACGGACCATATGGTGCCTGAGGCAGCAATATCCCCTTGGAGACAAGTCGGCTGCAGGAAGATGTATTGAAACTCGAAGCAATATGAGTGTTCCATCGTCATTAGGAGGGCCTGAACGTTACAATTAACTGTTAGTTTTCCGTCGGATTCGAAAATCTAGAGTCACAGGAGAACGACTATAAGGTGTTCATGGCAGCAACAGACCCTTGGAAACAAGTCGGCTGAAGGACAATTTATTGAATCTCGACGCAATTTGAGTGTTCCATCGTCATTAGGAGGCCCTTAACATTACAATTAACCATCAGTTTTGCGTCGGACTCGAAAATCTAGACTCACAGGAGAACGACCATAAGGTGCCCGTGGCAGCAATAGACCCTTGGAGACAAGTCGGCTGAAGGACGATGTATTGAATCTCAACGCAATTTGAGTGTTCCATCGTCATTAGGAGGCCCTGAACGTTACAATTAACTATCAGTTTCGCGTCGGATACGAAAATCTAGACTCACAGGAGACTGACCATTAGGTGCCCGAGGCAGCAATATCCCATTGGAGACAAGTCGGCTGGAGGAAGATGTATTAAAACTCGAAGCAATTTGAGTGTTCCATCGTCATTAGGAGGCCCTGAGCGTTACAATTAACTATCAGATTCGCTTCGGATACGAAGATCTAGACTGACATGAGACTGACCATATGGTGCCTGAGGAAGCAATATCCCCTTGGAGACAAGTCGGCTGGAGGACGATGTATTGACACTCGAAGCAATTTGAGCGTTCCATCGTCATTAGGGGGTCCTGAACGTTACAATTAACTATCAGTTTTGCGTCGTATTCGACAATCTATACTCACAGGAGAACGAGAATAAGGTGCCCGAGGCTGCAATAGACCCTTGGAGAAAATTCGGCTGGAGGACGATGTATTGAATCTCGACGCAATTTGAGTGTTCCATCGTCATTAGGAGGCCCTGAACGTTACAGTTAACTATCAGTTTTGCATCCGATTCGAAAATCTAGACTCACAGGAGAACGACCATAAGGTGCCCGAGACAGCAATATCCCCTTGGAGACAAGTCGTCTGGAGGACGATGGAATGAATCTCGACGCAATTTGAGTGTTCCATCGTCATTAGGAGGCCACGAACGTTACAATTAACCATCTGTTTTGCGTTGGATTCGAAAATCTAGACAGACCATAAGGTGCCCGAGGCAGCAATATCCCCTTCGAGACAACTCGGCTCGATGCCGATGTATTGAATCTCGACGCAATTTGTGTGTTCCATCGTCATTGGGAGGCCCTGTTCGTTACAATTAACTATCAGTTTTGCGTCGGATTCGAAAATCTAGACTCACAGGAGACGGACCATATGGTGCCCGAGGCAGCAATATCCTCCTGGAGACAATTTGGCTGGAGGACGATGTATTGAATCTCGACGCAATTTGAGTGTTCCATCGTCATTAGGAGGCCCTGACGTCACAATTAACTATCAGTTTTGCGTCGGATTCAACAATCTAGACTCACAGGAGAACGACAATAAGGTGCCACAGGCAGCAATAGACCCTTGGAGACTAGTCGGCTGGAGGACGATGTATTAAATCGCGACGCAATTTGAATGTTCCATCGTCATTAGGAGGCCCTGAACGTTACAATTAACTATCAGTTTCGCGTCGGATACGAAAATCTAGACTCACAGGAGACGGACCATATGGTGCCTGAGGCAGCAATATCCCCTTGGAGGCAAGTCGGCTGGAGGACGAAGTATTGAATTTTGACGCAATTTGAGAGTTCCATCGTCATTAGGAGGACGTGAACGTTACAATTGACTATCAGGTTTGCGTCGTACTCGAGAATCTAGAGTCACAGGAGATCGACCATAAGGTGCCCGAGGCAGCAATGGACCCTTGGAGAGAAGTCGGCTGAAGGACGATGTATTGAATCTCGACGCAATTTGAGTGTTCCGTCGTCATTAGAAGGCGCTGAACGTTACAATTAGGTATCAGTTTCGCTTCGGATATGAATATCTAGACTAACAGGAGACTGACCATATGGTGCCCGAGGCAGCAATATCCCCTTGGAGACAAGTCGGCTGGAGGCCGATGTATTGAAACTCGACGCAATTTGAGGGGTTCATCGTCTTTAGGTGGCCCTGAAACTTACAACTAACTAACAGATTTGCGTCGGATTCGATAATCGAGACTCACAGGATAACGACCAAAAGGCGACCGAGACAACAATAGATCCTGTGAGACAAGTCGGCTGGAGGACTATGTATTGAATTGCGACGGAATTTGAGCTTTTCATCGTCATTGGAAGGCCCTGAACGTTACAATTATCTATCACATTTGCGTCGGAATCGAAAATCTAGACTCACGGGAGAACGACCACAAGGTGCCCGAGGCAGCAATAGACCCTTGGAGACAAGTCGGCTGGAGGCCGATGTATTGAATCTCGACGCAATTTGAGTGTTCCATCGTCATTAGGAGGCCCTGATCGTTACAATTAACTATCAGTTTTGCGTCGGATTCGAAAATCTAGACTCACAGGAGACGGACCATAAGGTGCCCGAGGCAGCAATATCCACTTGGAGACAAGTCGGCTGGAGGACGATATATTGAATCTGGACGCAATTTAAGTGTCCCATGGTCATTAGTAAGCCCTGAACGTTATAATTAACTATCACTTATGCGTCGGATTCGAAAATCTAGACTCACAGGAGGACGACCAACAGGCGCCCGAATCAACAATAGACCCTTGGAGACAAGGCGGTTGGAGGACGATGTATTGAATCGCGACGCAATTTGAGTGTTCCATCGTCATTAAGAGGCCCTGAACGTTACAATTAACTATCACTTTAGCGCCGCATTCGAAAATCTAGAGTCACAGGAGAACGACCATAAGGTGCCCGAAGCTGCAATATCCCCTTGGAGACAAGTCGGCTGGAGGAAGATGTATTGAAACTCGAAGCAATTTGAGTGTTCCATCGTCATTACGACGCCCTGAACGTTACAATTAACTATCAGTTTCGCTTCGGATACGAAAATCTAGACTAACAGGAGACTGACCATATGGTGCCCGAGGCAGCAATATCCCCTTGGAGACAAGTCGGCTGGAGGACGATGTATTGAAACTCGAAGCAATTTGAGTGTTCCTTCGTCATTAGGAGGCCCTGAACGTCACAATTAGCTTACAGTTTTGCGTCGGATTCGAAAATCAAGACTCACAGGAGACGGACCATATGGTGCCTGAGGCACTAATATCCCCTTGGAGACAAGTCGGCTGCAGGAAGATGTATTGAAACTCGAAGCAATATGAGTGTTCCATCGACATTAGGAGGCCCTGAACGTTACAATTAACTGTTAGTTTTGCGTCGGATTCGAAAATCTAGAGTCACAGGAGAACGACAATAAGGTGTTTATGGCAGCAATAGACCCTTGGAAACAAGTCGGCTGAAGGATAATTTATTGAATCTCGACGCAATTTGAGTTTTCCATCGTCATTAGGAGGCCCTGAACGTCACACTTAAATATCAGTTTTGCGTCGGATTAGAAAATCTAGACTCACAGGAGAACGACTATTAGGTGCCACAGGCAGCAATAGACCCTTGGAGACAAATCGGCTAGAGGACGTTGTATTGAATCGCGACGCAATTTGAGTGTTCCATCGTCATTAGGAGGCCCTTAACATTACAATTAACAATCAGTTTTGAGTCGGACTCGAAAATCTGGACTCACAGGAGAACGACCATAAGGTGCCCGTGGCAGCAATAGACCCTTGGAGACAAGTCGGCTGAAGGACGATGTATTGAATCTCAACGCAATTTGAGTGTTCCATCGTCATTAGGAGGCCCTGAACGTTACAATTAACTATCAGTTTTGCGTCGGATTCGAAAATCTAGAGTCACAGGAGAACGACCATAAGGTGCCCAAGGCAGCAATAGACACTTGGAGACAAGTCGGCTGAAGGACAATTTATTGAATCGCGACGCAATTTGAGTGTTCCATCGTCATTAGGAGGCCCTTAACATTACAATTAACCATCAGTTTTGCGTCGTATTCGACAATCTATACTCACAGGAGAACGACTATAAGGTGCCCGAGGCTGCAATAGACCCTTGGAGACAAGTCGGCTGGAGGACGATGTATTGAATCTCGACGCAATTTGAGTGTTCCGTCGTCATTAGAAGGCGCTGAACGTTACAATTAGGTATCAGTTTCGCTTCGGATACGAATATCTAGACTAACAGGAGACTGACCATATGGTGCCCGAGGCAGCAATATCCCCTTGGAGACAAGTCGGCTGGAGGCCGATGTATTGAAACTCGCCGCAATTTGAGGGGTTCATCGTCTTTAGGTGGCCCTGAAACTTACAACTAACTAACAGATTTGCGTCGGATTCGATAATCGAGACTCACAGGATAACGACCAAAAGGCGACCGAGACAACAATAGACCCTTGGAGACAAGTCGGCTGGAGGACTATGTATTGAATTGCGACGGAATTTGAGCTTTTCATCGTCATTGGAAGGCCCTGAACGTTACAATTATCTATCAGTTTTGCGTCGGAATCGAAAATCTAGACTCACGGGAGAACGACCACAAGGTGCCCGAGGCAGCAATAGACCCTTGGAGACAAGTCGGCTGGAGGCCGATGTATTGAATCTCGACGCAATTTGAGTGTTCCATCGTCATTTGGAGGCCCTGATCGTTACAATTAACTATCAGTTTTGCGTCGGATTCGAAAATCTAGACTCACAGGAGACGGACCATAAGGTGCCCGAGGCAGCAATATCCCCTTGGAGACAAGTCGGCTGGAGGACGATATATTGAATCTGGACGCAATTTGAGTGTCCCATGGTCATTAGTAAGCCCTGAACGATATAATTAACTATCAGTTATGCGGCGGATTCGAAAATCTAGACTCACAGGAGGACGACCAACAGGCGCCCGAATCAACAATAGACCCTTGGAGACAAGGCGGTTGGAGGACGCTGTATTGAATCGCGACGCAATTTGAGTGTTCCATCGTCATTAAGAGGCCCTGAACGTTACAATTAACTATCACTTTAGCGCCGCATTCGAAAATCTAGAGTCACAGGAGAACGACCATAAGGTGCCCGAGGCAGCAATAAACCCTTGGAGACAAGTCGGCTGAAGGACGATGTATTCAATCTCGACGCAATTTGAGTGTTCCATCGTCATTACTAGGCCATGAACGTTACAATTAACCATCAGTTTTGCGTCGGATTCGAAAATCTAGACTCACAGGAGAACGACCATAAGGTGCCCGAAGCTGCAATATCCCCTTGGAGACAAGTCGGCTCGAGGACGATGTTTCGAATCTTGACGCAATTTGAGTGTTCCATCGTCATTAGGTGGCCCTGAACGTAATTAACTTGCAGTTATGCGTCGGATTCGAAAATCTAGACTCACAGGACAACGACCACAAGGTGCGCGAGGCAGCAATAGACCCTAGGAGTAAAGTCGGCTGGGGCCGATGTATTGAATCTCGACGCAATTTGAGTGTTCCATCGTCATTAGGAGGCCCTGAACGTTACAATTAACTATCAGTTTAGCGTCGGATACGAAAATCTAGACTCACAGGAGACTGACCATATGGTGCCCGAGGCAGCAATATCCCCTTGGAGACAAGTCGGCTGGACGAAGATGTATTGAAACTCGAAGCAATTTGAGTGTTCCATCGTCATTACGACGCCCTGAACGTTACAATTAACTATCAGTTTCGCTTCGGATACGAAAATCTAGACTAACAGGAGACTGACCATATGGTGCCCGAGGCAGCAATATCCCCTTGGAGACAAGTCGGCTGGAGTACGATGTATTGAAACTCGAAGCAATTTGAGTGTTCCTTCGTCATTAGGAGGCCCTGAACGTCACAATTAGCTATCAGTTTTGCGTCGGATTCGAAAATCAAGACTCACAGGAGACGGACCATATGGTGCCTGAGGCACTAATATCCCCTTGGAGACAAGTCGGCTGCAGGAAGATGTATTGAAACTCGAAGCAATATGAGTGTTCCATCGTCATTAGGAGGCCCTGAACGTTACAATTAACTGTTAGTTTTGCGTCGGATTCGAAAATCTAGAGTCACAGGAGAACGACTATAAGGTGTTCATGGCAGCAATAGACCCTTGGAAACAAGTCGGCTGAAGGATAATTTATTGAATCTCGACGCAATTTGAGTGTTCCACCGTCATTAGGAGGCCCTGACGTTACAATTAACTATCGGTTTTGCGTCGGATTCGACAACCTAGACTCACAGGAGAAAGACAATAAGGTGCCCGAGGCAGCAATAGACACTTGGAGACAAGTCGGCTGGAGGCCGATGTATTGAATCTCGACGCAATTTGAGTGTTCCTTGTCATTAGGAGGCCCTGAACGTCACACTTAACTATCAGTTTTGCGTCGGATTAGAAAATCTAGACTCACAGGAGAACGACTATTAGGTGCCACAGGCTGCAATAGACCCTTGGAGACAAATCGGCTAGAGGACGTTGTATTGAATCGCGACGCAATTTGAGTGTTCCATCGTCATTAGGAGGCCCTTAACATTACAATTAACCATTAGTTTTGCGTCGGACTCGAAAATCTAGACTCACAGGAGAACGACCATAAGGTGCCCGTGGCAGCAATAGACCCTTGGAGACAAGTCGGCTGAAGGACGATGTATTGAATCTCAACGCAATTTGAGTGTTCCATCGTCATTAGGAGGCCCTGAACGTTACAATTAACTATCAGTTTTGCGTCGTATTCGAAAATCTAGAGTCACAGGAGAACGACCATAAGGTGCCCAAGGCAGCAATAGACACTTGGAGACAAGTCGGCTGAAGGACAATTTATTGAATCGCGACGCAATTTGAGTGTTCCATCGTCATTAGGAGGCCCTTAACATTACAATTAACCATCAGTTTTGCGTCGGATTCGAAAATCTAGACTCACAGGAGACGGACCATAAGGTGCCCGAGGCAGCAGTAAACCCTTGGAGACAAGTCGGCTGAAGGACAATGTATTTAATCTCGACGCAATTTTAGTGTTTCCTCCTCATTAGGGGGTCCTGAACGTTACAGTTAACTATCAGTTTTGCATCCGATTCGAAAATCTAGACTCACAGGAGAACGACCATAAGGTGCCCGAGACAGCAATATCCCCTTGGAGACAAGTCGGCTGGAGGACGATGTATTGAATCTCGACGCAATTTGAGTGTTCCATCGTCATTAGGAGGCCACGAACGTTACAATTAACCATCCGTTTTGCGTTGGATTCGAAAATCTAGACAGACTATAATGTGCCCGAGGCAGCAATATCCCCTTGGAGACAAGTCGGCTGGAGGACGATGTATTGAAACTCGAAGCAATTTGAGTGTTCCTTCGTCATTAGGAGGCCCTGAACGTCACAATTATCTATCAGTTTTGCGTCGGATTCGAAAATCAAGACTCACAGGAGACGGACCATACGGTGCCTGAGGCAGCAATATCCCCTTGGAGACAAGTCGGCTGCAGGAAGATGTATTGAAACTCGAAGCAATATGAGTGTTCCATCGTCATTAGGAGGCCCTGAACGTTACAATTAACTGTTAGTTTTGCGTCGGATTCGAAAATCTAGAGTCACAGGAGAACGACCATAAGGTGTTCATGGCAGCAATAGACCCTTGGAAACAAGTCGGCTGAAGGACAATTAATAGAATCTCGACGCAATTTGAGTGTTCCATCGTCATTAGGAGGCCCTGACGTTACAATTAACTATCAGTTTTGCGTCGGATTCGACAACCTAGACTCACAGGAGAACGACAATAAGGTGCCCGAGGCAGCAATAGACACTTGGAGACAAGTCGGCTGGAGGCCGATGTATTGAATCTCGACGCAATTTGAGTGTTCCATCGTCATTAGGAGGCCCTTAACATTACAATTAACCATCAGTTTTGCGTCGGATTCGAAAATCAAGACTCACCGGAGACGGACCATAAGGTGCCCGAGGCAGCAGTAGACCCTTGGAGACAAGTCGTCTGGAGGACGATGTATTGAATATCGACGCAATTTGAGTGTTCCATCGTCATTAGGAGGCCACGAACGTTACAATTAACCATCTGTTTTGCGTTGGATTCGAAAATCTAGACGGACCATAAGGTGCCCGAGGCAGCAATATCCCCTTCGAGACAAGTCGGCTGGATGCCGATGTATTGAATCTCGACGCAATTTGAGTGTTCCATCGTCATTGGGAGGCCCTGTTCGTTACAATTAACTATCAGTTTTGCGTCGGATTCGAAAATCTAGACTCACAGGAGACGGACCATATGGTGCCCGAGGCAGCAATATCCTCCTGGAGACAATTCGGCTGGAGGACGATGTATTGAATCTCGACGCAATTTGAGTGTTCCATCGTCATTAGGAGGCCCTGACGTCGCAATTAACTATCAGTTTTGCGTCGGATTCGACAATCTAGACTCACAGGAGAACGACAATAAGGTGCCACAGGCAGCAATAGACCTTTGGAGACTAGTCGGCTGGAGGACGACGTATTGAATCGCGACGCAATTTGAATGTTCCATCGTCATTAGGAGGCCCCGAACGTTACAATTAACTATCAGTTTCGCGTCGGATACGAAAATCTAGACTCACAGGAGACGGACCATATTATGCCCGAGGCAGCAATATCCCCTTGGAGACAAGTCGGCTGGAGGACGATGTATTTAATCTCGAAGCAATTTGAGTGTTCCATCGTCATTAGGATTCCCTGAACGTTACAATTGACTATCAGTTTTGCGTCGGATTCGAAAATCTAGACTCACAGGAGAACGACTATAAGGTGCCCGAGGCAGCAATAGACTCTTGGAGACAAGTCGGTTGAAGGACAATGTAGTGTATGTCGACGCAATTTGAGTGTTCCATCCTCATTAGGAGCCCCTGATCGTTACAATTAACTATCAGTTTAGCGTCGGATTCAAAAATCGAGACTCACAGGAGAACGACCATAAGGTGCCCGTGGCAGCAATAGACCCTTGGAGACAAGTCGGCTGAAGGACGATGTATAGAATCTCGACGCAATTTGAGTGTTCCATCGTCATTAGGAGCCCCTGAACGTACAATTAACTATCAGTTTTGCGTCGGACTCGAAAATCTAGACTCACGGGAGAACGACCATAAGGTGCCCGTGGCAGCAATAGACCCTTGGAGACAGGTCGGCTGAAGGACGATGTATTGAATCTCGACGCAATTTGAGTGTTCCATCGTCATTAGGAGGCCCTGAACGTTACAATTAACTATCAGTTTCGCGTCGGATACGAAAATTTAGACTCACGGGAGACTGACCATATGGTGCCCGAGGCAGCAATATCCCCTTGGAGACAAGTCGGCTGGAGGACGATGTATTGAAACTCGAAGCAATGTGAGTGTTACTTCGTCATTAGGAGGCCCTAAACGTCATATTTAGCTATCAGTTTTGCGCCGTATTCGAAAGTCAAGACTCACAGGAGACGGACCATATGGTGCCCGAGGCAGCACTATCCCCTTGGAGACAAGTCGGCTGCAGGAAGATGTATTGAAACTCGAAGCAATTTGAGTGTTCCATCGTCATTAGGAGGCCCTTAACATTACAATTAACCATCAGTTTTGCGTCGGATTCGAAAATCTAGACTCACAGGAGACGGACCATAAGGTGCCCGAGGCAGCAATATCCCCTTCGAGACAAGTCGGCTGGATGCCGATGTATTGAATCTCGACGCAATTTGAGTGTTCCATCGTCATTGGGAGGCCCTGTTCGTTACAATTAACTATCAGTTTTGCGTCGGATTCGAAAATCTAGACTCACAGGAGACGGACCATATGGTGCCCGAGGCAGCAATATCCTCCTGGAGACAATTTGGCTGGAGGACGATGTATTGAATCTCGACACAATTTGAGTGTTCCATCGTCATTAGGAGGCCCTGACGTCACAATTAACTATCAGTTTTGCGTCGGATTCGACAATCTAGACTCACAGGAGAACGACAATAAGGTGCCACAGGCAGCAATAGACCCTTGGAGACTAGTCGGCTGGAGGACGATGAATTGAATCGCGACGCAATTTGAATGTTCCATCGTCATTAGGAGGCCCTGAACGTTACAATTAACTATCAGTTTCGCGTCGGATACTAAAATCTAGACTCACAGGAGACGGACCATATGGTGCCCGAGGCAGCAATATCCCCTTGGAGACAAGTCGGCTGGAGGACGATGTAATTAATCTCGAAGCAATTTGAGTGTTCCATCGTCATTAGGATTCCCTGAACGTTACAATTAACTATCAGTTTTGCGTCGGATTCGAAAATCTAGACTCACAGGAGAACGACTATAAGGTGCCGAGGCAGCAATAGACCCTTGGAGACAAGTCGGTTGAAGGACAATGTAGTGAATGTCGACGCAATTTGAGTGTTCCATTCTCATTAGGAGCCCCTGATCGTTACAATTAACTATCAGTTTTGCGTCGGATTCGAAAATCTGGAGTCACAGGAGAACGACCATAAGGTGCCCAAGGCAGCAACAGACACTTGGAGACAAGTCGTCTGAAGGACAATTTATTGAATCGCGACGCAATTTGAGTGTTCCATCGTCATTAGGAGGCCCTTAACATTACAATTAACCATCAGTTTTGCGTCGGATTCGAAAATCTAGACTCACAGGAGACGGACCATAAGGTGCCCGAGGCAGCAGTAAACCCTTGGAGACAAGTCGGCTGAAGGACAATGTATTTAATCTCGACGCAATTTGAGTGTTTCCTCCTCATTAGGGGGTCCTGAACGTTACTATTAACTATCAGTTTTGCGTCGTATTCGACAATCTATACTCACAGGAGAACGACAATAAGGTGCCCGAGGCTGCAATAGGCCCTTGGAGACAAGTCGGCTGGAGGACGATGTATTGAATCTCGACGCAATTTGAGTGTTCCATCGTCATTAGGAGGCCCTGAACGTTACAGTTAACTATCAGTTTTGCATCCGATTCGAAAATCTAGACTCACAGGAGAACGACCATAAGGTGCCCGAGACAGCAATATCCCCTTGGAGACAAGTCGGCTGGAGGACGATGTATTGAATCTCGACGCAATTTGAGTGTTCCATCGTCATTAGGAGGCCACGAACGTTACAATTAACCATCTGTTTAGCGTTGGATTCGAAAATCTAGACAGACCATAATGTGCCCGAGGCAGCAATATCCCCTTGGAGACAAGTCGGCTGGAGGACGATGTATTGAATATCGACGCAATTTGAGTGTTCCATCGTCATTAGGAGGCCACGAACGTTACAATTAACCATCTGTTTTGCGTTGGATTCGAAAATCTAGACTGACCATAAGGTGCCCGAGGCAGCAATATCCCCTTCGAGACAAGTCGGCTGGATGCCGATGTATTGAATCACGACGCAATTTGAGTGTTCCATCGTCATTGGGAGGCCCTGTTCGTTACAATTAACTATCAGTTTTGCGTCGGATTCGAAAATCTAGACTCACAGGAGACGGACCATATGGTGCCCGAGGCAGCAATATCCTCCTGGAGACAATTCGGCTGGAGGACGATGTATTGAATCTCGACGCAATTTGAGTGTTCCATCGTCATTAGGAGGCCCTGACGTCGCAATTAACTATCAGTTTTGCGTCGGATTCGACAATCTAGACTCACAGGAGAACGACAATAAGGTGCCACAGGCAGCAATAGACCTTTGGAGACTAGTCGGCTGGAGGACGATGTATTGAATCGCGACGCAATTTGAATGTTCCATCGTCATTAGGAGGCCCTGAACGTTACAATTAACTATCAGTTTCGCGTCGGATACGAAAATCTAGACTCACAGGAGACGGACCATATTATGCCCGAGGCAGCAATATCCCCTTGGAGACAAGTCGGCTGGAGGACGATGTATTTAATCTCGAAGCAATTTGAGTGTTCCATCGTCATTAGGATTCCCTGAACGTTACAATTGACTATCAGTTTTGCGTCGGATTCGAAAATCTAGACTCACAGGAGAACGACTATAAGGTGCCCGAGGCAGCAATAGGCTCTTGGAGACAAGTCGGTTGAAGGACAATGTAGTGTATGTCGACGCAATTTGAGTGTTCCATCCTCATTAGGAGCCCCTGATCGTTACAATTAACTATCAGTTTAGCGTCGGATTCAAAAATCGAGACTCACAGGAGAACGACCATAAGGTGCCCGTGGCAGCAATAGACCCTTGGAGACAAGTCGGCTGAAGGACGATGTATAGAATCTCGACGCAATTTGAGTGTTCCATCGTCATTAGGAGCCCCTGAACGTACAATTAACTATCAGTTTTGCGTCGGACTCGGAAATCTAGACTCACGGGAGAACGACCATAAGGTGCCCGTGGCAGCAATAGACCCTTGGAGACAGGTCGGCTGAAGGACGATGTATTGAATCTCGACGCAATTTGAGTGTTCCATCGTCGTTAGGAGGCCCTGAACGTTACAATTAACTATCAGTTTCGCGTCGGATACGAAAATTTAGACTCACGGGAGACTGACCATATGGTGCCCGAGGCAGCAATATCCCCTTGGAGACAAGTCGGCTGGAGGACGATGTATTGAAACTCGAAGCATATTGAGTGTTCCTTCGTCATTAGGAGGCCCTGAACAGCACAATTAGCTATCAGTTTTGCGTCGGATTCGAAAATCAAGACTCACAGGAGACGGAACATATGGTGCCTGAGGCAGCAATATCCCCTTGGAGACAAGTCGGCTGCAGGAAGATGTATTGAAACTCGAAGCAATATGAGTGTTCCATCGTCATTAGGAGGCCCTGAGCGTTACAATTAACTGTTAGTTTTGCGTCGGATTCGAAAATCTAGAGTCACAGTAGAACGACCATAAGGTGTTCATGGCAGCAATAGACCCTTGGAAACAAGTCGGCTGAAGGACAATTAATTGAATCTCGACGCAATTTGAGTGTTCCATCGTCATTAGGAGGCCCTGACGTTTAAATTAACTATCAGTTTTGCGTCGGATTCGACAACCTAGACTCACAGGAGAACGACAATAAGCTGCCCGAGGCAGCAACAGACACTTGGAGACAAGTCGGCTGGAGGCCGATGTATTGAATCTCGACGCAACTTGAGTGTTCCATCGTCATTAGGAGGCCCTTAACATTACAATTAACCATCAGTTTTGCGTCGGATTCGAAAATCAAGACTCACGGGAGACGGACCATAAGGTGCCCGAGGCAGCAGTAGACCCTTGGAGACAAGTCGGCTGAAGGACAATGTATTTAATCTCGACGCAATTTGAGCGTTCCATCGTCATTAGGGGGTCCTGAACGTTACAGTTAACTATCAGTTTTGCGTCGTATTCGACAATCTATACTCACAGGAGAACGACATTTAAGGTGCCCGAGGCTGCAATAGACCCTTGGAGACAAGTCGGCTGGAGGACGATGTATTGAATCTCGACGCAATTTGAGTGTTCCATCGTCATTAGGAGGCCCTGAACGTTTCAGTTAACTATCAGTCTTGCATCCGATTCGAAAATCTACAGGAGAACGACCATAAGGTGCCCGAGACAGCAATATCCCCTTGGAGACAAGTCGTCTTGAGTACGATGTATTGAATATCGACGCAATTTGAGTGTTCCATCGTCATTAGGAGGCCACGAACGTTACAATTAACCATCTGTTTTGCGTTGGATTCGAAAATCTAGACAGACCATAAGGTGCCCGAGGCAGCAATATCCCCTTCGAGACAAGTCGGCTGGAGGACGATGTATTTAATCTCGAAGCAATTTGAGTGTTCCATCGTCATTAGGATTCCCTGAACGTTACAATTGACTATCAGTTTTGCGTCGGATTCGAAAATCTAGACTCACAGGAGAACGACTATAAGGTGCCCGAGGCAGCAATAGACTCTTGGAGACAAGTCGGTTGAAGGACAATGTAGTGTATGTCGACGCAATTTGAGTGTTCCATCCTCATTAGGAGCCCCTGATCGTTACAATTAACTATCAGTTTTGCGTCGGATTCAAAATTCTAGAGTCACAGGAGAACGACCATAACGTGCCCGTGGCAGCAATAGACCCTTGGAGACAAGTCGGCTGAAGGACGATGTATAGAATCTCGACGCAATTTGAGTGATCCATCGTCGTTAGGAGGCCCTGAAAGTACAATTAACTATCAGTTTTGCGTCGGACTCGAAAATCTAGACTCACAGGAGAACGACCATAAGGTGCCCGTGGCAGCAATAGACCCTTGGAGACAAGTCGGTTGAAGGACAATGTAGTGTATGTCGACGCAATTTGAGTGTTCCATCCTCATTAGGAGCCCGAGATCGTTACAATTAACCATGAGTTTTGCGTCGGATTCGAAAATCTATACTCACAGGAGAACGACAATAAGGTGCCCGAGGCTGCAATACACCCTTGGAGACAAGTCGGCTGGAGGACGATGTATTGAATCTCGACGCAATTTGAGTGTTACATCGTCATTAGAAGGCCACGAACGTTACAATTAACCATCTGTTTTGCGTTGGATTCGAAAATCTAGACAGACCATAATGTGCCCGAGGCAGCAATATCCCCTTGGAGACAAGTCGGCTGGAGGACGATGTATTGAAACTCGAAGCAATTTGAGTGTTCCTTCGTCATTAGGAGGCCCTGAACGTCACAATTATCTATCAGTTTTGCGTCGGATTCGAAAATCAAGACTCACAGGAGACGGACCATATGGTGCCTGAGGCAGCAATATCCCCTTGGAGACAAGTCGGCTGCAGGAAGATGTATTGAAACTCGAAGCAATATGAGTGTTCCATCGTCATTAGGAGGCCCTGAACGTTACAATTAACTGTTAGTTTTGCGTCGGATTCGAAAATCTAGAGTCACAGGAGAACGACCATAAGGTGTTCATGGCAGCAATAGACCCTTGGAAACAAGTCGGCTGAAGGACAATTAATTGAATCTCGACGCAATTTGAGTGTTCCATCGTCATTAGGAGGCCCTGACGTTACAATTAACTATCAGTTTTGCGTCGGATTCGACAACCTATACTCACAGGAGAACGACAATAAGGTGCCCGAGGCAGCAATAGACACTTGGAGACAAGTCGGCTGGAGGCCGATGTATTGAATCTCGACGCAATTTGAGTGTTCCATCGTCATTAGGAGGCCCTTAACATTACAATTAACCATCAGTTTTGCGTCGGATTCGAAAATCAAGACTCACGGGAGACGGACCATAAGGTGCCCGAGGCAGCAGTAGACCCTTGGAGACAAGTCGGCTGAAGGACAATGTATTTAATCTCGACGCAATTTGAGCGTTCCATCGTCATTAGGGGGTCCTGAACGTTACAATTAACTATCAGTTTTGCGTCGTATTCGACAATCTATACTCACAGGAGAACGACAATAAGGTGCCCGAGGCTGCAGTACACCCTTGGAGACAAGTCGGCTGGAGGACGATGTAGTGAATCTCGACGCAATTTGAGTGTTCCATCGTCATTAGGAGGCCCTGAATGTTACAGTTAACTATCAGTCTTGCATCCGATTCGAAAATCTAGACTCACAGGAGAACGACCATAAGGTGCCCGAGACAGCAATATCCCCTTGGAGACAAGTCGTCTGGAGGACGATGTATTGAATATCGACGCAATTTGAGTGTTCCATCGTCATTAGGAGGCCACGAACGTTACAATTAACCATCTGTTTTGCGTTGGATTCGAAAATCTAGACGGACCATAAGGTGCCCGAGGCAGCAATATCCCCTTCGAGACAAGTCGGCTGGATGCCGATGTATTGAATCTCGACGCAGTTTGAGTGTTCCATCGTCATTGGGAGGCCCTGTTCGTTACAATTAACTATCAGTTTTGCGTCGGATTCGAAAATCTAGACTCACAGGAGACGGACCATTTGGTGCCCGAGGCAGCAATATCCTCCTGGAGACAATTCGGCTGGAGGACGATGTATTGAATCTCGACGCAATTTGAGTGTTCCATCGTCATTAGGAGGCCCTGACGTCACAATTAACTATCAGTTTTGCGTCGGATTCGACAATCTAGACTCACAGGAGAACGACAATAAGGTGCCACAGGCAGCAATAGACCCTTGGAGACTAGTCGGCTGGAGGACGATGTATTGAATCGCGACGCAATTTCAATGTTCCATCGTCATTAGGAGGCCCTGAACGTTACAATTAACTATCAGTTTCGCGTCGGATACGAAAATCTAGACTCACAGGAGACGGACCATATGGTGCCCGAGGCAGCAATATCCCCTTGGAAACAAGTCGGCTGGAGGACGATGTATTTTATCTCGAAGCCATTTGAGTGTTCCATCGTCATTAGGATTCCCTGAACGTTACAATTGACTATCAGTTTTGCGTCGGATTCGAAAATCTAGACTCACAGGAGAACGACTATAAGGTGCCCGAGGCAGCAATAGACTCTTGGAGACAAGTCGGTTGAAGGACAATGTAGTGTATGTCGACGCAATTTGAGTGTTCCATCCTCATTAGGAGCTCCTGATCGTTACAATTAACTATCAGCTTTGCGTCGGATTCAAAAATCTAGACTCACAGGAGAACGACCATAAGGTGCCCGTGGCAGCAATAGACCCTTGGAGACAAGTCGGCTGAAGGACGATGTATAGAATCTCGACGCAATTTGAGTGTTCCATCGTCATTAGGAGGCCCTGAACGTACAATTAACTATCAGTTTTGCGTCGGACTCGAAAATCTAGACTCACAGGAGAACGACCATAGGGTGCCCATGGCAGCAATAGACCCTTGGAGACAGGTCGGCTGAAGGACGATGTATAGAATCTCGACGCAATTTGAGTGTTCCATCGTCATTAGGAGGCCCTGACCGTTACAATTAACTATCAGTTTCGCGTCGGATACGAAAATTTAGACTCACAGGAGACTGACCATATGGTGCCTGAGGCAGCAATATCCCCTTGGAGACAAGTCGGCTGGAGGACGATGTATTGAAACTCGAAGCAATTTGAGTGTTCCTTCGTCATTAGGAGGCCCTAAACGTCACAATTAGCTATCAGTTTTGCGCCGTATTCGAAAATCAAGACTCACAGGAGACGGACCATATGGTGCCCGAGGCAGCACTATCCCCTTGGAGACAAGTCGGCTGCAGGAAGATGTATTGAAACTCGAAGCAATTAGAGTGTTCCATCGTCATTAGCAGGCCCTTAACATTACAATTAATCATCAGTTTTGCGTCGGATTCGAAAATCTAGACTCACAGGAGACGGACCATAAGGTGCCCGAGGCAGCAATATCCCCTTCGAGACAAGTCGGCTGGATGCCGATGTATTGAATCTCGACGCAATTTGAGTGTTCCATCGTCATTGGGAGGCCCCGTTCGTTACAATTAACTATCAGTTTCGCTTCGGATACGAAAATCTAGACTAACAGGAGACTGACCATATGGTGCCCGAGGCAGCAATATCCCCTTGGAGACAAGTCGGCTGGAGGACGATGTATTGAAACTCGAAGCAATTTGAGTGTTCCTTCGTCATTAGGAGGCCCTGAACGTCACAATTAGCTTACAGTTTTGCGTCGGATTCGAAAATCAAGACTCACAGGAGACGGACCATATGGTGCCTGAGGCACTAATATCCCCTTGGAGACAAGTCGGCTGCAGGAAGATGTATTGAAACTCGAAGCAATATGAGTGTTCCATCGTCATTAGGAGGCCCTGAACGTTACAATTAACTGTTAGTTTTGCGTCGGATTCGAAAATCTAGAGTCACAGGAGAACGACTATAAGGTGTTCATGGCAGCAATAGACCCTTGGAAACAAGTCGGCTGAAGGATAATTTATTGAATCTCGACGCAATTTGAGTTTTCCATCGTCATTAGGAGGCCCTGAACGTCGCACTTAAATATCAGTTTTGCGTCGGATTAGAAAATCTAGACTCACAGGAGAACGACTATTAGGTGCCACAGGCAGCAATAGACCCTTGGAGACAAATCGGCTAGAGGACGTTGTATTGAATCGCGACGCAATTTGAGTGTTCCATCGTCATTAGGAGGCCCTTAACATTACAATTAACAATCAGTTTTGAGTCGGACTCGAAAATCTAGACTCACAGGAGAACGACCATAAGGTGCCCGTGGCAGCAATAGACCCTTGGAGACAAGTCGGCTGAAGGACGATGTATTGAATCTCAACGCAATTTGAGTGTTCCATCGTCATTAGGAGGCCCTGAACGTTACAATTAATTATCAGTTTTGCGTCGGATTCGAAAATCTAGAGTCACAGGAGAACGACCATAAGGTGCCCAAGGCAGCAATAGACACTTGGAGACAAGTCGGCTGAAGGACAATTTATTGAATCGCGACGCAATTTGAGTGTTCCATCGTCATTAGGAGGCCCTTAACATTACAATTAACCATCAGTTTTGCGTCGTATTCGACAATCTATACTCACAGGAGAACGACTATAAGGTGCCCGAGGCTGCAATAGACCCTTGGAGACAAGTCGGCTGGAGGACGATGTATTGAATCTCGACGCAATTTGAGTGTTCCGTCGTCATTAGAAGGCGCTGAACGTTACAATTAGGTATCAGTTTCGCTTCGGATACGAATATCTAGACTAACAGGAGACTGACCATATGGTGCCCGAGGCAGCAATATCCCCTTGGAGACAAGTCGGCTGGAGGCCGATGTATTGAAACTCGCCGCAATTTGAGGGGTTCATCGTCTTTAGGTGGCCCTGAAACTTACAACTAACTAACAGATTTGCGTCGGATTCCATAATCGAGACTCACAGGATAACGACCAAAAGGCGACCGAGACAACAATAGACCCTTGGAGACAAGTCGGCTGGAGGACTATGTATTGAATTGCGACGGAATTTGAGCTTTTCATCGTCATTGGAAGGCCCTGAACGTTACAATTATCTATCAGTTTTGCGTCGGAATCGAAAATCTAGACTCACGGGAGAACGACCACAAGGTGCCCGAGGCAGCAATAGACCCTTGGAGACAAGTCGGCTGGAGGCCGATGTATTGAATCTCGACGCAATTTGAGTGTTCCATCGTCATTTGGAGGCCCTGATCGTTACAATTAACTATCAGTTTTGCGTCGGATTCGAAAATCTAGACTCACAGGAGACGGACCATAAGGTGCCCGAGGCAGCAATATCCCCTTGGAGACAAGTCGGCTGGAGGACGATATATTGAATCTGGACGCAATTTGAGTGTCCCATGGTCATTAGTAAGCCCTGAACGATATAATTAACTATCAGTTATGCGGCGGATTCGAAAATCTAGACTCACAGGAGGACGACCAACAGGCGCCCGAATCAACAATAGACCCTTGGAGACAAGGCGGTTGGAGGACGCTGTATTGAATCGCGACGCAATTTGAGTGTTCCATCGTCATTAAGAGGCCCTGAACGTTACAATTAACTATCACTTTAGCGCCGCATTCGAAAATCTAGAGTCACAGGAGAACGACCATAAGGTGCCCGAGGCAGCAATAAACCCTTGGAGACAAGTCGGCTGAAGGACGATGTATTAAATCTCGACGCAATTTGAGTGTTCCATCGTCATTACTAGGCCATGAACGTTACAATTAACCATCAGTTTTGCGTCGGATTCGAAAATCTAGACTCACAGGAGAACGACCATAAGGTGCCCGAAGCTGCAATATCCCCTTGGAGACAAGTCGGCTCGAGGACGATGTTTCGAATCTTGACGCAATTTGAGTGTTCCATCGTCATTAGGTGGCCCTGAACGTAATTAACTTGCAGTTATGCGTCGGATTCGAAAATCTAGACTCACAGGACAACGACCACAAGGTGCCCGAGGCAGCAATATCCCCTTGGAGACAAGTCGGCTGGAGTACGATGTATTGAAACTCGAAGCAATTTGAGTGTTCCTTCGTCATTAGGAGGCCCTGAACGTCACAATTAGCTATCAGTTTTGCGTCGGATTCGAAAATCAAGACTCACAGGAGACGGACCATATGGTGCCTGAGGCACTAATATCCCCTTGGAGACAAGTCGGCTGCAGGATGATGTATTGAAACTCGAAGCAATATGAGTGTTCCATCGTCATTAGGAGGCCCTGAACGTTACAATTAACTGTTAGTTTTGCGTCGGATTCGAAAATCTAGAGTCACAGGAGAACGACTATAAGGTGTTCATGGCAGCAACAGACCCTTGGAAACAAGTCGGCTGAAGGACAATTTATTGAATCTCGACGCAATTTGAGTGTTCCATCGTCATTAGGAGGCCCTGACGTTACAATTAACTATCGGTTTTGCGTCGGATTCGACAACCTAGACTCACAGGGGAACGACAATAAGGTGCCCGAGGCAGCAGTAGACACTTGGAGACAAGTCGGCTGGAGGCCGATGTAATGAATCTCGACGCAATTTGAGTGTTCCTTGTCATTAGGAGGCCCTGAACGTCACACTTAACTATCAGTTTTGCGTCGGATTAGAAAATCTAGACTCACAGGAGAACGACTATTAGGTGCCACAGGCAGCAATAGACCCTTGGAGACAAATCGGCTAGAGGACGTTGTATTGAATCGCGACGCAATTTGAGTGTTCCATCGTCATTAGGAGGCCCTTAACATTACAATTAACCATCAGTTTTGCGTCGGACTCGAAAATCTAGACTCACAGGAGAACGACCATAAGGTGCCCGTGGCAGCAATAGACCCTTGGAGACAAGTCGGCTGAAGGACGATGTATTGAATCTCAACGCAATTTGAGTGTTCCATCGTCATTAGGAGGCCCTGAACGTTACAATTAACTATCAGTTTCGCGTCGGATACGAAAATCTAGACTCACAGGAGACTGACCATTAGGTGCCCGAGGCAGCAATATCCCATTGGAGACAAGTCGGCTGGAGGAAGATGTATTAAAACTCGAAGCAATTTGAGTGTTCCATCGTCATTAGGAGGCCCTGAGCGTTACAATTAACTATCAGATTCGCTTCGGATACGAAGATCTAGACTGACATGAGACTGACCATATGGTGCCTGAGGAAGCAATATCCCCTTGGAGACAAGTCGGCTGGAGGACGATGTATTGACACTCGAAGCAATTTGAGCGTTCCATCGTCATTAGGGGGTCCTGAACGTTACAATTAACTATCAGTTTTGCGTCGTATTCGACAATCTATACTCACAGGAGAACGAGAATAAGGTGCCCGAGGCTGCAATAGACCCTTGGAGAAAATTCGGCTGGAGGACGATGTATTGAATCTCGACGCAATTTGAGTGTTCCATCGTCATTAGGAGGCCCTGAACGTTACAGTTAACTATCAGTTTTGCATCCGATTCGAAAATCTAGACTCACAGGAGAACGACCATAAGGTGCCCGAGACAGCAATATCCCCTTGGAGACAAGTCGTCTGGAGGACGATGGAATGAATCTCGACGCAATTTGAGTGTTCCATCGTTATTAGGAGGCCACGAACGTTACAATTAACCATCTGTTTTGCGTTGGATTCGAAAATCTAGACAGACCATAAGGTGCCCGAGGCAGCAATATCCCCTTCGAGACAACTCGGCTCGATGCCGATGTATTGAATCTCGACGCAATTTGTGTGTTCCATCGTCATTGGGAGGCCCTGTTCGTTACAATTAACTATCAGTTTTGCGTCGGATTCGAAAATCTAGACTCACAGGAGACGGACCATATGGTGCCCGAGGCAGCAATATCCTCCTGGAGACAATTTGGCTGGAGGACGATGTATTGAATCTCGACGCAATTTGAGTGTTCCATCGTCATTAGGAGGCCCTGACGTCACAATTAACTATCAGTTTTGCGTCGGATTCAACAATCTAGACTCACAGGAGAACGACAATAAGGTGCCACAGGCAGCAATAGACCCTTGGAGACTAGTCGGCTGGAGGACGATGTATTAAATCGCGACGCAATTTGAATGTTCCATCGTCATTAGGAGGCCCTGAACGTTACAATTAACTATCAGTTTCGCGTCGGATACGAAAATCTAGACTCACAGGAGACGGACCATATGGTGCCTGAGGCAGCAATATCCCCTTGGAGGCAAGTCGGCTGGAGGACGAAGTATTGAATTTTGACGCAATTTGAGAGTTCCATCGTCATTAGGAGGACGTGAACGTTACAATTGACTATCAGGTTTGCGTCGTACTCGAGAATCTAGAGTCACAGGAGATCGACCATAAGGTGCCCGAGGCAGCAATGGACCCTTGGAGAGAAGTCGGCTGAAGGACGATGTATTGAATCTCGACGCCATTTGAGTGTTCCGTCGTCATTAGAAGGCGCTGAACGTTACAATTAGGTATCAGTTTCGCTTCGGATATGAATATCTAGACTAGCAGGAGACTGACCATATGGTGCCCGAGGCAGCAATATCCCCTTGGAGACAAGTCGGCTGGAGGCCGATGTATTGAAACTCGACGCAATTTGAGGGGTTCATCGTCTTTAGGTGGCCCTGAAACTTACAACTAACTAACAGATTTGCGTCGGATTCGATAATCGAGACTCACAGGATAACGACCAAAAGGCGACCGAGACAACAATAGATCCTGTGAGACAAGTCGGCTGGAGGACTATGTATTGAATTGCGACGGAATTTGAGCTTTTCATCGTCATTGGAAGGCCCTGAACGTTACAATTATCTATCACATTTGCGTCGGAATCGAAAATCTAGACTCACGGGAGAACGACCACAAGGTGCCCGAGGCAGCAATAGACCCTTGGAGACAAGTCGGCTGGAGGCCGATGTATTGAATCTCGACGCAATTTGAGTGTTCCATCGTCATTAGGAGGCCCTGATCGTTACAATTAACTATCAGTTTTGCGTCGGATTCGAAAATCTAGACTCACAGGAGACGGACCATAAGGTGCCCGAGGCAGCAATATCCACTTGGAGACAAGTCGCCTGGAGGACGATATATTGAATCTGGACGCAATTTAAGTGTCCCATGGTCATTAGTAAGCCCTGAACGTTATAATTAACTATCACTTATGCGTCGGATTCGAAAATCTAGACTCACAGGAGGACGACCAACAGGCGCCCGAATCAACAATAGACCCTTGGAGACAAGGCGGTTGGAGGACGATGTATTGAATCGCGACGCAATTTGAGTGTTCCATCGTCATTAAGAGGCCCTGAACGTTACAATTAACTATCACTTTAGCGCCGCATTCGAAAATCTAGAGTCACAGGAGAACGACCATAAGGTGCCCGAGGCAGCAATAAACCCTTGGAGACAAGTCGGCTTAAGGACGATGTATTCAATCTCGACGCAATTTGAGTGTTCCATCGTCATTGCTAGGCCATGAACGTTACAATTAACCATCAGTTTTGCGTCGGATTCGAAAATCTAGACTCACAGGAGAACGACCATGAGGTGCCCGAAGCTGCAATATCCCCTTGAAGACAAGTCGGCTCGAGGACGATGTTTCGAATCTTGACGCAATTTGAGTGTTCCATCGTCATTAGGTGGCCCTGAACGTAATTAACTTGCAGTTATGCGTCGGATTCGAAAATCTAGACTCACAGGACAACGACCACAAGGTGCGCGAGGCAGCAATAGACCCTAGGAGAAAAGTCGGCTGGGGCCGATGTATTGAATCTCGACGCAATTTGAGTGTTCCATCGTCATTAGGAGGCCCTGAACGTTATAATTAACTATCAGTTTCGCGTCGGATACGAAAATCTAGACTCACAGGAGACTGACCATATGGTGCCCGAGGCAGCAATATCCCCTTGGAGACAAGTCGGCTGGAGGAAGATGTATTGAAACTCGAAGCAATTTGAGTGTTCCATCGTCATTACGACGCCCTGAACGTTATAATTAACTATCAGTTTCGCTTCGGATACGAAAATCTAGACTAACAGGAGACTGACCATATGGTGCCCGAGGCAGCAATATCCCCTTGGAGACAAGTCGGCTGGAGGACGATGTATTGAAACTCGAAGCAATTTGAGTGTTCCTTCGTCATTAGGAGGCCCTGAACGTCACAATTAGCTTACAGTTTTGCGTCGGATTCGAAAATCAAGACTCACAGGAGACGGACCATATGGTGCCTGAGGCACTAATATCCCCTTGGAGACAAGTCGGCTGCAGGAAGATGTATTGAAACTCGAAGCAATATGAGTGTTCCATCGTCATTAGGAGGCCCTGAACGTTACAATTAACTGTTAGTTTTGCGTCGGATTCGTTAATCTAGAGTCACAGGAGAACGACTATAAGGTGTTCATGGCAGCAATAGACCCTTGGAAACAAGTCGGCTGAAGGATAATTTATTGAATCTCGACGCAATTTGAGTTTTCCATCGTCATTAGGAGGCCCTGAACGTCACACTTAAATATCAGTTTTGCGTCGGATTAGAAAATCTAGACTCACAGGAGAACGACTATTAGGTGAAACAGGCAGCAATAGACCCTTGGAGACAAATCGGCTAGAGGACGTTGTATTGAATCGCGACGCAATTTGAGTGTTCCATCGTCATTAGGAGGCCCTTAACATTACAATTAACAATCAGTTTTGAGTAGGACTCGAAAATCTAGACTCACAGGAGAACGACCATAAGGTGCCCGTGGCAGCAATAGACCCTTGGAGACAAGTCGGCTGAAGGACGATGTATTGAATCTCAACGCAATTTGAGTGTTCCATCGTCATTAGGAGGCCCTGAACGTTACAATTAACTATCAGTTTTGCGTCGGATTCGAAAATCTAGAGTCACAGGAGAACGACCATAAGGTGCCCAAGGCAGCAATAGACACTTGGAGACAAGTCGGCTGAAGGACAATTTATTGAATCGCGACGCAATTTGAGTGTTCCATCGTCATTAGGAGGCCCTTAACATTACAATTAACCATCAGTTTTGCGTCGTATTCGACAATCTATACTCACAGGAGAACGACTATAAGGTGCCCGAGGCTGCAATAGACCCTTGGAGACAAGTCAGCTGGAGGACGATGTATTGAATCTCGACGCAATTTGAGTGTTCCGTCGTCATTAGAAGGCGCTGAACGTTACAATTAGGTATCAGTTTCGCTTCGGATACGAATATCTAGACTAACAGGAGACTGACCATATGGTGCCCGAGGCAGCAATATCCCCTTGGAGACAAGTCGGCTGGAGGCCGATGTATTGAAACTCGCCGCAATTTGAGGGGTTCATCGTCTTTAGGTGGCCCTGAAACTTACAACTAACTAACAGATTTGCGTCGGATTCGATAATCGAGACTCACAGGATAACGACCAAAAGGCGACCGAGACAACAATAGACCCTTGGAGACAAGTCGGCTGGAGGACTATGTATTGAATTGCGACGGAATTTGAGCTTTTCATCGTCATTGGAAGGCCCTGAACGTTACAATTATCTATCAGTTTTGCGTCGGAATCGAAAATCTAGACTCACGGGAGAACGACCACAAGGTGCCCGAGGCAGCAATAGACCCTTGGAGACAAGTCGGCTGGAGGCCGATGTATTGAATCTCGACGCAATTTGAGTGTTCCATCGTCATTTGGAGGCCCTGATCGTTACAATTAACTATCAGTTTTGCGTCGGATTCGAAAATCTAGACTCACAGGAGACGGACCATAAGGTGCCCGAGGCAGCAATATCCCCTTGGAGACAAGTCGGCTGGAGGACGATATATTGAATCTGGACGCAATTTGAGTGTCCCATGGTCATTAGTAAGCCCTGAACGATATAATTAACTATCAGTTATGCGGCGGATTCGAAAATCTAGACTCACAGGAGGACGACCAACAGGCGCCCGAATCAACAATAGACCCTTGGCGACAAGGCGGTTGGAGGACGCTGTATTGAATCGCGACGCAATTTGAGTGTTCCATCGTCATTAAGAGGCCCTGAACGTTACAATTAACTATCACTTTAGCGCCGCATTCGAAAATCTAGAGTCACAGGAGAACGACCATAAGGTGCCCGAGGCAGCAATAAACCCTTGGAGACAAGTCGGCTGAAGGACGATGTATTCAATCTCGACGCAATTTGAGTGTTCCATCGTCATTACTAGGCCATGAACGTTACAATTAACCATCAGTTTTGCGTCGGATTCGAAAATCTAGACTCACAGGAGAACGACCATATGGTGCCCGAAGCTGCAATATCCCCTTGGAGACAAGTCGGCTCGAGGACGATGTTTCGAATCTTGACGCAATTTGAGTGTTCCATCGTCATTAGGTGGCCCTGAACGTAATTAACTTGCAGTTATGCGTCGGATTCGAAAATCTAGACTCACAGGACAACGACCACAAGGTGCGCGAGGCAGCAATAGACCCTAGGAGTAAAGTCGGCTGGGGCCGATGTATTGAATCTCGACGCAATTTGAGTGTTCCATCGTCATTAGGAGGCCCTGAACGTTACAATTAACTATCAGTTTAGCGTCGGATACGAAAATCTAGACTCACAGGAGACTGACCATATGGTGCCCGAGGCAGCAATATCCCCTTGGAGACAAGTCGGCTGGACGAAGATGTATTGAAACTCGAAGCAATTTGAGTGTTCCATCGTCATTACGACGCCCTGAACGTTACAATTAACTATCAGTTTCGCTTCGGATACGAAAATCTAGACTAACAGGAGAGTGACCATATGGTGCCCGAGGCAGCAATATCCCCTTGGAGACAAGTCGGCTGGAGTACGATGTATTGAAACTCGAAGCAATTTGAGTGTTCCTTCGTCATTAGGAGGCCCTGAACGTCACAATTAGCTATCAGTTTTGCGTCGGATTCGAAAATCAAGACTCACAGGAGACGGACCATATGGTGCCTGAGGCACTAATATCCCCTTGGAGACAAGTCGGCTGCAGGAAGATGTATTGAAACTCGAAGCAATATGAGTGTTCCATCGTCATTAGGAGGCCCTGAACGTTACAATTAACTGTTAGTTTTGCGTCGGATTCGAAAATCTAGAGTCACAGGAGAACGACTATAAGGTGTTCATGGCAGCAATAGACCCTTGGAAACAAGTCGGCTGAAGGATAATTTATTGAATCTCGACGCAATTTGAGTGTTCCACCGTCATTAGGAGGCCCTGACGTTACAATTAACTATCGGTTTTGCGTCGGATTCGACAACCTAGACTCACAGGAGTAAGACAATAAGGTGCCCGAGGCAGCAATAGACACTTGGAGACAAGTCGGCTGGAGGCCGATGTATTGAATCTCGACGCAATTTGAGTGTTCCTTGTCATTAGGAGGCCCTGAACGTCACACTTAACTATCAGTTTTGCGTCGGATTAGAAAATCTAGACTCACAGGAGAACGACTATTAGGTGCCACAGGCTGCAATAGACCCTTGGAGACAAATCGGCTAGAGGACGTTGTATTGAATCGCGACGCAATTTGAGTGTTCCATCGTCATTAGGAGGCCCTTAACATTACAATTAACCATTAGTTTTGCGTCGGACTCGAAAATCTAGACTCACAGGAGAACGACCATAAGGTGCCCGTGGCAGCAATAGACCCTTGGAGACAAGTCGGCTGAAGGACGATGTATTGAATCTCAACGCAATTTGAGTGTTCCATCGTCATTAGGAGGCCCTGAACGTTACAATTAACTATCAGTTTTGCGTCGTATTCGAAATTCTAGAGTCACAGGAGAACGACCATAAGGTGCCCAAGGCAGCAATAGACACTTGGAGACAAGTCGGCTGAAGGACAATTTATTGAATCGCGACGCAATTTGAGTGTTCCATCGTCATTAGGAGGCCCTTAACATTACAATTAACCATCAGTTTTGCGTCGGATTCGAAAATCTAGACTCACAGGAGACGGACCATAAGGTGCCCGAGGCAGCAGTAAACCCTTGGAGACAAGTCGGCTGAAGGACAATGTATTTAATCTCGACGCAATTTTAGTGTTTCCTCCTCATTAGGGGGTCCTGAACGTTACAGTTAACTATCAGTTTTGCATCCGATTCGAAAATCTAGACTCACAGGAGAACGACCATAAGGTGCCCGAGACAGCAATATCCCCTTGGAGACAAGTCGGCTGGAGGACGATGTATTGAATCTCGACGCAATTTGAGTGTTCCATCGTCATTAGGAGGCCACGAACGTTACAATTAACCATCCGTTTTGCGTTGGATTCGAAAATCTAGACAGACTATAATGTGCCCGAGGCAGCAATATCCCCTTGGAGACAAGTCGGCTGGAGGACGATGTATTGAAACTCGAAGCAATTTGAGTGTTCCTTCGTCATTAGGAGGCCCTGAACGTCACAATTATCTATCAGTTTTGCGTCGGATTCGAAAATCAAGACTCACAGGAGACGGACCATACGGTGCCTGAGGCAGCAATATCCCCTTGGAGACAAGTCGGCTGCAGGAAGATGTATTGAAACTCGAAGCAATATGAGTGTTCCATCGTCATTAGGAGGCCCTGAACGTTACAATTAACTGTTAGTTTTGCGTCGGATTCGAAAATCTAGAGTCACAGGAGAACGACTATAAGGTGTTCATGGCAGCAATAGACCCTTGGAAACAAGTCGGCTGAAGGATAATTTATTGAATCTCGACGCAATTTGAGTGTTCCACCGTCATTAGGAGGCCCTGACGTTACAATTAACTATCGGTTTTGCGTCGGATTCGACAACCTAGACTCACAGGAGAAAGACAATAAGGTGCCCGAGGCAGCAATAGACACTTGGAGACAAGTCGGCTGGAGGCCGATGTATTGAATCTCGACGCAATTTGAGTGTTCCTTGTCATTAGGAGGCCCTGAACGTCACACTTAACTATCAGTTTTGCGTCGGATTAGAAAATCTAGACTCACAGGAGAACGACTATTAGGTGCCACAGGCTGCAATAGACCCTTGGAGACAAATCGGCTAGAGGACGTTGTATTGAATCGCGACGCAATTTGAGTGTTCCATCGTCATTAGGAGGCCCTTAACATTACAATTAACCATCAGTTTTGCGTCGGATTCGAAAATCAAGACTCACGGGAGACGGACCATAAGGTGCCCGAGGCAGCAGTAGACCCTTGGAGACAAGTCGTCTGGAGGACGATGTATTGAATATCGACGCAATTTGAGTGTTCCATCGTCATTAGGAGGCCACGAACGTTACAATTAACCATCTGTTTTGCGTTGGATTCGAAAATCTAGACGGACCATAAGGTGCCCGAGGCAGCAATATCCCCTTCGAGACAAGTCGGCTGGATGCCGATGTATTGAATCTCGACGCAATTTGAGTGTTCCATCGTCATTGGGAGGCCCTGTTCGTTACAATTAACTATCAGTTTTGCGTCGGATTCAAAAATCGAGACTCACAGGAGTACGACCATAAGGTGCCCGTGGCAGCAATAGACCCTTGGAGACAAGTCGGCTGAAGGACGATGTATAGAATCTCGACGCAATTTGAGTGTTCCATCGTCATTAGGAGCCCCTGAACGTACAATTAACTATCAGTTTTTCGTCGGACTCGAAAATCTAGACTCACGGGAGAACGACCATAAGGTGCCCGTGGCAGCAATATCCCCATGGAGACAAGTCGGCTGGAGGACGATGTATTGAAACTCGAAGCAATTTGAGTGTTCCTTCGTCATTAGGAGGCCCTAAACGTCATATTTAGCTATCAGTTTTGCGCCGTATTCGAAAGTCAAGACTCACAGGAGACGGACCATATGGTGCCCGAGGCAGCACTATCCCCTTGGAGACAAGTCGGCTGCAGGAAGATGTATTGAAACTCGAAGCAATATGAGTGTTCCATCGTCATTAGGAGGCCCTGAACGTTACAATTAACTGTTAGTTTTGCGTCGGATTCGAAAATCTAGAGTCACAGGAGAACGACCATAAGGTGTTCATGGCAGCAATAGACCCTTGGAAACAAGTCGGCTGAAGGACAATTAATAGAATCTCGACGCAATTTGAGTGTTCCAACGTCATTAGGAGGCCCTGACGTTACAATTAACTATCAGTTTTGCGTCGGATTCGACAACCTAGACTCACAGGAGAACGACAATAAGGTGCCCGAGGCAGCAATAGACACTTGGAGACAAGTCGGCTGGAGGCCGATGTATTGAATCTCGACGCAATTTGAGTGTTCCATCGTCATTAGGAGGCCCTTAACATTACAATTAACCATCAGTTTTGCGTCGGATTCGAAAATCAAGACTCACGGGTGACGGACCATAAGGTGCCCGAGGCAGCAGTAGACCCTTGGAGACAAGTCGTCTGGAGGACGATGTATTGAATATCGACGCAATTTGAGTGTTCCATCGTCATTAGGAGGCCACGAACGTTACAATTAACCATCTGTTTTGCGTTGGATTCGAAAATCTAGACGGACCATAAGGTGCCCGAGGCAGCAATATCCCCTTCGAGACAAGTCGGCTGGATGCCGATGTATTGAATCTCGACGCAATTTGAGTGTTCCATCGTCATTGGGGGGCCCTGTTCGTTACAATTAACTATCAGTTTTGCGTCGGATTCGAAAATCTAGACTCACAGGAGACGGACCATATGGTGCCCGAGGCAGCAATATCCTCCTGGAGACAATTCGGCTGGAGGACGATGTATTGAATCTCGACGCAATTTGAGTGTTCCATCGTCATTAGGAGGCCCTGACGTCGCAATTAACTATCAGTTTTGCGTCGGATTCGACAATCTAGACTCACAGGAGAACGACAATAAGGTGCCACAGGCAGCAATAGACCCTTGGAGACTAGTCAGCTGGAGGACGATGTATTGAATCGCGACGCAATTTGAATGTTCCATCGTCATTAGGAGGCCCTGAACGTTACAATTAACTATCAGTTTCGCGTCGGATACGAAAATCTAGACTCACAGGAGACGGACCATATTATGCCCGAGGCAGCAATATCCCCTTGGGGACAAGTCGGCTGGAGGACGATGTATTTAATCTCGAAGCAATTTGAGTGTTCCATCGTCATTAGGATTCCCTGAACGTTACAATTGACTATCAGTTTTGCGTCGGATTCGAAAATCTAGACTCACAGGAGAACGACTATAAGGTGCCCGAGGCAGCAATAGACTCTTGGAGACAAGTCGGTTGAAGGACAATGTAGTGTATGTCGACGCAATTTGAGTGTTCCATCCTCATTAGGAGCCCCTGATCGTTACAATTAATTATCAGTTTTGCGTCGGATTCAAAAATCGAGACTCACAGGAGTACGACCATAAGGTGCCCGTGGCAGCAATAGACCATTGGAGACAAGTCGGCTGAAGGACGATGTATAGAATCTCGACGCAATTAGAGTGTTCCATCGTCATTAGGAGCCCCTGAACGTACAATTAACTATCAGTTTTGCGTCGGACTCGAAAATCTAGACTCACGGGAGAACGACCATAAGGTGCCCGTGGCAGCAATATCCCCATGGAGACAAGTCGGCTGGAGGACGATGTATTGAAACTCGAAGCAATTTGAGTGTTCCTTCGTCATTAGGAGGCCCTAAACGTCATATTTAGCTATCAGTTTTGCGCCGTATTCGAAAGTCAAGACTCACAGGAGACGGACCATATGGTGCCCGAGGCAGCACTATCCCCTTGGAGACAAGTCGGCTGCAGGAAGATGTATTGAAACTCGAAGCAATTTGAGTGTTCCATCGTCATTAGGAGGCATTTAACATTACAATTAACCATCAGTTTTGCGTCGGATTCGAAAATCTAGACTCACAGGAGACGGACCATAAGGTGCCCGAGGCAGCAATATCCCCTTCGAGACAAGTCGGCTGGATGCCGATGTATTGAATCTCGACGCAATTTGAGTGTTCCATCGTCATTGGGAGGCCCTGTTCGTTACAATTAACTATCAGTTTAGCGTCGGATTCGAAAATCTAGACTCACAGGAGACGGACCATATGGTGCCCGAGGCAGCAATATCCTCCTGGAGACAATTTGGCTGGAGGACGATGTATTGAATCTCGACGCAATTTGAGTGTTCCATCGTCATTAGGAGGCCCTGACGTCACAATTAACTGTCAGTTTTGCGTCGGATTCGACAATCTAGACTCACAGGAGAACGACAATAAGGTGCCACAGGCAGCAATAGACCCTTGGAGACTAGTCGGCTGGAGGACGATGAATTGAATCGCGACGCAATTTGAATGTTCCATCGTCATTAGGAGGCCCTGAACGGTACAATTAACTATCAGTTTCGCGTCGGATACTAAAATCTAGACTCACAGGAGACGGACCATATGGTGCCCGAGGCAGCAATATCCCCTTGGAGACAAGTCGGCTGGAGGACGATGTAATTAATCTCGAAGCAATTTGAGTGTTCCATCGTCATTAGGATTCCCTGAACGTTACAATTAACTATCAGTTTTGCGTCGGATTCGAAAATCTAGACTCACAGGAGACGGACCATAAGGTGCCCGAGGCAGCAGTAAACCCTTGGAGACAAGTCGGCTGAAGGACAATGTATTTAATCTCGACGCAATTTGAGTGTTTCCTCCTCATTAGGGGGTCCTGAACGTTACTATTAACTATCAGTTTTGCGTCGTATTCGACAATCTATACTCACAGGAGAACGACAAGAAGGTGCCCGAGGCTGCAATAGGCCCTTGGAGACAAGTCGGCTGGAGGTCGATGTATTGAATCTCGACGCAATTTGAGTGTTCCATCGTCATTAGGAGGCCCTGAACGTTACAGTTAACTATCAGTTTTGCATCCGATTCGAAAATCTAGACTCACAGGAGAAAGACCATAAGGTGCCCGAGACAGCAATATCCCCTTGGAGACAAGTCGGCTGGAGGACGATGTATTGAATCTCGACGCAATTTGAGTGTTCCATCGTCATTAGGAGGCCACGAACGTTACAATTAACCATCTGTTTAGCGTTGGATTCGAAAATCTAGACAGACCATAATGTGCCCGAGACAGCAATATCCCCTTGGAGACAAGTCGGCTGCAGGAAGATGTATTGAAACTCGAAGCAATATGAGTGTTCCATCGTCATTAGGAGGCCCTGAACGTTACAATTAACTGTTAGTTTTGCGTCGGATTCGAAAATCTAGAGTCACAGGAGAACGACCATAAGGTGTTCATGGCAGCAATAGACCCTTGGAAACAAGTCGGCTGAAGGACAATTAATAGAATCTCGACGCAATTTGAGTGTTCCATCGTCATTAGGAGGCCCTGACGTTACAATTAACTATCAGTTTTGCGTCGGATTCGACAACCTAGACTCACAGGAGAACGACAATAAGGTGCCCGAGGCAGCAATAGACACTTGGAGACAAGTCGGATGGAGGCCGATGTATTGAATCTCGACGCAATTTGAGTGTTCCATCGTCATTAGGAGGCCCTTAACATTACAATTAACCATCAGTTTTGCGTCGGATTCGAAAATCAAGACTCACGGGAGACGGACCATAAGGTGCCCGAGGCAGCAGTAGACCCTTGGAGACAAGTCGTCTGGAGGACGATGTATTGAATATCGACGCAATTTGAGTGTTCCATCGTCATTAGGAGGCCACGAACGTTACAATTAACCATCTGTTTTGCGTTGGATTCGAAAATCTAGACGGACCATAAGGTGCCCGAGGCAGCAATATCCCCTTCGAGACAAGTCGGCTGGATGCCGATGTATTGAATCTCGACGCAATTTGAGTGTTCCATCGTCATTGGGAGGCCCTGTTCGTTACAATTAACTATCAGTTTTGCGTCGGATTCGAAAATCTAGACTCACAGGAGACGGACCATATGGTGCCCGAGGCAGCAGTATCCTCCTGGAGACAATTCGGCTGGAGGACGATGTATTGAATCTCGACGCAATTTGAGTGTTCCATCGTCATTAGGAGGCCCTGACGTCGCAATTAACTATCAGTTTTGCGTCGGATTCGACAATCTAGACTCACAGGGGAACGACAATAAGGTGCCACAGGCAGCAATAGACCTTTGGAGACTAGTCGGCTGGAGGACGACGTATTGAATCGCGACGCAATTTGAATGTTCCATCGTCATTAGGAGGCCCTGAACGTTACAATTAACTAT
This sequence comes from Schistocerca serialis cubense, assembly GCF_023864345.2. NCBI lineage: Eukaryota > Metazoa > Arthropoda > Insecta > Orthoptera > Acrididae > Schistocerca > Schistocerca serialis. Next base: position 60,344,063 of record NW_026047583.1, read on the forward strand.
CAGTTTCGCGTCGGATACGAAAATCTAGACTCACAGGAGACGGACCATATTATGCCCGAGGCAGCAATATCCCCTTGGAGACAAGTCGGCTGGAGGACGATGTATTTAATCTCGAAGCAATTTGAGTGTTCCATCGTCATTAGGATTCCCTGAACGTTACAATTGACTATCAGTTTTGCGTCGGATTCGAAAATCTAGACTCACAGGAGAACGACTATAAGGTGCCCGAGGCAGCAATAGACTCTTGGAGACAAGTCGGTTGAAGGACAATGTAGTGTATGTCGACGCAATTTGAGTGTTCCATCCTCATTAGGAGCCCCTGATCGTTACAATTAACTATCAGTTTAGCGTCGGATTCAAAAATCGAGACTCACAGGAGAACGACCATAAGGTGCCCGTGGCAGCAATAGACCCTTGGAGACAAGTCGGCTGAAGGACGATGTATAGAATCTCGACGCAATTTGAGTGTTCCATCGTCATTAGGAGCCCCTGAACGTACAATTAACTATCAGTTTTGCGTCGGACTCGAAAATCTAGACTCACGGGAGAACGACCATAAGGTGCCCGTGGCAGCAATAGACCCTTGGAGACAGGTCGGCTGAAGGACGATGTATTGAATCTCGACGCAATTTGAGTGTTCCATCGTCATTAGGAGGCCCTGAACGTTACAATTAACTATCAGTTTCGCGTCGGATACGAAAATTTAGACTCACGGGAGACTGACCATATGGTGCCCGAGGCAGCAATATCCCCTTGGAGACAAGTCGGCTGGAGGACGATGTATTGAAACTCGAAGCAATGTGAGTGTTACTTCGTCATTAGGAGGCCCTAAACGTCATATTTAGCTATCAGTTTTGCGCCGTATTCGAAAGTCAAGACTCACAGGAGACGGACCATATGGTGCCCGAGGCAGCACTATCCCCTTGGAGACAAGTCGGCTGCAGGAAGATGTATTGAAACTCGAAGCAATTTGAGTGTTCCATCGTCATTAGGAGGCCCTTAACATTACAATTAACCATCAGTTTTGCGTCGGATTCGAAAATCTAGACTCACAGGAGACGGACCATAAGGTGCCCGAGGCAGCAATATCCCCTTCGAGACAAGTCGGCTGGATGCCGATGTATTGAATCTCGACGCAATTTGAGTGTTCCATCGTCATTGGGAGGCCCTGTTCGTTACAATTAACTATCAGTTTTGCGTCGGATTCGAAAATCTAGACTCACAGGAGACGGACCATATGGTGCCCGAGGCAGCAATATCCTCCTGGAGACAATTTGGCTGGAGGACGATGTATTGAATCTCGACACAATTTGAGTGTTCCATCGTCATTAGGAGGCCCTGACGTCACAATTAACTATCAGTTTTGCGTCGGATTCGACAATCTAGACTCACAGGAGAACGACCATAAGGTGCCCGAGACAGCAATATCCCCTTGGAGACAAGTCGGCTGGAGGACGATGTATTGAATCTCGACGCAATTTGAGTGTTCCATCGTCATTAGGAGGCCACGAACGTTACAATTAACCATCTGTTTAGCGTTGGATTCGAAAATCTAGACAGACCATAATGTGCCCGAGGCAGCAATATCCCCTTGGAGACAAGTCGGCTGGAGGACGATGTATTGAATATCGACGCAATTTGAGTGTTCCATCGTCATTAGGAGGCCACGAACGTTACAATTAACCATCTGTTTTGCGTTGGATTCGAAAATCTAGACGGACCATAAGGTGCCCGAGGCAGCAATATCCCCTTCGAGACAAGTCGGCTGGATGCCGATGTATTGAATCTCGACGCAATTTGAGTGTTCCATCGTCATTGGGAGGCCCTGTTCGTTACAATTAACTATCAGTTTTGCGTCGGATTCGAAAATCTAGACTCACAGGAGACGGACCATATGGTGCCCGAGGCAGCAATATCCTCCTGGAGACAATTCGGCTGGAGGACGATGTATTCAATCTCGACGCAATTTGAGTGTTCCATCGTCATTAGGAGGCCCTGACGTCGCAATTAACTATCAGTTTTGCGTCGGATTCGACAATCTAGACTCACAGGAGAACGACAATAAGGTGCCACAGGCAGCAATAGACCTTTGGAGACTAGTCGGCTGGAGGACGATGTATTGAATCGCGACGCAATTTGAATGTTCCATCGTCATTTGGAGGCCCTGAACGTTACAATTAACTATCAGTTTCGCGTCGGATACGAAAATCTAGACTCACAGGAGACGGACCATATTATGCCCGAGGCAGCAATATCCCCTTGGAGACAAGTCGGCTGGAGGACGATGTATTGAATCTCGACGCAATTTGAGTGTTCCATCGTCATTAGGAGGCCACGAACGTTACAATTAACCATCTGTTTAGCGTTGGATTCGAAAATCTAGACAGACCATAATGTGCCCGAGGCAGCAATATCCCCTTGGAGACAAGTCGGCTGGAGGACGATGTATTGAATATCGACGCAATTTGAGTGTTCCATCGTCATTAGGAGGCCACGAACGTTACAATTAACCATCTGTTTTGCGTTGGATTCGAAAATCTAGACGGACCATAAGGTGCCCGAGGCAGCAATATCCCCTTCGAGACAAGTCGGCTGGATGCCGATGTATTGAATCTCGACGCAATTTGAGTGTTCCATCGTCATTGGGAGGCCCTGTTCGTTACAATTAACTATCAGTTTTGCGTCGGATTCGAAAATCTAGACTCACAGGAGACGGACCATATGGTGCCCGAGGCAGCAATATCCTCCTGGAGACAATTCGGCTGGAGGACGATGTATTGAATCTCGACGCAATTTGAGTGTTCCATCGTCATTAGGAGGCCCTGACGTCGCAATTAACTATCAGTTTTGCGTCGGATTCGACAATCTAGACTCACAGGAGAACGACAATAAGGTGCCAGAGGCAGCAATAGACCTTTGGAGACTAGTCGGCTGGAGGACGATGTATTGAATCGCGACGCAATTTGAATGTTCCATCGTCATTAGGAGGCCCTGAACGTTACAATTAACTATCAGTTTCGCGTCGGATACGAAAATCTAGACTCACAGGAGACGGACCATATTATGCCCGAGGCAGCAATATCCCCTTGGAGACAAGTCGGCTGGAGGACGATGTATTTAATCTCGAAGCAATTTGAGTGTTCCATCGTCATTAGGATTCCCTGAACGTTACAATTGACTATCAGTTTTGCGTCGGATTCGAAAATCTAGACTCACAGGAGAACGACTATAAGGTGCCCGAGGCAGCAATAGACTCTTGGAGACAAGTCGGTTGAAGGACAATGTAGTGTATGTCGACGCAATTTGAGTGTTCCATCCTCATTAGGAGCCCCTGATCGTTACAATTAACTATCAGTTTAGCGTCGGATTCAAAAATCGAGACTCACAGGAGAACGACCATAAGGTGCCCGTGGCAGCAATAGACCCTTGGAGACAAGTCGGCTGAAGGACGATGTATAGAATGTCGACGCAATTTGAGTGTTCCATCGTCATTAGGAGCCCCTGAACGTACAATTAACTATCAGTTTTGCGTCGGACTCGAAAATCTAGACTCACGGGAGAACGACCATAAGGTGCCCGTGGCAGCAATAGACCCTTGGAGACAGGTCGGCTGAAGGACGATGTATTGAATCTCGACGCAATTTGAGTGTTCCATCGTCATTAGGAGGCCCTGAACGGTACAATTAACTATCAGTTTCGCGTCGGATACGAAAATTTAGACTCACGGGAGACTGACCATATGGTGCCCGAGGCAGCAATATCCCCTTGGAGACAAGTCGGCTGGAGGACGATGTATTGAAACTCGAAGCATATTGAGTGTTCCTTCGTCATTAGGAGGCCCTGAACAGCACAATTAGCTATCAGTTTTGCGTCGGATTCGAAATTCAAGACTCACAGGAGACGGAACATATGGTGCCTGAGGCAGCAATATCCCCTTGGAGACAAGTCGGCTGCAGGAAGATGTATTGAAACTCGAAACAATATGAGTGTTCCATCGTCATTAGGAGGCCCTGAGCGTTACAATTAACTGTTAGTTTTGCGTCGGATTCGAAAATCTAGAGTCACAGTAGAACGACCATAAGGTGTTCATGGCAGCAATAGACCCTTGGAAACAAGTCGGCTGAAGGACAATTAATTGAATCTCGACGCAATTTGAGTGTTCCATCGTCATTAGGAGGCCCTTAACATTACAATTAACCATCAGTTTTGCGTCGGATTCGAAAATCAAGACTCACGGGAGACGGACCATAAGGTGCCCGAGGCAGCAGTAGACCCTTGGAGACAAGTCGGCTGAAGGACAATGTATTTAATCTCGACGCAATTTGAGCGTTCCATCGTCATTAGGGGGTCCTGAACGTTACAGTTAACTATCAGTTTTGCGTCGTATTCGACAATCTATACTCACAGGAGAACGACATTTAAGGTGCCCGAGGCTGCAATAGACCCTTGGAGACAAGTCGGCTGGAGGACGATGTATTGAATCTCGACGCAATTTGAGTGTTCCATCGTCATTAGGAGGCCCTGAACGTTTCAGTTAACTATCAGTCTTGCATCCGATTCGAAAATCTACAGGAGAACGACCATAAGGTGCCCGAGACAGCAATATCCCCTTGGAGACAAGTCGTCTGGAGTACGATGTATTGAATATCGACGCAATTTGAGTGTTCCATCGTCATTAGGAGGCCACGAACGTTACAATTAACCATCTGTTTTGCGTTGGATTCGAAAATCTAGACAGACCATAAGGTGCCCGAGGCAGCAATATCCCCTTCGAGACAAGTCGGCTGGAGGACGATGTATTTAATCTCGAAGCAATTTGAGTGTTCCATCGTCATTAGGATTCCCTGAACGTTACAATTGACTATCAGTTTTGCGTCGGATTCGAAAATCTAGACTCACAGGAGAACGACTATAAGGTGCCCGAGGCAGCAATAGACTCTTGGAGACAAGTCGGTTGAAGGACAATGTAGTGTATGTCGACGCAATTTGAGTGTTCCATCCTCATTAGGAGCCCCTGATCGTTACAATTAACTATCAGTTTTGCGTCGGATTCAAAATTCTAGACTCACAGGAGAACGACCATAACGTGCCCGTGGCAGCAATAGACCCTTGGAGACAAGTCGGCTGAAGGACGATGTATAGAATCTCGACGCAATTTGAGTGATCCATCGTCGTTAGGAGGCCCTGAACGTACAATTAACTATCAGTTTTGCGTCGGACTCGAAAATCTAGACTCACAGGAGAACGACCATAAGGTGCCCGTGGCAGCAATAGACCCTTGGAGACAAGTCGGTTGAAGGACAATGTAGTGTATGTCGACGCAATTTGAGTGTTCCATCCTCATTAGGAGCCCGAGATCGTTACAATTAACCATGAGTTTTGCGTCGGATTCGAAAATCTATACTCACAGGAGAACGACAATAAGGTGCCCGAGGCTGCAATACACCCTTGGAGACAGGTCGGCTGGAGGACGATGTATTGAATCTCGACGCAATTTGAGTGTTAAATCCTCATTAGGAGGCCCTGAACGTTACAGTTAACTATCAGTTTTGCATCCGATTCGAAAATCTAGACTCACAGGGGAACGACCATAAGGTGCCCGAGACAGCAATATCCCCTTGGAGACAAGTCGTCTGGAGGACGATGTATTGAATATCGACGCAATTTGAGTGTTCCATCGTCATTAGGAGGCCACGAACGTTACAATTAACCATCTGTTTTGCGTTGGATTCGAAAATCTAGACGGACCATAAGGTGCCCGAGGCAGCAATATCCCCTTCGAGACAAGTCGGCTGGATGCCGATGTATTGAATCCCGACGCAGTTTGAGTGTTCCATCGTCATTGGGAGGCCCTGTTCGTTACAATTAACTATCAGTTTTGCGTCGGATTCGAAAATCTAGACTCACAGGAGACGGACCATTTGGTGCCCGAGGCAGCAATATCCTCCTGGAGACAATTCGGCTGGAGGACGATGTATTGAATCTCGACGCAATTTGAGTGTTCCATCGTCATTAGGAGGCCCTGACGTCACAATTAACTATCAGTTTTGCGTCGGATTCGACAATCTAGACTCACAGGAGAACGACAATAAGGTGCCACAGGCAGCAATAGACCCTTGGAGACTATTCGGCTGGAGGACGATGTATTGAATCGCGACGCAATTTCAATGTTCCATCGTCATTAGGAGGCCCTGAACGTTACAATTAACTATCAGTTTCGCGTCGGATACGAAAATCTAGACTCACAGGAGACGGACCATATGGTGCCCGAGGCAGCAATATCCCCTTGGAGACAAGTCGGCTGGAGGACGATGTATTTAATCTCGAAGCAATTTGAGTGTTCCATCGTCATTAGGATTCCCTGAACGTTACAATTGACTATCAGTTTTGCGTCGGATTCGAAAATCTAGACTCACAGGAGAACGACTATAAGGTGCCCGAGGCAGCAATAGACTCTTGGAGACAAGTCGGTTGAAGGACAATGTAGTGTATGTCGACGCAATTTGAGTGTTCCATCCTCATTAGGAGCTCCTGATCGTTACAATTAACTATCAGCTTTGCGTCGGATTCAAAAATCTAGACTCACAGGAGAACGACCATAAGGTGCCCGTGGCAGCAATAGACCCTTGGAGACAAGTCGGCTGAAGGACGATGTATAGAATCTCGACGCAATTTGAGTGTTCCATCGTCATTAGGAGGCCCTGAACGTACAATTAACTATCAGTTTTGCGTCGGACTCGAAAATCTAGACTCACAGGAGAACGACCATAAGGTGCCCATGGCAGCAATAGACCCTTGGAGACAGGTCGGCTTAAGGACGATGTATAGAATCTCGACGCAATTTGAGTGTTCCATCGTCATTAGGAGGCCCTGAACGTTACAATTAACTATCAGTTTCGCGTCGGATACGAAAATTTAGACTCACAGGAGACTGACCATATGGTGCCCGAGGCAGCAATATCCCCTTGGAGACAAGTCGGCTGGAGGACGATGTATTGAAACTCGAAGCAATTTGAGTGTTCCTTCGTCATTAGGAGGCCCTAAACGTCACAATTAGCTATCAGTTTTGCGCCGTATTCGAAAATCAAGACTCACAGGAGACGGACCATATGGTGCCCGAGGCAGCACTATCCCCTTGGAGACAAGTCGGCTGCAGGAAGATGTATTGAAACTCGAAGCAATTAGAGTGTTCCATCGTCATTAGCAGGCCCTTAACATTACAATTAATCATCAGTTTTGCGTCGGATTCGAAAATCTAGACTCACAGGAGACGGACCATAAGGTGCCCGAGGCAGCAATATCCCCTTCGAGACAAGTCGGCTGGATGCCGATGTATTGAATCTCGACGCAATTTGAGTGTTCCATCGTCATTGGGAGGCCCCGTTCGTTACAATTAACTATCAGTTTTGCGTCGGATTCGAAAATCTAGACTCACAGGAGACGGACCATATGGTGCCCGAGGCAGCAATATCCCCTTGGAGACAAGTCGGCTGGAGGACGATGTATTGAAACTCGAAGCAATTTGAGTGTTCCTTCGTCATTAGGAGGCCCTGAACGTCACAATTAGCTATCAGTTTTGCGTCGGATTCGAAAATCAAGACTCACAGGAGACGGACCATATGGTGCCTGAGGCAGCAATATCCCCTTGGAGACAAGTCGCCTGCAGGAAGATGTATTGAAACTCGAAGCAATATGAGTGTTCCATCGTCATTAGGAGGCCCTGAGTCTTACAATTAACTGTTAGTTTTGCGTCGGATTCGAAAATCTAGAGTCACAGGAGAACGACCGTAAGGTGTTCATGGCAGCAATAGACCCTTGGAAGCAAGTCGGCTGAAGGACAATTAATTGAATCTCGACGCAATTTGAGTGTTCCATCGTCATTAGGAGGCCCTGACGTTACAACTAACTATCAGTTTTGCGTCGGATTCAAAATTCTAGACTCACAGGAGAACGACCATAACGTGCCCCTGGCAGCAATAGACCCTTGGAGACAAGTCGGCTGAAGGACGATGTATAGAATCTCGACGCAATTTGAGTGATCCATCGTCGTTAGGAGGCCCTGAACGTACAATTAACTATCAGTTTTGCGTCGGACTCGAAAATCTAGACTCACAGGAGAACGACCATAAGGTGCCCGTGGCAGCAATAGACCCTTGGAGACAAGTCGGTTGAAGGACAATGTAGTGTATGTCGACGCAATTTGAGTGTTCCATCCTCATTAGGAGCCCGAGATCGTTACAATTAACCATGAGTTTTGCGTCGGATTCGAAAATCTATACTCACAGGAGAACGACAATAAGGTGCCCGAGGCTGCAATACACCCTTGGAGACAGGTCGGCTGGAGGACGATGTATTGAATCTCGACGCAATTTGAGTGTTAAATCCTCATTAGGAGGCCCTGAACGTTACAGTTAACTATCAGTTTTGCATCCGATTCGAAAATCTAGACTCACAGGAGAACGACCATAAGGTGCCCGAGACAGCAATATCCCCTTGGAGACAAGTCGTCTGGAGGACGATGTATTGAATATCGACGCAATTTGAGTGTTCCATCGTCATTAGGAGGCCACGAACGTTACAATTAACCATCTGTTTTGCGTTGGATTCGAAAATCTAGACGGACCATAAGGTGCCCGAGGCAGCAATATCCCCTTCGAGACAAGTCGGCTGGATGCCGATGTATTGAATCTCGACGCAGTTTGAGTGTTCCATCGTCATTGGGAGGCCCTGTTCGTTACAATTAACTATCAGTTTTGCGTCGGATTCGAAAATCTAGACTCACAGGAGACGGACCATTTGGTGCCCGAGGCAGCAATATCCTCCTGGAGACAATTCGGCTGGAGGACGATGTATTGAATCTCGACGCAATTTGAGTGTTCCATCGTCATTAGGAGGCCCTGACGTCACAATTAACTATCAGTTTTGCGTCGGATTCGACAATCTAGACTCACAGGAGAACGACAATAAGGTGCCACAGGCAGCAATAGACCCTTGGAGACTAGTCGGCTGGAGGACGATGTATTGAATCGCGACGCAATTTCAATGTTCCATCGTCATTAGGAGGCCCTGAACGTTACAATTAACTATCAGTTTCGCGTCGGATACGAAAATCTAGACTCACAGGAGACGGACCATATGGTGCCCGAGGCAGCAATATCCCCTTGGAGACAAGTCGGCTGGAGGACGATGTATTTAATCTCGAAGCAATTTGAGTGTTCCATCGTCATTAGGATTCCCTGAACGTTACAATTGACTATCAGTTTTGCGTCGGATTCGAAAATCTAGACTCACAGGAGAACGACTATAAGGTGCCCGAGGCAGCAATAGACTCTTGGAGACAAGTCGGTTGAAGGACAATGTAGTGTATGTCGACGCAATTTGAGTGTTCCATCCTCATTAGGAGCTCCTGATCGTTACAATTAACTATCAGCTTTGCGTCGGATTCAAAAATCTAGACTCACAGGAGAACGACCATAAGGTGCCCGTGGCAGCAATAGACCCTTGGAGACAAGTCGGCTGAAGGACGATGTATAGAATCTCGACGCAATTTGAGTGTTCCATCGTCATTAGGAGGCCCTGAACGTACAATTAACTATCAGTTTTGCGTCGGACTCGAAAATCTAGACTCACAGGAGAACGACCATAAGGTGCCCATGGCAGCAATAGACCCTTGGAGACAGGTCGGCTGAAGGACGATGTATAGAATCTCGACGCAATTTGAGTGTTCCATCGTCATTAGGAGGCCCTGAACGTTACAATTAACTATCAGTTTCGAGTCGGATACGAAAATTTAGACTCACAGGAGACTGACCATATGGTGCCCGAGGCAGCAATATCCCCTTGGAGACAAGTCGGCTGGAGGACGATGTATTGAAACTCGAAGCAATTTGAGTGTTCCTTCGTCATTAGGAGGCCCTAAACGTCACAATTAGCTATCAGTTTTGCGCCGTATTCGAAAATCAAGACTCACAGGAGACGGACCATATGGTGCCCGAGGCAGCACTATCCCCTTGGAGACAAGTCGGCTGCAGGAAGATGTATTGAAACTCGAAGCAATTAGAGTGTTCCATCGTCATTAGCAGGCCCTTAACATTACAATTAATCATCAGTTTTGCGTCGGATTCGAAAATCTAGACTCACAGGAGACGGACCATAAGGTGCCCGAGGCAGCAATATCCCCTTCGAGACAAGTCGGCTGGATGCCGATGTATTGAATCTCGACGCAATTTGAGTGTTCCATCGTCATTGGGAGGCCCCGTTCGTTACAATTAACTGTCAGTTTTGCGTCGGATTCGAAAATCTAGACTCACAGGAGTCGGACCATATGGTGCCCGAGGCAGCAATATCCTCCTGGAGACAATTTGGCTGGAGGACGATGTATTGAATCTCGACGCAATTAGAGTGTTCCATCGTCAATAGGAGGTCCTGACGTCACAATTAACTATCAGTTTTGCGTCGGATTCGACAATCTAGACTCACAGGAGAACGACAATAAGGTGCCACAGGCAGCAATAGACCCTTGGAGACTAGTCGGCTGGAGGACGATGAATTGAATCGCGACGCAATTTGAATGTTCCATCGTCATTAGGAGGCCCTGAACGTTACAATTAACTATCAGTTTCGCGTTGGATACTAAAATCTAGACTCACAGGAGACGGACCATATGGTGCCCGAGGCAGCAATATCCCCTTGGAGACAAGTCGGCTGGAGGACGATGTAATTAATCTCGAAGCAATTTGAGTGTTCCATCGTCATTAGGATTCCCTGAACGTTACAATTAACTATCAGTTTTGCGTCGTATTCGACAATCTATACTCACAGGAGAACGACATTTAAGGTGCCCGAGGCTGCAATAGACCCTTGGAGACAAGTCGGCTGGAGTACGATGTATTGAATCTCGACGCAATTTGAGTGTTCCATCGTCATTAGGAGGCCCTGAACGTTTCAGTTAACTATCAGTCTTGCATCCGATTCGAAAATCTAGACTCACAGGAGAACGACCATAAGGTGCCCGAGACAGCAATATCCCCTTGGAGACAAGTCGTCTGGAGGACGATGTATTGAATATCGACGCAATTTGAGTGTTCCATCGTCATTAGGAGGCCACGAACGTTACAATTAACCATGTGTTTTGCGTTGGATTCGAAAATCTAGACAGACCATAAGGTGCCCGAGGCAGCAATATCCCCTTCGAGACAAGTCGGCTGGATGCCGATGTATTGAATCTCGACGCAATTTGAGTGTTCCATCGTCATTGGGAGGCCCTGTTCGTTACAATTAACTATCAGTTTTGCGTCGGATTCGAAAATCTAGACTCACAGGAGACGGACCATTTGGTGCCCGAGGCAGCAATATCCTCCTGGAGACAATTCGGCTGGAGGACGATGTATTGAATCTCGACGCAATTTGAGTGTTCCATCGTCATTAGGAGGCCCTGCCGTCACAATTAACTATCAGTTTTGCGTCGGATTCGACAATCTAGACTCACAGGAGAACGACAATAAGGTGCCACAGGCAGCAATAGACCCTTGGAGACTAGTCGGCTGGAGGACGATGTATTGAAACTCGAAGCAATTTGAGTGTTCCATCGTCATTAGGAGGCCCTGAACGTTACAATTAACTATCAGTTTTGCGTCGGATTCGAAAATCTAGAGTCACAGGAGAACGACCATAAGGTGCCCAAGGCAGCAATAGACACTTGGAGACAAGTCGGCTGAAGGACAATTTATTGAATCGCGACGCAATTTGAGTGTTCCATCGTCATTAGGAGGCCCTTAACATTACAATTAACCATCAGTTTTGCGTCGGATTCGAAAATCTAGACTCACAGGAGACGGACCATAAGGTGCCCGAGGCAGCAGTAAACCCTTGGAGACAAGTCAGCTGAAGGACAATGTATTTAATCTCGACGCAATTTGAGTGTTTCCTCCTCATTAGGGGGACCTGAACGTTACTATTAACTATCAGTTTTGCGTCGTATTCGACAATCTATACTCACAGGAGAACGACAATAAGGTGCCCGAGGCTGCAATAGGCCCTTGGAGACAAGTCGGCTGGAGGACGATGTATTGAATCTCGACGCAATTTGAGTGTTCCATCGTCATTAGGAGGCCCTGAACGTTACAGTTAACTATCAGTTTTGCATCCGATTCGAAAATCTAGACTCACAGGAGAACGACCATAAGGTGCCCGAGACAGCAATATCCCCTTGGCGACAAGTCGGCTGGAGGACGATGTATTAAATCTCGACGCAATTTGAGTGTTCCATCGTCATTAGGAGGCCACGAACGTTACAATTAACCATCTGTTTTGCGTTGGATTCGTAAATCTAGACAGACTATAATGTGCCCGAGGCAGCAATATCCCCTTGGAGACAAGTCGGCTGGAGGACGATGTATTGAAACTCGAAGCAATTTGAGTGTTCCTTCGTCATTAGGAGGCCCTGAACGTCACAATTAGCTATCAGTTTTGCGTCGGATTCGAAAATCAAGACTCACAGGAGACGGACCATATGGTGCCTGAGGCAGCAATATCCCCTTGGAGACAAGTCGCCTGCAGGAAGATGTATTGAAACTCGAAGCAATATGAGTGTTCCATCGTCATTAGGAGGCCCTGAGTCTTACAATTAACTGTTAGTTTTGCGTCGGATTCGAAAATCTAGAGTCACAGGAGAACGACCGTAAGGTGTTCATGGCAGCAATAGACCCTTGGAAGCAAGTCGGCTGAAGGACAATTAATTGAATCTCGACGCAATTTGAGTGTTCCATCGTCATTAGGAGGCCCTGACGTTACAACTAACTATCAGTTTTGCGTCGGATTCGACAACCTAGACTCACAGGAGAACGTCAATAAGGTGCCCGAGGCAAAAATTGACACTTGGAGACAAGTCGGCTGGAGGCCGATGTATTGAATCTCGACGCAAATGGAGTGTTCCATCGTCATTAGGAGGCCCTTAACATTACAATTAACCATCAGTTTTGCGTCGGATTCGAAAATCAAGACTCACGGGAGACGGACCATAAGGTGCCCGAGGCAGCTGTAGACCCTTGGAGACAAGTCGGCTGAAGGACAATGTATTTAATCTCGACGCAATTTGAGCGTTCCATCGTCATTAGGGGGTCCTGAACGTTACAATTAACTATCAGTTTTGCGTCGTATTCGACAATCTATACTCACAGGAGAACGACATTTAAGGTGCCCGAGGCTGCAATAGACCCTTGGAGACAAGTCGGCTGGAGTACGATGTATTGAATCTCGACGCAATTTGAGTGTTCCATCGTCATTAGGAGGCCCTGAACGTTTCAGTTAACTATCAGTCTTGCATCCGATTCGAAAATCTAGACTCACAGGAGAACGACCATAAGGTGCCCGAGACAGCAATATCCCCTTGGAGACAAGTCGTCTGGAGGACGATGTATTGAATATCGACGCAATTTGAGTGTTCCATCGTCATTAGGAGGCCACGAACGTTACAATTAACCATGTGTTTTGCGTTGGATTCGAAAATCTAGACAGACCATAAGGTGCCCGAGGCAGCAATATCCCCTTCGAGACAAGTCGGCTGGATGCCGATGTATTGAATCTCGACGCAATTTGAGTGTTCCATCGTCATTGGGAGGCCCTGTTCGTTACAATTAACTATCAGTTTTGCGTCGGATTCGAAAATCTAGACTCACAGGAGACGGACCATTTGGTGCCCGAGGCAGCAATATCCTCCTGGAGACAATTCGGCTGGAGGACGATGTATTGAATCTCGACGCAATTTGAGTGTTCCATCGTCATTAGGAGGCCCTGCCGTCACAATTAACTATCAGTTTTGCGTCGGATTCGACAATCTAGACTCACAGGAGAACGACAATAAGGTGCCACAGGCAGCAATAGACCCTTGGAGACTAGTCGGCTGGAGGACGATGTATTGAATCGCGACGCAATTTGAATGTTCCATCGTCATTAGGAGGCCCTGAACGTTACAATTAACTATCAGTTTCGCGTCGGATACGAAAATCTAGACTCACAGGAGACGGACCATATGGTGCCCGAGGCAACAATATCCCCTTGGAGACAAGTCGGCTGGAGGACGATGTATTTAATCTCGAAGCAATTTGAGTGTTCCATCGTCATTAGGATTCCCTGAACGTTACAATTGACTATCAGTTTTGCGTCGGATTCGAAAATCTAGACTCACAGGAGAACGACTATAAGGTGCCCGAGGCAGCAGTAGACTCTTGGAGACAAGTCGGTTGAAGGACAATGTAGTGTATGTCGACGCAATTTGAGTGTTCCATCCTCATTAGGAGCCCCTGATCGTTACAATTAACTATCAGTTTTGCGTCGGATTCAAAAATCTAGACTCACAGGAGAACGACCATAAGGAGCCCGTGGCAGCAATAGACCCTTGGAGACAAGTCGGCTGAAGGACGATGTATAGAATCTCGACGCAATTTGAGTGTTCCATCGTCATTAGGAGGCCCTGAACGTACAATTAACTGTCAGTTTTGCGTCGGACTCGAAAATCTAGACTCACAGGAGAACGACCATAAGGTGCCCGTGGCAGCAATAGACCCTTGGAGACAAGTCGGCTGAAGGACGATGTATTGAATCTCGACGCAATTTGAGTGTTCCATCGTCATTAGGAGGCCCTGAACGTTACAATTAACTATCAGTTTCGCGTCGGATACGAAAATTTAGACTCACAGGAGACTGACCATATGGTGCCCGAGGCAGCAATATCCCCTTGGAGACAAGTCGGCTGGAGGACGATGTATTGAAACAAGACGCAATTTGAGTGTTCCTTCGTCATTAGGAGGCCCTAAACGTCACAATTAGCTATCAGTTTTGCGCCGGATTCGAAAATCAAGACTCACAGGAGACGGACCATATGGTGCCCGAGGCAGCACTATCCCCTTGGAGACAAGTCGGCTGCAGGAAGATGTAATGAAACTCGAAGCAATTTGAGTGTTCCATCGTCATTAGGAGGCCCTTAACATTACAATTAACCATCAGTTTTGCGTCGGATTCGAAAATCTAGACTCACAGGAGACGGACCATAAGGTGCCCTAGGCAGCAGTAAACCCTTGGAGACAAGTCGGCTGAAGGACAATGTATTTAATCTCGACGCAATTAGAGTGTTTCCTCCTCATTAGGGGGTCCAGAACGTTACAATTAACTATCAGTTTTGCGTCGTATTCGACAATCTATACTCACAGGAGAACGACAATAAGGTGCCCGAGGCTGCAATAGACCCTTGGAGACAAGTCGGCTGGAGGACGATGTATTGAATCTCGACGCAATTTGAGTGTTCCATCGTCATTAGGAGGCCACGAACGTTACAATTAACCATCTGTTTTGCGTTGGATTCGAAAATCTAGACAGACCATAATGTGCCCGAGGCAGCAATATCCCCTTCGAGGCAAGTCGGCTGGGGGACGATATATTGAATCTCGACGCAATTTGAGTGTTCCATCGTCATTAGGAGGCCCTGAACGTAATTAACTATAAGTTATGCGTCGGATTCGAAAATCTAGACTCAGAGGAGAACGACCACAAGGTGCCCGAGGCAGCAATACACCCTTGGAGACACGTCGGCTGGATGCCGATGTATTGAAACTCGACGCAATTTGAGTGTTCCATCGTCATTAGGAAGCCCTGTTCGTTACAATTAACTATCAGTATTGCGTCGGATTCGAAAATCCTGACTTACAGGAGACGGACCGTATGGTGCCCGAGGCAGCAATATCCCCCTGGAGACAATTCGGCTGGAGGACGATGTATTGAATCTCGACGCCATTTGAGTGTTCCATCGTCATTAGGAGGCGCTGACGTTACAATTAACTATCAGTTTTGCGTCGGATTCGACAATCTAGACTCACAGGAGAACGACAATAAGGTGCCACAGGCAGCAATACACCCTTGGAGACTAGTCGGCTGGAGGACGATGTATTGAATCTCGAAGCAATGTGAGTGTTCCATCGTCATTAGAAGGCCCTGAAAGTTACAACTAACTATCAGTTTTGCGTCGGATTCGAAAATCTAAACTCACAGGAGAAGGACGAAAGGTGCCCGAGGCAGCAGTAGACCCTTGGAGACAAGTCGGCTGGTGGACCATGTATTGAATCTCGACGCAATTTGAGTGTTGCATCGTCATTAGGAGACCCTGAACGTTACAGTTAACTATCAGTTTTGCATCGGATTCGAAAATCTAGACTCAGGGGCGAACGACCATAAGGTGCCCGAGACAGCAATATCCCCTTGGAGACAAGTCGGCTGGAGGACGATGTATTGAATCTCGACGCAATTTGAGTGTTCCATCGTCATTTGGAGGCCATGAACGTTACAATTAAACATCTGTTTTGCGTTGGATTCGAAAATCAAGACTCACAGGAGACGGACCATAAGGTGCCCGAGGCAGCAATGTCCCCTTGGAGACAAGTTGGCTGGAGGACGATGTATTGAATCTCGACGCAATTTGAGTGTTCCATCGTCATTAGGAAGCCCTTAACGTTACAATTAACTATCAGTTATGCGTCGGATTCGAAAATCTAGACTCACAGGCGGACGACCAAAAGGCGCCCGAAGTAACAATAAACCATTGGAGTCAAGTCGGTTGGAGGACGATGTATTGAATCGCGACGCAATTTGAGTGTTCCATCGTCATTAGGATTCCCTGAACGTTACAATTAACTATCAGTTTTGCGTCGGATACGAAAATCTAGACTCACAGGAGACGGACCATATGGTGCCCGAGGCAGCAATATCCCCTTGGAGACAAGTCGGCTGGAGGACGATGTATTTAATCTCGAAGCAATTTGAGTGTTCGATCATCATTAGGATTCCCTGAACGTTACATGTAACTATCAGTTTTGCGTCGGATTCGAAAATCTAGACTCAGAGGAGAACGACCATAGGCTGCCCAAGGCAGCAATAGACCCTTGGAGACCAGTCGGCTGGAGGACGATGTATTGAATCTCGAAGCAATGTGAGTGTTCCATCGTCATTAGAAGGCCCTGAACGACACAATTAACTATCAGTTTTGCGTCGGATTCGAAAATCAAGACTCACAGGCAGCAATAGACCCTTGGAGACAAATCGGCTGGAGGACGATGTATTGAAATGCGACGCAATTTGAGTGTTCCGTCGTCATTAAGAGGCCCTGAACATTACAATTACCTATCAGTTTTGCGTCGGATTCGAAAATCTAGACTCACAGAAGAACGACCACAAGGTGCTCGGGGCAGCAATAGACCCTTGGAGACAAGTCGGCTGGAGGACGAGGTATTGAATCTAGACGCCATTTGAGTGTTCCAACGTCATTAGGAGGCCCCGAACAGTACAATTAACTATCAGTTTCGCGTCGGATACGAAAATCTAGTCTCACAGGAGACGGACCATTTGGTGCCCGAGGCAGCAATATCCCCTTGGAGACAAGTCGGCTAGAGGACGATGTATTGAATCTCGAAGCAATTTGAGTGTTCCATCGTCATTAGGAGGCCTAAACGTTACAATTAACTATCAGTTTTGCGTCGGATTCGAAAATCTAGAGTCACAGGAGAACGACCATAAGGTGCCCAAGGCAGCAATAGACCCTTGGAGACAAGTCGGCTGAAGGACAATTTATTGAATCTCGACGCAATTTGAGTGTTCCATCGTCATTAGGAGGCCCTGACGTTAGAATTAATTATCAGTTTTTCGTCGGTTTCGGCAATCTAGACTCACAGGAGAACGACAATAAGGTGCCCGAGGCAGCAATAGACCCTTGGAGACAAATCGGCTGGAGGACGATGTATTGAATCTCGACGCAATTTGAGAGTTCCATCGTCATTAGGAATACCAGAACGTTACAATTGACTATCAGTTTTGCGTCGGACTCGAGAATCTAGAGTCACAGGAGAACGACCATAAGGTGCCCGAGGCAGAAATAGACCCTTGGAGACAAGTCGCCTGAAGGACGATGTATTGAATCTCGACGCAATTTGAGTGTTCCATCGTCATTAGAGGGCCCTGAACGTTACAATTAACTATCCGTTTCGCTTCGGATACGAAAATCTAGGCTAACAGGAGACTGACCATATGGTGCCCGAGGCAGCAGTAGACCCTTGGAGACAAGTCGGCTGGAGGAAGTGGTATTGAATCCTGACGCAATTTGAGTGTTCCATCGTCATTAGGAGGCCCTGCACGTTTAAATTAAGTATCAGTTTCGCGTAGTATACGAAAATCTGGACTCACAGGAGACGGACCATATGGTGCCCAAGGCAGCAATATCCCCTTAAAGACAAGTCGGCTGGATTACGATGTATTGAATCTCGACGCAATTTGAGTGTTCCATCGTCATTAGGAGGTCTTGAACGTCGCAATTAACTATCAGTTTTGCGTCGGATTCGAAAATCTAGATTCACAGAAGGACGACCATTAGGTGCCACAGGCAGCAATAGACCCTTGGAGACAAATCGGCTGGAGGACGATGTATTGAATCTCGACGCAATTTGAGTGTTCCATCGTCATTAGGAGGCCCTAAGCATTACAATTAACCATCAGTTTGCCGTCGGATTCGTAAATCTAGACTCACAGGAGACGGACCATAAAGTGCCCGAGGCAGCAATATCCCCTTGGAGAGAAGTCGGCTGGAGGACGATGAATTGAATCTCGAAGCAATTTGAGTGTTCCATCGTCAATAGGAGGCCCTGAACGTTACAATTAACTATCAGTTTTGCGTCGGATTCGAAAATCTAGACTCGCAGGAGAACGACCATAAGGTGCCCAAGGCAGCAATAGACCCTTGGAGACAAGTCGGCTGAAGGACGATGTATTGAATCTCGACGCAATTAGAGTGTTCCATCGTCATTAGGAGGCCCTGAACGTTACAATTAACTATCAGTTTCGCGTCTGATACGAAAATCTACACTCACAGAAGACGGACGATATGGAGCCCGAGGCAGCAATATCCCCTTGGAAACACGTCGGCTGGAGGACGATATATTGAATCTCGACGCAATTTGAGTGTTCCATCGCCATTAGGAAGTCCTGAACGTTACAATTTTGCGTCGGATTCGAAATTCTAGACTCACAGGAGACGGACCATATGGTGCCCGAGGCAGTAATATCACCTAGGAGACAAGTCGGCTGGAGGACGACGTATCGAATCTCGACGTAATTTGAGT
The DNA here is from genome assembly GCF_023864345.2 of Schistocerca serialis cubense. Lineage (NCBI taxonomy): Eukaryota > Metazoa > Arthropoda > Insecta > Orthoptera > Acrididae > Schistocerca > Schistocerca serialis. Next base: position 60,363,217 of record NW_026047583.1, read on the forward strand.
GTTCCATCGTCATTAGGAGGCCCTGGACGGCACAATTAACTATCAGATCCGCGTCGGATTCGAAAATCTAGATTCACAGAAGCCGGGATAAATGGTGCCCGAGGTAGCAATATCCCCTTAGAGACAAGTCGGCTGGAGGACGATGTACTGAATCTCGACGGAATTTGAGTGTTCCATCGTCATTAGGAGGCCCTTAACATTACAATTAACTATCAGTTTAGCGTGGAATTCGAAAATCTAGACTCACAGGAGAACGACCATAAGATGCCCAAGCCAGCAATATCCCCTTGGAGACAAGTCGGCTGGAGGACGATTTATTGAATCTCGTCGCAATTTGAGTGTTCCATCGTCATTAGGAGGCCCTGAACGTAATTAACTATCAGTCATGCGTCGGATTCGAAAATGTAGACTCACAGGAGAACGACCACAAGGTGCCCGAGGCAGCAATAGCCCCTTGGGGACAAGTCGGCTGGAGGCCGATGTAGTCAATCTCGACGCAATTTGAGTGTTCCATCGTCATTAGGAGGTCCTGATTGTTACAATTAACTATCAGTTTTGCGTCGGATTCAAAAATCTAGGCTCACAGGAGACGGCCCGTATGGTGCCCGAGGCAGCAATATCCCCATGGAGACACGTCGGCTGGAGTGTATTGAATCTCGACGTAATTTGAGTGTTCCATCGTCATTAGGAGGCCCTGAAAGTCACAATTAACTATCAGTTTTGCCTTGGATTCGAAAATCTAGACTCACAGGAGCAAGACCATTAGGTGCCAAAGGCAGCAATATCCCCTTGGAGACAAGTCGGCTGGAGGACGATGTATTGAATCTCGACGCAATTTGAGTGTTCCATCGTCATTACAATTAACAACGTTACAATTAACTATCAGTTATGCGTCGGATTCGAAAATCTAGACTCACAGGAGGACGACCAAAAGGCGCCCGAAGCAACAATAGACCCTTGGAGACAAGTCGGCTGGAGGACGATGAATTCAATCGCGACGCAATTTGAGTGTCCCATCGTTATTAGGAGGCCATGAACGTTACAATTAACCATCTGTATTGCGTCGGATTCCATAATCTAGACTCACAGGAGAACGACCAAAAGCCGCCCGAGGCAACAATAGACCCTTGGAGACAAGTCGGCTGGAGGACGATGTAATGAATCGCGACTCAATTTGAGTGTTCCATCGTCATTAGGAGTCCCTGAACCTTACAATTAAGTATCAGTTTTGCGTCGGATTCGATAATCTAGACTCATAGGAGAACGACCATAAGGTGCCAGAGGCAGCAATAGACCGTTGGAGACAAGTCGGCTGGAGGACGATGTATTAAATCTCGACGCAATGTGAGTGTTCCATCGTCATTAGGAGGCCCTGAACGTTACAATTAACTATCAGTACTGCGTCGGATTCGAAAATCTAGACTCACAGGAGAACGACCATAAGGTGCCCGAGGCAGCACTATCCCCTTGGAGACAAGTCGGCTGAAGGACGATGGATTGAATCGCGACGCAATTTGAGTGTTCAATCATCATTAGGAAGACCTGAACGTTACAATTAACTATCAGTTATGCGTCGTATTCGAAAATCTAGACTCACAGGAAGACGACCAAAAGGCGCCCAAAGCAACAATAGACCCTTGGAGACATGTCGGTTGGAGGACGATGTATTAAATCGCGACGCAGTTTGAATGTTCCATCGTCATTAGGAGGCCCTGAACGTTACAACTAAGTATCAGTTTGGCGTCGGATTCGAAAATCTAGACTCACAAGAACACGACCATAAGGTGCGGAGGTAGCAATAGACCCTTGGAGACAAGTCGGCTGGAGAACGATGTATTGAATCTCGCGCGCAATTTGAGTGGACCATAATCATTAGGAGGCGCTGAACGTTATAATTAACTCTCAGTTTTGCGTCGGATTCGAAAATCTAGACTCACAGGAGAACGACCATAAGGTGCCCGAGGCAGCAACATCCCCTTGGAGACAAGTCGGCTGGAGGACGATATATTGAATCTCGACTTAATTTGAGTGTTCCATCGTGATTAGGAGGCCCTGAATGTTACAATTAACCATCAATTATGCGTCGGATTCGTTAATCTAGACTCACAGGAGGACGACCAAAAGACGCCCGATGCAACAATAGACACTTGGAGACAAGTCGGCTGGAGGACGATGTATTGAATCGCGACGCAATTTGAATGTTCCATCGTCATTTGTAGGCCCTGAACATTACAATTAAGTATCAGTTTTGCGTCGGATTCGATAATCTAGACTCGCAGGAGAACGACCATAACGTGCCCGAGGCAGCAATATCCCCTTGGAGACAAGTCGGCTGGAGGACGATGTACTGTATCTCGACGCAATTTGAGTGTTCCATCTTCATTAGGATGTCCTGAGCGTTACAATTTTGCGTCGGATTCGAAATTCTAGACTCACTGGAGACGGACCATATGGTGCCCGAGGCAGCAATATCCTATTGGAGCCAAGTCGGCTGGAAGACGATGTATTGAATCTCGACGTAATTTGAGTGTTCCATCGTCATTAGGAGGACCTGAACGTCACAATTAACTACCAGTTTTGCGTCGGATTCTAAAATCTAGACTCACAGACAGCAATAGACCCTTGGAGTCAAATCGGCTGGAGGACGATGTATTGAATTGCGACGCAATTTGAGTGTTCCATCGTCATTAGGAGGCCCTGAACGTTACAATTAACTATCAGTTTTGCGTCGGATTCGAAAATCTAGACTCACAGGAAGACGACCAAAAGGCGCCAGAAGCAACAATAGACCCTTGGAGACATGTCGGTTGGAGGACGGTGTATTAAATCGCGACGCAATTTGAATGTTTCATCGTCATTAGGAGGCCCTGAACGTTACAATTAAAAATCAGTTTCGCGTCGGATTCGAAAATCTAGACTCACAAGAGCACGACCATAATGTGCGGAGGTAGCAATAGACCCTTGGAGACAAGTCGGCTGGAGAACGATGTATTGAATCTGCCGCGCAATTTAAGTGTACCATCGTCATTAGGAGGCGCTGAACGTTATAATTAACTCTTAGTTTTGCGTCGGATTCGAAAATCTAGACTCACAGGAGAACGACCATAAGGTGCCCGAGGCAGCAAAATCCCCTTGGAGACAAGTCGGCTGGAGGACGATATATTGAATCTCGACGTAATTTGAGTGTTCCATCGTCATTAGGAGGCCCTGAACGTTACAATTAACTATCAATTATGCGTCGGTTTCGTTAATCTAGACTCACAGGAGGACGACCACAAGGTGACCGAGGCAGCAATAGACCCTTGGAGACAAGTCGGCTGGAGGCCGATGTATTGAATCTCGACGCAATTTGAGTGTTCCATCGTCATTAGGAGGCCCTGAACGTTACAATTAACTTTCAGTTTTGCGTCGGATTCGGAAATTTAGATTCACAGGAGAACGACCATTAGGTGCCACAGGCAGCAATAGACCCTTGGAGACAAAACGGCAGGAGGACGATGTATTGAATCGAGACGCAATTTGAGTGTTCCATCGTCATTAGGAGGCCTTGAAAGTCACAATTAACTATCAGTTTCGCGTCGGATTCGAAAATCTAGACTCACAAGAGCACGACCATAAGGTGGGAGAGACAGCAATAGACCCTTGGAGACAAGTCGGCTGGAGGACGATGTATTGAATTGCGACGCAATTTGAGTGTTCCATAGTCATTAGGAGGCCCTGAACGTTACAATTAACTATTAGTTTCGCGTCGGATTCGAAAATCTAGACTCACAAGAGCACGACCATTAGGTGCCAGAGGTAGCAATAGACCCTTGGAGACAAGTCGGCTGGAGAACGATGTATTGAATTTCGACGCAATTTGAGTGTTCCATCGTCATTAGGAGGCCCTGAACGTTACAATTAAGTATCAGTTTTGCGTCGGATTCTATAATCTAGACTGACAGGAGAACGACCATAAGGTGCCAGAGGCAGCAATAGACCCTTGGAGACAAGTCGGCTGGAGGACGATGTAATGAATCGAGACGCAATTTGAGTGTTCCATCGGCATTAGGAGGCCCTGAGCGTTACAATTAAATATCAGTATCGCGTCGGATTCTATAATCTAGACTCGCAAGAGAAGGACCGTATGGTGCCCGAGGCAGCAATAACACCTTGAAGACAAGTAGGCTGGAGGACGATGTATTGAATCTCGCGCGCAATTTGAGTGGACCATCGTCATTAGGAGGCGCTGAACGTTATAATTAACTCTCAGTTTTGCGTCGGATTCGAAAATCTAGAGTCACAGGAGAACGACCATAAGGTGCCCGAGGCAGCAATATCCCCTTGGAGACAATGCGGCAGAAAGACGACGTAATGAATCTCGATGCAATTTGAGTGTTCCATCGTCATTTGGAGGCTCTGAACGTTACAATTAACTATCAGTTTTGCGTCGGATTCGACAATCTAGACTCACAGGAGAACGACAATAAAGTGCCCGAGGCAGCAATAGACCATTGGAGACAAGTCGGCTGGAGAACGATGTATTGAATTTCGACGCAATTTGAGTGTTCCATCGTCATTAGGAGGCCTTGAACGTCACAATTAACTATCAGTTTTGCGTCGGATTCGAAAATCTAGAGTCACAGGAGAAGGACCATGAGGTGCCCGAGGCAGCAAGTCGGCTGAAGGACTATGAATAATTCTCGACACCATTTGATTGTTCCATCGTCATTAGGAGGCCCTGAACGTTGCAATTAACTATCAGTTTTGCGTCGGATTCGACAATTTAGACTCACGGGAGAACGACAATAAGGTGAACGAGGCAGCAATGGACCCTTCGGGACAAGTCGGCTGGAGAACGATGTATTGAATCTCGACGAAATTTGCGGGTTCCATCGTCATTAGGAGGCCCTGAACGTTACAAGTAACTATCAGTCTTGCGTCGGATTCCATAATCTAGACTTACAGGACAACGACCATAAGGTGCCCGAGGCAGCAATAGACCCTTGGAGACAAGTCGGCTGGAGGACGATGTATTGAATCTCGACGCAATTTGAGTGTTCCATCGTCATTAGGAGGCCCTGAACGTTACAGTTATCAACCAATATCGCGTCGGATACGAAAATCTAGACTCACAGGAGACGGACCATATCATGCCCGAGGCAGCAATATCCCCTTGGAGACAAGTCGGCTGGAGGAAGATGTATTGAATCTCTACGCAATTTGAGAGTTCCATCGACATTAGGAGGCCCTGAACGTTACAATTAACTATCAGTTTTGCGTCGGATACGAAAATCTTGAGTCACAGGAGAACGACCATAAGGTGCCCGAGGCAGCAATAGACCCTTGGAGACAAGTCGGCTGGAGGCCGATGTATTGAATCGCTACGCAATTTGAGTGTTCCATCGTCATTAGGAGGCCCTGAACGTTATAATTAACTATCAGTTTTGCGTCAGATTCGATAATCTAGACTCACAGGAGAACGACCAAAAGGCGCTCGATGCAACAATAGACCCTTGGTGACAAGTCGGCTGGAGGACTATGTATTGAATCGCGACGGAATTTGAGCGTTCCATCGTCATTACGAGGCCCTGAACGTTACAATTAACTATCATTTTGCGTCGGATTCGATAATCTAGACTCAAAGGAGAACGACCATATGGTGCCCGATTCAGCAATAGACCCCTGGACACAAGTCGGCTGGAGGACGATGTATTGAATCTCGACGTAATTTGATTGTTCCATCGTCATTAGGAGGCCCTGAACGTCACAATTAACTATCAGTTATGCGTCGGATTCGTAAATCTAGGCTCACAGGAGAACGACCACAAGGTGCCCGAGGCAGCAATAGACCCTTGAAGACAAGTCGGCTGGAGGCCGATGTATTGAATCTCGACGCAATTTGAGTGTTCCATCGTCATTAGGAACCCCTGAACGTAACAATTAACTTTCAGTTTTGCGTCGGATTCGAAAATCTAGACTTACAGGAGAAGGAACATATGACGCCTGAGGCAGCAATATCCCCTTGGAGTCAAGATGGCTGGAGGACGATGTATTGAATCTCGACGCAAATTGAGTGTTCCATCGTCATTAGGAGGCCCCGAACGTTACAATTAACTATCAGTTTTGCGTCGGATTCGAAAATCTAGACTCACAGGAGAACGACCATTAGGTGCCACAGGCAGCAATGGACCCTTGGAGACAAAACGGCTGGAGGACGATGTATTGAATCGCGACGCAATTTGAGTGTTCCATCGTCATTAGGAGGCCTTGAACGTCACAATTAACTATCAGTTTTGCGTCGGATTCGACAATTTAGACTCACAGGAGAATGACCATAAGGTGCCCGAGGCAGCAGTATCCCCTTGGAGACAAGTCGGCTGGAGGACGATATATTGAATCTCGACGTAATTTGAGTGTTCCATCGTCATTAGGAGGCCCTGAACGTTACAATTAACTATCAGTATCGCGTCGGATTCTATAATTTAGACTCACAAGGGACGGACCGTATGGTGCCCGAGGCAGCAATATCACCTTGAAGACAAGTCGGCTGGAGGACGATGTATTGAATCTCGACGCAAATTGAGTGTTCCATCGTCATTAGGAGGCCCTGAACATTACAATTAACCATCAGTTTTGCGTCGGATTCGATAATCTAGATTCACAGGAGGACGACCAAAGGGCGCCCGAAGCAACAATAGACCCTTGGAGACAAGTTGGTTGCAGGACAATGTATTGAATCGCGACGCAATTTCAATGTTCCATCGTCATTAGGAGGCCCTGAACGTTACAATTAAGTATCAGTTTGGGTCGGATTCGAGAATCTAGACTCAAAGGAGATCGACCATAAGGTGCCCGAGGCAGCAATAGACCCTTGGAGACGAGTCGGCTGGAGGACGATGTATTGAATCTCGACGCAATGTGAGTGTTCCATCGTCATTTGGAGGCCCTGAACGTTACAACTAATTATCAGTTTGGCGTCGGATTCGAAAATCTAGAGTCACAGGAGAACGACCATAAGGTGACCGCTGCAGCAATAGACTCTTGGAGGCAAGTCGGCTGAAGGGCACTGTATTGAATCTCGACGCAATTTGAGTGTTCCATCGTCATTAGGAGGCCCTGAACGTTACAATTAACTATCAGTCTTGCGTCGGATTCGACAATTTAGCCTCACGGGAGAACGACAATTAGGTGCCCGAGGCAGCAATAGACCCTTCGGGACAAGTCGGCTGGAGAACGATGTATTGAATCTCGACGCAATTTGAGTGTTCCATCGTCATTAGGAGGCGCTGAACGTTACAATTAGCAACCAGTATTGCGTCGGATTCCATAATCTAGACTCACAGGATTACGCGCATAAGGTGCCCGAGGCAGCAATAGACCCTTGGAGACAAGTCGGCTGGAGGACGATGTATTGAATCTCGACGCAATTTGAGTGTTCCATCGTCATTAGGAGGCCCTGAACGTTACAATTACCTATCAGTTTCGCGTCGGATACGAAAATCTAGACTCACAGGAGGAGGACCATATGACGCCCAAGGCAGCAATATCCCCTTGGAGACAAGACGGCTGGAGGGCGATGTTTTGAATCTCGACGCAATTTGAGTGTTCCATCATCATTAGGAGGCCCTGAACGTTACAATTAACCATCAGAATTGCGTCGGATTCGAATATCTAGGCTCACAGGAGACGGACCATTTGGTGCCCGAGGCAGCAATATCCCCTTGGTGACAAGTCGGCTGGAGGACGATGTATTGAATCTCGACGCAATTTCAACGTTCCATCGTCATTAGGAGGCCCAGTACGTCACAATTAACTATCAGTTTTGCGTCGGATTCGAAAATCTAGACTCACAGGCAGCAATAGACCCTTGGAGACAAATCGTCTGGAGGACGATGTATTGAATTGCGACGCAATTTGAGTGTTCCATCGTCATTAGGAGGCCCTGAACGTTACTATTAAGTATCAGTTTTGCGTCGGATTCGAGAATCTAGACTCAAAGGAGAACGACCATAAGGTGCCCGATGCAGCAATAGACCCTTGGAGACAAGTCGGCTGGAGGACGATGTATTGAATCTCGACGCAATGTGAGTGTTCCATCGTCATTAGGAGGCCCTGAACGTTACAATTAACTATCAGTTTTGCGTCGGATTCGAAAATCTAGACTCACAGGAGAACGACCATGAGGTAACCGAGGAAGCAATATCCCCTTGGAGACAAGTCGGCCGGAGTACGATGTGTTGAGTCTCGACGCAATTTGAGTGTTCCATCGTCATTAGGAGGCCCTGAACGTTACAATTAACTATCAGTTTAGCGTCGGATTCGAAAATTTAGACTCACAGGAGTACGACCATAAGGTGCCCGAGGCAGCAATATCCCCTTGGAGACAAGTCGGCTGGAGGACGATGTATTGAATCTCGGCGCAATTTGAGTGTTCCTTCGCCATTAGGAGGCCTGAAGGTAATTAACTATCAGTTATACGTCGGATTCGAAAATCTAGACTCACAAGAGATCGACCAAAAGGTGCCCGAGGCAGCAATAGACCCTTGAAGACAAGTCGGCTGGAGGCCGATGTATTGAATCTCGACGCAATTTGAGTGTTCCATCGTCATTAGGAGGCCCTGTACGTCACAATTAACTATCAGTTTTGCGTCGGATTCGAAAACCTAGACTCACAGGCAGCAATAGACCCTTGGAGACAAATCGGCTGGAGGACGATGTATTGAATTGCGACGCAATTTGAGTGTTCCATCGTCATTAGGAGGCCCTGAACATTGCAATTAACTATCAGTTTTGCGTCGGGTTCTATAATCTAGACTCACAGGAGGACGACCAAAAGGCGCCCGAAGCAACAATAGACCCTTGGAGACAAGTCGGTTGCAGGACGATGTATTGAATCGCGATGCAATTTGAATGTTCCATCGTCATTAGGAGGTCCTGAACGTTACAATTAAGCATCAGTTTTGCGTCGGATTCGATAATCTAGACTCACAGGAGAACGACCATAAGGGGCCCGTAGCAGCAATAGAGCCTTGGCGACAAGTCGGCTGGAGGACGATGTATTGAATCTCGACGCAATGTGAGTGTTCCATCGTCAATAGGAGGCCCTGAACGTTACAATTAACTATCAGTTTTGCGTCGGATTCGAAAATCTAGATTCACAGGCGACGGACCATAAGGTGCCCGAGGCAGCAATATCCCCTTGGAGACAAGTCGGCTATAGGACGATGTATTGAATCTCGACGCAATTTGAGTGTTCCATCGTCATTAGGAGGCCCTGAACGTTACAATTAACTATCAGTTTTGCGTCGGATTCGACAATCTAGACTCACAGGAGAACGACAACAAGGTGCGCGAGGCAGCAATAGACCCTTGGAGACAAGTCGGCTGGACGACGATGTATTGAATCTTGACGCAATTTGAGTGTTCCATCGTCATTAGGAGGCCTTGATTGTCACAATTAATTATCAGTTTTGCGTCGGATTCGAAAATCTAGAGTCACAGGAGAACGACCATAAGGTGCCCGAGGCTGCAAGTCGGCTGAAGGACAATGTATTGAATCTCGACGCAATTTGAGTGTTCCATCGTCATTAGGAGGCCCTGAACGTTACAATTAACCATCAGTTTTGCGTCGGATTCGAAAATCTAGACTCACAGGAGGCGGACCATAAGGTGCCCGAGGCAGCAATATCCCCTTGGAGACAAGTTGTTGATTAATACTGTCAATAATAGTAGTTACTTCCCTTGTAGAGCAAGTTTGTGATAATTGTAGTGAGTTTTTAACATTTTCTTATTGTAGTAGCGGAACTTAGATAAAGTTGTTTTCTTGTTTGAATAATTGTAAAATGTTACCATGAGTGAGAAGTGTGGGCTTTGGCGTAGGTTCGTGAGTAGTGGATTGCGGTGTGAGACTTGTTCGAAGTATTTTCACTGGGGGGAATGCAGTGGGGAAGCCAGTGGGCATTCTGGTGAGATCCTCTCCCGGAACTGCAGGTTATGTAGCAAGAGTAAATTGATAGAGGAGCTCGAGCGTAAGATCTGTGCCCTTCATTTGCAGTTGAAGAACGCACAGGAGGAGCTAGATAGGATGAGGAGGGAGAAGGGGGTTGGGGAATGGGAGCTGGCTGTTGGCAAGAGATCTGCTGGAGAAGGAGATTTTCAGATAGTTTTACTATTGGTGTTTGTAATAGATATGACCAACTGTCAGAGTCTAGTGGAGAGGAGTCTCTAGTAGCTGTAGATGTATAAAGTATGCAGCAGACCTCAGCAGTTACGGTGGCTAGGACAGTTGCAAAGTCTAAGAGAAAGAAGAAGGTTCTGCTGTTAGGTAGTTCTCATGGTAGAGGTGTAGGCCAGCAGTTGCAGGAAGTTTTGAAGAGTGAGTACCAGGTCACCAGCATTGTGAAGCCTAATGCAGGATTGGCTCAGATGACTTTTAACATAGGGGGGTTATGTAGGGATTTTACTAAAGAGGATCAGGTAGTGATTGTGGGTGGGGTTGGTAATAGTATTGATAGGGATGGGGAGTATGACATAGACAGTGACCTGGAAAAGATAGCCACTCAGACTGGCAACACCAATGTGCATTTCGTGGAACTGTTTCAGCGTCACTATCGGCCTCATCTTAATACAGCCGTCAGGCGTAATAACATGAGACTTGGGGGTGCGCTGATGACAGAAGGCATGAGTCACATTTCAGTGGTGTCGGTGGAGTCTATCAGTAGGACGGGTTTCACTAGACATGGCCTGCACCTCAACAGGTATGGGAAGGGGAGGTTGGCAAAACTTATAGGTGACAGCATAGGTGGGGGTGGTGGGATCACTCATGGGAAAATTCCGGTAGTTGTGGGTGTTAGAGCTGTACCTTTTTTAGACTGAAGTCAGCTGATAGGTATTCCTGCTTAAGGGAAGTCTCTCTAACAAAGAAACCACTTTCTACAAAGCTTGGGTATCCAATTAATGAGGAAATTAGTATATTTCATCAAAATATACAAGGTATTAGAGATAAAGTTAGTGAACTGCTTATAGATGTTGACTCTGAAATTATTGGTGTATCTGAACACTTCTTAAATGAGGAGATAATTCAGAGGCTTCCTTTACCAGGATACAGGTTGGCTGGCAGCTTTTCTAGGAGCTCTTTGCGGTGTGGGGGAGTAGCCATGTATGTGAAAAACGGTATCCCATTTGAGTCAATTGATGTTTCAAAGTACTGCACTGAAAAGGTGTTTGAATGTTGTGCGGGTGTGGTTTAATTTAGTGGAGCTAAACTTCTTACTGTTGTTATTTATAGATCCCCAGACTCCGATTTTACAACATTTTTGCTAAAGCTAGAGGATGTTCTTGGTTCACTTTATAGGAAATACAAAAAGTTAGTTATATGTGGTGACTTCAATATTAATTGTATAAGTGATTGTGCAAGGAAAAGGATGCTGTAGACCTCCTTAATTCATATAACCTTATGCAAACCGTATTCTTTCCAACGAGAGTGCAAGGGAACAGTAGAACAACCATAGACAATATTTTTGTTCATTCGTCATTATTAGAAGGGCATTCTGTTAGCAAAAAGGTGAATGGCCTTTCAGATCATGATGCACAAATTTTAAGTCTAAAAGATTTTTGTGCTGCAACACATGTTAAATATAGTTACCAACTTTTTAGGAAAGCTGATCCAGTTGCTGTACAGACTTTTGTAAACCTTATCAAGGAACAAGAGTGGCAAGGTGTTTATAGTGCTGATACAGTAGACGATAAATATAATGCTTTCCTCAAGACTTTTCTCGTGCTCTTTGAAAGTTGCTTTCCGTTAGAACGTTCAAAACAGGTTACTAGCACAAACAGGCAGCCTGGGTGGCTGACTAAAGGGATAAGAATATCTTGTAGAACAAAGTGGCAATTATATCAAAACGTTAGAAACAGTCAAAATCTAAATGCAGCAGCCCATTACAAACAGTATTGTAAGGTGCTTAAAAAAGTTATTAGGAAGGCAAAAAGTATGTGGTATGCAGATAGAATAGCTAAGTCTCAGGATAAAATTAAAACCATATGGTCAGTCGTAAAGGAAGTGGCTGGTCTGCAGAGAGAGGTCGAGAATATAGAATCAGTGCATAGTGGGGATGTCCGTGTTACTGATAAGTCGCATATATGTACAGTACTTAATAATCACTTTCTGAATATAGCAGGTGAACTAAATAGAAACGTAGTCCCAACAGGGAATCATATAGGGCTCTTAGAAAAAAGTGTTCCGAGACTGTTACCTGAAATGCTCCTCCATGATACTGACAAGAGGGAGATTGAGTTAAAAATTAAATCACTAAAGACCAAGAACTCTCATGGATATGACGGGGTATCTAGCAGAATACTGAAGTATTGTTCCACGTATGTTAGCTCAGTACTTAGCCATATCTGTAACTTTTCCTTTAGGAGTGGTCGGTTTCCTGACCGATTAAAGTACTCGGTAGTGAAGCCACTTTATAAAAAGGGAGACAGGGATAATGTTGACAATTATAGACCTATTTCTATGCCATCGGTGTTTGCTAAAGTTATCGAGAGGGTTGTATATACAAGGTTACTGCAGCATTTAAATTCATATAATTTGCTGTCAAATGTACAGTTCGGTTTTAGAAATGGCTTAACAACTGAAAATGCTATAGTCTCTTTTCTCTGTGAGGTTTTGGACGGATTAAATAAAAGGTTGCGAACGTTAGGTGTTTTCTTTGATTTAACGAAGGCTTTTGACTGTGTTGACCACAAAATATTACTGCAGAAGTTGGAACATTATGGAGTAAGGGGAGTAGCTTACAATTGGTTCGCCTCCTACTTTAAGAACAGAAAGCAGAAGGTAATCCTCCGCAATATTGAGAGTGGTAATAATGTTCAGTCCCAATGGGGCACTGTTAAATGGGGCGTTCCCCAAGGGTCGGTGGTGGGGCCACTGCTGTTCCTTATTTATGTAAATGATATGCCTTCTAGTATTACAGGTGATTCAAAAATATTTCTGTTTGCTGATGACACCACCTTGGTAGTGAAGAATCTTGTGTGTAATATTGAAACATTATCAAATAATGTAGTTCATGATATAAGTTCGTGGCTTGTGGAAAATAATTTCATGCTAAATCACAGTAAGACTCAGTTTTTACAGTTTCTAACCCACAATTCAACAAGAACTGACATTGTAATCAGACAGAATGGGCATGTTATAAGCGAGACGGAACAGTTCAAGTTCCTAGGCGTACGGATAGATAGTAAGCTGTTGTGGAAAGCCCATGTTCAGGATCTTGTTCAGAAACTAAATGCCGCTTTATTTACCATTAGAACAGTATCTGAAATAAGTGACATTTCAACACGAAAAGTAGTATACTTCGCATATTTTCATACGCTTATGTCATATGGTATAATTTTTTGGGGTAATTCTTCTGATTCAAAAAGGGTATTTTTGGCTCAAAAACGGGCTGTTCGTGCTATGTATGGTGTAAGTTCGAAAACCTCTTGTCGACCCCTATTCAATAGTCTGGGAATTTTGACATTGCCCTCACAGTATGTATTTTCTTTAATGTCGTTTGTTGTTAGCAATATTAGCTTATTCCCAAGAGTTAGCAGCTTTCACTCAGTTAATACTAGGCAGAAATCAAATCTGCATGTGGAATGCACTTCCTTGACTCTTGTGCAGAAAGGAGTGCAGTATTCTGCTGCATCCATTTTCAATAAGCTACCACAAGAACTCAAAAATCTTAGCAGTAGCCCAAACACTTTTAAGTCTAAACTGAAGAGTTTCCTCATGGCTCACTCCTTCTATTCTGTCGAGGAGCTCCTGGAAGAGATAAAAAATTAAGCAAATTCCAGTGTTACATTCCTGATTTTCTTTATTTAAACTAATGACTTGTCGCCTGAATATGTTTCTTATATTTCATTTTATCTGTTTCTACAATCGTGTTATAATTTCATGTATTGACTCGTTCCATGACCAAGGAGACTTCTCCTAAATGTGGTCCCACGGAACAATAAATAAATAAATAAATAAATAAATAAACAAGTCGGCTGGAGGACGGTGTATTGAATCTCGACGCAATTTGAGTGTTCCATCGTCATTAGGAAGTCCTTAACGTTACAATTAACTATCAGTTTTGCGTCGGATTCGACAATCTAGACTGACAGGAGAACGACAATAAGGTGCCCGAGGCAGCAATAGACCCTTGGAGACAAGTCGGCTGGAGGACGATGTATTGAATCGCGACGCAATTTGAGTGTTCCATCGTCATTAGGAGGCCCTGAGCATTACAATTATCCATCAGTTTTGCGTCGGATTCGAAAATCTAGACTCACAGGAGACGGACCATAAGGTGCCACAGGCAGCAAATCCCCTTGGAGACAAATCGGCTGGAGGCCGATGTATTGAATTGCGTCGCAATTTGAGTGTTCCATCGTCATTAGGTGGCCCTGAACGTAATTAACTATCAGTTATGCGTCGGATTCGACAATCTAGACTCACAGGAGAACGACCAAAAGGCGCCCGAAGCAACAATAGACCCTTGGAGACAAGTCGGCTGGAGGCCGATCTATTGAATCTCGACGCAATTTGAGTGTTCCATCGTCAATAGGAAGTCCTGAACATTACAATTAACCATCAGTTTTGCGTCGGATTCGAAAATTTAAACTCACAGGAGACGGACCATAAGGTGCCCGAGGCAGCAATATCCCCTTGGAGACAAGTCGGCTGAAGGGCGATGTATTGCATCTCGACGCAATTTGAATGTTCCATCGCCGTTAGGAAGCCCTGAACGTTACAATTAACTATCAGTTATGCGTCGGATTCGAAAATTCTAGACTCATAGAAGAACGAACAAGAGGCGCCCAAAGCAACAATTGAACCTTGGAGACAAGTCGATTGGAAGACGATGTATTGAATCTCGACGCAGTTTGAGTGTTCCATCGTCATTAGGAGGCCATGAACTTTACAATTAACCATCAGTTTTGCGTCGGATTCGAAAATCTAGACTCACAGGAACACGACCATATGGTGCCCGAGGAAGCAATATCCCCTTTGAGACATGTCGGCTGGAGTACGATGTATTGAATCTCGACGCAATTTGAGTATTCCATCGTCATTAGGAGGCCCTGAACGTTACTATTTTGCGTCGGATTCGAAATTCGAGACTCACAGGAGACTGACCATATGGTGCCTGAGGCAGCAATATCCCGTTGGAGACAAGTCGGCTGGAGGACGATGTATTGAATTGCGATGCAATTTGAGTGTTCCATCGTCATTAGGAGGCGATGAACGTTACAATTAACTATCAGTTTTGCGTCGGATACTAAAATCTAGACTCACAGACAGCAATAGACCCTTGGAGACAAATCGGCTGGAGGACGATGTATTGAATTGCGACGCAATTTGAGTGTTCCATCGTCATTAGAAGGCCATGAACTTTACAATTAACTATCAGTTTTGCGTCGAATACGAAAATGTAGACTCACAGGAGGACGCCCAAAAGACGTCCGAAGCAACAAAGGACCCTTGGAGACAAGTCGGCTGGAGGACGATGTATTGAATCGCGACGCAATTTGACTGTTCCATCGTCATTAGGAGGCGCTGAACGTTACAATTAACTATCAGTTTTGCGTCGGATTCGAAAATCTAGACTCACAGTAGAACGACCATAAGGTGCCCGAAGCAGCAATATCCCCTTTGAGACAAGTCGGCTGAAGGACGATGTATTGAATCTCATCGCAATTTGAGTGTTCCATCGTCGTTAGGAGGCCCTGAACGATACAATTAACTATCAGTTTAGCGTCGGATTCGAAAATATAGACTCACAGGAGAACGACCATAAGGTGCCCGAGGCAGCAATATCCCCTTGGAGACAAGTCGGCTGGAGGACGATGTATTGAATCTCGGCGCAATTTGAGTGTTCCATCGTCATTAGGAGGCCCTGAACGTAATTAACTATCAGTTATGCGTCGGATTCGAGAATCAAGACTCACAGGAGAACGACCAAAAGTCGTCCGAGGCAACAATAGACCGTTGGAGACAAATCGGCTGGAGGATGATGTATTGAATCTCGACGCAATTTGAGTGTTCCATCGTCATTAGGAGGCCCTGAACGTTACAATTAACTATCAGTTTTTCGTCGGATTCGAAAATCTAGACTCACAGGAGACGGACTATATGGTGCCCAAGGCAGCAATATCCCCTTAGAGACAAGGGGGATGTAGAATCAGTGCGTAGTGGGGATGTCCGTGTTACTGATAAGTCGCATATATGTACAGTACTTAATAATCACTTTCTGAATATAGCAGGTGAACTAAATAGAAACGTAGTCCCAACAGGGAATCATATAGGGCTCTTAGAAAAAAGTGTTCCGAGACTGTTACCTGAAATGCTCCTCCATGATACTGACAAGAGGGAGATTGAGTTAAAAATTAAATCACTAAAGACCAAGAACTCTCATGGATATGACGGGGTATCTAGCAGAATACTGAAGTATTGTTCCACGTATGTTAGCTCAGTACTTAGCCATATCTGTAACTTTTCCTTTAGGAGTGGTCGGTTTCCTGACCGATTAAAGTACTCGGTAGTGAAGCCACTTTATAAAAAGGGAGACAGGGATAATGTTGACAATTATAGACCTATTTCTATGCCATCGGTGTTTGCTAAAGTTATCGAGAGGGTTGTATATACAAGGTTACTGCAGCATTTAAATTCATATAATTTGCTGTCAAATGTACAGTTCGGTTTTAGAAATGGCTTAACAACTGAAAATGCTATAGTCTCTTTTCTCTGTGAGGTTTTGGACGGATTAAATAAAAGGTTGCGAACGTTAGGTGTTTTCTTTGATTTAACGAAGGCTTTTGACTGTGTTGACCACAAAATATTACTGCAGAAGTTGGAACATTATGGAGTAAGGGGTGTAGCTTACAATTGGTTCGCCTCCTACTTTAAGAACAGAAAGCAGAAGGTAATCCTCCGCAATATTGAGAGTGGTAATAATGTTCAGTCCCAATGGGGCACTGTTAAATGGGGCGTTCCCCAAGGGTCGGTGGTGGGGCCACTGCTGTTCCTTATTTATGTAAATGATATGCCTTCTAGTATCACAGGTGATTCAAAAATATTTCTGTTTGCTGATGACACCACCTTGGTAGTGAAGAATCTTGTGTGTAATATTGAAACATTATCAAATAATGTAGTTCATGATATAAGTTCGTGGCTTGTGGAAAATAATTTCATGCTAAATCACAGTAAGACTCAGTTTTTACAGTTTCTAACCCACAATTCAACAAGAACTGACATTGTAATCAGACAGAATGGGCATGTTATAAGCGAGACGGAACAGTTCAAGTTCCTAGGCGTACGGATAGATAGTAAGCTGTTGTGGAAAGCCCATGTTCAGGATCTTGTTCAGAAACTAAATGCCGCTTTATTTACCATTAGAACAGTATCTGAAATAAGTGACATTTCAACACGAAAAGTAGTATACTTCGCATATTTTCATACGCTTATGTCATATGGTATAATTTTTTGGGGTAATTCTTCTGATTCAAAAAGGGTATTTTTGGCTCAAAAACGGGCTGTTCGTGCTATGTATGGTGTAAGTTCGAAAACCTCTTGTCGACCCCTATTCAATAGTCTGGGAATTTTGACATTGCCCTCACAGTATGTATTTTCTTTAATGTCGTTTGTTGTTAGCAATATTAGCTTATTCCCAAGAGTTAGCAGCTTTCACTCAGTTAATACTAGGCAGAAATCAAATCTGCATGTGGAATGCACTTCCTTGACTCTTGTGCAGAAAGGAGTGCAGTATTCTGCTGCATCCATTTTCAATAAGCTACCACAAGAACTCAAAAATCTTAGCAGTAGCCCAAACACTTTTAAGTCTAAACTGAAGAGTTTCCTCATGGCTCACTCCTTCTATTCTGTCGAGGAGCTCCTGGAAGAGATAAAAAATTAAGCAAATTCCAGTGTTACATTCCTGATTTTCTTTATTTAAACTAATGACTTGTCGCCTGAATATGTTTCTTATATTTCATTTTATCTGTTTCTACAATCGTGTTATAATTTCATGTATTGACTCGTTCCATGACCAAGGAGACTTCTCCTAAATGTGGTCCCACGGAACAATAAATAAATAAATAAATAAACAAGTCGGCTGGAGGACGGTGTATTGAATCTCGACGCAATTTGAGTGTTCCATCGTCATTAGGAAGTCCTTAACGTTACAATTAACTATCAGTTTTGCGTCGGATTCGACAATCTAGACTGACAGGAGAACGACAATAAGGTGCCCTAGGCAGCAATAGACCCTTGGAGACAAGTCGGCTGGAGGACGATGTATTGAATCGCGACGCAATTTGAGTGTTCCATCGTCATTAGGAGGCCCTGAGCATTACAATTATCCATCAGTTTTGCGTCGGATTCGAAAATCTAGACTCACAGGAGACGGACCATAAGGTGCCACAGGCAGCAAATCCCCTTGGAGACAAATCGGCTGGAGGCCGATGTATTGAATTGCGTCGCAATTTGAGTGTTCCATCGTCATTAGGTGGCCCTGAACGTAATTAACTATCAGTTATGCGTCGGATTCGACAATCTAGACTCACAGGAGAACGACCAAAAGGCGCCCGAAGCAACAATAGACCCTTGGAGACAAGTCGGCTGGAGGCCGATCTATTGAATCTCGACGCAATTTGAGTGTTCCATCGTCAATACGAGGCCCTGATCGTTACAATTAACTATCAGTTTGGCGTCGGATTCGAAAATCTAGACTCACAGGAGACGGCACATATGGTGAACGAGGCAGCTATATCCTCCTGGAGACAAGTTGGCTGGAGGACGATGTATAGAATCTCGACGCAATTTGAGTGTTCCATCGTCAATAGGAAGTCCTGAACATTACAATTAACCATCAGTTTTGCGTCGGATTCGAAAATTTAAACTCACAGGAGACGGACCATAAGGTGCCCGAGGCAGCAATATCCCCTTGGAGACAAGTCGGCTGAAGGGCGATGTATTGCATCTCGACGCAATTTGAATGTTCCATCGCCGTTAGGAAGCCCTGAACGTTACAATTAACTATCAGTTATGCGTCGGATTCGAAAATTCTAGACTCATAGAAGAACGAACAAGAGGCGCCCAAAGTAACAATTGAACCTTGGAGACAAGTCGATTGGAAGACGATGTATTGAATCTCGACGCAGTTTGAGTGTTCCATCGTCATTAGGAGGCCATGAACTCTACAATTAACCATCAGTTTTGCGTCGGATTCGAAAATCTAGACTCACAGGAACACGACCATATGGTGCCCGAGGAAGCAATATCCCCTTTGAGACATGTCGGCTGGAGTACGATGTATTGAATCTCGACGCAATTTGAGTATTCCATCGTCATTAGGAGGCCCTGAACGTTACAATTTTGCGTCGGATTCGAAATTCGAGACTCACAGGAGACTGACCATATGGTGCCTGAGGCAGCAATATCCCGTTGGAGACAAGTCGGCTGGAGGACGATGTATTGAATTGCGATGCAATTTGAGTGTTCCATCGTCATTAGGAGGCGATGAACGTTACAATTAACCATCAGTTTTGCGTCGGATTCTAAAATCTAGACTCACAGGATATAATGAATTCTACTCTGTAAATGATGAAAGTCTATATGAATGCAGCTTGCCGCTAACTTGGTGTAATGTTTTGTCTGTACAGAAGTGTATCTGTCGCCTTTATCGCTCTTTCACCCTCACACATAAATCGGTACAATAAAGTCAGGGCTTCGTGTTTTCTTATTAGGCTGATCCGTGAAAAGACAGACAAACAATTATGCTAATGGAGGATTCTGAGTAATTTCCCGAATTTCATTCGCTCTCTCTCTCTCTCTCTCTCTCTCTCTCTCTCTCTCTCTCTCTCTGTCCTTTATCTGTGTACAGTTTAACTATATTATTTACGTGAAATCAGCCTAGTAGAATCTCTGGTGGAGCCCTTCGTCTTAATGTTCAGCGGCTGGCTTGCTGGAAAAGATCTTTACAATTGTTATTATTATTAAGCGCTGCATTCAGTTGGGAAAATCGATCGTTTGAACACTTCGTTCAGTTTACGACAGATCTAAAATTTCAGATGTGGACGATGCCTTTTTGGACGATTTATAAAAACTCAGAGATTGCAGGCTCTCTTCGTCACAGCTGAAACTTCCCAATTAATTACAGGGCCCAGACAATCATCAATGGTTCAGACAGAGAACTCATTCGTCATTCACTCTAGAATAAAATGGTCACAAATCTTATTTCTGAGGAAAATTGTATATTGAATCCATTTCCGTACATGTTCCGTTTTCTGTTGGTTCCAAGACTCATGTAATTTTCTTTTACAGGGTTTTCTTTCTTTTTATCTGTCACGCTAGCGGCACAAACTTTCCTATCTCGCTTTAGCGCGAAGAAGAGTAAAAAAATCCCTTTTAGCAGTCCGAAAATCCTCCAACCGATACTTCCGAAGACGTTCCTTTCTCCCACTATAATAACCATGGAGCATACATTTCTGTACCTCTGTTGTTCCAAAGAATAAAAGTGCTAAAAAAATACCTTGGCGTCGACGAGCTGTCGGCGCATATATTACTAGAAAATCTGATCAGATACTTTTCAAACGTAAATACATGTGGATGATTTGGTTGACCATTATTAATTATTGCGTGGTAGAGGGTAATTTTCCGTGGGGAGATTACAATGCCCCTCGCAGCGAGCGAAGTTTGTGAGCTCAATTTTGATTCACCGAACACACTTCGCGAGCTATCTATTAGCGTGGATAACCCGGAAGTGATGATTGTCAGTCCTCCGACTGAAAAAGAATATTATATTTGAGACAGACGAAGAAAAGAAATGTTGAAAACAGAAGAAATGAAGAGACCGGTACCGCGGCTGTATTGCTTTTACGTGCATCTAGGTGTTCTATTTGCTGTGCACAACCAAGGAAGATGATCTTTCATGAACTGATGTCAGGGTCTACCCATTCGGGAACTTTCTTAAGCAGGGAAACCTTGGAAAACCTCTTAAGCCTAGGCCCCCAGCCAACGGTACATAGAAGATAGGAAAGCCTATAGAAGAAAAGAAAATATAATTTTGAAATTGATCTCTAAAGGAAAGACAGGGATCAATTTGTATCACGGTTTGGAGAAGAGTGGTTTGTGCATCTAGCAAAAAAAAAAAAAAAAAAAAAAAACGTTTTACAATAAATAACGTGAATTCTCGTTTTACAGTCTTGCTCCTGGTACAATATCTTGCGGTGCTAAACTCCCCCGGGTCTTGCATGTCCCCGACGTCCACATTTTTACTCCCTTTTGAATACTCCTTTTGACTTTGCCTCCCCACTTGTGCTTATAAGTCCATAAGTAATTTAAAGGATTCATGTAACTTACTATAGATTTTGGATTCAAATCATCGAATAATGGAAAGTGTACTTCATTTTATACCAAGACATCATCTATATTTCCTTGATAAGTCATATAATTTAGCTATACTCAAAACTTTTTATTCTAAATACATATATTTCTTCGCTTGAGTGCTGAAATGTAAAAGTTATTAGCATTGAGGAATGCGGATTCGCTTCTTTCAATTCCTCTCTGATTCATACGGTGTTCATCCATGCTCATATATGGAAATGTATTTTTCACACAAAATTCCCAAACGAACACGAACCATTAAATTACTACTGAATCTATGAATATTACTTTCTTTAATCATTCATTAATAAATTAAAAACTCTTAACTTCTAATTATAACACCTATTCCTTTTAGAGTTCAACATGAATCAGTTTATCCTCGCGTTTGTTGCGAGTCTCTTACAAAGCATATCTGTATCGTCTATATCGATTTTAACTCTCGCGCCAACGTCAACTGTTTTGCGGCGTTAACCGTCACTCACGATTCACTGCCACAACACATCCCTTCACACGTTTACACATGTAAGCGTTCATATGAGATTATATATGAATCTTCACTCGAACCTCTTTAGATTATTCAGCGTCATTTGCGGGAAACATTTCATTCTTCTTGAAAGTCACTTAGATCCTTAATCATTTTTGAGGACATTAGCAATGCTAAAGTTCTATGTTGACCCATACCACAGGTGAAGCCTATCTCCACTATCTTCGTTACAACACTCGATAATAATAGTTAGTCACTATTTCTATACTCTATGTCACTGCTTAACTATTTCAACTTAAAGGTTTCTATCACTACACACACAGTTTATTGTTATGTTTTTTACGAGCGTTCATTTTGCTTTTGGCACGACCAACAATTGGGGAGCAGTATGGGCTTGTAGAGGGTTCGATCAAACCCCATTTCAACATGCAATCTGTTTCTTTTTGAACTTGAGCCTTTAACCTCCAGGGAACAGGATAGAAAGTTCTACAATACGTTTCGTGCGGCTTAACGTAGAGATGGCATATGTATCCCTTAATTACTCCTGGCCTTTCGTCAAACACGTTTTCATACGCTAATAATAATTCTTTGAGCTGCTGCTTCTGATCTTCAATAATGCAGTCGGATTCATTTAACTTCTCATACACTAATTGACCGAAATCTCCTTTGACTTGGAACTCATTATTTACGTGCTGTTTAGAATTTTGTGCAGTCCTGATTACTTGCACACTGATCCCACTATTATATTTTGTGGTAAGGCTTTCCTTTTTCAACAAGTCCAACTCAATTTCTTGTTTATTTACATTTAACCAAATTTTTCCGTTTTAAAATCTATTCTGCATCCGTATTGACGTAGGCTGTCGACTCCTATAATGCTGTCTACCACCAAATTTTTTACAACAAGGAATGTGCTTAATATTGCTACATTTCCGACTTCTACTTTTACATTAGCCGATCTAGCCCCAACGGCGCCTATTATTCTGCAATTTTGAACTGGAAAAATTGGTACTCGTCTTATATTTCTGATCTTGTTGAATAGAGCCTCCGAAATAACATTTGTGGTTGCAGCTGTGTCCAAAACCGCCACTATCGGTACAGTCTCTAAAATGACTTGCACTTCGGCTACTGCCACCTGTTCCTTATCCTCATCTTGGGGTTCTAAGTCCTAGGTCAATTCATCTGCCAGTAATCGTCCATCATTATACGTTAGCATGTGTACACATATCCTGTTGCCCCTCAACCAATTGTTGACCGCTCCTCCGGGGCACGAGTGGGTCCTTACAAGTTTGTTGGATTTTGATTCGCCTGGTGGTTGACATCGTCCGTCACTTCGGTAATTACCGGTTGATTCGCAGATGTCCGTCCCCACTGATGTTGGTTATTTGAGTTTATTCCCCCCGGTTGATTCCACTTTCTATTACCGTTATTGTTCCAGGCTTGCGGTCTGAAATTCCTTTCGTTTCCCCATACGGGATTTCATCTTTTCCCATTCCTGTTGTTCCTTGGATAGCCCCTCGCAAGACTATTGCCGATATTATTGTTGAGATTTTGAGGGGTTTCTCCACTATTTATCGATCTCTGTGCGTTTACTTGCCTACCATTTGGCGGAGGTTCTATCTCCCTATATTGGAATCTGTTGTTACGGGCTTTCTGGTTGTTCTGTTCTATAGTGTCTATATGATCTAACGTCGTGAGGAACGACTCCAAGACTTTATCGTTCCCGTAAATTAATTGATTCCGGATGTTAGTTGGTAATCTTGCCTTAAGTATGTTTATTATGTCTGGCAAAGGCATAGGTCTGTCCCAATATCTAGTTTTGTTTCTATATTTTTCAAAATACTTCCTAAGGCTTCCTTTTGAAAAAGAGAAAGGCTCTGGGTAGAGCACCTCCTGCCTTAGGCGTTCCTGTACCCCTTCAGACCAGAATTTTGCTAAAAACGCTTTCTCAAAATCATCATATGTCGAGCAAACAGAAGTCATGTCCGAGGCCCAGATCGCCCCCGAACCTTGTATATACCCAGTCACGAAACTGATCTTCTGCCACTCCGACCAATTTCTGGGTAGTACTCCTCTAAAACTTCGAATAAAAACAATCGGATGGACCCCCCTTTTGTCAGTGTTAAAAATCTGAAATTGCCGATGATTTAGCATTTTTTCTTCGGCATGGCAAAGGCTTTCGTAATCTCCGTGAGATAAAACTTCACGCGAACATCTAGCTCGTGGCAATTTAATATCCGAGTTACTCACACAAGTCGGTATCGTGTGCGAATGTGCAGTAACTGGCTCTACAGTCGCTGCCAACTTCTGCTGTTGGCCTGTATTCATTTGTTCTGAGCCTTGTTGTGAAACGCGTATCGACTCTGCTATCGTTTGTTTCCAATGCTCGAAATCAGCCCCTAACTGCTGTCGCACTTCCTCAAGTCCTTTCGCAAACAAATGCTCTTCCTGTTTGCCGCATAGACTCTGGAATGCTGCTTTAACATTTTGCTCAACGTTTTCACACATTAGCCTTTTGTTTTCTAATGTGATTTCGGATAATTTACCCGTTAATACATTAATTTGGTGGTCTATAACTTCTTGACGTTCGGTCAGATGTTCAACACTTTCCTTTAGGTTCGTCTGCGTACGTGCCCATTCAGGAAGTTGCGCAATTGCACATGACATGGCATCTTGCTTTTGTACTAACTGCGGAACCATTTCCATCTGTTCGCGTACGGTATCTAACTTAATCGCCACATACTCCTTCATTTCTACACGTACGCGGTGAGTAGATTCCTCACATTGAGCTTTCACCAATTCTATTTGTGCAGTTAATTTTCGTTCCGTCTCTTCGGCCTGATCTTTAAGTTCCTTTGTCTTCGCCTCTATCCGCTGCTCTAATTCGGAAAAACTGTCGTGTAACTGCTGCTTAATCTCAGCTTTCAAATTCTCCTGACCTTCCGTAACTGAGGCTAACTTCGTATTCAAATCATTTTGCCCCTCAGTAACTGAGGCTAACTTCGAATTCAAATCATTTTGCCCCTCGGTAACTGAGGCTAACTTCTCATTAATGTCAATTTTCAGATTTTCTTGCCCTTCAGTAACTGAGGCTAGTTTCGCGTTAATGTCGGTTTTCAAATTTTCCTGCCCTGCAGTAACTGAGGCTAATTTCGCGTTAATGTCGATTTTCATATTATTCATGCTCTCGGTTATCATCTGCATCTGACTCATGATAATTACTAATGGATCTAATCCATGTTGCATACCTGCTGTTACATCTCCAGCCGTGTCTACAGGGCGTTCTATTGCGCTATCTGTAGCGATCGGTTCTACAACACTTCTTACTCCATCATTATCATCAGTGTTAACAGCTGAAGGCTGTTTCGTGTTGCTCTGCTCTGTTTGACTCATCTTAAGCATTGCCCTAGTTAAAACCATATAAATGTTCTACAGTCAAGGTGTATATATCTCCCTTCACACAAGAATACTTCTGTGGCTACTTTCTTATATTATATCCAGGTAAATGCAACTAGGCCAGATCAATCAAACTACATGTAGCATGAACACAATTAGAAAATGTTCCAATCTACGTCTACTTCCTCAATACTAGCAAGCTTTAATAAAAAATTATAGATCTGGGCTTTTTTCTGCGCCCAGCGTGCCGGTTTTATTTGTAGGTCTGACTAACTTGGCTGCGAGTATTTCTTCTCTTTTCCAAGTTAAATTGTCTCGTCGTAGTTCACATGAACCAGAAACCAAAATTATTTTAACAACGTCCAAAACAGTGTCCTGTCACGGATTGGCCATTATAATAAATTCCACTCTGTAAATGATGAAAGTCTATATGAATGCAGCTTGCCGCTAACTTCGTGTAATGTTTTGTCTGTACAGAAGTGTATCTGTCGCCTTTATCGCTCTTTCACCCTCACACATAAATCGGTACAATAAAGTCAGGGCTTCGTGTTTTCTTATTAAGCTGATCCGTGAAAAGACAGACAAACAATTATGCTAATGGAGGATTCTGAGTAATTTCTCGCATTTCTTCGCTCTCTCTCTCTATCTCTCTGTCCTTTATCTGTGTACAGTTTAACTATATTATTTACGTGAAATCAGCCTAGTAGAATCTCTGGTGGAGCCCTTCGTCTTAATATTCAGCGGCTGGCTTGCTAGAAAAGATCTTTACATTTGTTATTATTATTAAGCGCTGCATTCAGTTGGGAAAATCGATCGTTTGAACAATTCGTTCAGTTTACGACAGATCTAAAATTTCAGATGTGGACGAAGCCTTTTTGGACGATTTCACAAAACTCAGATTGCAGGCTCTCTTCGTCACAGCTGAAACTTCCCAATTAATTACAGGGCCCAGACAATCATCAATGGTTCAGACAGAGAACTCATTCGTCATTCACTCTAGAATAAAATGGTCACAAATCTTATTTCTGAGGAAAATTGTATATTGAATCCATTTCCGTACATGTTCCGTTTTCTGTTGGTTCCAAGACTCATGTAAATTTCTTTTACAGGGTTTTCTTTCTTTTTATCTCTCACGCGAGCAGCACAAATTTTCCTATCTCGCTTTAGCGCGAAGAAGAGTAAATTAATCTCTTTTAGCAGTCCGAAAATCCTCCAACCGATACTTCCGAAGCTGTTCCTTTCTCCCACTATAATAATCATGGAGCATACATTTCTGTACCTCTGTTGTTCCAAAGAATAAACGTGCTAGAAAAATACCTTGGCGTCGACGAGCTGTCGGCGCATATATTACTAGAAAATCTGATCAGATACTTTTCAAACGTAAATACATGTGGATGATTTGGTTGACCATTATTAATTATTGCGTGGTAGAGGGTAATTTTCCGTGGGGAGATTACAAGGAGAACGAACATAAGGTGTCCGAGGAAGCAATATCCCCTTGGAGACAAGTCGGCTGGAGTACGATGTACTGAATCTCGACGCAATTTGAGTGTTCCATCGTCATTAGGAGGCCCTGAACGTTACAATTAACTATCAGTTTAGAACCGGATTCGTAAATCTAGACTCACAGGAGCACGACTATAAGGTGCCCGAGGCAGCAATAGAACCTTGGAGACAAGTCGGCTGGAGGACGACGTATTGAATCTCGACGCAATTTGAGTGTTCCATCGTCATTAGGAGGCCCTGATTGTTATAATTAACTATCAGTTTTGCGTCAGGATTCCATAATCTAGACTCACAGGAGAACGACCAAAAGGCGCCCGAGGCAACAATAGACCCTTGGAGACAAATCGGCTGGAGGACGATAAATTGAATTGCGACGCAATTTGAGTGTTCCATCGGCATTAGGAGGCCATGAACGTTACAATTAACTATCAGTTTAGAACCGGATTCGAAAATCTAGACTCACAGGAGAACGACCATAAGGTGCCCGAGGCAGCAATAAACCATTGGAGACAAGTCGGCTGAAGGACGATGTATTGAATCTCGACGCAATTTGAGTGTTCCATCGTCATTAGGAGGCCCTGAACGTCACAATTAACTATCAGTTTTGCGTCGGATTCGAAAATCTAGACTCACAGACAGCAATAGACCCTTGGAGACAAATCGGCTGGAGGACGATGTATTGAATAGCGACGCAATTTCAGTGTTCCATCGTTATTAGGAGGCCCTGAACGTTACAATTTTGCGTCGGGTTCGAAATTCTAGACTCACAGGAGACGGACCATATGTTACCCGAAGCAGTAATATCCCCTTGGAGACAAGTCGGGTGGAGGACGATGTATTGAATCTCGACGCAATTTGAGTGTTCCATCGTCGTTACGAGGCCCTGAACGTCACAATTAACTATAAGTTTTGCGTCGGATTCGAAAATCTAGACTCACAGACAGCAATAGACCCTTGGAGACAAATCGGCTGGAGGACGATGTATTGAATAGCGACGCAATTTGAGTGTTCCATCGTCATTAGGAGGCCCTGAACGTTACAATTAACTATCAGTTTTGCGTCGGATACGAAAATGTAGACTCAGAGGAGATCGTTCATAAAGTGGCCGAGGCAGCAATAGATCCTTGGACACAAGTCGGCTGGAGGACGACGTATTGAATCTCGATGCAATTTGATTGTTCCATCGTCATTAGGAGGCCCTGAACGGTACAATAAACTATCAGTTTCGCGTCGGATCCGAAAATCTAGACTCACAGGAGCACGACCATAAGGTGCCAGGGCAGCAATAGACCCTTGGAGACAAGTCGGCTTGAGGACGATGTATTGAATCTCGACGCAAATTGAGTGTTCCATCGTCAGTAAGAGGCCGTGAAAGTTACAATTAACTATCAGTTTGGCGTCGGATTCGAAAATCTAGACTCACAGGAACCGGACTATATGGTGCCCGAGGTAGCAATATCACCTTAGAGACATGTCGGCTGGAGGATGATGTATTGAATGTCGATGCAATTTTATTGTTCCATCGTCATTAGGAGGCCCTGGAAGTTACAATAAACTATCAGTTTCGCGTCGGATTCGAAAATCTAGACTCACAGACAGCAGTAGACCCTTGGAGACAAATCAGCTGGAGGACGATGTATTGAATTGCGTCGCAATATGAGTGTTCCATCGTCATTTGGAGGCCCTGAACGTCACAATTAACTATCAGCTTCGCGTCGGATTCGAAAATTTAGACTCACAGGAGCACGAGCATAAGGTGCCAGAGTCAGCAATAGACCGTTGGAGACAAGTCGGCTGGAGGACGATGTATTGAATCTCGACGCAATTTGAGTGTTCCATCGTCATTAGGAGGCCCTGAACGTTACAATTAACTATCAGTTTTGCGTCGGATTCCATAATCTAGACTCACAGGAGAACGAACAAGAGGCGCCCAAGGCAGCAATAGACCGTTGGAGACAAGTCGGCAGGAAGACGATGTATTGAATCTCGACGCAATTTGGGTGTTCCATCGTCTTTAGGAGGCCCTGAAGGTTGCTAGTAACTATCAGTGTTGCGTCGGATACGAAAATGTAGACTCAGAGGAGAACGATCATAAGGTGGCCGAGGCAGCAATAGATCCTTGGAGACAAGTCGGCTGGAGGACGATGTATCGAACGTCGATGCAATTTTATTGTTCCATCGTCATTAGGAGGCCCTGAAAGCTACAATAAACTATCAGTTTGGCGTCGGATTCGAAAATCTAGACTCACAGGAGAACGACCATAAGGTGCCCGAGGCAGCATTAGACCCTTGGAGACAAGTCGGCTGGAGGACGATGTATTCAACCTCGACGCAATGTGAGTGTTCCATTGTCATTAGGAGGCCCTGAACAATAATATTAACTATCAGTTATGTGTCGGATTCGAAAATCTATACTCACAAGAGAACGACCATAAGGTGCCCGATGCACCAATATCCACTTGGAGACAAGTCGGCTGGAGGACGATGTATTGAATCTCGACGCAATGAGAGTGTTCCATCATCATTAAGAGGCCCTGAACGTTGCAATTAACTATCAGTTATGCGTCGGATTCGAAAATCTAGACTCACAGGAGAACGACCATAAGTTGTCCATGGCAGCAATATCCCCTTGGAGACAAGTCGGCTGGAGGACGATGTATTGAATCTCGGCGCAGTTTGAGTGTTCCATCGTCGTTCGGAGGCCGTGAACGTTGCAATTAACTATCAGTTTCGCGTCGAATACGAAAATCTAGACTCACAGGAGACGGACCATATGGTGCCCGAGGCAGCAATATCCCCTTGGAGACAAGTCGGCTGGAGGACGATGTATTGAATCCCGACGTAATTTGAGTGTTCCATCGTCATTAGGAGGCCCTGAACGTCACAATTAACTATCAGTTTTGCGTCGGATTCGAAAATCTAGACTCAAAGACAGCAATAGACCCTTGGAGACAAATCAGCTGGAGGACGATGTATTGAATTGCGACTCAATTTGAGTGTTCCACCGCCATTAGGAGGCCCTGAACGTTACTATAAACTATCAGTTTTGCGTCGGATACGAAAATGTAGACTCAGGGGAGAACGACCATAAGGTGCCCGAGGCAGCAATAGACCCTTGGAGACAAGTCGTCTGAAGGACGATGTATTGAATTTCGACGCAATTTGAGTGTTCCATCGTCATTAGGAGGCCATGAACGTTACAATTAACTATCAGTTTCGCGTCGGATTCGAAAATCTAGACTCATAGGAGCCGGACTATATGGTGCCCGAGGTAGCAATATCCCCTTAGAGACAAGTCGACTGGGAGATGATGTATTCAGTCCCGACGCATTTTGAGTGTTCCATCGTCATTAGGAGGCCCTGAACGTTACAATTAACTATCAGTTATGCGTCGGATTCGAAAATCTAGACTCACAGGAGGACGACCAAAAGACGTCCGAAGCAACAATAGACCCTTGGAGACAAGTCGGTTGGTGGACGATGTATTGAATCGCGACGCAATTTGAATGTTCCATCGTCATTAGGAGGCCCCGAACGTTACAATTTAATATCAGTTTTGCGTCGGATTCGATAATCAAGATTCACAGGAGAACGACCATAAGGTGCCAGAGGCAGCAATAGACCCTTGGAGACAACTCGGCTGAAGGACGATGTATTGAATCTCGACGCAATTTCAGTGTTCCAGCATCGTTAGGAAGCCCTGAACGTTACAATTAACTATCAGTTATGCGTCGGATTCGAAAATCTAGACTCACAGCAGGACGACCAAAAGACGTCCGAAGCGACAATAGACCCTTGGAGACAAGTCGGTTGGAGGACGAAGTATTGAATCGCGACGCAATTTGAATGTTCCATTGTCATTAATAGGCCCTGAACGTTACAATTAACTATCAGTTTTGCGCCGAATTCAAAAATCTAGACTCACAGGCAGCAATAGACCCTTGGAGACAAAACGGCTGGAGGACGATGTAATGAATTGCGACGCAATTTTAGTGTTCCATCGTCATTAGGAGGCCCTGAACATTACAAATAACCATCATTTTTGCGTCGGATTCGAAAATCTTTACTCACAGGAGAGGGACCATAAGCTGCCCGAGGCTGCAATAACCCCTTGGAGACAAGTCGGCTGGAGGACGATGTATTGAATCTCGTTGCAATTTGAGTATTCCATCGTCATTAGGAAGCCCTGAACGTTACAATTAACTGTCAGTTTTGCGTCGGATTCGAAAATCTTGAGTCACAGGATGTAAGTAGGCTGTTTATGTTTTCTCTATGTAAGTAGGCTGTTTATGTTTTCTCTGTGTAAGTAGGCTGTTTATGTTTTCTCTATGTAAGTAGGCTGTTTATGTTTTCTCTATGTAAGTAGGCTGTTTATGTTTTCTCTATGTAAGTAGGCTGTTTAGGTTTTTTATTGGTAACGCCACCTCTGTATGAAAATCACTGGCTGTGCTGTGTGCAGTCTGTGGCTGCTTTGCATTGTTGTCTGCCATTGTAGTGTTGGGCAGCGGCAGCTGGATGTGAACAGCGCGTAGCGTTGCGCAGTTGGAGGTGAGCGAAACTAACTATGATGAATTGGAAGAAATGCATTTAGACGCTATAAGAAAATGGTTTGGCCAAAAAAAAAAAAGTATTTTAGGTAGGATTTTCTTGGAAATAAATGTTGAGGTAAGAAATGTGTGAACATATAAATACAGTAAGCATGCTTAGATAGAATTTTTTTGGTGGAAACAAAGGATGAAATAAGAGGAAAGATATATGAAGTTTTGGGATGGACTGCAGTACCAAATGTTACATTGAAAACGAACCCTGTTCTTTCCTATTGGTGTTATCCCACTATGTGTTTGTGTACCCTTGTGTATTTGTTTTCTTCCTGTCTCTGTGTAGTTTCATAGAATTTTTTCTTCTTTTAATATTAAGCTACATTCACTATGATGAGGAATACTGTTATCCTCAAATATAATTGGCATTAATAATATGTTATTTACTTTGTAAAGATGTTAGACATTATTCATTCTGTTTAAATGCTCATGTGTGAAGTTGATGTTTCGCAAGTTATTCTGATCTTCTATGTATGTACTCATGTCATAATTCCTGCAACACTGACGTATATGTCTATTTCTATTCTTTTGTAAAGCCTGTACTACAAATGTTATCTGTATTGTTATGTTTTAATGATGTATTTTGTACCTTTGTAATTGTATTCTTATGTTATAAAATTGTAATTGTCACCAGTTCATGATATTATTAACTTGTAAGTTACATTTCACTGCACACGTTTCTGTTGGTCGTAGTATATGGACAATATGTGAGACGTAGGGACTGTTAGTGTTTGCACGTGTGTTACTAATTCAGCAAGGGACTGGATAACAGCATTGCTGGTTCTAAGGACAATTCCAAACACATTGTGAGTGCACAAGTGGTGGTTTATGGACTTACTATATTCTCTGCACGACTCTTCGATGGTGATTGTGCACCTGCACAGTCGCAACGGATGGCTGCTGGCCGTCTATACCAGGACTACAGTGGGTCTGCACCTCTGGTGGCCCACCAATACCAT
This sequence comes from Schistocerca serialis cubense, assembly GCF_023864345.2. Classification (NCBI taxonomy): domain Eukaryota; kingdom Metazoa; phylum Arthropoda; class Insecta; order Orthoptera; family Acrididae; genus Schistocerca; species Schistocerca serialis. The sequence goes on from NW_026047583.1 coordinate 60,395,548, forward strand.
TATCTCTACAAGGACTACAGTGGGTCTACACTTCGATGATCCACCAGTACCATTATCTCTACAAGGACTACAGTGGGTCTACATCTTTGATGACCCACCATGCCATTATTTCTACAAGGACTACAGTGGGTCTGCACCTCTGGTGGCCCACCAATACCATTATCTCTACCAGGACTACAGTGGGTCTGCTCTGTGATGACCTACCTACCAATATTCTTCCAAAGTACGACTGACTCTGCTGTGGGTTTGCTCTGTTGTGGCCCATTATCTGTCAGCATGTTGCTATTCTGCTGTTATGTACGATTAGGACTGTCTTTATGGACTGTGAGAAAATTTGAGCTTTTGACCAACATTGTATCAATAAGTGTGTGCATTTTATATCTTTGTTACTGTAATTGTGAAAAATTTTTGTCAAATCTGTATTGGCCAGTGCCCAACACCATTTGTAAAAATTTTTGTGGGGAGCATGGGGGCTGTGTAAGTAGGCTGTTTATGTTTTCTCTATGTAAGTAGGCTGTTTATGTTTTCTCTATGTAAGTAGGCTGTTTATGTTTTCTCTGTGTAAGTAGGCTGTTTATGTTTTCTCTATGTAAGTAGGCTGTTTATGTTTTCTCTATGTAAGTAGGCTGTTTATGTTTTCTCTATGTAAGTAGGCTGTTTAGGTTTTTTATTGGTAACGCCACCTCTGTATGAAAATCACTGGCTGTGCTGTGTGCAGTCTGTGGCTGCTTTGCATTGTTGTCTGCCATTGTAGTGTTGGGCAGCGGCAGCTGGATGTGAACAGCGCGTAGCGTTGCGCAGTTGGAGGTGAGCCGCCAGCAGTGGTGGATGTGGGGAGAGAGATGGCGGAGTTTTATAATTTGTCATGAACTGATATATATATATTATGACTTGTGATGATATTAAGGTAAATACATTGTTTGCTCTCTATTAATATCTTTCATTTGCTAACCATCCCTATCAGTAGTTAGTGCCTTCCATAGTTTGAATCTTTTATTTAGCTGGCAGTAGTGGCGCTCGCTGTATTGCAGTAGCTTGAGCAGCGAAGATTTTTGTGAGGTAAGTGATTTGTGAAAGGTATAGTTTAATGTTAGTCAGGGCCATTCTTTTGTAGGGAATTTTGAAAGTCAGATTGCGTTGCGCTAAAAATATTGTATGTCAGTTTAAGCACAGTCATGTAAGAATTGTTCAAAGGGGACGTTTCAAGGAGAACGACGATAAGGTGCCTGAGGCAGCAATAGACCCTTGGAGACAAGTCGGCTGGAGGACTATGTATTGAATCGAGACGGAATTTCAGCGTTCCATCGTCATTAGAAGGCCCTGAACGTCGGATTCGAAAATCTAGACTCACAGGAGAACGACCAGTAGGTGCCACAGGCAGCAACAGACCCTTGGAGACAAATCGGCTGGAGGACGATGTATTGAATCGCGACGCAATTTGAGTGTTCCATCGTCATTAGGAGGCCCTGAACGTTACAATTAACTATCAGTTTTGCGTCGGATTCGAAAATGTAGACTCAGAGGAGAACGAACAATAAGGTGCCCGAGGCAGCAATAGATCCTTGGAGACAGGTTGGCTGGTGGACGATGTATTGAATGTTGACGCAATTTGATTGTTCCACCGTCATTAAGAGGCCCTGAACGTTACAATTATCTTTCAGTTTTGCGTCGGATTCGAAAATCTAGACTCACAGGAGAACGAGCATTAGGTGCGACAGGCAGAAATAGACCCTTGGAGGCAAATCGGCTGGAGGACGATGTATTGAATCGCGACGCAATTTGAGTGTTCCATCGTCATTAGGAGGCCTTGATCGTCACAATTAACTATCAGTTTTGCGTCGGATTCGAAAATCTAGAGTCACAGCAAAACGACCATAAGGAGCCCGTGGAAGCAAAAGACACTTGGAGACAAGTCGGCAGGAGGACTATGTACTGAATCTCGACGCAATTTGAGTGTTTCATCGTCATTAGGAAGCCTTGAACATTACAATTAACTGTCAATTTTTGCGTCGGATTCGAAAATCTAGAGTCACAGGAGAACGACAATAAGGTGCCTGAGGCAGCAATAGACCCTTGGGGACAAGTCGGCTGGAGGACTATGTATTGAATCGCGACGGAATTTCAGCGTTCCATCGTCATTAGAAGGCCCTGAACGTCGGAATCGAAAATCTAGACTCACAGGAGAACGACCATTAGGGGCCACAGTCAGCAACAGACCCTTGGAGACAAATCGGCTGGATTACGATGTATTGAATCGCGACGCAATTTGAGTGTTCCATCGTCATTAGGAGGCCCTGAGAATTACAATTAACCATCAGTTTTCCGACGGATTCAAAAATCTATACTCACTGGAGACGGACCATAAGGTGCCCGAGTCAGCAATACCCCTTGGAGACAAGTCGGCTGGAGGTCGAAATGTAGAATCTCGACGCAATTTGAGTGTTCCATCGTCATTAGGAAGTCCTGAACGTTACAATTAACTATCAGTTTTGCGTCGGATTCAAAATTCTAGACTCACAGGAAGCGGACCATATGGTGCCCGAGGCTGCAATATCCCATTGGAGACAAGTGGGCTGGAGGACGATGTATTGAATCTAGACGCAATTTGAGTGTTCCACCGTCATTAGGAGGCCCTGAACGTTACAATTAACTATCAGTTTTGCGTCGGATTCGAAAATCTAGACTCACAGGAAGCAATAGACCCTTGGAGACAAATCGGCTGGAGGATGATGTATTGAATTGCGACGCAATTTGAGTGTTCCATCGTCATTAGGAGGCCCTGAACATTACAATTAACCATCAGTTTTGTTTCGGATTCGAAAATCTTTACTCACAGGAGTCGGACCATAAGGTGCCCGAGGCTGCAATATCCCCTTGGAAACAAGTCGGCTGGAGGACGATGTATTGAATCTCGTTGCAATTTGAGTATTCCATAATCATTAGGAGCCCCTGAAAGTTACAATTAACTATCAGGTTTGCGTCGGATTGGATAATCTAGACTCACAGGAGAACGACCAAAAGGCACCCGAGGCAACAATAGACCGTTGGAGTCAAAACGGCTGGAGGACGATGAATTGAATCGCGACGCAATCTGAGTGTTCCATCGTCATTAGGAGGCCCTGAGCGTTACAATTAACTATGAGTGTTGCGTCGGATTCGAAAATGTAGACTCAGAGGAGAACGAACATAAGGTGCCCGAGGCAGCAGTAGATCCTTGGAGACAGGTTGGCTGGAGGACGATGTATTGAATCTCGGAGCAATTTGAGTGTTCCATCAGCATTAGGAAGTCCTGAACGTTAAAATTAACTATCAGTTTTGCGTCGGATTCGACATTCTAGACTCACAGGAGACGGACCATATGGTGCCCGAGGCTGCAATATCCCATTGGAGACAACTCGGCTGAAGGACGATGTATTGAATCTAGACGCAATTTGAGTACTCCATCGTCATTAGGAGGCCCTGAACGTCACAATTAACTATCAGTTTTGCGTCGGATTCGAAAATCTATACTCACAGGCAGCAATAGACCCTTGGATACAAATCGGCTGGAGGACGATGTATTGAATTGCGACGCAATTTGAGTGTTCCACCGTCATTAGGAGGCCCTGAACGTTATAATTAACTAACATTTTGCGTCGGATTCGAAAATCTAGAGTCACAGGAGAACGACCATAAGCTGCCCGAGGCAGCAATATCCCCTTGGAGGCAAGTCGGCTGGAGGACGATATATTGAATCTCGACGTAATTTGAGTGTTCCATCGTCAGTAGATGGCCCTGAACGTTACAATTAACTATCAGTTATGCGTCGGATTCGTAAGTCCAGACTCACAGGAGAACGACCAGAAGGTGCCCGAGGGTGCAATAGACCCTTGGAGACAAGTCGGCTGGAGGACGATGTATTGAATCTCGAAGCAATTTGAGTGCTCCATCGTCATTAGGAGGCCCTGAACAATACAATTAACTATCAGTTTTGCGTCGTATTCGTAAATCATGAGTCACAGGAGAACGACCATAAGGTGCCCGAGGCAGCAATAGACCCATGGAGACTGGTCGGCTGGAGGACGATGTATTGAATCTCGACGCAATTTGAATGTTCCATCGTTATTAGGACTCCCTGAACGTTAAAATAAGTATCAGTTTTGCGTCGGATTCGATAATCTACACTCACAGGAGAACGACCATAAGGTGCCCGAGGAAGCAATAGACCCTTGGAGACAAGTCGGCTGGAGGACGATGTATTGAATCTCGACGCAATTTGAGGGTTCCATCGTCATTAGGAGGCCGTGAACGTTACCATTAATTATCAGTTATGCGTCGGATTCGATAATCTAGACCCACAGGAGAACGACCAAAGGGCGCCCTTGGCAATAATAGACCATTGGAGACAAGTCGGCCGGAGGACGATGGATTGAACCTCGACGCAATTTGAGTGTTCCATCGTCATTAAGAGGCCCTGAACGTTACAATTTACTATCCGTTTTGCGTCGGATTCGAAAATCTAGACTCACAGGAGAACGACCATAAGGTGCACGAGGCAGCAATAGACCCTTGGAGACAAATCGGCAGAAGGACGATGTATTGAATCTCGACGCAATTGGAGTGTTCCATCGTCATTAAGAGGCTGTGAACGTTACAATTAACTATCAGTTTTGCGTCGGATTCGATAATCTAGATTCACAGGAGAACGACTAAAAGGCGCCCGAGGCAACAATAGACCCTTGGAAACCACTCGGCTGGAGGACGATGAATTGAATCGCGACGCAATTAGAGTGTTCCATCGTCATTACGAGGCCCTGAACGTTACAATTAACTATCAACTTCGCGACGGATTCGAAAATCTAAACTCACAGGAGACGGACAATATTTTGCCCGAGGCAGCAATATCCCCTTGGAGACAAGTCGGCTGGAGGACGATGTATTGAATCTCGACGCAAATTGACTGTTCCATCGTCATTAGGAGGCCCTGAACGTTACAATTAACTATCAGTTATGCGTCGGATTCGAAAATCTAGACTCACAGGAGGACGGCCAAAAGGCGCCCGAAGCAACAATAGACCATTGGAGACAACTCGGCTGGAGGCCGATGTATTGAATCTCGACGCAATTTGAGTGTTCCATCGTCATTAGGAATCCCTGAACGTTACAATTAACTTTTAGTTTAGCGTCGAAATCGAAAATCTAGACTCACAGGAGGCAGCAATAGACCCTTGGAGACAAGTCGGCTGAATGACGATGTATTGAATCTCGACGCAATTTGTGTGTTCCATCGTCATTAGGAGGCCCTGAACGTTACAATTATCTATCAGTTTCGCGTCGGATACAAAAATCTAGACTCACAGGAGACAGACCATATGGTGCCCGAGGCAACAATAGACCCTTGAGACAAGTCGGCTGGAGGACTATGTATTAATTCGCGACGGACTTTCAGCATTCCATCGTCATTAGAAGGCCCTGAACGTTATAATTAGCTAACATTTTGCGTCGGATTCGAAAATCTAGAGTCACAGGAGAATGACCATAAGGTGCCCGAGGCAGGAATATCCCCTTGGAGACAAGTCGGCTGGAGGACGATATATTGAATCACGACGTAATTTGAGTGTTCCATCGTCAGTAGGAGGCCCTGAACGTTACAATGAATTATCAGTTATGCGTCGGATTCGTAAGTCCAGACTCACAGGAGAACGACCACAAGGTTCCCGAGGCTGCAATAGACCCTTGGAGACAAGTCGGCTGGAGTCAGATGCATTGAATCTCGACGCAATTTGAGTGTTCCATTGTCATTAGGAGGCCCTGAACGTTACAATTAACTATCAGTTTCGCGTCGGATTCGAAAATCTAGACTCACAGGAGAGGGACCATATGGTGCCCGAGGCAGCAATATCCCCTTGGAGACAAGTCGGCTGGAGGACGATGTATTGAACCTCGACGCAATTTGAGTGTTCCATCGTCATTAGGATGCCATGAACGTTACAATTAACCATCTGTTTTGCGTCGGATTCGAAAATCTAGACTCACAGGAGAACGTCCAAAAGGTGCCCGAGGCAACAATGGACCCTTAGAGACAAGTCGGCTGGAGGACGATGTATTGAATCTCGACGCAATTTGAGTGTTCCATCGTCATTAGGAGGCCTTGAGCGTTACAATTAACTATCAGTTTTGCGTCGTATTCGTAAATCTAGAGTCACAGGAGAACGAGCATAAGGTGCCACAGGCAGCAATAGACCCTTGGAGACAAGTCGGCTGGAGGACGATGTATTGAACCTCGACGCAATTTGAGTGTTCCATCGTCATTAGGATGCCATGAACGTTACAATTAACCATCTGTTTTGCGTCGGATTCGATAATCTACACTCACAGGAGAACGACCATAAGGTGCCCGAGGCAGCAATAGACCCTTGGAGACAAGTCGGCTGGAGGACGATTTATTGTATCTCGACGCAATTTGAGGGTTCCATCGTCATTAGGAGGCCGTGAACGTTACAATTAACTATCAGTTTTGCGTCGGATTCGATAATCTAGACCCACAGGAGAATGACCAAAGGGCGCCGGAGGCAACAATAGACCATTGGAGACAAGTCGGCTGGACGACGATGAATTGAATCGCGACGCAATTTGAGTGTTCCATCGCCATTAAGAGGCCCTGAACGTTAGAATTAACTATCAGTATCGCGTCGGATTCGAAAATCTAGACTCACAGGAGACGGACCGTAAGGTGCCCGAGGCAGCAATATCCCCTTGGAGACAAGTCGGCTGGAGGACGATGTATTGAATCTTGACGTAATTTGAGTGTTCCATCGTCATTAGGAGGCCCTGAACGTTACAATTAACTATCACTTATGCGACGGATTCGAAAATATAGACTCGCAGGAGGACGTCCAAAAGGCGCCCGAAGGAACAATAGACCCTTAGAGACAATTCGGCTGGAGGACGATGTATTGAATCTCGACGCAATTTGAGTGTTTCATCGACATTAACTATCAGGTTTGCGTCGGATTCGAAAAAATAAACTCGCAGGAGAACGACCATAAGGTGACCGAGGCAGCAATAGACCCTTGGAGACAAGTCGGCTGAATGACGATGTATTGAATCTCAACGCAATTTGAGCGTTTCATCGTCGTTAGGAGGCCCTAAACGTTATAATTAACTATCAGTTTCGCGGCGGATTCGAAGATCTAGATTCACAGGAGACGGACCATATGGTGCCCGAGGCAGCAATATCCCCTTGGAGACAAGTCGGCTGGAGGACGATGTATTGAATCGCGACGCAATTTGAATGTTCCATCGTCATTAGGAGGCCCTGAACGTTACGATTAATTATCAGTTCTGCGTCGGATTCGATAATCTAGACTCACAGGAGAACGACCTTAAGGTGCACGAGGCAGCAATAGAATCTTGGAGACAAGTCGGCTGAAGGACGATGTATCGAATCTCGACGCAATTGGAGTGTTCCATCGTCATTAGGACGCCCTGAACGTTACAATTAACAATCAATTTCGCGTCGGATTCGAAAATCAATACTCACAGGAGACGGACAATATGTTGCCCGAGGCAGCAATATCCCCTTGGGGACAAGTCGGCTGGAGGACGATGTATTGAATCCCGACGCAATATGAGTGATCCATCGTCATTAGGAGGCCCTGATCGTTACAATTAACTATCATTTTTTCGTCGGATTCGAAAATCTAGACTCACAGGAGAACGACCATTAGGTGCCACAGGCAGAAATAAACCCTTGGAGACAAATCGGCTGGAGGACGATGTATTGAATCGCGACGCAATTTGAGTGTTCCATCGTCATTAGGAGGCCCTAAACATTACAATTAACCATCAGTTTTGCGTCGGATTCGAAAATCTATTCTCACAGGAGACGGACCACAAGGTTCCCGAGGCATCAGTATCCCCTTGGATACAAGTCGGCTGGTGGACGATGTATTGAATCTCGACGAAATTTGAGTGTTCCATCGTCATTAGGAGGCCCTGAACGTTACAATTAACTATCACTTATGCGACGGATTCGAAAATATAGACTCGCAAGAGGACGTCCAAAAGGCGCCCGAAGCAACAATAGACCCTTAGAGACAAGTAGGCTGGAGGACGATGTATTGGATCTCGTCGCAATTTGATATTCCATCGTCATTAGGAAGCCCTGAACGTTACAACTAACTATCAGTTTCGCGGCGGATTCGAAGATCTAGACTCACAGGAGACGGACCATATGGTGCCCGAGGCAGCAATATCCAATTGGAGACAAGTCGGCTGGAGGACGATGTATTGAATCGCGACGCAATTTGAATGTTCCATCGTCATTAGGAGGCCCTGAACGTTACAATTAATTATCAGTTCTGCGTCGGATTCGATAACCTAGACTCACAGGAGAACGACCATAAGGTGCACGAGGCAGCAATAGACCCTTGGAGACAAGTCGGCTGAAGGACGATGTATTGAATCTCGACGCAATTGGAGTGTTCCATCGTCATTAGGAAGCCCTGAACGTTACAATTAACTATCAGTTTCTCGTCGGATTCGAAAATCTAGACTCACAGGAGACGGACCATATGGTGCCCGAGGCAGCAATATCCCCTTGGAGACAAGTCGGCTGGAGGACGATGTATTGAATCTCGACGTAATTTGAGTGTTCCATCGACATTAACTATCAGTTTTGCGTCGGATTCGAAAAACTAGACTCACAGGAGAACGACCAAAAGGTCACCGAGGCAGCAATAGACCCTTGGAGACAAGTCGGCTGAAAGACGATGTATTGAATCTCGACGCAATTTGAGTGTTCCATCGTCATTAGGAGGCCCTAAACGTTACAATTAACTATCAGTTTCGCGTCGGATTCGAAAATCTAGACTCACAGGAGACGGGCCATATGGGCCCGCGGCAGCAATTTCCCCTTGGAGACAAGTCGGCTGGAGGACGATGTATTGAATCGCGACACAATTTGAATGTTGCATCGTCATTAGGAGGCCCTGAACATTACAATTAATTATCAGTTTTGCGTCGAATTCGATAATCTAGATTCACAGGAGAACGACCAAAAGGCGCCCGAGGCAATAATAGACCCTTGGAAACAAGTCGGCTGGAGGACGATGAATTGAATCGCGACCCAATTTGAGTGTTCCATCGTCATTAGGAGGCCCTAAACATTACAATTAACCATGAGTTTTGCGTCGGATTCGAAAATCTATTCTCACAGGAGACGGACCATAAGGTTCCCGAGCAGCAGTATCCCCTTGGATAAAAGTCGGCTGGTGGACGATGTATTGAATCTCGACGCAATTTGACTGTTCCATCGTCATTAGGAGGCCCTGAACGTTACAATTAACTATCAGTTTCGCGTCGGATTCGAAAGTCTAGACTCGTGGGAGACGGACTATATGGTGCCCGAGGCAGCAATATCCCCTTAGAGACAAGTCGTCAGGAGGACGATGTATTGGATCTCGTCGCAATTTGAGTGTTCCATCGTCATTAGGAGGCCCTGAAGGTTACAACTAACTATCAGTTTCGCGTCGGATTCGAAAATCTAGACTCACAGGAGACGGACCATATGGTGCCCGCGGCAGCAATATCCCATTGGAGACAAGTAGGCTGGAGGAAGATGTATTGAATCTCGACGCAATTTGAGTGTTCCAACGTCATTAGGAGGCCCTGAACGTTAGAATTAACTATCAGTTATGCGTCGCAGTTATGCGACGCAATTTGAGTGTTCCATCGTCATTAGGAGGCCCTAAACATTTCAATTAACCATCAGTTTCGCGTCGGATTCGAAAATCTAGACTCACAGGAGCACGACCATAAGGTGCAGAGGCAGCAATAGACCATTTAAGACAAGTCGGCTGGAGGACGATGTATCGAATCGCGACGCAATTTGAGTGTTCCATCGTCATTAGGAGGCCCTAAACATTTCAATTAACCATCAGTTTTGCGTCGGATTCGAAAATCTATTCTCACAAGCGACGGACCATAAGGTCGGCTGGTGGACGATGTATTGAATCACGACGCAATTTGAGTGTTCCACCGTCATTAGGAGGCCCTGAACGTTACAATTAATTATCAGTTTTGCGTCGGATTCGATAATCTAGATTCACAGGAGAACGACCAAAAGGCGCCCGAAGCAATAATAGACCCTTGGAAACAAGTCGGCTGGAGGACGATGAATTGAATCGCGACCCAAGTTGAGTGTTCCATCGTCATTAGGAGGCCCTAAACGTCACAATTAACTATCAATTTCGCGTCGGATTCGAAAATCTAGACTCACAGGAGACGGACAATATGTTACCGGAGGCAGCAATATCCCCTTGGAGACAAGTCGGCTGGAGGACAATGTATTGAATCGTGACGCAATTTGAGTATTCCATCGTCATTAGGAGGTCCTGAACGTTACAATTAACCATCAGTTTCGCGTCGGATTCGAATATCTAGACTCACAGGAGCACGACCATAAGGTGCAGAGGCAGCAATAGACCATTTAAGACAAGTCGGCTGGAGGACGATGTATTGAATCTCGACGCAATTTCAGTGTTCCACCGTCATTAGGAGCCGTGAACGTTACAATTAACTATCAGTTTTGCGTCGGATTCGATAATCTAGACCTACAGGAGAACGACCAAATGGCGCCCGAGGCAACAATAGAACCTTGGAAACAAGTCGCCTGGAAGGCGATGTATTGAATCGCGACGCAATTTGAGTGTTCCTTCGTCATTATGAGGCCCTGAACGTTACAATTAACTATCAGTTCCACGTCGGATTCGAAAATCTACACTCACAGGAGACGGACCATATGGTGCCCGAGGCAGCAATATCCCCTTGGAGACAAGTCGGCTGGAGGACAATGTATCGACGTAATTTTAGTGTTGCATCGACATTAACTATCTGTTTTGCGTCGGATTCGAAAATGTAGACTCACAGGAGAACGACCATAAGGTCACCGAGGCAGCAATAGACCCTTGGAGACAAGTCGGCTGAAGGACGATGTATTGAATCTCGACGCAATTTGAGTGTTCCATCGTCATTAGGAGGCCCTAAACGTTACAATTAACTATCAGTTTCGCGTCGGATTCGAAAATCTAGACTCACAGGAGACGGACTATATGGTGCCCGAGGCAGCAATATCCCCTTAGAGACAAGTCGTCTGGAGGACGATGTATTGAATCTCGACGCAATTTGAGTGTTCCATTGTCATTAGGAGGCCCTGAACGTTATAATTAACTATCATGTTTGCGTCGGATTCGACAATCTAGACTCACAGGAGAACGACAATAAGGTGCCCAAGGCAGCAATAGACCCTTGGAGACAAGTCGGCTGGAGGGCGATGTATTGATTCTCGACGCAATTTGTGTGTTCCATCGTCATTAGGAGGCCCTGAACGTTACAATTAACTATCAGTTATGCTTCGGATTCGTAAATCTAGACTCACAGGAGAACGACCACAAGGTGCCCGAGGCAGCAATAGACCCTTGGAGACAAGTCGGCTGGAGGCCGATGTACTGATTCTTAACGCAATTTGAGTGTTCCATCGACATTAGGAGGCCCTGAAAGTTACATTTAACTATCTGTTATACGTCGGATTCGAAAATCTAGACTCGCTGGAGAACAACCACAAGGTGCCCGAAGCAGCAATAGACCCTTGGAGACAAGTCGGCTGGAGGCCGATGTATTGAATCTCGACGCAATTTGAGTGTTGCATCGTCATTAGGAGGCAATAAACAATACAATTAACCATCAGTTTAGCGTCGGATTCGAAAATCTTATCTCACAGGGGACGGACCATTAGGTTCCCGAGGCAGCAATATCCCCTTAGAGACAAGTCGGCTGGAGGACGATATATTGAAGCTCGACGTAATTTGAGTGTTCCATCGTCATTAGGAGGACCTGAACGTTACAATTAACTCTCAGTTTTGCGTCGGATTCGAAAATCTAGACTCACAGGAGACCGACCATAAGGTGCCCGAGGCAGCAATATCCCCTTGGGGACAAGTCGGCTGGAGGACGATATATTGAATCTCGACATAATTTGAGTGTTCCATCGTCATTTGGAGGCCCTGAACGTTACAATTAACTAACAGTTTTGCGTCGGATTCGATAATCTAGACTCACAGGAGAACGACCATAAGGTGCCCTGGCATCAATATCCCCTTCGAGACAAGTAGGCTGGAGGACGATATATTGAATCTCGACGTAATGTGAGTGGTCCATCGTCATTAGGAGACCCTGAACGTTACAAATAACTATCAGTTATGAGTCGTATTCGAAGATGTAGACTCAGAGGAGAACGTTCATTAGGTGCCCGAGGCAGCAATAGACCCTTGGAGACAAGTCGCCTGGCGGACGATTCGAAAATCTCGACTCACAATAGACGCACCGTATGGTATCCAAGGCAGCAATATCCCCTTGAAGACAAGTCGGCTGGAGGACGATATATTGAATCTCGACGTAATTTGAGAGTTCCACAGTCATTAGGAGGCCCTGAACGTTACAATTAACTAACAGTTTTGCGTCGGATTCGATAATCTAGACTCACAGGAGCACGACCATAAGGTGCCCGAGGCAGCAATAGGCCCTTGGAGACAAGTCTGCTGGAGGACGATGTATTGAATCTCGACGCAATTTGAGTGTTTCATCGTCATTAGGAGGCCCTGAACGTTTTAATTAACTATCAGTTTCACGTAAATTCGAAAATCTAGACTCACAGGAGACGGACCATATGGTGCCCGAGGCAGCAATATCCCATTGGAGACAAGTCGGCTGGAGGACGATGTATTGAATCTCGTCGCAATTTGAGTGTTCCTTCGTAAATAGGAGGCTCTGAACGTTACAATTAACTATCAGTTATGCGTCGGATTCGAATATCTAGACTCACTGGAGGACGACCAAAAGGCGCCCGAGGCAACAAAAGACCCTTGGAGACAAGTCGGCTGGAGGACGATGTATTGAATCGCGACACAATTGAATGTTCCATCGTCAATAGGAGGCACTGAACGTTACAATTAAGTATCAGTTATGCGTCGGATTCGATAATCTAGACTCACAGGAGAACGACCATAAGGGGCCCGAGGCAGCAATAGACCCTTGGATACAAGTCGGCTGGAGGACGATGTATTGAATCTCGACGCAATTTGTGTGTTCCCTCGTCGTTAGGAGGCCCTGAACGTTACAACTAACTTTCAGTTTCGCGTCGGATTCGAAAATCTCGACTCACAAGAGACGCACCGTATGGTATCCAAGGCAGCAATATCCCCTTGAAGACAAGTCGGCTGGAGGACGATATATTGAATCTCGACGTAATTTGAGAGTTCCACAGTCATTAGGAGGCCCTGAACGTTACAATTAACTAACAGTTTTGCATCGGATTCAATAATCTAGAGTCACAGGAGAACGACCATAAGGTGCCCTGGCAGCAATATCCCCTTGGAGACAAGTCGGCTGCAGGACGATATATTGAATCTCGACGTAATATGAGTGTTCCACCGTAATTAGGAGGCCCTGAACGTTACAATTAACTATGAGTTATGCGTCGGATTCGAAAATCTAGACTCAGACGAGAACGATCATAAGGTGCCCGAGGCAGCAATAGACCCTTGGAGACAAGACGCCTGGAATACGATTTATTGAATCTCGACGTAATTTGATTGTTCCATCGACAATAGGAGTTCCTGAACGTTACAATTATCTATCAGTTTCGCGTCGGACTCGAAAGTCTAGACTCACAGGAGCACGATCATATGATGCCAGAGGCAGCAGTAGACCCTTGGAGACAAGTCGGCTGGAGGACGATGTATTGCATCTCGACGAAATTTGAGTGTTCCATTGTCATTAGGGGGCCCTGAACGTTATAATTAACTCTAAGTTTTGCGTCAGATTCGAAAATCTAGACTCACAGGAGAACGACCATTAGGTTCCAGAGGCAGCAATATCCCCTTGGATACAAGTCGGCTGGAGGACGATATATTGAATCTCGACCTAATTTGGGTGTTTCATCGGCATTAGGAGGCCCTGAACGTTACAATTAACTATAAGATATGCAACGGATTCGTAAATCTAGACTCACAGGACAACCACCACAAGGTGTCCGAGGCAGCAATAGACCCTTGGAGACAAGTCGGCTGGAGGCCGATGTATTTAATCTCGACGCAATTTGAGTGTTCCATCGACATTAGGAGGCCCTGAAAGTTACAATAAACTATCAGTATCGCGTCGGATTCGAAATTCTAGACTCACTGGAGACGGATCATATGGTGCCCGACGCAGCAATATCCCCTTGGAGAGAAGTCAGGCGGAGGACGATGTATTGAATCTCGACGCAAATAGAGTGTTCCATCGTCATTAGGAGGCCCTGAACGTTACAATTAACTATCAGTTTTGCGTCGGATTCGAAAATCTAGACTCACAGGAGAACGACCATTAGGTGCCACAGGCAGTAATAGACCCTTGGAGACAAATGGGCTGGAGGATGATGTATTGAATCGCGACGCAATTTGAGTGTTCCATCGTCATTAGGTGGCCCTAAACATTACAATTAACCATCAGTTTTGCGTCGGATTCGAAAATCTATTCTCACAGGAGACGGATCATAAGGTTCCCGAGGCAGCAATATCCCCTTGGAGACAAGTCGGCTGGAGGACGATGTATTGAATCTCGACGGAATTTGAGTGTTCCATCGACATTAGGAGGCCCTGAACGTTACAATTAACTATCAGTTTAGCGTCGGATTCCATAATCTAGACTCACAGGAGAACGACCAAAAGGCGCAAGAGGCAACAATAGACCTTTAGGAGACATGTCGGCTGGAGGACGATGTATTGAATCGCGACGCAATTTGAGCCTTCCATCGTCATTAGGAGGCCCTCAACGTTACAATTAACTATCAGTTTCACGTCGGATTCGAAACCTGGACTTACAGGAGACGGACCATGTGGTGCCCGAGGCAGCAATATCCCCTTGGAGACAAGTCGGCTGGAGGACGATGTATTTAATCTCGACGCAATTTGAGTGATCCATCGTCATTAGGAGCCCCTGAACGTTACAATTAAATATCAGTTTTGCGTCGGATTCCATAATCTAGACTCACAGGAGTACGACCAAAAGGCGCACGATGCAAGAATAGACCCTTGGAGACAAGTCGGCTGGAGGACGATGTATTGAATCGCGACGCAATTTGAGTGATCCATCGTCATTAGGAGGCCCTGAACGTTACAATTAACTATCAGTTTCGCGTCGGATTCGAAAATCTAGACTCACAGGAGCACGACCATAAGGTGCCAGAGGCAGCAATATCCCCTTGGATACAAATCGGCTGGAGGACGATATATTGAATCTCGACCTAATTTGAGTGTTTCATCGTCATTAGGAGGCCCTGAACGTTACAATTAACTATAAGATATGCAACGGATTCGTAAATCTAGACTCACAGGACAACGACCACAAGGTGCCCGATGCAGCAATAGACCCTTGGAGACAAGTCGGCTGGAGGCCGATGTATTTAATCTCGACGCAATTTGAGTGTTCCATCGACATTAGGAGGCCCTCAAAGTTACAATAAACTATCAGTATCGCGTCGGATTCGAAATTCTAGACTCACAGGAGACGCATCATATGTTGCCCGACGCAGCAATATCCCCTTGGAGACAAGTCAGGCGGAGGACGATGTATTGAATCTCGACGCAAATAGAGTGTTCCATCGTCATTAGGAGGCCCTGAACGTTACAATTAACTATCAGTTTTGCGTCGGATTCGAAAATCTAGACTCACAGGAGAACGACCATTAGGTGCCACAGGCAGTAATAGACCCTTGGAGACAAATCGGCTGGAGGACGATGTATTGAATCGCGACGCAATTTGAGTGTTCCATCGTCATTAGGTGGCCCTAAACATTACAATTAACCATCAGTTTTGCGTCGGATTCGAAAATCTATTCTCACAGGAGACGGATCATAAGATTCCCGAGGCAGCAATATCCCCTTGGAGACAAGTCGGCTGGAGGACGATGTATTGAATCTCGACGGAATTTGAGTGTTCCATCGACATTAGGTGGCCCTGAACGTTACAATTAACTATCAGTTTAGCGTCGGATTCCATAATCTAGACTCACAGGAGAACGACCAAAAGGCGCAAGAGGCAACAATAGACCTTTTGGAGACAAGTCGGCTGGACTACGATGTATTGAATCGCGACGCAATTTGATCCTTCCATCGTCATTAGGATCCCATCAACGTTACAATTAACTATCAGTTTCACGTCGGATTCGAAACCTGGACTCACAGGAGACGGACCATATGGTGCCCGAGGCAGCAATATCCCCTTGGAGACAAGTCGGCTGGAGGACGATGTATTGAATCTAGACGCAATTTGAGTGATCCATCGACATTAGGAGGCAACGAACGTTACAATTAACTATCAGTTATGCGTCGGATTCGAAAATCTAGACTCACAGGAGAGCGACCATTAGGTGCCCGAGGCAGCAATATCCCCTTGGTGACAAGTCGGCTGGAGGACGATTTATTGAATCTCGACGCAATTTGAGTGTTCCATCGTCATGAGGAGGCCCTGAACGTTACAATTAACTATCAGTTATGCGTCGGATTCGAATATCTAGACTCACTGGAGGACGACCAAGAGGCGCCCGAGGCAACAATAGATCCTTGGAGTCAAGTCGGCTGGAGGACGATGTATTGAATAGTGACGCAATTTGAATGTTCCTTCGTCATTAGGAGGCCCTGAACGCTACAATGAAGTATCAGTTTTGCGTCGGATTTGATAATCTAGACTCACAGGAGAACGACCATAAATTGCCCGAGGCAGCTATAGACACTTGGAGACAAGTCGGCTGGAGGACGAAGTATTGAATCTCGACGCAATTTGTGTGCTCAATCGTCATTAGGAGGCCATGAACGTTACAACTAACCTTCAGTTTCGCGTCGGATTCGAAAATTTAAACTCACAGGAGACGGACCATATGGTCCCCGAGGCTGCAAAATCCCCGTGGAGACAAGTCGGCTGGAGGACGATGTATTGAATCTCGGCGCAATTTGAGTATTCCAACGTCATTGGGAGGCCCTGAACGTTACAATTAACTATCAGTTATGCGTCGGATTCTAATAACTAGACTCACTGGAGGACGACCAAAAGGCGCCCGAGGCCACAATAGACCCTTGGAGACAAGTCGCCTGGAGGACGATGTATTGATTCGCGACGCAGTTTGAATGTTCCATCGTTACAATTAAGTATCAGTTTTGCGTCGGAATCGATAACCTAGAATCACAGGAGAACGACGATAAGGTGCCCGAGGCAGCAATAGATCCTTGGAGACAAGTCGGCTGGAGGACGATGTATTGAATCTCGACGCAATTTGTGTGCTCCATCGTCATTAGGAGGCCCTGAACGTTAGAAATAGTTTGGCGTCGGATTCGAAAATCCAGACTCACAGGAAAACGACCATAAAGTGCCCAAGGCAGCAATAGACACTTGGAGACAAGTCAGCTGAAGAACGATGTACTGAATCTCGACGCAATTTGAGTGTTCCATCGTCATTAGGATGCCCTTAACATTACAATTAACTATCAGTTTTGCGTCGGATTCGACAATCTAGGCTCACAGGAGAACGGCAATAAGGTGCCCGAGGCAGCAATAGACCCTTGGAGACAAGTCGGCTGGAGGACGATGTTTTGAATCGCGACGGAATTTAAGAGTTCCATCGTCATTAGCAGGCCCTGAACGTTACTATTACATATCATTTTGCGTCGGATTCGATAATCTAGACTCACAGGAGAACGACCATAAGGTGCCCGAGGCAGCAATAGACCCTTGGAGACAAGTCGGCTGGAGGACGATGTATTGAATCGCGACGTAATTTAAGTGTTCCATCGTCATTAGGAGGCCCTGAACGTTACAAATAACTATCAGTTTTGCGTCGGATTCGAAAATGTAGACTCAGAGGAGAACGATCATAAGGTGCCCTGGCAGCAATATCCCCTTGGAGACAAGTCGGCTGGAGGACGATATATTGAATCTCGACGTAATATGAATGTTCCATCGTCATTAGGAGGCCCTGAACGTTACAATTAACTATCAGTTTTGAGTCGGATTCGAAAATCTAGTCTCACAGGAGACGGACCACAAAGTGCCCGAGGCAGCAATATCCCCTTGGAGACAAGTCGGCTGGAGGACGATGTATTTAATCTCGACGCAATTTGAGTGATCCATCGTCATTAGGAGGCCCTGAACGTTAGAATTAAATATCAGTTTTGCGTCGGATTCCATAATCTAGACTCACAGGAGTACGACCAAAAGGCGCACGATGCAAGAATAGACCCTTGGAGACAAGTCGGCTGGAGGACGATGTATTGTATCGCGACGCAATTTGAGTGATCCATCGTCATTGGTAGGCCCTGAACGTTACAATTAACTATCAGTTTCGCGTCGGATTCGAAAACCTAGACTCACAGAAGCACGACCATAAGGTGCCAGAGGCAGCAATATCCCCTTGGATACAAATCGGCTGGAGGACGTTATATTGAATCTCGACCTAATTTGAGTGTTTCATCGTCATTAGGAGGCCCTGAACGTTACAATTAACTATAAGATATGCAACGGATTCGTAAATCTAGACTCACAGGACAACGACCACAAGGTGCCCGAGGCAGCAATAGACCCTTGGAGACAAGTCGGCTGGAGGCCGATGTATTTAATCTCGACGCAATTTGAGTGTTCCATCGACATTAGGAGGCCCTGAAAGTTACAATAAACTATCAGTATCGCGTCGGATTCGAAATTCTAGACTCACAGGAGACGGATCATATGGTGCCCGACGCAGCAATATCCCCTTGGAGACAAGTCAGTCGGAGGACGATGTATT
Organism: Schistocerca serialis cubense; assembly: GCF_023864345.2. Classification (NCBI taxonomy): domain Eukaryota; kingdom Metazoa; phylum Arthropoda; class Insecta; order Orthoptera; family Acrididae; genus Schistocerca; species Schistocerca serialis. The sequence continues at coordinate 60,414,401 of NW_026047583.1, forward strand.
GAATCTCGACGCAAATAGAGTGTTCCATTGTTATTAGGAGGCCCTGATCGTTACAATTAACTATCAGTTTTGCGTCGGATTCGAAAATCTAGACTCACAGGAGAACGACCATTAGGTCCCACAGGCAGTAATAGACCCTTGGAGACAAATCGGCTGGAGGACGATGTATTGATTCGCGACGCAATTTGAGTGTTCCATCGTCATTAGGTGGCCCTAAACATTACAATTAACCATCAGTTTTGCGTCGGATTCGAAAATCTATTCTCACAGGAGACGGATCATAAGGTTCCCGAGGCAGCAATATCCCCTTGGAGACAAGTCGGCTGGAGGACGATGTATTGAATCGCGACGCAATTTGAGCCTTCCATCGTCATTAGGAGGCCCTCAACGTTACAATTAACTATCAGTTTCACGTCGGATTCGAAACCTGGACTGACAGGAGACGGACCATATGGTGCCCGAGGCAGCAATATCCCCTTGGAGACAAGTCGGCTGGAGGACGATGTATTGAATCTAGACGCAAATTGAGTGTTCCATCGACATTAGGAGGCCATGAACGTTACAATTAACTATCAGTTATGCGTCGGATTCGAAAATCTAGACTCACAGGAGAGCGACCATTAGGTGCCCGAGGCAGCAATATCCCCTTGGTGACAAGTCGGCTGGAGGACGATGTATTGAATCTCGACGCAATTTGAGTGTTCCATCGTCATGAGGAGGCCCTGAACGTTACAATTAACTATCAGTTATGCGTCGGATTCGAATATCTAGACTAACTGGAGGACGACCAAAAGGCGCCCGAGGCAACAATAGATCCTTGGAGGCAAGTCGGCTGGAGGACGATGTATTGAATCGTGACGCAATTTGAATGTTCCTTCGTCATTAGGAGGCCCTGAACGCTACAATTAAGTATCAGTTTTGCGTCGGATTCGATAATCTAGACTCACAGGAGAACGACCATAAGTTGCCCGAGGCAGCTACAGACACCTGGAGCAAGTCGGCTGGAGGACGAAGTATTGAATCTCGACGCAATTTGTGTGCTCCATCGTCATTAGGAGGTCATGAACGTTACAACTAACCTTCAGTTTCGCGTCGGATTCGAAAATTTAGACTCACAGGAGACGGACCATATGGTCCCCGAGCTTGCAAAATCCCCGTGGAATCAAGTCGGCTGGAGGACGATGTATTGATTCGCGACGCAGTTTGAATGTTCCATCGTCATTAGAAGGAACTGAACGTTACAATTAAGTATCAGTTTTGCGTCGGATTCGATAACCTAGACTCACAGGAGAACGACTATAAGGTGCCCGAGGCAGCAATAGATCCTTGGAGACAAGTCGGCTGGAGGACGATGTATTGAATCTCGACGCAATTTGTGTGCTCCATCGTCATTAGGAGGCCCTGAACGTTAGAAATAATTTTGCGTCGGATTCGAAAATCCAGAGTCACAGGAGAACGACCATAAAGTGCCCGAGGCAGCAATAGACACTTGGAGACAAGTCAGCTGAAGGACGATGTATTGAATCTCGACGCAATTTGGGTGTTCCATCGTCATTAGGAGGAACTGAACATTACAATTAACTATCAGTTTTGCGTCGGATTCGACAATCTAGGCTCACAGGAGAACGGCAATAAGGTGCCCGAGGCAGCAATAGACCCTTGGAGACAAGTCGGCTGGAGGACGATGTTTTGAATCGCGACGGAATTTGAGTGTTAGATCGTCATTAGCAGGCCCTGAACGTTACTATTGCATATCATTTTGCGTCGGATTCGATAATCTAGACTCAAAGGAGAACGATCATAAGGTGCCCGAGGCAGCAATAGACCCTTGGGGACAAGTCTGCTGGAGGACGATGTATTGAATCGCGACGTAATTTAAGTGTTCCATCGTCATTAGGAGGAACTGAACATTACAATTAACTATCAGTTTCGCGTCGGATTCGAAAATCTAGACTCACAGGAGAACGACCATAAGGTGCCCTGGCAGCAATATCCCCTTGGAGACAAGTCGGCTGGAGGACGATATATTGAATCTCGACGTAATATGAATGTTCCATCGTCATTAGGAGGCCCTGAACGTTACAATTAACTATCAGTTTTGCGTCGGATTCGAAAATCTAGTCTCACAGGAGACGGACCACAAAGTGCCCGAGGCTGCAATATCCCCTTGGAGACAAGTCGGCTGGAGGACGATGTATTTAATCTCGACGCAATTTGAGTGATCCATCGTCATTAGGAGGCCCTGAACGTTACAATTAAATATCAGTTTTGCGTCGGATTCCATAATCTAGACTCATCGGAGTACGACCAAAAGGCGCACGATGCAAGAATAGACCCTTGGAGACAAGGCGGCTGGAGGACGATGTATTGAATCGCGACGCAATTTGAGTGATCCATCGTCATTAGGAGGCCCTGAACGTTACAATTAACTATCAGTTTCGCGTCGGATTCGAAAATCTAGACTCACAGGAGAACGACCATAAGGTGCCCTGGCAGCAATATCCCCTTGGAGACAAGTCGGCTGGAGGACGATATATTGAATCTCGACGTAATATGAATGTTCCATCGTCATTAGGAGGCCCTGAACGTTACAATTAACTATCAGTTTTGCGTCGGATTCGAAAATCTAGTCTCACAGGAGACGGACCACAAAGTGCCCGAGGCAGCAATATCCCCTTGGAGACAAGTCGGCTGGAGGACGATGTATTTAATCTCGACGCAATTTGAGTGATCCATCGTCATTAGGAGGCCCTGAACGTTACAATTAAATATCAGTTTTGCGTCGGATTCCATAATCTAGACTCATCGGAGTACGACCAAAAGGCGCACGATGCAAGAATAGACCCTTGGAGACAAGGCGGCTGGAGGACGATGTATTGAATCGCGACGCAATTTGAGTGATCCATCGTCATTAGGAGGCCCTGAACGTTACAATTAACTATCAGTTTCGCGTCGGATTCGAAAATCTAGACTCACAGGAGAACGACCATAAGGTGCCCTGGCAGCAATATCCCCTTGGAGACAAGTCGGCTGGAGGACGATATATTGAATCTCGACGTAATATGAATGTTCCATCGTCATTAGGAGGCCCTGAACGTTACAATTAACTATCAGTTTTGCGTCGGATTCGAAAATCTAGTCTCACAGGAGACGGACAACAAAGTGCCCGAGGCAGCAATATCCCCTTGGAGACAAGTCGGCTGGAGGACGATGTATTTAATCTCGACGCAATTTGAGTGATCCATCGTCATTAGGAGGCCCTGAACGTTACAATTAAATATCAGTTTTGCGTCGGATTCCATAATCTAGACTCATCGGAGTACGACCAAAAGGCGCACGATGCAAGAATAGACCCTTGGAGACAAGGCGGCTGGAGGACGATGTATTGAATCGCGACGCAATTTGAGTGATCCATCGTCATTAGGTGGCCCTGAACGTTACAATTAACTATCAGTTTCGCGTCGGATTCGAAAATCTAGACTCACAGGAGCACGATTATAAGGTGCCAGAAGCAGAAATAGACCCTTGGAGGCAATTCGGCTGGAGGACGATGTATTTAATCTCGACGCAATTTGAGTGTTCAATCGTCATTAGGGGCTGTGAGCGTTACAATTAACAATCAGTTTTGCGTCAGATTCGATAATCTAGACTCACAGGAGAACGACCAAAAGGCGCCCGAGGGAACAATAGACAATTGGAAACAACTCGGCTGGAGGACAATGTATTGAATCGCGACGTAATTTGAGTGTTCCATCCTCATTAGGAGGCCCTGAACGTTACAACTATCTATGAGTTTCGCGTCGGATTCGAAAATCTAGACTCACAGGAGACGGACCATATGGTGCCCGAGGCAGCAATATCCTCTTGGAGACAAGTCGGCGGGAGGACGAAGTATTGAATCTCGACGCAATTTGAGTGTTCCATCGTTATTAGGAGGTCCTGAACGTTACAATCAACTATCAGTTTTGCGTCGGATTCGAAAGTCTAGACTCACAGGAGAACGACCGTAAGGTTCCCCTAGGCAGCAATATCCCCTTGGAGACAAGTCGGCTGGAGGACGATGTATTAAATATCGACGCAATTTGAGTGTTCCATCGTCATTAGGAGGCCCTGAACGTTCCAATTAACTACCATTTTCGCATCGGATTCGAAAGTCTAGACTCACAGTAGACGGACCATTTGGTGCCCGAGGCAGCAATATCCCCTTGGAGACAAGTCGGCTGGAGGACGATGTATTGAATCTCGACGCAATTTGAGTGTTCCATCGTCATTAGGAGGCCCTGAACGTTACAATTAACTGTCAGTTATACGTCGGATTCGAAAATCTAGACTCACTGGAGGACTACCAAAAGTCGCCCGAGGCAGCAATAGAGCCTTGGAGACAAGTCGGCTGGAGGACTATGTATTGAATCGAGACGGAATTTCAGCATTCCATCGTCATTAGAAGGCCCTGAACGTCGGATTCGAAAATCTAGACTCACAGGAGAACGACCAGTAGGTGCCACAGGCAGCAACAGACCCTTGGAGACAAATCGGCTGGAAGACGATGTATTGAATCGCGACGCAATTTGAGTGTTCCATCGTCATTAGGAGGCCCTGAACGTTACAATTAACTATCAGTCTTGCGTCGGATTCAAAAATCTATACTCACTGGAGACGGACCATAAGGTGCCCGAGTCAGCAATATCCCCTTGGAGACAAGTCGGCTGGAGGTCGAAATATTGAATCTCGACGCAATTGGAGTGTTCCATCGTCATTAGGAAGTCCTGAACGTTACGATTAACTATCAGTCTTGCGTCGGATTCGAAACTCTCGAGTCACAGGAGAACGACAATAAGGTGCCTGAGGCAGCAATAGACCCTTGGAGACAAGTCGGCTGGAGGACTATGTATTGAATCGAGACGGAATTTCAGCGTTCCATCGTCATTAGAAGGCCCTGAACGTCGGATTCGAAAATCTAGACTCACAGGAGAACGACCATTAGGTGCCACAGGCAGCAACAGACCCTTGGAGGCAAAACGGCTGGAGGACGATGTATTGAATCGCGACGCAATTTGAGTGTTCCATCGTCATTAGGAGGCCCTGAACGTTACAATTAACTATCAGTTTTGCGTCGGATTCGAAAATGTAGACTCAGAGGAGAACGAACAATAAGGTGCCCGAGGCAGCAATAGATCCTTGGAGACAGGTTGGCTGGAGGACGATGTATTGAATGTTGACGCAATTTGATTGTTCCACCGTCATTAAGAGGCACTGAACGTTACAATTATCTTTCAGTTTTGCGTCGGATTCGAAAATCTAGACTCACAGGAGAACGAACATTAGGTGCGACAGGCAGAAATAGACCCTTGGAGGCAAATCGGCTGGAGGACGATGTATTGAATCGCGACGGAATTTGTGTGTTCCATCGTCATTAGGAGGCCTTGATCGTCACAATTAACTATCAGTTTTGCGTCGGATTCGAAAATCTAGAGTCACAGCAAAACGACCATAAGGAGCCCGTGGAAGCAACAGACACTTGGAGACAAGTCGGCAGGAGGACTATGTACTGAATCTCGACGCAATTTGAGTGTTTCATCGTCATTAGGAAGCCTTGAACATTAGAATTAACTGTCAGTTTTGCGTCGGATTCGAAAATCTAGAGTCACAGGAGAACGACAATAATGTGCCTAAAGGCAGCAATAGACCCTTGGGGACAAGTCGGCTGGAGGACTATGTATTGAATCGCGACGGAATTTCAGCGTTCCATCGTCATTAGAAGGCCCTGAACGTCGGAATCGAAAATCTAGACTCACAGGAGAACGACCTATAGGGGCCACAGTCAGCAACAGACCCTTGGAGACTAATCGGCTGGATTACGATGTATTGAATCGCGACGCAATTTGAGTGTTCCATCGTCATTAGGAGGCCCTGAGCATTACAATTAACCATCAGTTTTCCGTCGGATTCAAAGATCTATACTCACAGGAGACGGACCTTAAGGTGCCCGAGTCAGCAATACCCCTTGGAGACAAGTCGGCTGGAGGTCGAAGTGTAGAATCTCGACGCAATTTGAGTGTTCCATCGTCATTAGGAAGTCCTGAACGTTACAATTAACTATCAGTTTTGCGTCGGATTCAAAATTCTAGACTCACAGGAAACGGACCATATGGTGCCCGAGGCTGCAATATCCCATTGGAGACAAGTGGGCTGGAGGACGATGTATTGAATCTAGACGCAATTTGAGTGTTCCACCGTCATTAGGAGGCCCTGAACGTTACAATTAACTATCAGTTTTGCGTCGGATTCGAAAATGTAGACTCACAGGAAGCAATAGACCCTTGGAGACAAATCGGCTGGAGGATGATGTATTGAATTGCGACGCAATTTGAGTGTTCCATCGTCATTAGGAGGCCCTGAACATTACAATTAACCATCAGTTTTGTTTCGGATTCGAAAATCTTTACTCACAGGAGTCGGACCATAAGGTGTCCGAGGCTGCAATATCCCCTTGGAAACAAGTCGGCTGGAGGACGATGTATTGAATCTCGTTGCAATTTGAGTATTCCATAATCATTAGGAGCCCCTGAAAGTTACAATTAACTATCAGGTTTCCGTCGAATTGGATAATCTAGACTCACAGGAGAACGACCAAAAGGTACCCGAGGCAACAATAGACCGTTGGAGTCAAAACGGCTGGAGGACGATGAATTGTATCGCGACGCAATTTGAGTGTTCCATCGTCATTAGGAGGCCCTGAGCGTTACAATTAACTATGAGTGTTGCGTCGGATTCGAAAATGTAGACTCAGAGGAGAACGAACATAAGGTGCCCGAGGCAGCAGTAGATCCTTGGAGACAGGTTGGCTGGAGGACGATGTATTGAATCTCGGCGCAATTTGAGTGTTCCATCATCATTAGGAAGTCCTGAACGTTAAAATTAACTATCAGTTTTGCGTCGGATTCGACATTCTAGACTCACAGGAGACGGACCATATGGTGCCCGTGGCTGCAATATCCCGTTGGAGACAACTCGGCTGGAGGACGATGTATTGAATCTAGACGCAATTTGAGTACTCCATCGTCATTAGGAGGCCCTGAACGTCACAATTAACTATCAGTTTTGCGACAATTCGAAAATCTATACTCACAGGCAGCAATAGACCTTTGGATACAAATCGGCTGGAGGACGATGTATTGAATTGCGACGCAATTTCAGTGTTCCAGCGTCATTAGGAGGCCCTGAACGTTACAATTAACTATCAGTTTTGCGTCGAATTCGAAAATGTAGACTCAGAGGAGAACGAACAATAAGGTGCCCGATGCAGCAATAGATCCTTAGAGACAGGTTGGCTGGAGGACGATGTATGGAATGTTGACGCAATTTGATTGTTCCACCGTCATTAAGAGGCCCTGAACGTTACAATTATCTTTCAGTTTTGCGTCGGATTCGAAAATCTAGACTCACAGGAGAACGAACAGTAGGTGCGACAGGCAGAAATAGACCCTTGGAGGCAAATCGGCTGGAGGACGATGTATTGAATCGCGACGCAATTTGTGTGTTCCATCGTCATTAGGAGGCCTTGATCGTCACAATTAACTGTCAGTTTTGCGTCGGATTCGAAAATCTAGAGTCACAGGAGAACGACTATAAGGTGCCTGAGGCAGCAATAGACCCTTGGGGATAAGTCGGCTGGAGGACGATGTATTGAATCTCGTTGCAATTTGAGTGTTCCATAATCATTAGGAGCCCCTGAAAGTTACAATTAACTATCAGGTTTCCGTCGGATTGGATAATCTAGACTCACAGGAGAACGACCAAAAGGTACCCGAGGCAACAATAGACCGTTGGAGTCAAAACGGCTGGAGGACGATGAATTGAATCGCGACGCAATTTGAGTGTTCCATCGTCATTAGGAGGCCCTGAGCGTTACAATTAACTATGAGTGTTGCGTTGGATTCGAAAATGTAGACTCAGAGGAGAACGAACATAAGGTGCCCGAGGCAGCAGTAGATCCTTGGAGACAGGTTGGCTGGAGGACGATGTATTGAATCTCGGCGCAATTTGAGTGTTCCATCATCATTAGGAAGTCCTGAACGTTAAAATTAACTATCAGTTTTGCGTCGGATTCGACATTCTAGACTCACAGGAGACGGACCATATGGCGCCCGAGGCTGCAATATCGAATTGGAGACAACTCGGCTGGAGGACGATGTATTGAATCTAGACGCAATTTGAGTACTCCATCGTCATTAGGAGGCCCTGAACGTCACAATTAACTATCAGTTTTGCGTCGGAGTCGAAAATCTATACTCACAGGCAGCGATAGACCCTTGGATACAAATCGGCTGGAGGACAATGTATTGAATTGCGACGCAATTTGAGTGTTCCATCGTCATTAGGAGGCCCTGAACATTACAATTAACCATCAGTTTTGCGTCAGATCGAAAATCTTTACTCACAGGAGACGGACCAAAAGGTGCCCGTGGCTGCAATATCCCCATGGAGACAAGTCGACTGGAGGACGATATATTGAATCTCGACGTAATTTGTGTAATCCATCGCCATTAGGAGGCCTTTAACGTCACAATTAACTGTCAGTTTTGCGTCGGATTCGAAAATCTAGAGTCACAGGAGAACGACCATAAGCTGCCCGAGGCAGCAATATCCCCTTGGAGGCAAGTCGGCTGGAGGACGATATATTGAATCTCGACGTAATTTGAGTGTTCCATCGTCAGTAGATGGCCCTGAACGTTACAATTAACTATCAGTTATGCGTCGGATTCGTAAGTCCAGACTCACAGGAGAACGACCAGAAGGTGCCCGAGGCTGCAATAGACCCTTGGAGACAAGTCGGCTGGAGGACGATGTATTGAATCTCGAAGCAATTTGAGTGCTCCATCGTCATTAGGAGGCCCTGAACAATAAAATTAACTATCAGTTTTGCGTCGTATTCGTAAATCATGAGTCACAGGAGAACGACCAAAGGGCGCCCTTGGCAATAATAGACCATTGGAGACAAGTCGGCTGGAGGACGATGGATTGAACCTCGACGCAATTTGAGTGTTCCATCGTCATTAGGAGGCCCTGAACGTTACAATTTACTATCCGTTTTGCGTCGGATTCGAAAATCTAGACTCACAGGAGAACGACCATTAGGTGCACGAGGCAGCAATAGACCCTTGGAGACAAGTCGGCAGAAGGACGATGTATTGAATCTCGACGCAATTGGAGTGTTCCATCGTCATTAAGAGGCTGTGAACGTTACAATTTACTATCAGTTTTGCGTCGGATTCGATAATCTAGATTCACAGGAGAACGACTAAAAGGCGCCTGAGGGAACAATAGACCCTTGGAAACCACTCGGCTGGAGGACGATGAATTGAATCGCGACACAATTAGAGTGTTCCATCGTCATTACGAGGCCCTGAACGTTACAATTAACTATCAATTTCGCGTCGGATTCGAAAATCTAAACTCACAGGAGACGGACAATAATTTGCCCGTGGCAGCAGTATCCCCTTGGAGACAAGTCGGCTGGAGGACGATGTATTGAATCTCGACGCAAATTGACTGTTCCATCGTCATTAGGAGGCCCTGAACGTTACAATTAACTATCAGTTATGCGTCGGATTCGAAAATCTAAACTCACAGGAGGACGACCAAAAGGCGCCCGAAGCAACAATAGACCAATGGAGATAACTCGGGTGGAGGCCGATGTATTGAATCTCGACGCAATTTGAGTGTTCCGTCGTCATTAGGAGGCCATGAACGTTACAATTAACTATTAGTTTAGCGTCGAAATCGAAAATCTAGACTCACAGGAGGCAGCAATAGACCCTTGGAGACAAGTCGGCTGAATGACGATGTATTGAATCTCGACGCAATTTGTGTGTTCCATCGTCATTAGGAGGCCCTGAACGTTACAATTAACTATCAGTTTCGCGTCGGATACAAAAATCTGGACTCACAGGAGACGGACCATATGGTGCCCGAGGCAACAATAGACCCTTGAGACAAGTCGGCTGGAGGACTATGTATTAATTCGCGACGGACTTTCAGCATTCCATCGTCATTAGAAGGCCCTGAACGTTATAATTAACTAACATTTTGCGTCGGATTCGAAAATCTAGAGTCACAGGAGAATGACCATAAGGTGCCCGAGGCAGCAATATCCCCTCGGAGACAAGTCGGCTGGAGGACGATATATTGAATCACGACGTAATTTGAGTGTTCCATCGTCAGTAGGAGGCCCTGAACGTTACAATGAAATATCAGTTATGCGTCGGATTCGTAAGTCCAGACTCACAGGAGAACGACCACAAGGTGCCCGAGGCTGCAATAGACCCTTGGAGACAAGTCGGCTGGAGGCAGATGCATTGAATCTCGACGCAATTTGAGTGTTCCATTGTCATTAGGAGGCCCTGAACGTTACAATTAACTATCAGTTTCGCGTCGGATTCGAAAAACTAGACTCACAGGAGACGGACCATATGGTGCCCTAGGCAGCAATATCCCCTTGGGGACAAGTCGGCTGGAGGACGATGTATTGAACCTCGACGCAATTTGAGTGTTTCATCGTCATTAGGATGCCATGAACGTTACAATTAACCATCTGTTTTGCGTCGGATTCGAAAATCTAGACTCACAGGTGGACGTCCAAAAGGTGCCCGAGGCAACAATGGACCCTTAGAGACAAGTCGGCTGGAGGACGATGTATTGAATCTCGACGCAATTTGAGTGTTCCATCGTCATTAGGAGGCCCTGAGCGTTACAATTAAGTATCAGTTTTGCGTCGGATTCGATAATCTACACTCACAGGAGAACGACCATAAGGTGCCCGCGGCAGCAATAGACCTTTGGAGACAAGTCGGCTGGAGGACGATTTATTGAATCTCGACGCAATTTGAGGGTTCCATCGTCATTAGGAGGCCGTGAACGTTACAATTAACTATCAGTTTTGCGTCGGATTCGATAATCTAGATCCACCGGAGAATGACCAAAGGGCGCCGGACGCAACAATAGACCATTGGAGACAAGTCGGCTGGACGACGATGAATTGAATCGCGACGCAATTTGAGTGTTCCATCGCCATTAAGAGGCCCTGAACGTTACAATTAACTATCAGTATCGCGTCGGATTCGAAAATCTAGACTCACAGGAGACGGACCGTAAGGTGCCCGAGGCAGCAATATCCCCTTGGAGACAAGTCGGCTGGAGGACGATGTACTGAATCTTGACGCAATTTGAGTGTTCCATCGTCATTAGGAGGCCCTGAACGTTACAATTAACTATCACTTATGCGGCAGATTCGAAAATATAGACTCGCAGGAGGACGTCCAAAAGGCGCCCGAAGCAACAATAGACCCTTAGAGACAAGTCGGCTGGAGGACGATGTATTGAATCTCGACGCAATTTGGGTGTTTCATCGACATTAACTATCAGGTTTGCGTCGGATTCGAAAAAATAAACTCGCAGGAGAACGACCATAAGGTGACCGAGGCAGCAATAGACCCTTGGAGACAAGTCGGCTGAATGACGATGTATTGAATCTCAACGCAATTTGAGCGTTTCATCGTCGTTAGGAGGCCCTAAACGTTACAATTAACTATCAGTTTCGCGGCGGATTCGAAGATCTAGACTCACAGGAGACGGACCATATGGTGCCCGAGGCAGCAATATCCCCTTGGAGACAAGTCGGCTGGAGGACGATGTATTGAATCGTGACGCAATTTAAATGTTCCATCGTCATTAGGAGGCCCTGAACGTTACGATTAATTATCAGTTCTGCGTCGGATTCGATAATCTAGACTCACAGGAGAACGACCATAAGGTGCACGAAGCAGCAATAGACCCTTGGAGACAAGTCGGCTGATGGACGATGTATTGAATCTCGACGCAATTGGAGTGTTCCATCGTCATTAGGAAGCCCTGAACGTTACAATTAACAATCAATCTCGCGTCGGATTCGAAAATCAATACTCACAGGAGACGGACAATATGTTGCCCGAGGCAGCAATATCCCCTTGGAGACAAGTCGGCTGGAGGACGATGTATTGAATCCCGACGCAATATGAATGATCCATCGTCATTAGGAGGCCCTGAACGTTACAATTAACTATCATTTTTTCGTCGGATTCGAAAATCTAGACTCACAGGAGAACGACCATTAGGTGCCACAGGCAGAAATAAACCCTTGGAGACAAATCGGCTGGAGGAAGATGTATTGAATCGCGACGCAATTTGAGTGTTCAATCGTCATTAGGAGGCCCTAAACATTACAATTAACCATCAGTTTTGCGTCGGATTCGAAAGTCTATTCTCACAGGAGACGGACCACAAGGTTCCCGAGGCATCAGTATCCCCTTGGATACAAGTCGGCTGGTGGACGATGTATTGAATCTCGACGAAATTTGAGTGTTCCATCGTCATTAGGAGGCCCTGAACGTTACAATTAACTATCACTTATGCGACGGATTCGAAAATATAGACTCGCAGGAGGACGTCCAAAAGGCGCCCGAAGCAACAATAGACCCTTAGAGACAAGTAGGCTGGAGGACGATGTATTGGATCTCGTCGCAATTTGATATTCCATCGTCATTAGGAAGCCCTGAACGGTACAACTAACTATCAGTTTCGCGGCGGATTCGAAGATCTAGACTCACAGGAGACGGACCATATGGCGCCCGAGGCAGCAATATCCCCTTGGAGACAAGTCGGCTGGAGGACGATGTATTGAATCACGACGCAATTTGAATGTTCCATCGTCATTAGGAGGCCCTGAACATTACAATTAATTATCAGTTCTGCGTCGGATTCGATAATCTAGACTCACAGGAGAACGACCATTAGGTGCACGAGGCAGCAATAGACCCTTGGAGACAAGTCGGCAGAAGGACGATGTATTGAATCTCGACGCAATTGGAGTGTTCCATCGTCATTAAGAGGCTGTGAACGTTACAATTAACTATCAGTTTTGCGTCGGATTCGATAATCTAGATTCACAGGAGAACGACTAAAAGGCGCCCGAGGGAACAATAGACCCTTGGAAACCACTCGGCTGGAGGACGATGAATTGAATCGCGACACAATTAGAGTGTTCCATCGTCATTACGAGGCCCTGAACGATACAATTAACTATCAATTTCGCGTCGGATTCGAAAATCTAAACTCACAGGAGACGGACAATATTTTGCCCGAGGCAGCAATATCCCCTTGGAGACAAGTCGGCTGGAGGACGATGTATTGAATCTCGACGCAAATTGACTGTTCCATCGTCATTAGGAGGCCCTGAACGTTACAATTAACTATCAGTTATGCGTCGGATTCGAAAATCTAGACTCACAGGAGGACGACGAAAAGGCGCCCGAAGCAACAATAGACCAATGGAGATAACTCGGCTGGAGGCCGATGTATTGAATCTCGACGCAATTTGAGTGTTCCGTCGTCATTACGAGGCCATGAACGTTACAATTAACTATTAGTTTAGCGTCGAAATCGAAAATCTAGACTCACAGGAGGCAGCAATAGACCCTTGGAGACAAGTCGGCTGAATGACGATGTATTGAATCTCGACGCAATTTGTGTGTTCCATCGTCATTAGGAGGCCCTGAACGTTACAATTAACTATCAGTTTCGCGTCGGATGCAAAAATCTGGACTCACAGGAGACGGACCATATGGTGCCCGAGGCAACAATAGACCCTTGAGACAAGTCGGCTGGAGGACTATGTATTAATTCGCGACGGACTTTCAGCATTCCATCGTCATTAGAAGGCCCTGAACGTTATAATTAACTAACATTTTGCGTCGGATTCGAAAATCTAGAGTCACAGGAGAATGACCATAAGGTGCCCGAGGCAGCAATATCCCCTTGGAGACAAGTCGGCTGGAGGACGATATATTGAATCACGACGTAATTTGAGTGTTCCATCGTCAGTAGGAGGCCCTGAACGTTACAATGAAATATCAGTTATGCGTCGGATTCGTAAGTCCAGACTCACAGGAGAACGACCACAAGGTGCCCGAGGCTGCAATAGACCCTTGGAGACAAGTCGGCTGGAGGCAGATGCATTGAATCTCGACGCAATTTGAGTGTTCCATTGTCATTAGGAGGCCCTGAACGTTACAATTAACTATCAGTTTCGCGTCGGATTCGAAACACTAGACTCACAGGAGACGGACCATATGGTGCCCGAGGCAGCAATATCCCCTTGGGGACAAGTCGGCTGGAGGACGATGTATTGAACCTCGACGCAATTTGAGTGTTTCATCGTCATTAGGATGCCATGAACGTTACAATTAACCATCTGTTTTGCGTCGGATTCGAAAATCTAGACTCACAGGTGGACGTCCAAAAGGTGCCCGAGGCAACAATGGACCCTTAGAGACAAGTCGGCTGGAGGACGATGTATTGAATCTCGACGCAATTTGAGTGTTCCATCGTCATTAGGAGGCCCTGAGCGTTACAATTAACTATCAGTTTTGCGTCGTATTCGTAAATCTAGAGTCACAGGAGAACGAGCGTAAGGTGCCACAGGCAGCAATAGACCCTTGGAGACAAGTCGGCTGGAGGACGATGTATTGAATCTCGACGCAATTTGATTGTTCCATCGTCATTAGGACTCCCTGAACGTTAAAATTAAGTATCAGTCTTGCGTCGGATTCGATAATCTACACTCACAGGAGAACGACCATAAGGTGCCCGCGGCAGCAATAGACCTTTGGAGACAAGTCGGCTGGAGGACGATTTATTGAATCTCGACGCAATTTGAGGGTTCCATCGTCATTAGGAGGCCCTGAGCGTTACAATTAACTATCAGTTTTGCGTCGTATTCGTAAATCTAGAGTCACAGGAGAACGAGCGTAAGGTGCCACAGGCAGCAATAGACCCTTGGAGACAAGTCGGCTGAATGACGATGTATTGAATCTCGACGCAATTTGTGTGTTCCATCGTCATTAGGAGGCCCTGAACGTTACAATTAACTATCAGTTTCGCGTCGGATGCAAAAATCTGGACTCACAGGAGACGGACCATATGGTGCCCGAGGCAACAATAGACGCTTGAGACAAGTCGGCTGGAGGACTATGTATTAATTCGCGACGGACTTTCAGCATTCCATCGTCATTAGAAGGCCCTGAACGTTATAATTAACTAACATTTTGCGTCGGATTCGAAAATCTAGAGTCACAGGAGAATGACCATAAGGTGCCCGAGGCAGCAATATCCCCTTGGAGACAAGTCGGCTGGAGGACGATATATTGAATCACGACGTAATTTGAGTGTTCCATCGTCAGTAGGAGGCCCTGAACGTTACAATGAAATATCAGTTATGCGTCGGATTCGTAAGTCCAGACTCACAGGAGAACGACCACAAGGTGCCCGAGGCTGCAATAGACCCTTGGAGACAAGTCGGCTGGAGGCAGATGCATTGAATCTCGACGCAATTTGAGTGTTCCATTGTCATTAGGAGGCCCTGAACGTTACAATTAACTATCAGTTTCGCGTCGGATTCGAAACACTAGACTCACAGGAGACGGACCATATGGTGCCCGAGGCAGCAATATCCCCTTGGGGACAAGTCGGCTGGAGGACGATGTATTGAACCTCGACGCAATTTGAGTGTTTCATCGTCATTAGGATGCCATGAACGTTACAATTAACCATCTGTTTTGCGTCGGATTCGAAAATCTAGACTCACAGGTGGACGTCCAAAAGGTGCCCGAGGCAACAATGGACCCTTAGAGACAAGTCGGCTGGAGGACGATGTATTGAATCTCGACGCAATTTGAGTGTTCCATCGTCATTAGGAGGCCCTGAGCGTTACAATTAACTATCAGTTTTGCGTCGTATTCGTAAATCTAGAGTCACAGGAGAACGAGCGTAAGGTGCCACAGGCAGCAATAGACCCTTGGAGACAAGTCGGCTGGAGGACGATGTATTGAATCTCGACGCAATTTGATTGTTCCATCGTCATTAGGACTCCCTGAACGTTAAAATTAAGTATCAGTCTTGCGTCGGATTCGATAATCTACACTCACAGGAGAACGACCATAAGGTGCCCGCGGCAGCAATAGACCTTTGGAGACAAGTCGGCTGGAGGACGATTTATTGAATCTCGACGCAATTTGAGGGTTCCATCGTCATTAGGAGGCCGTGAACGTTACAATTAACTATCAGTTTTGCGTCGGATTCGATAATCTAGATCCACCGGAGAATGACCAAAGGGCGCCGGAGGCAACAATAGACCATTGGAGACAAGTCGGCTGGACGACGATGAATTGAATCGCGACGCAATTTGAGTGTTCCATCGCCATTAAGAGGCCCTGAACGTTACAATTAACTATCAGTATCGCGTCGGATTCGAAAATCTAGACTCACAGGAGACGGACCGTAAGGTGCCCGAGGCAGCAATATCCCCTTGGAGACAAGTCGGCTGGAGGACGATGTACTGAATCTTGACGCAATTTGAGTGTTCCATCGTCATTAGGAGGCCCTGAACGTTACAATTAACTATCACTTATGCGGCAGATTCGAAAATATAGACTCGCAGGAGGACGTCCAAAAGGCGCCCGAAGCAACAATAGACCCTTAGAGACAAGTCGGCTGGAGGACGATGTATTGAATCTCGACGCAATTTGAGTGTTTCATCGACATTAACTATCAGGTTTGCGTCGGATTCGAAAAAATAAACTCGCAGGAGAACGACCATAAGGTGACCGAGGCAGCAATAGACCCTTGGAGACAAGTCGGCTGAATGACGATGTATTGAATCTCAACGCAATTTGAGCGTTTCATCGTCGTTAGGAGGCCCTAAACGTTACAATTAACTATCAGTTTCGCGGCGGATTCGAAGATCTAGACTCACAGGAGACGGACCATATGGTGCCCGAGGCAGCAATATCCCCTTGGAGACAAGTCGGCTGGAGGACGATGTATTGAATCGTGACGCAATTTAAATGTTCCATCGTCATTAGGAGGCCCTGAACGTTACGATTAATTATCAGTTCTGCGTCGGATTCGATAATCTAGACTCACAGGAGAACGACCATAAGGTGCACGAAGCAGCAATAGACCCTTGGAGACAAGTCGGCTGAAGGACGATGTATTGAATCTCGACGCAATTGGAGTGTTCCATCGTCATTAGGAAGCCCTGAACGTTACAATTAACAATCAATCTCGCGTCGGATTCGAAAATCAATACTCACAGGAGACGGACAATATGTTGCCCGAGGCAGCAGTATCCCCTTGGAGACAAGTCGGCTGGAGGACGATGTATTGAATCCCGACGCAATATGAATGATCCATCGTCATTAGGAGGCCCTGAACGTTACAATTAACTATCATTTTTTCGTCGGATTCGAAAATCTAGACTCACAGGAGAACGACCATTAGGTGCCACAGGCAGAAATAAACCCTTGGAGACAAATCGGCTGGTGGACGATGTATTGAATCTCGACGAAATTTGAGTGTTCCATCGTCATTAGGAGGCCCTGAACGTTACAATTAACTATCACTTATGCGACGGATTCGAAAATATAGACTCGCAGGAGGACGTCCAAAAGGCGCCCGAAGCAACAATAGACCCTTAGAGACAAGTCCCCTGGAGGACGATGTATTGGATCTCGTCGCAATTTGATATTCCATCGTCATTAGGAAGCCCTGAACGTTACAACTAACTATCAGTTTCGCGGCGGATTCGAAGATCTAGACTCAAAGGAGACGGACCATATGGCGCCCGAGGCAGCAATATCCCCTTGGAGACAAGTCGGCTGGAGGACGATGTATTGAATCGCGACGCAATTTGAATGTTCCATCGTCATTAGGAGGCCCTGAACATTACAATTAACTATCAGTTTTGCGTCGGATTCGATAATCTAGACTCACAGGAGAACGACCATAAGGTGCACGAGGCAGCAATAGACCCTTGGAGACAAGTCGGCTGAAGGACGATGTATAGAATCGCGACGCAATTTGAGTATTCCATCGTCATTAGGGCTTCCTGAACGATACAATTAACCATCAGTTTCTTGTCGGATTCGAAAATCTAGACTCACAGGAGCACGACCATAAGGTGCCAGAGGCAGCAATAGACCCTTGGAAACAAGTCGGCCGGAACACGATGTATTGAATCTCGACGCAATTTGAGTGTTCCATCGTCATTAGGAGGCGTGAACGTTACAATTAACTATCAGTTTTGCGTCGGATTCGGTAATCTAGACTCACAGGAGAACGACCAAATGGCGCCCGCGGCAACAATAGACCCTTGGAAACAAGTCGGCCGGAAGACGACGTATTGAATCGCGACGCAATTTGAGTGTTCTTTCGTCATTAAGAGGCCCTGAACGTTACAATTAACTATCAGTTTCTCGTCGGATTCGAAAATCTAAACTCACAGGAGACGGACAATATTTTGCCCGAGGCAGCAATATCCCCCTGGAGACAAGTCGGCTGGAGGACGATGTATTGAATCTCGACGCAAATTGACTGTTCCATCGTCATTAGGAGGCCCTGTGCGTTACAATTAACTATCAGTTTTGCGTCGTATTCGTAAATCTAGAGTCACAGGAGAACGAGCGTAAGGTGCCACAGGCAGCAATAGACCCTTGGAGACAAGTCGGCTGGAGGACGATGTATTGAATCTCGACGCAATTTGATTGTTCCATCGTCATTAGGACTCCCTGAACGTTAAAATTAAGTATCAGTTTTGCGTCGGATTCGATAATCTACACTCACAGGAGAACGACCATAAGGTGCCCGAGGCAGCAATAGACCTTTGGAGACAAGTCGGCTGGAGGACGATTTATTGAATCTCGACGCAATTTGAGTGTTCCATCGTCATTAGGAGGCCCTGAACGTTACAATTAACTATCACTTATGCGACAGATTCGAAATTATAGACTCGCAGGAAGACGTCCAAAAGGCGCCCGAAGCAACAATAGACCCTTAGAGACAAGTCGGCTGGAGGACGATGTATTGAATCTCGACGCAATTTGAGTGTTTCATCGACATTAACTATCAGGTTTGCGTCGGATTCGAAAAAATAAACTCGCAGGAGAACGACCATAAGGTGACCGAGGCAGCAATAGACCCTTGGAGACAAGTCGGCTGAAGGACGATGTATAGAATCGCGACGCAATTTGAGTATTCCATCGTCATTAGGGCTTCCTGAACGATACAATTAACCATCAGTTTCTTGTCGGATTCGAAAATCTAGACTCACAGGAGCACGACCATAAGGTGCCAGAGGCAGCAATAGACCCTTGGAAACAAGTCGGCCGGAACACGATGTATTGAATCTCGACGCAATTTGAGTGTTCCATCGTCATTAGGAGGCGTGAACGTTACAATTAACTATCAGTTTTGCGTCGGATTCGGTAATCTAGACTCACAGGAGAACGACCAAATGGCGCCCGCGGCAACAATAGACCCTTGGAAACAAGTCGGCCGGAAGACGACGTATTGAATCGCGACGCAATTTGAGGGTTCTTTCGTCATTAAGAGGCCCTGAACGTTACAATTAACTATCAGTTTCTCGTCGGATTCGAAAATCTAAACTCACAGGAGACGGACAATATTTTGCCCGAGGCAGCAATATCCCCCTGGAGACAAGTCGGCTGGAGGACGATGTATTGAATCTCGACGCAAATTGACTGTTCCATCGTCATTAGGAGGCCCTGAACGTTTCAATTAACTATCAGTTATGCGTCGGATTCGAAAATCTAGACTCACAGGAGGACGACCAAAAGGCGCCCGAAGCAACAATAGACCAATGGAGACAACTCGGCTGGAGGCCGATGTATTTAATCTCGACTCAATTTGAGTGTTCCGTCGTCATTAGGAGGCCCTGAACGTTACAATTAACCATCTGTTTTGCGTCAGATTCGAAAATCTAGACTCACAGGTGGACGTCCAAAAGGTGCCCGAGGCAACAATGGACCCTTAGAGACAAGTCGGCTGGAGGACGATGTATTGAATCTCGACGCAATTTGAGTGTTCCATCGTCATTAGGAGGCCCTGTGCGTTACAATTAACTATCAGTTTTGCGTCGTATTCGTAAATCTAGAGTCACAGGAGAGCGAGCGTAAGGTGCCACAGGCAGCAATAGACCCTTGGAGACAAGTCGGCTGGAGGACGATGTATTGAATCTCGACGCAATTTGATTGTTCCATCGTCATTAGGACTCCCTGAACGTTAAAATTAAGTATCAGTTTTGCGTCGGATTCGATAATCTACACTCACAGGAGAACGACCATAAGGTGCCCGAGGCAGCAATAGACCTTTGGAGACAAGTCGGCTGGAGGACGATTTATTGAATCTCGACGCAATTTGAGTGTTCCATCGTCATTAGGAGGCCCTGAACGTTACAATTAACTATCACTTATGCGACAGATTCGAAATTATAGACTCGCAGGAAGACGTCCAAAAGGCGCCCGAAGCAACAATAGACCCTTAGAGACAAGTCGGCTGGAGGACGATGTATTGAATCTCGACGCAATTTGAGTGTTTCATCGACATTAACTATCAGGTTTGCGTCGGATTCGAAAAAATAAACTCGCAGGAGAACGACCATAAGGTGACCGAGGCAGCAATAGACCCTTGGAGACAAGTCGGCTGAATGACGATGTATTGAATCTCAACGCAATTTGAGCGTTTCATCGTCGTTAGGAGGCCCTAAACGTTACAATTAACTATCAGTTTCGCGGCGGATTCGAAGATCTAGACTCACAGGAGACGGACCATATGGTGCCCGAGGCAGCAATATCCCCTTGGAGACAAGTCGGCTGGAGGACGATGTATTGAATCGTGACGCAATTTGAATGTTCCATCGTCATTAGGAGGCCCTGAACGTTACGATTAATTATCAGTTCTGCGTCGGATTCGAAAATCAATACTCACAGGAGACGGACAATATGTTGCCCGAGGCAGCAATATCCCCTTGGAGACAAGTCGGCTGGAGGACGATGTATTGAATCCCGACGCAATATGAGTGATCCATCGTCATTAGGAGGCCCTGAACGTTACAATTTACTATCATTTTTTCGTCGGATTCGATAATCTAGACTCACAGGAGAACGACCATTAGGTGCCACAGGCAGAAATAAACCCTTGGAGACAAATCGGCTGGAGGACGATGTATTGAATCGCGACGCAATTTGAGTGCTCCATCGTCATTAGGAGGCCCTAAACATTACAATTAACCATCAGTTTTGCGTCGGATTCGAAAATCTATTCTCACAGGAGACGGACCACAAGGTTCCCGAGGCATCAGTATCCCCTTGGATACAAGTCGGCTGGTGGACGATGTATTGAATCTCGACGAAATTTGAGTGTTCCATCGTCATTAGGAGGCCCTGAACGTTACAATTAACTATCACTTATGCGACGGATTCGAAAATATAGACTCGCAGGAGGACGTCCAAAAGGCGCCCGAAGCAACAATAGACCCTTAGAGACAAGTAGGCTGGAGGACGATGTATTGGATCTCGTCGCAATTTGATATTCCATCGTCATTAGGAAGCCCTGAACGTTACAACTAACTATCAGTTTCGCGGCGGATTCGAAGATCTAGACTCACAGGAGACGGACCATATGGCGCCCGAGGCAGCAATATCCCCTTGAAGACAAGTCGGCTGGAGGACGATGTATTGAATCGCGACGCAATTTGAATGTTCCATCGTCATTAGGAGGCCCTGAACGTTACAATTAATTATCAGTTCTGCGTCGGATTCGATAATCTAGACTCACAGGAGAACGACCATAAGGTGCACGAGGCAGCAATAGACCCTTGGAGACAAGTCGGCTGAAGGACGATGTATTGAATCTCGACGCAATTGGAGTGTTCCATCGTCATTAGGAAGCCCTGAACGTTACAATTAACAATCAATTTCGCGTCGGATTCGAAAATCAATACTCACAGGAGACGGACAATATGTTGCCCGAGGCAGCAATATCCCCTTGGAGACAAGTCGGCTGGAGGACGATGTATTGAATCCCGACGCAATATGAGTGATCCATCGTCATTAGGAGGCCCTGAACGTTACAATTAACTATCATTTTTTCGTCGGATTCGAAAATCTAGACTCACAGGAGAACGACCATTAGGTGCCACAGGCAGAAATAAACCCTTGGAGACAAATCGGCTGGAGGACGATGTATTGAATCGCGACGCAATTTGAGTGTTCCATCGTCATTACGAGGCCCTAAACATTACAATTAACCATCAGTTTTGCGTCGTATTCGAAAATCTATTCTCACAGGAGACGGACCACAAGGTTCCCGAGGCATCAGTATCCCCTTGGATACAAGTCGGCTGGTGGACGATGTATTGAATCTCGACGCAATTTGAGTGTTCCATCGTCATTAGGAGGCGTGAACGTTAGAATTAACTATCAGTTATGCGTCGGATTCCGTAATCTAGATTGACTGGAGGACGACCAAAAGGCGCCCGAGACAACAATAGACCCTTGGAGACAAGTCGGCTGGAGGACGATGTATTGAATCGCGACGCAATTTGAGTGTTCCATCGTCATTAGGAGGCCCTAAACGATATTATTAACTATCAGTTTCGCGTCGGATTCGAAAGTCTAGATTCATGGGAGACGGACTATATGGTGCCCGAGGCAGCAATATCCCCTTAGAGACAAGTCGTCAGGAGGACGATGTATTGGATCTCGTCGCAATTTGAGTGTTCCATCGTCATTAGGAGGCCCTGAAGGTTACAACTAACTATCAGTTTCGCGTCGGATTCGAAAATCTAGACTCACAGGAGACGGACCATATGGTGCCCGCGGCAGCAATATCCCATTGGAGACAAGTAGGCTGGAGGAAGATGTATTGAATCTCGACGCAATTTGAGTGTTCCAACGTCATTAGGAGGCCATGAACGTTAGAATTAACTATCAGTTATGCGTCGGATTCCGTAATCTAGATTGACTGGAGGACGACCAAAAGGCGCCCGAGACAACAATAGACCCTTGGAGACAAGTCGGCTGGAGGACGATGTATTGAATCGCGACGCAATTTGAGTGTTCCATCGTCATTAGGAGGCCCTGAACGTTACAATTAAGTATCAGTTTTGCGTCGGATTCGATAATCTAGACTCACAGGAGAACGACCATAAGGTGCCCGAGGCAGCAATAAACCCTTGGAGACAAGTCGGCTGAAGGACGATGTATTGAATCTCGACGCAATTTGAGTGTTCCATCGTCATTAGGAGGCCCTGAACGTTATATGTAAGAATCGGTTTTGCGTCGGATTCGACAATCTAGACTCACAGGAGAACGACAATAAGGTGCCAAAGGCAGCAATAGACCCTTGAGACAAGTCGGCTGGAGGACTATGTATTAATTCGCGACGGACTTTCAGCATTCCATCGTCATTAGAAGGCCCTGAACGTTATAATTAACTAACATTTTGCGTCGGATTCGAAAATCTAGAGTCACAGGAGAATGACCATAAGGTGCCCGAGGCAGCAATATCCCCTTGGAGACAAGTCGGCTGGAGGACGATATATTGAATCACGACGTAATTTGAGTGTTCCATCGTCAGTAGGAGGCCCTGAACGTTACAATGAAATATCAGTTATGCGTCGGATTCGTAAGTCCAGACTCACAGGAGAACGACCACAAGGTGCCCGAGGCTGCAATAGACCCTTGGAGGCAAGTCGGCTGGAGGCAGATGCATTGAATCTCGACGCAATTTGAGTGTTCCATTGTCATTAGGAGGCCCTGAACGTTACAATTAACTATCAGTTTCGCGTCGGATTCGAAAATCTAGACTCACAGGAGACGGACCATATGGTGCCCGAGGCAGCAATATCCCCTTGGGGACAAGTCGGCTGGAGGACGATGTATTGAACCTCGACGCAATTTGAGTGATTCATCGTCATTAGGATGCCATGAACGTTACAATTAACCATCTGTTTTGCGTCGGATTCGAAAATCTAGACTCACAGGTGGACTTCCAAAAGGTGCCCGAGGCAACAATGGACCCTTAGAGACAAGTCGGCTGGAGGACGATGTATTGAATCTCGACGCAATTTGAGTGTTCCATCGTCATTAGGAGGCGTGAACGTTACAATTAACTATCAGTTTTGCGTCGGATTCGATAATCTAGACTCACAGGAGAACGATCAAATGGCGCCCGAGGCAACAATAGACCCTTGGAAACAAGTCGGCTGGAAGACGATGTATTGAATCGCGACGCAATTTGAGTGTTCCATCGTCATTAGGAGGCCCTAAACGATATTATTAACTATCAGTTTCGCGTCGGATTCGAAAGTCTAGATTCATGGGAGACGGACTATATGGTGCCCGAGGCAGCAATATCCCCTTAGAGACAAGTCGTCAGGAGGACGATGTATTGGATCTCCTCGCAATTTGAGTGTTCCATCGTCATTAGGAGGCCCTGAAGGTTACAACTAACTATCAGTTTCGCGTCGGATTCGAAAATCTAGACTCACAGGAGACGGACCATATGGTGCCCGCGGCAGCAATATCCCATTGGAGACAAGTAGGCTGGAGGAAGATGTATTGAATCTCGACGCAATTTGAGTGTTCCAACGTCATTAGGAGGCCATGAACGTTAGAATTAACTATCAGTTATGCGTCGGATTCCGTAATCTAGATTGACTGGAGGACGACCAAAAGGCGCCCGAGACAACAATAGACCCTTGGAGACAAGTCGGCTGGAGGACGATGTATTGAATCGCGACGCAATTTGAGTGTTCCATCGTCATTAGGAGGCCCTGAACGTTACAATTAAGTATCAGTTTTGCGTCGGATTCGATAATCTAGACTCACAGGAGAACGACCATAAGGTGCCCGAGGCAGCAATAAACCCTTGGAGACAAGTCGGCTGAAGGACGATGTATTGAATCTCGACGCAATTTGAGTGTTCCATCGTCATTAGGAGGCCCTGAACGTTATATGTAAGAATCGGTTTTGCGTCGGATTCGACAATCTAGACTCACAGGAGAACGACAATAAGGTGCCAAAGGCAGCAATAGACCCTTGGAGACAAGTCGGCTGGAAGGCGATGTATTGAATCTCGACGCAATTTGGGTAACCCATCGTCATTAGGTGGCCCTGAACGTTACAATTAACTATCATTTTTTCGTCGGTTTCGAAAATCTAGACACACAGGAGAACGACCATTAGGTGCCACAGGCAGCAATAAACCCTTGGAGACAAATCGGCTGGAGGACGATGTATTGAATCGCGACGTAATTTGAGTATTCCATCGTCATTAGGAGGTCCTGAACGATACAATTAACCATCAGTTTCGCGTCGGATTCGAAAATCTAGACTCACAGGAGCACGACCATTATGTGCCAGAGGCAGCAATAGACCCTTTTAGACAAGTCGGCTGGAGGACGATGTATTGAATCTCGACGCAATTGGAGTGTTCCATCGTCATTAGGAGGCCCTGAACGTTACAATTAACAATCAATTTCGCGTCGGATTCGAAAATCTAGACTCACAGGACACGGACAATATGTTGCCCGAGGCAGCAATATCCCCTTGGAGACATGTCGGCTGGAGGACGATGTATGGAACCTCGACGCAATTTGAGTGTTCCATCGTCATTAGGAGGCCCTGAACGTTACAATTAATTATCAGTTCTGCGTCGGATTTGATAATCCAGACTCACAGGAGAACGACCTTAAGGTGCCCGAGGCAGCAATAGACCCTTGGAGACAAGTCGGCTGGAGGACGAAATATTGATTCTCGACGCAATTTGAGTGTTCCATCGTCACTAGGAGGCCCTGAACGTTACAATTAACTATCCGTTTTGCGTCGGATTCGAAAATCTAGACTCACAGGAGACCGACCATAAGGTGCACAAGGCAGCAATATACCCTTGGAGACAAGTCGGCTGAAGGACGATGTATTGAATCTCGACGCAATTAGTGTGTTCCATCGTCATTAGGAGGCCCTGAACGTTACAATTAATTATCAGTTTTGCGTCGGATTCGAAAATTTATTCTCACAGGAGACGGACCATAAGGTTCCCGAGGCTGCAGTATCCCCTTGGATACAAGTCGGCTGGTGGACGATGTATTGAATCTCGACGCAATTTGAGTGTTCCACCGTCATTAGGGGCCCTGAACGTTACAATTAATTATCAGTTTTGCGTCGGATTCGATAATCTAGATTCACAGGAGAACGACCAAAAGGCGCCCGAGGCAATAATAGACCCTTGGAAACAAGTCGGCTGGAGGACGATGAATTGAATCGCGACGCAAGTTGAGTGTTCCATCGTCATTAGGAGGCCCTAAACGTCACAATTAACTATCAATTTCGCGTCGGATTCGAAAATCTAGACTCACAGGAGACGGACAATATGTTACCCGAGGCAGCAATATCCCCTTGGAGACAAGTCGGCTGGAGGACGATGTATTGAATCCCGACGCAATATGAGTGATCCATCGTCATCAGGAGGCCCTGACCGTTACAATTAACTATCATTTTTTCGTCGGATTCGAAAATCTAGACTCACACGAGAACGACCATTAGGTGCCACAGGCAGCAATAAACCCTTGGAGACAAATCGGCTGGAGGACGATGTATTGGATCGCGAACCAATTTGAGTGTTCCATCGTCATTAGGAGGCCCTGAACGTTAAAATTAACTATCAGTTTTCCGTCGGATTCCATAATCTAGACTCACAGGAGAACGACCAAACGGCGGCCGAGGCAACAATAGACCCTTGGAGACAAGTCGGCTGGAGGACAATGTAATGAATCGTGACGCAATTTGAGTATTCCATCGTCATTAGGAGGTCCTGAACGTTACAATTAACCGTCAGTTTCGCGTCGGATTCGAAAATCTAGACTCACAGGAGCACGACCATAAGGTGCAGAGGCAGCAATAGACCCTTGGAGACAAGTCGGCTGGAGGACGATGTATTGAATCTCGACGCAATTTCAGTGTTCCATCGTCATTAGGAGCCGTGAACGTTACAATTAACTATCAGTTTTGCGTCGGATTCGATAATCTAGACCTACAGGAGAACGACCAAATGGCGCCTGAGGCAACAATAGAACCTTGGAAACAAGTCGCCTGGAAGACGATGTATTGAATCGCGACGCAATTTGAGTGTTCCTTCGTCATTATGAGGCCCGGAACGTTACAATTAACTATCATTTTTTCGTCGGATTCGAAAATCTAGACTCACAGGAGAACGACCATTAGGTGGCACAGGCAGCAATAAACCCTTGGAGACAAATCGGCTGGAGGACGATGTATAGAATCGCGACGCAATTTGAGTGCTCCATCGTCATTAGGAGGCCCTAAACATTACAATTAACCATCAGTTTTGCGTCGGATTCGAAAATCTATTCTCACAGGAGACGGACCACAAGGTTCCCGAGGCATCAGTATCCCCTTGGATACAAGTCGGCTGGTGGACGATGTATTGAATCTCGACGCAATTTGAGTGTTCCATCGTCATTAGGAGGCCGTGAACGTTACAATTAACTATCAGTTTTGCGTCGGATTCCATAATCTAGACTCACAGGAGAACGACCAAAAGGCGCCCGAGGCAACAATAGACCCTTGGAGACAAGTCGGCTGGAGGACGATGTATAGAATCGCGACGCAATTTGAGTATTCCATCGTCATTAGTAGGTCCTGAACGTTACAATTAACCATCAGCTTCGCGTCCGATTCGAAAATCTAGACTCACAGGAGCACGACCATAAGGTGCCAGAGGCAGCAATAGACCCTTGGAGACAAGTCGGCTGGAGGACGATGTATTGAATCTCGATGCAATTTGAGTGTTCCACCGTCATTAGGAGGCCCTGAACGTTACAATTAATTATCAGTTTGGCGTCGGATTCGATAATCTAGATTCACAGGAGAACGACAAAAAGGCGCCCGAGGCAATAATAGACCCTTGGAGACAAGTCGGCTGGAGGACGATGAATTGAATCGCGACGCAAGTTGGGTGTTCCATCGTCATTAGGAGGCCCTAAACGTCACAATTAACTATCAATTTCGCGTCGGATTCGAAAATCTAGACTCACAGGAGACGGACAATATGTTACCCGAGGCAGCAATATCCCCTTGGAGACATGTCGGCTGGAGGACGATGTATTGAATCCCGACGCAATATGAGTGATCCATCGTCATCAGGAGGCCCTGAACGTTACAATTAACTATCATTTTTTCGTCGGATTCGAAAATCTAGACTCACAGGAGATCGACCATTAGGTGAAACAGGCAGCAATAAACCCTTGGAGACAAATCGGCTGGAGGACGATGTATTGAATCGCGACCCAATTTGAGTGTTCCATCGTCATTAGGAGGCCCTGAACGTTAAAATTAACTATCAGTTTTACGTCGGATTCGAAAATCTACACTCACAGGAGACGGACCATATGGTGCCCGAGGCAGCAACATCCCCTTGGAGACAAGTCGGCTGGAGGACGATGTATCGACGTAGTTTTAGTGTTGCATCGACATTAACTATCTGTTTTGCGTCGGATTCGAAAATCTAGACTCACAGGAGAACGACCATAAGGGCACCGAGGCAGCAATAGACCCTTGGAGACAAGTCGGCTGGAGGACGATGTATTGAATCTCGACGCAATTTCAGTGTTCCATCGTCATTAGGAGCCGTGAACGTTACAATTAACTATCAGTTTTGCGTCGGATTCGACAATCTAGACCTACAGGAGAACGACCAAATGGCGCCCGAGGCAACAATAGACCCTTGGAAACAAGTCGCCTGGAAGACGATGTATTGAATCACGACGCAATTTGAGTGTTCCTTCGTCATTATGAGGCCCTGAACGTTACAATTAACTATCAGTTTTACGTCGGATTCGAAAATCTACACTCACAGGAGACGGACCATATGGTGCCCGAGGCAGCAATATCCCCTTGGAGACAAGTCGGCTGGAGGACGATGTATCGACGTAGTTTTAGTGTTGCATCGACATTAACTATCTGTTTTGCGTCGGATTCGAAAATCTAGACTCACAGGAGAACGACCATAAGGGCACCGAGGCAGCAATAGACCCTTGGAGACAAGTCGGCTGAAGGACGATGTATTGAGTCTCGACGCAATTTGAGTGTTCCATCGTCATTAGGAGGCCCTAAACGTTACAATTAACTATCAGTTTCGCGTCGGATTCGAAAATCTAGACTCACAGGAGACGGACTATATGGTGCCCGAGGCAGCAATATCCCCTTAGAGACAAGCCTTCTGGAGGACTATGTATTGAATCTCGACGCAATTTGAGTGTTCCATCGTCATTAGGAGGCCCTGAACGTTATAATTAACTATCAGGTTTGCGTCGGATTCGACAATCTAGACTCACAGGAGAACGACAATAAGGTGCCCAAGGCAGCAATAGACCCTTGGAGACAAGTCGGCTGAAGGGCGATGTATTGAATCGCGACGCAATTTGAGTGACCCAACGTCATTAGGTGGCCCTGAACGTTATAATTAACTATCAGTTTTGCGTCGGATTCAAAAATCTAGACTCACACGAGAACGACCATAAAGTGCCCGAGGCAGCAATAGACCCTTGGAGACAAGTCGGCTGAAGGGCGATGTATTGATTCTCGACGCAATTTGAGTGTTCCATCGTCATTAGGAGGCCCTGAACGTTACAATTAACTATCAGTTATGCTTCGGATTCGTAAATCTAGACTCACAGGAGAACGACCACAAGGTGCCCGAGGCAGCAATAGACCCTTGGAGACAAGTCGGCTGGAGGCCGATGTACTGATTCTTAACGCAATTTGAGTGTTCCATCGACATTAGGAGGCCCTGAAAGTTACAATTAACTTACTGTTATACGCCGGATTCGAAAATCTAGACTCGCTGGAGAACAACCACAAGGTGCCCGAAGCAGCAATAGACCCTTGGAGACAAGTCAGCTGGAGGCCGATGTATTGAATCTCGACGCAATTTGAGTGTTCCATCGTCATTAGGAGGCCCTAAACGTTACAATTAACTATCAGTTTCGCGTCGGATTCGAAAATCTAGACTCACAGGAGACTGACTATATGGTGCCCGAGGCAGCAATATCCCCTTAGAGACAAGTCGTCTGGAGGACGATGTATTGAATCTCGACGCAATTTGAGTGTTCCATCGTCATTAGGAGGCCCTGAACGTTATAATTAACTATCAGGTTTGCGTCGGATTCGACAATCTAGACTCACAGGAGAACGACAATAAGGTGACCGAGGCAGCAATAGACCCTTGGAGACAAGTCGGCTCAAGGGCGATGTATTAATTCTCGACGCAATTTGAGTGTTCCATCGTCATTAGGAAGCCCTGAACGTTACAATTAACTATCAGTTTCGCGTCGGATTCGAAAATCTAGACTCAGATTAGACGGACTATATTGTGCCCGAGGCAGTAATATCCCCTTAGAGACAAGTCGGCTGGAGGACGATGTATTGGATCTCGACGCAATTTGAGTGTTCCATCGTCATTAGGAGGCCCTGAACGTTACAATTAACTATCAGTTTCGAGTCGGATTCGAAAGTCTAGACTCACAGAAGCACGATCATAAGATGCCAGAGGCAGCAGTATACCCTTGGAGACATGTCGGCTGGAGGAAGATATATTGAATCTCGACGTAATTTGAGTGTTCCATCGTCATTAGGAGTCCCTGAACGTTACAATTAACTATCAGTTATGCTTCGGATTCGTAAATCTAGACTCACAGGAGAACGAACACAAGGTGCCCGAGGCAGCAATAGCCCTTGGAGACAAGTAGGCTGGAGGACGATGTATTGATTCTCGACGCAATTTGTGTGTTCCATCGTCATTAGGAGTCCCTGAACGTTACAATTAACTATCCGTTTTGCGTCGGATTCGAAAATCGAGAGTCACAGGAGACCGACCATAAGGTGCACAAGGCAGCAATAGACCCAAGGAGACAAGTCGGCTGAAGGACGATGTATTCAATCTCGACGCAATTAGAGTGTTCCATCGCCATTAGGCGGCCCTGAACGTTACAATTAACAATCAATTTGGCGTCGGATTCGAAAATCTAGACCCACAGGAGACGGACAATATGTTGCCCGAGGCAGCAATATTCCCTAGGAGACAAGTCGGCTGGAGGACGATGTATTGAATCCCGACGCAATATGAGTGATCCATCGTCATTAGGAGGCCCTGAACGTTACAATTAACTATCATTTTTTCGTCGGATTCGAAAATCTAGACTCACAGGAGAACGACCATTAGGTGGCACAGGCAGCAATAAACCCTTGGAGACAAATCGGCTGGAGGACGATGTATAGAATCGCGACGCAATTTGAGTATTCCATCGTCATTAGGAGGTCCTGAACGTTACAATTAACAATCAATTTCGCGTCGGATTCGAAAATCTATTCTCACAGGAGACGGACCATAAGGTTCCCGAGGCTGCAGTATCCCCTTGGATACAAGTCGGCTGGTGGACGATGTATTGAATCTCGACGCAATTTGAGTGTTCCATCGTCATTAGGAGGCCGTGAACGTTACAATTAACTATCAGTTTTGCGTCGGATTCCATAATCTAATATCACAGGAGAACGACCAAAAGGCGCCCGAGGCAACAATAGACCCTTGGAGACAAGTCGGCCGGAGGACGATGTATAGAATCGCGACGCAATTTGAGTATTCCATCGTCATTAGTAGGTCCTGAACTTTACAATTAACCATCAGCTTCGCGTCCGATTCGAAAATCTAGACTCACAGGAGCACGACCATAAGGTGCCAGAGGCAGCAATAGACCCTTGGAGACAAGTCGGCTGGAGGACGATGTAGTGAATCTCGATGCAATTTGAGTGTTCCACCGTCATTAGGAGGCCCTGAACGTTACAATTAATTATCAGTTTGGCGTCGGATTCGATAATCTAGATTCACAGGAGAACGACAAAAAGGCGCCCGAGGCAATAATAGACCCTTGGAAACAAGTCGGCTGGAGGACGATGAATTGAATCGCGACGCAAGTTGGGTGTTCCATCGTCATTAGGAGGCCCTAAACGTCACAATTAACTATCAATTTCGCGTCGGATTCGAAAATCTAGACTCACAGGAGATCGACCATTAGGTGCCACAGGCAGCAATAAACCCTTGGAGACAAATCGGCTGGAGGACGATGTATTGAATCGCGACCCAATTTGAGTGTTCCATCGTCATTAGGAGGCCCTGAACGTTAAAATTAACTATCAGTTTTCCGTCGGATTCCATAATCTAGACTCACAGGAGAACAACCAAACGGCGGCCAAGACAACAATAGACCCTTGGAGACAAGTCGGCTGGAGGACAATGTATTGAATCGTGACGCAATTTGTGTATTCCATCGTCATTAGGAGGTCCTGAACGATACAATTAACCATCAGTTTCGCGTCGGATTCGAAAATCTAGACTCACAGGCGCACGACCATAAGGTGCAGAGGCAGCAATAGACCCTTGGAGACAAGTCGGCTGGAGGACGATGCATTGAATCTCGACGGAATTTCAGTGTTCCATCGTCATTAGGAGCCGTGAACGTTACAATTAACTATCAGTTTTGCGTCGGATTCGACAATCTAAACCTACAGGAGAACGACCAAATGGCGCCCGAGGCAACAATAGACCCTTGGAAACAAGTCGCCTGGAAGACGATGTATTGAATCGCGACGCAATTTGAGTGTTCCTTCGTCATTATGAGGCCCTGAACGTTACAATTAACTATCAGTTTCACGTCGGATTCGAAAATCTACACTCACAGGAGACGGACCATATGGTGCCCGAGGCAGCAATATCCCCTTGGAGACAAGTCGGCTGGAGGACGATGTATCGACGTAATTTTAGTGTTGCATCGACATTAACTATCTGTTTTGCGTCGGATTCGAAAATCTAGACTCACAGGAGAACGACCATAAGGGCACCGAGGCAGCAATAGACCCTTGGAGACAAGTCGGCTGAAGGACGATGTATTGAATCTCGACGCAATTTGAGTGTTCCATCGTCATTAGGAGGCCCTAAACGTTACAATTAACTATCAATTTCGCGTCGGATTCGAAAATCTAGACTCACAGGAGACGGACTATATGGTGCCCGAGGCAGCAATATCCCCTTAGAGACAAGCCGTCTGGAGGACTATGTATTGAATCTCGACGCAATTTGAGTGTTCCATCGTCATTAGGAGGCCCTGAACGTTATAATTAACTATCAGGTTTGCGTCGGATTCGACAATCTAGACTCACAGGAGAACGACAATAAGGTGCCCAAGGCAGCAATAGACCCTTGGAGACAAGTCGGCTGAAGGGCGATGTATTGAATCGCAACGCAATTTGAGTGACCCAACGTCATTAGGTGGCCCTGAACGTTATAATTAACTATCAGTTTTGCGTCGGATTCAAAAATCTAGACTCACACGAGAATGACCATAAAGTGCCCGAGGCAGCCATAGCGCCTTGGAGACAAGTCGGCTGAAGGGCGATGAATTGATTCTCGACGCAATTTGAGTGTTCCATCGTCATTAGGAGGCCCTGAACGTTACAATTAACTATCAGTTATGCTTCGGATTCGTAAATCTAGACTCACAGGAGAACGACCACAAGGTGCCCGAGGCAGCAATAGACCCTTGGAGACAAGTCGGCTGGAGGCCGATGTACTGATTCTTAACGCAATTTGAGTGTTCCATCGACATTAGGAGGCCCTGAAAGTTACAATTAACTAACTGTTATACGCCGGATTCGAAAATCTAGACTCGCTGGAGAACAACCACAAGGTGCCCGAAGCAGCAATAGACCCTTGGAGACAAGTCAGCTGGAGGCCGATGTATTGAATCTCGACGCAATTTGAGTGTTCCATCGTCATTAGGAGGCCTTAACGTTACAATTAACTATCAGTTTCGCGTCGGATTCGAAAATCTAGACTCAGAGGAGACGGACTATATTGTGCCCGAGGCAGTAATATCCCCTTAGAGACAAGTCGGCTGGAGGACGATGTATTGGATCTCGACGCAATTTGAGTGTTCCATCGTCATTAGGAGGCCCTGAACGTTACAATTAACTATCAGTTTCGAGTCGGATTCGAAAGTCTAGACTCACAGAAGCACGATCATAAGATGCCAGAGGCAGCAGTATACCCTTGGAGACATGTCGGCTAGAGGAAGATATATTGAATCTCGACGTAATTTGAGTGTTCCATCGTCATTAGGAGTCCCTGAACGTTACAATTAACTATCAGTTATGCTTCGGATTCGTAAATCTAGACTCACAGGAGAACGAACACAAGGTGCCCGAGGCAGCAATAGCCCTTGGAGACAAGTAGGCTGGAGGACGATGTATTGATTCTCGACGCAATTTGTGTGTTCCATCGTCATTAGGAGTCCCTGAACGTTACAATTAACTATCCGTTTTGCGTCGGATTCGAAAATCGAGAGTCACAGGAGACCGACCATAAGGTGCACAAGGCAGCAATAGACCCAAGGAGACAAGTCGGCTGAAGGACGATGTATTCAATCTCGACGCAATTAGAGTGTTCCATCGCCATTAGGAGGCCCTGAACGTTACAATTAACAATCAATTTGGCGTCGGATTCGAAAATCTAGACCCACAGGAGACGGACAATATGTTGCCCGAGGCAGCAATATTCCCTAGGAGACAAGTCGGCTGGAGGACGATGTATTGAATCCCGACGCAATATGAGTGATCCATCGTCATTAGGAGGCCCTGAACGTTACAATTAACTATCATTTTTTCGTCGGATTCGAATATCTAGACTCACAGGAGAACGAACATTAGGTGGCACAGGCAGCAATAAACCCTTGGAGACAAATCGGCTGGAGGACGATGTATAGAATCGTGACGCAATTTGAGTATTCCATCGTCATTAGGAGGTCCTGAACGTTACAATTAACAATCAATTTCGCGTGGGATTCGGAAATCTAGACTCACAGGCGCACGACCATAAGGTGCCAGAGGCAGCAATAGACCCTTGGAGACAAGTCGGCTGGAGGACGATGTATTGAATCTCGATGCAATTTGAGTGTTCCACCGTCATTAGGAGGCCCTGAACGTTACAATTAATTATCAGTTTGGCGTCGGATTCGATAATCTAGATTCACAGGAGAACGACAAAAAGGCGCCCGAGGTAATAATAGACCCTTGGAAACAAGTCGGCTGGAGGACGATGAATTGAATCGCGACGCAAGTTGGGTGTTCCATCGTCATTAGGAGGCCCTAAACGTCACAATTAACTATCAATTTCGCGTCGGATTCGAAAATCTAGACTCACAGGAGACGGACAATATGTTACCCGAGGCAGCAATATCCCCTTAGAGACAAGCCGTCTGGAGGACTATGTATTGAATCTCGACGCAATTTGAGTGTTCCATCGTCATTAGGAGGCCCTGAACGTTATAATTAACTATCAGGTTTGCGTCGGATTCGACAATCTAGACTCACAGGAGAACGACAATAAGGTGCCCAAGGCAGCAATAGACCCTTGGAGACAAGTCGGCTGAAGGGCGATGTATTGATTCTCGACGCAATTTGAGTGTTCCATCGTCATTAGGAGGCCCTGAACGTTACAATTAACTATCAGTTATGCTTCGGATTCGTAAATCTAGACTCACAGGAGAACGACCACAAGGTGCCCGAAGCAGCAATAGACCCTTGGAGACAAGTCAGCTGGAGGCCGATGTATTGAATCTCGACGCAATTTGAGTGTTCCATCGTCATTAGGAGGCCCTAAACGTTACAATTAACTATCAGTTTCGCGTCGGATTCGAAAATCTAGACTCACAGGAGACGGACTATATGGTGCCCGAGGCAGCAATATCCCCTTAGAGACAAGTCGTCTGGAGGACGATGTATTGAATCTCGACGCAATTTGAGTGTTCCATCGTCATTAGGAGGCCCTGAACGTTATAATTAACTATCAGGTTTGCGTCGGATTCGACAATCTAGACTCACAGGAGAACGACAATAAGGTGACCGAGGCAGCAATAGACCCTTGGAGACAAGTAGGCTGGAGGACGATGTATTGATTCTCGACGCAATTTGTGTGTTCCATCGTCATTAGGAGGCCCTGAACGTTACAATTAACTATCAGTTTCGAGTCGGATTCGAAAGTCTAGACTCACAGAAGCACGATCATAAGATGCCAGAGGCAGCAGTATACCCTTGGAGACATGTCGGGTGGAGAAAGATATATTGAATCTCGACGTAATTTGAGTGTTCCATCGTCATTATTAATCCCTGAAAGTTACAATTAACTATCAGTTATGCTTCGGATTCGTAAATCTAGACTCACAGGAGAACGAACACAAGGTGCCCGAGGCAGCAATAGCCCTTGGAGACAAGTAGGCTGGAGGACGATGTATTGATTCTCGACGCAATTTGTGTGTTCCATCGTCATTAGGAGTCCCTGAACGTTACAATTAACTATCAATTTCGCGTCGGATTCGAAAATCTATTCTCACAGGAGACGGACCATAAGGTTCCCGAGGCTGCAGTATCCCCTTGGATACAAGTCGGCTGGTGGACGATGTATTGAATCTCGACGCAATTTGAGTGTTCCATCGTCATTAGGAGGCCGTGAACGTTACAATTAACTATCAGTTTTGCGTCGGATTCCATAATCTAGACCCACAGGAGAACGACCAAAAGGCGCCCGAGGCAACAATAGACCCTTGGAGACAAGTCGGCTGGAGGTCGATGTATAGAATCGCGACGCAATTTGAGTATTCCATCGTCATTAGTAGGTCCTGAACGTTACAATTAACCATCAGCTTCGCGTCCGATTCGAAAATCTAGACTCACAGGAGCACGACCATAAGGTGCCAGAGGCAGCAATAGACCCTTGGAGACAAGTCGGCTGGAGGACGATGTATTGAATCTCGATGCAATTTGAGTGTTCCACCGTCATTAGGAGGCCCTGAACCTTACAATTAATTATCAGTTTGGCGTCGGATTCCATAATCTAGATTCACAGGAGAACGACAAAAAGGCGCCCGAGGCAATAATAGACCCTTGGAAACAAGTCGGCTGGAGGACGATGAATTGAATCGCGACGCAAGTTGGGTGTTCCATCGTCATTAGGAGGCCCTAAACGTCACAATTAACTATCAATTTCGCGTCGGATTCGAAAATCTAGACTCACAGGAGACGGACAATATGTTACCCGAGGCAGCAATATCCCCTTGGAGACAAGTCGGCTGGAGGACGATGTATTGAATCCCGACGCAATATGAGTGATCCATCGTCATCAGGAGGCCCTGAACGTTACAATTAACTATCATTTTTTCGTCGGATTCGAAAATCTAGACTCACAGGAGATCGACCATTAGGTGCCACAGGCAGCAATAAACCCTTGGAGACAAATCGGCTGGAGGACGATGTATTGAATCGCGACCCAATTTGAGTGTTCCATCGTCATTAGGAGGCCCTGAACGTTAAAATTAACTATCAGTTTTCCGTCGGATTCCATAATCTAGACTCACAGGAGAACAACCAAACGGCGGCCAAGACAACAATTGACCCTTGGAGTCAAGTCGGCTGGAGGACAATGTATTGAATCGTGACGCAATTTGTGTATTCCATCGTCATTAGGAGGTCCTGAACGATACAATTAACCATCAGTTTCGCGTCGGATTCGAAAATCTAGACTCACAGGCGCACGACCATAAGGTGCAGAGACAGCAATAGACCCTTGGAGACAAGTCGGCTGGAGGACGATGTATTGAATCTCGACGCAATTTCAGTGTTCCATCGTCATTAGGAGCCGTGAACGTTACAATTAACTACCAGTTTTGCGTCGGATTCGACAATCTAGACCTACAGGAGAACGACCAAATGGCGCCCGAGGCAACAATAGACCCTTGGAAACAA
The DNA here is from genome assembly GCF_023864345.2 of Schistocerca serialis cubense. NCBI lineage: Eukaryota > Metazoa > Arthropoda > Insecta > Orthoptera > Acrididae > Schistocerca > Schistocerca serialis. The sequence continues at coordinate 60,452,221 of NW_026047583.1, forward strand.
GTCGCCTGGAGGACGATGTATTGAATCGCGACGCAATTTGAGTGTTCCTTCGTCATTATGAGGCCCTGAACGTTACAATTAACTATCAGTTTCACGTCGGATTCGAAAATCTACACTCACAGGAGACGGACCATATGGTGCCCGAGGCAGCAATATCCCCTTGGAGACAAATCGGCTGGAGGACGATGTATCGACGTAATTTTAGTGTTGCATCGACATTAACTATCTGTTTTGCGTCGGATTCGAAAATCTAGACTCACAGGAGAACGACCATAAGGGCACCGAGGCAGCAATAGACCCTTGGAGAAAGGTCGGCTGAAGGACGATGTATTGAATCTCGACGCAATTTGAGTGTTCCATCGTCATTAGGAGGCCCTAAACGTTACAATTAACTATCAGTTTCGCGTCGGATTCGAAAATCTAGACTCACAGGAGACGGACTATATGGTGCCCGAGGCAGCAATATCCCCTTAGAGACAAGCCGTCTGGAGGACTATGTATTGAATCTCGACGCAAGTTGAGTGTTCCATCGTCATTAGGAGGCCCTGAACGTTAAAATTAACTATCAGGTTTGCGTCGGATTCGACAATCTAGACTCACAGGAGAACGACAATAAGGTGCCCAAGGCAGCAATAGACCCTTGGAGACAAGTCGGCTGAAGGGCGATGTATTGGCTCGCGACGCAATTTGAGTGACCCAACGTCATTAGGTGGCCATGAACGTTGTCATTAACTATCAGTTTTGCGTCGGATTCAAAAATCTAGACTCACACGAGAACGACCATAAAGTGCCCGAGGCAGCAATAGACCCTTGGAGACAAGTCGGCTGAAGGGCGATGTATTGATTCTCGACGCAATTTGAGTGTTCCATCGTCATTAGGAGGCCCTGAACGTTACAATTAACTATCAGTTATGCTTCGGATTCGTAAATCTAGACTCACAGGAGAACGACCACAAGGTGCCCGAGGCAGCAATAGACCCTTGGAGACAAGTCGGCTGGAGGCCGATGTACTGATTCTTAACGCAATTTGAGTGTTCCATCGACATTAGGAGGCCCTGAAAGTTACAATTAACTAACTGTTATACGCCGGATTCGAAAATCTAGACTCGCTGGAGAACAACCACAAGGTGCTCGAAGCAGCAATAGACCCTTGGAGACAAGTCAGCTGGAGGCCGATGTATTGAATCTCGAAGCAATTTGAGTGTTCCATCGACATTAGGATTCCCTGAAAGTTACAATTAACTATCAGTATCGCGTCGGATTCGAAAATCTAGACTCACAGGAGACGGATTATAAACTCGACTCACAGGAGAACGAACAAAAGGCGCCCGAGGAAACAATAGACCCTTGGAGACAAGTCAGCTGGAGGACAATGTATTGAATCTCGACGCAATTTGAGTGTTTCATCGTCATTAGGAGTTCCAGAACGTTACAATTAACTGTCGGTTTCGCGTCGGATTCGAAAGTCTAGACTCACAGGAGCACGACCATATGATGCCAGAGGCAGCTGTAGACCCTTGGAGACAAGTCGGCTGGAGGACGATGTATTGAATCTCGAAGCTATTTGAGTGTTCCATCGTCATTAGGGGGCCCTGAACGTTATAATTAACTCTCAGTTTTGCGTCGGATTCGAAAATCTAGACTCACAGGAGAACGACCATAAGTTGCCCGAGGCAGCAGTATCCCCTTGGAGACAAGTCGGCTGGAGGACGATATATTGAATCTCGACCTAATTTGAGTGTTCCATCGTCATTAGGAGGCCATGAACGTTACAATTAACTATAAGTTATGCGTCGGATTCGTAAATCTAGACTCACATGAGAACGACCACAAGGTGCCCGAGGCAGCAATAGACCCTTGGAGACAAGTCTGCTGGAGGACAATGTATTGAATCTCGACGCAATTTGAGTGTTTCATCGTCATTAGGAGCCGTGAACGTTACAATTAACTACCAGTTTTGCGTCGGATTCGATAATCTAGACTCACAGGAGAACGACCACAAGGTGCCCGAGGCAGCAATAGAACATTGGAGACAAGTCGGCTGGAGGACGATGTATTGAATCTCGACGTAATTTGAGTGTTCCATCGTCAATAGGAATCCCTGAAAGTTATAATTAACTAACAGTTTTGCATCGGATTCAATAATCTAGACTCACTGGAGAACGACCATAAGGTGCCCTGGCAGCAATATCCCCTTGGAGACAAGTCGGCTGGAGGACGATATATTGAATCTCGACGTAATATGAGTGTTCCACCGTAATTAGGAGGCACTGAACGTTACAATTAACTATGAGTTATGCGTCGGATTCGAAAATCTAGACTCAGAGGAGAACGATCATAAGGTGCCCGAGGCAGCAATAGACCCTTGGAGACAAGTCGCCTGTAATACGATTTATTGAATCACGACGTAATTTGAGTGTTCCATTGTCATTAGGGGGCCCTGAACGTTATAATTAACTCTAAGTTTTGCGTCAGATTCGAAAATCTGGACTCACAGGAGAACGACCATTAGGTTCCAGAGGCAGCAATATCCCCTTGGATGCAAATCGGCTGGAGGACGATATATTGGATCTCGACCTGATTTGAGTGTTTCATCGGCATTAGGAGGCCCTGAACGTTACAATTAACTATAAGATATGCAACGGATTCGTAAATCTAGACTCACAGGACAACGACCACAAGGTGCCCGAGGCAGCAATAGACCCTTGGAGACAAGTCGGCTGGAGGCCGATGTATTTAATCTCGACGCAATTTGAGTGTTCCATCGACATTAGGAGGTCCTGAAAGTTACAATAAACTATCAGTATCGCGTCGGATTCGAAATTCTAGACTCACTGGAGACGGATCATATGGTGCCCGACGCAGCAATATCCCCTTGGAGACAAGTCAGGCGGAGGACGATGTATTGAATCTCGACGCAAATAGAGTGTTCCATCGTCATTAGGAGGCCCTGAACGTTACAATTAACTATCAGTTTTGCGTCGGATTCGAAAATCTAGACTCACAGGAGAACGACCATTAGGTGCCACAGGCAGTAATAGACCCTTGGAGACAAATGGGCTGGAGGACGATGTATTGAATCGCGACGCAATTTGAGTGTTCCATCGTCATTAGGTGGCCCTAAACATTACAATTAACCATCAGTTTTGCGTCGGATTCGAAAATCTATTCTCACAGGAGACGGATCATAAGGTTCCCGAGGCAGCAATATCCCCTTGGTGACAAGTCGGCTGGAGGACGATGTATTGAATCTCGACGGAATTTGAGTGTTCCATCGACATTAGGAGGCCCTGAACGTTACAATTAACTATCAGTTTAGCGTCGGATTCCATAATCTAGACTCACAGGAGAACGACCAAAAGGCGCAAGAGGCAACAATAGACCTTTTTGGAGACAAGTCGGCTGGAGGACGATGCATTGAATCGCGACGCAATTTGAGCCTTCCGTCGTCATTAGGAGGCCCTCAACGTTACAATTAACTATCAGTTTCACGTCGGATTCGAAACCTGGACTCACAGGAGACGGACCATATGGTGCCCGAGGCAGCAATATCCCCTTGGAGACAAGTCGGCTGGAGGACGATGTATTGAATCTAGACGCAATTTGAGTGTTCCATCGACATGAGGAGGCCCTGAACGTTACAATTAACTATCAGTTATGCGTCGGATTCGAATATCTAGACTCACTGGAGGACGACCAAAAGGCGCCCGAGGCAACAATAGATGCTTGGAGACAAGTCGGCTGGAGGACGATGTATTGAATCGTGACGCAATTTGAATGTTCCTTCGTCATTAGGAGGCCCTGAACGCTACAATTAACCATCAGTTTTGCGTCGGATTCGAAAATCTATTCTCACAGGAGACGGATCATAAGATTCCCGAGGCTGCAAAATCCCCGTGGAGACAAGTCGGCTGGAGGACGATGTATTGAATCTCGGCGCAATTTGAGTATTCCAACGTCATTAGGAGGTGCTGAACGTTACAATTAACTATCAGTTATGCGTCGGATTCGAGTATCTAGACTCACTGGAGGACGACCAAAAGGCGCCCGAGGCCACAATAGACCCTTGGAGACAAGTCGCCTGGAGGACGATGTATTGATTCGCGACGCAGTTTGAATGTTCTATCGTCATTAGAAGGAACTGAACGTTACAATTAAGTATCAGTTTTGCGTCGGAATCGATAACCTAGAATCACAGGAGAACGACCATAAGGTGCCCGAGGCAGCAATAGATCCTTGGAAACAAGTCGGCTGGAGGACGATGTATTGAATCTCGACGCAATTTGTGTGCTCCATCGTCATTAGGAGGCCCTGAACGTTAGAAATAGTTTTGCGTCGGATTCGAAAATCCAGACTCACAGGAGAACGACCATAAAGTGCCCGAGGCAGCAATATCCCCTTGGAGACAAGTCGGCTGGTGGACGATATATAAGAATCTCGACGTAATGTGAGTGTTCCATCGTTATTAGGTGGCCCTGAACGTTACAATTAACTATCAGTTTCGCGTCGGATTCGAAAATCTAGACTCACAGGAGACGGACCATATGGTGCCCGAGGCAGCAATATCCAGTTGGAGACAAGTCGGCTGGAGGACGATGTTTTGAATCGCGACGGAATTTGAGAGTTCCATCGTCATTAGCAGGCCCTGAACGTTACTATTACATATCATTTTGCGTCGGATTCGATAATCTAGACTCACAAGAGAACGACCATAAGGTGCCCGAGCCAGCAATAGACCCTTGGAGACAAGTCGGCTGGAGGACGATGTATTGAATCGCGACGTAATTTAAGTGTTCCATCGTCATTAGGAGGCCCTGAACGTTACAAATAACTATCAGTTTTGCGTCGGATTCGAAAATGTAGACTCAGAGGAGAACGATCATAAGGTGCCCTGGCAGCAATATCCCCTTGGAGACAAGTCGGCTGCAGGACAATATATTGAATCTCGACGTAATATGAATGTTCCATCGTCATTAGGAGGCCCTGAACGTTACAATTAACTATCAGTCTTGCGTCGGATTCGAAAATCTAGTCTCACAGGAGACCTACCACAAAGTGCCCGAGGATGCAATATCCCCTTGGAGACAAGTCGGCTGGAGGACGATGTATTTAATCTCGACGCAATTTGAGTGATCCATCGTCATTAGGAGGCCCTGAACGTTACAATTAAATATCAGTTTTGCGTCGGATTCCATAATCTAGACTCACAGGAGTACGACCAAAAGGCGCACGATGCAAGAATAGACCCTTGGAGACAAGTCGGCTGGAGGACGATGTATTGAATCGCGACGCAATTTGAGTGATCCATCGTCATTAGGAGGCCCTGAACGTTACAATTAACTATCAGTTTCGCGTCGGATTCGAAAATCTAGACTCACAGAAGCACGACAATAAGGTGCCAGAGGCAGCAATATCCCCTTGGATACAAATCGGCTGGAGGACGTTATTTTGAATCTCGACCTAATTTGAGTGTTTCATCGTCATTAGGAGGCCCTGAACGTTACAATTAACTATAAGATATGCAACGGATTCGTAAATCTAGACTCACAGGACAACGACCACAAGGTGCCCGAGGCAGCAATAGACCCTTGGAGACAAGTCGGCTGGAGGCCGATGAATTTAATCTCGACGCAATTTGAGTGTTCCATCGACATTAGGAGGCCCTGAAAGTTATAATAAACTATCAGCATCGCGTCGGATTCGAAATTCTAGACTCACGGGAGATGGATCATATGGTGCCCGACGCAGCAATATCCCCTTGGAGACAAGTCAGTCGGAGGACGAAGTATTGAATCTCGACGCAAATAGAGTGTTCCATTGTCATTAGGAGGCCCTGAACGTTACAATTAACTATCAGTTTTCGTCGGATTCGAAAATCTAGACTCACAGGAGAACGACCATTAGATGCCACAGGCAGTAATAGACCCTTGGAGACAAATCGGCTGGAGGACGATGTATTGAATCGCGACGCAATTTGAGTGTTCCATCGTCATTAGGTGGCCCTAAACATTACAATTAACCGACAGTTTTTCGTCGGATTCGAAAATCTATTCTCACAGGAGACGGATCATAAGGTTCCCGAGGCAGCAATATCCCCTTGGAGACAAGTCGGCTGGAGGACGATGTATTGAATCTCGACGGAATTTGAGTGTTCCATCGACATTAGGAGGCCCTGAACGTTACAATTAACTATCAGTTTAGCGTCGGATTCCATAATCTAGACTCACAGGAGAACGACCAAAAGGCGCAAGAGGCAACAATAGACCTTTTGGAGACAAGTCGGCTGGAGGACGATGTATTGAATCGCGACGCAATTTGAGCCTTCCATCGTCATTAGGAGGCCCTCAACGTTACAATTAACTATCAGTTTCACGTCGGATTCGTAACCTGGACTCACAGGAGACGGACCATATGGTGCCCGAGGCAGCAATATCCCCTTGGAGACAAGTCGGCTGGAGGACGATGTATTGAATCTAGACGCAATTTGAGTGTTCCATCGACATTAGGAACCCATGAACGTTACAATTAACTATCAGTTATGCGTCGGATTCGAAAATCTAGACTCACAGGAGAGCGACCATTAGGTGCCCGAGGCAGCAATATCCCCTTGGTGACAAGTCGGCTGGAGGACGATGTATTGAATCACGACGCAATTTGAGTGTTCCATCGTCATGAGGAGGCCCTGAACGTTACAATTAATTATCAGTTATGCGTCGGATTCGAATATCTAGACTCACTGGAGGACGACCAAAAGGCGCCCGAGGCAACAATAGATCCTTGGAGACAAGTCGGCTGGAGGACGATGTATTGAAACGTGACGCAATTTGAATGTTCCTTCGTCATTAGGAGGCCCTGAACGCTACAATTAAGTATCAGTTTTGCGTCGGATTCGATAATCTAGACTCACAGGAGAACGACCATAAGTTGCCCGAGGCAGCCATAGACACTTGGAGACAAGTCGGCTGGAGGACGAAGTATTGAATCTCGACGCAATTTGTGTGCTCCATCGTCATTAGGAGGCCATGAACGTTACAACTAACCTTCAGTTTCGCGTCGGATTCGTAAATTTAGACTCACAGGAGACGGACCATATGGTCCCCGAGGCTGCAAAATCCCCGTGGAGACAAGTCGGCTGGAGGACGATGTATTGAATCTCGGCGCAATTTGAGTATTCCAACGTCATTAGGAGGCACTGAACGTTACAATTAACTATCAGTTATGCGTCGGATTCGAATATCTAGACTCACTGGAGGACGACCAAAAGGCGCCCGAGGCCACAATAGACCCTTGGAGACAAGTCGCCTGGAGGACGATGTATTGATTCGCGACGCAGTTTGAATGTTCCATCGTCATTAGAAGGAACTGAACGTTACAATTAAGTATCAGTTTTGCGTCGGATTCGATAGTCTAGACTCACAGGAGAACGACCATAAGTTGCCCGAGGCAGCTATAGACACTTGGAGACAAGTCGGCTGGAGGACGAAGTATTGAATCTCGATGCAATTTGTGTGCTCCATCGTCATTAGGAGGCCCTGAACGTTAGAAATAATTTTGCGTCGGATTCGAAAATCCAGACTCACAGGAGAACGACCATAAAGTGCCCGAGGCAGCAATAGACACTTGGAGACAAGTCAGCTGAAGGACGATGTATTGAATCTCGACGCAATTTGAGTGTTCCATCGTCATTAGGAGGCCCTGAACATTACAATTAACTATCAGTTTTGCGTCGGATTCGACAATCTAGGCTCACAGGAGAACGGCAATAAGGTGCCCGAGGCAGCAATAGACCCTTGGAGACAAGTCGGCTGGAGGACGATGTTTTGAATCGCGACGCAATTTGAGTGTTCCATCGTCATTAGGAGGCCCTGAACGTTACAATTAACTATAAGATATGCAACGGATTCGTAAATCTAGACTCACAGGACAACGACCACAAGGTGCCCGAGGCAGCAATAGACCCTTGGAGACAAGTCGGCTGGAGGCCGATGAATTTAATCTCGACGCAATTTGAGTGTTCCATCGACATTAGGAGGCCCTGAAAGTTACAATAAACTATCAGTATCGCGTCGGATTCGAAATTCTAGACTCACGGGAGACGGATCATATGGTGCCCGACGCAGCAATATCCCCTTGGAGACAAGTCAGTCGGAGGACGATGTATTGAATCTCGACGCAAATAGAGTGTTCCATTGTCATTAGGGGGCCCTGAACGTTACAATTAACTATCAGTTTTGCGTCGGATTCGAAAATCTAGACTCACAGGAGAACGACCATTAGATGCCACAGGCAGTAATAGACCCTTGGAGACAAATCGGCTGGAGGACGATGTATTGAATCGCGACGCAATTTGAGTGTTCCATCGTCATTAGGTGGCCCTAAACGTTACAATTAACCAACAGTTTTTCGTCGGATTCGAAAATCTATTCTCACAGGAGACGGATCATAAGGTTCCCGAGGCAGCAATATCCCCTTGGAGACAAGTCGGCTGGAGGACGATGTATTGAATCTCGACGGAATTTGAGTGTTCCATCGACATTAGGAGGCCCTGAACGTTACAATTAACTATCAGTTTAGCGTCGGATTCCATAATCTAGACTCACAGGAGAACGACCAAAAGGCGCAAGAGGCAACAATAGACCTTTTGGAGACAAGTCGGCTGGAGGACGATGTATTGAATCGCGACGCAATTTGAGCCTTCCATCGTCATTAGGAGGCCCTCAACGTTACAATTAACTATCAGTTTCACGTCGGATTCGAAACCTGGACTCACAGGAGACGGACCATATGGTGCCCGAGGCAGCAATATCCCCTTGGAGACAAGTCGGCTGGAGGACGATGTATTGAATCTCGACGGAATTTGAGTGTTCCATCGACATTAGGAGGCCCTGAACGTTACAATTAACTATCAGTTTAGCGTCGGATTCCATAATCTAGACTCACAGGAGAACGACCAAAAGGCGCAAGAGGCAACAATAGACCTTTTGGAGACAAGTCGGCTGGAGGACGATGTATTGAATCGCGACGCAATTTGAGCCTTCCATCGTCATTAGGAGGCCCTCAACGTTACAATTAACTATCAGTTTCACGTCGGATTCGAAACCTGGACTCACAGGAGACGGACCATATGGTGCCCGAGGCAGCAATATCCCCTTGGAGACAAGTCGGCTGGAGGACGATGTATTGAATCTAGACGCAATTTGAGTGTTCCATCGACATTAGGAGGCCATGAACGTTACAATTAACTATCAGTTATGCGTCGGATTCGAAAATCTAGACTCACAGGAGAGCGACCATTAGGTGCCCGAGGCAGCAATATCCCCTTGGTGACAAGTCGGCTGGAGGACGATGTATTGAATCACGACGCAATTTGAGTGTTCCATCGTCATGAGGAGGCCCTGAACGTTACAATTAATTATCAGTTATGCGTCGGATTCGAATATCTAGACTCACTGGAGGACGACCAAAAGGCGCCCGAGGCAACAATAGATCCTTGGAGACAAGTCGGCTGGAGGACGATGTATTGAATCGTGACGCAATTTGAATGTTCCTTCGTCATTAGGAGGCCCTGAACGCTACATTTAAGTATCAGTTTTGCGTCGGATTCGATAATCTAGACTCACAGGAGAACGACCATAAGTTGCCCGAGGCAGCTATAGACACTTGGAGACAAGTCGGCTGGAGGACGAAGTATTGAATCTCGACGCAATTTGTGTGCTCCATCGTCATTAGGAGGCCATGAACGTTACAACTAACCTTCAGTTTCGCGTCGGATTCGTAAATTTAGACTCACAGGAGACGGACCATAGGGTCCCCGAGGCTGCAAAATCCCCGTGGAGACAAGTCGGCTGGAGGACGATGTATTGAATCTCGGCGCAATTTGAGTATTCCAACGTCATTAGGAGGCACTGAACGTTACAATTAACTATCAGTTATGCGTCGGATTCGAATATCTAGACTCACTGGAGGACGACCAAAAGGCGCCCGAGGCCACAATAGACCCTTGGAGACAAGTCGCCTGGAGGACGATGTATTGATTCGCGACGCAGTTTGAATGTTCCATCGTCATTAGAAGGAACTGAACGTTACAATTAAGTATCAGTTTTGCGTCGGATTCGATAATCTAGACTCACAGGAGAACGACCATAAGTTGCCCGAGGCAGCTATAGACACTTGGAGACAAGTCGGCTGGAGGACGAAGTATTGAATCTCGATGCAATTTGTGTGCTCCATCGTCATTAGGAGGCCCTGAACGTTAGAAATAATTTTGCGTCGGATTCGAAAATCCACACTCACAGGAGAACGACCATAAAGTGCCCGAGACAGCAATAGACACTTGGAGACAAGTCAGCTGAAGGACGATGTATTGAATCTCGACGCAATTTGAGTGTTCCATCGTCATTAGGAGGCCCTGAACATTACAATTAACTATCAGTTTTGCGTCGGATTCGACAATCTAGGCTCACAGGAGAACGGCAATAAGTTGCCCGAGGCAGCAATAGACCCTTGGAGACAAGTCGGCTGGAGGACGATGTTTTGAATCGCGACGCAATTTGAGTGTTCCATCGTCATTAGGAGGCCCTGAACGTTACAATTAACTATAAGATATGCAACGGATTCGTAAATCTAGACTCACAGGACAACGACCACAAGGTGCCCGAGGCAGCAATAGACCCTTGGAGACAAGTCGGCTGGAGGCCGATGAATTTAATCTCGACGCAATTTGAGTGTTCCATCGACATTAGGAGGCCCTGAAAGTTACAATAAACTATCAGTATCGCGTCGGATTCGAAATTCTAGACTCACGGGAGACGGATCATATGGTGCCCGACGCAGCAATATCCCCTTGGAGACAAGTCAGTCGGAGGACGATGTATTGAATCTCGACGCAAATAGAGTGTTCCATTGTCATTAGGAGGCCCTGAACGTTACAATTAACTATCAGTTTTGCGTCGGATTCGAAAATCTAGACTCACAGGAGAACGACCATTAGATGCCACAGGCAGTAATAGACCCTTGGAGACAAATCGGCTGGAGGACGATGTATTGAATCGCGACGCAATTTGAGTGTTCCATCGTCATTAGGTGGCCCTAAACATTACAATTAACCAACAGTTTTTCGTCGGATTCGAAAATCTATTCTCACAGGAGACGGATCATAAGGTTCCCGAGGCAGCAATATCCCCTTGGAGACAAGTCGGCTGGAGGACGATGTATTGAATCTCGACGGAATTTGAGTGTTCCATCGACATTAGGAGGCCCTGAACGTTACAATTAACTATCAGTTTAGCGTCGGATTCCATAATCTAGACTCACAGGAGAACGACCAAAAGGCGCAAGAGGCAACAATAGACCTTTTGGAGACAAGTCGGCTGGAGGACGATGTATTGAATCGCGACGCAATTTGAGCCTTCCATCGTCATTAGGAGGCCCTCAACGTTACAATTAACTATCAGTTTCACGTCGGATTCGAAACCTGGACTCACAGGAGACGGACCATATGGTGCCCGAGGCAGCAATATCCCCTAGGAGACAAGTCGGCTGGAGGACGATGTATTGAATCTAGACGCAATTTGAGTGTTCCATCGACATTAGGAGGCCATGAACGTTACAATTAACTATCAGTTATGCGTCGGATTCGAAAATCTAGACTCACAGGAGAGCGACCATTAGGTGCCCGAGGCAGCAATATCCGCTTGGTGACAAGTCGGCTGGAGGACGATGTATTGAATCACGACGCAATTTGAGTGTTCCATCGTCATGAGGAGGCCCTGAACGTTACAATTAATTATCAGTTATGCGTCGGATACGAATATCTAGACTCACTGGAGGACGACCAAAAGGCGCCCGAGGCCACAATAGACCCTTGGAGACAAGTCGCCTGGAGGACGATGTATTGATTCGCGACGCAGTTTGAATGTTCCATCGTCATTAGAAGGAACTGAACGTTACAATTAATTATCAGTTTTGCGTCGGATTCGATAACCTAGACTCACAGGAGAACGACCATAAGGTGCCCGAGGTAGCAATAGATCCTTGGAGACAAGTCGGCTGGAGGACGATGTATTGAATCGTGACGCAATTTGAATGTTCCTTCGTCATTAGGAGGCCCTGAACGCTACAATTAAGTATCAGTTTTGCGTCGGATTCGATAATCTAGACTCACAGGAGAACGACCATAAGTTGCCCGAGGCAGCTATAGACACTTGGAGACAAGTCGGCTGGAGGACGAAGTATTGAATCTCGATGCAATTTGTGTGCTCCATCGTCATTAGGAGGCCCTGAACGTTAGAAATAATTTTGCGTCGGATTCGAAAATCCAGACTCACAGGAGAACGACCATAAAGTGCCCGAGGCAGCAATAGACACTTGGAGACAAGTCAGCTGAAGGACGATGTATTGAATCTCGACGCAATTTGAGTGTTCCATCGTCATTAGGAGGCCCTGAACATTACAATTAACTATCAGTTTTGCGTCGGATTCGACAATCTAGGCTCACAGGAGAACGGCAATAAGGTGCCCGAGGCAGCAATAGACCCTTGGAGACAAGTCGGCTGGAGGACGATGTTTTGAATCGCGACGGAATTTGAGTGTTAGATCGTCATTAGCAGGCCCTGAACGTTACTATTGCATATCATTTTGCGTCGGATTCGATAATCTAGACTCACAGGAGAACGACCATAAGGTGCCCGAGCCAGCAATAGACCCTTGGAGACAAGTCGGCTGGAGGACGATATATTGAATCTCGACGTAATATGAATTTTCCATCGTCATTAGGAGGCCCTGAACGTTACAATTAACTATCAGTTTTGCGTCGGATTCGAAAATCTAGTCTCACAGGAGACGCACCACAAAGTGCCCGAGGCAGCAATATCCCCTTGGAGACAAGTCGGCTGGAGGACGATGTATTTAATCTCGACGCAATTTGAGTGATCCATCGTCATTAGGAGGCCCTGAACGTTACAATTAAATATCAGTTTTGCGTCGGATTCCATAATCTAGACTCATAGGAGTCCGACCAAAAGGCGCACGATGCAAGAATAGACCCTTGGAGACAAGGCGGCTGGAGGACGATGTATTGAATCGCGACGCAATTTGAGTGATCCATCGTCAATAGGAGGCCCTGAACGTTACAATTAACTATCAGTTTCACGTCGGATTCGAAAATCTAGACTCACAGGAGAACGACCAAAAGGCGCCCGAGGGAACAGTAGACAATTGGAAACAACTCGGCTGGAGGACAATGTATTGAATCGCGACGTAATTTGAGTGATCCATCCTCATTAGGAGGCCCAGAACGTTACAACTATCTATCAGTTTCGCGTCGGATTCGAAAATCTAGACTCACAGGAGACGGACCATATGGTGCCCGAGGCAGCAATATCCTCTTGGAGACAAGTCATCTGGAGGACGAAGTATTGAATCTCGACGCAATTTGAGTGTTCCATCGTTATTAGGAGGTCCTGAACGTTACAATCAACTATCAGTTTTGCGTCGGATTCGAAAATCTAGACTCACAGGAGAACGACCGTAAGGTTCCCCTAGGCAGCAATATCCCCTTGGAGACAAGTCGGCTGGAGGACGATGTATTAAATATCGACGCAATTTGAGTGTTCCATCGTCATTAGGAGGCCCTGAACGTTCCAATTAACTATCATTTTCGCATCGGATTCGAAAGTCTAGACTCACCGTAGACGGACCATTTGGTGCCCGAGGCAGCAATATCCCCTTGGAGACAAGTCCCCTGGAGGACGATGTATTGAATCTCGACGCAATTTGAGTGTTCCATCGTCATTAGGAGGCCCTGAACGTTACAATTAACTGTCAGTTATACGTCGGATTCGAAAATCTAGACTCACTGGAGGACTACCAAAAGTCGCCCGAGGCAACAATAGACCCTTGGAGACAAGTCGGCCGGCGGACGATGTATTGAATCGCGACGCAATTTGAATGTTCCTTCGTCATTAGGAGGCCCTGAACGTTACAATTAACTACCTTTTTGCGTCGGATTCGACAATCTAGAGTCACAGGAGAACGACCATAAGGTGCCCGAGGCAGCTATAGACCCTCGGAGACAAGTTGGCTGGAGGACGATGTATCGAATCTCGACGCAATTTGTGTGCTCCATCGTCATTAGGAGGCCATGAACGTTACAACTAGTTAACAGTTTCGCGTCGGATTTGAAAATCTAGACTCACAGGAGACGGACCATATGGTCCCCGAGGAAGCAATATCCCCTTGGAGATAAGTCGGCTGGAGGACGATGTATTGAATCTCGACGCAATTTGAGTGATCCATCGTCATTGGGAGGCCCTGAACGTTACAATTAACTATCAGTTATGCGTCGGATTCGTAAATCTAGACTCTCAGGAGAACGACCACAAGGTGCCCGCGGCAGCAATAGACCCATGGAGACCAGTCGGCTGGAGGCCGATGTATTGAATCTCGTTGCAATTTGAGTGTTCCATCGTCATTAGGAGGCCCTGAACGTTACAATTAACTATCAGGTTTGCGTTGGATACCATAACTCAGACTCACAGGAGAACGACAAAAAGGCGCCCGAGGCAACAATAGACCCTTGGAGACAAGTCGGCTGGAGGACGATGTTTTGAAACGCGACGCAATTTGAGTGATCCATCGTCATTGGGAGGCCCTGAACGTTACAATTAACTATCAGTTTTGTGTCGGATTCCATAATCTAGACTCACAGGAGAACGACCAAAAGGCGCACGATGCAAGAAAAGACCATTGGAGACAAGTCGGCTGGAGGACGATGTGTTGAATCGCGACGCAATTTGAGTGATCCATCGTCATTAGGAGGCCCTCAACGTTACAATTATCTATCAGTTTTGCGTCGGATTCGAAAATCTAGACTCACAGGAGCACGACCATAAGGTGCCAGAGGCAGAAATAGACCCTTGGAGACAAGTCGGCTGGAGGACGATGTATTGAATCTCGACGCAATTAGAGTGTTCCATCGTCATTAGGAGGCCCTGAACGTTACAATTACCTATCAGTTATACGTCGTATTCGAAAATCTAGTCTCACTGGAGGACGACCAAAAGTCGCCCGAGGCAACAATAGACCCTTGGAGACAAGTCGGCTGGCGGACGATGTATTGAATCGCGACGCAATTTGAATGTTGCATCGTCATTAGGAGGCCATGAACGTTACAATTAACTACCATTTTGCGTCGGATTCGATAATCTAGACTCACAGGAGAACGACCATAAGGTGCCCGAGGCAGCAATAGACCCTTGGAGACAAGTCGGCTGGAGGACGATGTATTGAATCTCGACGCAATTTGAGTGTTCCATCGTCATTAGGAGGCCCTGAACGTTACAATTAACTATCAGTTATGCGTCGGATTCGAATATCTAGACTCACTGGAGGACGACCAAAAGGCGCCCGAGGCAGCAATAGACCCTTGGAGACAAGTCGGCTGGAGGACGCTGTATTGATTCGCGACGCAGTTTGAATGTTCCATCGTCATTAGGAGGCCTTAACGTTACAATTAAGTATCAGTTTTGCGTCGGATTCGATAATTTAGACTCACAGGAGAACGACCATACGGTGCCCGGGGCAGCAACAGAGCCTTGGAGACAAGTCCCCTGGAGGACGATGTATTGAATCTCGACGCAATTTGAGTGATCCATCGTCATTGGGAGGCCCTGAACGTTACAATGAACTATCAGTTATGCGTCGGATTCGTAAATCTAGACTCACAAGGTGCCCGCGTTAGCAATAGACCCATGGAGACAAGTCGGCTGGAGGCCGATGTATTGAATCTCGTTGCAATTTGAGTGTTCCATCGTCATTAGGAGGCCCTGAACGTTACAATTAACTATCAGGTTTGCGTTGGATACCATAATCTAGACTCACAGGAGAACGACCAAAAGGCGCCCGAGGCAACAATAGACCCTTGGAGACAAGTCGGCTGGAGGACGATGTTTTGAAACGCGACGCAATTTGAGTGATCCATCGTCATTGGGAGGCCCTGAACGTTACAATTAACTATCAGTTTTGTGTCGGATTCCATAATATAGACTCACAGGAGAACGACCAAAAGGCGCACGATGCAAGAAAAGACCCTTGGAGACAAGTCTTCTGGAGGACGATGTGTTGAATCGCGACGCAATTTGAGTGATCCATCGGCATTAGGAGGCCCTGAACGTTACAATTAACTATTAGTTTTGCGTCGGATTCGAAAATCTAGACTCACAGGAGCACGACCATAAGGTGCCAGAGGCAGAAATAGACCCTTGGAGACAAGTCGGCTGCAGGACGATGTATTTAATCTCGACGCAATTTGAGTGTTCCATCGTCATTAGGAGCTGTGAACGTTACAATTAACTATCAGTTTTGCGTCAGATTCGATAATCTAGACTCACAGGAGAACGACCAAAAGGCGCCCGAGGCAACAATAGACACTTGGAAACAACTCGGCTGGAGGACGATGTATTGAATCGCGACGTAATTTGAGTGTTCCATCGTCATTAGGAGGCCCTGAACGTTACAATTAACTATCAGTTTCGCGTCGGATTCGAAAATCTAGACTCACAGGTGCACGACCATATGGTTCCAGAGGCAGAAATAGACCCTTGGAGACAAGTCGGCTGGAGGACGATGTATTGAATCTCGACGCAATTAGAGTGTTCCATCGTCATTAGGAGGCCCTGAACGTTACAATTAATTATCAGTTATACGTCGGATTCGAAAATCTAGACCACGAGGGAGGCCAGAGGAACGGGGGATGGTAGCCTCGGCCGCTGAAATGATGGACGTGGTTAAAACACGGACCACCTCGTCAATGTCACCCTGTGGGGGAGACGCAATGGTTACAGCGGAAGTAAAAGCTGGCCAGTCAGCCCTGTGGAAAGCCCAGCAGGGCAAGCGCCCAGAAGAATGACACTGTGGCAGTGACAAATAGATGGGAAAATGGTCACTACCACACAGGTCAGGGTGCACCCTCCAGTGGAGGGATGGGACAAGTCCAGGGCTGCAAATAGAGAGATCGATGGCCGAGAACGAGCCATGGGCCACACTGAAATGCGTGGGAGCACCGGTGTTTAAGAGGCTAAGGTCGAGCTGAGCCAACACATGCTCCACGGCCCGACCACGATCATCGGAGACAGTCCCACCCCATAGAGGGTTGTGGGCATTGAAATCGCCCAGCAGCAAAGAAGGTGGCGGCAGTTGTGCTATCATAGCAGCCAGGACATGCTGCGCGACAGTACCATCAGGTGGAAGGTAAATACTGCAGACGGTAATGGCCTGGGGCGTCCACACCCGAACAGCGACAGCCTCTAAAGCTGTTTGTAGAGGCACAAACTCGCTGTGAAGAGAGTTCAGGACATATATGCAGACGCCACCAGACACCCTTGCATAAGCTGCCCGGTTCTTAAAATAACCCCGATAGCCACGGAGGGCGGGGGTTCGCATTGCTGGAAACCAAGTTTCCTGCAGAGCAATGCAAAGGAAAGGATGACGGCTGATAAGGTGGCGGAGCTCAGCTAGATGGTGGAAGAAACCGCCGCAGTTCCACTGGAGGATGGTATTAGCCATGGATGGGAAAGGCGTGAAGGGACTGGGGAGGCAGATTACGCCTCCGGGGCCCCTGCTGCTACTGAGTCACCACCTGGACAACAGCCATCTACTGCATCTGAGGGACTGGCGAGAGCCATGTCCTCAGCGGACGCCAGAATCTCCACCTCATCCTCAGACGCAGAGCTTGTAGGAAGCGGTGGAATGGGTGCCACCGCAATGTCGGTAGCCTTGGGGAGTTTCTTCTTCTTCTGCTTCTCGCGCTGTGCCTTTGGTGGAGCAGGCTGGGAGGGCGCAACTGGGTCGGTCTCAGGGACAGACGACGACCGTGTGTCCCTACGACCAGGGACCGGCGGTTGTTTAAGCCACTTGCGGCTGTCGGCCTTTGTACCGGACGGAACTTGGGAAGGGAGGTCCCCAAGGGACCCCTTCCTTACGAGAGTAGCCGAAGAAGTCTTACGCTTCTCTGGCTGGGAAGGGGGGACTGATGTCCCCGATGGTTGGGGGGGGGGGGGGTGTTGCTCCTGAAGTAGATGGAGCAGGAGCAACAGGAGGTTTAGTGCCCCCCCCATCAAGGGGGCAGGTGTGGGACTTCGACTCTGAGAGCTTACTGGAGCGGATGGAAGTGGAGAAGGAGTGACAGTGGCGGCATAAGACACTGTCATGCGCACTGGATGAAGCCGATCATATTTCCGCTTCGCCTCAGTGTACGTCAGGCGGTCGAGAGTCTTTATTTCCATGATCTTCCGCTCCTTCTGCAGAATCGGACAGTCTGGCGAGCAAGGCGGATGGTGCGCACCACAGTTCACACAGATTGGAGGCGGCACACAGGGATGATCAGGATGGGAAGGTCGACCGCAATCGCGACAGACGAGGTCGGACGCACAGCGTGAAGACATGTGGCCGAACTTCCAACACTTGAAGCACCGCATCGGGGGAGGGATATACGGCTTGACATCACAACGGTACACCATCACCTTGACCTTCTCAGGTAACGTGTCACCCTCGAAGGCCAAGATGAAGGCACCGGTGGCAACTTGACGATCCCTCGGACCCCGGTGGACGCGCCGGACGAAATGGACACCTCGGCGCTCCAAGTTGACGCGCAGCTCGTCGTCGGACTGTAAAAGGAGATCCCTGTGAAAGATAATACCCTGAACCATGTTCAGACTCTTATGGGGCGTGATAGTGACAGAGACATCCCCCAGCTTAGTACAAGCGAGCAAGGCCCGCGACTGGGCGGAGGATGCCGTTTTTATCAACACCGATCCGGACCGCATCTTGGACAAGCCCTCCACCTCCCCAAACTTGTCCTCTAAATGCTCTACAAAGAACTAAGGCTTCACGGACATAAAAGATTCCCCGTCAGCTCTGGTACAGACGAGATACCGGGGCGAGTATCTTTCGCTCTCATTCATAGCCCTTCGTTCCTCCCATGGTGTGGCCAGGGAGGGGAACGATTTGGGGTCATACACATTAGCCTTGAATTGAGCTTTGGAACGCTTAGAGACTGCTGACGGCTGGCCGCCAGCAAGAGATGATGTACCACGTTTCATTGCGGGTCATCCGCCCCGATGCCACCTACTCCGACCAAGGGCCCTCCCCACGGGCGCCACCCAGCCACAGCAAAGGCCACCAGGCAGGATGGCCATTGCCGGGAGTCCCGATGCCCCAGGGCGATGGGCATCTACTCCTTGGCATACGTGGGGAGGTAACGGCGCAGGCATCAGTAGAGCGATCCCTGTGTTGTCAGGGGGCTACAACCAACAGGGTACATGGCGGCCCCACCACAACGGACTGGCTACCATGCTGGATCTTAGGTGCAAAAATATCCAAGGTCGTCGTCACAGTTAAAGGAAACACTGCAGAGTGCAGCGTGGTAATCGCCTAAGAGATGGAAAACGAGCAGGACACCATTGCAACGACGAGAAAGACGGCTAAAGGTCTAATTGCACGAAGGATACAGTGCACCATCTAAGGCGCCCTTCCACAATTGGCTCGCTCTTCGGAATAATTTAGATAGATGGAGGTCAAACCCGAGAGGGGACCATCACATAAGGAAGAAACGTTTGAGACTCCTTGTAGTCGATTCTTACGACAGGCAGGAATACCGCGGGCCTATTCTAACCCCCGAACCCGCAGGGGATACAAGTCGGCTGGAGGACGATGTATTGAATCGCGACGCAATTTGAATGTTCCATCGTCATTAGGAGGCCCTGAACGTTACAATTAACTACCATTTTGCGTCGGATTCGATAATCTAGACTCACAGGAGCACGACCATAAGGTGCCCGAGGCAACAATAGACCCTTGGAGACAAGACGGCTGGAGGACGATGTATTGAATCTCGACGCAATTTGTGTGCTCCATCGTCATTAGGAGGCCATGAACGTTACAACTAACTATCAGTTTCGCGTCGGATTTGAAAATATAGACTCACAGGAGACGGACCATATGGTCCCCGAGGCAGCAATATCCCCTTGGAGACAAGTCGGCTGGAGGACGATGTATTGAATCTCGACGCAATTTGAGTGTTCCATCGTCATTAGGAGGCCCTGAACAATAGAAATAGGCTCACAGTAGACGGACCATATGGTGCCCGAGCCAGCAATATCAGCTTGGAGACAAGTCGGCTGGAAGACGATGTATTGAATCTCGACGCAATTTGAGTGTTCCATCGTCATTAGGAGGCCCTGAACGTTACAATTAACTATCAGTTATACGTCGGATTCGAAAATCTAGACTCACTGGAGGACGACCAAAAGTCGCCCGAGGCAACAATAGACCCTTGGAGAGAAGTCGGCTGGAGGATGATGTATTGAATCGCGACGCAATTTGAATGTTCCGTCGTCATTAGGAGGCCCTGAACGTTACAATTAACTACCATTTTGCGTCGTATTCGAAAATCTAGACTCACAGGAGAACGACCATAAGGTGCCCGAGGCAGAAATATCCCCTTGGAGACAAGTCGGCTGGAGGACGATATATTGAATCTCGACGTAATATGAGTGTTCCATCGTCATTAGGAGGCCCTGAACGTTACAAATTAACTATCAGTTATGCGTCGGATTGATAAATCAACACTCACAGGAGGACGACCACAAGGTGCCCGAGGCAGCAATAGACCCTTGCAGACAAGTCGGCTGGAGGCCGATGTATTGAATCTCGACGTATTTTGAGTGTTTCATCGTCATTAGTAGGCCCTGAACGTTACAATTAACTATCAGTTTTGCGTCCGTTTCCATAATCTAGACACAGGAGAACGACCAAAAGGCGCCCGAGGCAACATTAGACCCTTGGAAGCAAGACGGCTGGAGGACGATGAATTCAATCGCGACGCAATTTGAGTGTTCCATCGTCATTAGGAGGCCCTGATCGTTACAATTAACTATCAGTTTCGCGTCGGATTCAAAAATGTAGACTCACAGGAGACGGACCATATGGTGCCCGCGGCAGCAATATCCCCTTGGAGACGAGTCGGCTCTAGGACGATGTATTGAATCTCGACGCAATATGAGTGATCCATCATCATTAGGAGGCCCTGAACGTTACAATTAACTATCAGTTTTTCGTCGGATTCGATAATCTAGACTCACAGGACAATGACCAAAATGCGCCCGAGGCAACAATAGTTTTGCGTCGGATTCGAATATCTAGACTCACTGGAGGACGACCAAAAGGCGCCCGAGGCAACAATAGACCCTTGGAGACAAGTCGGCTGGAGGACGATGTATTCATTCGCGACGCTGTTTGAATGTTCCATTGTCATTAGGAGGCCCTGAACGTTACAATTAAGTATCAGTTTTGCGTCGGATTCGATAATCTTGACTCACAGGAGAACGACCATAAGGTGCCCGAGGCAGCAATAGAGCCTTGGAGACAAGTCTGCTGGAGGACGATGTGTTGAATATCGACGCAATTTGTGTGCTCCATCGTCATTAAGAGGCCCTGAACAATAGAAATAGACTCACAGTAGACGGACCATATGGTGCCCGAGGCAGAAATATCCCTTGGAGACAAGTCGGCTGGAGGGCGATGTATTGAATCGCGACGCAATTTGAGTGTTCCATCGTCATTAGGAGGATCTGAACGTTACGATTAACTATCAGTTATACGTAGGATTCGAAAATCTAGACTCACTGGAGGACGACCAAAAGTCGCCCGAGGCAACAATAGACCCTTGGAGGCAAGTCGGCTGGAGGACGATGTATTGAATCGCGACGCAATTTGAATGTTCCATCGTCATTAGGAGGCCCTGAACGTTACAATTAACTACCATTTTGCGTCGGATTCGATAATCTAGACTCACAGGAGAACGACCATAAGGTGCCCGAGGCAGCAATATCCCCTTTTAGACAAGTTGGCTGGAGGACGACATTTTGAATCTTGACGTAATATGAGTGTTCCATCGTCATTAGGAGGCCCTGAACGTTACTATTAGCAATCAGTTATGCGTCGGATTGGTAAATCAAGACCCACAGGAGGACGACCACAAGGTGCCCGAGGCAGCAATAGACCCTTGGAGACGTCGGCTGGAGGCCGATGTATTGAATCTCGACGTAATTTGAGTGTTCCATCGTCATTAGGAGGCCCTGAACGTTACAATTAACAATCAGTTTCGCGTCGGATTCGAAAATGTAGACTCACAGGAGACGGACCATATAGTGCCCGCGGCAGCAATTTCGCCTTGGAGACGAGTCGGCTGCAGGACGATGTATTGAATCTCGACGCAATATGAGTGATCCATCATCATTAGGAGGCCCTGAACGTTACAATTAACTATCAGTTTTTCGTCGGATTCGATAATCTAGACTCACAGGAGAACGACCAAAAGGCGCCCGAGGCAACAATAGAGCCTTTGAGACAAGTCGGCTGGAGGCCGATGTATTGAATCGGGACCAAATTTGAGTGTTCCATCGGCATTAGGAGGCCCTGAACGTTACAATTAACTATCATTTTGCGCCGTATTCGATAATCTACACTCAGAGGAGAACGACCAAAAGGTGCCCGAGGCAGCAATAGACCCTTGGAGACAAGTCGGCTGGAGGACGATGTATTGAATCTCGACGCAATTTGAGTGTTCCATCGTCATTTGGAGGCCCTGAACGTTACAATAAACTATCAATATCGCGTGGGATTCGAAAATCTAGACTCGCAGTAGACGGATCATATGGTGCCAGACAGAGCAATATCACCTTGGAGACAAGTCGTCTGGAGGACGATGTATTGAATCTCGACGATAAATTGAGTGTTCCATCGTCAATAGGAGGCCCTGAACGTTACAATTAACTATCAGTTTTGCGTCGGATTCGATAATCTAGACTCACAGGAGAACGACCAGAAGGCGCCCGAGGCAACAATAGACCCTTGGAATCAAGTCGGCTGGAGGACGATGAATTGAATCACGACGCAAGTTGAGTGTTCCATCGTCATTAGGAGGCCCTGAACGTTACAATTAACTATTCGTTTTGCGTCGGATTCGAACATCTAGACTCACGTGAGAACGACCATAAGGTGCCCGAGGCAGCAATAGACCCTTGGAGACAATTCGGCTGGAGGACGATGAATTGAATCTCGACGCAATTGGAGTGTTCCATCGTCATTAGGAGGCCCTTAACGTTACAATTAACTATCAGTTTTGCGTCGGATTCGAAAATCTAGACTCACAGGAGAACGAACATAAGGTGCCATGGCAGCAATAGACCTTTGGAGATAAGTCGGCTGAAGGACGATGTTTTGAATCTCGACGCAATTTGAGTGTTCCATCGTCATTAGGAGGCCCTGAACGTTACAATTAACTATCAGTTTCGCGTCGGATACTAAAATTTAGACTCACAGAAGACGTAACATATGGTGCCCGAGGCAGCAATAACCCCTTGGAGACCAGTCAACTGGAGGACGATGTATTGAATCTCGAAGCAATTTCTGTGCTCCATCGTCATTAGCAGGCCTTGAACGTTGCAATTAACTATCAGTTTTGCGTCGGATTCGATAATCTAGACTCACAGGAGGACGTCCAAAAGGCGACCGAGGCAACAATGGACCCTTGGAGACAAGTCGGCTGGAGGACGATGTATTGAATCGCGACGCAATTTGAATGTTCCATTGTCATTAGGAGGCCCTGAACGTTACAATTAACTGTCAGTCTTGCGTCGGATTCGAAAATCTAGACTCACAGGAGACGGACCATATGGTGCCCGCGGCAGCAATATCCCCTTAGAGACAAGTCGGCCGGAGGACGATGAATTGATTCTCAACGCAATATGAGTGATCCATCGTCATTAGGAGGCCCTGAATGTTACAATTTACTATCAGTTTTTCGTCGGATTCGATAATCTAGACTCACAGGAGAACGACCACAATGCGCCCGAGGCAACAATAGACCCTTGGAGACACGTCGGCTGGAGGACGATGTATTGAATCGCGACAAATTTTGAGTGTTTCATCGTCATTAGGAGGCCCTGAACGTTACAATTAACTATCATTTTTCGTCGGATAAGATAATCTAGACTCACAGGAGGACGACCATAAGGTGCTCGAGGCAGCAATAGACCATTCGAGACAAGTCGTCTGGAGGACGATGTATTGAATCTCGACGCAAATTGATTGTTCCATCGTCATTAGGAGGCCCTGAACGTTACAATTAACTATCAGTTTTGCGACGGATTCGAAGATCTAGACTCACAGGAGAACGACCATTAGGTGCCACAGGCAGCAATAGACCCTTGGAGACAGATCGGCTGGAGGACGATGTATTGAATCTCGACACAATTTGAGTGTTCCATCGTCAATAGGCGTTCCTGAACGTTATAATTAACTATCAGTTTCGCGTCTGATTCGAAAATCTAGACTCACAGGATAACGACCATAAGGTGCCAGAGGCAGCAATAGACCCTTGGAGACAAGTCGGCTGGAGGACGATGTATTGAATCTCGACGCAATTTGAGTGTTCCATCGTCATTAGGAGGCCGTGAACGTTGCAATTAACTATCAGTTTTGCGTCGGATTCGATAATCTAGACTCACAGGAGAACGACCAAAAGGCGCCCGAGGCAACAATAGACCCTTGGAAACAAGTCGGCTGGAGGGCGACGAATTGAATCGCGACGCAATTTGAGTGTTCCATCGTCATTAGCAGGCCCTGACCGTTGCAATTAACTATCAGTTTCACGTCTGATTCGTAAATCTAGACTCACAGGAGACGGACCATTTGGTGCCCAGGGCAGCAATATCCCCTTGGAGACAAGTCGGCTGGAGGACGATGTATTGAATCTCGACACAATTTGAGTGTTCCATCGTCAATTGGCGTTCCTGAACGTTATAATTAACTATCAGTTTCGCGTCTGATTCGAAAATCTAGACTCACAGGAGAACGACCATCAGGTGCCAGAGGCAGCAATAGACCCTTGGAGACAAGTCGGCTGGAGGACGATGTATTGAACCTCGACGCAATTTGAGTGTTCCATCGTCATTAGGAGGCCCTGAACGTTGCAATTAACTATCAGTTTTTCGTCGGATTCGAAAATCTAGACTCACAGGAGAACGAACATAAGGTGCCCGAGGCAGCAATAGACCCTTGGAGACAAGTCGGCTGAAGGACGATATTATGAATCTCGACGCAATTTGAGTGTTCCATCGTCATTAGGAGGCCCTGAACGTTACAACTAACTATCAGTTTCGCGTCGGATCCTAAAATCTAGACTCACAGAAGACGGAACATATGGTGCCCGAGGCAGCAATATCCCCTTGGATACAAGTCAACTGGAGGACGATGTATTGAATCTCGAAGCAATTTCTGTGCTCCATCGTCATTAGCAGGCCCTGAACGTTGCAATTAACTATCAGTTTTGCGTCGGATTCGATAATCTAGACTCACAGGAGGACAGCCAAAAGGCGACCGAGGCAACAATAGACACTTGGAGACTAGTCGGCTGAAGGACGATGTTTTGAATCTCGACGCAATTTGAGTGTTCCATCGTCATTAGGTGGCCCTGAACGTTACAATTAACTATCAGTTTCGGGTCGGATTCGAAAATCTAGACTCACAGGTGAACGACCACAAGGTGCCTGAGGCTGCAATAGACCCTTGGAGACAAGTCGGCTGGAGGCCGATGTATTGAATCTCGACGTAATTTGAGTGTTCCATCGTCATTAGGAGGCCCTGAACGTTACAATTAACAATCAGTTTCGCGTCGGATTCGAAAATGTAGACTCACAGGAGACGGACCATATAGTGCCCGCGGCAGCAATTTCGCCTTGGAGACGAGTCGGCTGCAGGACGATGTATTGAATCTCGACGCAATATGAGTGATCCATCATCATTAGGAGGCCCTGAACGTTACAATTAACTATCAGTTTTTCGTCGGATTCGATAATCTAGACTCACAGGAGAACGACCAAAAGGCGCCCGATGCAACAATAGAGCCTTTGAGACAAGTCGGCTGGAGGCCGATGTATTGAATCGGGACAAAATTTGAGTGTTCCATCGGCATTAGGAGGCCCTGAACGTTACAATTAACTATCATTTTGCGCCGTATTCGATAATCTACACTCAGAGGAGAACGACCAAAAGGTGCCCGAGGCAACAATAGACCCTTGGAGACAAGTCGGCTGGAGGACGATGTATTGAATCTCGACGCAATTTGAGTGTTCCATCGTCATTTGGAGGCCCTGAACGTTACAATAAACTATCAATATCGCGTGGGATTCGAAAATCTAGACTCGCAGGAGACGGATCATATGGTGCCAGACGGAGCAATATCACCTTGGAGACAAGTCGTCTGGAGGACGATGTATTGAATCTCGACGATAAATTGAGTGTTCCATCGTCAATAGGAGGCCCTGAACGTTACAATTAACTATCAGTTTTGCGTCGGATTCGATAATCTAGACTCACAGGAGAACGACCAGAAGGCGCCCGAGGCAACAATAGACCCTTGGAATCAAGTCGGCTGGAGGACGATGAATTGAATCACGACGCAAGTTGAGTGTTCCATCGTCATTAGGAGGCCCTGAACGTTACAATTAACTATTCGTTTTGCGTCGGATTCGAACATCTAGACTCACGTGAGAACGACCATAAGGTGCCCGAGGCAGCAATAGACCCTTGGAGACAATTCGGCTGGAGGACGATGAATGGAATCTCGACGCAATTGGAGTGTTCCATCGTCATTAGGAGGCCCTTAACGTTACAATTAACTATCAGTTTTGCGTCGGATTCGAAAATCTAGACTCACAGGAGAACGAACATAAGGTGCCCATGGCAGCAATAGACCCTTGGAGATAAGTCGGCTGAAGGACGATGTTTTGAATCTCGACGCAATTTGAGTGTTCCATCGTCATTAGGAGGCCCTGAACGTTACAATTAACTATCAGTTTCGCGTCGGATACTAAAATTTAGACTCACAAAAGACGTAACATATGGTGCCCGAGGCAGCAATAACCCCTTGGAGACAAGTCAACTGGAGGACGATGTATTGAATCTCGAAGCAATTTCTGTGCTCCATCGTCATTAGCAGGCCTTGAACGTTGCAATTAACTATCAGTTTTGCGTCGGATTCGATAATCTAGACTCACAGGAGGACGTCCAAAAGGCGACCGAGGCAACAATGGACCCTTGGAGACAAGTCGGCTGGAGGACGATGTATTGAATCGCGACGCAATTTGAATGTTCCATTGTCATTACGAGGCCCTGAACGTTACAATTAACTGTCAGTCTTGCGTCGGATTCGAAAATCTAGACTCACAGGAGAACGAACATAAGGTGCCCGAGGCAGCAATAGACACTTGGAGACTAGTCGGCTGAAGGACGATGTTTTGAATCTCGACGCAATTTGAGTGTTCCATCGTCATTAGGTCGCCCTGAACGTTACAATTAACTATCAGTTTCGGCTCGGATTCGAAAATCTAGACTCACAGGGGAACGACCACAAGGTGCTTGAGGCTGCAATAGACCCTTGGAGACAATTCGGCTGGAGGCCGAGGTATTGAATCTCGACGCAATTTCAGTGTTTCATCGTCATTAGTAGGCCCTGAACGTTACAATTAACTATCAGTCTTGCGTCTGATTCCTTAATCTAGACTCAGGAGAACGACCAAATCGCGCCCGACGCCACAATAGACCCTTGGAAACAAATCGGCTGGAGGACGATGATTTCAATCGCGATGCAATTTGAGAGTTTCATCGCCATTACAAGACCTTGAACGTTACAATTAACTATCAGTTTCGCGTCGGATTCGAAAATGTAGACTCACAGGAGACGGACCATATGGTGCCCGCGGCAGCAATATCCCCTTAGAGACAAGTCGGCCGGAGGACGATGAATTGATTCTCAACGCAATATGAGTGATCCATCGTCATTAGGAGGCCCTGAATGTTACAATTTACTATCAGTTTTTCGTCGGATTCGATAATCTAGACTCACAGGAGAACGACCAAAATGCGCCCGAGGCAACAATAGACCCTTGGAGACACGTCGGCTGGAGGACGATGTATTGAATCGCGACAAATTTTGAGTGTTTCATCGTCATTAGGAGGCCCTGAACGTTACAATTAACTATCATTTTTCGTCGGATAAGATAATCTAGACTCACAGGAGGACGACCATAAGGTGCTCGAGGCAGCAATAGACCATTCGAGACAAGTCGTCTGGAGGACGATGTATTGAATCTCGACGCAAATTGATTGTTCCATCGTCATTAGGAGGCCCTGAACGTTACAATTAACTATCAGTTTTGCGACGGATTCGAAGATCTAGACTCACAGGAGAACGACCATTAGGAGCCACAGGCAGCAATAGACCCTTGGAGACACGTCGGCTGGAGGACGATGTATTGAATCGCGACAAATTTTGAGTGTTTCATCGTCATTAGGAGGCCCTGAACGTTACAATTAACTATCATTTTTCGTCGGATAAGATAATCTAGACTCACAGGAGGACGACCATAAGGTGCTCGAGGCAGCAATAGACCATTCGAGACAAGTCGTCTGGAGGACGATGTATTGAATCTCGACGCAAATTGATTGTTCCATCGTCATTAGGAGGCCCTGAACGTTACAATTAACTATCAGTTTTGCGACGGATTCGAAGATCTAGACTCACAGGATAACGACCATAAGGTGCCAGAGGCAACAATAGACCCTTGGAAACAAGTCGGCTGGAGGACGATGTATTGAATCTCGACGCAATTTGAGTGTTCCATCGTCATTAGGAGGCCGTGAACGTTGCAATTAACTATCAGTTTTGCGTCGGATTCGATAATCTAGACTCACAGGAGAACGACCAAAAGGCGCCCGAGGCAACAATAGACCCTTGGAAACAAGTCGGCTGGAGGGCGACGAATTGAATCGCGACGCAATTTGAGTGTTCCATCGTCATTAGGAGGCCCTGACCGTTGCAATTAACTATCAGTTTCACGTCTGATTCGTAAATCTAGACTCACAGGAGACGGACCATTTGGTGCCCAGGGCAGCAATATCCCCTTGGAGACAAGTCGGCTGGAGGACGATGTATTGAATCTCGACACAATTTGAGTGTTCCATCGTCAATTGGCGTTCCTGAACGTTATAATTAACTATCAGTTTCGCGTCTGATTCGAAAATCTAGACTCACAGGAGATCGACCATCAGGTGCCAGAGGCAGCAATAGACCCTTGGAGACAAGTCGGCTGGAGGACGATGTATTGAACCTCGACGCAATTTGAGTGTTCCATGGTCATTAGGAGGCCCTGAACGTTGCAATTAACTATCAGTTTGCGTCGGATTCGATAAACTAGACTCACAGGAGAACGACCAAAATGCGCCCGAGGCAACAATAGACCCTTGGAGACACGTCGGCTGGAGGACGATGAATTGAATCTCGACGCAATTGGAGTGTTCCATCGTCATTAGGAGGCCCTGAACGTTACAATTAACTATCAGTTTTGCGTCGGATTCGAAAATCTAGACTCACAGGAGAACGAACATAAGGTGCCCGAGGCAGCAATAGACCCTTGGAGACAAGTCGGCTGAAGGACGATATTATGAATCTCGACGCAATTTGAGTGTTCCATCGTCATTAGGAGGCCCTGAACGTTACAACTAACTATCAGTTTCGCGTCGGATCCTAAAATCTAGACTCACAGAAGACGGAACATATGGTGCCCGAGGCAGCAATATCCCCTTGGATACAAGTCAACTGGAGGACGATGTATTGAATCTCGAAGCAATTTCTGTGCTCCATCGTCATTAGCAGGCCCTGAACGTTGCAATTAACTATCAGTTTTGCGTCGGATTCGATAATCTAGACTCACAGGAGGACAGCCAAAAGGCGACCGAGGCAACAATAGACACTTGGAGACTAGTCGGCTGAAGGACGATGTTTTGAATCTCGACGCAATTTGAGTGTTCCATCGTCATTAGGTGGCCCTGAACGTTACAATTAACTATCAGTTTCGGGTCGGATTCGAAAATCTAGACTCACAGGTGAACGACCACAAGGTGCCTGAGGCTGCAATAGACCCTTGGAGAAAATTCGGCTGGAGGCCGAGGTATTGAATCTCGACGAAATTTCAGTGTTTCATCGTCATTAGTAGGCGCTGAACGTTACAATTAACAGTTTTGCGTCTGATTCCTTAATCTAGACTCAGGAGAACGACCAAATGGCGCCCGAGGCCACAATAGACCCTTGGAAACAAGTCAGCTGGAGGACGATGAATTCAATCGCCACGCAATTTGAGTGTTACATCGTCATTAGAAGACCCTGAACGTTACGATTAACTATCAGTTTCGCGTCGGATTCGAAAATGTAGACTCACAGGAGACGGACCATATGGTGCCCGCGGCAGCAATATCCCCTTAGAGACAAGTCGGCTGGAGGACGATGTATTGATTCTCAACGCAATATGAGTGATCCATCGTCATTACGAGGCCCTGAACGTTACAATTTACTATCAGTTTTTCGTCGGATTCGATAATCTAGACTCACAGGAGGACGACCATAAGGTGCCCGAGGCAGCAATAGACCATTCGAGACAAGTCGTCTGGAGGACGATCTATTGAATCTCGACGCAAATTGAGTGTTCCATCGTCATTAGGAGGCCCTGAACGTTACAATTAACTATCAGTTTTGCGACGGATTCGAAGATCTAGACTCACAGGAGAACGACCATTAGGTGCCACAGGCAGCAATAGACCCTTGGAGACAAATCGGCTGGAGGACGATGTATTGAATCTCGACACAATTTGAGTGTTCCATCGTCAATAGGCGTTCCTGAACGTTATAATTAACTATCAGTTTCGCGTCTGATTCGAAAATCTAGACTCACAGGAGAACGACCATAAGGTGCCAGAGGCAGCAATAGACCCTTGGAGACAAGTCGGCTGGAGGACGATGTATTGAATCTCGACGCAATTTGAGTGTTCCATCGTCATTAGGAGGCCGTGAACGTTGCAATTAACTATCAGTTTCACGTCTGATTCGAAAATCTAGACTCACAGGAGACGGACCATATGGTTCCCGAGGCAGCAATATCCCCTTGGAGACAAGGCGGCTGGAGGACGATGTATTGAATCTCGACGCAATTTGAGTGTTCCATCGTCATTTGGGGGCCCTGAGCGTTACAATTAACTATCAGTTTCGCGTTGGATTCGAAAATCTAGACTCACAGGAGACGGACGATAAGGTGCCCGAGGCAGAAATATCTCCTTGGTGACAAGGCGGCTGGAAGACTATGAATTGAATCTCGACGCAATTGGAGTGTTCCATCGTCATTAGGAGGCCCTGAACGTTACAATTAACTATCAGTTTTTCGTCGGATTCGAAAATCTAGACTCACAGGAGAACGAACATAAGGTGCCCGAGGCAGAAATATCCCCTTGGAGACAAGTCAACTGGAGGACGATGTATTGAATCTCGAAGCAATTTCTGTGCTCCATCGTCATTAGCAGGCCCTGAAAGTTGCAATTAACTATCAGTTTTGCGTCCGATTCGATAATCTAGACTCACAGGAGGACGTCCAAAAGGCGACCGAGGCAACAATGGACGCTTGGAGGCAAGTCGGCTGGAGGACGATGTATTAAATCGCGACGCAATTTGAATGTTCCATTGTCATTAAGAGGCCCTGAACGTTACAATTAACTATCAGTTTTGCATCGGATTCGAAAATCTAGACTCACAGGAGAACGAACATAAGGTGCCCGGGGCAGCAATAGACACTTGGAGACTAGTTGGCTGAAGGACGATGTTTTGAATCTCGACGCAATTTGAGTGTTCCATCGTCATTAGGTGGCCCTGAACGTTACAATTAACTATCAGTTTCGGGTCGGATTCGAAAATCTAGACTCACAGGGGATCGACCACAAGGCGCCTGAGGCTGCAATAGACCCTTGGAGACAATTCGGCTGGAGGCCGAGGTATTGAATCTGGACGCAATTTCAGTGTTTCATCGTCATTAGTAGGCCATGAACGTTACAATTAACTATCAGTTTCGCGTCGGATTCGAAAATGTAGACTCACAGGAGACGGACCATATGGTGCCCGCGGCAGCAATATCCCCTTAGAGACAAGTCAGCTGGAGGACGATGTATTGATTCTCAACGCAATATGAGTGATCCATCGTCATTAGGAGGCTCTGAACGTTACAATTTGCTATCACTTTTTCGTCGGATTCGATAATCTAGACTCACAGGAGAACGACCAAAATGCGCCCGAGGCAACAATAGACCCTTGGAGACACGTCGGCTGGAGGACGATGTATTGAATCGCGACAAATTTTGAGTGTTTCTTCGTCATTAGGAGGCCCTGAACGTTACAATTAACTATCATTTTTCGTCGGATAAGATAATCTAGACTCACAGGAGGACGACCATAAGGTGCCCGAGGCAGCAATAGACCATTCGAGACAAGTCGTCTGGAGGACGATGTATTGAATCTCGACGCAAATTGAGTGTTCCATCGTCATTAGGAGACCCTGAATGTTACAATTAACTATCAGTTTTGCGACGGATTAGAAGATCTAGACTCACAGGAGAACGACCATTAGGTGCCAGAGGCAGCAATAGACCCTTGGAGACAAGTCGGCTGGAGGACGATGTATTAAATCTCGACGCAATTTGAGTGTTCCATCGTCATTAGGAGGCCTTGAACGTTGCAATTAACTATCAGTTTTGCGTCGGATTCGATAATCTAGACTCACAGGAGAACGACCAAAGGGCGCGCGAGGCAACAATAGACACTTGGAAACAAGTCAGCTGCAGGGCGACGAATTGAATCGCGACGCAATTTGAGTGTTCCATCGTCATTAGGAGGCCCTGACCGTTGCAATTAACTATCAGTTTCACGTCTGATTCGAAAATCTAGACTCACAGGAGAATGACCGTAACGTGCCCGAGGCAGCAATAGACCCTTGGAGACAAGTCGGCTCGAGGACGATGAATTGAATCTCGACGCAATTGGAGTGTTCCATCGTCATTAGGAGGCCCTGAACGTTACAATGAACTATCAGTTTTGCGTCGGATTCGAAAATCTAGACTCACAGGAGAACGAACATAAGGTGCCCGAGGCAGCAATAGACCCTTGGAGACAAGTCGGCTGAAGGACGATGTTTTGATTCTCGACGCAATTTGAGTGTTCCATCGTCATTAGGAGGCCCTGAACGTTACAATTAACTATCAGTTTCGCGTCGGATACTAAAATCTAGACTCACAGAAGACGGAACATATGGTGCCCGAGGCAGCAATATCCCCTTGGAGACAAGTCAACTGGAGGACGATGTATTGAATCTCGAAGCAATGATGGTGCTCCATCGTCATTAGCAGGCCCTGATCGTTGCAATTAACTATCAGTTTTGCGTCGGATTCAATAATCTAGTCTCACAGGAGAATGACCGTAACGTGCCCGAGGCAGCAATAGACCCTTGGAAACAAGTCGGCTGGAGGACGATGAATTCAATCGCGACGCAATTTGAGTGTTCCATCGTCATTAGAAGACCCTGAACGTTACAATTAACTATCAGTTTTGCGTCGGATTCCATAATCTAGGCTCACAGGAAAACGACCAAAAGGCGCCGGAGGCAACAAAAGGCCCTTGGAGACCAGTCGGCTGGAGGACGATGTATTGAATCTCGACACAATTTGAGTGTTCCATCGTCAATAGGCGTTCCTGAACGTTATAATTAACTATCAGTTTCGCGTCTGATTCGAAAATCTAGACTCACAGGAGAACGACCATCAGGTGCCAGAGGCAGCAGTAGACCCTTGGAGACAAGTCGGCTGGAGGACGATGTATTGAATCTCGACGCAATTTGAGTGTTCCATCGTCATTAGGGGGCCGTGAACGTTGCAATTAACTATCAATTTTACGTCGGATTCGAAAATCTAGAGTCACAGGAGAACGACCATGAGGTGCCCGAGGCAGCAATAGAGCCTTGGAGACAAGTCGGCTGAAGGACGATGTATTGAATCTCGACGCAATTTGAATGTTCCATCGTCATTAGGAGGCCCTGAACGTTAAAATTAATTACCAGTTTTGCGTCGGATTCGATAATCTAGACTCACAGGAGAACGACCATATGGTGCCCGAGGCAGCAATAGACCCTTGGAGACAAGTCGGCTGGAGGACGATGTATTGAATTTCGACGCAATTTGAGTGTTCCATCGTCATTAGGAGGCCGTGATCGTTGCAATTAACTATCAGCTTTGCGTCGGATTCGATAATCTGGACTCACAGGAGAACGACCAAAAGGCGCCCGAGGCAACAATAGACCCTTGGAAACAAGTCTGCTGGAGGGCGATGAATTGAATCGCGACGCATTTTGAGTGTTCCATCGCCATTAGGAGGCCCTGAACGTTACAATTAACTATCAGTTATGCGACGGACTCGAAAATCTAGAATCACAGGAGGACGTCCAAAAGGCGACCGAGGCAACAATGGACCCTTGGAGACAAGTCGGCTGGAGCACGATGAATTCAATCGCGACGCAATTTGAGTGTTCCTTCGTCATTAGGAAGCCCTGAACGTTACAATTAACTATCAGTTTCGCGTCGGATTCGAAAATGTGGACTCACAG
The DNA here is from genome assembly GCF_023864345.2 of Schistocerca serialis cubense. Taxonomy (NCBI): domain Eukaryota; kingdom Metazoa; phylum Arthropoda; class Insecta; order Orthoptera; family Acrididae; genus Schistocerca; species Schistocerca serialis. The sequence continues at coordinate 60,486,807 of NW_026047583.1, forward strand.
GAGACGGACTATTTGGTGCCCGCGGCAGCAATATCCCATTGGAGACAAGTCGGCTGGAGGACGATGTATTGAATCTCGACGCAATTTGAGTGTTCCACCGTCTTTAGGAGGCCATGAACGCTACAATTAACTATCAGTTTTGCGTCGGATTCGATAATCAAGGCTCACATGAGAACGACCATAAGGTGCCCGAGGCAGCAATAGACCCTTGGAGACAAGTCGGCTCGAGGACGATGAATTGAATCTCGACGCAATTGGAGTGTTCCATCGTCATTAGGAGGCCCTGAACGTTACAATGAACTATCAGTTTTGCGTCGGATTCGAAAATCTAGACTCACAGGAGAACGAACATAAGGTGCCCGAGGCAGCAATAGACCCTTGGAGACAAGTCGGCTGAAGGACGATGTTTTGATTCTCGACGCAATTTGAGTGTTCCATCGTCATTAGGAGGCCCTGAACGTTACAATTAACTATCAGTTTCGCGTCGGATACTAAAATCTAGACTCACAGAAGACGGAACATATGGTGCCCGAGGCAGCAATATCCCCTTGGAGACAAGTCAACTGGAGGACGATGTATTGAATCTCGAAGCAATGATGGTGCTCCATCGTCATTAGCAGGCCCTGATCGTTGCAATTAACTATCAGTTTTGCGTCGGATTCAATAATCTAGTCTCACAGGAGAATGACCGTAACGTGCCCGAGGCAGCAATAGACCCTTGGAAACAAGTCGGCTGGAGGACGATGAATTAAATCGCGACGCAATTTGAGTGTTCCATCGTCATTAGAAGACCCTGAACGTTACAATTAACTATCAGTTTCGCGTCGGATTCGAAAATGTAGACTCACAGGAGACGGAACATATGGTGCCCGCGGCAGCAATATCCCCTTAGAGACAAGTCGTCTGGAGGACGATGTATTGATTCTCAACGCAATATGAGTGATCCATCATCATTAGGAGGCCCTGAACGTTACAATTAACTATCAGTTTTGCGACGGATTCGAAGATCTAGACTCACAGGAGAACGACCATTAGGTGCCACAGGCAGCAATAGACCCTTGGAGACAAATCGGCTGTATTTAATCTCGACGCAATTTGAGTGTTCCATCGACATAAGGAGGCCCTGAACGTTACAATTAACTATCAGTTTTGCGTCGGATTCCATAATCTAGGCTCACAGGAAAACGACCAAAAGGCGCCGGAGGCAACAAAAGGCCCTTGGAGACCAGTCGGCTGGAGGACGATGTATTGAATCTCGACACAATTTGAGTGTTCCATCGTCAATAGGCGTTCCTGAACGTTATAATTAACTATCAGTTTCGCGTCTGATTCGAAAATCTAGACTCACAGGATAACGACCATCAGGTGCCAGAGGCAGCAGTAGACCCTTGGAGACAAGTCGGCTGGAGGACGATGTATTGAATCTCGACGCAATTTGAGTGTTCCATCGTCATTAGGGGGCCGTGAACGTTGCAATTAACTATCAATTTTACGTCGGATTCGAAAATCTAGAGTCACAGGAGAACGACCATGAGGTGCCCGAGGCAGCAATAGAGCCTTGGAGACAAGTCGGCTGAAGGACGATGTATTGAATCTCGACGCAATTTGAATGTTCCATCGTCATTAGGAGGCCCTGAACGTTAAAATTAATTACCAGTTTTGCGTCGGATTCGATAATCTAGACTCACAGGAGAACGACCATATGGTGCCCGAGGCAGCAATAGACCCTTGGAGACAAGTCGGCTGGAGGACGATGTATTGAATTTCGACGCAATTTGAGTGTTCCATCGTCATTAGGAGGCCGTGATCGTTGCAATTAACTATCAGCTTTGCGTCGGATTCGATAATCTGGACTCACAGGAGAACGACCAAAAGGCGCCCGAGGCAACAATAGACCCTTGGAAACAAGTCTGCTGGAGGGCGATGAATTGAATCGCGACGCATTTTGAGTGTTCCATCGCCATTATGAGGCCCTGAACGTTACAATTAACTATCAGTTATGCGACGGACTCGAAAATCTAGAATCACAGGAGGACGTCCAAAAGGCGACCGAGGCAACAATGGACCCTTGGAGACAAGTCGGCTGGAGCACGATGAATTCAATCGCGACGCAATTTGAGTGTTCCTTCGTCATTAGGAAGCCCTGAACGTTACAATTAACTATCAGTTTCGCGTCGGATTCGAAAATGTGGACTCACAGGAGACGGACTATTTGGTGCCCGCGGCAGCAATATCCCATTGGAGACAAGTCGGCTGGAGGACGATGTATTGAATCTCGACGCAATTTGAGTGTTCCACCGTCTTTAGGAGGCCATGAACGCTACAATTAACTATCAGTTTTGCGTCGGATTCGATAATCAAGGCTCACAGGAGAACGACCATAAGGTGCCCGAGGCAGCAATAGACCTTGGTAGAAAAGTCGGCTGGAGGACGATGTATTGAATCGCGACGCAGTTTGAGTGTTCCATCGTCATTAGGAGGCCCTGAACGTTACAATTAACCATCAGTTTTGCGGTGGATACGAACATCTAGACTAACAGGAGAACGACCATAAGGTGCTAGAGGCAGCAATAGACCTTTGGAGACAAGTCGGCTGGAGGACGATGATTTGAATGTCGACGCAATTTGAGTGGTCCATCGTCATTAGGAGGCCCTGAACGTTACAATTAACTATCAGTTTTGCGTCGGATTCGAAAATCTAGACTCGCTGGAGAACGAACATAAGGTGCCCGAGACAAGTCGCCTGAAGGACTATGTATTGAATCTCGACGCAATTTGAGTGTTCCATCGTCATTAAGAGGCCCTGAACGTTACAATTAACTATCAGTTATGCGACGGATTCGAAAATCTAGACTCACAGAAGACGGAACATATGGTGCCCGAGGAAGCAATATCCCCTTGGAGACAAGTCGGCTGGAGGACGATGTATTGAATCTCGACGCAATTTGAGTGTTCCATCATCGTTGGGAGGCCCTGAAGGTTACAATTAACTATCAGTTTTGCATCGGATTCGAAAATCTAGACTCACAGGAGAACGACCATTAGGTGCCACAGGCAGCAATAGACCCTTGGGGACAAATCAGCTGGCGGACGATGTACTGAATCTCGACGCAATTTGAGTGTTCCATCGTCATTAGGAGGCCCTGAATGTTACAATTAACTAAAAGTTTCGCGTCGGATTCGAAAATCTAGACTCACAGGAGACGGACCATATGGTGCCTGAGGCAGCAATATCCCCTTGGAGACAAGTCGGCTGGAGGACGATGTACTGAATCTCGAAGCAATTTCTGTGCTCCATCGTCATTAGCAGGCCCTGAACGTTAAAATTAAGTATCAGTTTTGCGTCGGATCCGATAATCTAGACACACAGGGGAACGACCATAAGGTGCCCGAGGCAGCAATAGACCCTTGGAGACAAGTCGGCTGGAGGACGATGTATTGAATCTCGACGCAATTTGAGTGTTCCATCGTAATTAGGAGGCCGTGAACGTTGCAATTAACTGTCAGTTTTGCGTCGGATTCGATAATCTAGACTCACAGGAGGACGTCCAAAAGGCGACCGAGGCAACAATGCACCCTTGGAGACAAGTCGGCTGGAGGACGATGTATTGAATCGCGACGCAGTTTGAATAATCCATTGTCATTAAGAGGCCCTGAACGTTACAATAAACTATCAGTTTTGCGTCGGATTCGATAATCTAGACTCACAGGAGAACGACCATAAGGTGCGCGAGGCAGCAATAGGCCCTTGGAGACAAGTCGGCTGGAGGACCATATATTGAATCTCGACGCAATTTGAGTGTTCCATCGTCAATAGGCGTTCCTGAACGTTATAATTAACTATCAGCTTCGCGTCGGATTCGAAAATCTAGACTCACAGGAGAACGACCATAAGGTGCCAGAGGCAGCAATAGACCCTTGGAGACAAGTCGGCTGGAGGACGATGTATTGAATCTCGACGCAATTTGAGTGTTCCATCGTCATTAGGAGGCAGTGAACGTTGCAATTAACTATCAGTTTTGCGTCGGATTCGAAAATCTAGAGTCACAGGAGCACGACCATAAGGTGCCCTAGGCAGCAATAGACCCTTGGAGACAAGTCGGCTGAAGGAGGATGTTTTGAATCTCGACGCAATTTGAATGTTCCATCGTCATTAGGTGGCCCTGAACGTTAAAATTAAGTATCAGTTTTGCGTCGGATTCGATAATCTAGACTCACAGGAGAACGACCATAAGGTGCCCGAGGCAGCAATAGACCCTTGGAGACAATTCGGCTGGAAAACGATGTATTGAATCTCGACGCAATTTGCGTGTTTCATCGTCAATAGGAGGCCCTGAACGTTACAATTAAATATCAGTTTTCGTCGGATTCGAAAATCTAGACTCACTGGAGAACGAACATCAGGTGCCCGAGACAAGTCGGCTGAAGGACGATGTATTGAATCTCGACGCAATTTGAGTGTTGCATCGTCATTAGGAGGCCCTGAACGTTACAATTAACTATCAGTTATGCGACGGATTCGAAATTCTAGACTCACAGAAGTAGGAACATATGGTGCCCGAGGCAGCAGTATCCCCTAGGAGACAAGTCGGCTGGAGGACGATGTATTGAATCTCGACGCAATTTGAGTGTATCAACGTCATTAGGAGGCCCTGAACGTAAAAATTAAGTTTCAGTATTGCGTCGGATTCGATAATCTAGACTCACAGGATTACGTCCAAAAGGCGCCCGAGGCAACTATGGACCCTTGGGGACAAGTCGGCTGGAAGACGATGTATTGAATCGCGACGCAATTTGAATGTTCCATTGTCATTAGGAGGCACTGAACGTTACAATAAACTATCAGTATCGCGTCGGATTCAAAAATCTAGACTCACAGGAGACGGACCATAAGGTGCCCGAGGCAGCAATATCCCCTTGGTGACATGTCGGCTAGAGGACGATGAATTGAATCTCAACGACATTTGAGTGTTCCATCGTCATTAGGAGGCCCGGAACATACAATTAACTATCCGTTTCACGTCGGATTCGAAAATCTAGACTCACAGGAGATCGACCTTAAGGTGCCCGAGGCAGCAATAGACCCTTGGAAACAAATCGGCTGGAGGTCGATGTATTGAATCTCGACGCAATTTGAGTGATCCATCGTCATTAGGATGCCCTGAACGTTACAATTAATTATCATTTTGCGTCGGATTCGAAAGTCTAGACTCACAGGAGAACGACCATCAGGTGCCCGAGGAAGCAATAGACCCTTTGAGACAAGTCGGCTGAAGGACGATGTTTTGAATCTCGACGCAATTTGAATGTTCCATCGTCATTAGGAGGCCCTGAATGTTAAAATTAAGTATCAGTTTTGCGTCGGATTCGATAATCTAGACTCACAGGAGAACGACCAAAAGGCGCCCGAGGCAACAATAGACACTTGGAAACAATTCTGCTGGAGGACGATGAATTGAATCGCGACGCAATTTGAATGTTCCATCGCCATTAGGAGGCCCTGAACGTTACAATTAACTATCAGTTTTGCGTCTGATTCCAAAATCTAGAGTCACAGGAGACGGACCATATGGTGCCTGAGGCAGCAATAGACCTTTGGAGACAAGTCGGCTGGAGGACGACGAATTGAATGTCGACGCAATTTGAGTGTTCCATCGTCATTAGGAGGCCCTGAACGTTACAATTAACTATCAGTTTTCGTCGGATTCGAAAATCTAGACTCACTGGAGAACGAACATAAGGTGCCCGAGACAAGTCGGCTGAAGGACGATGTATTGAATCTCGACGCAATTTGAGTGTTCCATCGTCATTAGTAGGCCCTGAACGTTACAATTAACTATCAGTTACGCGACGGATTCGAAAATCTAGACTCACAGAAGACGGAACATATGGTGCCCGAGGCAGCAATATCCCCTTGGAGACAAGTCGGCTGGAGGACGATGTATTGATCTCGACGCAATTTGAGTGTTCCACCGTCATTAGGAGGCCCTGAACGTTACAATTAACTATCAGTTATGCGACGGATTCGAGAATCTAGACTCACAGGAGGACGTCCAAAAGGCGCCCGAGGCAACAATGGACCCTTGGGGACAAGTCGGCTGGAAGACGATGTATTGAATCGCGACGTAATTTGAATGTCCCATTGTCATTAGGAGGCACTGAACGTTACAATTAACTATCAGTTTTGCGTCGGATTCGATAATCTAGAGTCACAGGAAAACGACCATAACGAGCCCGACTCAGCAATAGACCCTTGGAGACAAGTCGGCTGAAGGACGATGTTTTGAATCTCGACGCAATTTGAATGTTCCATCGTCATTACGAGGGCCTGAACGTTAAAATGAAGTATCAGTTTTGCGTCGGATTCGATAATCTAAACTCACAGGGAACGACAATAAGGTGCCTGAGGCAGCAATAGACCCTTGGAGACAAGTCGGCTGGAGGACGATGTATTGAATGTCGACGCAATTTGAGTGTTCCATCGTCATTAGGAGGCCCTGAACGTTACAATTAACTATCAGTCTCGCGTCGGATTCCAAAATCTAGACTCACAGTAGACGGACCATAAGGTGCCCGAGGCAGCAATATCCCCTTGGTGACAAGTCGGCTAGAGGACGATGAATTGAATCTCAACGACATTTGAGTGTTCCATCGTCATTAGGAGGCCCGGAACATACAATTAACTATCCGTTTTACGTCGGATTCGAAAATCTAGACTCACAGGGGATCGAACATAAGGTGCCCGAGGCAGCAATAGACCCTTGGATACAAATCGGCTGAAGGACGATGTATTGAATCTCGACGCAATTTGAGTGATCCATCGTCATTAGGAGGCCCTGAACGTTACAATTAACTATCATTTTGCGTCGGATTCGAAAATCTAGACTCACAGGAGAACAACTATAAGGTGCCCGAGGCAGCAATAGACCCTTGGAGACAAGTCTGCTGGTGGACGATGTATTGTTTCTCGACGCAATTTGAGTGTTCCATCGTCATTAGGAGGCCCTGAACGTTACAATTAACTATCAGTATCGCGCCGGATTCGAAAATCTAGACTCGCCGGCTCGGATCATATGGTGCCCGACGCAGCAATAGACCCTTGGAGACAATTCGGCTGAAGGACGATGTATTGAATCTCAGCGCAGTTTGAGTGTTCCATCGTCATTAGGAGGCCCTGAACGTTACAATTAACTATCAGTATTGCGTGGGATTCGAAAATCTAGACTCACAGGAGACGGGCCATATGGTGCCCGAGGCAGCAATATCCTCTTGGAGACAAGTCGGCTGGAGGACGATGTATTGAATCTCGACGCAATTTGAGTGCTCCATCGTCATTAGGAGGCCCTGAACGTTACAATTAACTATCAAATTTTCTTCGGATTCGAAAATCTAGATCCACAGGAGACGGACTATATGGTGCCTGAGGCCGCAATATCCCCTTGGAGACAAGCGGCTGGAGGACGATGTATTGAATCTCGACGCAATTTGAGTGTTCCATCGTCATTAGGAGGCCCTGAACGTTATAATTAATTATCAGTTATACGTCGGATTCGAAAATCTAGACTCACAGGAGATCGACCATAAGGTGCCCGAGGCAGCAATAGACCCTTGGAGACAATTCGGCTGAAGGACGATGTATTGAATCTCGACGCAGTTTGAGTGTTCTATCGTCATTAGGAGGCCCTGAGCGTTACAATTAACTATCAGTTTTGCGTGGGATTCGAAAATCTAAAGTCACAGGAGAACGACCATAAGGTGCCCGAGGGAGCAATAGACCCTTGGAGACAAGTTGGCTGGAGGACGATGTATTGAATCTAGACGCAATTTGAGTGTTCCGTCGTCATTAGGAGGCCGTGAACGTTACAATTAACTATCAGTTATGCGTCGGATTCGTAAATCAAGACTCACAGGAGAACGACCACAAGGTGCCCGAGGCAGCAATAAACCCTTGGAGACAAGTCGGCTGGAGGCCGATGTATTGAATCTCGACTCAATTTGAGTGTTTCATCGTCATTAGTGGGCCCTGAACGTTACAATTAACTATCAGTTTTGCGTCTGATTCCATAATCTAGACTAAGGAGAACGACCAAAAGGCGCCCGAGGCAAGAATAGACCCTAGGAAACAAGTCGGCTGGAGGACGATGAATTCAATCGCGACGCAATTTGAGTGTTCCATCGTCATTAGGAGGCCCTGAACGTTACAATTAACTATCAGTTTCGCGTCGGATTCGAAAATGTAGACTCACAGGAGGCGGACCATATGGTGCCCGCGGCAGCAATATTCCCTTGGAGACGAGTCGGCTGGAGGACGATGTATTGAATCTCGACGCAATATGAGTGATCCATCGTCAATTGGAGGCCCTGAACGTTACAATTAACTATCAGTTTTTCGTCGGATTCGATAATCTAGACTCACAAGAGAACGACCAAAATTCGCCCGAGGCAACAATAGACCCTTGGAGAAAAGTCGGCTGGAGGACGATGTATTGAATCGCGACGAAATTTGAGTGTTCCATCGTCATTGCGAGGCCCTGAACGTTACAACTAACTATCATTTTGCGTCGGATTCGATAATCTAGACTCACAGGAGAACGACCATAAGGTGCCCGAGGCAGCAATAGACCTTTGGAGACAAGTCGGCTGGAGGACGATGTATTGAATCGCGACGCAATTTGAGTGTTCCATCGTCATTAGGAGGCCCTGAACGTTACAGTTAACTATCAGTATCGCGTCGGATTCGAAAATCTAGACTCGCAGGAGACGGATCATATGGTGCCCGACGCAGCAATATCCTCTTGGAGACAAGTCGGCTGGAGGACGATGTATTGAATCTCGACGCAATTTGAGTGCTCCATCGTCATTAGGAGGCCCTGAACGTTACAATTAACTATCAGTTTTTCGTCGGATTCGAAAATCTAGACTCACAGGAGACGGACTATATGGTGCCCGAGGCAGCAATATCCCCTTAGAGACAAGGGGGATGTAGAATCAGTGCGTAGTGGGGATGTCCGTGTTACTGATAAGTCGTATATATGTACAGTACTTAATAATCACTTTCTGAATATAGCAGGTGAACTAAATAGAAACCTAGTCCCAACAGGGAATCATATAGCGCTCTTAGAAAGAAGTGTTCCGAGACTGTTACCTGAAATGCTCCTCCATGATACTGACAAGAAGGAGATTGAGTTAATAATTAAATCACTAAAGACCAAGAACTCTCATGGATATGACGCGGTATCTAGCAGAATACTGAAGTATTGTTCCACGTATGTTAGCTCAGTACTTAGCCATATCTGTAACTTTTCCTTTAGGAGTGGTCGGTTTCCTGACCGATTAAAGTACTCGGTAGTGAAGCCACTTTATAAAAAGGGAGACAGGGATAATGTTGACAATTATAGACCTATTTCTATGCCATCGGTGTTTGCTAAAGTTATCGAGAGGGTTGTATATACAAGGTTACTGCAGCATTTAAATTCATATAATTGCTGTCAAATGTACAGTTTGGTTTTAGAAATGGCTTAACAACTGAAAATGCTATAGTCTCTTTTCTCTGTGAGGTTTTGGACGGATTAAATAAAAGGTTGCGAACGTTAGGTGTTTTCTTTGATTTAACGAAGGCTTTTGACTGTGTTGACCACAAAATATTACTGCAGAAGTTGGAACATTATGGAGTAAGGGGAGTAGCTTACAATTGGTTCACCTCCTACTTTAAGAACAGAAAGCAGAAGGTAATCCTCCGCAATATTGAGAGTGGTAATAATGTTCAGTCCCAATGGGGCACTGTTAAATGGAGCGTTCCCCAAGGGTCGGTGCTGGGGCCACTGCTGTTCCTTATTTATGTAAATGATATGCTTTCTAGTACTACAGGTGATTCAAAAATAATTCTGTTTGCTGATTACACCACCTTGGTAGTGGAGGATCTTGTGTGTAGTATTGAAACATTATCAAATAATGTAGTTCATGATATAAGTTCGTGGCTTGTGGAAAATAATTTCATGCTAAATCACAGTAAGACTCAGTTTTTATAGTTTCTAACCCACAATTCAACAAGAACTGACATTGTAATCAGACAGAATGGGCATGTTATAAGCGAGACGGAACAGTTCAAGTTCCTAGGCGTATGGATAGATAGTAAGCTGTTGTGGAAAGCCCATGTTCAGGATCTAGTTCAGAAACTAAATGCCGCTTTATTTACCATTAGAACAGTATCTGAAATAAGTGACATTTCAACACGAAAAGTAGTATACTTCGCATATTTTCATACGCTTATGTCATATGGTATTATTTTTGGGGTAATTCTTCTGATTCAAAAAGGCTATTTTTGGCTCAAAAACGGGCTGTTCGAGCTATGTATGGTGTAAGTTCGAAACCTCTTGTCGACCCCAATTCAATAGTCTGGGAACTTTGACATTGCCCTCACAGTATGTATTTTCTTTAATGTCGTTTGTTGTTAGCAATATTAGCTTATTCCCAAGAGTTAGCAGCTTTCACTCAGTTAATACTAGGCAGAAATCAAATCTGCATGTGGAATGCACTTCCTTGACTCTTGTGCAGAAAGGAGTGCAGTATTCTGCTGCATCCATTTTCAAGAAGCTACCACAAGAACTCAAAAATCTTAGCAGTAGCCCAAACACTTTTAAGTCCAAACTGAAGAGTTTCCTCATGGCTCACTCCTTCTATTCTGTCGAGGAGCTCCTGGAAGAGATAAAAAATTAAGCAAATTCCAGTGTTATATTCTTGATTTTCTTTATTTAAACTAATGACTTATCGCCTGAACATGTTTCTTATATTTCATTTTATATGTTTCTACAATCGTGTTATAATTTCATGTATTGACTCGTTCCATGACCAAGGAGACTTCTCCTAAATGTGAACCCACGGAACAATAATTAAATAAATAAATAAACAAGTCGGCTGGAGGACGGTGTATTGAATCGCGACGTAATTTGAGTGTTCCATCGTCATTAGGAGGCCCTGAACGTTACAATTAACTATCAGTTATGCGTCGCATTCGTAAATCTAGACTCACAGGAGAACGACCACAAGGTGCCCGAGGCAGCAATAGACCCTTGGAGACAAGTCGGCTGGGGGACGATGTATTGAATCTCGACGCTATTTGAGTGTTCCGTCGTCGTTAGGGGGCATTGAACGTTACACATAACTATCAGTTTCGCGTCGGATTCGAAAATCTAGACTCACAGCAGACGGACGATAACGTGCCCGAGGCAGCAATATCCCCTTGGTGACAAGTCGGCTGGAGGACGATGAATTGAATCTCGACGCAATTTGAGTGTTCCACCGTCATTAGGAGGCCCTGGACGTTACAATTAACTATCAGTTATACGACGGATTCGAAAATGTAGACTCACAGGAGGACGTCCAAAAGGCGACCGAGGCAACAATGGACCCTTGGAGACAAGTCGGCTGGAGGACGATGAATTCAATCGCGACGCAATTTGAGTGTTCCATCGTCATTAGGAGGCCGTGAACGTTACAATTAACTATCAGTTTCGCGTCGGATTCGAAAGTCTAGACTCACAGGAGAACGACCATTAGGTGCCAGAGGCAGCAATAGACCCTTGGAGACAATTCGGCTGGAGGACGATGTATTGAATCTCGACGCAAATTGAGTGTTCCATCGTCATTAGGAAGCCCTGAACGGTACAATTAACTATCAGTTTTGCGTCAGATTCGATAATCTAGACTCACAGGAGAACGTCCAAAAGGCGCCCGAGGCCACAATAGATACTTGGAAACAACTCGTCTGGAGGACGATGTATTGAATCGCGACGTAATTTGAGTGTTCCATCGTCATTAGGAGGCCCTGAACGTTACAATTAACTATCAGTTATGCGTCGGATTCGTAAATCTAGACTCACAGGAGAACGACCACAAGGTGCCCGAGGCAGCAATAGACCCTTGGTGACAGGTCGGCTGGAGGCTGGTGTATAGAATCTCGACGCAATTTGAGTGTTCCATCGTCATTAGGAGGCCCTGAACGTTACAATTAACTATCAGTTTTGCGTCGGATTCGAAAATCTATACTCACCGGAGAACGACCATAAAGTGCCCGAGGCAGCAATATCCCCTGGGAGACAAGTCGGCTCGAGGCCGATGTATTGAATCTCGACGCAATTTGAGTGTCTCATCGTCATTAGTAGGCCCTGAGAGTTTCAATTAACTATCAGTTTTGCGTGTGAATCCATAATCTAGACTCAGGAGAACGACCAAAGACGTCCGAGGCCACAATAGACCCTTGGAAACAAGTCGGCTGGAGGACGATGAATTCAATCGCGATGCAATTTGAGTGTTCCATCGTCATTAGGACGCCCTGAACGTTACAATTAACTATCAGTTTTGCGTCGGATTCGAAAATCTAGACTCACAGGAGAACGACCATTAGGTGCCACAGGCAGCAATAGACCCTTGGAGACAAATCGGCTGGAGGACGATGTATTGATTCTCGACCCAATTTGAGTGTTCCATCGTCATTAGGAGGCCCTGAAAGTTACAATTAACTATCAGGTTTACGTCGGATTCCATAATATAGACTAACAGGAAAACGACCAAAAGGCGCCCGAGGCAACGATAGACCCTTGGAGACCAGTCGGCTGGACGACGAAGTATTGAATCTCGACGCAATTTGAGTGTTCCATCGTCATTACGTGGCCATGAACGCTACAATTAACTGTCAATTATGCGTCTGATTCGAACATCTAGACTCACAGGAGAACGACCATAAGGTGCCCGAGGCAGCAATAGACCCTTGGAGACAAGTCGGGTGGAGGACGATGAATTGAATCTCGACGCAATTTGAGTGTTCCATCGTCAATAGGAGGCCCTAAACGTTACAATTAACTATCAGTTTTGCGTCGGATTCGATAATCTAGACCCACAGGAGAACGACCAGAAGGCGCCCGAGGCAACAATGGACCCTAGGAATCAAGTCGGCTGGAGGACGATGAATTCAATCGCGACGCAATTTGAGTGTTCCATCGTCATTAGGACGCCCTGAACGTTACAATTAATTATCAGTTTAGCGTCGGATTCGAAAATGTAGACTCACAGGAGACGGACCATGTGGTGCCCGCTGCAGCAATATCCCCTTGGAGACAAGTCGGCTGAAGGACGATGTATTGAATCTCGCCGCAATATGAGTGATCCATCGTCATTGGGAGGCCCTGAACGTTACAATTAAATATCATTTTGCGTCGGATATAGTAATCTGGACTCACAGGAGAACGACCATAAGGTGCCCGAGGCAGCAATAGACCCTTGCAGACAAGTCGGGTGGATGACGATGAATTGAATCTCGACGCAATTTGAGTGTTCCATCGTCAATAGGAGGCCCTGAACGTTACAATTAGCTATCAGTTTCGCGTCGGATACGAAAATCTAGACTCACAGAAGAAGGACCATATGGTGCCCGAGGCAGCAATATCCCCTTGGAGACAAGTGGCTGGAGGACTATGTATCGAATCTCGAAGCAATTTGAGTGCTCCATCGTCATTTTGAGGCCTGAACGTTACAATTAACTATCAATTTTGCGTCGGATTCGAAAATCTAGAGTCACAGGAGAACGACCATAAGGTGACCGAGGCAGCAATAGACCCATGGAGACAACTCCGCTGAAGGACGATGTATTGAATCTCGACGCAATTTTAATGTTCCATCGTCATTAGGAGGCCCTGAACGTTAAATTTAAGTATCAGTTTTGCGTCGGATTCGATAATCTAGACTCACAGGAGAACGACCATAAGGTGCCCGAGGCAGCAATAGACCCTTGGAGACAAGTCGGCTGGAGGACGATGTATTGAATCTCGAAGCAATTTGAGTGTTCCATCGTCATTAGGAGGCCGTGAACGTTGCAATTAACTATCAGTTTTGCGTCGGATTCGATAATCTAGACTGATAGGAGACGGACGATAACGTGCCCGAGGCAGCACTATCCCCTTGGTGACAAGTCGGCTGGAGGACGATGAATTGAATCTCGACGCAATTTGAGTGTTCCACCGTCAATAGTAGGCCCTGGACGTTACAATTAACTATCAGATATGCGACGTATTCGAAAATCTAGACTCACAGGAGGCCGTCCAAAAGGCGACTGAGGCAACAATGGACCCTTGGAGACAAGTCGGCTGGAGGACGATGTATTGAATCTCGACGCAAATTGAGTGTTCCCTCGTCTTTAGGAGGCCATGAACGCTACAATTTACTATCAGTTTGTCGTCGGATTCGATAATCTAGACTCATAGGAGAAAGACCATAAGGTGCCCGAGGCAGCAGTAGACCTTGGGAGACACGTCGGCTGGAGGACAATGTATTGAATAGCGACGCAATTTGAGTGTTCCATCGTCATTAGGAGGCCCTGAACGTTACAATAAACTATCAGTATCGCGTCGGATTTGAAAATCTAGACTCGCAGGAGACGGATCATATGGTGCCCGACGCAGCGATATCCCCTTGGAGACAAGTCGTCTGGAGGACGATGTATTGAATCTCGACGCAAATTGAGTGATCCATCGTCATTAGGACGCCCTGAACGTTACAATTAACTATCAGTTTTGCGTCGGATTCGATAATCTAGACCCACAGGAGAACGACCAGAAGGCGCCCGAGGCAACAATGGACCCTAGGAATCAAGTCGGCTGGAGGACGATGAATTCAATCGCGACGCAATTTGAGTGTTCCATCGTCATTAGGACGCCTTGAACGTTACAATTAACTATCAGTTTTGCGTCGGATTCGAAAATCTAGACAACACAGGAGAACGACCATTAGGTGCCACAGGCAGCAATAGACCCTTGGAGACAAATCGGCTGGAGGACGATGTATTGATTCTCGACCCAATTTGAGTGTTCCATCGTCATTAGGAGGCCCTGAAAGTTACAATTAACTATCAGGTTTGCGTCGGATTCCATAATATAGACTAACAGGAAAACGACCAAAAGGCGCCTGAGGCAACGATAGACCCTTGGAGACCAGTCGGCTGGAGGACGAAGTATTGAATCTCGACGCAATTTGAGTGCTCCATCGTCATTAGGAGGCCATGAACGCTACAATTAAGTATCAATTTTCCGTGTGATTCGAACACCAAGACTCACACGAGAACGACCATAAGGTGCCCGAGGCAGCAATAGACCCTTGGAGACAAGTCGGCTGGAGGACGATGAATTGAATCTCGACGCAATTTGAGTGTTCCATCGTCAATAGGAGGCCCTGAACGTTACAATTAACTATCAGTTTTCGTCGGATTCGAAATTCTAGACTCACAGGAGAACGACCATAAGGTGCCCGAGGTAGCAATAGACCCTTGGAGACAAGTCGGCTGAAGGACGATGTATTGAATCTCGACGCAATTTGAGTGTTCCATCTTCATTAGGAGGCCCTGAACGTTACAATTAACTATCAGTTTTGCGTCGGATTCGAAAATCTAGAGTCACAGGAGAACGACCGTAAAGTGACCGAGGCAGCAATAGACCCTTGGAGACAATTCGGCTGAAGGATGATGTATTGAATCTCGACGCAATTTGAATGATCCATCGTCATTAGGAGGCCCTGAACGTTAAAATTAAGTATCAGTTTTGCGTCGGATTCGATAATCTAGACTCACAGGAGAACGACCATAAGGTGCCCGAGGCAGCAATAGACCCTTGGAGACAAGTCGGCTGGAGGACGATGTATTGAATTTCGACGCAATTTGAGTGTTCCATCGTCATTAGGAGGCCCGGAACATACAATTAACTATCAGTTTCGCGTCAGATTCGAAAGTCTAAACTCACAGGAGACGGCCCATATGGTGCCCGAGGCAGCAATATCCCCTTGGGGACAAGTCGGCTGGAGGACGATGAATTCAATCGCGACGCAATTTGAGTGTTCCATCGTCATTAGGAGGCCCTGAACGTTACAATTAACTATCAGTTTTGCGTCGGATTCGAAAATCTAGACTCACAGGAGAACGAACATAAGGTGCCCGAGACAAGTCGGCTGAAGGACGATGTATTGAATCTCGACGCAATTTGAGTGTTCCACCGTCATTAGTAGGAACTGAACGTTACAATTAACTATCACTTATGCGACGGATTCGAAAATCTAGACTCACAGAAGACGGAACATATGGTGCCCAAGGCAGCAATATCCCCTTGGAGACAAGTCGGCTGGAGGACGATGTATTGAATCTCGACGCAATTTGAGTGTTCCAACGTCATTAGGAGGCCCTGAACGTTACAATTAACTATCAGTTTTGCGTCGGATTCGGTAGTCTAGACTCACAGGAGAACGACCATAAGCTGCCCGAGGCAGCAATCGACCCTTGGAGACAAGTCGGCTGGAGGACGATGTATTTAATGTCGACGCAATTTGAGTGTCCCATCGTCATTAGGAGGCCCTGAACGTTACAGTTAACTATCAGTTTTGGGTCGGATTCGAAATTCTAGACTCACAGGAGACGGACCATTTGGTGCCCGAGGCAGCAATATCCCCTTGGGGACAAGTCGGCTGGAGGTCGATGTTTTGAATCTCGACGCAAATTGAGTGTTCCATCGTCATTAGGAGGCCCTGAACGTTACAATTAATTATCAGTTATACGTCGGATTCGATAATCTAGACTCACAGGAGAACGACCATAAGGTGCCCGACTCAGCAATAGACCCTTGGAGACATATCGGCTGACGGACTATGTTTTGAATCTCGACGCAATTTGAATGTTCCACCGTCATTAGGAGGCCCTGAACGTTAAAATGAAGTATCAGTTTTTCGTCGGATTCGATAATCTAAACTCACAGGGAACGACAATAAGGTGCCTGAGGCAGCAATAGACCCTTGGAGACAAGTCGGCTGGAGGACGATGTATTGAATGTCGACGCAATTTGAGTGTCCCATCGTCATTAGGAGGCCCTGAACGTTACAATTAATTATCAGTTTTCGTCGGATTCGAAATTCTAGACTCACAGGAGAACGACCATAAGGTGCCCGAGGTAGCAATAGACCCTTGGAGACAAGTCGGCTGAAGGACGATGTATTGAATCTCGACGCAATTTGAGTGTTCCATCTTCATTAGGAGGCCCTGAACGTTACAATTAGCTATCAGTTTCGCGTCGGATACGAACATCTAGACTCACAGATGACGAACAATATGGTGCCCGAGGCAGCAATATCCCCTTGGAGACAAGTCGGCTGAAGGACGATGTATTGAATCTCGACGCAATTTGAGTGTCCCATCGTCATTAGGAGGCCCTGAACGTTACAATTAATTATCAGTTATGCGTCGGATTCGATAATCTAGACTCACAGGAGAACGACCATAAGGTGCCAGAGGCCGCAATAGACCCTTGGAGACAAGTCGGCTGGAGGACGATGTATTGTTTCTCGACGCAATTTGAGTGTTCCATCGTCATTAGGAGGCCCTGAACGTTACAATTAACTATCCGTTTTGCGTCGGATCCGAAAATCTAGACTCACAAGAAAACGACCATAAGGTGCCCGAGGCTGCAGTGGACCCTTGGAGACAAGTCGGCTGAAGGACGATGTACTGAATCTCGACGCAATTGGAGTGTTCCATCGTGATTAGGAGGCCCTGAACGTTACAATTAATTATCAGTTTTGCGTCGGATTCGATAATCTAGACTCACAGGAGAACGACCATAAGGTGCCCGAGGCAGCAATAGACCCTTGGAGACAAGTCGGCTGGAGGACGATGTATTGCTTCAGGACACAATTTGAGTATTCCATCGTCATTAAGAGGTCCTGAACGTTACAATTAACTATCAGTATCGCGTTGGATTCGAAAATCTAGACTCGCCGGGACGGACCATATGGCGCCCGACGCAGCAATATCCCCTTGGTGTCAAGTCGGCTGGAGGACGATGAATTCAATCGCGACGCAATTTGAGTGTTCCATCGTCATTAGGACGCCCTGAACGTTACAATTAACTATCAGTTTAGCGCCGGATTCGAAAATGTAGACTCACAGGAGACGGACCATATGGTGCCCGCGGCAGCAATATCCCCTTGGAGACAATACGGCTGGAGGACTATGTATTGAATCTCGAAGGAATTTGAGTGCTCCATCGTCATTTGGAGGCCCTGAACGTTACAATTAACTATCAATTTTGCGTCGGATTCGAAAATCTAGAGTCACAGGAGAACGACCATAAGGTGACCGAGGCAGCAATAGACCCTTGGAGACAATTCGGCTGAAGGACGATGTATTGAATCTCGACGTAATTTGAATGTTCCATTGTCATTAGGAGGCCTTGAACGTTAAAATTAACTATCAGTTTTGCGTCGGATTCGATAATCTAGACTCACAGGAGACGGACCATATGGAGCCCGAGGCAGCAATAGCCCCTTGGAGACAAGGCGGCTGGAGGACGATGTATTGAATCTCGACGCAATTTGAGTGTTCCGTCGTCATTAGGGGGCCTTGAACGTTACACATAACTATCAGTTTCGCGTCGGATTCGAGAATCTACACTCACAGCAGACGGACGATAACGTGCCCGAGGCAGCAATATCCCCTTGGTGACAAGTCGGCTGGAGGACGATGAATTGAATCTCGACGCAATTTGAGTGTTCCAAAGTCATTAGGAGGCCCTGGAGGTTACAATTAACTATCAGTTATGCGACGGATTCGAAAATTTAGACTCACAGGAGGACGTCCAAAAGGCGACCGAGGCAACAATGGACCCTTGGAGACAAGGCGGCTGGAGGACGATGAATTCAATAACGACGCAATTTGAGTGTTCCATCATCATTAGGAGGCCCTGAACGTTGCAATTAACTATCAGATTTGCGTCGGATTCGAAAATCTAGACTCACAGGAGAACGACCGCAAAGTGCCAGAGGCAGCAATAGACCCTTGGAGACAAATCAGCTGGAGGACGATGTATTGAATCTCGACGCAATTTGAGTGTTCCATCATCATTAGGAGGCCCTGAACGTTACAGTTAACTATCAGTTTTGCGTCGGATTCGATAATCTAGACCCACAGGAGAACGACCAGAAGGCGAACGAGGCAACAATGGACCCTAGGAATCAAGTCGGCTGGAGGACGATGAATTGAATCACGACGCAATTTGAGTGTTCCATCGTCATTAGGAGGTCCTGAACGTTCCAATTAACTATCAGTTTTGCGATGGATTCGAACATCTAGACTCACAGGAGATCGACCATAAGGTGTCCCAGGCAGCAATAGACCCTTGGAGACAAGTCGGCTGGAAGACGTTGAATTGAATCTCGACGCAATTGGAGTGTTCCATCGTCATTAGGATACCGAGAACGTTGCAATTAACTATCAGTTTTGCGTCGGATTCGATAATCTAGACTCACAGGAGAACGACCAAAAGGTGCCCGAGGCAACAATAGACCCATGGAAACAAGTCTGCTGGAGGACGATGAATTGAATCGCGACGCAATTTGAGTGTTCCATCGCCATTAGGAGGCCCTGAACGTACAATTAACTATCAGTTTCGCTTCAGATTCGAAAATCTAGACTCACAGGAGACGGAACATATGGTGCCCGAGGCAGCAATATCCCCTTGGAGACAAGTCGGCTGGAGGACGATGAATTCAATCGCGACGCAATTTTAGTGTTCCATCGTCATTAGGAGGCCCTGAACGTTACAATTAACTATCAGTTTTCCGTCGGACTCGCTAATCTAGACTCACAGGAGAACGACCATAAGGTGCCCGAGGCAGCAATAGACCCTTGGAGACAAGTCGGCTGGAGGACGATTTATTGTTTCTCGACGGAATCTGAGTGTTCCATCGTCATTAGGAGGCCGTGAACGTTGCAATTAACTATCAGTTTTGCGTCGGATTCGATAATCTAGACTGATAGGAGACGGACGATAACGTGCCCGAGGCAGCACTATCCCCTTGGTGAGAAGTCGGCTGGAGGACGATGAATTGAATCTCGACGCAATTTGAGTGTTCCACCGTCAATAGGAGGCCCTGGACGTTACAATTAACTATCAGATATGCGACGGATTCGAAAATCTAGACTCACAGGAGGCCGTCCAAAAGGCGACCGAGGCAACAATGGACCCTTGGAGACAAGTCGGCAGGAGGACGATGTATTGAATCTCGACGCAAATTGAGTGTTCCCTCGTCTTTAGGAGGCCATGAACGCTACAATTTACTATCAGTTTTGCGTCGGATTCGATAATCTAGACTCATAGGAGA
Organism: Schistocerca serialis cubense; assembly: GCF_023864345.2. NCBI lineage: Eukaryota > Metazoa > Arthropoda > Insecta > Orthoptera > Acrididae > Schistocerca > Schistocerca serialis. The sequence continues at coordinate 60,506,991 of NW_026047583.1, forward strand.
AAGACCATAAGGTGCCCGAGGCAGCAGTAGACCTTGGGAGACACGTCGGCTGGAGGACAATGTATTGAATCGCGACGCAATTTGAGTGTTCCATCGTCATTAGGAGGCCCTGAACGTTACAATAAACTATCAGTATCGCGTCGGATTCGAAAATCTAGACTCGCAGGAGACGGATCATATGGTGCCCGACGCAGCGATATCCCCTTGGAGACAAGTCGTCTGGAGGACGATGTATTGAATCTCGACGCAAATTGAGTGATCCATCGTCATTAGGACGCCCTGAACGTTACAATTAACTATCAGTTTTGCGTCGGATTCGATAATCTAGACCCACAGGAGAACGACCAGAAGGCGCCCGAGGCAACAATGGACCCTAGGAATCAAGTCGGCTGGAGGACGATGAATTCAATCGCGACGCAATTTGAGTGTTCCATCGTCATTAGGACGCCTTGAACGTTACAATTAACTATCAGTTTTGCGTCGGATTCGAAAATCTAGACAACACAGGAGAACGACCATTAGGTGCCACAGGCAGCAAAAGACCCTTGGAGACAAATCGGCTGGAGGACGATGTATTGATTCTCGACCCAATTTGAGTGTTCCATCGTCATTAGGAGGCCCTGAAAGTTACAATTAACTATCAGGTTTGCGTCGGATTCCATAATATAGACTAACAGGAAAACGACCAAAAGGCGCCCGAGGCAACGATAGACCCTTGGAGACCAGTCGGCTGGAGGACGAAGTATTGAATCTCGACGCAATTTGAGTGCTCCATCGTCATTAGGAGGCCATGAACGCTACAATTAACTATCAATTTTCCGTCTGATTCGAACACCTAGACTCACACGAGAACGAACATAAGGTGCCCGAGGCAGCAATAGACCCTTGGAGACAAGTCGGCTGGAGGACGATGAATTGAATCTCGACGCAATTTGAGTGTTCCATCGTCAATAGGAGGCCCTGAACGTTACAATTAACTATCAGTTTTCGTCGGATTCGAAATTCTAGACTCACAGGAGAACGACCATAAGGTGCCCGAGGTAGCAATAGACCCTTGGAGACAAGTCGGCTGAAGGACGATGTATTGAATCTCGACGCAATTTGAGTGTTCCATCTTCATTAGGAGGCCCTGAACGTTACAATTAGCTATCAGTTTCGCGTCGGATACGAACATCTAGACTCACAGATGACGAACAATATGGTGCCCGAGGCAGCAATATCCCCTTGGAGACAAGTCGGCTGGAGGACTATGTATTGAATCTCGAAGCAATTTGGGTGCTCCATCGTCATTTGGAGGCCCTGAACGTCACAACTAACTATCAATTTTGCGTCGGATTCGAAAATCTAGAGTCACAGGAGAACGACCGTAAAGTGACCGAGGCAGCAATAGACCCTTGGAGACAATTCGGCTGAAGGATGATGTATTGAATCTCGACGCAATTTGAATGATCCATCGTCATTAGGAGGCCCTGAACGTTAAAATTAAGTATCAGTTTTGCGTCGGATTCGATAATCTAGACTCACAGGAGAACGACCATAAGGTGCCCGAGGCAGCAATAGACCCTTGGAGACAAGTCGGCTGGAGGACGATGTATTGAATTTCGACGCAATTTGAGTGTTCCATCGTCATTAGGAGGCCCGGAACATACAATTAACTATCAGTTTCGCGTCAGATTCGAAAGTCTAAACTCACAGGAGACGGCCCATATGGTGCCCGAGGCAGCAATATCCCCTTGGGGACAAGCCGGCTGGAGGAAGATGAATTCAATCGCGACGCAATTTGAGTGTTCCATCGTCATTAGGAGGCCCTGAACGTTACAATTAACTATCAGTTTTGCGTCGGATTCGAAAATCTAGACTCACAGGAGAACGAACATAAGGTGCCCGAGACAAGTCGGCTGAAGGACGATGTATTGAATCTCGACGCAATTTGAGTGTTCCACCGTCATTAGTAGGAACTGAACGTTACAATTAACTATCAGTTATGCGACGGATTCGAAAATCTAGACTCACAGAAGACGGAACATATGGTGCCCAAGGCAGCAATATCCCCTTGGAGACAAGTCGGCTGGAGGACGATGTATTGAATCTCGACGCAATTTGAGTGTTCCAACGTCATTAGGAGGCCCTGAACGTTACAATTAACTATCAGTTTTGCGTCGGATTCGGTAATCTAGACTCACAGGAGAACGACCATAAGCTGCCCGAGGCAGCAATCGACCCTTGGAGACAAGTCGGCTGGAGGACGATGTATTGAATGTCGAAGCAATTTGAGTGTCCCATCGTCATTAGGAGGCCCTGAACGTTACAGTTAACTATCAGTTTTGGGTCGGATTCGAAATTCTAGACTCACAGGAGACGGACCATTTGGTGCCCGAGGCAGCAATATCCCCTTGGGGACAAGTCGGCTGGAGGACGATGTTTTGAATCTCGACGCAAATTGAGTGTTCCATCGTCATTAGGAGGCCCTGAACGTTACAATTAACTATCAGTTTCGCGTCGGATTCCAAAATCTAGACTCACAGGACACGGACCATAAGGTGATCGAGGCAGCAATATCCCCTTGGTGACAAGGCGGCTAGAGGACGATGAATAGAATCTCGACGACATTTGAGTGTTCCATCGTCATTAGGAGGCCCGGAAGATACAATTAACTATCCGTTTTACGACGGATTCGAAAATCTAGACTCACAGGAGAATGACCATAAGGTGCCCGACTCAGCAATAGACCCTTGGAGACAAGTCGGCTGACGGACTATGTTTTGAATCTCGACGCAATTTGAATGTTCCACCGTCATTAGGAGGCCCTGAACGTTAAAATGAAGTATCAGTTTTTCGTCGGATTCGATAATCTAAACTCACAGGGAACGACAATAAGGTGCCTGAGGCAGCAATAGACCCTTGGAGACAAGTCGGCTGGAGGACGATGTATTGAATGTCGACGCAACTTGAGTGTCCCATCGTCATTAGGAGGCCCTGAACGTTACAATTAATTATCAGTTATGCGTCGGATTCGATAATCTAGACTCACAGGAGAACGACCATAAGGTGCCAGAGGCCGCAATAGACCCTTGGAGACAAGTCGGCTGGAGGACGATGTATTGTTTCTCGACGCAATTTGAGTGTTCCATCGTCATTAGGAGGCCCTGAACGTTACAATTAACTATCCGTTTTGCGTCGGATCCGAAAATCTAGACTCACAAGAAAACGACCATAAGGTGCCCGAGGCTGCAGTGGACCCTTGGAGACAAGTCGGCTGAAGGACGATGTACTGAATCTCGACGCAATTGGAGTGTTCCATCGTGATTAGGAGGCCCTGAACGTTACAATTAATTATCAGTTTTGCGTCGGATTCGATAATCTAGACTCACAGGAGAACGACCATAAGGTGCCCGAGGCAGCAATAGACCCTTGGAGACAAGTCGGCTGGAGGACGATGTATTGCTTCAGGACACAATTTGAGTATTCCATCGTCATTAAGAGGCCCTGAACGTTACAATTAACTATCAGTATCGCGTTGGATTCGAAAATCTAGACTCGCCGGGACGGACCATATGGCGCCCGACGCAGCAATATCCCCTTGGTGTCAAGTCGGCTGGAGGACGATGAATTCAATCGCGACGCAATTTGAGTGTTCCATCGTCATTAGGACGCCCTGAACGTTACAATTAACTATCAGTTTAGCGCCGGATTCGAAAATGTAGACTCACAGGAGACGGACCATATGGTGCCCGCGGCAGCAATATCCCCTTGGAGACAAGTCGGCTGGAGGACGATGTATTGAATCTCGACGCAATATGAGTGATCCATCGTCATTAGGAGGCCCTGAACGTTACATTTAACTATCATTTTGCGTCGGATAAGATAATCTGGACTCACAGGAGAACGACCATAAGGTGCCCGAGGCAGCAATAGACCATTGGAGACAAGTCGTATTGAATCTCGACGCAAATTGAGTGTTCCATCTTCATTAGGAGGCCCTGAACGTTACAATTAGCTATCAGTTTCGCGTCGGATACGAAAATCTAGACTCACAGAAGACGGACCATATGGTGCCCGAGGCAGCAATATCCCCTTGGAGACAAGTCGGCTGGAGGACTATGTATTGAATCTCGAAGGAATTTGAGTGCTCCATCGTCATTTGGAGGCCCTGAACGTTACAATTAACTATCAATTTTGCGTCGGATACGAAAATCTAGAGTCACAGGAGAACGACCATAAGGTGGCCGAGGCAGCAATAGACCCTTGGAGACAATTCGGCTGAAGGACGATGTATTGAATCTCGACGTAATTTGAATGTTCCATTGTCATTAGGAGGCCTTGAACGTTAAAATTAACTATCAGTTTTGCGTCGGATTCGAAATTCTAGACTCACAGGAGACGGACCATTTGGTGCCCGAGGCAGCAATATCCCCTTGGGGACAAGTCGGCTGGAGGACGATGTTTTGAATCTCGACGCAAATTGAGTGTTCCATCGTCATTAGGAGGCCCTGAACGTTACAATTAACTATCAGTTTCGCGTCGGATTCCAAAATCTAGACTCACAGGACACGGACCATAAGGTGATCGAGGCAGCAATATCCCCTTGGTGACAAGGCGGCTAGAGGACGATGAATAGAATCTCGACGACATTTGAGTGTTCCATCGTCATTAGGAGGCCCGGAAGATACAATTAACTATCCGTTTTACGACGGATTCGAAAATCTAGACTCACAGGAGAATGACCATAAGGTGCCCGACTCAGCAATAGACCCTTGGAGACAAGTCGGCTGACGGACTATGTTTTGAATCTCGACGCAATTTGAATGTTCCACCGTCATTAGGAGGCCCTGAACGTTAAAATGAAGTATCAGTTTTTCGTCGGATTCGATAATCTAAACTCACAGGGAACGACAATAAGGTGCCTGAGGCAGCAATAGACCCTTGGAGACAAGTCGGCTGGAGGACGATGTATTGAATGTCGACGCAACTTGAGTGTCCCATCGTCATTAGGAGGCCCTGAACGTTACAATTAATTATCAGTTATGCGTCGGATTCGATAATCTAGACTCACAGGAGAACGACCATAAGGTGCCAGAGGCCGCAATAGACCCTTGGAGACAAGTCGGCTGGAGGACGATGTATTGTTTCTCGACGCAATTTGAGTGTTCCATCGTCATTAGGAGGCCCTGAACGTTACAATTAACTATCCGTTTTGCGTCGGATCCGAAAATCTAGACTCACAAGAAAACGACCATAAGGTGCCCGAGGCTGCAGTGGACCCTTGGAGACAAGTCGGCTGAAGGACGATGTACTGAATCTCGACGCAATTGGAGTGTTCCATCGTGATTAGGAGGCCCTGAACGTTACAATTAATTATCAGTTTTGCGTCGGATTCGATAATCTAGACTCACAGGAGAACGACCATAAGGTGCCCGAGGCAGCAATAGACCCTTGGAGACAAGTCGGCTGGAGGACGATGTATTGCTTCAGGACACAATTTGAGTATTCCATCGTCATTAAGAGGCCCTGAACGTTACAATTAACTATCAGTATCGCGTTGGATTCGAAAATCTAGACTCGCCGGGACGGACCATATGGCGCCCGACGCAGCAATATCCCCTTGGTGTCAAGTCGGCTGGAGGACGATGAATTCAATCGCGACGCAATTTGAGTGTTCCATCGTCATTAGGACGCCCTGAACGTTACAATTAACTATCAGTTTAGCGCCGGATTCGAAAATGTAGACTCACAGGAGACGGACCATATGGTGCCCGCGGCAGCAATATCCCCTTGGAGACAAGTCGGCTGGAGGACGATGTATTGAATCTCGACGCAATATGAGTGATCCATCGTCATTAGGAGGCCCTGAACGTTACATTTAACTATCATTTTGCGTCGGATAAGATAATCTGGACTCACAGGAGAACGACCATAAGGTGCCCGAGGCAGCAATAGACCATTGGAGACAAGTCGTATTGAATCTCGACGCAAATTGAGTGTTCCATCTTCATTAGGAGGCCCTGAACGTTACAATTAGCTATCAGTTTCGCGTCGGATACGAAAATCTAGACTCACAGAAGACGGACCATATGGTGCCCGAGGCAGCAATATCCCCTTGGAGACAAGTCGGCTGGAGGACTATGTATTGAATCTCGAAGGAATTTGAGTGCTCCATCGTCATTTGGAGGCCCTGAACGTTACAATTAACTATCAATTTTGCGTCGGATACGAAAATCTAGAGTCACAGGAGAACGACCATAAGGTGGCCGAGGCAGCAATAGACCCTTGGAGACAATTCGGCTGAAGGACGATGTATTGAATCTCGACGTAATTTGAATGTTCCATTGTCATTAGGAGGCCTTGAACGTTAAAATTAACTATCAGTTTTGCGTCGGATTCGATAATCTAGACTCACAGGAGACGGACCATATGGAGCCCGAGGCAGCAATAGCCCCTTGGAGACAAGGCGGCTGGAGGACGATGTATTGAATCTCGACGCAATTTGAGTGTTCCGTCGTCATTAGGGGGCCTTGAACGTTACACATAACTATCAGTTTCGCGTCGGATTCGAGAATCTACACTCACAGCAGACGGACGATAACGTGCCCGAGGCAGCAATATCCCCTTGGTGACAAGTCGGCTGGAGGACGATGAATTGAATCTCGACGCAATTTGAGTGTTCCACCGTCATTAGGAGGCCCTGGAGGTTACAATTAACTATCAGTTATGCGACGGATTCGAAAATTTAGACTCACAGGAGGACGTCCAAAAGGCGACCGAGGCAACAATGGACCCTTGGAGACAAGTCGGCTGGAGGACGATGAATTCAATCGCGACGCAATTTGAGTGTTCCATCATCATTAGGAGGCCCTGAACGTTGCAATTAACTATCAGATTCGCGTCGGATTCGTAAATCTAGACTCACAGGAGAACGACCGTAAAGTGCCAGAGGCAGCAATAGACCCTTGGAGACAAATCAGCTGGAGGACGATGTATTGAATCTCGACGCAATTTGAGTGTTCCATCATCATTAGGAGGCCCTGAACGTTACAGTTAACTATCAGTTTTGCGTCGGATTCGATAATCTAGACCGACAGGAGAACGACCAGAAGGCGCCCGAGGCAACAATGGACCCTAGGAATCAAGTCGGCTGGAGGACGATGAATTGAATCACGACGCAATTTGAGTGTTCCATCGTCATTAGGAGGTCCTGAACGTTCCAATTAACTGTCAGTTTTGCGATGGATTCGAACATCTAGACTCACAGGAGATCGACCATAAGGTGTCCCAGGCAGCAATAGACCCTTGGAGACAAGTCGGCTGGAAGACGTTGAATTGAATCTCGACGCAATTGGAGTGTTCCATCGTCATTAGGATACCGAGAACGTTGCAATTAACTATCAGTTTTGCGTCGGATTCGATAATCTAGACTCACAGGAGAACGACCAAAAGGTGCCCGAGGCAACAATAGACCCATGGAAACAAGTCTGCTGGAGGACGATGAATTGAATCGCGACGCAATTTGAGTGTTCCATCGCCATTAGGAGGCCCTGAACGTACAATTAACTATCAGTTTCGCTTCAGATTCGAAAATCTAGACTCACAGGAGACGGAACATATGGTGCCCGAGGCAGCAATATCCCCTTGGAGACAAGTCGGCTGGAGGACGATGAATTCAATCGCGACGCAATTTTAGTGTTCCATCGTCATTAGGAGGCCCTGAACGTTACAATTAACTATCAGTTTTGCGTCGGATTCGAAAATCTAGGCTCCCAGGAGAAGGAACATAAGGTGCCCGAGACAAGTCGGCTGAAGGACGATGTATTGAATCTCGACGCAATTTGAGTGTTCCACCGTCATTAGTAGGAACTGAACGTTACAATTAACTATCAGTTATGCGACGGATTCGAAAATCTAGACTCACAGAAGACGGAACATATGGTGCCCAAGGCAGCAATATCCCCTTGGAGACAAGTCGGCTGGAGGACGATGTATTGAATCTCGACGCAATTTGAGTATTCCAACGTCATTAGGAGGCGCTGAACGTTACAATTAACTATCAGTTTTCCGTCGGACTCGCTAATCTAGACTCACAGGAGAACGACCATAAGGTGCCCGAAACAGCAAGAGACCCTTGGAGACAAGTCGGCTGGAGGACGATTTATTGTTTCTCGACGGAATCTGAGTGTTCCATCGTCATTAGGAGGCCCAGAACGTTGCAATTAACTATCCGTTTTGCGTCGGATTCGAAAATCTAGACTCACAGGAAAACGACCATAAGGTGCCCGAGGCAGCAATAGACCCTTGGAGACAAGTCGGCTGAAGGACGATGTATTGAATCTCGAAGCAATTAGAGTGCTCCATCGTCATTAGGAGGCCCTGAACGTTACAATTAACTATCAATTTTGCGTCGGATTCGATAATCTAGAGTCACAGGAGAACGACCATAAGGTTCCCGACTCAGCAGTAGACCCTTGGAGACAAGTCGGCTGACGGACGATGTTTTGAATCTCGACGCAATTTGAATGTTCCACCGTCATTAGGAGGCCCTGAACGTTAAAATGAAGTATCAGTTTTTCGTCGGATTCGATAATCTAAACTCACAGGGAACGACAATAAGGTGGCTGAGGCAGCAATAGACCCTTGGAGACAAGTCGGCTGGAGGACGATGTATTGAATGTCGACGCAATTTGAGTGTCCCATCGTCATTAGGAGGCCCTGAACGTTACAGTTAACTATCAGTTTCGGGTCGGATTCGAAATTCTAGACTCACAGGAGACGGACCATAAGGTGATCGAGGCAGCAATATTCCCCTGGTGACAAGTCGGCTAGTTACGATGAATTGAATCTCGACGACATTTGAGTGTTCCATCGTCATTAGGAGGCCCGGAAGATACAATTAACTATCCGTTTTACGTCGGATTCGAAAATCTAGACTCACAGGAGAACGAACATAAGGTGCCCGAGGCAGCAATATACCCTTGGAGACAAGTCAGCTGAAGGACGATTTAGTGAAACTCGAAGCAATTTGAGTGCTCCATCGTCATTAGGAGGCTCTGAACGTTAAAATTAACTGTCAGTTTTGCGTCGGATTCGACATTCTAGAGTCACAGGAGAACGACCATAAGGTGCCCGAGGCAGCAATAGACCCATGGAGACAAGTCTGCTGAAGGACGATGTATTGAATCTCGACGCAATTTGAATGTTCCATCGTCATTAGGAGGCCCTGAACGTAAAAATTAAGTATCAGTTTTGCGTCGTTTTCGATAATCTAGACTCACAGGGGAACGACCATAAGGTGCCCGAGGCAGCAATAGACCCTTGGAGACAAGTCGGCTGGTGGACGATGTATTGAATCGCGACGCTATTTGAATGTTCCATAGTCATTAATAGGCCCTGAGCGTTACAATTAATTACCAGTTATGCGTCGGATTCGATAATCTAGACTCACAGGAGAACGACCATAAGGTGCCAGAGGCAGCAATAGACCCTTGGAAACAAGTCGGCTGGAGGACGATGTATTGTTTCTCGACGCAATTTGAGTGTTCCATCGTCATTAGGAGGCCCTGAACGTTACAATTAACTATCCGTTTTGCGTCGGATTCGAAAATCTAGACTCACAAGAAAACGACCACAAGGTGCCCGAGGCTGCAATGGACCCTTGGAGACAAGTCGGCTGAAGGACGATGTATTGAATCTCGACGCAATTGGAGTGTTCCATCGTCATTAGGAGGCCCTGAACGTTACAATTAATTATCAGTTTTGCGTCGGATTCGATAATCTAGACTCACAGGAGAAAGACCATACGGTGCCCGAGGCAGCAATAGACCCTTGGAGACAAGTCGGCTGGAGGACGATGTATTGCTTCACGACGCAATTTGAGTGTTCCATCGTCATTAAGAGGCCCTGAACGTTACAATTAACTATCAGTATCGCGTCGGATTCGGAAATCTAGACTCGCCTGGACGGACCATATGGCGCCCGACGCAGCAATATCCCCTTTTAGTCAAGTCGGCTGGAGGACGATGTATTGAATCTCGACGCAAATTGAATGTTCCATCGTCATTAGGACGCCCTGAACGTTACAATTAACTATCACTTTTTCGTTGGATTCGAAAATCTAGGCTCACAGCAGAACGACCATTAGGTGCCACAGGCAGCATTAGACCCTTGAAGACAAGTCGGCTGGAGGACGATGTATTGAATCGCGACGCAATTTGAGTGTTCCATCGTCATTAGGAGGCCCTTAACATTACAATTAACCATCAGTTTTGCGTCGATTTCGAAAATCTATTCTCACAGGAGAACGACCAGAAGGTGCCCGAGGCAGCAATAGACCCTTGGAGACAAGTCGGCTGAAGGACGATGTATTGAATCACGAAGCAATTTGAGTGCTCCATCGTCATTAGGAGGATCTGAACGTTACAATTAACTGTCTGTTTTGCGTCGGATTCAACATTCCAGAGTCACAGGAGGACGACCATAAGGTGCCCGAGGCAGCAATAGACCCTTGGAGACAAGTCTGCTGAAGGACGATGTATTGAATCTCGACGCAATTTGAATGTTCCATCGTCATTAGGAGGCCCTGAACGTAAAAATTAAGTATCAGTATTGCGTCGGATTCGATAATCTAGATTCACAGGGGAACGATCATAAGGTGCCCGAGGCAGTAATAGACCCTTGGAGACAAGTCGGCTGGGGGACGATGAATTGAATCTCGACGCAATTTGAGTGTTCCAACGTCATTAGGAGGCCCCGAACATTACAATTAACTATTAGTTATGCGACGGATTCGAAAATCTAGTCTCACAGGCGGACGTCCAAAAGGCGCCCGAGGCAACAATGGAGCCTTGGAGACAAGTCGGCTGGAGGACGATGTATTGTTTCTCGACGCAATTTGAGTGTTCCATCGTCATTAGGAGGCCCTGAACGTTACAATTAACTATCCGTTTTGCGTCGGATACGAAAATCTAGACTCACAAGAAAACGACCATTAGGTGCCGGGGCAGCAATAGACCCTTGGAGACAAGTCGGCTGGCGGACGATGTTTTGAATCTCGACGCTATTTGAATGTTCCATCGTCATTAGGAGGCCCTGAACGTTAAAATGAAGTATCAGTTTGCGTCGGATTCGATAATCTAAACTCACAGGGAGCGACCATAAGGTGCACGAGGCAGCAATAGGCCCTTGGAGACAAGTCAGCTGGAGGACGATGTATTGAATCTCGACGCAATTTGAGTGTTCCATTGTCATTAGGAGGCCCTCAACTTTACAGTTAACTATCAGCTTCGGGTCGGATTCGAAAATCTAGACTCACAGGAGACGGACCATTTGGTGCCCGAGGCAGCAATATCCCTTTGGTGACAAGTCGGCTAGAGGACGATGAATTGAATCTCGACGCCATTTGAGTGTTCTATCGTCATTAGGAGGCCCTGAACGTTACAATTAACTATCAGTTTCGCGTCGGATTCCAAAATCTAGACTCACAGGAGACGTACCATAAGGTGCCCGAGGCAGCAATATCCCCTTGGTGACAAGTCGGCTAGAGGACGATGAATTGAATCTCGACGCCATTTGAGTGTTCCATCGTCATTAGGAGGCCCTGAACGTTACAATTAACTATCCGTTTTGCGTCGGATTCGAAAATCTAGACTCACAGGAGATCTACCACAAGGTGCCCGAGGCAGCAATTGACCCTTGGAGACAAGTCGGCTGAAGGACGATGTATTGAATCTCGACGCTATTTGAATGTTCCATCGTCATTAGGAGGCCCTGAACGTTAAAATGAAGTATCAGTTTGCGTCGGATTCGATAATCTAAACTCACAGGGAACGACCATATGGTGCCCGAGGCAGCAATAGACCCTTGGAGACAAGTCGGCTGGAGGACGATGTATTGAATCGCGACGCAATTTGAGTGTTCCATCGACATAAGGAGGCCCTGAACGTTAAAATTAACCATCAGTTTTGCGTCGGATTCGAAAATCTAGACTCACAGGAGACGGACCATATGGTGCCCGAGGCAGCAGTATAACCTTGGAGACAAGTCGCCTGGAGGACGATGTATTGAATCGCGACGCAATTTGAGTGTTCCATCGTCATTAGGAAGCCCTGAACGTTACAATTAACTATCAGTGTCACGTCGGATTCGAAAATCTAGACTCACAGGAGACGGACCATATGGTGCCCGATTCAGCAGTATAACCTTGGAGACAAGTCGCCGGGAGGACGATGTATTGAATCTCGACGCAATTTGAGTGTTCCATCGTCTCTTTAAGGCCCAGAACTTTACAATTACCTATTAGTTTTGCGTATGAATCGAAAATCTAGAGTCACAGGAGAACGACAAGAAGATGGCCGAGGCAGCAATAGACCCTTGGAGACAAGTCGGCTGGAGGACGATCTATTGAATCTCGACGCAATTTGAGTGTTCCATCGTCATTAGGAGGCCCTGAACGTTATAATTGACTCTCAGTTTTGCGTCGGATTCGAAAATCTAGACTCACGGGATAGCGAACATAAGGTGCCCGAGGCAGCAATATCCCCTTGGAGAAAAGTCGGCTGGAGGACGATGTATTGAATCGCGACGCAATTTGAGTGTTCCATCGTCTCTCGGAGGCCCTGAACTTTACAACTAACTATCAGTTTTGCGTGGGAATCAAAAATCTAGAGTCACAGACGAACGACAAGAAGATGCCCGAGGCAGCAATAGACACTTGGAGACAAGTCGGCTGGAGGACGATGTATTGAATCTCGACGCAATTTGAGTGACCCTTCGTCATTAGGAGGCCCTGAACGTTACAATTAACTATCAGTTTTGCGTCGGATTCGATAATCTAGACTCACAGGAGGACGACCAAAAGGCGCCCGAGGCAACAATAGACCCTTGGAGACAAGTCGGCTGGAGGACGATGTATTGAAACTCGACGCAATTTGAGTGTTCCATCGTCATTAGGAGGCCCTTAACATTACAATTAACTATCAGTTTTGCGTCGGATTCCATAATCTAGAATCACAAGAGAACGACCAAAAGGCGCCCGAGGCAACAATAGACCCTTGGAGACAAGTCGGCTTGAGGACGATGTATTGAATCGCGACGCAATTTGAGTGTTCCATCGCCATTAGGAGGCCCTGAACGTTACAAATAACCATCAGTTTTGCGTCGGATTCGAAAATCTGGACTCACAGGAGAACGACCATAAGGTGCCAGAGGCAGCAATAGACCCTTGGAGACAAGTCGGCTGGAGGACGATGTATTGAATCTCGACGCAATTTCAGTGTTCCATCGTCATTAGAAGCCGTGAACGTTACAATTAACTATCAGTTTTGCGTCGGATTCGATAATCTTGACTCACAGGAGAACGACCAAAAGGCGCCCGAGGCAACAATAGACCCTTGGAAACAAGTCGGCTGGAGGACGATGTATTGAATCGCGACGCAATTTGAGTGTTCCATCGTCTCTCTAAGGCTCAGAACTTTACAATTAACTATTAGTTTTGCGTGGGAATCGAAAATCTAGAGTCACAGGAGAACGACAAGAAGATGGCCGAGGCAGCAATAGACCCTTGGAGACAAGTCGCCTGGAGGACGGTGAACTGAATCGCGACGCAATTTGAGTGTACCATCGTCATTAAGAGGCCCTGAACGTTACAATTAACTATCATATTGCGTCGGATTCGATAATCTAGACTCACAGGAGAACGACCAAAAGGCGCCCGAGGCAACAATAGACCCTTGGAAACAAGTCGTCTGGAGGACGATGTATTGAATCGCGACGCAATTTGAATGTTCCATGGTCATTAGGAGGCCCTGAACGTTACAATTAACTATCAGTGTCACGTCGGATTCGAACATCTAGACTCACAGGAGACGGACCATATGGTGCCCGCGGCAGCAATATCCCCTTGGAGACAAGTCGGCTGGAGGACAATGTATTGAATCTCGTCGCAATTTGAGTGTTCCATCGTCTCTCTAAGGCCCAGAACTTTACAATTAACTATTAGTTTTGCGTGGGAATCGAAAATCTAGAGTCACTGGAGAACGACAAGAAGATGACCGAGGCAGCAATAGATACTTGGAGACAAGTCGGCTGGAGGACGATGTATTGAATCTCGACGCAATTTGAGTGACCCTTCGTCATTAGGAGGCCCTGAACGTTACAATTAACTATCAGTTTTGCGTCGGATTCGAAAATCTAGACTCGCAGGGACGGATCATATGGTGCCCGACGCAGCAATATCCCCTTGGAGACAAGTCGGCTGGAGGACGATGTATTGAATCTCGACGCAATTTGAGTGACCCTTCGTAATTAGGAGGCCCTGAACATTGCAATTAATCATCAGTTTTGCGTCGGATTCGAAAATCTATTTTCACAGAAGACGGACCATAAGGTTCCCGAGGCAGCAATATCCCATTGGTGACAAATCGGCTGGAGGACGATGTATTGAATTTCGACGCAATTTGAGTGTTCCATAGTCATTACGAGGCCCTGAACGTTACAATTAACCATCCGTTTTGCGTCGGATTCGCTAACCTAGACTCACAGGAGGACAACCAAAAGGCGCCCGAGGCAACAATAGACCCTTGGAAACAAGTCGACTGGAGGACGATGTATTGAGTCCTGACGGAATTTGAGTGTTCCATCGTCATTAGGAGGCCCTGAACGTTACAATTAACTATCCGTTTTGCGTCGGATTCGAAAATCTAGACTCACAGGAGAACGACCATTAAGTGCCACAGGCAGCAATAGACCCTTGATGACAAATCGGCTGGAGGACGATGTATTGAATCGCGACGCAATTTGAGTGTTCCATCGTCATTAGAAGGCCCTGAACATTACAGTTAACCATCAGTTTTGCGTCGGATTCGAAAATCTATTCTCACAGGAGACGGACCATAAGGTTCCCGAGGCAGCAATATCCTCTTGGAGACAAGCCGGCTGGAGGTCGATGTATTGTAACTCGACGCAATTTGAGTGTTCCATCGTCATTAGGAGGCCCTGAGCGTTACAATTAACTACCAATTTTGCGTCGGATTCGATAAACTAGCCTCACAATGGAACGACCAAAAGGCGCCCGAGGAAACGATATACCCTTGGAGACAATCGGCTGGAGGACCATGTATTGAATCTCGACGCAGTTTGAGTGTTCAATCGTCATTAGGACCCGTGAACGTTACAATTAACTATCAGTTTTGCGTCGTATTCGATAATCTAGACCCACAGAAGAACGACCAAAACACACCCGAGGCAACAAAAACCCTCTGGAGACAAGTCGGCTGGAGGACGATGTATTCAATCTCGACGCAATTTGAATGTTCCATCGTCATTAGGAGGCCCTGAACGTTACAATTAACTATCAGTCTTGCGTGGGAATCGAAAATCTAGAGTCACAGCAGATCGACCATAAGGTGCCCGAAGCAGCAATAGACACTTGGAGACAAGTCGGCTGAAGGACGATGTATTGAATCGCGACGGAATTTGAGTGTTCCATCGTCATTAGGAGGCCCTGAACGTTACAAAAAATGGTTCAAATGGCTCTGAGCACTATGGGACTCAACTGCTGAGGTCATTAGTCCCCTTGAACTTAGAACTAGTTAAACCTAACTAACCTAAGGACATCACAAACATCCATGCACGATTCAGGATTCGAACCTGCGACCGTAGCGGTCTTGCGGTTCCAGACTGCAGCGCCTTTAACCGCACGGCCACTTTGGCCGGCTGAACGCTTCAATTAACTATCAGTGTCACGTCGGATTCGAAAATCTAGACTCACAGGAGACGGACCATATGGTGCCCGAGGCAGCAATATCCCTCTGGAGACAAGTCGGCTGGAGGACGATGTATTGAATCTCGACGCAAATTGAGGGTTCCATCGTCATTAGGACGCTCTGAACGTTACAATTAACTATCAGTTTTGCGTCGGATTCGAAAATCTAGACTCACATTAGAACGACCATTAGGTGCCACAGGCAGCAATAGACCCTTGGAGACAAATCGACTGGAGGACGATGAATTGAATCGCGACGCAATTTGAGTGTTCCATCGTCATTAGGAGGCCCTGAACGTTACAATTAACTATCATTTTGCGTCGGATTCGATATACTAGATTCACAGGAGAACGACCATAAGGTGCCCGAGGCAGCAACAGACCCTTGGAGACAATTCGGCTGGAGGACGATGAATTGAATCGCGATGCAATTTGAGTGTTCCATCGTCATTCGGAGGTCCTGAACGTTACAATTAACTATCAGTATCGCGTCGGATTCGAAAATCTAGACTCGCAGAGACCGATCATATGGTGCCTGACGCAGCAATATCCCCTTGGAGACAAGTCGGCTGGCGGACGATGTATTGAATCTCGACGCAAATTGAGGGTTCCATCGTGATTAGGACGCCCTGAACGTTACAATTAACTATCAGTTTTGCGTCGGTTTCGAAAATGTAGACTCACAGGAGAACGACCATTAGGTGCCACAGGCAGCAATAGACCCTTGGAGACAAATCGGCTGGAGGAGGATGTATTAAATCGCGACGCAATTTGAGTGTTCCATCGTAATTAGGAGGCCCTGAACATTACAATTAATTATCAGTTTTGCGTCGGATTCGAACATCTATTATCACAGAAGGTTCCCGAGGCAGCAATATCCCATTGGAGACAAATCGGCTGGAGGACGATGTATTGAATCTCGACGCAATTTGAGTGTTCCATAGTCATTACGAGGCCCTGAACGCTACAATTAACCATCCGTTTTGCGTCGGATTCGATAATGTAGACTCACAGGAGGACAACCAAAAGGCGCCTGAGGCAACAATAGACCCTTGGAGACATGTCGACTGGAGGACGATGTATTGAATCCCGACGGAATTTGAGTGTTCCATCGTCATTAGGAGGCCCTGAACGTTACAATTAACTATTCGTTTTGCGTCGGATTCGAAAATCTAGACTCACAGGAGAACGACCATAACGTGCCCGAGGCAGCAATATCCCGTTGGAGACAAGTCGGCTGGAGGGCAATGTATTGAATCGCGACGCAATTTGAATGTTCCATCGTAATTAGGAGGCCCTGAACGCTACAATTAATTATCAGTTTTACGTCGGATTCGATAATCTAGACTCACAGGAGAACGACCATAAGGTGCCCGAGGCAGCAATAGACCTTTGGAGACTAGTCGCCTGGAGGTCGATGAATTGAATCGAGACGCAATTTGAGTGTTCCATCGTCATTAGGAGGCCCTGAACATTACAATTAACTATCATTTTGCGTCGGATTCGATAATCTAGACTCACAGGAGAACGACCATAAGGTGCCCGAGGCAGCAATAGACCCTTGGAGACAAATCGGCTAAATGACGATGTATTGAATCGCGACGCAATTTGAGTGTTTCATCGTCATTAGAAGGCCCTGAACATTACAATTAACCATCAGTTTTGCGTCGGATTCGAAAATCTATTCTCACAGGAGACGGACCATAAGGTTCCCGAGGCAGCAATATCCTCTTGGAGACAAGCCGGCTGGAGGACGATGTATCGAAACTCGACACAATTCGAGTGTTCCTTCGTCATTTGGAGGCCCTGAACGTTACAATTAACTACCAATTTTGCGTCGGATACGATAATCTAAACTCACAATGGAACGACCGAAAGGCGCCCGAGGCAACAATAGACCCTTGGAGACAAATCGGCTGGAGGACGATGTATTGAATCTCGACGCAGTTTGAGTGTTCCATTGTCATTAGGACCTGTGAACGTTACAATTAACTATCAGTTTTGCGTCGTATTCGATAATCTAGACCAACAGAAGAACGACCAAAACACGCCCGAGGCAACAATAGACCCTCGGAAAGAAGTCGGCTGGAGGACGATGCATTGAATCTCGACGCAAATTGAGGGTTCCATCGTCAATAGGACGCCCTGAACTTTACAATTAACTATCAGTTTTGCGTCGGATTCGAAAATCTATTCTCACAGGAGACGGACCAAAAGGTTCCCGAGGCAGCAATATCCCCTTGGAGACAAATCGGCTGGAGGACGATGTATCGAATCTCGACGCAATTTGAGTGTTCCATCGCCATTAGGAGCCGTGAACGTTCCAATTAACTAACAGTTTTGGGTCGGATTCGATAATCTAGACTCACAGGAGGACGACCAAAAGGCGCCCGAGGCAACAATAGACCCTTGGAGATAAGTCGACTGGTGGACGATGTATTGAATCGCGACGGAATTCGAGTGTTCCATCGTCATTAGGAGGACCTGAACGTTATAATAAACTATCAGTATCGCGTCGGATTCGATAATCTTGACTCACAAAAGACGGAACGTATGGTACCCATGGCAGCAATATCCCCCTGAAGACAAGTCGGCTGGAGGGCGATGTATTGAATCTCGACGCAATTTGAGTGTTCCATCGTCATTAGGAGGCACTGAACGTTATAATTATCTCTCAGTTTTGCGACGGATTCGAAAATCTAGACTTACAGGATAACGACCATAACGTGCCCGAGGCAGCAATATCCCGTTGGAGACAAGTCGGCTGGAGGGCAATGTATTGAATCGCGACGCAATTTGAATGTTCCATCGTAATTAGGAGGCCCTGAACGTTACAATTAATTATCAGTTTAGGTCGGATTCGATAATCTAGACTCACAGGAGGACGACCATAAGATGCCCGAGGCAGCAATAGACCTTTGGAGACTAGTCGCCTGGAGGTCGATCAATTGAATCGCGACGCAATTTGAGTGTTCCATCGTCATTAGGAGGCCCTGAACATTACAATTAACTATCATGTTGCGTCGGATTCGATAATCTAGACTCACAGGAGAACGACCATAAGGTGCCCGAGGCAGCAATAGACCCTTGGAGACAATTCGGCTGGAAGACGATTAATTGAATCGCGACGCAATTTGAGCGTTCCATCGTCTTTAGGAGGCCCTGAACGTTACAATTAACTATCAGTATCGCGTCGGATTCGAAAATCTAGACTCGCAGCGACGGATCATATGGTGCCCGACGCAGCAATATCCCCTTGGAGACATGTCGGCTGGAGGACGATGTATTGAATCTCGACGCAATTTGAGGGTTCCATCGTCATTAGGACGCCCTGAACGTTACAATTAACTATCAGATTTGCGTCGGATTCGAAAATCTAGACTCACAGGAGAACTACCATTAGTTGCCCCAGGCAGCAATAGACCCTTGGAGACAAATCGGCTGGAGAACGATGTATTGAATCGCGACGCAATTTGAGTATTCCATCGTAATTAGGAGGCCCTGAACATTACAATTAATCTTCAGTTTTGCGTCGGATTCGAAAATCTATTCTCACAGGAGACGGACCATAAGGTTCCCGAGGCAGCAATATCCCCTTGGCGACAAATCGGCTGGAGGACGATGTATTGAATCTCGACGGAATTTGAGTGTTCCATAGTCAATAGGAGGACCTGAACGTTATAATCAACTATCAGTTTTGTGTCGGATTCCATAATCTAGACTCACAGTAGAACGACCAAGAGGCGTCCGAGGCAACAATAGACCCTTGGAGACAAGTCGGCTGGAGGACGATGTATTGAATCGCGACGCAATTTGTGTGTTCCATCGTCATTAGGTGGCCTTGAACGTTACATTTAACCATCAGTTTCGCGTCGGATTCGAAAATATAGACTCACAGGAGAACGAAAATAACATGCCCGAGGCAGCAATAGACACTTGGAGACAAGTCGGCTGGAGACGATGTATTGAATCTCGACGCCATTTGAGTGTTCCATCGACATTAGGAGGCCCTGAACGTTACAATTAACTATCCGTTTTGCGTCGGACTCGAAAATCTAGACTCACAGGAGAACGACCATTAGGTGCCACAGGCAGCAATAGACCCTTGAAGGCAAATCGGCTGGAGGACGATGTATTGAATCGCGACGCAATTTGAGTGTTCCATCGTCATTAGGAGGCCCTGAACGTTACAAAAAAAATATCAGTATCGCGTCGGATTCGATAATCTAGACTCACAAGAGACGGACCGTATTGTACATAAGGCAGTAATATCCACTTGGAGACAAGTCGCTTGGAGGACGATGAATTGAATCTCGACGCAATTTGAGTGTTCCATCGTCATTAGGAGGCCCTGAGCGTTACAATTAACTATCATTTTGCGTCGGATTCGACAAACTAGACTCACAGGAGGACGACCAAAAGGCGCCCGAGGCAACAACAGACCCTTGGAAACAAGTCGACTGGAGGACGATGTATTGAATCGCGACGGAATTTGAGTGTTCCATCGCCATTAGGAGGACCTGAACGTTACAATTAACTATCAGTATCGCGTCGGATTCGAAAATCTAGACTCGCAGCGACGGATCATATGGTGTCCGACGCAGCAGTATCCCCTTGGAGACAAGTTGGCTGGAGGACGATGTATTGAATCTCGACGCAAATTGAGGGTTCCATCGTCATTAGGACGCCCTGAACGTTACAATTAACTATCAGATTTGCGTCGGATTCGAAAATCTAAACTCACAGGAGAACTACCATTAGGTGCCACAGGCAGCAATGGACCCTTGGAGACAATTCGGCTGGAAGACGATGAATTGAATCGTGACGCAATTTGAGTCTTCCATCGTCATTAGGAGGCCCTGAACGTTACAATTAACTATCAGTATCGCGTCGGATTCGAAAATCTAGACTCGCAGCGGCGGATCATATGGTGCCCGACGCAGCAATGTCCCCTTGGAGACAAGTCGGCTGGAGGACGATGTATTGAATCTCGACGCAAATTGAGGGTTCCATCGTCATTAGGACGACCTGAACGTTACAATTAACTATCAGATTTGCGTCGGATTCGAAAATCTAGACTCACAGGAGAACGACCATTAGGTGCCACAGGCAGCAATAGACCCTTGGAGACAAATCGGCTGGAGAACGATGTATTGAATCGCGACGCAATTTGAGTATTCCATCGTAATTAGGAGGCCCTGAACTTTACGATTAATCTTCAGTTTTGAGTCGGATTCGAAAATCTATTCCCACAGGAGACGGACCATAAGGTTCCCGAGGCAGCAATATCCCCTTGGAGACAAGTCGGCTGGAGACGATGTATTGAATCTCGACGCAATTTGAGTGACCCTTCCTCATTAGGAGGCCCTGCACGTTACAATTAACTATCAGTTTTGCGTCGGATTCGATAAACTAGACTCACAGGAGGACGACCAAAAGGCGCCCGAGGCAACAATAGACCCTTGGAAACAATTCGACTGGAGGACGATGTATTGAATCGCGACGGAATTTGAGTGTTCCATCGCCATTAGGAGGACCTGATTGTTACAATAAACTATCAGTATCGCGTCGGATTCAATAATCTAGAATCACAGGAGACGGGCCGTATGGTACCCAAGGCACCAATATCCCCTTGAAGACAAATCCGCTGGAGGACGATGTATTGAATCTTGACGCAATTTGAGTGTTCCATCGTCATTAGGAGGCCCTGAACGTTATAATTATCTCTCAGTTTTGCGTCGGATTCGAAAATCTAGACTCACAGGATATCGACCATAACGTGCCCGAGGCAGCAATATCCCCTTGGAGACAAATCGGCTGGAGGCCAATGTATTGAATCGCGACGCAGTTTGATTGTTCCATCGTCATTAGGAGGCCCTGAACGTTGCAATTAATTATCAGTTTTACGTCGGATTCGATAATCTAGACTCACAGGAGAACAACCATAATGTGCCCGAGGCAGCAATAGACCCTTGGAGGCAAGTCGGCTGGATGACGATGAATTGAGTCGCGACGCAATTTGTGTGTTCCAGCGTCATTAGGAGGCCCTGAACGTTACAATTAACTATCATTTTGCGTCGGATTCGATAATCTAGACTCACAGGAGAACGACCATAAGGTGCCCGGGGAAGCAATAGACCCTTGGAGGCAAGTCGGCTGGAGGACGATGTATTGAATCGCGACGCAATTTGAGTGTTCCATCGTCATTAGGAGGCCCTGAACGTTACAATTAACTATCAGTTTCACGTCTGATTCGAAAATCTAGACTCACAGGTGACGGACAATATGGTGCCCGAGGCAGCAATATCCCTCTGGAGACAAGTCGGCTGGAGGACGAAGTATTCAATCTCGACGCAATTTGAGTGTTCCATCGTCATTAGGAGGCCCTGAACGTTACAATTAACTATCAGTTTTGCGTCGGATTCGAAAATCTAGACTCACAGGATAACGACCATAAGGTGCCCGAGGCAGCAATATCCCCTCGGAGGCAAGTCGGCAGGAGGACGATGTATTGAATCTCGACGCAATTTGAGTTTTCCATCGTCTCTAGGAGGCACTGAACGTTACAATTAACTATCTCTTTCGCGTAGGAATCGAAAATCTAGAGTCACAGCAGAACGACCATAAGGTGCCCGAGGCAGCAATAGACCCTTGGAGACAGGTCGACTGAAGGACGATGTATTGAATCTCGACGCAATTGGAGTGTTCCATCGTCATTAGGAGGCCCTGAACGTTGCAATTAAGTATCAGTTTCGCATCGGATTCGAAAATCTAGAGTCACAGGAGAACGACAATAAGATGCCCGAGGCAGCTATAGACCCTTGGAGGCAAGTCGGCTGGAGGACGATGTATTGAACCTCGACCCAATTTGAGTGACCCTTCGTCTTTAGGAGGCCCTCAACGTTACAATTAACTATCAGTTTTGCGTCGGATCCGATAATCTAGACTCACAGGAGGACGACCAAAAGGCGCCCGAGGCAACATTAGACCCTTGGAGACAAGTCGACTGGAGGACGATGTATTGAATCGCGACGGAATTTGAGTGTTCCATCGTCAATAGGAGGACCTGTACGTTACAATTAACTAACATCCTGCATCGGATTCGATAATCTAGACTCACAGGAGAACGACCATAAGGTGCCCGAGGCAGCAATAAACCCTTGGAGACAAGTCGGCTGGAGGACGATGTATTGAATGGCGACGTAATTTGAGTCTTCCATCGTCATTAGGAGACCCTGAACGTTACAAAAAACTATCAGTATCGCGTCGGATTCGAAAATCTCGACACACAAGAGACGGACCGTATGGTATCGAAGCAGCAATATCCCCTTGAAGACAAGTCGGCTGGAGGACGATGTATTGAATCTCGACGCAATTTAAGTGTTCCATAGTCATTAGGAGGCCCTGAACGTTATAATTAACTCTCAGTTTTGCGTTGGATTCGAAAATCTAGACTCACAGGAGAACGACCATAAGGTGCCCAAAGCAGCAATAGGCCCTTGGAGACAAGTCGCCTAGAGAACGATAAATTGAATCGCGACGCAATTTGAGTGTTCCATCGTCATTAGGAGGCCCTGAACGTTACAATTAACTATCAGTATCGCGTCGGATTCGAAAATCTAGACTCGCAGGGACGGATCATATGGTGCCCGATGCAGCAATATCCCCATGGAGACAAGTCGGCTGGAGGACGATGTATTGAATCTCGACAAAATTTGAGTGTTCCATCGTCATTAGGAGCCGTTAAAGTTACAATTAACTATCAGTTTTGCGTGGGATTCGAAAATCCAAACTCACAGGAGAACGTACATAAGGTGCCCGAGGCAGCAATTTCCCCTTGGAGACAAGTCTGCTGGAGGACGGTGTATTGAATCTCGACGCAATTTGAGTGTTCCATCATCATTAGGAGGCCCTGAACGTTACAACTAACTATCAATTTCGTGTCGGATTCGAAAATCTAGACTCTCTGGAGACGAACCATATGGTGCCCGAGGCAGCAATATCCCCTTGGGGACAAGTCGGCTGGAGGACGATGTATTGAATGTCGACGCAATTTGAGTGTTCCATCGTCTCTAGGAGGCCCTGAACGTTACAATTAACTATCAGCTTTGAGTCGGACTCGACAATCTAGACTCACAGGAGAACGACCATAAGGTGCCCAAAGCAGCAATAGGCCCTTGGAGACAAGTCGCCTAGAGAACGATAAATTGAATCGCGACGCAATTTGAGTGTTCCATCGTCATTAGGAGGCCCTGAACGTTATAATTAACTCTCAGTTTTGCGTCGGATTCGAAAATCGAGACTCACAGGATAACGACCATGGTGCCCGACGCAGCAATATCCCCTTGGAGACAAGTCGGCTGGAGGACGATATATAAGAATCTCGACGTAATTTGAGTGTTCCAGCGTCATTAGGTGGCCCTGAACGATGCAATTAACTATCAGTATCGCGTCGGATTCGAAAATCTTGACTCACAGGGACGGATCATATGGTGCCCGACGCAGCAATATCCCCTTGGAGACAAGTCGGCTGGAGGACGATGTATTGAATCACGACGAAAATTGAGGGTTCCATCGTCATTAGGACGCCCTGAACGTTACATTTAACCATCAGTTTCGCGTCGGATTCGATAATCTAGACTCACAGGAGAACGACCATAAGGTGCCCGAGGCAGCAATAGACCCTTGGAGGCAAGTCGGCTGGATGACGATGAATTGAACCGCGACGCAATTTGAGTGTTCCATCGTCATTAGGAGGCCCTGAACGATGCAATTAACTATCAGTATCGCGTCGGATTCGAAAATCTTGACTCGCAGGGACGGATCATATGGTGCCCGACGCAGCAATATCCCCTTGGAGGCAAGTCGGCTAGAGGACGACGTATTGGATCTCGACGCAAATTGAGGGTTCCATCGTCATTAGGAAGCCCTGAACGTTACAATTAACTATCAGTTTTGCGTCGGATTCGAAAATCTAGACTCACAGGAGAACGACCATTAGGTGCCACAGGCAGCAATAGACCCTTGGAGACAAATCGGCTGGAGAACGATGTATTGAATCGCGACGCAATTTGAGTGTTCCATAGTCATTAGGAGGACCTGAACGTTATAATCTACTATCAGTTTTGCGTCGGACTCGAAAATCTCGACTCACAAGAGACGGACCGTATGGGACCCAACTCAACAATATCCCCTTGAAGACAAGTCGGCTGGAGGACAATGTATTGAATCTCGGCGCAGTTTGAGTGTTCCATCGTCATTAGGAGGCCCTGAACGTTATAATTAACTCTCAGTCTTGCGTCGGATTCGAAAATCGAGACTCACAGGATAACGACCAAGGTGCCCGACGCAGCAATATCCCCTTGGAGACAAGTCGGCTGGAGGACGATATATAAGAATCTCGACGTAATTTGAGTGTTCCATCTTCATTAGGTGGCCCTGAACGTTACAATTAACTATCAGTATCGTGTCGGATTCGAAAATTTAGACTCGCAGCTGACGGATCATATGGTGCCCGTCGCAGCAATATCCCCTTGGAGACAAGTCAGCCAGAGGACGATGTATTGAATCTCGACGCAAATTGAGTGACCCATCGTCATTAGGATGCCCTGAACATTACAACTAACTATCAGTTTCGCGTCGGATTCGAAAATCTAGACTCACAGGAGAACGACCATAGGAAGCCCGAGGCAGCAATAGACCCTTGAAGACAAGTCGGCAGGTGGACGATGTATCGAATCGCGACGTAATTTAAGTGTTCCATCGTCATTAGGAGGCCCTGAGCGTTACAACTAGCTATCAGTTTCGCGTCGGTATCGAAAATCTAGACTCACAGGAGACGGAACATATGGTGCCCGAGGCAGCAATATCCCCTTGGAGACAAGTATGCTGGATAACGATGTATTGAATCTCGACGCAATATGAGTGACCCATCGTCATTAGGAGGCCCTGAACGTTACAATTAACTATCAGTTTTGCGACGGATTCGATAAACTAGACTCACGGGAGAACGACCATAGGGTGCCCGAGGCACCAATAGACCCTTGAAGACAAGTCGGCTGGAGGACGATGTATTGAATCGCGACGTAATTTAAGTGTTCCATCGCCATTAAGAGGCCCTGAACGTTACAATAAAATATCAGTATCACGTCGGACTCGAAAATCTCGACTCACAAGAGACGGACCGTATGGTACCCAAGGCAGCAATATCCCCTTGGAGACAAGTCGGCTGGAGGACGATATATTGAGTCTCGACGGAATTTGAGTGTTCCATCGTCATTAGGAGGCCCTGAACGTTACATTAACTATCAGTTATGCGTCGGATTCGAAAATCTAGCCTCACAGGAGAACGACCATAGGGTGCCCGAGGCAGCAATATCCCCTCGGAGACAAGTCGGCAGGAGGACGATGCATTGAATCTCGACGCAATATGAGTGTTCCATCGTCATTAGGAGGCCCTGAACGTTACAACTAACTATCAGTTTCGCGTCGGATTCGAAAATCTACACTCACAGGAGACCGAATACAAGGTGCCCGAGGCAGCAATAGACCCTTGGAGACAAGTCGGCTGGAGGCCGATGAATTGAATCTCGACGCAATTTGAGTGTTCCATCGACATTACGAGGCCCTGAAAGTTACAATTAACTATCAGTATCGCATCGGATTCGAAAATCTAGACTCATAGGAGACGGATCATATGGTGCCCGACGCAGCAATATCCCCTTGGAGACAAGTCAGCCGGAGGACGATGTATAGAATCTCGACGCAAATTGAGTGACCCATCGTCATTATGAGGCCCTGAACGTTACAACTGACTATCAGTTTAGCGTCGGATTCGAAAATCTAGACTCACAGGAGACGGAACATATGGTGCCCGTGCCAGCATATTTCCCCTTGGAGTCAAGTCGGCTGGAGGACGATGTATTAAATCTCGACGCAATTTGAGTGTTCCATCGTCATTAGTAGACCCTGAACGTTACAATTACCTATCAGTTTTGCGTCGGATTCGAAAATTTAGACTCACAGGCGAACGATCGTTAGGTGCCCGAGGCAGCAATATCCCCTCGGAGACAAGTCGGCTGCAAGACGATGTATTGAATCTCGACGCAATTTGAGTCTTCCATCGTCATTAGGAGGCCCTGAACGTTACAATAAATTATCAGTATCGCGTCGGATTCGAAAATCTCGACTCACAAGAGACGGACCGTATGATACCCAAAGCAGCAATTTCCCCTTGAAGACAAGTCGGCTGGAGACGATGTATTGAATCTCGTCGCAATTTGAGTGTTCCATCGTCATTAGGAGGCCCTGAACGTAATAATTAACTCTCAGTTTTGCGTCGGATTCGAAAATCTAGACTCACAGGATAACGCCCATAAGGTGCCCGAGGCAACAATATCCCCTTGGAGACAAGTCGGCTGGAGGACGATATATTGAATCTCGACGTAATTCGAGTGTTCCATCGTCATTAGGAGGTTCTGAACGCTACATTAACTATCAGTTATGTGTCGGATTCGAAAATCTAGAGTCACAGGAGAACGACCATAAGGTGCCCGAGGCAGCAATAGACCCTTGGAGACAAGTCGGATGGAGGACGATGTATTGAACCTCGACGCAATATGAGTGACCCATCGTCATTAGGAGGCCCTGAACGTCACAATTAACTATCAGATTTGCGTCGGATTCGATTATCTGGACTCACAGGAGGACGACCAAAGGGCGCCCGAGGCAACAAAAGACCCTTGGAGACAAGTCGACCTGAGGACGATGTATTGAATCGCGACGGAATTTGAGTGTTCCATCGTCATTAGGAGGCCCTGAACGTTACAATTAACAATCATTTTGCGTCGGATTCGATAATCTAGACTCACAGGAGAACGACCATAAGGTGCCCGAGCAGGAATAGACCCTTGGAGACAAGTCGGCTGAAGGACGATGTATTGAATCGCGACGTAATTTGAGTGTTCCATCGTCATTAGGAGGCCCTGAACGTTACAATAAACTATCAGTATCGCGTCGGATCCGAAAATCTCGACTCACAGGAGAATGACCATAAGGTGCCCGAGGCAGTCATATCCCCTTGGAGACAAGTCGGCTGGAGGACGATGTATTGAATCGCGACGCAATTTGAGTGTTCCATCGTCATTAGGAGGACCTGAACGTTACATTTAACCATCAGTTTCGCGTCGGATTCGAAAATCTAGACTCACAGGAGCACCACCATAAGGTGCCAGAGGCAGCAATAGACCCTTTGAGACAAGTCGGCTGGAGGACGATGTATTGAATCTCGACGCTATTTGAGTGTTCCATTGTCATTAGGAGGCCCTGAACGTTACAACTAACTATCAGTTATGCGACGGATTCGAAAATCTAGACTCACAGGTGGACGTCCAAAAGGCGCCCGAGGCAACAATGCACCCTTGGAGACAAGTCGGCTGGAGGACGATGTATTGAATCGCGACGCAATTTGAATGTTCCTTCGTCATTAGGAGGCCCTGAACGTTACAATTAACTATCAGTTTTGCGTCGGATTCCATAATCTAGACTCACAGGAGAACGACCAATAGGCGCCCGAGGGAACAATAGACCCTTGGAGACAAGTCGGCTGGAGGACGATGTGTTGAATTGCGACGCAATATGAGTGTTCCATCGTCATTGAGAGTCCCTGAAAGTTGCAATTAACCATCGGTTTCGCGTCGGATTCGAAAATCTAGACTCACAAGAGCACGACCATTAGGTGCCAGAGGCAGCAATATCCCCTTGGAGACAAGTCGGCTGGAGGACGATATATATGAATCTCGACGTAATTTGAGTGTTCCATCGTCATTAGGTGGCCCTGAACGATGCGATTAACTATCAGTATCGCGTCGGATTCGAAAATCTTGACTCGCAGGGACGGATCATATGGTGCCCGACGCAGCAATATCCCCTTGGAGACAAGTCGGCTAGAGGACGATGTATTGAATCCCGACGCGAATTGAGGGTTCCATCGTCATTAGGACGCCCTGAACGTTACATTTAACCATCAGTTTCGCGTCGGATTCGATAATCTAGACTCACAGGAGAACGACCATAAGGTGCCCGAGGCAGCAATAGACACTTGGAGGCAAGTCGGCTGGAGGACGATGAATTGAATCGCGACGCAATTTGAGTGTTCCATCGTCATTAGGAGGCCCTGAACGATGCAATTAACTATCAGTATCGCGTCGGATTCTAAAATCTTGACTCGCAGGGACGGATCATATGGTGCCCGACGCAGCAATATCCCCTTGGAGACAAGTCGGCTAGAGGACGATGTATTGAATCCCGACGCGAATTGAGGGTTCCATCGTCATTAGGACGCCCTGAACGTTACAATTAACTATCAGTTTTGCGTCGGATTCGAAAATCTAGACTCACAGGAGAACGACCATTAGGTGCCACAGGCAGCAATAGACCCTTGGAGACAAATCGGCTGGAGAACGATGTATTGAATCGCGACGCAATTTGAGTGTTCCATCGTAATTAGGAGGCCCTGAACATTACAATTAATCATCAGTTTTGCGTCGGATTCGAAAATCTATTCTCACAGTAGACGGACCATAAGGTTCCCGAGGTAGCAATATCCCCTAGGAGACAAATCAGCTGGAGGACGATGTATTGAATCTCGACGCAATTTGAGTTTTTTATAGTCATTAGGAGGACCTGAACGTTATAATCAACTATCAGTTTTGCGTCGGATTCCGTAATCTACACTCACAGGAGAACGACCAAAAGGCACCCAAGGCAACAATAGACCCTTGGAAAAAAGTCGGCTGGAGGACGATGTATTGAATCGCGACGCAATTTGAGTGTTCCATCGTCATTAGGAGGCCCTGAACGTTTTAATTAACTATCAGTTTCACGTCTGATTCGAAAATCTAGACTCACAGGTGACGGACAATATGGTGCCCGAGGAGACAAGTCGGCTGGAGGACGAAGTATTCAATCTCGACGTAATTTGAGTGTTCCATCGTCATTAGGAGGCCCTGAACGTTACAATTAACTATCAGTTTTGCGTCGGATTCGAAAATCTAGACGCACAGGATAACGACCATAAGGTGCCCGAGGCAGCAATATCCCCTCGGAGACAAGTCGGCAGGAGGACGATGTATTGATTCTCGACGCAATTTGAGTTTTCCATCGTGTCTAATAGGCCCTGAACGTTACAACTAACTATCAATTTCGTGTCGGATTCGAAAATCTAGACTCTCTGGAGACGAACCATATGGTGCCCGAGGCAGCAATATCCCCTTGGAGACAAGTCGGCTGGAGGACGATGTATTGAATCTCGACGCAATTTGAGTGTTCCATCGTCTCTAGAAGGCCCTGAACGTTACAATTAACTATCAGTTTTGAGTCGGACTCGATAATCTAGACTCACAGGAGGACGACCAAAAGGCGCCCGATGCAACAATAGACCCTTGGAGACCAGTCGGCTGGAGGACGATGTATTGTATCGCGATGCAATTTGAGTGTTTCATCGTCATTAGGAGGCCCTGAACGTTACAATTAACTATCAGTTTTACGTCGGATTCGAAAATGTAGACTCAGCGGAGACCGACCATAAGGTACCCGAGGCAGCAATACACCCTTGGAGACAAGTCGCCTGGAGGACGATGTATTGAATCTCAACGCAATTTGAGTGTTTCATCGTCATTATGCGGCCCTGAACGTTACAATTAACTATCAGTTTCGCGTCGGATTCGAAAATCTAGACTCACAGGAGCACCACCATAAGGTGCCAGAGGCAGCAATAGACAATTTGAGACAAGTCGGCTGGAGGACGATGTATTGAATCTCGACGCAATTTTAGTCTTCCATAGTCATTAGGAGGCCCTGAACGTTGCAACTAACTAACAGTTATGCGACGGATTCGAAAATCTAGACTCACAGGTGGACGTCCAAAAGGCGCCCGAGGCAACAATGCACCCTTGGAGACAAGTCGGCTGGAGGACGATGTATTGAATCGCGACGCAATTTGAATGCTCCTTCGTCATTAGGAGGCCCTGAGCGTCACAATTAACTATCAGTTTTGCGTCGGATTCCATAATCTAGACTCACTGGAGAACGACCAATAGGCGCCCGAGGGAACAATAGACCCTTGGAGACAAGTCGGTTGGAGGACGATGTGTTGAATTGCGACGCAATATGAGTGTTCCATCGTCATTGAGAGTCCCTGAAAGTTACAATTAACCATCGGTTTCGCGTCGGATTCGAAAATCTAGACTCACAGGAGCACGACCATTAGGTGCCAGAGGCAGCAATATCCCCTTGGAGACAAGTCGGCTGGAGGACGATATATAAGAATCTCGACGTAATTTGAGTGTTCCATCGTCATTAGGTGGCCCTGAACGATGCGATTAACTATCAGTATCGCGGCGGATTCGAAAATCTTGACTCGCAGGGACGGATCATATGGTGCCCGACGCAGCAATATCCCCTTGGAGAAGAGTCGGCTGGAGGACGATGTAATGAATTTCGACGCAAATTGAGGGTTCCATCGTCATTAGGACGCCCCGAACGTTACATTTAACCATCAGTATCGCGTCGGATTCGATAATCTAGACTCACAGGACAACGACCATAACGTGCTTGAGGCAGCAGTCGACACTTGGAGGCAAATCGGCTGGAGAACGATGTATAGACATTAGGAGGACCTGAACGTTATAATCAACTATGAGTTTTGCGTCGGATTCCATAATCTATACTCACAGGAGAACGACCAAAAGGCACCCAAGGCAACAATAGACCCTTGGAAACAAGTCGGCTGGAGGACGATGTATTGAATCGCGACGCAATTTGAGTGTTCCATCGTCATTAGGAGGCCCTGAACGTTATAATTAACCATCAGTATTGAGTTGGATTCGAAAATCTATTCTCACAGGAGACGGACCATAAGGTTCCCGAGGCAGCAATATCCTCTTGGAGACAAGTCGGCTGGCGGACGATATATTGAATCTCGGCGCAATTTGAGTGTTCCATCGTCATTAGGAGGCCCTGAACGTTACAATTTACTATCAGTTTTGCGTCGGATTCGACATTCTAGAGTCACAGGAGAACGACAATAAGATGCCCGAGGCAGCTATAGACCCTTGGAGACAAGTCGGCTGGAGGACGATGTATTGAACCTCGACCCAATTTGAGTGACCCTTCGTCATTAGGAGGCCCTCAACGTTACAATTAACTATCAGTTTTGCGTCGGATCCGATAATCTAGACTCACAGGAGGACGACCAAAAGGCGCCCGAGGCAACAATAGACCCTTGGAGACAAGTCGACTGGAGGACGATGTATTGAATCGCGACGGAATTTGAGTGTTCCATCGTCATTAGGAGGACCTGAACGTTACAATTAACTAACATTCTGCGTCGGATTCGATAATCTAGACTCACAGGAGAACGACCATAAGGTGCCCGAGGCAGCAATAAACACTTGGAGACATGTCGGCTGGAGGACGATGTATTGAATGGCGACGTAATTTGAGTGTTCCATCGTCATTAGGAGACCCTGAACGTTACAATAAACTATCAGTATCGCGTCGGATTCGAAAATCTCGACACACAAGAGACGGACCGTATGGTATCAAGGCAGCAATATCCCCTTGAAGACAAGTCGGCTGGAGGACGATGTATTGAATCTCGACAAAATTTGAGTGTTCCATCGTCATTAGGAGCCGTTAAAGTTACAATTAACTATCAGTTTTGCGTCGGATTCGAAAATCTAAACTCACTGGAGACGAACCATATGGTGCCCGAGGCAGCAATATCCCCTTGGAGACAAGTCGGCTGGAGGACGATGTATTGAATCTCGACGCAATTTGAGCGTTCCATCGTCTCTAGGAGGCCCTGAACGTTACAATTAACTATCAGTTTTGAGTCGGACTCGATAATCTAGACTCACAGGAGGACGACCAAACGGCGTCCGATGCAACAATAGACCCTTGGAGACCAGTCGGCTGGAGGACGATGTATTGTATCGCGATGCAATTTGAGTGTTTCATCGTCATTAGGAGGCCCTGAACGTTACAATTAACTATCAGTTTTACGTCGGATTCGAAAATGTAGACTCAGCGGAGACCGACCATAAGGTACCCGAGGCAGCAATACACCCTTGGAGACAAGTCGCCTGGAGGACGATGTATTTAATCTCAACGCAATTTGAGTGTTCCATCGTCATTATGCGGCCCTGAACGTTACAATCAACTATTAGTTTCGCGTCGGATTCGAAAATCTAGACTCACAGGAGCACCACCATAAGGTGCCAGAGGCAGCAATAGACCCTTTGAGACAAGTCGGCTGGAGGACGATGTATTGAATCTCGACGCAATTTGAGTGTTCCATTGTCATTAGGAGGCCCTGAACGTTACAACTAACTATCAGTTATGCGACGGATTCGAAAATCTAGACTCACAGGTGGACGTCCAAAAGGCGCCCGAGGCAACAATGCACCCTTGGAGACAAGTCGGCTGGAGGACGATGCATTGAATCGCGACGCAATTTGAATGTTCCTTCGTCTTTAGGAGGCCCTGAACGTTACAATTAACTATCAGTTTTGCGTCGGATTCCATAATCTAGACTCACAGGAGAACGACCAATAGGCGCCCGAGGGAACAGTAGACCCTTGGAGACAAGTCGGCTGGAGGACGATGTGTTGAATTGCGACGCAATATGAGTATTCCATCGTCATTGAGAGTCCCTGAAAGTTACAATTAACCATCGGTTTCGCGTCGGATTCGAAAATCTAGACTCACAGGAGCACGACCATTAGGTGCCAGAGGCAGCAATATCCCCTTGGAGACAAGTCGGCTGGAGGACGATATATATAAATCTCGACGTAATTTGAGTGTTCCATCGTCATTAGGTGGCCCTGAACGATGCGATTAACTATCAGTATCGCGGCGGATTCGAAAATCTTGACTCGCAGGGACGGATCATATGGTGCCCGACGCAGCAATATCCCCTTGGAGACAAGTCGGCTGGAGGACGATGTATTGAATCTCGACGCAAATTGAGGGTTCCATCGTCATTAGGACGCCCTGAACGTTACATTTAACCATCAGTTTCGCGTCGGATTCGATAACCTAGACTCACAGGACAACGACCATAAGGTGCCCGAGGCAGCAATAGACCCTTGGAGACAAGTCGGCTGAAGGACGATGTATTGAATCTCGACGCATTTGGAGTGTTCCATCGTCATTAGGAGGCCCTGAACGTTACAATTAACTATCAGTTTTGCGACGAATTCGACAATCTAGACTCACAGGAGAAAGACAATATGGTGCCCGAGGCAGCAATAGACCCTTGGAGGCAAGTCGGCTGGAGGACGATGTATTGAATCTCGACGCAATTTGAGTGACCCATCGTCATTAGGAGGCCTTGAACGTTACAATTAACTATCAGTTTTGAGTCGGATTCGATAATCTAGACTCACAGGAGGACGACGAAAAGGCGCCCGACGCAACAATAGACCCTTGGAGAAAAGTCGACTGGAGGACGATGTATTGAATCGCGACGGAATTTGAGTGTTCCATCGTCAATAGGAGGCTCTGAACGTTACGATTAACTATCATTTTGCGTCGGATTCGAAAATCTAGACTCACAGGAGAACGACCATAAGATGCCCGAGGCAGCAATAGACCCTTGGAGACAAGTCGGCTGGAGGACGATGTATTGAATCGCGACGTAATTTGAGTGTTCCATCGTCAGTAGGCGGCCCTGAACGTTACAATAAACTATCAGTATCGCGTCGGATTCAAAAATCTCGACTGACAAGAGACGGACCGTATGGTACCCAAGGCAGCAATATCCCCTTGAAGACAAGTCGGCTGGAGGACGATGTATTGAATCGCGACGCAATTTGAGTGTTCCATCGTCATTAGGAGGCCCTGAACGTTATAATTAACCATCAGTATTGAGTCGGATTCTAAAATCAATTCTCACATTATACGGACCATAAGGTTCCCGAGGCAGCAATATCCTCTTGGAGACAAGTCGGCTGGCGGACGATATATTGAATCTCGACGCAATTTGAGTGTTCCATCGTCATTAGGAGGCCCTGAACGTTACAATTAACTATCAGTTTTGCGTCGGATTCGACAATCTAGAGTCACAGGAGAACGACAATAGGATGCCCGAGGCAGCTATAGACCCTTGGAGACAAGTCGGCTGGAGGACGATGTATTGAACCTCGACCCAATTTGAGTGACCCTTCGTCATTAGGAGGCCCTCAACGTTACAATTAACTATCAGTTTTGCGTCGGATCCGATAATCTAGACTCACATTAGGACGACCAAAAGGCGCCCGAGGCAACAATAGACCCTTGGAGACAAGTCGAATGGAGGACGATGTATTGAATCGCGACGGAATTTGAGTGTTCCATCGTCATTAGGAGGACCTGAACGTTACAATTAACTAACATTCTGCGTCGGATTCGATAATCTAGACTCACAGGAGAACGACCATAAGGTGCACGAGGCAGCAATAAACCCTTGGAGACAAGTCGGCTGGAGGACGATGTATTGAATGGCGACGTAATTTGAGTGTTCCATCGTCATTAGGAGACCCTGAACGTTACAATAAACTATCAGTATCGCGTCGGATTCGAAAATCTCGACACACAAGAGACGGACCGTATGGTATCAAGGCAGCAATATCCCCTTGAAGACAAGTCGGCTGGAGGACGATGTATTGAATCTCGACGCAATTTGAGTGTTCCATCGTCATTAGGAGGCCCTGAAGGTTATAACTAACTCTCAGTTTTGCGTTGGATTCGAAAACCTAGACTCACAGGATAACGACCATAAGGTGCCCGAGGCAGCAATATCCACTTGGAGACAAGTCGGCTGGAGGACGATGTATTGAATCGCGACGCAATATGAATGTTCCATCGTCATTAGAAGGCCCTGAACGTCACAATTAATTATCAGTCCTGCGTCGGGTTCGATAATCTAGACTCACAGGAGAACGACCATAAGGTGCCCGAGGCAGCAATAGGCCCTTGGAGACAAGTCGACTGGAGGACGATGTATTGAATCTCGACAAAATTTGAGTGTTCCATCGTCATTAGGAGCCGTTAAAGTTACAATTAACTATCAGTTTTGCGTCGGATTCGAAAATCTAAACTCAAAGGAGAACTTACATAAGGTGCCCGAGGCAGCAATTTCCCCTTGGAGACAAGTCGGCTGGAGGACGATGTATTGAATCTCGACGCAATTTGAGTGTTCCATCGTGTCTAGGAGGCCCTGAACGTTACAACTAACTATCAATTTCGTGTCGGATTCGAAAATCTAGACTCTCTGGAGACGAACCATATGGTGCCCGAGGCAGCAATATCCCCTTGGAGACAAGTAGGCTGGAGGACGATGTATTGAATCTCGACGCAATTTGAGTGTTCCATCGTCTCTAGGAGGCCCTGAACGTTACAACTAACTATCAGTTTTGAGTCGGACTCGATAATCTAGACTCACAGGAGGACGACCAAAAGGCGCCCGAAGCAACAATAGACCCTTGGAGACAAGTCGACTGGAGGACGATGTATTGAATCGCGAAGGAATTTGAGTGTTCCATCGACATTAGGAGGCCCTGAACGTTACAATAAACTATCAGTATCGCGTCGGATTCGAAAATCTCGACTCACAAGAGACGGACCGTATGGGACCCAAGGCAACAATATCCCCTTGAAGACAAGTCGGCGGGAGGACGATGTATTGAATCTCGACGCAATTTGAGTGTTCCATCGTGTCTAGGAGGCACTGAACGTTACAACTAACTATCAATTTCGTGTCGGATTCGAAAATCTAGACTCTCTGGAGACGAACCATATGGTGCCCGAGGCAGCAATATCCCCTTGGAGACAAGTAGCCTGGAGGACGATGTATTGAATCTCGACGCAGTTTGAGTGTTCCATCGTCATTAGGAGGCCCTGAACGTTATAATTAACTCTCAGTTTTGCGTCGGATACGAAAATCGAGACTCACAGGATAACGACCAAGGTGCCCGACGCAGCAATATCCCCTTGGAGACAAGTCGGCTGGAGGACGATATATAAGAATCTCGACGTAATTTGAGTGTTCCATCGTCATTAGGTGGCCCTGAACGTTACAATTAACTATCAGTATCGCGTCGGATTCGAAAATTTAGACTCGCAAGGGACGGATCATATGGTGCCCGACGCAGCAATATCCCCTTGGAGACAAGTCAGCCGGAGGACGATGTATTGAATATCGACGCAAATTGAGTGACCCATCGTCATTAGGATGCCCTGAACGTTACAACTAACTATCAGTTTCGCGTCGGATTCGAAAATCTAGACTCACAGGAGACGGACCATATGGTGCCCGAGGCAGCAACATCCCCTTGGAGACAAGTCGGCTGGAGGACGATGTATTGAATCTCGACAAAATTTGAGTGTTCCATCGTCATTAGGAGCCGTTAAAGTTACAATTAACTATCAGTTTTGCGTCGGATTCGAAAATCTAAACTCACAGGAGAACGTACATATGGTGCCCGAGGCAGCAATATCCACTTGGAGACATGTCGGCTGGAGGACGATGTATTGAATCGCGACGCAATATGAATGTTCCATCGTCATTAGAAGGCCCTGAATGTTACAATTAATTATCAGTCCTGCGTCGGATTCGATAATCTAGACTCACAGGAGAACGACCATAAGGTGCCCGAGGCAGCAATAGGCCCTTGGAGACAAGTCGGCTGGAGAACGATGAATTGAATCGCGACGCAATTTGAGTGTTCCATCGTCATTAGGAGGCCCTGAACGTTACAATTAACTATCAGTATCGCGTCGGATTCGAAAATCTAGACTCGCAGGGACGGATCATCTGGTGCCCGACGCAGCAATATCCCCATGGAGACAAGTCGGCTGGAGGACGATGTATTGAATCTCGACAAAATTTGAGTGTTCCATCGTCATTAGGAGCCGTTAAAGTTACAATTAACTATCAGTTTTGCGTCGGATTCGAAAATCTAAACTCACAGGAGAACGTACATATGGTGCCCGAGGCAGCAATTTCCCCTTGGAGACAAGTCGGCTGGAGGACGATGTATTGCATCTCGACGCAATTTGAGTGTTCCATCGTGTCTAGGAGGCCCTGAACGTTACAACTAACTATCAATTTCGTGTCGGATTCGAAAATCTAGACTCACTGGAGACGAACCATATAGTGCCCGAGGCAGCAATATCCCCTTGGAGACAAGTCGGCTGGAGGACGATGTATTGAATCTCGACGCAATTTGAGCGTTCCATCGTCTCTAGGAGGCCCTGAACGTTACAATTAACTATCAGTTTTGAGTCGGACTCGATAATCTAGACTCACAGGAGGACGACCAAACGGCGTCCGATGCAACAATAGACCCTTGGAGACCAGTCGGCTGGAGGACGATGTATTGTATCGCGATGCAATTTGAGTGTTTCATCGTCATTAGGAGGCCCTGAACGTTACAATTAACTATCAGTTTTACGTCGGATTCGAAAATGTAGACTCAGCGGAGACCGACCATAAGGTACCCGAGGCAGCAATACACCCTTGGAGACAAGTCGCCTGGAGGACGATGTATTTAATCTCAACGCAATTTGAGTGTTCCATCGTCATTATGCGGCCCTGAACGTTACAATTAACTATTAGTTTCGCAGCGGATTCGAAAATCTAGACTCACAGGAGCACCACCATAAGGTGCCAGAGGCAGCAATAGACCCTTTGAGACAAGTCGGCTGGAGGACGATGTATTGAATCTCGACGCAATTTGAGTGTTCCATTGTCATTAGGAGGCCCTGAACGTTACAACTAACTATCAGTTATGCGACGGATTCGAAAATCTAGACTCACAGGTGGACGTCCAAAAGGCGCCCGAGGCAACAATGCACCCTTGGAGACAAGTCGGCTGGAGGACGATGCATTGAATCGCGACGCAATTTGAATGTTCCTTCGTCTTTAGGAGGCCCTGAACGTTACAATTAACTATCAGTTTTGCGTCGGATTCCATAATCTAGACTCACAGGAGAACGACCAATAGGCGCCCGAGGGAACAGTAGACCCTTGGAGACAAGTCGGCTGGAGGACGATGTGTTGAATTGCGACGCAATATGAGTGTTCCATCGTCATTGAGAGTCCCTGAAAGTTACAATTAACCATCGGTTTCGCGTCGGATTCGAAAATCTAGACTCACAGGAGCACGACCATTAGGTGCCAGAGGCAGCAATATCCCCTTGGAGACAAGTCGGCTGGAGGACGATATATATAAATCTCGACGTAATTTGAGTGTTCCATCGTCATTAGGTGGCCCTGAACGATGCGATTAACTATCAGTATCGCGGCGGATTCGAAAATCTTGACTCGCAGGGACGGATCATATGGTGCCCGACGCAGCAATATCCCCTTGGAGACAAGTCGGCTGGAGGACGATGTATTGAATCTCGACGCAAATTGAGGGTTCCATCGTCATTAGGACGCCCTGAACGTTACATTTAACCATCAGTTTCGCGTCGGATTCGATAACCTAGACTCACAGGACAACGACCATAAGGTGCCCGAGGCAGCAATAGACCCTTGGAGGCAAGTCGGCTGGAGGACGATGAATTGAATCGCGACGCAATTTGAGTGTTCCATCGTCATTAGGAGGCCCTGAACGATGCAATTAACTATCAGTATCGCGTCGGATTCGAAAATCTTGACTCGCAGGGACGGATCATATGGTGCCCGACGCAGCAATATCCCCTTGGAGACAAGTCGGCTAGAGGACGATGTATTGAATCCCGACGCAAATTGAGGGTTCCATCGTCATTAGGACGCCCTGAACGTTACAATTAACTATCAGTTTTGCGTCGGATTCGAAAATCTAGACTCACAGGAGAACGACCATTAGGTGCCACAGGCAGCAATAGACCCTTGGAGACAAATCGGCTGGAGAACGATGTATAGTCATTAGGAGGACATGACCGTTATAATCAACTATCAGTTTTGCGTCGGATTCCATAATCTATACTCACAGGAGAACGACCAAAAGGCACCCAAGGCAACAATAGACCCTTGGAAACAAGTCGGCTGGAGGACGAAGTATTCAATCTCGACGCAATTTGAGTGTTCCATCGTCATTAGGAGGCCCTGAACGTTACAATTAACTATCAGTTTTGCGTCGGATTCGAAAAACTAGACTCACAGGATAACGACCATAAGGTGCCGGAGGCAGCAATATCCCCTCGGAGACAAGTCGGCAGGAGGACGATGTATTGAATCTCGACGCAATTTGAGTTTTCCATCGTCTCTAGGAGGCACTGAACGTTACAATTAACTATCTGTTTTGCGTGGGAATCGAAAATCTAGAGTCACAGCAGAACGACCATAAGGTGCCCGAGGCAGCAATAGACCCTTGGAGACAAGTCGGCTGAAGGACGATGTATTGAATCTCGACGCTATTGGAGTGTTCCATCGTCATTAGGAGGCCCTGAACGTTACAATTAACTATCAGTTTTGCGACGAATTCGACAATCTAGACTCACAGGAGAAAGACAATATGGTGCCCGAGGCAGCAATAGACCCTTGGAGGCAAGTCGGCTGGAGGACGATGTATTGAATCTCGACGCAATTTGAGTGACCCATCGTCATTAGGAGGCCTTGAACGTTACAATTAACTATCAGTTTTGAGTCGGATTCGATAATCTAGACTCACAGGAGGACGACGAAAAGGCGCCCAACGCAACAATAGACCCTTGGAGAAAAGTCGACTGGAGGACGATGTATTGAATCGCGACGGAATTTGAGTGTTCCATCGTCAATAGGAGGCTCTGAACGTTACGATTAACTGTCATTTTGCGTCGGATTCGAAAATCTAGACTCACAGGAGAACGACCATAAGATGCCCGAGGCAGCAATAGACCCTTGGAGACAAGTCGGCTGAAGGACGATGTATTGAATCTCGACGCTATTGGAGTGTTCCATCGTCATTAGGAGGCCCTGAACGTTACAATTAACTATCAGTTTTGCGACGAATTCGACAATCTAGACTCACAGGAGAAAGACAATATGGTGCCCGAGGCAGCAATAGACCCTTGGAGGCAAGTCGGCTGGAGGACGATGTATTGAATCTCGACGCAATTTGAGTGACCCATCGTCATTAGGAGGCCTTGAACGTTACAATTAACTATCAGTTTTGAGTCGGATTCGATAATCTAGACTCACAGGAGGACGACGAAAAGGCGCCCAACGCAACAATAGACCCTTGAAGACAAGTCGGCTGGAGGACGATGTATTGAATCGCGACGCAATTTGAGTGTTCCATCGTCATTAGGAGGCCCTGAACGTTATAATTAACCATCAGTATTGAGTCGGATTCGAAAATCAATTCTCACATTAGACGGACCATAAGGTTCCCGAGGCAGCAATATCCTCTTGGAGACAAGTCGGCTGGCGGACGATATATTGAATCTCGACGCAATTTGAGTGTTCCATCGTCATTAGGAGGCCCTGAACGTTACAATTAACTATCAGTTTTGCGTCGGATTCGACAATCTAGAGTCACAGGAGAACGACAATAGGATGCCCGAGGCAGCTATAGACCCTTGGAGACAAGTCGGCTGGAGGACGATGTATTGAACCTCGACC
Source organism: Schistocerca serialis cubense (assembly GCF_023864345.2). Classification (NCBI taxonomy): domain Eukaryota; kingdom Metazoa; phylum Arthropoda; class Insecta; order Orthoptera; family Acrididae; genus Schistocerca; species Schistocerca serialis. Next base: position 60,548,372 of record NW_026047583.1, read on the forward strand.
CAATTTGAGTGACCCTTCGTCATTAGGAGGCCCTCAACGTTACAATTAACTATCAGTTTTGCGTCGGATCCGATAATCTAGACTCACATTAGGACGACCAAAAGGCGCCCGAGGCAACAATAGACCCTTGGAGACAAGTCGAATGGAGGACGATGTATTGAATCGCGACGGAATTTGAGTGTTCCATCGTCATTAGGAGACCCTGAACGTTACAATAAACTATCAGTATCGCGTCGGATTCGAAAATCTCGACACACAAGAGACGGACCGTATGGTATCAAGGCAGCAATATCCCCTTGAAGACAAGTCGGCTGGAGGACGATGTATTGAATCTCGACGCAATTTGAGTGTTCCATCGTCATTAGGAGGCCCTGAAGGTTATAACTAACTCTCAGTTTTGCGTTGGATTCGAAAACCTAGACTCACAGGATAACGACCATAAGGTGCCCGAGGAAGCAATATCCACTTGGAGACAAGTCGGCTGGAGGGCGATGTATTGAATCGCGACGCAATATGAATGTTCCATTGACATTAGAAGGCCCTGAACGTTACAATTAATTATCAGTCCTGCGTCGGGTTCGATAATCTAGACTCACAGGAGAACGACCATAAGGTGCCCGAGGCAGCAATAGGCCCTTGGAGACAAGTCGACTGGAGGACGATGTATTGAATCTCGACAAAATTTGAGTGTTCCATCGTCATTAGGAACCGTTAAAGTTACAATTAACTATCAGTTTTGCGTCGGATTCGAAAATCTAAACTCAAAGGAGAACTTACATAAGGTGCCCGAGGCAGCAATTTCCCCTTGGAGACAAGTCGGCTGGAGGACGATGTATTGAATCTCGACGCAATTTGAGTGTTCCATCGTGTCTAGGAGGCCCTGAACGTTACAACTAACTATCAATTTCGTGTCGGATTCGAAAATCTAGACTCTCTGGAGACGAACCATATGGTGCCCGAGGCAGCAATATCTCCTTGGAGACAAGTAGGCTGGAGGACGATGTATTGAATATCGACGCAATTTGAGTGTTCCATCGTCTCTAGGAGGCCCTGAATGTTACAATTAACTATCAGTTTTGCGACGAATTCGACAATCTAGACTCACAGGAGAAAGACAATATGGTGCCCGAGGCAGCAATAGACCCTTGGAGGCAAGTCGGCTGGAGGACGATGTATTGAATCTCGACGCAATTTGAGTGACCCATCGTCATTAGGAGGCCTTGAACGTTACAATTAACTATCAGTTTTGAGTCGGATTCGATAATCTAGACTCACAGGAGGACGACGAAAAGGCGCCCGACGCAACAATAGACCCTTGGAGAAAAGTCGACTGGAGGACGATGTATTGAATCGCGACGGAATTTGAGTGTTCCATCGTCAATAGGAGGCTCTGAACGTTACGATTAACTGTCATTTTGCGTCGGATTCGAAAATCTAGACTCACAGGAGAACGACCATAAGATGCCCGAGGCAGCAATAGACCCTTGGAGACAAGTCGGCTGGAGGACGATGTATTGAATCGCGACGTAATTTGAGTGTTCCATCGTCATTAGGCGGCCCTGAACGTTACAATAAACTATCAGTATCGCGTCGGATTCAAAAATCTCGACTCACAAGAGACGGACCGTATGGTACCCAAGGCAGCAATATCCCCTTGAAGACAAGTCGGCTGGAGGACGATGTATTGAATCGCGACGCAATTTGAGTGTTCCATCGTCATTAGGAGGCCCTGAACGTTATAATTAACCATCAGTATTGAGTCGGATTCGAAAATCAATTCTCACATTAGACGGACCATAAGGTTCCCGAGGCAGCAATATCCTCTTGGAGACAAGTCGGCTGGCGGACGATATATTGAATCTCGACGCAATTTGAGTGTTCCATCGTCATTAGGAGGCCCTGAACGTTACAATTAACTATCAGTTTTGCGTCGGATTCGACAATCTAGAGTCACAGGAGAACGACAATAGGATGCCCGAGGCAGCTATAGACCCTTGGAGACAAGTCGGCTGGAGGACGATGTATTGAACCTCGACCCAATTTGAGTGACCCTTCGTCATTAGGAGGCCCTCAACGTTACAATTAACTATCAGTTTTGCGTCGGATCCGATAATCTAGACTCACATTAGGACGACCAAAAGGCGCCCGAGGCAACAATAGACCCTTGGAGACAAGTCGAATGGAGGACGATGTATTGAATCGCGACGGAATTTGAGTGTTCCATCGTCATTAGGAGACCCTGAACGTTACAATAAACTATCAGTATCGCGTCGGATTCGAAAATCTCGACACACAAAAGACGGACCGTATGGTATCAAGGCAGCAATATCCCCTTGAAGACAAGTCGGCTGGAGGACGATGTATTGAATCTCGACGCAATTTGAGTGTTCCATCGTCATTAGGAGGCCCTGAAGGTTATAACTAACCCTCAGTTTTGCGTTGGATTCGAAAACCTAGACTCACAGGATAACGACCATAAGGTGCCCGAGGCAGCAATATCCACTTGGAGACAAGTCGGCTGGAGGGCGATGTATTGAATCGCGACGCAATATGAATGTTCCATCGACATTAGAAGGCCCTGAACGTTACAATTAATTATCAGTCCTGCGTCGGGTTCGATAATCTAGACTCACAGGAGAACGACCATAAGGTGCCCGAGGCAGCAATAGGCCCTTGGAGACAAGTCGACTGGAGGACGATGTATTGAATCTCGACAAAATTTGAGTGTTCCATCGTCATTAGGAACCGTTAAAGTTACAATTAACTATCAGTTTTGCGTCGGATTCGAAAATCTAAACTCAAAGGAGAACTTACATAAGGTGCCCGAGGCAGCAATTTCCCCTTGGAGACAAGTCGGCTGGAGGACGATGTATTGAATCTCGACGCAATTTGAGTGTTCCATCGTGTCTAGGAGGCCCTGAACGTTACAACTAACTATCAATTTCGTGTCGGATTCGAAAATCTAGACTCTCTGGAGACGAACCATATGGTGCCCGAGGCAGCAATATCCCCTTGGAGACAAGTAGGCTGGAGGACGATGTATTGAATCTCGACGCAATTTGAGTGTTCCATCGTCTCTAGGAGGCCCTGAACGTTACAATTAACTATCAGTTTTGAGTCGGACTCGATAATCTAGACTCACAGGAGGACGACCAAAAGGCGCCCGAAGCAACAATAGACCCTTTGAGACAAGTCGACTGGAGGACGATGTATTGAATCGCGAAGGAATTTGAGTGTTCCATCGACATTAGGAGGCCCTGAACGTTACAATAAACTATCAGTATCGCGTCGGATTCGAAAATCTCGACTCACAAGAGACGGACCGTATGGGACCCAAGGCAACAATATCCCCTTGAAGACAAGTCGGCGGGAGGACGATGTATTGAATCTCGACGCAATTTGAGTGTTCCATCGTGTCTAGGAGGCCCTGAACGTTACAACTAACTATCAATTTCGTGTCGGATTCGAAAATCTAGACTCTCTGGAGACGAACCATATGGTGCCCGAGGCAGCAATATCCCCTTGGAGACAAGTAGCCTGGAGGACGATGTATTGAATCTCGACGCAGTTTGAGTGTTCCATCGTCATTAGGAGGCCCTGAACGTTATAATTAACTCTCAGTTTTGCGTCGGATACGAAAATCGAGACTCACAGGATAACGACCAAGGTGCCCGACGCAGCAATATCCCCTTGGAGACAAGTCGGCTGGAGGACGATATATAAGAATCTCGACGTAATTTGAGTGTTCCATCGTCATTAGGTGGCCCTGAACGTTACAATTAACTATCAGTATCGCGTCGGATTCGAAAATTTAGACTCGCAAGTGACGGATCATATGGTGCCCGACGCAGCAATATCCCCTTGCAGACAAGTCGGCAGGAGGACGATGTATTGAATCTCGACGAAATTTGAGTGTTCCATCGTCTCTAGGAGGCCCTGAACGTTACAATTAACTATCAGTATCGCATCGGTTTCGAAAATCTCGACTCACAAGAGACGGACCGTATGGTACCCAAGGCAGAAATATCCCCTTGAAGACAGGTCGGCTGGAAACAATGTATTGAATCTCGACGCAATTTGAGTGTTCCATCGTCATTAAGAGGCCCTGAACGTAACAATTAACTATCATTTTGGGTCGGATTCGATAATCTAGACTCACAGGAGAACGACCATAGGGTGCCCGAGGCAGCAATAGACCTTTGAAGACAAGTCGGCAGGAGGACGATGTATTGACTCGCGACGTAATTTAAGTGTTCCATCGTCATTAGGAGGCCCTGAGCGTTACAACTAACCATCAGTTTCGCGTCGGTATCGAAAATCTAGACTCACAGGAGACGGAACATATGGTGCCCGAGGCAGCAATATCCCCTTGGAGACAAGTATGCTTGAGGACGATGTATTGAATCTCGACGCAATATGAGTGACCCATCGTCATTAGGAGGCCCTGAACGCTACAATTAACTATCAGTTTTGCGACGGATTCGATATTCTAGACTCACGAGAAAACGACCATAGGGTGCCCGAGGCAGCAATAGAACCTTGGAGACAAGTCGGCTGGACGACGATGTATTGAATCGCGATGTAATTTAAGTGTTCCATCGCCATTAGGTGGCCCTGAACGTTACAATAAAATATCAGTATCGCGTCGGATTCGAAAATCTCGACTCACAAGAGACGGACCGTATGGTACCCAAGGCAGCAATATCCCCTTGGAGACAAGTCGGCTGCAGGCCGATGAATTGAATCTTGACGCAATTTGAGTGTTCCATCGACATTACGAGGCCCTGAAAGTTACAATTAACTATCAGTATCGCATCGGATTCGAAAATCTGGCGCATAGGAGACGGATCATATGGTGCCCGACGCAGCAATATCCCCTTGGAGACAAGTCAGCCGGAGGACGATGTATTGAATCTCGACGCAAATTGAGTGACCCATCGTCATTAGGAGGCCCTGAACGTTACAACTAACTATCAGTTTAGCGTCGGATTCGAAAATCTAGACTCACAGGAGACGGAACATATGGTGCCCGTGGCAGCATATTTCCCCTTGGAGACAAGTCGGCTGGAGGACGATGTATTCAATCTCGACGCAATTTGAGTGTTCCATCGTCGTTAGTAGGCCCTGAACGTTACAATTAACTATCAGTTTTGCGTCGGATTCGAAAATTTAGACTCACAGGAGAACGACCGTTAGGTGCCCGAGGCAGCAATATCCCCTCGGAGACAAGTCGGCTGGAGGACGATGTATTGAATCTCGACGCAATTTGAGTGTTCCATCGTCTCTAGGAGGCCCTGAACGTTACAATAAACTATCAGTATCGCGTCGGATTCGAAAATCTCGACACACAAGAGACGGACCGTATGGTACCAAGGCAGCAATATCCCCTTGAAGACAAGTCGTCTGGAGGACGATGTATTGAATCTCGACGCAATTTGAGTGTTCCATCGTCATTAGGAGGCCCTGAACGTTATAACTAACTCTCAGTTTTGCGTTGGATTCGAAAATCTAGACTCACAGGATAACGACCATAAGGTGCCCGAGGCAGCGTTATCCACTTGGAGACAAGTCGGCTGGAGGACGATGTATTGAATCGCGACGCAATATGAATGTTCCATCGTCATTAGAAGGCCCTGAACGTTACAATTAATTATCAGTCCTGCGTCGGGTTCAATAATCTAGACTCACAGGAGAACGACCATAAGGTGCCCGAGGCAGCAATAGGCCCTTGGAGACAGGTCGACTGGAGGACGATGTATTGAATCTCGACAAAATTTGAGTGTTCCATCGTCATTAGGAGCCGTTAAAGTTACAATTAACTATCTGTTTTGCGTCGGATTCGAAAATCTAAACTCACAGGAGAACGTACATAAGGTGCCCGAGGCAGCAATTTCCCCTTGGAGACAAGTCGGCTGGAGGACGATGTATTGAATCTCGACGCAATTTGAGTGTTCCATCGTCTCTAGGAGGCCCTGAACGTTACAATTAACTATCAGTTTTGAGTCGGACTCGATAATCTAGACTCACAGGAGGTCGACCAAAAGGCGCCCGAAGCAACAATAGACCCTTGGAGACAAGTCGACTGGAGGACGATGTATTGAATCGCGAAGGAATTTGAGTGTTCCATCGACATTAGCAGGCAATGAACGTTACAATAAACTATCAGTATCGCGTCGGATTCGAAAATCTCGACTCACAAGAAACGGACCGTATGGGACCCAAGGCAACAATATCCCCTCGAAGACAAGTCGGCTGGAGGACGATGTATTGAATCTCGACGCAATTTGAGTGTTGAATCGTGTCTAGGAGGCCCTGAACGTTACAACTAACTATCAATTTCGTGTCGGATTCGAAAATTTAGACTCGCAAGGGACGGATCATATGGTGCCCGACGCAGCAATAGGCCCTTGGACTTGGACTTGGAGACAAGTCAGCCGGAGGACGATGTATTGAATCTCGACGCAAATTGAGTGACCCATCGTCATTAGGATGCCCTGAACGTTACAACTAACTATCAGTTTCGCGTCGGATTCGAAAATCTAGACTCACAGGAGACGGACCATATGGTGCCCGAGGCAGCAATATCCCCTTGGAGACAAGTCGGCAGGAGGACGATGTATTGAATCTGGACGAAATTTGAGTGTTCCATCGCCTCTAGGAGCCCCTGAACGTTACAATTAACTATCAGTATCGCGTCGGATTCGAAAATCTCGACTCACAAGAGACGGACCGTATGGTACCCAAGGCAGAAATATCCCCTTGAAGACAAGTCGGCTGGAAACAATGTATATGAATCTCGACGCAATTTGAGTGTTCCATCGTCATTAAGAGGCCCAGAACGTTACAATTAACTATCAGTTTTGCGACGGATTCGATATTCTAGACTCACGGGAGAACGACCATAGGGTGCCCGAGGCAGCAATAGAACCTTGGAGACAAGTCGGCTGGACGACGATGTATTGAATCGCGATGTAATTTAAGTGTTCCATCTCCATTAGGAGGCCCTGAACGTTACAATAAAATATCAGTATCGCGTCGGATTCGAAAGTCTCGACTCACAAGAGACGGACCGTATGGTACCCAAGGCAGCAATATCCCCTTGGAGACAAGTCGGCTGGAGGACGATATATTGAGTCTCGACGGAATTTGAGTGTTCCATCGTCATTAGGAGGCCCTGAACATTACATTAACTATCAGTTATGCGTCGGATTCGAAAATCTAGACTCACAGGAGAACGACCATAGGGTGCCCGAGGCAGCAATATCCCCTCGGAGACAAGTCGGCTGGAGGACGATGTATTGAATCTCGACGCAATATGAGTGTTCCATCGTCATTAGGAGGCCCTGAACGTTACAACTATCAGTTTCGCGTCGGATTCGAAAATCTAGACTCACAGGAGACCGAATACAAGGTGCCCGAGGCAGCAATAGACCCTTGGAGACAAGTCGGCTGCAGGCCGATGAATTGAATCTTGACGCAATTTGAGTGTTCCATCGACATTACGAGGCCCTGAAAGTTACAATTAACTATTAGTATCGCATCGGATCGAAAATCTGGCGCATAGGAGACGGATCATATGGTGCCCGAAGCAGCAATATCCCCTTGGAGACAAGCCAGCCGGAGGACGATGTATTGAATCTCGACGCAAATTGAGTGACCCATCGTCATTAGGAGGCCATGAACGTTACAACTAACTATCAGTTTAGCGTCGGATTCGAAAATCTAGACTCACAGGAGGCGGAACATATGGTGCCCGTGGCAGCATATTTCCCCTTGGAGACAAGTCGGCTGGAGGACGATGTATTCAATCTCGACGCAATTTGAGTGTTCCATCGTCGTTAGTAGGCCCTGAACGTTACAATTAACTATCAGTTTTGCGTCGGATTCGAAAATTTAGACTCACAGGAGAACGACCGTTAGGTGCCCGAGGCAGCAATATCCCCTCGGAGACAAGTCGGCTGGAGGACGATGTATTGAATCTCGACGCAATTTGAGTGATCCATCGTCTCTAGGAGGCCCTGAACGTTACAATAAACTATCAGTATCGCGTCGGATTCGAAAATCTCGACTCACAAGAGACGGACCGTATGATACCCAAAGCAGCAATTTCCCCTTGAAGACAAGTCGGCTGGAGACGATGTATTGAATCTCGTCGCAATTTGAGTGTTCCATCGTCATTAGGAGGCCCTGAACGTAATAATTAACTCTCAGTTTTGCGTCGGATTCGAAAATCTAGACTCACAGGATAACGACCATAAGGTGCCCGAGGCAGCAATATCCCCTTGGAGACAAGTCGGCTGGAGGACGATATATTGAATCTCGACGTAATTCGAGTGTTCCATCGTCATTAGGAGGTTCTGAACGTTACATTAACTATCAGTTATGCGTCGGATTCGTAAATCTAGACTCACAGGAGAACGACAATAAGGTGCCCGAGGCAGCAATAGACCCTTGGAGACAAGTCGGCTGGAGGACGATGTACTGAATCTCGACGCAATATGAGTGACCCATCGTCATTAGGAGGACCTGAAAGTCACAATTAACTATCAGATTTGCGTCGGATTCGATTATCTGGACTCACAGGAGGACGACCAAAGGGCGCCCGAGCCAACAAAAGACCCTTGGAGACAAGTCGACCTGAGGACGATGTATTGAATCGCGACGGAATTTGAGTGTTCCATCGTCATTAGGAGGCCCTGAACGTTACAATTAACTATCATTTTGCGTCGGATTCGATAATCTAAACTCACAGGAGAACGACCATAAGGTGCCCCAGGCAGCAATATCCCCTCGGAGACAAGTAGGCTGAAGGACGATGTATTGAATCGCGACGTAATTTGAGTGTTCCATCGTCATTAGGAGGCCCTAAACGTTACAATTAACTATCATTTTGCGTCGGATTCGATAATCTAGACTCACAGGATAACGACCATAAGGTGCCCGAGGCAGTCATACCCCCTTGGAGACAAGTCGGCTGGAGGACGATGTATTGAATCGCGACGCAATTTGAGTGTTCCATCGTCATTAGGAGGACCTGAACGTTACAATTAACTATCAGTTTCGCGTCGGATTCGAAAATCTAGACTCACAGGAGCACCACCATAAGGTGCCAGAGGCAGCAATAGACCCTTTGAGACAAGTCGGCTGGAGGACGATGTATTGAATCTCGACGCAATTTGAGTGTTCCATTGTCATTAGGAGGCCCTGAACGTTACAATTAACTATCAGTTTTGCGTCGGATTCGATCATCTACACTCACAGGAGAACGACCATAAGGTGCCCGAGGCAGCCCTTGGAGACAAGTCGGCTGGAGGACGATGTGTTGAATTGCGACGCAATATGAGTGTTCCATCGTCATTAAGAGTCCCTGAAAGTTACAATTAACCATCAGTTTCGCGTCGGATTCGAAAATCTAGACTCACAGGTGCACGACCATTAGGTGCCAGAGGCAGCAGTATCCCCTTGGAGACAAGTCGGCTGGAGGACGATATATAAGAATCTCGACGTAATTTGAGTGTTCCATCGTCATTAGGTGGCGCTGAACGATGCAATTAACTATCAGGATCGCGTCGGATTCGAAAATCGTGACTCGCAGGGACGGATCATATGGTGCCCGACGCAGCAATATCCCCTTGGAGACAAGTCGGCTAGAGGACGATGTATTGAATCTCGACGCAAATTGAGTGTTCCATCGTCATTAGGAGGACCTGAACGTTACAATTAACTATCAGTTTCGCGTCGGATTCGAAAATCTAGACTCACAGGAGCACCACCATAAGGTGGCAGAGGCAGCAATAGACCCTTTGAGACAAGTCGGCTGGAGGACGATGTATTGAATCGCGACGCAATTTGAGTGTTCCATCGTCATTAGGACGCCCTGAACGTTACATTTAACCATCAGTATCGCGTCGGATTCGAAAATCTTGACTCGCAGGGACGGATCATATGGTGCCCGAGGCAGTAATATCCCCTCGGAGACAAGTCGGCAGGAGGACGATGTATTGAATCTCGACGCAATTTGAGTTTTCCATCGTCTCTAGGAGGCACTGAACGTTACAATTAACTATCTGTTTTGCGTGGGAATCGAAAATCTAGAGTCACAGCAGAACGACCATAAGGTGCCCGAGGCAGCAATAGACCCTTGGAGACAAGTCGGCTGAATTACGATGTATTGAATCTCGACGCAATTGGAGTGTTCCATCGTCATTAGGACGCCCTGAACGTTACAATTAACTATCACTTTTGCGTCGGATTCGAAAATCTAGACTCACAGGAGAACGACCATTAGGTGCCACAGGCAGCAATAGACCCTTGGAGACAAATCGGCTGGAGAACGATGTATTGAATCGCGACGCAATTTGAGTGTTCCATCGTAATTAGGAGGCCCTGAACATTACAATTAATCATCAGTTTTGCGTCGGATTCGAAAATCTATTCTCACAGGAGACGGACCATAAGGTTCCCGAGGCAGCAAAATCCCCTTGGAGACAAATCAGCTGGAGGACGATGTATTGAATCTCGACGCAATTTGAGTGTTCCATAGTCATTAGGAGGACCTGAACGTTATAATCAACTATCAGTTTTGCGTCGGATTCCATAATCTATACTCACAGGAGTACGACCAAAAGGCACCCAAGGCAACAATAGACCCTTGGAAACAAGTCGGCTGGAGGACGATGTATTGAATCGCGACGCAATTTGAGTGTTCCATCGTGATTAGGAGGCCCTGAACGTTTTAATTAACTATCAGTTTCACGTCTGATTCGAAAATCTAGACTCACAGGTGACGGACAATATGGTGCCCGAGGCAGCAATATCCCTCTGGAGACAAGTCGGCTGTAGGACGAAGTATTCAATCTCGACGCAATTTGAGTGTTCCATCGTCATTAGGAGGCCCTGAACGTTACAATTAACTATCAGTTTTGCGTCGGATTCGAAAATCTAGACTCACAGGATAACGACCATAAGGTGCCCGAGGCAGCAATATCCCCTCGGAGACAAGTCGGCAGGAGGACGATGTATTGAATCTCGACGCAATTTGAGTTTTCCATCGTCTCTAGGAGGCACTGAAAGTTACAATTAACTATCTGTTTTGCGTGGGAATCGAAAATCTAGAGTCACAGCAGAACGACCATAAGGTGCCCGAGGCAGCAATAGACCCTTGGAGACAAATCGGCTGAAGGACGATGTATTGAATCTCGACGCAATTGGAGTGTTCCATCGTCATTAGGAGGCCCTGAACGTTACAATTAACTATCAGTTTTGCGACGAATTCGACAATGTAGACTCACAGGAGAAAGACAATATGGTGCCCGAGGCAGCAATAGACCCTTGGAGGCAAGTCGGCTGGAGGACGATGTATTGAATCTCGACGCAATTTGAGTGACTCATCGTCATTAGGAGGCCTTGAACGTTACAATTAACTATCAGTTTTGAGTCGGATTCGATAATCTAGACTCACAGGAGAACTACCATAAGATGCCCGAGGCAGCAATAGACCCTTGGAGACAAGTCGGCTGGAGGACGATGTATTGAATCGCGACGTAATTTGAGTGTTCCATGGTCATTAGGAGGCCCTGAACGTTACAATAAACTATCAGTATCGCGTCGGATTCGAAAATCTCGACTCACAAGAGACGGACCGTATGGTACCCAAGGCAGCAATATCCCCTTGAAGACAAGTCGGCTGGAGGACGATGTATTGAATCGCGACGCAATTTGAGTGTTCCATCGTCATTAGGAGGCCCTGAACATTATAATTAACCATCAGTTTTGAGTCGGATTCGAAAATCTATTCTCACAGGAGACGGACCATAAGGTTCCCGAGGCAGCAATATCCTCTTGGAGACAAGTCGGCTGGTGGACGATATATTGAATCTCGACGCAATTTGAGTGTTCCATCGTCATTAGGAGGCCCTCAACGTTACAATTAACTATCAGTTTTGCGTCGGATCCAATAATCTAGACTCACAGGAGGACGACCAAAAGGCGCCCGAGGCAACAATAGACCTACATCTACATCTACATCTACATTGATACTCCGCAAGCCACCCAACGGTGTGTGGCGGAGGGCACTTTACGTGCCACTGTCATTACCTCCCTTTCCTGTTCCAGTCGCGTATGGTTCGCGGGAAGAACGACTGTCTGAAAGCCTCCGTGCGCGCTCTAATCTCTCTAATTTTACATTCGTGATCTCCTCGGGAGGTATAAGTAGGGGGAAGACAATCGTCCAATGTTTACACTCCTTACACCAAGCAAGGTGTCGTGTAGCATTTACCGGCATGATGTGTGGCTTATGAGCAGCCGCTCGACCATGAAATCCAAGTTTTCTCACTTCCCGCGTAACTGTCTTTGTACTTGCAATGGATCCTGATGCAGTTTGGAATTCCTGTGTGATGGTCTGGATAGATGTCTGCTTATTACACATTACGACCATCTTCAACTGTCGCCGGTCTCTGTAAGTCAACAAACAAGGTCAGCCTGTACGCTGTTGTGCTGTACGTGTCCCTTCACGTTTCCACTTCACTGTCACATCGGAAACAGAGAACGTAGGGATGTTTAGGAGTGTGAAAATCTCGCGTACAGACGTACGACACAAGTGACACCCAATCATCTGACCACTTTCTAAGTGTGTGATTTCCGCAGACCACCCCATTCTGCTCTCTCACGATGTCTAATGGCTACTGAGGTCGCTGATATGGAGTACCTGGCAGTACGTGGCATTACAATGCACTTAATATGAAAAAAGTATGTTTTTGGGGGTGTCCGGGTACTTTTTATCACACAGGTCGTCTGCTTCCAAATCCCATTAACACCCGTTTTCGCCGCATTTTCTTAACGTATACGTCCGCCGTATGTCCCATATTGATTTCTACGGTTATTTCATGTGCTTGTCTCTTACCACTGACTACGCAAACCCCACTGCTCTTGGTCGTTAAGTGAAGGCCGTCGGCCACTGCGTTGTCCTTCGTGAGAGGTAATACCTGAAATTTGGTATTCTCGGCACGCTCTTAACACCGTGGATTGCAGTATACTGAATTTCCTAACGATTTCAGAAATGGAGTGTCCCATGCGTCTAGCTACAAATACCATTACGCGTTGAAAGTCTGTTAATTGACATCGTGCGGAAATAATCACGTCGGAAATCTTTCCATATGAATCAACTGAGTACAAATGACACGAACGCCAACGCACAGTCTTAAAAACCTTGTGTAAGCGGCACTGTCGCCATCTATATATGTGCTCACTGTTGATGTAGATTGATGTGCATTTGGAAGCATGTAGACTATCATACTTACTTCGCTCACTAGACGATGATGGTGTTGATGGTGATACGATTGTTTAACCAATGTCGTTTAAATGTCTGCAACAAAAGCTATACTCTACTGAAAATAAAATTTTCTTTTGCTTTGGTCCCACATCGGCGTAGGGTCGATATGGTTATTAACTAATTTAGCATGGTTAATTTAAGGGGTGAGTAGATGCCTCCCTGTTGCCACACCGCTACCCTCCACATGGAGTATGTGACCCCAACCACCTGTGGGTAGAGTTACTGATGTGCATGTGGGCAAAAGTTTTCTAAATGTTTGTGAATCGCGTAACTGAGGCAGGACATGGATACCAGCCCGGTATTCACCTAATGGGATGTGCGAAACCGCCTGGAAACCACATCCAGACTGGTCAGCATACCGGCCCTCGCCCTTAACTCGCCGGGCGGATTCGATCTGGCGCCGGCACGGTTTAGCGTCCCGGAAGCGTTATGCTGGCGGGTTGTAACGAAAATAAAGTAGTTTAAAGTTCTTCTGTACAGATCCACGCACACACAAAGTAAATCCTTGCTGCATATTGGTTTGTAAAACATTAGCTGAAGATTTGATTAGACACATGTAATAAAAAATAATTATTGAGATTACAGCAGGTAAGTGTGGCTGACTAATAACTACTCAATACTAGTTTAAAGAGAGAGGACGTCTCCACGTAGCCTCTACAATCTAGTCTGAATGTAAAATACACTCTAATAAAAGGTGGCTCATGATGTGTCATCCGCCACAGGCATCACTTATTGGGGCATCCTCACCCCAGAAGCTGTGCATTAATGGACAGTACCCACAATGGAGCTAGTATTGTGCAAACGATCGATACAACTGGAGCATACAAGTTCTGTCTGCTACACAAGCCCTGTGAGTAACGCATATTAAAGTATTAAGTGCTCTGAAACACTTTTCCTTGTGTGCCAAGTGGGTTTTTCATCAACCTCACAACCTTACAGATCCTTTAAAATTTAAAAGGGGAAGTTAAAAATAGAGCACGAATGGTTAAAAAGAATACATATAGATATCTTTGCCAGCAATCTAAGACCAGTTTTCACTGCCCATTCCTTTACGGTCCTAATTGTCAATAGTAGATGGCACGTCCTAGAAGACGAGCCAAAAATAGAAAAGTCTTCCATGGATAGGGAGCACTATACCGAGGCCGTTACCGTGGACATAATGGCTTTAAAAGCAATTACAAACATTGCCACAGTTAAAACTACTTTGAGGGAGACTATATTTTTGTTCAAGATGACTAGACAAGAGTTTGTGGCTCTGTATTTAAAACAACATGGTATAAAGAAGAACTGTAGGAATACTGCTAAACGTCTCAGGATGTCCCATTCATTAGGCTGTCCAAGGATGTTATGCCTCCACGTAGTATCATACCCATTCTCAAGGTCGAAGGAAGTACCTATTTAAATGAAACCTGCATCCGAAAGGCTTTTATAGATTCCCGTCCAGGAGGATCAGATTATCGATGATCGATCGATATCTCCTAAACCTATACTAAAAGCGACTAAGGAACTGTCCGGATTCTAAAATCCAAAAAGTACAGAGTTTGACCATGCGCTCCAGTGTTTTTCTAACCCAGCTACTGAGGGTAAATCTACGGTAGCTGCTCAGGCAGGTATAGTCCTTCCTAGGTTTCAAGAGAGGGATTAAAATGGTTTCCCCCCAGTAGTCGGGAAACTGTCCAGATGCCCACGTCAAAATGAAACTGGGCGGGGAGGATTTTATTGGAGACAAGTCGACTGGAGGACGATGTATTGAATCGCGACGGAATTTGAGTGTTCCATCGTCATTAGTAGGACCTGAACGTTACAATTAACTAACATTCTGCGTCGGATTCGATAATCTAGACTCACAGGAGAACGACCATAAGGTGCCCGAGGCAGCAATAAACCCTTGGAGACAAGTCGGCTGGAGGACGATGTATTGAATGGCGACGTAATTTGAGTGTTCCATCGTCATTAGGAGACCCTGAACGTTACAATAAACTATCAGTATCCCGTCGGATTCGAAAATCTCGACTCACAAGAGACGGACCGTATGGTATAAAGGCAGCAATATCCCCTTGAAGACAAGTCGGCTGGAGGACGATGTATTGAATCTCGACGGAATTTGAGTGTTCCATCGTCATTAGGAGGCCCTGAACGTTATAACTAACTCTCAGTATTGCGTTGGATTCGAAAATCTAGACTCACAGGATAACGACCATAAGGTGCCCGAGGCAGCAATATCCCCTTGGAGACAAGCCGGCTGGAGGACGATGTATTGAATCGCGACGCAATATGAATGTTCCATCGTCATTAGAAGGCCCTGAACGTTACAATTAATTATCAGTCCTGCGTCGGATTCGATAATCTAGACTCACAGGAGAACGACCATAAGGTGCCCGAGGCAGCAATAGGCCCTTGGAGACAAGTCGGCTGGAGAACGATGAATTGAATCGCGACGCAATTTGAGTGTTCCATCGTCATTAGGAGGCCCTGAACGTTACAATAAACTAACAGTATCGCGTAGGATTCGACAATCTCGACTCACAAGAGACGGACCGTATGGTACCCAAGGCAGCAATATAACCTTGAAGACAAGTCGGCTGGAGGACGATGTATTGAATCTCGACGCAATTTGAGTATTCCATCGCCATTAGGTGGCCCTGACGTTACAATTAACTATCAGTTATGCGTCGGATTCGTAAATCTAGACTCGCAGGTGAACGAATACTAGGTGCCCGAGGTAGCAATAGGCCTTTCGGGACAAGTCGGTTGGGGGCCGATGAATTGAATCTCGACGCAATTTGAGTGTTCCATCGACATTAGGTGGCCCTGAAAGTTACAATTAACTATCAGTTTTGCGTCGGATTCCATAATCTAGAATCACAGGAGAACGACCATAAGGTGCCCGAGGCAGCAATAGACCCTTGGATACAAGTCAGCTGGAATACGATGTATTGAATCTCGACGCAATTTGAGTGTTCCATCGTCATTTGGAGGCCCTGAACGTTACAATTAACTATAAGTTTTGCGCCGGATTCCATAATCTGGACTCACAGGAGAACGACCAAAAGGCGCCCGATGCAACAATAGACCCTTGGAGGCCAGTCGGCTGGAGGACGATGTATTGTATCGCGATGCAATTTGAGTGTTTCATCGTCATTAGGAGGCCCTGAACGTTACAATTAACTATCAGTTTTGCGTCGGATTCGAAAATGTAGACTCAGCGGAGACCGAACATAAGGTACCCGAGGCAGCAATACACCCTTGGAGACAAGTCGCCTGGAGGACGATGTATTGAATCTCAACGCAATTTGAGTGTTCCATCGTAATTATGCGGCCCTGAACGTTACAATTAACTATCAGTTTCGCGTCGGATTCGAAAATATAGACTCGCAGGAGCACCACCATAAGGTGCCAGAGGCAGCAATAGACCCTTTGAGACAAGTCGGCTGGAGGACGATGTATTGAATCTCGACGCAATTTGAGTGTTCCATTGTCATTAGGAGGCCCTGAACGTTACAATTAACTATCAGTTTTGCGTCGGATTCGAACATCTACACTCACAGGAGAAAGACCATAAAGTGCCCGAGGCAGCCCTTGGAGACAAGTCGGCTGTAGGACGATGTGTTGAATTGCGACGCAATATGAGTGTTCCATCGTCATTAAGAGTCCCTGAAAGTTACAATTAACCATCAGTTTCGCGTCGGATTCGAAAATCTAGACTCACAGGAGCACGACCATTAGGTGCCAGAGGCAGCAATATCCCCTTGGAGACAAGTCGGCTGGAGGACGATATATAAGAATCTCGACGTAATTTGAGTGTTCCATCGTCATTAGGTGGCCCTGAACGATGCAATTAACTATCAGTATCGCGTCGGATTCGAAAAACTTGACTCGCAGGGACGGATCATATGGTGCCCGACGCAGCAATATCCCCTTGGAGACAAGTCGGCTAGAGGACGATGTATTGAATCTCGACGCAAATTGAGGGTCCCATCGTCATTAGGACGCCCTGAACGTTACATTTAACCATCAGTTTCGCGTCGGATTCGAAAATCTTGACTCGCAGGGACGGATCATATGGTGCCCGACGCAGCAATATCCCCTTGGAGACAAGTCGGCTAGAGGACGATGTATTGAATACCGACGCAAATTGAGGGTTCCAAAGTCATTAGGACGCCCTAAACGTTACAATTAACTATCACTTTAGCGTCGGATTCGAAAATCTAGACTCACAGGAGAGCGACCATTAGGTGCAACAGGCAGCAATAGACCCTTGGAGACAGATCGGCTGGAGAACATGTATTGAATCGCGACGCAATTTGAGTGTTCCATCGTAATTAGTAGGCCCTGAACATTACAATTAATCATCAGTTTTGCGTCGGATTCGAAAATCTATTCTCACAGGAGACGGACCATAAGGTTCCCGAGGCAGCAATATCCCCTTGGAGACAAATCAGCTGGAGGACGATGTATTGAATCTCGACGCAATTTGAGTGTTCCATAGTCATTAGGAGGACCTGAACGTTATAATCAACTATCAGTTTTGCGTCGGATTCCATAATCTATACTCACAGGAGAACGACCAGAAGGCACCCAAGGCAACAATAGACCCTTGGAAACAAGTCGGCTGGAGGACGATGTATTGAATCGCGACGCAATTTGAGTGTTCCATCGTCTCTAGGAGGCACTGAACGTTACAATTAACTATCTGTTTTGCGTGGGAATCGAAAATCTAGAGTCACAGCAGAACGACCATAAGGTGCCCGAGGCAGCAATAGACCCTTGGAGACAAGTCGGCTGAAGGACGATGTATTGAATCTCGACGCAATTGGAGTGTTCCATCGTCATTAGGAGGCCCTGAACGTTACAATTAACTATCAGTTTTGCGACGAATTCGACAATGTAGACTCACAGGAGAAAGACAATATGGTGCCCGAGGCAGCAATAGACCCTTGCAGGCAAGTCGGCTGTTGGACGATGTATTGAATCTCGACGCAATTTGAGTGACCCATCGTCATTAGGAGGCCTTGAACGTTACAAGTAACTATCAGTTTTGAGTCGGATTCAATAATCTAGACTCACAGGAGAACGACCATAAGATGCCCGAGGCAGCAATAGACCCTTGGAGACAAGTCGGCTGGAGGACGATGTATTGAATCGCGACGTAATTTGAGTGTTCCATCGTCATTAGGAGGCATTGAACGTTACAATAAACTATCAGTATCGCGTCGGATTCGAAAATCTCGACTCACAAGAGACGGACCGTATGGTACCCAAGGCAGCAATATCCCCTTGAAGACAAGTCAGCTGGAGGACGATGTATTGAATCGCGACGCAATTTGAGTGTTCCATCGTAATTAGTAGGCCCTGAACATTACAATTAATCATCAGTTTTGCGTCGGATTCGAAAATCTATTCTCACAGGAGACGGACCATAAGGTTCCCGAGGCAGCAATATCCCCTTGGAGACAAATCAGCTGGAGGACGATGTATTGAATCTCGACGCAATTTGAGTGTTCCATAGTCATTAGGAGGACCTGAACGTTATAATCAACTATCAGTTTTGCGTCGGATTCCATAATCTATACTCACAGGAGAACGACCAGAAGGCACCCAAGGCAACAATAGACCCTTGGAAACAAGTCGGCTGGAGGACGATGTATTGAATCGCGACGCAATTTGAGTGTTCCATCGTCATTAGGAAGCTCTGAACGTTTTAATTAACTATCAGTTTCACGTCTGATTCGAAAATCTAGACTAACAGGTGACGGAGAATATGGTGCCCGAGGCAGCAATATCCCCTAGGAGACAAGTCGGCAGGAGGACGATGTATTGAATCTCGACGCAATTTGAGTTTTCCATCGTCTCTAGGAGGCACTGAACGTTACAATTAACTATCTGTTTTGCGTGGGAATCGAAAATCTAGAGTCACAGCAGAACGACCATAAGGTGCCTGAGGCAGCAATAGACCCTTGGAGACAAGTCGGCTGAAGGACGATGTATTGAATCTCGACGCAATTGGAGTGTTCCATCGTCATTAGGAGGCCCTGAACGTTACAATTAACTATCAGTTTTGCGACGAATTCGACAATGTAGACTCACAGGAGAAAGACAATATGGTGCCCGAGGCAGCAATAGACCCTTGGAGGCAAGTCGGCTGTTGGACGATGTATTGAATCTCGACGCAATTTGAGTGACCCATCGTCATTAGGAGGCCTTGAACGTTACAATTAACTATCAGTTTTGAGTCGGATTCGATAATCTAGACTCACAGGAGGACGACCAAAAGGCGCCCGAAGCAACAATAGACCCTTGGAGAAAAGTCGACTGGAGGACGATGTATTGAATCGCGACGGAATTTGAGTGTTCCATCGTCTATAGGAGGCTCTGAACGTTACGATTAACTATCATTTTGCGTCGGATTCGATAATCTAGACTCACAGGAGAACGACCATAAGATGCCCGAGGCAGCAATAGACCCTTGGAGACAAGTCGGCTGGAGGACGATGTATTGAATCGCGACGTAATTTGAGTGTTCCATCGTCATTAGGAGGCCCTGAACGTTACAATAAACTATCAGTATCGCGTCGGATTCGAAAATCTCGACTCACAAGAGACTGACCGTATGGTACCCAAGGCAGCAATATCCCCTTGAAGACAAGTCAGCTGGAGGACGATGTATTGAATCGCGACGCAATTTGAGTGTTCCATCGTCATTAGGAGGCCCTGAACATTATAATTAACCATCAGTTTTGAGTCGGATTCGAAAATCTATTCTCACAGGAGACGGACCATATGGTTCCCGACGCAGCAATATCCTCTTGGAGACAAGTCGGCTGGAGGACGATATATTGAATCTCGACGCAATTTGAGTGTTCCATCGTCATTAGGAGGCCCTGAACGTTACAATTAACTATCAGTTTTGCGTCGGATTCGACAATCTAGAGTCACAGGAGATCTACAACAAGATGCCCGAGGCAGCTATAGACCCTTGGAGACAAGTCGGCTGGAGGACGATGTATTGAACCTCGACCCAATTTGAGTGACCCTTCGTCATTAGGAGGCCCTCAACGTTACAATTAACTATCAGTTTTGCGTCGGATCCAATAATCTAGACTCACAGGAGGACGACCAAAAGGCGCCCGAGGCAACAATTGACCCTTGGAGACAAGTCGACTGGAGCACGATGTATTGAATCGCGACGGAATTTGAGTGTTCCACCGTCATTAGGAGGACCTGAACGTTACAATTAACTAACATTCTGCGTCGGATTCGATAATCTAGACTCACAGGAGAACGACCATAAGGTGCCCGAGGCAGCAATAAACCCTTGGAGACAAGTCGGCTGGAGGACGATGTATTGAATGGCGACGTAATTTGAGTGTTCCATCGTCATTAGGAGACCCTGAACGTTACAATAAACTATCAGTATCCCGTCGGATTCGAAAATCTCGACTCACAAGAGACGGACCGTATGGTATCAAGGCAGCAATGTCCCCTTGAAGACAAGTCGGCTGGAGGACGATGTATTGAATCTCGACGGAATTTGAGTGTTCCATCGTCATTAGGAGGCCCTGAACGATGCAATTAACTATCAGTATCGCGTCGGATTCGAAAATCTTGACTCGCAGGGACGGATCATATGGTGCCCGACGCAGCAATATCCCCTTGGAGACAAGTCGGCTGAAGGACGATGTATTGACTCTCGACGCAAATTGAGGGTTCCATCGTCATTAGGACGCCCTGAACGTTACATTTAACCATCAGTCTCGCGTCGGATTCGATAATCTAGACTCACAGGAGAACGACCATAAGGTGCCCGATGCAGCAATAGACCCTTGGAGGCAAGTCGGCTGGAGGACGATGAATTGAATCGCGACGCAATTTGAGTGTTCCATCGTCATTAGGAGGCCCTGAACGATGCAATTAACTGTCAGTATCGCGTCGGATTCGAAAATCTTGACTCGCAGGGACGGATCATATGGTGCCCGACGCAGCAATATCCCCAAGAGACAAGTCGGCTACAGGACGATGTATTGAATCCCGACGCAAATTGAGGGTTCCATCGTCATCAGGACGCCCTGAACGTTACAATTAACTATCAGTTTTGCGTCGGATTCGAAAATCTAGACTCACAGGAGAACGACCATTAGGAGCCACAGGCAGCAATAGACCCTTTGAGACAAATCGGCTCGAGAGCGATGTATTGAATCGCGACGCAATTTGAGTGTTCCATCGTAATTAGGAGGCCCTGAACATTACAATTAATCATCAGTTTTGCGTCGGATTCGAAAATCTATTCTCACAGGAGACGGACCGTAAGATTCCCGAGGCAGCAATATCCCCTTGGAGACAAATCAGCTGGAGAACGATGTATTGAATCTCGACGCAATTTGAGTGTTCCATAGTCATTAGGAGGACCTGAACGTTATAATCAACTATCAGTTTTGCGTCGGATTCCATAATCTATACTCACAGGAGAACGACCAAAAGGCACCCAAGGCAACAATAGACCCTTGGAAACAAGTCGGCTGGAGGACGATGTATTGAATCGCGACGCAATTTGAGTGTTCCATCGTCATTAGGAGGCCCTGAACGTTTTAATTAACTATCAGTTTCACGTCTGATTCGAAAATCTAGACTCACAGGATAACGACCATAAGGTGCCCGAGGCAGCAATATCGCCTCGGAGACAAGTCGGCAGGAGGACGATGTTTTGAATCTCGACGCAATTTGAGTTTTCCATCGTCTCTAGGAGGCACTGAACGTTACAATTAACTATCTGTTTTGCGTAGGAATCGAAAATCTAGAGTCACAGCCGAAACGACCATAAGGTGCCCGAGGCAGCAATAGACCCTTGGACACAAGTCGGCTGAAGGACGATGTATTGAATCTCGACGCAATTGGAGTGTTCCATCGTCATTAGGAGGCCCTGAACGTTACAATTAACTACCAGTTTTGCGACGAATTCGACAATCTAGACTCACAGGAGAAAGACAATATGGTGCCCGAGGCAGCAATAGACCCTTGTAGGCAAGTCGGCTGGAGGACGATGTATTGAATCTCGACGCAATTTGAGTGACCCATCGTCATTTTGAGGCCTTGAACGTTACAATTAACTATCAGTTTTGAGTCGGATTCGATAATGTAGACTCACAGGAGGGCGACCAAAAGGCGCCCGGAGCAACAATAGACCCTTGGAGAAAAGTCGACTGGAGGACGATGTATTGAATCGCGACGGAATTTGAGTGTTCCATCGTCAATAGGAGGCTCTGAACGTTACGATTAACTATCAGTTTGCGTCGGATTCGACAATCTAGACTCACAGGAGAACGATCATAAGATGCCCGAGGCAGCAATAGACCCTTGGAGACAAGTCGGCTGGAGGACGATGTATTGAATCGCGACGTAATTTGAGTGTTCCATCGTCATTAGGAGGCCCTGAACGTTACAATAAACTATCAGTATCGCGTCGGATTCGAAAATCTCGACTCACAAGAGACGGACCGTATGGTACCCAAGGCAGCAATATAACCTAGAAGACAAGTCGGCTGGAGGACGATGTATTGAATCTCGACGCAATTTGAGTGTTCCATCGCCATTAGGTGGCCCTGAACGTTACAATTAACTATAAGTTTTGCGCCGGATTCCATAATCTGGACTCACAGGAGAACGACCAAAAGGCGCCCGATGCAACAATAGACCCTTGGAGAACAGTCGGCTGGAGGACGATGTATTGTATCGCGATGCAATTAGAGTCTTTCATCGTCATTAGGAGGCCCTGAACGTTACAATTAACTATCAGTTTTGCGTCGGATTCGAACATCTACACTCACAGGAGAACGACCATAAGGTGCCCGAGGCAGCCCTTGGAGACAAGTCGGCTGGAGGACGATGTGTTGAATTGCGACGCAATATGAGTGTTCCATCGTCATTAAGAGTCCCTGAAAGTTACAATTAACCATCAGTTTCGCATCGGATTCGAGAATCTAGACTCACAGGAGCACGACCATTAGATGCCAGAGGCAACAATATCCCCTTGGAGACAAGTCGGCTGGAGGACGATATATAAGAATCTCGACGTAATTTGAGTGTTCCATCGTCATTAGGTGGCCCTGAACGATGCAATTAACTATCAGTATCGCGTCGGATTCGAAAATCTTGACTCGCAGGGACGGATCAGATGGTGCCCGACGCAGCAATATCCCCTTGGAGACAAGTCGGCTGAAGGACGATGTATTGACTCTCGACGCAAATTGAGGGTTCCATCGTCATTAGGACGCCCTGAACGTTACATTTAACCATCAGTCTCGCGTCGGATTCGAAAATCTCGACTCACAAGAGACGGACCGTATGGTACCCAAGGCAGCAATATCCCCTTTAAGACAAGTCGGCTGGAGGACGATGTATTGAATCGCGACGCAATTTGAGTGTTCCATCGTCATTAGGAGGCCCTGAACATTATAATTAACCATCAGTTTTGAGTCGGATTCGAAAATCTATTCTCACAGGAGACGGACCATAAGGTTCCCGAGGCAGCAATATCCTCTTGGAGACAAGTCGGCTGGAGGACGATATATTGAATCTCGACGCAATTTGAGTGTTCCATCGTCATTAGAAGGCCCTGAACGTTACAATTAACTATCAGTTTTGCGTCGGATTCGACAATCTAGAGTCACAGGAGAACTACAATAAGATGCCCGAGGCAGCTATAGACCCTTGGAGACAAGTCGGCTGGAGGACGATGTTTTGAACCTCGACCCAATTTGAGTCACCCTTCGTCATTAGGAGGCCCTCAACGTTACAATTAACTATCAGTTTTGCGTCGGATCCGATAATCTAGACTCACAGGAGGACGACTAAAAGGCGCCCGAGGCAACAATAAACCCTTGGAGACAAGTCGACTGGAGGACGATGTATTGAATCGCGACGGAATTTGAGTGTTCCATCGTCATTAGGAGGACCTGTACGTTACAATTAACTAACATTCTGCGTCGGATTCGATAATCTAGACTCACAGGAGAACGACCATAAGGTGCCCGAGGCAGCAATAAACCCTTGGAGACATGTCGGCTGGAGGACGATGTATTGAATGGCGACGTAATTTGAGTGTTCCATCTTCATTAGGAGACCCTGAACGTTACAATAAACTATCAGTATCCCGTCGGATTCGAAAATCTCGACTCACAAGAGACGGACCGTATGGTATCAAGGCAGCTATATCCCCTTGAAGACAAGTCGGCTGGAGGACGATGTATTGAATCTCGACGGAATTTGAGTGTTCCATCGTCATTAGGAGGCCCTGAACGTTATAACTAACTCTTAGTTTTGCGTTGGATTCGAAAATCTAGACTCACAGGATAACAACCATAAGGTGCCCGAGGCAGCAGTATCCCCTTGGAGACAAGTCGACTGGAGGACGATGTATTGAATCGCGAAGGAATTTGAATGTTCCATCGTCATCAGGACGCCCTGAACGTTACAATTAACTATCAGTTTTGCGTCGGATTCGAAAATCTAGACTGACAGGAGAACGACCATTAGGAGCCACAGGCAGCAATAGACCCTTTGAGACAAATCGGCTCGAAAGCGATGTATTGAATCGCGACGCAATTTGAGTGTTCCATCGTAATTAGGAGGCCCTGAACATTACAATTAATCACCAGTTTTGCGTCGGATTCGAAAATCTATTCTCACAGGAGACGGACCGTAAGATTCCCGAGGCAGCAATATCCCCTTGGAGACAAATCAGCTGGAGAACGATGTATTGAATCTCGACGCAATTTGAGTGTTCCATAGTCATTAGGAGGACCTGAACGTTATAATCAACTATCAGTTTTGCGTCGGATTCCATAATCTATACTCACAGGAGAACGACCAAAAGGCACCCAAGGCAACAATAGACCCTTGGAAACAAGTCGGCTGGAGGACGATGTATTGAATCGCGACGCAATTTGAGTGTTCCATCGTCATTAGGAGGCCCTGAACGTTTTAATTAACTATCAGTTTCACGTCTGATTCGAAAATCTAGACTCACAGGTGACGGACAATATGGTACCCGAGGCAGCAATATCCCTCTGGAGACAAGTCGGCTGGAGGACGAAGTATTCAATCTCGACGCAATTTGAGTGTTCCATCGTCATTAGGAGGCCCTGAACGTTACAATTAACTATCAGTTTTGCGTCGGATTCGAAAATCTAGACTCACAGGATAACGACCATAAGGTGCCCGAGGCAGCAATATCGCCTCGGAGACAAGTCGGCAGGAGGACGATGTTTTGAATCTCGACGCAATTTGAGTTTTCCATCGTCTCTAGGAGGCACTGAACGTTACAATTAACTATCTGTTTTGCGTAGGAATCGAAAATCTAGAGTCACAGCAGAACGACCATAAGGTGCCCGAGGCAGCAATAGACCCTTGGACACAAGTCGGCTGAAGGACGATGTATTGAATCTCGACGCAATTGGAGTGTTCCATCGTCATTAGGAGGCCCTGAACGTTACAATTAACTATCAGTTTTGCGACGAATTCGACAATCTAGACTCACAGGAGAAAGACAATATGGTGCCCGAGGCAGCAATAGACCCTTGTAGGCAAGTCGGCTGGAGGACGATGTATTGAATCTCGACGCAATTTGAGTGACCCATCGTCATTTTGAGGCCTTGAACGTTACAATTAACTATCAGTTTTGAGTCGGATTCGATAATGTAGACTCACAGGAGGGCGACCAAAAGGCGCCCGGAGCAACAATAGACCCTTGGAGAAAAGTCGACTGGAGGACGATGTATTGAATCGCGACGGAATTTGAGTGTTCCATCGTCAATAGGAGGCTCTGAACGTTACGATTAACTATCAGTTTGCGTCGGATTCGATAATCTAGACTCACAGGAGAACGATCATAAGATGCCCGAGGCAGCAATAGACCCTTGGAGACAAGTCGGCTGGAGGACGATGTATTGAATCGCGACGTAATTTGAGTGTTCCATCGTCATTAGGAGGCCCTGAACGTTACAATAAACTATCAGTATCGCGTCGGATTAGAAAATTTCGACTCACAAGAGACGGACCGTATGGTACCCAAGGCAGCAATATCCCCTTGAAGACAAGTCGGCTGGAGGACGATGTATTGAATCGCGACGCAATTTGAGTGTTCCATCGTCATTAGGAGGCCCTGAACATTATAATTAACCATCAGTTTTGAGTCGCATTCGAAAATCTATTCTCACAGGAGACGGACCATAAGGTTCCCGAGGCATCAATATCCTCTTGGAGACAAGTCGGCTGGAGGACGATGTATTGAATCTCGACGCAATTTGAGTGTTCCATCGTCATTAGAAGGCCCTGAACGTTACAATTAACTATCAGTTTTGCGTCGGATTCGACAATCTAGAGTCACAGGAGAACTACAATAAGACGCCCGAGGCAGCTATAGACCCTTGGAGACAAGTCGGCTGGAGGACGATGTATTGAATCGCGACGGAATTTGAGTGTTCCATCGTCATTAGGAGGACCTGTACGTCACAATTAACTAACATTCTGCGTCGGATTCGATAATCTAGACTCACAAGAGACGGACCGTATGGTATCAAGGCAGCTATATCCCCTTGAAGACAAGTCGGCTGGAATCTCGACGCAGTTTGAGTGTTCCATCGTCATTAGGAGGCCCTGAACGTTACAATTAACTATCAGTTTTGCGACGAATTCGACAATCTAGACTCACAGGAGAACGACCATAAGGTGCCCGAGGCAGCAATAAACCCTTTTAGACAAGTCGGCTGGAGGACGATGTATTGAATGGCGACGTAATTTGAGTGTTCCATCTTCATTAGGAGACCCTGAACGTTACAATAAACTATCAGTATCCCGTCGGATTCGAAAATCTCGACTCACAAGAGACGGACCGTATGGTATCAAGGCAGCTATATCCCCTTGAAGACAAGTCGGCTGGAGGACGATGTATTGAATCTCGACGCAGTTTGAGTGTTCCATCGTCATTAGGCGGCCCTGAACGTTGTAATTAACTCTCAGTTTTGCGTCGGATTCAAAAATCGAGACTCACAGGATAACGACCAAGGTGCCCGACGCAGCAATATCCCCTTGGAGACAAGTCGGCTGGAGGACGATATATAAGAATCTCGACGTAATTTGAGTGTTCCATCGTCATTAGGTGGCCCTGAACGTTACAATTAACTATCAGTTTCGCGTCGGATTCGAAAATCTAGACTCACAGGAGACGGAACATATGGTGCCCGAGGCAGCAATATCCAGTTGGAGACAAGTCGGTTGGAGGACGATGTATTGAATCTCGACACAATTTGAATGTTCCATCGTCTCTAGGAGGCCCTGAACGTTACAATTAACTATCAGAATCGCGTCGGATTCGAAAATCTCGACTCACAAGAGACGGACCGTATGGCACCCAAGGCAGAAATATCCCCTTGAAGACAAGTCGGCTGGAAACGATGTATTGAATCTCGACGCAAATTAAGTGACCCATCGTCATTAGGAGGCCCTGAACGTTACAACTGACTATCAGTTTAGCGTCGGATTCGAAAATCTAGACTCACAGGAAACGGAACATATGGTGCCCGAGGCAGTCATATTTCCCCTTGGAGACAAGTCGGCTGGAGGACGATGTATTCAATCTCGACGCAATTTGAGTGTTCCATCGTCATTAGTAAGCCCTGAACGTTACAATTAACTATCAGTTTTGCGTCGGATTCGAAAATTTAGACTCAGAGGAGAACGACCGTTAGGTGCCCGAGGCAGCAATATCCCCTCGGAGACAAGTCGGCTGCAAGACGAAGTTTTGAATCTCGACGCAATTTGAGTGTTCCATCGTCATTAGGAGGCCCTGAACGTTACAATAAACTTTCAGTATCGCGTCGGATTCGAAAATCTCGACTCACAAGAGACGGACCGTATGATACCAAAAGCAGCTATTTCCCCTTGATGACAAGTCGGCTGGAGACGATGTATTGAATCTCGTCGCAATTTGAGTGTTCCATCGTCTTTAGGAGGCCCTGAAGGTAATAATTAACTCTCAGTTTTGCGTCGGATTCGAAAAACCAGACTCACAGGATAACGACCATAAGGTGCCCGAGGCAGCAATATCCCCTTGGAGACAAGTCGGCTGGAGGACGATATATTGAATCTCGACGTAATTCGAGTGTTCCATCGTCATTAGGAGGTTCTGAACGTTACATTAACTATCAGTTATGCGTCGGTTTCGTAAATCCAGACTCACAGGAGAACGACAATAAGGTGCCCGAGGCAGCAATAGACCCTTGGAGACAAGTCGGCTGGAGGACGATGTATTGAATCTCGACGCAATATGAGTGACCCATCGTCATTAGGAGGCCCTGAACGTCACAATTATCTATCAGATTTGCGTCGGATTCGATTATCTGGACTCACAGGAGGACGACCAAAGGGCGCCCGAGGCAACAAAAGACTCTTGGAGACAAGTCGACCTGAGGACGATGTATTGAATCGCGACGGAATTTGAGTGTTCCATCGTCATTAGGAGGCCCTGAACGTTACAATTAGCAATCATTTTGCGTCGGATTCGATAATCTAGACTCACAGGAGAACGACCATAAGGTGCCCGAGCAGGAATAGACCCTTGGAGACAAGTCGGCTGAAGGACGATGTATTGAATCGCGACGTAATTTTAGTGTTCCATCGTCATTAGGATTCCCTGAACGTTACAATAAACTATCAGTATCGCGTCGGATTCGAAAATCTCGACTCACAAGAGACGGACCGTATGGTACCCAAGGCAGCAATATCCCCTTGAAGACAAGTCGGCTGGAGGACGATGTATTGAATCTCGACGCAATTTGAGTGTTCCATCGTCTCTAGGAGGCCCTGAACGTTATAATTAACTATCAGTTTTACGTCGGATTCGAAAATCTAGACTCACAGGAGAACGACCATAAGATGAACGAGGCAGCAATATCCCCTCGGAGACAAGTCGGCTGGAGGGCGATGTATTGAATCGCGACGTAATTTGAGTGTTCCATCGTCTTTAGGAGGCCCTGAACGTTACAATTAACTATCATTTTGCGTCGGATTCGATAATCTAGACTCACAGGAGAACGACCATAAGGTGCCCGAGGCAGCCATATCCCCTTGGAGACAAGTCGGCTGGAGGACGATGTATTGAATCGCGACGCAATTTGAGTCTTCCATCGTCATTAGGAGGACCTGAACGTTACATTTAACCATCAGTTTCGCTCTCGGATTCGAAAACCTAGACTCACAGGAGCACGACCATAAGGTGCCAGGGGCAGCAATAGACCCTTGGACACAAGTCGGCTGGAGGACGATGAATTGAATCGCGACGCAATTTGAGTGTTCCATCGTCACTAGGAGGCCCTGTACGTTACAATTAACTATCAGTGTCACGTCTGAATCGAATGTCTAGACTCACAGGAGAACGACCATATGGTGCCCGAGGCAGCAATTTCACTTGGAGACAAGTCGGCTGGAGGACGATGTATTGAATCTCGACGCAATTTGAGTGTTCCATCGTCTCTAGGAGGCCCTGAACGTTACAATTAACTATAAGTTTTGCGTGGGAATCGAAAACCTAGAGTCACAGCAGAACGACCATAAGGTGCCCGAGGCAGCAATAGACCCTTAGAGACAAGTCAGCTGGAGGACGATGTATTGAATCTCGACGCAATTTGAGTGACCCGTCGTAATTAGGAGGCCTTGAACGTTACAATTAAGTATCAGTTTTGAGTCGGAGTCGATAATCTAGACTCACAGGAGAACGTCCATAGCGTGCCCGAGGCAGCAATAGACCCTTGGAGACAATTCGGCTGGAGGACGATGTATTGAATCGCGACGTAATTTAAGTGTTCCATCGTCATTAGGAGGCCCTGAACGTTACAATTGACTATCAGTATCGCGTCAGATTCGAAAATCTAGACTCGCAGGGACGTATCATATAGTGCCCGACGCAGCAATATCCCCTTGGAGACAAGTCGGCTGGAGGACGATGTATTGAATATCGACGCAATTTTAGTGTCCATCGTCATTAGGAGGCCCTGTCCGTTACAATTAACTATCAGTTATGCGTCGGATTCGTAAATCTACACTCACAGGAGAACGACATTAAGGTGCCTTTGGCAGCAATAGACCCCTGGAGACAAGTCGACTGGAGGACGATGTATTGAATCTCGACGCATTATGAGTGACCCATCGTCATTAGGAGTACCTGAACGTTACAATTAACTATCAGTTTTGCGTCGGATTCGATAATCTAGACTCACAGGAGGACGACCAAAGGGCGCTCGAGGCAACAATAGACCATTGGAGACAAGTCGACTGGAGGACGATGTATTGAATCGCGACGGAATTTGAGTGTTCCATCGTCATTAGGATGCCCTGAACGTTACAATTAACTATCATTTTGCGTCGGATTCGATAATGTAGACTCACAGGAGGACGACCATAAGGTGCCCGAGGCAGGAATAGACCCTTGGAGACAAGTCGGCTGGAGGACGATGTATTGAATCGCGACGTAATTTGAGTGTTCCATCGTCATTAGGAGGCCCTGAACGTTACAATAAACTATCAGTATCGCGTCGGATTCGAAAATCTCGACTCACAAGGGACGGACCGTATGGTACCCAAGGCAGAAATATAACCTTGAAGACAAGTCGGCTGGGGGCCGATGAATTGAATCTCGACGCAATTTGAGTGTTCCATCGACATTAGGTGGCCCTGAAAGTTACAATTAACTATCAGTTTTGCGTCGGATTCCATAATCTAGACTCACAGGAGAACGACCATAAGGTGCCCGAGGCAGCAATAGACCCTTGGATACAAGTCGGCTGGAATACGATGTATTGAATCTCGACGCAATTTGAGTGTTCCATCGTCATTAGGAGGCCCTGAACGTTACAATTAACTATCAGTATCGCGTCAGTTTCGAAAATCTAGACTCGCAGGGACGTATCATATAGTGCCCGACGCAGCAATATCCCCTTGGAGACAAGTCGGCTGGAGGACGATGTATTGAATCGCGACGCAATTTGAATGTTCCTTCGTCATTAGGATTCCCTGAACGTTACAATTAACTATCAATTTTGCGTCGGATTCCATAATCTAGACTCACAGGAGAACGACCAAAAGGCGCCCGAGGCAACAATAGAC
This sequence comes from Schistocerca serialis cubense, assembly GCF_023864345.2. Taxonomy (NCBI): domain Eukaryota; kingdom Metazoa; phylum Arthropoda; class Insecta; order Orthoptera; family Acrididae; genus Schistocerca; species Schistocerca serialis. Next base: position 60,579,855 of record NW_026047583.1, read on the forward strand.
CCTTGGCACAAGTCGGCTGGAGGACGATGTATTGAATCACGACGCAATTTGAGTGTTCCACCGTCATTAGGAGGCCCTGAACGTTACAATTAACTATCAGTTTTGAGTCGGATTCGAAAATGTAGACTCAGCGAGGAGCGACCATAGGGTACCCGAGGCAGCAATAGACCCTTGGAGACAAGTCGCCTGGAGGACGATGTACTGAATCTCAACGAAATTTGAGTGTTCCATCGTCATTATGCGGCCCTGAACGTTACAATTAACTATCAGTTTCGCGTCGGATTCGAAATACTAGACTCACAGTATAAAATAAATAAAATAAATAAAAAAATGTTATTTTAATTCTGTTAATTATTCTATCTGTATGATGGTGATTGTGATTGCAATTGTATTTGCTTATCTGGAAGTGGACGTTTGATTATTCGTTATCAGACGCTTGACAATGGCTTTTTCGTAAAGGCAATGTTACTCGTAGTTGACCGTGATATAAAACTGAATAGTCGGACTTCGTAATTAAATCGTTCCAAAGACTGCTGCGGTAGGTGCGGAATCATAATCTAAATCTCAATATTACAATAATTTGCCAGCCATGCCAATACGTCGTACAGAGGTGATTGTCTACTAAACATAAAAAGTTACACAGTTTGTTAAATCAGATATATTCAATGAATAAGCCTACAGTTCATAATCCTACTTACTTTTATAAATATAAATTCTTTACAGAATCGAGTGCCTAGTGTGGTTGCAACTCGCAGTATTCTTCTATAACATGAAAAATGGCGGTGTGCCAGACAATAAAAAAAAGATACGTACTTCTCGCACCACTTCCACCAGAGCTCTCCCTTTCTTAATCAAACATAAGAGTAACGTAATTGTGCTTTTGTTTTATCAGCGACACAGCGCTGCAGTTGTGTGCCATAGGCTTTATTTATTTGTCACTGATTATTTTTTTAATTAATATTCCTTGTTTCCGAGGAAACTCACGCTCGGCATGCAAATGTGCCTTTATAACAGGAGCACCACCATAAAGTGCCAGAGGCAGCAATAGACCCTTGGAGACATGTCGGCTGGAGGACGATGTGATGAATCTCGACGCAATTTGAGTGTTCCATTGTCATTAGGAGGCCCTGAACGTTATAATTAACTATCAGTTTTGCGTCGGATTCGAACATCTACACTCACAGGAGAACGACCATAAGGTGCCCGAGGCAGCAATAGACCCTTGGAGACAAGTCGGCTGGAGGACGATGTGATGAATCTCGACGCAATTTGAGTGTTGCATAGTCATTAGGAGGACATGAACGTTACAACTAACTATCAGCTTTGCGACGGATTCGAAAATCCAGACTCACAGGTGGACGTCCAAAAGGCGCCCGAGGCAACAATGCACCCTTGGAGACAAGTCGGCTGGAGGACGATGTATTGAATAGCGACGCAATTTAAATGTTCCTTCATCATTAGGAGGCCCTGAACGTTACAATTAACTATCAGTTTCGCGTCGGATTCCATAATCTAAACTCACAGGAGAACGACCAGTAGGCGCCAGAGGGAACAATAGACCCTTGGATACAAGTCGGCTGGAGGACGATGAATTGAATCACGACGCAATTTGAGTGTTCCATCGTCATTAGGAGGCCCTGAACGTTACAATTAACTATCAGGTTCACGTCGGATTCGAAAATCTAGACTCACAAGAGACGAACCATCTGGTGCCCGAGGCAGCAATATTCCTCTGGAGACAAGTCGGCTGGAGGACGATGTATTCACTCTCGACGCAATTTGAGTGTCCCATCGACATTAGGAGGCCCTGAACATTGCAATTAACTATCAGTTTCGCGTCGGATTCGTAAATCTAGACTCACAAGAGACGGACCATATGGTGCCCGAAGCAGCAATATCCCCTTGGCGACAAGTCGGCTGAAGGACGATGTGTTGGGTCTCGACGCAATTTGAGTGTTCCATCGTCATTAGGAGGCCCTGAACGTTTCAATTAACTATCAGTTTTGCGTGGGAATCGAAAAAGTAGAGTCACAGCACAACGACCATAAGGTACCCGAGGCAGCAATAGACCCTTGGAGACAAGTCGGCTGAAGGACGATGTATTGAATCTCGACGCAATTTGAGTGTTCCATCGTCATTAGGAGGCCCTAAACGTTACAATTAACTATCAGTTATGCCTAGGATTCGTAAATATAGACTCACAGGAGAACGACCTCAAGGTGCCCGAGGCAGCAATAGACCCTTGGAGGCAAGTCGGCTGGATGACGATGTATTGAATCTCGACGCAATTTGAGTGTTCCAACGACATTAGGGGGCCCTGAAAAAAGTTACAATTAACTATCAGTATCGCGTCGGATTCGACAATCTAGGCTCACAGGAGACGGATCTTATGTTGCCCGACGCAGCAATATCCCCTTGGAGACAAGTCAGCCGGAGGACGATGTATTGAATCTAGACGCAAATTGAGTGTTCCATCGTCATTAGGAGGCCCTGAACGTTACAATTAACTATCAGTTTTGCATCGGATTCCATAATCTAGTCTCACAGGAGAACGACCAAAAGGCGCCCGAGGCAACAATAAACCCTTGGAGACAAGTCGGCTGGAGGACGATGTATTGAATCTCGACGCAATTTGAGTGTTCCATCGTCATTAGGAGGACCTGAACGTTACAATTAACCATCAGTTTCGCGTCGGATTCGAAAATCTAGACTTACAGGAGCACGACCATAAGGTGCCAGAGGCAGCAATAGACCCTTGGAGACAAGTCGGCTGGAGGACGATGTATTGAATCTCGACGCAATTTGAGTGTTCCATCGTCATTAGGAGGCCCTGAACGTTACAATCAACTATCAGTTTCACGTCGGATTCGATAATCTAGACTCACAGGAGACGGACCATATGGTTCCCGAGGCAGCAATATCCCTCTGGAGACAAGTCGGCTGGAGGACGATGTATTCACTCTCGACGCAATTAGAGTGTCCCATCGTCATTAGGAGGCCCTGAACGTTACAACTAACTATCAGTTTCGCGTCGGATTCGAAAGTCCAGACTCACAAGAGACGGACCATATGGTGCCCGAGGCAGCAATATCCCCTTAGCGACAAGTCGTCTGAAGGACGATGTGTTGGATCTCGACGCAATTTGAGTGTTCCACCGTCATTAGGAGGCCCTGAACGTTACAATTAACTATCAGTTTTGCGTAAGAATCGAAAATGTAGAGTCACAGCAGAACGACCATAAGGTGCCCGAGGCAGCAATATCCCCTTGGAGACAATTCGGCTGGAGGACGATGTATTGATTCTCGACGCAATTTGAATGTTCCTTCGTGATTAGGAGGCCCTGAACGTTACAATTAACTATCAGTTTTGCGTCGGATTCCATAATCTAGACTCACAGGAGAACGACCAATAGTCGCGCGAGGGAACAATAGACCCTTGGAGACAAGTCGGCTGGAGGACGATGTATTGAATTGCGACGCAATATGAGTGTTCCATCGTCATTAAGAGGCCCTGAAAGTTACAATTAACCATCAGTTTCGCGTCCGATTCGAAAATCTAGACTCACAGGAGCACGACCATAAAGTGCTAGAGGCAGCAATAGACCCTTGGAGACAAGTCGGCTGGAGGACGATGTATTGAATCCTGACGCAATTTGAGTGTTCCAACGTCATTAGGAGCCGTGAAGGTTACAATTAACTATCAGTTTTGCGTCGGATTCGATAATCTAGACTCACAGGAGACGGACCATCTGGTGCCCGAGGCAGCAATATTCCTCTGGAGACAAGTCGGCTGGAGGATGATGTATTCACTCTCACCGCAATTTGGGTGTTCCATCGTCATTTGGAGGCCCTGAACGTTGCAATTACCTATCCGTTTCGCGTCGGATTCGTAAATCTAGACTCACAGGAGACGGCCCATATGGTGCCCGAGGCAGCAATATCCCCTTGGCGACAAGTCGGCTGAAGGACGATGTGTTGGGTCTCGACGCAATTTGAGTGTTCCATCGTCATTAGGAGGCCCTGAACGTTACAATTAACTATCAGGTTTGCGTGGGAATCGAAAATGTAGAGTCACAGCAGAACGACCATAAGGTGCCCGAGGCAGCAATAGACCCTTGGAGACAAGTCGGCCCGAGGACAATGTATTGAATCGCGACGGAATTCGAGTGTTCCATCGTCATTAGGAGGCACTGAATGTTACAATTAACTATCATTTTGCCTCGGATTCGATAATCTAGACTCACAGGGGAAAGACCATAAGGTGCCCGAGGCAGCAACAGACCCTTGGAGACAAGTCGGCTGGAGGACGATGTATTGAATCGCGACGTAATATGAGTGTTCCATCGTCATTAGGAGGCCCTGAACGTTACAATAAACTATCAGTATCGCGTCGGATTCGAAAATCTCGACTCACAAGAGACGGACCGTATGGATCCCAAGGAAGCAATATCCCCTTGAAGACAAGTCGGTTGGACTACGATGTATTGAATCTCGCCACAATTTGAGTGTTCCATCGTCATTAGGAGGCCCTGAACGTTACAATTAACTGTCAGTTATGCCTCGGATTCGTAAATCTAGACTCACAGGAGAACGACCACAAGGTGCCCGAGGCAGCAATAGACCGTTGGAGACAAGTCAGCTGGATGACGATGTATTGGATCTCGACGCAATTTGAGTGTTCCATCGACATTAGGGGGCCCAGAAAGTTACAATTAACTATCAGTATCGCGTCGGATTCGAAAATCTAGACTCGCAAGAGACGGATCATATGGTGCCCGACGCAGCAATATCCCCTTGGAGAAAAGTCAGCCGGATGACGATGTATTCACTCTCGACGCAATTAGAGTGTCCCATCGTCATTAGGACGCCCTGACGTTACAACTAACTATCAGTTTCGCGTCGTATTCGAAAAGCTAGACTCAGAGGAGACGGACCATATGGTGCCCGAGGCAGCAATATCCCCTTAGCGACAAGTCGGCTGATGGACGATGTGTTGGATCTCGACGCAATTTGAGTGTTCCACCGTCATTAGGAGGCCCTGAACGTTACAATTAACTATCAGTTTTGCGTGGGAATCGAAAATGTAGAGTCACAGCAGAACGTCCATAAGGTGCCCGAGGCCGCAGTAGACCCTTGGAGCCAAGTCGGCTGGAGGACGATCTATTGAATCTCGATGCAATTTGAGTAACCCATCGTCATTAGGAGGCCCTGAACGTTACAATTAACTATGAGTTTTGCGTCGGGTTCGATAATCTAGACTCACAGGAGGACGACCAAAAGGCGCCCGAGGCAACAATAGATCCTTGGAGACAAGTCGGCTGGAGGACAATGTATTGAATCGCGACGGAATTTGAGTGTTCCATCGTCATTAGGAGGCCCTGAATGTTACAATTAACTATAATTTTGCCTCGGATTCGATAATCTAGACTCACAGGAGAAAGACCATAAGGTGCCCGAGGCAGCAATAGACCCTAGGAGACTAGTCGGATGGAGGACGATGTATTGAATCTCGATGCTATTTGAGTGTTCCATCGACATTAGGGAGCCCTGAAAGTTACAATTAACTATCAGTATCGCGTCGAATTCGAAAATCTAGACTCACAAGAGACGGTTCATACGGTGCCCGACGCAGGAATATCCCCTTGGAGACAAGTGGGCTGAAGGACGATGCGTTGAATCTCGACGCAATTTGAGTGTTCCATCGTCATTAGGAGGCCTTGAACGTTACAATTAACTGTCAGTAATGCGTCGGATTCGAATATCTAGACTCACTGGAGGACGACCAAAAGGCGCCCGAGGCAACAATAGACCCTTGGAGACAAGTCAGCTGGAGGACGATGTATTGAATCGCGACGCAAATTGAATATTCCATCGTCATTAGGTGGCCTTGAATGTTACAATTAAGTATCAGTTTTGCGTCGGATTCGATAATCTAGACTCACATGAGAACGACCATAAGGTGCCCGAAGCAGCTATAGACCTTTGGAGACAAGTCGGCTGAAGGAAAATGTATTGAATCTCCACGCAATTTGAGTGTTCCATCATCATTAGGAGGCCCTGAACGATACAATAAAATATTAGTTTTTTGTCGGATTCGATAATCTAGACTCACAGGAGAACGAGCACAAGGTGCCCTATGCAGCAATAGACCTTTGGAGACAAGTCGGCTGGAGGACGATATATTGAATCTCGACGTAATATTAGTGTTCCATCGTCATTAGGAGGGCCTGAACGTTACAGTTAACTGTCAGTTTTGCGTCGGATTCGAAAATGTAGACTCAGAGGAGAACGATCATAAGGTGCCCGAGGCAGCAATAGACCCTTGGAGACATGTCGCCTGGAGGACGATGTATTGAATGTCGACGCAATTTCATTGTTCCATCGTCATTAGGAGTTCCTGAACGTTACAATTAACTATCAGTTTCGCGTCGGATTCGAAAGTCTAGACTCACAGGAGCACGACCATAAGATGCCAGAGGCAGCAGTAGACCCTTGGAGACAAGTCGTCCGGAGGACGATGTACTGAATCTCGACGCAATTTGAGTGTTCCATCATCATTAGGAGGCCCTGAACGTTACAATAAACTATTAGTTTTGCGTCGGATTCTATAATCTAGACTCACAGGAGAACGAGCACAAGGTGCCCTAGGCAGCAATAGACCCTTGGAGACAAGTCGGCTGGAGGACGATATATTGAATCTCGACGTAATTTGAGTGTTCCATCTTCATTAGGAGGCCCTGAACGTTACAATTAACTATCAGTTATGCGTCGGATTCGTAAGTCTAGTCTCACAGGAGAACGACCACAAGGTTCATTAGGCGGCAATTGACCCTTGGAGACAAGTTGGCTGGAGGACGATATATTGAATCTCGACGTAATATGAGTGTTCCATCATCATTAGGAGGCCCTGAACGTTACAATTAACTATTAGTTTCGCGTCGGATTCGAAAATGTAGACTCAGAGGAGAACGATCATAGGGTGCCCGATGCAGCAATAGACCCTTGGAGGCAAGTCGCCTGGAGGACGATGTAATGAATCTCGACGTAATATGAGGGGTCCATCGTCATTAGGAGGCCCTGAACGTTACAATTAACTATCAGTTTCGCGTCGGATTCGAAAAAGGTAGACTCAGAGGAGAACGATCATAGGGTGCCCGATGCAGCAATAGACCCTTGGAGACAAGTCGCCTGGAGGACGATGTATTGAATCTCGACGCAATTTGATTGTTCCATCGTCATTAGGAGTTCCTGAACGTTACAATTATCTATCACTTTCGCGTCGGATTCGAAAGCCTAGACACACTGGAGCACGACCATAAGGTGCCCTGGCAGCAATATCCCCTTGGAGACAAGTCGGCTGGAGGACGATGTATTGAATCTCGACGCAATATGAGTGTTCCATCCTCATTAGGAGGCCTTGAACGTGACAATTAACTTTCAGTATCGCGTCGGATTCGAAAATCTCGACTCACAAGAGACGGACCGTATCGTACCCAAGGCAGCAATATCCCCTTGAAGACAAGTCGGGTGGAGGACGATGAATAGAATCTCGCCGCAATTTGAGTGTTCCATCGTCATTAGGAGGCCCTGATGGTTGTAATTAACTCTCAGTTTTGCGTCGGATTCGATAATCTAGACTCACAGGAGAACGACCATAAGGTGCCCTGTCAGCAATATCCCCTTGGAGACAAGTCGGCTGGAGGACGATGTATTGAATCTTGACGCAATCTGAGTGTTCCATCCTTATTAGGAGGCCCTGAACGTTACAATTAACTTTCCGTTTTGCGTCGGATTCGATAATCTAGACACACAGGAGGACGACCAAAAGGCGCCCGAGGCAACAATAGACCCTTGGAGACAAGTCGGCTGGATTACGATGTATTGAATCGCGACGGAATTTGAGTGTTCCATCGACATTAAGAGGACCTGAAAGTTACAATTAACTATCAGTATCGCGTCGGATTCGCAAATCTAGACACACAGGAAACGGATCATATGGTGCCCGACGCAGCAATATCCCCTTGGAGACAAGTCGGCTGGAGGACGATATATTGAATCTCGACGTAAATTGAGTGTTCCATCGCCATTAGGAAGCCCTGACCGTTACAATTAACTATCAGTTATGCGTCGGATTCTTAACTCTAGACTCACAGGAGAACGACCACAAGGTGCGCGAGGAAGCAATAGACCCTTGGAGACAAGTCGGCTGGAGGTCGATGTATTGATTCTCGACGCAATTTGAGTGTTCCATCGACATTAGGTGGCCCTGAACGTTACAATTAACTATCAGTTTTGCGACGGATTCGAAAATCTAGACTCACAGGAGGACGACCATAAGGTGCCCGAGGCAGCAATATCCCCTTGGAGACAAGTCGGCTGGAGGACGATGTATTGAATCTCGACGCAAATTTGGTGTTCCATCGTCATTAGGTGGCCCTGAACATTACAATTAACTATCAGTTTTCCGTCGGATTCGAAAATCTAGACTCACAGGAGAACGACCATAAGATGCCCGAGGCTGCAATAGTCCCTTGGAGAAAGTCGCCTGAAGGACGATGTATTGAATCTTGACGCAATTTGAGTGTTCCATCGTCATTAGGAGGCCCTGAACGTTGCAATTATCTATCAGTTTCGCGTCGGAAACAGAAAATCTAGACTCAGAGGAGAAAATCCATTTGGTGCCACAGGCAGCAATAGACCCTTGGAGACAAATTGGCTGGATTACGATGTATTGAATCGCGTCGCAATTTGAGTGTTCCATCGTCATTAGGAGGCCCTTAACGTTACAATTAACTATCAGTTTTGTGTCGGATTCCATAATTTACACTTGCAGGAGAACGACCAAAAGGCGCCCGTTGCAACAATAGACCCTTGGAGACAAATCGGCTGGAGAACGATGTATTGAATCGCGACGCAATTTGAGTGTTCCATCTTCATTACGAGGCCCTAAACGTTACAATTTACTATCAGTTTTGCGTTGGATTCGAAAATGTGAACACAGAGGAGAACGATCACAGCCCCTTGCTGACAAGTCGGGTGGAGTACGATGTATTGATTCTCCACGCAATTTGAGTGTTCCATCGTCATTAGGAGACCCTGAACGTTACAGTTAACTATCAGTTTTGCATCCTATTCGAAAATCTAGACTCACAGGGGAACGAACATAAGGTGCCCGAGACAGCAATATCCCCTTGGAGGCAAGTCGGCTGGAGGACGATGTATTAAATCTCGACGCAATTTGATTGTTCCATCGTCATTAGGAGGCCCTTAACGTTACAATTAACTATCAGTTTTGCGTCGGATTCGAAAATCTAGACTCACAGGAGAACGACCATAAGGTGCCCGCGGCAGCAATATCCCCTTGGAGACAAGTCGGCTGGAGGACGATGTATTGAATCTCGACGCAATTTAAGTGTTCCATCGTCATTAGGAGGCCATGAACGTTACAATTAACCATATGTTTTGCGTCGGATTCGAAAATCAAGACTCACAGGAGACGGACCATAAGGTGCCAGAGGCTGCAATATTCCCTTGGAGACAAGTCGGCTGGAGGACGATGTATTGAATCTCGCCGCAATTTGAGTGTTCCATCATCATTTTGAAGCCCTGAACGTTACAATTAACTATCAGTTATACGTCGGATTCGAAAATCTTGACTCACAGGAGGACGACCAAAAGGCACCCGAGGCAACAATAGACCCTTAGAGACAAGTCGGCTGGAGGACGATGTACTGAATCGCTACGCATTTTGAATGTTCCATCGTCATGAGGAGGCCTTGAACGTTACAATTAACTATCAGTTTTGCGTCGGAATCGAAAATCTAGACTCACAGGAGAACGACCATAAGGTGCCCGAGACAGCAATATCCCCTTGGAGGCAGGTCGGCTGGAGGACGATTTATTGAATCTCGACGCAATCTGGGTGTTCCATCGTCATTAGGAAGCCATTAACGTTACAATTAACCATGTGTTTTGCGTCGGATTCGAAAATATAGACTCACAGGAGACGGACCATAAGGTGCCCGAGGCAGCCATATCCCCTTCGAGACAAGTCGGCTGGAGGATGATGCATTGAATCTCCACGCAATTTGAGTGTTCCATCGTCAATCGGAGGCCATGAACGTTACTATTAACTATCAGTTTCGCGTCGGAAACAGAAAATCTAGACTCAGAGGAGAAAATCCATTTGGTGCCACAGGCAGCAATAGACCCTTGGAGACAAATTGGCTGGAGGACGATGTATTGAATCGCGTCGCAATTTGAGTGCTCCATCGTCATTAGGAGGCCCTTAACGTTACAATTAACTATCAGTTTTGTGTCGGATTCCATAATTTACACTTGCAGGAGAACGACCAAAAGGCGCCCGTTGCAACAATAGACCCTTGGAGACAAATCGGCTGGAGAACGATGTATTGAATCGCGACGCAATTTGAGTGTTCCATCTTCATTAGGAGGCCCTAAACGTTACAATTTACTATCAGTTTTGCGTTGGGTTCGAAAATGTGAACACAGAGGAGAACGATCATAGACCCTTGCTGACAAGTCGGCTGGAGTACGATGTATTGATTCTCCACGCAATTTGAGTGTTCCATCGTCATTAGGAGACCCTGAACGTTACAGTTAACTATCAGTTTTGCATCCTATTCGAAAATCTAGACTCACAGGAGAACGAACATAAGGTGCCCGAGACAGCAATATCCCCTTGGAGGCAAGTCGGCTGGAGGACGATGTATTAAATCTCGACGCAATTTGATTGTTCCATCGTCATTAGGAGGCCCTTAACGTTACAATTAACTATCAGTTTTGCGTCGGATTCGAAAATCTAGACTCACAGGAGAACGACCATAAGGTGCCCGAGGCAGCAATATCCCCTTGGAGACAAGTCGGCTGGAGGACGATGTATTGAATCTCGACGCAATTTAAGTGTTCCATCGTCATTAGGAGGCCATGAACGTTACAATTAACCATCTGTTTTGCGTCGGATTCGAAAATCTAGACTCACAGGAGACGGACCATAAGGTGCCCGAGGCTGCAATATTCCCTTGGAGACATGTCGGTTGGAGGACGATGTATTGAATCTCGTCGCAATTTGTGTGTTCCATCATCATTTTGAAGCCCTGAACGTTACAATTAACTATCAGTTATACGTCGGATTCGAAAATCTTGACTCACAGGAGGACGACCAAAAGGCACCCGAGGCAACAATAGACCCTTAGTGACAAGTCGGCTGGAGGACGATGTACTGAATCGCGACGCAATTTGATTGTTCCATCGTCATGAGGAGGCCTAGAACGTTACAATTAACTATCAGTTTTGCGTCGGAATCGAAAATCTAGACTCACAGGAGAACGACCATAAGGTGCCCGAGGCAGCAATATCCCCTTGGAGGAAGGTCGGCTGGAGGACGATTTATTGAATCTCGACGCAATTTGGGTGTTCCATCGTCATTAGGAAGCCATTAACGTTACAATCAACCATGTGTTTTGCGTCGGATTCAAAAATCTAGACTCACAGGAGACGGACCATAAGGTGCCCGAGGCAGCCATATCCCCTTCGAGACAAGTCGGCTGGAGGATGATGCATTGAATCTCCACGCAATTTGAGTGTTCCATCGTCAATCGGAGGCCATGAACGTTACTATTAACTATAAGTTTCGCGTGGGATTCGAAAATCTAGACTCACAGGAGCCGGAATATATGGTGCCCGATGCAGCAATATCCCCTTAGAGGCTATTCGGCTGGAGGACGATGTATTGAATCTCGACGAAATTTGAGTGTTCCATCGTCATTTGGAGGCCCTGAACGTTACAATTAACTATCAGTTTTGCGTCGGATTCGAAAATCTAGACTCACAGGAGAACGACTATAAGGTGGCCGAGGCAGCAATATCCCCTTGGAGACACGTCGGCTGGAGGACGATTTATTGAATCTCGACGCAATTTGGGTGTTCCATCGTCATTAGGAGGCCATTAACGTTACAATTAACCATGTGTATTGCGTCGGATTCGAAAATCTAGACTCACAGGAGACGGACCATAAGGTGCCCGGGGCAGCCATATTCCCTTGGTGACAAATCGGCTGGAGGACGATGTAATGAATCTCGACGCAATTTGAGTTTTCCATCGTCACTCGGAGGCCATGAACGATAGAATTAACTATCAGTTTCGCCTCGGATTCGAAAATCTAGACTCACAGGAGCCGGACTATATGGTGCCCGAGGCAGCAATATCCCCTTAGAGACAAGTCGGCTGGAGAACGATGTATTGAATCTCGACGCAATTTGAGTGTTCCATCGTCATTAGAAGGCCCTGAACGTTACAAATAATCAGTTTTGCGTCGGATTCGAAAATCTACGCACACAGGAGAACGACCGTAAGGTGCCCGAGGCAGCAATATCCCCTTGGAGACAAGTCGGCTGGAGGACTATGTATTGAATCTCGACGCAATTTGATTGTTCCAACGTCATTAGGAGCCCCTGAACGTTACAATTAACTATCAGTTTCGCTTCGGATACGTAAATCCAGACTCACAGGACCACGATCATGAGATGCCAGAGGCAGCAATAGTCCCTTGGAGACGGGTCGGATGGAGGACGATATATTGAATCTCGACGTAATTTGAGTGTTCCATCGTCATTTGGAGGCCCTGGACGTTACAATTAAGTATCAGTTATGCGTCGGATTCGTAAATCTAGACTCACAGGAGAACGACCACAAGGTGCCCGAGGCAGCAATGTACCCTTGGAGACAAGTCGGCTGGAGACCGATGTACTGAATCTCGACGCAATTTGAGTGTTCCATCGTTATTAGGAGGCCATGAACGTTGTAATTAACTATACGTTTTGCGTCGGATTGCATAATCTAGGCTCAGGAGAACGACCAAAAGGCGCCCTAGTCAACAATAGACTCTTGGAAACAATTCGGCTGGAGGACGATGTATTGAATCTCGACTCATGTTGAATGTTCCATCGTCATTCGGAGGCCATGAACGTTACAATTAACTATCAGTTTCGCGTCGGATACGAAAAGCTAGACTCACAGGAGAACGAACAAAAGGTGCACGAGGCAGCAATATCCCCTTGGAGACAAGTCGGCTGGAGGACAATTAATTGAATCTCGACGCAATTTGGGTGTTCCATCGTTATTAGGAGGCCATGATAGTTACAATTAACCATCTGCTTTGCTTCGGATTCGAAAATCTAGACTCACAGGAGACGGAACATAAGGTGCCCGAGACAACAATAGACCCGTGGAGACAAGTCGGCTAGAGGACGATTTATTGAATCGCGATGCAAATTGAATGTTCCATTGTCATTAGAAGGCCCTGAACGTTACAATTAACTATCAGTTTTGCGTCGGATTCGGAATTGTAGACTCAGAGGAGAACGATCATAAGGTGCCCGAGGCAGCAATAGACCCTTGGTGACATGTCGGCTGGAGGACGATGTATTGAATCTCGACGCAATTTGAGTGTTCCATCGTCATTCGGAGGCCAAGAACGTTACAATTAAATATCAGTTTCCCATCGGATTCGAAAATCTAGACTCACAGTAGCCGGACTATATGGTGCCCGAGGCAGCAATATCCCCTTAGAGACAAGTCGTCTGGAGGATGAGGTATTGAATCTCGACGCAATTTGAGTGTTCCATCGTCATTAGGAGGCTCTGAACGTGACAATTAACTATCAGTTTTGCGTCGGATTCGAAAATCTAGACTCACAGGAGAATGACCATAAGGTGCTCGAGGCAGCAATATCCCCTTGGAGCAAGTCGGCTGAAGGACGATGTATTGAATCTCGACGCAATTTGAGTGTTCCATCGTCTTTAGGATACCCTTAACGTTACTATTAACTATCAGTTTTGCGTCGGATTCGACAATCTAGACTCACAGGAGAACGACAATAAGGTGCCCGAGGCAGCATAAGACCCTTGAAGACAAGTCGGCTGGAGGCCGATGTATTAATACTCGACGCAATTTGAGTGTTTCATCGTCATTAGGAGGCCCTGAACGTTACAATTAAGTATCAGTTTTGCGTCGGATTCGATATTCTAGTCTCATAGGAGAACGACCATAAGGTGCCCGAGGCAGCAATATCCCCTTGGAGACGTGTCGGCTGGAGCACGATGTATTGCATCTCGAAGCAATTTGAGTGTTCCATCGTCATTAGTTGGCCCTGAACGTTACAATTAACTATCAGTATCGCGTCGGATTAGAAAATCTAGACTCACAAGAGACGGACCGTATGGTGCCCGAGGCAGCAATACCCCTTGAAGACAAGTCGGCTGGAGAACGACGTATTGAATCTCCCCGCAATTTAAGTGTTCCATCGTCATTAGGGGGCCCTGAACAATATAATTAACTCTCAGTTTTGCGACGGATTAGAAAATCTAGACTCACAGGAGTACGACAATAAGGTACCGGAGCAGCAATATTCCCTTGGAGACAACTCGGCTGGAAAACGATGTATTGAATCTCGACGCAATTTGAGAGTTTCATCATCATTAGGAAGCCCTGAACGTTACAATTAACTATCAGTTTTGCGTCGGATACGTAAATCTAGACTCACAGGACCACGACCATGAGATGCCAGAGGCAGCAATAGTCCCTTGGAAACAAGTTGGCTGGAGGACGATATACTGAGTCTCGACGCAATTTGAGTGTTCCATCGTCATTAGGAGGCCGTGAATGTTACAATTAACCATCTGTTTAGCGTCGGATTCGAAAATCTAGACTCACAGGAGAATGACAATAAGGTGCCCGAGGCAGCAATATCCCCTTGGAGACAAGTCGGCTGGAGGACGATATATTGAATCTCGACGTAATTTGAGTGTTCCATCGTCATTAGGAGGCCCTGGACGTTACAAGTAAGTATCAGGTATGCGCCGGATTCGCAAATCTAGACTCACAGGAGAACGACCACAAGGTGCTCGAGGCAGCAATAGACCCTTGGAGACAAGTCGGCTGGAGGCCGATGTATTGAATCTCGACGCAATTTGAGTGTTCCATCGTTATTAGGAGGCCCTGAACGTTACAATTAACAATCAGTTTTGCGTTGGATTCCATAATCTAGGCTCAGGAGAACGACCAAAAAGCGCCCGAGTCAACATAAGACCCTTGGAGACAATTCGGCTGGAGGAGGATGTATTAAATCTCGACTCTTGTTGAGTGTTCCATCGTCATTCGGAGGCCATGAACGTTACAATTAACTATCAGTTTCGCGTAGGATTCGAAAATCTAGACTCACAGGAGCCGGACTATATGGTGCCCGAGGCAGCAATATCCCCTTAGAGACAAGCCGGCTGGAGGACGATGTATTGAATCTTGACGCAATTTGAGTGTTCCATCGTCATTAGGAGGCCCTGAACGTTACAATTAACTATCATTTATGCGTCGGAATCATAATCTAGACTCACAGGAGAACGAACATAAGGTGCCCGAGGCAGCATAAGACCCTTGGAGACAAGTCGGCTGAAGGCCGATGTATTAAAACTCGACGCAATTTGAGTGTTTCATCGTCATTAGGAGGTCATGAACGTTACAATTTACTATGAGTTTTGCGTCGGATTCGAGAATCTAGAGTCACAGGAGAACGATCATAAGGTGCCCGAGGCAGCAATAGACCCTTGGAGACAAGTCGGCTGGAGGCCGGTGTATTGAATCTCGACGCTATTTGAGTGTTCCATCGTCATTAGGAAGCCCTGAACGTCACAATTAACAATCAGTTTTGCGTCGGATTCGAAAATCTAGTCTCACAGGAGATGGACCACAGGGTGCCCGAGGCAGCAATATCCCCTTCTAGACAAGTCGGCTGGAGGACGATGTATTGAATCGCGACCCAATTTGAGTGTTCCATCGTCATTAGGAGGCCCTGAATGTTACAATTAAGTATCAGTTTTGCGTCGGATTAGAGAATGTAGACTCAGAGGAGAGCGATCATAAGGAGCCCGAGACGGCAATAGACCCAGTGTGACAAGTCGGCTGTAGGACGATGTATTGAATCTCGACGCAATTTGAGTGTTCCATCGTCATTTGGAGGCAATGAACGTTGCAATTAACCATCAGTTTCGCGTCGGATTCGAAAATCTAGACTCACAGGAGCCGGACTATATGGTGCCCGGGGCAGCAATATCCCCTTAGAACCAAGTCGGCTGGAGGACGATGTATTGAATCTCGACGAAATTTGAGTGTTCCATCGTCATTAGGAGTCCATGAACGTTACAATTAACAATCAGTTTTGCGTCGGATTCGACAATCTAGACTCACAGGAGAACGACAATAAGGTGCCAGAGGCAGCAATAGACCCTTGGAGACAAGTCGGCTGGAGGCCGATGTATTGAATCTCGACGCAATTTGAGTGTTCCATCGTCATTAGGAGGCTCTGAACGATACGTTTAACTATCGGTTTTGCGTCGGATTCCATAATCAAGACTCACAGGAGAACGACCATAAGGTGGACGAGGCAGCAATAGACCCTTGGAGACACGTCGGCTGGAGGACGATGTATTGTATCGCGACGCAATTTGAGTGTTCCATCGTTATTACGAAGACCTGAACGTTACAATTAACTATCAGTTATGCGTCGCATTCGTAAATCTAGACTTACAGGAGGACGACCAAATGGCGCCCGAGGCAACAATAGACCCTTGGAGACAGGTCGGCTGGAAGACGATGTATAGAATCGTGACGCAATTTGAATGTTCCAGCGTCATTAGGAGGCCCTGAACGTTACAATTATCTATCAGTTTTGCGTCGGATTCGAAAATCTAGAGTCACAGGAGAACGACCATAAGGTGCCCGAGGCAGCAATATCCCCTTGGAGACAAGTCGGCTGAAGGACGATGCATTGAATCTCGACGCAATTTGAGTGTTCCATTGACATTAGGAGACCCTGAACGTTACAATTAACTATCGGTTTTGCGTCGGATTCGACAATCTAGACTCACAGGAGAACGACAATAAGGTGCCCGAGGCAGCAATAGACCCTTGGAGAAAAGTCGGCTGGAGGTCGATGTATTGAATCTCGACGCATCTTGAGTGTTTCATCGTCATTAGGAGGCCCTGAACGTTACAATTAACTGTCAGTTTTGCATCTGATTCCCTAATCTAGTCTCACTAGAACGACCAAAAGGCGCCAGAGGCAACAATAGACCCTTGGAATCAAATCGGGTGGAGGACGATGTATTGATTCTCGACGCATATTGAGTGTTCCATCGTCATTACGAAGACCTGAACGTCACAATTAACTATCAGTTATGCGTCGCATTCGTAAATCTAGACTTACAGGAGGACGACCAAAAGGCGCCCAAGGCAACAATAGACACTTGGAGACAGTTCGGCTGGAGGACGATGTATTGAATCGCGACGCAATTTGAATGTTCCATCGTCATTAGGAGGCCCTGAACGTTAGAATTAAGTATCAGTTTTGCGTCGGATTCGATATTTTAGACTCATAGGAGAACGGCCATAAGGTGCCCGAGGCAGCAATATCCCCTTGGAGACGGGTCGGCTGGAGGACGATTTATTGCATCTCGAAGCAATTTGAGTGTTCCATCGTCATTAGTTGGCCCTGAACGTTACAATGTACTATCAGTAACGAGTCGGATTCGAAAATCTAGACTCACAAGAGACGGACCGTATGGTGCCCGAGTCAGCAATATCCTCTTGAAGGCAAGTCGGCTGGAGAACGATGTATTGAATCTCGCCGCAATTTGAGTGTTCCATCGTCATTAGGGGGCCCTGAACGTTATAAGTAACTCTCAGTTCTGCGTCGGATTCGAAAATCTAGACTCACAGGAGAACGGCAATAAGGTACCCGAGGCAGCAATATTACCTTGGAGACAAGTAGGGTGGAGGACGAAGTATTGTATCTCGACGCAATTTGAGTGTTCCATCATCATTAGGAAGCTCTGAACGTTACAATTAACTATCAGTTATGCGTCGGATTCAAAAATCTAGACTCAGAGGAGGACGACCAAAAGGCGCCCGAGGCAACAAGACACTTGGAGACAAGTCGGTTGGAGGACGATGTATTGAATCGCGACTCAATTTGAGTGTTCCATTATCATTAGGAAGCCCTGAACGTTACAATTAACTATCAGCTTTGCGTCGGATTCGAAAATCTAGCATCACAGGAGAACGACCAATAGGTGCCACAGGCAGCAATAGACCCTTAGAGACAAATCGGATGGAGGACGATGTACTGAATCGCGACGCAATTTGAGTGTTCCATCGTCGTTAGGAGGCCCTGAACATTACAATTAACCATCAGTTTTGCGTCGGATTCGAAAATCTAGTCCCACAAGAGACGGACAATAAGGTGCCCGCGGCAGGAATATCCCCTTGTTGAGAAGTCGGCTGGAGGACGTTGCATTGTATTTGACGCAATTTGAGTGATCCATCGTCATTACGAGGCCCTGAACGTTACAATTAACTATCAGTTTTTCGTCGGATTCCATAATCTAGACTCACAGGGGAACGACCTTAAGGTGCCCAAGGCAGCAATAGACCCTTGGAGACAAGTCGGCTGGAGGCCGGTGTATTGAATCTCGACGCAATTTGAGTGTTCCATCGTCATTAGGAGTCCCTGAACGTTACAATTAACTATCAGTTTTGCGTCTTATTCCATAATCTACACTCACAGGAGAACGACCAAAAGGCGCCCGTTGCAAAAATACACCCTTGGAGACAAGTCAGCTGGAGAACGATGTATTGAATCGCGACGCAATTTGAGCGTTCCATCGTCATTAGGAGGCCCTGAACGTTACAATTAACTATCAGTTTTGCGTCGGATTCGAAAATGTAGACCCAGAGTAGAACGATCATAAGGTGCCCGAGGCAGCAATAGACCCATGGTGACAAGTCGGCTGGAGGACGATGTATTGAATCTCGACGCAATTTGAGTGTTCCATCGTCATTACGAAGACCTGAACGTTACAATTAACTATCAGTTATGCGTCGCATTCGTAAATCTAGACTTACAGGAGGACGACCAAATGGCGCCCGAGGCAACAATAGACCCTTGGAGACAGGTCGGCTGGAGGACGATGCATTGAGTCGCGACGCAATTTGAATGTTCCATCGTCATTAGGTGGCCCTGAGCGTTACAATTAAGTATCAGTTTTGCGTCGGATTCGATAATCTAGACTCACAGGTGAACGACCGTAAGGTGCCGGAGGCAGCAATAGACCCTTGGAGTCAAGTCGGCTGGAGTACGATGTATTGAAAATCGACAAAATTTGAGTCTTCCATCGTCATTAGCAGGCCTTCAACGTTACAATTAACTATCAGTTTTGCGTCGGATTCCAAAATCTAGACTCACAGGAGACGGACCAAATTGTGCCCGAGGTAGGTATATCCCCTTGGAGACAAGTCGGCTGGAGAACGATGTATTGAATCTCGACGCAATTTGAGTGTTCCATCGTCATTAGGAGGCCCTGAAGCAATTTGAGTGTTCCATCGTCATTTAGAGGCCCTTAACGTTACAATTAACTATTAGCTTTGCAACGGACTCGACAATCTAGACACAAAGGAGGACGACCATGAGGTGCCCAAGGCACCATTAGACCCTTGGAGACAAGTCGGCTGAAGGACGATGTATTGAATCTCGACGCAATTTGAGTGTTCCATCGTCATTAGGAGGCCGTGAATTAACTATCAGTTTTGCGCCGGATTCGATAATATAGACTCACAGGAGAACGACAATGAGCTGCCCGAGGCAGCAATAGACCATTGGAGACAAGTCGGTAGAAGGACGATGTATTGATTCTCAGCGCAATTTAAGTGTTCCATCGTCATTAGGGGGCCCTGAACGTTACAATTAACTATCAGTTTCGCGTCGGATACGAAAATCTAGACTCACAGGAGACGGACCATAGGGTGCTCGAGGCAGCAAAATTCCCTTGGAGGCAAGTCGGCTGGAGGACGATGTATTGAATCTCGAAGCAATTTGAGTCTTATATCGTCATTAGGAGGCCCTGAACGTTACAATTAACTATCAGTTTTGCGTCGGATTGGACAATCTAGATTCACAGGAGAACTACAATAAGGTGCCCGAGGCAGCAATAGACCCTTGGAGTCAAGTCGGCTGGAGGACGATGTATTGAAGCTCGACGCAATTTGAGTGTTCCATCGTAATTAGGAGGCTCTGAACGTTACAATTAATTATCAGTTTTGCGTCGGATTCCATATTCTAGACCCACAGGAGAACGACAATAAGTTGCCCGAGGCAGCAATAGACCCTTGGAGACTAGTCGGCTGGAGGAGGATGTTTTGAATTCCGACGCAATTTGAGTGTTCCATCGTCATTAGGAGGCCCTCAACGTTACAATTAACTCTCAGTATCGCGTCGGATTCGAAAATCTAGACTCGCAAGTGACGGACCGTATGGTGCCCGAGGCAACAATATCCCCATGAAGACAAATCGGCTGGAGAACGATGTATTGAATCTCGCGGCAAATTGAGTGTTCCATCGTCATTAGGAGGCCCTGAACGTTACAATTAACTATCAGTTATGCGTCGGATTCGTAAATCTAGACTCACAGGAGAACGACCACAAGGTGCCCGAGGCAGCAATAGACCATTGAAGACAAGTCGGCTGGAGGCCGATGTATTGAATCTCGACGCAATTTGAGTGTTCCATCGTCATTAGGAGGCCCTGAACGTTACAATTATCTATCAGTTTAACGTCGGATTCGAAAATCTAGATTCACAGGAGAACGACAATAAGGTGCCCGAGGCAGCAATATCCCCTTGGAGACAAGTCAGCTGGAGGACGATGTATTGAATCTCGACGCAAGTTGAGTGTTCGATCGTCAATAGGAGGCTCTGAACGTCACAATTAACTATCAGTTTTGAGTCTGATTCGATATTCTAGACTCAAAGGAGATCGACCATAAGGTGCCCGAGGCAGCAAAAAACCCTTGGAGACGATTCGGCTGGAGGACGATGTATATATTACCGACGCAATTTGATAGTTCCATCGTCATTAGGTGGCTCTGAACGTTACAATTAACTATTAATATCGCGTCGGATTCGAAAATATAGACTCACAAGAGACGGACCGTATGGTGCCCGAGGCAGCAATAGACCCTTGGAGACAAGTCGGCTGGAGGACGATGTATTGAATTTCGACGCAATTTGAGTGTTCCATCGTCATTAGGAGGACCTGAACGTTACAATTAACTCTCAGTTTTGCGTCGCATTCGAAAATCTAGATTCACAGGAGAACGACAATAAGGTGCCCGAGGCAGCAATATCCCCCTGGAGACAAGTCAGCTGCAGTACGATGTGTTGAATCTCGACGCAATTTGAGTGTTCCATCGTCATAAAGAGGCCGTGAAAGTTACAATTAACTATCAGTTTTACGTCGGATTCGATAATATAGACTCACAGGAGAACGACCATAAGGTGACCGGGGCAGCAATAGCCCCTGGTGGCAAGTCGGCCGAAGGACGATGTATTGAATATCGACGCAATTTGAGTGATCCATCGTCATTAGGAGGCCCTGAACGTTACAATTCAGTATCAGTTTTGCGTCGGATTCGATATTCTAGACTCACAGGAGTACGACCATAAGGTGCCCGAGGCAGCAATATCCCCTTGGAGACAAGTCGGCTGGAGGACGATGTATTGAATCTCGAAGCAATTTGAGTGTTCCATCGTCATTAGGAGGCCCTTAACGTTACAATTAACTATTAGTTTTGCGACGGACTCGACAATCTAGACTCACAGGAGAACGACCATGAGGTGCCCGAGGCACCATTAGACCCTTGGAGACAAGTCGGCTGAAGGACGATGTATTGAATCTCGACGCAATTTGAGTGTTCCATCGTCATTAGGAGGCCCTGAACGTTACAATTAACTATCAGTTTTGCGTCGGATTCGACAATCTAGACTCACAGGAGAACTACAATAAGGTGCCCGAGGCAGCAAAAGACCCTTGGAGGCAAGTCGGCTGGAGGACGATGTATTGAATCTCTAAGCAATTTGAGTGTTCCATCATCATTAGGAGGCCTTGAACGTTACAATTAACTATCAGTTTTGCTTTCGATTCGACAATCTACACTCACAGGAGATGGACCATAAGGTGCCCGAGGCAGCAATAGACCCTTGGAGACAAGTCGGCTGGAGGACGATGTATTGAATCTCGACGCAATTTGAGTGTTCCATCGTCATTAGGAGGCTCTAAACGTTACAATTTACTATCAGTTTTGAGTCGGATTCGATATTCTAGACTCAAAGGACATCGACCATAAGGTGCCCGAGGCAGCCAGACACCCTTGGAGACAAGTCGGCTGGAGGACGATGTATTGAATCCCGACGCAATTTGATAGTTCCATCGTCATTAGGAGGCCCTGAACGTTACAATTTACTATTAGTATCGCGTCGGATTCGAAAATGTAGACTCACAAGAGACGGACCGTATGGTGCCCGAGGCAGCAATAGACCCTTGGAGACAAGTCAGCTGGAGGACGATGTAATGAATCTCGACGCAATTTGAGTGTTCCATAGTCATTAGGAGGCCGTGAAAGTTACAATTAACTATCAGTTTCGCGCCGGATTCGATAATATAGACTCACAGCAGAACGACAATAAGCTGCCCGAGGCAGCAATAGACCATTGGAGACAAGTCGGTAGAAGGACGATGTATTGATTCTCAGCGCAATTTGAGTGTTCCATCGACATTAGGAGGCCCTGCACGTTACAATTAACTATCAGTTTCGCGTCGGATACGAAAATCTAGGCTCACAGGAGACGGCCATATGGTGCTCGAGGCAGCAATATTCCCTTGGAGGCAAGTCAGCTCGAGGACGATGTATTGAATCTCGACGCAATTTGAGTGTTCCATCGTAATTAGGAGGCTCTGAACGTTACAATTATTTATCAGTTTTGCGTCGGATTCCATATTTCAGACCCACAGGAGAACGACAATAAGTTGCCGGAGGCAGCAATAGACCCTTGGAGACCAGTCGGCTGGAGGACGATGTATTGAATTTCGACGCAATTTGAGTGTTCCATCGTCATTAGGAGGCCCTGAACGTTACAATTAACTCTCAGTATCGCGTCGGATTCGAAAATCTAGACTCGCAAGTGACGGACCGTATGGTGCCCGAGGCAACAATATCCCCATGAAGACAAATCGGCTGGAGAACGATGTATTGAATCTCGCCGCAAATTGAGTGTTCCATCGTCATTAGGAGGCCCTGAACGTTACAATTAACTATCAGTTATGCGTCGGATTCGTAAATCTAGACTCACAGGAGAACGACCACAAGGTGCCCGAGGCAGCAATAGACACTTGAAGACAAGTCGGCTGGAGGCCGATGTATTGAATCTCGACGCAATTTGAGTGTTCCATCGTCATTAGGAGGCCCTGAACGTTACAATTATCTATCAGTTTAACGTCGGATTCGAAAATCTAGATTCACAGGAGAACGACCATAAGGTGCCCGAGTCAGCAAAAAACCCTTGGAGACAAGTCGGCTGGAGGACGATGTATTGAATCTCGACGCAAGTTGAATGTTCGATCGTCAATAGGAGGCTCTGAACGTCACAATTAACTATCAGTTTTGAGTCTGATTCGATATTCTAGACTCAAAGGAGATCGACCATAAGGTGCCCGAGGCAGCAAAAAACCCTTGGAGACAAGTCGGCTGGAGGACGATGTATTGAATCTCGACGCAAATTGAGTGTTCCATCGTCATTAGGTGGCTCTGAACGTTACAATTAACTATTAATATCGCGTCGGATTCGAAAATATAGACTCACAAGAGACGGACCGTATGGTGCCCGAGGCAGCAATAGACCCTTGGTGGCAAGTCGGCTGAAGGACGATGTATTGAATATCGACGCAATTTGAGTGATCCATCGTCATTAGGAGGCCCTGAACGTTACAATTCACTATCAGTTTTGCGTCGGATTCGATATTCTAGACTCACAGGAGTACGACCATAAGGTGCCCGCGGCAGCAATATCCCCTAGGAGACAAGTCGGCTGGAGGACGATGTAATGAATCTCGAAGCAATTTGAGTGTTCCATCGTCATTAGGAGGCCCTTAACGTTACAATTAACTATTAGTTTTGCGACGGACTCGACAATCTAGACTCACAGGAGAACGACCATGAGGTGCCCGAGGCACCATTTGACCCTTGGAGACAAGTCGGCTGAAGGACGATGTATTGAATCTCGACGCAATTTGAGTGTTCCATCGTCATTAGGAGGCCCTGAACGTTACAA
Organism: Schistocerca serialis cubense; assembly: GCF_023864345.2. Taxonomy (NCBI): domain Eukaryota; kingdom Metazoa; phylum Arthropoda; class Insecta; order Orthoptera; family Acrididae; genus Schistocerca; species Schistocerca serialis. Next base: position 60,604,086 of record NW_026047583.1, read on the forward strand.
TTAACTATCAGTTTTGCGTCGGATTCGACAATCTAGACTCACAGGAGAACTACAATAAGGTGCCCGAGGCAGCAAAAGACACTTGGAGACAAGTCGGCTGGAGGACGATGTATTGAATCTCTAAGCAATTTGAGTGTTCCATCGTCATTAGGAGGCCCTGAACGTTACAATTAACTATCAGTTTTGCTTTCGATTCGACAGTCTACACTCACAGGAGATGGACCATAAGGTGCCCGAGGCAGCAATAGACCCTTGGAGACAAGTCGGCTGGAGGACGATGTATTGAATCTCGACGCAATTTGAGTGTTCCATCGTCATTAGGAGGCTCTAAACGTTACAATTTACTATCAGTTTTGAGTCGGATTCGATATTCTAGACTCAAAGGACATCGACCATAAGGTGCCCGAGGCAGCCAGATACCCTTGGAGGCAAGTCGGCTGGAGGACGATGTATTGAATCTCGAAGCAATTTGAGTCTTATATCGTCATTAGGAGGCCCTGAACGTTACAATTAACTATCAGTTTTGCGTCGGATTGGACAATCTAGATTCACAGGAGAACTACAATAAGGTGCCCGAGGCAGCAATAGACCCTTGGAGTCAAGTCGGCTGGAGGACGATGTATTGAATCTCGACGCAATTTGAGTGTTCCATCGTAATTAGGAGGCACTGGACGTTACAACTATTTATCAGTTTTGCGTCGGATTCCATATTTCAGACCCACAGGAGAACGACAATAAGTTGCCCGAGGCAGCAATAGACCCTTGGAGACTAGTCGGCTGGAGGAGGATGTATTGAATTCCGACGCAATTTGAGTGTTCCATCGTCATTAGGAGGCCCTGAACGTTACAATTAACTCTCAGTATCGCGTCGGATTCGAAAATCTAGACTCGCAAGTGACGGACCGTATGGTGCCCGAGGCAACAATATACCCATGAAGACAAATCGGCTGGAGAACGATGTATTGAATCTCGCCGCAAATTGAGTGTTCCATCGTCATTAGGAGGCCCTGAACGTTACAATTAACTATCAGTTATGCGTCGGATTCGTAAATCTAGACTCACAGGAGAACGACCAAAAGGTGCCCGAGGCAGCAATAGACCCTTGGAGACAAGTCGGCTGAAGGACGATGTATTGAATATCGACGCAATTTGAGTGATCCATCGTCATTAGGAGGCCCTGACCCTTACAATTAAGTATCAGTTTCGCGTCGGATACGAAAATCTAGACTCATAATAGACGAACCATATGGTCCCCGAGGAAGCAATATCCCCTTGGAGACAAATCGGCTGGCGGACGATGCATTGAATCTCTAAGCAGTTTGAGCGTTCCATCGTCATTAGGAGGCCCTGAACGTTACAATTAACTATCAGTTATGCGTCGGATTCGTAAATCTAGACTCACAGGAGAACGACCAAAAGGTGCCCGAGGAAGCAGTAGATCCTTGGAGACAAGTCGGCTGGAGGCCGATGTATTGAATCTCGACGCAATTTGAGTGTTGCATCGTCATTAGGAGGCCCCGAACGTAACAATTAACTATCAGTTTTGCGTCGGATTCGATAATCTACACTCAGGAGAACGACCAAAAGGCGCTCGAGGCAACATAAGACCCTTGGAGACGAGTCGGCTGGAGGACGATGTATTGAATCGCGACGCAATTTTAGTGTTCCATCGTCATTAGGATGCCCTGAACGTTACAATTAACTATTAGTTTTGCGTCGGACTCGACAATCTAGACTCACAGGAGAACGACCATGAGGTGCCGGAGGCACCATTAGACCCTTGGAGACAAGTCGGCTGAAGGACGATGTATTGAATCTCGAAGCAATTTGAGTGTTCCATCGTCATAAGGGGGCCCTGAACGTTACAATTCAGTATCAGTTTTGCGTCGGATTCGATATTCTAGACTCACAGGAGTACGACCATAAGATGCCCGAGGCAGCAATAGACCCTTGGAGACAAGTCGGCTGGAGGACGATGTATTGAATCTCGAAGCAATTTGAGTGTTCCATCGTCATTAGGAGGCTCTTAACGTTACAATTAAGTATTAGTTTTGCGTCGGACTCGACAATCTAGACTCACAGGAGAACGACCATGAGGTGCCGGAGGCACCATTAGACCCTTGGAGACAAGTCGGCTGAAGGACGATGTATTGAATCTCGACGCAATTTGAGTGTTCCATCGCCATTAGGAGGCCCTGAACGTTACAATTAACTATCAGTTTTGCGTCGGATTCGACAATCTAGACTCACAGGAGAACTACAATAAGGTGCCCGAGGCAGCAAAAGACCCTTGGAGACAAGTCGGCTGGAGGCCGATGTATTGAATCTCTAAGCAATTTGAGTGTTCCATCGTCATTAGGAGGCCCTGAACGTTACAATTAACTATCAGTTTTGCTTCCGATTCGACAATCTAGACTCACAGGAGATGGACCATAAGGTGCCCGAGGCAGCAATAGACCCTTGGAGACAAGTCGGCTGGAGGACGATGTATTGAATCTCGACGCAATTTGAGTGTTCCATCGTCATTAGGAGGCCCTGAACGTTACAATTAACTCTCAGTTTTGCGTCGGATTCGGGAATCTAGATTCACAGGAGAACGTCAATAAGGTGCCCGAGGCAGCAATATCCCCTTGGAGACAAGTCAGCTGGAGGACGATGTGTTGAATCTCGACGCAATTTGAGTGTTCCATCGTCATTAGGAGGACGTGAAAGCTACAATTAACTATCAGTTTTACGTCGGATTCGATTATATAGACTCACAGGAGAACGACCATAAGGTGCCCGAGGCAGGAATAGACCCTTGGAGACAAGTCGGCTGAAGGACGATGTATTGAATATCGACGCAATTTGAGTGATCCATCGTCATTAGGAGGCCCTGAACGTTACAATTAACTACCAGTTTTGCGTCGGATTCGAAAATGTAGACTCAGAGGAGAACGATCATAAGGTGCACGAGGCAGCAATAGACCCTAGGAGACAAGTCGCCTAGAGGAATATGTATTTAATCTCTACGCAATTTGATTGTTCCATCGTCATTAGTTGACCCTGAACGTTACAATTAACTATCAGTTTCGCGTCGAATTTGTAAATCTAGACTCACAGGAGCACGACCATAAGGCAGCAATAGCCCCTTGGAGACAAGTCGGCTGGAGGCCGATGTATTGAATCTCGACGCAATTTGAGTGTTGCATCGACATTAGGAGGCCCTGAACGTTACAATTAACTATTAGTTTTGCGTCGGACTCGACAATCTAGACTCACAGGAGAACGACCATGAGGTGCCCGAGACACCATTAGACCCATGGAGACAAGTCGGCTGAAGGACGATGTATTGAATCTCGACGCAATTTGAGTGTTCCATCGTCATTAGGAGGCCCTGAACGTTACAATTAACTATCATTTTTGCGTCGGATTCGACAACCTAGCCTCACAGGAGAACTACAATAAAGTGCCCGAGGCAGCAAAAGACCCTTGGAGACAAGTCGGCTGGAGGACGATGTATTGAATCTCTAAGCATTTGAGTGTTCCATCATCATTAGGAGGCCCTGAACATTACAATTAACTATCAGTTTTGCTTCCGATTCGACAATCTAGACTCACAGGAGATGGACCATAAGGTGCCCGAGGCAGCAATAGACCCTTGGAGACAAGACGGCTGGAGGATGATGTATTGAATCTCGACGCAATTTGATAGTTCCATCGTCATTAGGAGGCCCTGAACGTTACAATTAACTATTAGTATCGCGTCGGATTCGAAAATGTAGACTCATAAGAGAAGGACCGTATGGTGCCCGAGGCAGCAATAGACCCTTGGAGACAAATCGGCTGGAGGACGATGTATTAAATCTCGACGCTATTTGAGTGTTCCATCGTCATTAGGTGGCCGTGAAAGTTACAATTAACTATCAGTTTTGCGCCGGATTCGATAATATAGACTCGCAGGTGTACGACCATAAGCTGCAAGAGGCAGCAATAGACCATTGGAGACAAGTCTTTTGAAGGACGATGTATTGAATCTCGACGCAATATGAGTGTTCCATCGTCATTAGGAGGCCCTGAGCGTTACAATTAACTATCAGTTTTGCGTCGGATTCAACAATCTAGACTCACAGGAGAACTACAATAAGGTGCCCGAGGCAGCAACAGACCCCTGGAGACAAGTCGGCTGGAGGACGATGTATTGAGTCTGTAAGCAATTTGAGTGTTCCATCGTCATTAGGAGGCCCTGAACGTTACAATTATTTGTCAGTTTTGCGTCGGATTCGAGAATCTTAACTCACAGGAGATGGACCATAAGGTGCCCGAGGCAGCAATGGACCCTTGGAGACAAGTCGGCTAGAGGACGATGTATTGAATCTCGACGCAATTTGAGTGTTCGATCGTCATTAGGAGGCTCTGAACGTTACAATTAACTATCAGTTTTTCGTCGGATTCCATAATCTAGACTCAGGAGAACGACCAAAAGGCGCCCGAGGCAACATAAGACCCTTGGAGACGAGTCGGCTGGAGGACGATGTATAGAATCGCGACGCAATTTGAGTGTTCCATCGTCAATAGGAGGCCCTGAACGTTACAATTAACTACCAGTTTTGCGTCGGATTCGTAAATCTAGACTCACAGGAACACGACCATAAGATGAAAGAGGCAGCAATAGACCCCTGGAGACAAATCGGCTGGAGGACGATGTATTGAATATCGACGCAATTTGATTGTTCCATCGTCATTAGGAGCCCCTGAACGTTACAACTAAGTATCAGTTTCGCGTCAGATTCGTAAATCTAGTCTCACAGGAGCACGACCATAAGATGTCAGAGGGTGCTATAGACCCTTGGAGACAAGTCGGCTGGAGGAAGATGTATTGAATCTCGACGCAATTTCAGTGTTCCATCGTCTTTAGGAGACCCTGAACGTTACAATTAACTATCAGTTTTGCGTCGAATTCGAAAATCTAGACTCACAGGAGAACGACCATAAGGTGCCCGAGGCAGCAATAGACTCTTGGAGACAAGGTGGGTGGAGGACGATGTATTGAATATCGACGCAATTTGAGTGTTCCATCGTCATTAGGAGGCCCTGAACGTTACAATTAACTATCAGTTTTGCGTCGGATTCTAAAATCTTGACTCACAGGAGAACGACCACAAGGTGCCCGAGGCAGCAATAGACCCCTGGAGACAGGTCCGCTGAAGGACGATGTATTGAATATCGACGCAATTTGAGTGATCCATCGTCATTAGGCGGCCCTGAACGTTACAATTAACTATCTGTTTTGCGTCGGATTCGACAATCTAGTCTCACAGGAGAACTACAATAAGGTGCCCGCGGCAGCAATAGACCCTTGGAGACAAGTTGGCTGGAAGACGATGTATTGACTCTCGACGCAATTTGAGTGTTCCATCGTCATTAGGAGGCCCTGAACGTTACAATTAACTATCAGTTTTGCGTAGGATTCGAAAATCTAGACTTACAGGAGAAAGACCATAAGGTGCCCGAGGCAGCAATACACCCTTGGAGACAAGTCGGCTGGAGGACGATGTATTGAATCTCTAGGCAATTTGAGTGTTCCATCTTCATTAGGAGGCCCTGAACGTTACAATTAACTATCAGTTTTGCGTCGGATTCGAAAATGTTGACTCAGAGGAGAACGGTCATAAGGGGCCCGAGGCAGCAATAGACCCTTTCTAGACAAGTCGCCTGGAGGACTGTGTATTGAAACTCGGCGCAATGTGCTTCTTCCAACGTCATTAGGAGCCCCTGAACGGTACAATTAAATATCAGTTTCGCGTTGGATTCGTAAATCTAGACTCGCAGGAGCACGACCATAAGATGCCAGAGGCAGCAATAGACCCTTGGAGACAAGTCGGCTGGAGGATGATGTATTGAATCTCTACGCAATTTGAGTGTTCCATCGTCATTAGGAGGGCGTGAAAGTTACAATTGACTATCAGTTTTGCGTCGGATTCGATAATCTAGACTCACAGGAGCCGGAACATATGGTGCCCGAAGCAGCAAAATACCCTTGAAACAAGTCGGCTGGAGGACGATGTATTGAATCTCGAAGCAATACGAGTGTTCCATCTTCATTAGGTGGCCCTGAACGTTACAACTAACTATTAGTTTTGCGTCGGATTCGAAAATATAGAGTCACAGGAGAACGATCATGAAGTGCCTGAGGCACCAATAGACCCTTGGAGAAAAGTCGACTGAAGGACGATGTATTGAATCTTGACGCAATTTGAGTGTTCCATTGTCATTAGGAGGCCCTGAACGTTACAATTAACTATCGGTTTTGCGTCGGATTCGACAATCTAGAATCACAGGAGAACGACAATAATGTGCCCGAGGCAGCACTATACCCTTGGAGACAAGTCGACTGCAGGACGATGTATTGAATCTCGACGCAATTTGAGTGTTCCATCGTCATTAGGAGGCCCTGAACGTTACAATTAAGTATCAGTTTTGCGTCGGATTCGATAATCTAGTCACACAGTAGAACGACCATAAGGTGCCCGAGGCAGCAATAGATCCTTGGAGACAAGTCGCCTGGAGGACTATGTATTGAATATCGACGCAATTTGATTGTTCCATCGTCATTAGGAACCCCTGAACGTTACAAGTAAATATCAGTTTTGCGTCGGATTCTAAAATCTAGACTCACAGGAGAACGACCATAAGGTGCCCGAGGCAGCAATAGACCCCTGGAGACAAGACGGCTGAAGGACGATGTAGTGAATATCGACGCAATTTGAGTGATCCATCGTCATTAGGAGGCACTGGACGTTACAAATAACTATCTGTTTTGCGTCGGATTCGACAACCTAGTCTCACAAAAGAACTACAATAAGGTGCCCGCGGCAGCAATAGACCCTTGGAGACAAGTTGGCTGGAGGACGATGTATTGACTCTCGACGCAATTTGACTGTTCCATCGTCATTAGGAGGCCCTGAACGTTACAATTAACTATCAATTTTGCGTCGCATTCGAAAATCTAGACTTACAGGAGAATGACCATAAGGTGCCCGAGGCAGCAATACACCCTTGGAGACAAGTCGGCTGAAGGACGTTGTATTGAATATCGACGCAATTTGAGTGATCCATCGTCATTAGGAGGCCCTGACCGTTACAATTAACTATCAGTTTTGCGTCGGATACTACAATCTAGACACACAGGAGAACTACAATAAGGTGTCCGAGGCAGTAATAGACCCTTGGAGGCATGTCGGCTGGAGGACGATGTATTGAATCTCGACGCAATTTCAGTGTTTCATCGTCTTTAGGAGACCCTGAACGTTACAATTAACTATCAGTTTTGCGTCGGATTCGATATTCTAGACTCACAGGAGAACGATTATAAGGTGCCCGCGGCAGCAATAGTCCCTTGGAGACAAGTCGGCTGGAGGACGATGTATTGAATCTCAACGCAATTTGAGTCTTCCATCGTCATCAGGAGATCCTGAACGTTACAATTAACTATCAGTTCTGCGTCGGATTCGATATTCTAGACTCAAAGGAGAAAGACCATAAGGTGCCCGAGGCAGCAAAAGACCCTTGGATACAAGTCGGCTTGAGGACGATGTATTGAATCCCGACGCAATTTGAGTGTTCCATCGTCATTAGGAGGCCCTGAACGTTACAATTAACTATCATTTTTGCGTCGGATTCGACAACCTAGCCTCACATTAGAACGGCCACAAGGGCCCGAGGCAGCAATAGACCCATGGAGACAAGTCGGCTGGAGGCCGATGTATTAAATCTCGACGCAATTTGAGTGTTGCATCGTCATTAGTAGGCCCAGAACGTTACAATTAACTATCAGTTTTGCGTCGGATTCCATAATCTAGACTCAGGAGAACGACCAAAATGCGCCCGAGGCAACATAAGACCTTTGGAGACGAGTCGGCTGGAGGACGATGTATTGAATCGCGACGCAATTTGACTGTTCCATCGTCAATAGGTGGCCCTGAACGTTACAATTAACTACCAGTTTTGCGTCGGATTCGTAAATCTAGACTCACAGGAACACGACCATAAGATGAAAGAGACAGCAATAGACCCCTGGAGACAAGTCGGCTGGAGGACGATGTATTGAATCTCGACGCAATTTGAGTGTTCCATCATCATTACGCAGACCTGAAACTTACAATTAACTTTCAGTTAAGCGTCGGATTCGGTAATGTACACTTATAGGAAGACGACCAAAAGGCGCCCGAGGCAACAATAGACCCCTGGAGACAGATCGGCTGGAGGACGATGTATTGAATCGCGACGCAATTTGAATGTTCCATCGTCATTAGGAGGCCCTGAACGTTACAATTAACCCTCTGTTTTGCGTCGGATTCGATATTCTAGACTCACCGGAGAACGACCATAAGGTGCCCGAGGCAACAATATCACCCTGGAGACAAGTCGGCTGGAGGACGATGTATTGAATCTCGAAGCAATTTGAGTGTTCCATCGTCATTCGGAGGCCCTGAACGTTACAATTAACTATTAGTTTTGCGTCGGATTCGACAATCTAGACTCACAGGAGAACGACCATGAGGTGCCCGATGCACCAATAGACCCGTTGAGACAAGTCGGCTGAAGGACGATGTATTGAATCTCGACGCAATTTGAGTGTTCCATCGTCATTAGGAGGCCCTCAACGTTACAATTAACCTACAGTTTTGCGTCGGATTCGACAATCTCGACTCACAGGAGAACTACAATAAGGTGCCCGAGGCAGCAATTGACCCTTGGAGACAAGTCGGCTGGAGGACGATGTATTGAATCTCGACGCAATTTGAGTGTTCCATCGTCATTAGGAGATTCCGAACGTTACAATTAACTATCAGTTTTGGGTCGGATTCGATATTCTAGACTCAAAGGAGAACGATCATAAGGTGCCCGAGGGAGCAAAAGACGCTTGGAGACAAGTCGGCTGGAGGACGATGTTTTGAATCCCGACGCAATTTGTGTGTTCCACTGTCATTAGGAGGCCCTGATCGTTACAATTAACTATCAGTATCGCGTCGGATTCGAAAATCTAGACTCACAAGAGCCGGACCGTATGGTGCCCGAGGCAACAATAGACCCTAGGAGGCAGGTCGGCTGGAGGTCGATGTATTGAATCGCGACGCAATTTGAATGTTCCATCGTTATTAGGAGGCCCTGAACGTTACAATTAAGTATCAGTGTTTCGTCGGATTCGATATTCTAGAATCACTGGAGGACGACCATATGGTGCCCGAGGCAGCAATATCCCCTTGGAGACATGTCGGCTGGAGGACGATGTACTGAATCTCGAAGCAATTTGAGTGATCCATCGTCATTAGGAGGCCCTGAACGTTACAATTAACTATTAGTTTTGCGTCGGATTCGACAATCTAGACTCACAGGAGAACGACCATGAGGTGCCCGATGCACCAATAGACCCGTTGAGACAAGTCGGCTGAAGGACGATGTATTGAATCTCGTCGCAATTTGAGTGTTCCATCGTCATTAGGAGGCCTTGAACGTTACAATTAACTATCAGTTTTGCGTCGGATTCGACAATCTAGACTCACAGGAGTACGACAATAAGGTGCCCGTGGCAGCAATAGACCCTTGGAGACAAGTCGGGTGAAGAAAGATGTATTGAATCTCGTCGCAATTTGAGTGTTCCATCATCATAAGGAAGCCCTGAACGTTACAATTAACTATCAGTTATGCGTCGGATTCGAAAATCTAGACTCAAAGGAGGACGACCAAAAGGCGCCCGAGGCAACAATAGACACTGGGAGACAAGTCGGCTGGAGGACGATGTATTGAATCTCTAAAGCAATTTGAGTGTTCCATCGTCATTAGGAGGCGCTGAACGTTACAATTAATTATCAGTTTTGCTTCGGATTCGAAAATCTAGACTAACAGGAGAACGACCATAAGGTGCCCGAGGCAGCAATACACCCTTGGAGACAAGTCGGCTGAAGGACGTTGTATTGAATATCGACGCAATTTCAGTGATCCATCGTCAATAGCTGGCCCTGAACGTTACAATTAACTATCAGTTTTGCGTCGTATTCGACAATCTAGACACACAGGAGAACTACAATAAGGTGTCCGAGGCAGCAATAGACCCTTGGAGACATGTCGGCTGGAGGACGATGTATTGAATCTCGTCGCAATTTGAGTGTTCCATTATCATTAGGAAGCCCTGAACGTTACAATTAACTATCAGTTATGCGTCGGATTCGAAAATCCTGACTCACAGGAGGACGACCAAAAGGCGCCCGAGGCAACAATAGACCCTTGGAGACATGTCGGCTGGAGGACGATGTATTGAATCGCGACGCAATTTGATTGTTCCATCGTCATTAGGAGCCCCTGAACGTTACAACTAAGTATCAGTTTCGCGACAGATTCGTAAATCTAGTCTCACAGGAGCACGACCATAAGATGTCAGAGGCAGCAATAGACCCTTGGAGACAAGTCGGCTGGAGGACGATGTATTGAATATCGACGCAATTTGAGTGATCCATCGTCATTAGGAGGCCCTGAACATTACAATTAACTATCAGTTTTGCGTCGGATTCGAGAATCTAGACTTACAGGAGAACTACAATAAGGTGCCCGAGGCAGCAATAGACCCTTGGAGACAAGTTGGCTGGAGGACGATGTATTGAATCTCTACGCAATTTGAGTGATCCATCGTCATTAGGAGGCCCTGAACATTACAATTAACTAAAAGTTTTGCGTCGGATTCGAGAATCTAGACTCACAGGAGAACTACAATTAGGTACCCGAGGCAGCAATAGACCCTTGGAGACAAGTTGGCTGGAGGACGATGTATTGAATCTCGACGCAATTTGAGTGTTCCATCTTCATTAGGAAGACCTGAACGTTACAATTAAATATCAGTTATGCGTAGGATTCGAAAATCTAGACTCACAGGAGAACGACCAAAAGGCGCCCGAGGCAACAATAGACCCTTGGAGACAAATCGGCTGGAGGACGATGTATTGAATCGCGACGCAATTAGAATGTTTTACCGTCATTAGGAGGCCTTGAGCGTTACAATTAAGTATCAGTTTTGCGTCGGTTTCGATAATCTAGTCTCACAGGAGAACGACCATAAGGTGCCCGAGGCAGCAATAGACCCTTGGAGACAAGTCGACTAAAGGACGATGTATTGAATCTCGACGCAATTTGAGTGTTCCATCGTCATTAGAAGGCTCTGAACGTTACAATTAACTAACAGTTTAGCGACGGATTCCATAATCCAGAATCACAGGAGAACGACCATAAGGTGCCCGAGACAGCAATTGACCCTTGGAGACAAGTCGGCTGGAGGACAATGTATTGAATCCCGACGCAATTTGAGTGTTCCATCGTCATTAGGAGGCCCTGAACGTTACAATTAACTTTCAGTATCACGTCGGATTCGAAAATCTGGACTCACAAGAGACGGACCGTATGGTGCCCGAGGCAGCAATATCTCCTTGAAGACAAGTCGGCTGGAGAACGATGTATTGAATCTCGACGCAATTTGAGTGTTCCATCGTCATTAGGAGGCCCTGAACGTTGTAATTATCTCTCAGTTTTGCGTCGGATTCAAAAATCTGGACTCACAGGAGAACGACATTAAGGTGCCCGAGGCAGCAATAGACCCTAGGAGACAAGTCGGCTGAAGGACGATGTATTGAATCTCATCGCAATTTGAGTGTTCCATTATCATTAGGAAGCCCTGAACGTTACAATTAACTATCAGTTATGCGTCGGATTCGAAAATCCTGACTCACAGGAGGACGACCAAAAGGCGCCCGAGGCAACAATAGACCCTTGGAGACATGTCGGCTGGAGGACGATGTATTGAATCGCGACGCAATTTGATTGTTCCATCGTCATTAGGAGCCCCTGAACGTTACAACTAAGTATCAGTTTCGCGACAGATTCGTAAATCTAGTCTCACAGGAGCACGACCATAAGATGTCAGAGGCAGCAATAGACCCTTGGAGACAAGTCGGCTGGAGGACGATGTATTGAATATCGACGCAATTTGAGTGATCCATCGTCATTAGGAGGCCCTGAACATTACAATTAACTATCAGTTTTGCGTCGGATTCGAGAATCTAGACTCACAGGAGAACTACAATAAGGTGCCCGAGGCAGCAATAGACCCTTGGAGACAAGTTGGCTGGAGGACGATGTATTGAATCTCTACGCAATTTGAGTGATCCATCGTCATTAGGAGGCCCTGAACATTACAATTAACTAAAAGTTTTGCGTCGGATTCGAGAATCTAGACTCACAGGAGAACTACAATTAGGTACCCGAGGCAGCAACAGACCCTTGGAGACAAGTTGGCTGGAGGACGATGTATTGAATCTCGACGCAATTTGAGTGTTCCGTCGTCATTAGGCCCTCAACGTTACAATTAACTATCAGTTTTGCGTCGGATTCGAAAATCTAGACTCACAGGAGAACGACCATAAGGTGCCCGAGGCAGGAATAGACCCCTGGATTAAGTCGGCTGAAGGACGATGTATTGAATATCGACGCAATTTGAGTGATCCATCGTCATTAGGAGGCCCTGAACATTACAATTAACTATCTGTTTTGCGTCGGATTCGACTATCTAGACTCACAGGAGAACTACAATAAGGTGCCCGCGGCAGCAATAGACCCTTGGAGTCAAGTTGGCTGGAGGACGATGTATTGACTCTCGACGCAATTTGAGTGTTCCATCGCCATTAGGAGGACTTGAACGTTACAATTAGCTTTCAGTTTTGCGTCGGATTCGAGAATCTAGACTTACAGGAGAACGACCATAAGTTGCCCGAGGCAGCAATACACCCTTGGAGACAAGTCGGCTGAAGGACGTTGTATTGAATATCGACGTATTTTGAGTGATCCATCGTCATTAGGAGGCCCTGAACGTTACAATTAACTATCAGTTTTGCGTCGTATTCCACAATCTAGACTCACAGGAGAACTACAATAAGGTGCCCGCGGCAGCAATAGACCCTTGGAGACAAGTTGGCTGGAGGACGATGTATTGACTCTCGACGCAATTTGAGTGTTCCATCGTCATTAGGAGGCCCTGAACGTTACAATTAACTTTCAGTATCGCGTCGGATTCGAAAATCTAGACTCACAGGAGCAAGACCATAAGATGTCAGAGGCAGCAATAGACCATTGGAGACAAGTCGGCTGGAGGCCGATGTATTGAATCTCGACGCAATTTCAGTGTTTCATCGTCTTTAGGAGACCCTGAACGTTACAATTAACTATCAGTTTTGCGTCGGATTCGATATTCTAGACTCACAGGAAAACGATTATAAGGTGCCCGCGGCAGCAATAGTCCCTTGGAGACAAGTCGGCTGGAGGACGATGTATTGAATCTCAACGCAATTTGAGTCTTCCATCGTCATCAGGAGATCCTGAACGTTACAATTAACTATCAGTTCTGCGTCGGATTCGATATTCTAGACTCAAAGGAGAAAGACCATAAGGTGCCCGAGGCAGCAAAAGACCCTTGGATACAAGTCGGCTTGAGAACGATGTATTGATTCCCGACGCAATTTGAGTGTTCCATCGTCATTAGGAGGCCCTGAACGTTACAATTAACTATCAGTATCGCGTCGGATTCGTAAATCTAGACTCACATTAGAACGACCACAAGGTGCCCGAGGCAGCAATAGACCCATGGAGACAAGTCGGCTGGAGGCCGATGTATTAAATCTCGACGCAATTTGAGTGTTGCATCGTCATTAGTAGGCCCAGAACGTTACAATTAACTATCAGTTTTGCGTCGGACTCCATAATCTAGTCTCAGGAGAACGACCAAAAGGCGCCCGAGGCAAAATAAGACCCTTGGAGACGAGTCGGCTGGAGGACGATGTATTGAATCGCGACGCAATTTGACTGTTCCATCGTCAATCGGTGGCCCTGAACGTTACAATTAACTACCAGTTTTGCGTCGGATTCGTAAATCTAGACTCACAGGAACACGACCATGAGATGAAAGAGACAGCAATAGACCCCTGGAGACAAGTCGGCTGGAGGACGATGTATTGAATCTCGACGCAATTTGAGTGTTCCATCATCATTACGCAGACCTGAAACTTACAATTAACTTTCAGTTAAGCGTCGGATTCGAAAATCTACACTTACAGGAAGGCGACCAAAAGGCGCCCGAGGCAACAATAGACCCCTGGAGACAGATCGGCTGGAGGACGATGTATTGAATCGCGACGCAATTTGAATGTTCCATCGTCATTAGGAGGCCCTGAACGTTACAATTAACCCTCTGTTTTGCGTCGGATTCGATATTCTAGACTCACCGGAGAACGACCATAAGGTGCCCGAGGCAGCAATATCACCCTGGAGACAAGTCGGCTGGAGGACGATGTATTGAATCTCGAAGCAATTTGAGTGTTCCATCGTCATTCGGAGGCCCTGAACATTACAATTAACTATTAGTTTTGCGTCGGATTCGACAATCTAGACTCACACGAGAACGACCATGAAGTGCCCGATGCACCAATAGACCCGTTGAGACAAGTCGGCTGAAGGACGATGTATTGAATCTCGACGCAATTTGAGTGTTCCATCGTCATTAGGAGGCCCTCAACGTTACAATTAACTTACAGTTTTGCGTCGTATTCGACAAACGAGACTCACAGGAGAACTACAATAAGGTGCCCGAGGCAGCAATAGACCCTTGGAGACAAGTCGGCTGGAGGACGATGTATTGAATCTCGACGCAATTTGAGTGTTCCATCGTCATTAGGAGATTCCGAACGTTACAATTAACTATCAGTTTTGGGTCGGATTCGATATTCTAGACTCAAAGGAGAACGATCATGAGGTGCTCGAGGCAGCAAAAGACGCTTGGAGACAAGTCGGTTGGAGGACGATGTTTTGAATCCCGACGCAATTTGTGTGTTCCATCGTCATTAGGAGGCCCTGAACGTTACAATTAACTATCAGTATCGCGTCGGATTCGAAAATCTAGACTCACAAGAGCCGGACCGTATGGTGGCCGAGGCAGCAATATCCCCTTGAAGACAAGTCGGCTGGAGGACGATGTATTAAATCTCGCCTTAATTTGAGTGTTCCATCGACATTAGGGGGCCCTGAACGTTACAATTAACTATCAGTTTCGCGTCGGATTCGTAAAACTAGACTCACAGGTGCACGACCATAAGGTGCCCGCGGCAGCAATAGACCCTTGGAGACAAGTCGGCTGAAGGACGACGTATTGAATCTCGACGGAATTTGATTGTTCCATCGTCATTAGGAGGCCCTGAATGTTACAATTAACGACCAGTTTTGGGTCGGATTCGAAAATGTAGACTCAGAGGAGATCGATCATAAAGTGCCCGAAGCAGCAATAGACCCTTGGAGACAAGTCGCCTGGAGGACTATGTATTGAATCTCGACGCAAATTGATTGTTCCATCGTCATTAGTTGACCCTGAACGTTACAATTAACGATCAGTTTCGCGACGGATTGGTAAATCTAGACTCACAGGAACACGACCATAAGATGAAAGAGGGAGCAATAGACCCCTGGAAACAAGTCGGCTGGAGGACGATGTATTGAATCTCGACACAATTTGAGTGTTCCATCGTCATTACGAAGACCTGAAAGTTACAATTAACTATTCGTTACGCGTCGGATTCGAAAATCTAGACTTGCAGGAGGATGACCAAAAGGCGCCCGAGGCAACAATAGACCCTAGGTGGCAGGTCGGCTGGAGGTCGATGTATTGAATCGCGACGCAATTTGAATGTTGCATCGTTATTAGGAGGCCCTGAACGTTACAATTAAGTATCAGTGTTGCGTCGGATTCGATTTTCTAGACTCACTGGAGGACGACCATATGGTGCCCGAGGCAGCAATATCCCCTTGGAGACAAGTCGGCTGGAGGACGATGTAACGAATCTCGTCGCAATTTGAAAGATCCATCGTCATTAGGAAGACCTGAACGTAACAATTAACTATTAGTTATGCGTCGGATTCAAAAATCTAGACTTGCAGGAGGATGACCAAAAGGCGCCCGAGGCAACAATAGACCCTAGGAGACAGGTCGGCTGGAGGTCGATGTATTGAATCGCGACGCAATTTGAATGTTCCAACGTTATTAGGAGGCCCTGAACGTTACAATTAAGTATCAGTTTTGCGTCGGATTCGATATTCTAGACTCACTGGTGGACGACCATATGGTGCCCGAGGCAGCAATATCCCCTTGGAGACAAGTCGGCTGGAGGACGATGTACTGAATCTCGAAGCAATTTGAGTGTTCCATCGTCATTAGGAGGCCCTGAACGTTACAATTAACTATTAGTTTTGCGTCGGATTCGACAATCTAGACTCACAGGAGAACGACCATGAGGTGCCCGATGCACCAATAGACCCTAAGAGACAAGTCGGCTGAAGGACGATGTATTGAATCTCGTCGCAATTTGAGTGTTCCATCGTCATTAGGAGGCCTTGAACGTTACAATTAACTTACAGTTTTGCGTCGTATTCGACAAACGAGACTCACAGGAGAACTACAATAAGGTGCCCGAGGCAGCAATAGACCCTTGGAGACAAGTCGGCTGGAGGACGATGTATTGAATCTCGACGCAATTTGAGTGTTCCATCGTCATTAGGAGGCGCTGAACGTTACAATTAATTATTAGTTTTGCTTCGGATTCGAAAATCTAGACTAACAGGAGAACGACCATAAGGTGCCCGAGGCAGCAATACACCCTTGGAGACAAGTCGGCTGAAGGACGTTGTATTGAATATCGACGCAATTTGAGTGATCCATCGTCATTAGCTGGCCCTGAACGTTACAATTAACTATCAGTTTTGCGTCGTATTCAACAATCTAGACACACAGGAGAACTACAATAAGGTGTCCGAGGCAGCAATAGACCCTTGGAGACAAGTCGGCTGGAGGACGATGTATTGAATCTCGACGCAATTTGAGTGTTCCATCTTCATTAGGAAGACCTGAACGTTACAATTAAATATCAGTTATGCGTAGGATTCGAAAATCTAGACTCACAGGAGAACGACCAAAAGGCGCCCGAGGCTACAATAGACCCTTGGAGACAAATCGGATGGAGGACGATGTATTGAATCGCGACGCAATTAGAATGTTTTACCGTCATTAGGAGGCCCTGAGCGCTACAACTAAGTATCAGTTTCGCGACAGATTCGTAAATCTAGTCTCACAGGAGCACGACCATAAGATGTCAAAGGCAGCAATAGACCCTTGGAGACAAGTCGGCTGGAGGACGATGTATTGAATATCGACGCAATTTGAGTGATCCATCGTCATTAGGAGGCCCTGAACATTACAATTAACTATCAGTTTTGCGTCGGATTCGAGAATCTAGACTCACAGGAGAACTACAATAAGGTGCCCGAGGCAGCAATAGACCCTTGGAGACAAGTCGGCTGGAGGACGAAGTATTGAATCTCTAAGCAATATGAGTGTTCCATCGTCATTAGGAGGGCCTGAACGTTACAATTAACCATCTGTTTTGCGTCGGATTCGATATTCTAGACTCACAGGAGAACGACCATAAGGTGCCCGAGGCAGCAATAGACCCTTGGAGACAAGTCGGCTGGAGGACGATGTAGTGAATCTCGAAGCAGTTTGAGTGTTCCATCGCCATTGGGAGGCCCTAAACGTTACAATTAACTATCAGTTTTGCGTCGGATTCGACAATCTAGACCCACAGGAGAACTACAATAAGGTACCCGAGGCAGCAATACTCCCTTGGAGACAAGACGGCTGGAGGACGATGTATTGAATCTCGACGCAATTTGAGTCTTCCATCGTCATCAGGAGATCCTCAACGTTACAATTAACTATCAGTTTGCCATCGGATTCAATAATCTAGACTCAGGAGAACGACCAAAAGGCGCCCGAGGCAACATAAGACCCTTGGAGACGAATCGGCTGGAGGACGATGTATTGAATCTCGACGCAATTTGAGTGTTCCATCATCATTACGCAGACCTGAAACTTACAATTAACTTTCAGTTAAGCGTCGGATTCGAAAATCTACACTTACAGGAAGACGACCAAAAGGCGCCCGAGGCAACAATAGACCCCTGGAGACAGATCGGCTGGAGGACGATGTATTGAATCGCGACACAATTTGAATGTTCCATCGTCATTAGGAGGCCCTGAACGTTACAATTAACCCTCTGTTTTGCGTAGGATTCGATATTCTAGACTCACCGGAGAACGACCATAAGGTGCCCGAGGCAGCAATATCACCCTGGAGACAAGTCGGCTGGAGGACGATGTATTGAATCTCGAAGCAATTTGAGTGTTCCATCGTTATTCGGAGGCCCTGAACGTTACAATTAACTATTAGTTTTGCGTCGGATTCGACAATTTAGACTCACAGGAGAACGACCATGAGGTGCCCGATGCACCAATAGACCCGTTGAGACAAGTCGGCTGAAGGACGATGTATTGAATCTCGACGCAATTTGAGTGTTCCATCGTCATTAGGAGGCCCTCAACGTTACAATTAACTTACAGTTTTGCGTCGTATTCGTCAATCTAGACTCACAGGAGAACTACAATAAGGTGCCCGAGGCAGCAATAGACTCTTTTAGACAAGTCGGCTGGAGGACGATGTATTGAATCTCGACGCAATTTGAGTGTTCCATCGTCATTAGGAGATTCCGAACGTTACCATTAACTATCAGTTTTGGGTCGGATTCGATATTCTAGACTCAAAGGAGAACGATCATAAGGTGCCCGAGGCAGCAAAAGACGCTTGGAGACGAGTCGGCTGGAGGACGATGTATTGAATCTCGACGCAATTTGAGTGTTCCATTATCATTAGGATGCCCTGAACGTTACAATTAACTATCAGTTATGCGTCGGATTCGAAAATCTAGACTCACAGGAGAACGACCAAAAGGCGCCCGAGGCAACAATAGAACCTTGGAGACAAGTCGGCTGGAGGACGATGTATTGAATCTCGACGCAATTTGAGTGTTCCAGCGGCATTAGGAGGCCCTGAACGTTACAATTAACTATCAGTTTTGCGTCGGATTCGAAAATCTAGACTCACAGGAGAACGACCATAAGGTGCCCGAGGCAGCAATTGACCCTTAGGACAAGTCGGCTGGAGGACGATGTTTTGAAAATCGACGCAATTTGAGGGATCCGTCGTCATTAGGAGGCCCTGAAAGTTACAATTAACTATCACTTTCGCGTCGGATACGAAAATCTAGACCCACAGAAGACGGACCACATGGTGCCCGAGGAAGCAATATCCCCTTGGAGACAAGTCGGCTGAAGGACGATGTATTGAATCTCTAAGCAATTTGAGTGTTCCATCGGCATTAGGAAGCCCTGATCGTTACAATTAACTATCAGTTTTGCGTCGGATTCGACAATCTAGACTCACAGGAGAACCACAATAAGGTGCCCACGGCAGCAATAGATCCTTGGAGACAAGTCGGCTGGAGGCCGATGTATTGAATCTTGACGCAATTTGAGTGTTCCATCGTCATTAAGTGGCCCTGAACGTTACAATTAACTATCAGCTTTGCGTCGGATTCCATAATCAAGACTCTGGAGAACGACCAAAAGGCGCCCAATGCAACAATAGACCCTTGGAGACAAGTCGGCTAGTGGACGATGTATTGAATCGCGACGCAATTTGAGTGTTCCATCGTTATTAGGAGGCCCTGAACGTTACAATTAAATATTAGTGTTGCGTCGGAATCGAAAATCTAGACTCAGAGGAGAACATTCATAAGGTGCTTGAGGCAGCATAGACCCTTGGAGACAAGACGCCTGGAGGACTATGTATTGAATCAGGACTAAATTTGATTGTTCCATCGTCATTAGGAGCCCCTGAACGTTACAATTAACTATCAGTTTCGCGTCGGATTCGTAAATCTAGACTCACAGGAGCACGAACATAAGATGCCAGAGCCGAAATAGACCCTTGGAGACAAGTCGGCTGGAGGACGATGTATTGAATCTCGACGCAATATGAATGATCCATCGTCATTAGGAAGACCTGAACGTTACAATTAACTATCAGTTTTGCGTCGGATTCGAAAATCTAGACTCACACGAGACGGACCATAAGGTGCCCGAGGCAGCAATATCCCCTTGGAGACAAGTCGGCTGGAGGACGATGTATTGAATCTCGACGCATTTTGAATGTTCCATCGTCATTAGGAAGACCTGAACGTTACAATTAACTATTAGTTATGCGTCGGATTCGAAAATCTAGACTTGCGGGAGGACGACCAAAAGGCGCCCGAGGCAACAATAGACCCTTGGAGAAAGGTCGGCTAGAGGACGATGTATTGAATCGCGACGCAATTTGAATGTTCCATCGTCATTAGGAGGCCCTGAACGTTATAATTAAGTATCAGTTTTGCGTCGGATTCGATATTCTAGACTCACAGCTGAACGACAATAAGGTGCCCGTGGCAGCAATATCCCCTTGGAGACAAGTTGGCTAGAGGTACGATGTATTGAATCTCGAAGCAATTTGAGTGTTCCATCGTCATTAGGAGGCCCTGAACGTTACAATTAACTATTAGTTTTGCGTCGGATTCGACAATCTAGACTTACAGGAGACCGACCATGAGGTGCCCGAGGCACCAATAGACCCTTGGAGATAAGTCGGCTGATGGACGATGTATTGAATCTCGACGCAATTTGAGTGTTCCATCGTCATTAGGAGGCCCTGAACGTTACAATTAAATATTAGTGTTGCGTCGGAATCGAAAATCTAGACTCAGAGGAGAACATTTTAAGGTGCTTGAGGCAGCAAAAACCCTTAGAGACAAGACGCCTGGAGGACTATGTATTGAATCAGGACTAAATTTGATTGTTCCATCGTCATTAGGAGCCCCTGAACGTTACAATTAACTATCAGTTTCGCGTCGAATTCGTAAATCTAGACTCACAGGAGCACGAACATAAGATGCCAGAGCCGCAATAGACCCTTGGAGACAAGTCGGCTGGAGGACGATGTATTGAATCTCGACGCAATATGAATGATCCATCGTCATTAGGAAGACCTGAACGTTACAATTAACTATCAGTTTTGCGTCGGATTCGAAAATCTAGACTCACACGAGACGGACCATAAGGTGCCCGTGGCAGCAATATCCCCTTGGAGACAAGTCGGCTAGAGGTACGATGTATTGAATCTCGAAGCAATTTGAGTGTTCCATCGTCATTAGGAGGCCCTGAACGTTACAATTAACTATTAGTTTTGCGTCGGATTCGACAATCTAGACTCACAGGAGAACGTCAAAAAGGTGCCCGATGCAGCAATAGACCCTTGGAGACAAGTCGGCTGGAGGACGATGTATTGAATCCCGACGCAATTTGGGTGTTCCATCGGCATTAGGAGGCCCTGAACGTTACAGTTGACTATCAGTTTTGCGTCGGATTCGAAAATCTAGACTCACAGGAGAACGACGATAAGGTGCCCGAGGCAGCAATAGACCCTTAGAGACAAGTCGGCTGCAGGACGATGTATTGAATCTCGACGCAATTTGAGTGTTCCATCGTCATTAGGAGGCGGCGAAAGTTACAATAAACCATCAGTTTTGCGTCGGATTCCATAATCTAGACTAAGGAGAACGACCAAAAGGCACCCGAGGCAACAATAGACCCTCGGAGAAAAGTCGGCTGGAGGACGATGTCTTGAATCGCGACGCAATTTGAATGTTCCATCGTCATTAGGAGGCCCTGAGCGTTACAATTAAGTATTAGTTTTGGGTCGGATTCGGTAATCTAGACGCACAGGAGAACGACTATGAGGTGCTCGAGGCACCAATAGACCCTTGGAGGCAAGTCAGCTGGAGGACGATGTATTGAATCGCGACGCTATTTGAGTGTTCCATCGTCATTAGGAGGCCCTGAACGTTACAATTATCTATCAGTTTTGCGTCAGATTCGACAATCTAGACTCACAGGAGAACGACAATATGGTGCCCGATATAGCAATAGACCCTTGGAGACAAGTCGGCTGGAGGACGATGTATTGAATCTCGACGCAATTTGGGTGTTCCATCGGCATTAGGAGGCCCTGAACGTTACAGTTGAATATCAGTTTTGCGTCGGATTCGAAAATCTAGACTCACAGGAGAACGACGATAAGGTGCCCGAGGCAGCAATAGACCCTTAGAGACAAGTCGGCTGCAGGACGATGTATTGAATCTCGACGCAATTTGAGTGTTCCATCATCATTAGGAAGCCCTGAACGTTACAGTTAACTATCAGTTATGCGTCGGATTCGAAAATGTAGACTCACAGGAGGACGACCAAAAGGCGCCCGCGGCAACAATAGACCCTTGGAGACAAGTCGGCTGGAGGACGATGTCTTGAATCGCGATGCAATCTGAATGTTCCATCGTCATTAGGAGGCCCTGAGAGTTATAATTAAGTATCAGTTTTGCGTCGGAATTGATAATCTAGACTCACAGGAGAACGACAATAAGGTGCTCGAGACAGCAATAGACCCTTGGAGTCGAGTCGGCTGGAGGACGATGTATTGAATCTCGACGCAATTTGAGTGTTCCATCGGCATTAGGAGGCCCTGAACGTTACAATTAACTATCAGTTTTGCGTCAGATTTGAAAATCTAGACTCACAGGAGAACGACCATAAGGTGCCCGAGGCAGCAATAGACCCTTAGAGACAAGTCGGCTGGAGGACAATGTATTGAATCTCGACGCAATTTGAGTGTTCCATCATCATTAGCAAGCCCTGAACGTTACAGTTAACTATCAGTTATGCGTCGGATTCGAAAATCTAGACTCACAGGAGGACGACCAAAAGGCGCCGAGGCAACAATAGACCCTTGGAGACAAGTCGGCTGGAGGACGTTGTATTGAATATCGACGCAATTTGAGTGATCCATCGTCATTAGGAGGCCCTGAACGTTACAATTAACTATTAGTTTTGCGTCGGCTTCGACAATCTAGACTCACAGGAGAACGACCATGAGGTGCCCGAGGCACCAATAGACCCTTGGAGATAAGTCGGCTGATGGACGATGTATTGAATCTCGACGCAATTTGAGTGTTCCATCGTCATTAGGAGGCCCCGAACGTTACAATTAACTATCAGTTTTGCGTCGGATTCGAAAATCTAGACTCAGGAGAACGACCAAAAGAGCCCCAGGCAACAATAGACCCTTGGAGACAAGTCGGCTAGAGGTACGATGTATTGAATCTCGACGCAATTTGAGTGTTCCATCGTCATTAGGAGGCCCCGAACGTTACAATTAACTATCAGTTTTGCGTCGGATTCGAAAATCTAGACTCAGGAGAACGACCAAAAGAGCCCCAGGCAACAATAGACCCTTGGAGTCGAGTCGGCTGGAGGGCGATGTATTGAATCTCGGCGCAATTTGAGTGTTCCATCGTCATTAGGAGGCCGTGAAAGTTACAATTAACTATCAGTATCGCGTCGGATTCGGAAATCTAGACTGACGAGAGACGGACCGTACGGTGCTCGAGGCAGCAATATCCCCTTGGAGACATGTCGGCTGGAGGCCGATGTATTGAATCTCGACGCAATTTGAGTGTTCCATCGCCATTAGGAGGCCGCGAAAGTTACAATAAACCATCAGTTTGGCGTCGGATTCCATAATCTAGACTAAGGAGAACGACCAAAAGCACCCGAGGCAACAATAGACCCTCGGAGACAAGTCGGCTGGAGTACGATGTCTTGAATCGCGACGCAATTTGAATGTTCCATCGTCATTAGGAGGCCCTGAGCGTTACAATTAAGTATCAGTTTTGCGTCGGATTTGATAATCTAGACTCACAGGAGAACGACCATGAGGTGCTCGAGGCACCAATAGACCCTTGGACGCAAGTCAGCTGGAGGACGATGTATTGAATCGCGACGCTATTTGAGTGTTCCATCGTCATTAGGAGGCCCAGAACGTTACAATTATCTATCAGTTTTGCGTCGGATTCGACAATCTAGACTCACAGGAGAACGACAATATGGTGCCCGAGGCAGCAATAGACCCTAGGAGACAAGTCGGCTGGAGGACGATGTATTGAATCTCGACGCAATTTGAGTGTTCCATCATCATTAGGAAGCCCTGAACGTTACAGTTAACTATCAGTTATGCGTCGAATTCGAAAATCTAGACTCACAGGAGGACGACCAAAAGGCGCCCGAGGCAACAATAGACCCTTGGAGACAAGTCGGCTGGAGGACGATGTATTGAATCGCGACGCAATTTGAATGTTCCATCGCCATTAGGAGGCCCTGAGCGTTACAATTAAGTATCAGTTTTGCGTCGGATTTGATAATCCAGACTCACAGGAGAACGACAATAAGGTGCCCGAGGCAGCAATAGGCCCTTGGAGACAAGTCGGCCGGAGGACGATGTATTGAATCTCGACGCAATTTGAGTGCTCCATCGGCATTAAGAGACCCTGAACGTTACAATTAACTATCAGTTTTGCGTCGGATTCGAAAATCTAGACTCACAGGAGAACGACCATAAGGTGGACGAGGCAGCAATAGACCCTTAGAGACAAGTCGGCTGGAGGACGAAGTATTGAATCTTGACGCAATTTGAGTGTTCCATCATCATTAGCAAGCCCTGAACGTTACAGTTAACTATCAGTTATGCATCGGATTCGAAAATCTAGACTCACAGGAGAAAGACAATAAGGTGCCCGAGGCAGCAATATCCCCTTGGAGACAAGTCGGCTGGAGGACGATACATTGAATCTCTACGTAATTTGAGTGTTCCATCGACATTACGAGGCCCTGAACGTTACAACTAACTACCAGTTATGCGTCGGATTCGAAAATCTAGACTCACAGTAGAACGACCACAAGGAGCCCGAGGCAGCAATAGACCCGAGGAGACAAGTCGGCTGGAGGCCGATGTATTGAATCCCGACACAATTTGAGTGTTCCATCGTCATTAGGAGGCCGTGAACGTTACAATTAACTATCAGTTTTTCGTCGGATTCCATAATCTAGACTCAGGAGAACGACCAAGAGGCGCCCGAAGGAACAATAGATCCCTGGAGACAAGTCGGCTGGAGGACGATGTATTTAATCTCGACGCAATTTGAGTGTTCCATCAGCTTTAGGAGGCCCTGAACGTTACAATTAACTATCAGTTATGCGTCGGATTCGTAAATCTAGACTCAAAGGAGAACGACCATTAGTTGCCCGAGGCAGCAATAGACCCTTACAGACAAGTCGGCTGGAGGACGATGTATTGAATATCGACGCAATTTGAGTCATCCGTCTTCATTAGGAGGCCCTGAAAGCTACAATTAGCTATCACTTTCGCGTCGGATACGAAAATCTAGACTCATAGGAGACGGACCATATGGTGCCCGATGCAGCAATATCCCCTTGAAGTCAAGTCGGCTGTAGGCCGATGTATTGAATCTCGACGCAATTTGAGTGTTCCGTCGTCATTAGGAGGCTCTGAACGTTACAATTACCTAACAGTTTTGCGTCGAATTCCATAATCTAGACTCACAGGAGAACGACCATAAGGTGCCCGAGGCAGCAATAGACCCTTGGAGACAAGTCGGCTGGAGGACGATGTATTGAATTTCTAAGCGATTTGAGTGTTCCATCGTCATTAGGAGGCCCTGAACGTTACCATTAACTATAATTTTTGCATCGGATTCGACCATCTAGACTTACATGAGAACTACAATAAGGTGCCCGAGGCAGCAATGGACCCTAGGAGACAAGTCGGCTGGAGGACGATGTATTGAATCCCGACGCAATTTGAGTGCTCCATCGTCATTAGGAGGCTCTGAACGTTACAATTAACTATCAGTGTTGCATCGGATTCGATAATCTAGACTCACAGGAGAACGACCATAAGGTGCCGGAGGCAGCAATAGTCCCTTGGAGACAAGTCGGCTGAAAGACGATGTATTGAATCCCGACGCCATTTGAGTGTTCCATCGTCATTAGGAGGCCCTGAACGTTGCAATTAACTATCAGTATCGCGTCAGATTCGAAAATCAAGACACATAAGAGACGGACCGTATGGTGCCCGAGGCAGCAATATCCCCTTTAAGACAAGTCGGCTGGAGGATGATGTATTGAATCTCGCCGCAATTTGAGCCTTCCATCGTCATTAGGAGGCCCTGAACGTCATATTTAACTCTCAGTTTTGCAGCGGATTCGAAAATCTAGACTCAAAGTAGAACGACAATAGGGTGCCGAGGCAGCAACATCCCCTTGGAGACAAGTCGGCTGGAGGACGATATATTGAATCTCGACGTAATTTGAGTGTTCCATTGTCATTAGGAGGCCCTGAACGTTACAATTAACTATCAGTTTTGCGTCGGATTCCATAACCTAGACTCAGGAGAACGACCAAAAGGCTCCCGAGGGAACAATAGACCCTTGGAGACGGCTGGAGGACGATGTATTGAATCTCGACGCAATTTGAATGTTCCATCGGCATTAGGAGGCCCTGAACGTTACAATTAACTATCAGTGTTGGGTCGGATTCGTAAATCTAGACTCATAGGAGACGGACCATTTGGTGCCCGACGCAGCATTATCCCCTTGGAGACAAGTCGGCCTGAGGCCGATGTATTGAATATCTAAGCGATTAGAGTGTTCCATCGTCATTAGGAGGCCCTGAACGTTACAATTAACTATCCGTTTTTCATCGGATTCGACTATTTAGACTCACATGAGAACTACAATAAGGTGCCCGAGGCAGCAATAGACCCTTGGAGACAAGTCGGCTGGAGGACGATGTATTGAATCCCGACGCAATTTGAGTGTTCCATCGTCATTAGGAGGCTCTGAACGTTGCAATTAATTATCAGTATCGCGTCAGATTTGAAAATCAAGACACACAAGAGACGGACCGTTTGGTGCTCGAGGCAGCAATATCCCCTTTAAGACAAGTCGGCTGGAGGATGATGTATTGAATCTCGCCGCAATTTGAGTGTTCCATCGTCATTAGGAGGCCCTGAACGTTACAACTATTTTTCAATTTTGCGTCGGATTCCATAATCTAGACTCAGGAGAACGACCAAAAGGCGCCCGAGGGAACAATAGACCCTTGGAGACAAGTCGCCTGGTGGACGATGTATTGAATCTCGACGCAATTTGAGTGTTCTATCGTCATTAGGAGGCTCTGAACGTTACAATTAACTTTCAGTGTTGCGTCGGATTCGATATTCTAGACTCACAGGAGAACGACCATAAGGTGCCGGAGGCAGCAATAGTCCCTTGGAGACAAGTCGGCTGAAAGACCATGTATTGAATCCCGACGCCATTTCAGTGTTCCATCATCATTAGGAGACCGTGAACGTTGCAATTAACTATCAGAATCGCGTCGGATTCGAAAATCTAGACTCACAAGAGACGGACCGTATGGTGCCCGAGGCAGCAATATCCCCTTGAAGACAAGTAGGCTGGAGGACGATGTATTGAATCTCGCCGCAATTTGAGTGTTCCATCGTCATTAGGAGGCTCTGAACGTTATAATTAACTCTCAGTTTTGCGTCGGATTCGAAAATCTAGACTCACAGTACAACGACAATAAAGTGCCCGAGTCAGCAATATCCCCTTGGAGACAAGTCGGCTGGAGGCCGATATATTGAATCTCGACGTAATTTGAGTGTTCCATCGTCATTAGGAGGCCCTGAACGCTACAAGTAACTATCAGTTTTGCGTCGGATTCCATAACCTAGACTCAGGAGAACGTCCAAAAGGCGCCCGAGGGAACAATAGACCCTTGGAGACAAGTCGGCTGGAGGACGATGTATTGAACCTCGACGCAATTTGAGTGTTCCATCGTCATTAGGAGGCCCTGAACGTTATAATTAACTATCAGTTTTGCGTCGGATTCGACAATCTAGACTCACAGGAGAACTATAATAAGGTGCCCGAGGCAGCAATAGACCCTTCGAGACAAATCGGCTGGAGGACGATGTATTGAATCTCGACGCTATTTGAGTGTTCTATCGTCATTAGGAGGCTCTGAACGTTACAATTAACTATCAGTTTTGCGTCGGATTCGTTATTCTAGACTCGCAGGAGAACGACCATAAGGTGCCCGAGGCAGCATGTAAGTAGGCTGTTTAGGTGTTTTTATTGGTAACGCCACCTCTGTATGAAAATCACTGGCTGTGCTGTGTGCAGTCTGCGGCTGCTTTGCATTGTAGTAATACT
This sequence comes from Schistocerca serialis cubense, assembly GCF_023864345.2. NCBI lineage: Eukaryota > Metazoa > Arthropoda > Insecta > Orthoptera > Acrididae > Schistocerca > Schistocerca serialis. Next base: position 60,632,260 of record NW_026047583.1, read on the forward strand.
CGCCATTGTAGTGTTGGGCAGCGGCAGCTGGATGTGAACAGCGCGTAGCGTTGGGCAGTTGGAGGTGAGCCGCCAGCGCTGGTGGATGTGTGGAGAGAGATGGCGGAGTTTTGAAATTTGTCATGAACTGCTATATTTATATATGATGATATCAAGGTAAATACATTGTTTGTTCTCTATTAATATCTTTCATTTGCTAACTATCCCTATCAGTAGTTAGTGCCTTCCATAGTTTGAATCTTTTATTTAGCTGGCAGTAGCGGCGCTCGCAGTATTGCAGTAGCTTGAGCAGCGAAGATTTTTGTGAGGTAAGTGATTTGTGAAAGGTATAGTTTAATGTTAGTCAGGGCCATTATTTAGTAGGGAATTTTGAAAGTCAGATTGCGTTGCGCTAAAAACATTGTGTGTCAGTTTAAGCACAGTCTTGTATAAATTGTTCGAAGGGGAAGTTTCATATCGCGACCTTGCCAGGATACCTCACTGGAATCTTCTGATTTTTTCTTGTAGTTTGTGTATTTAGTGTAGCTTTTGTCTATTGCTAGCGCGTAATTATAGAGAGAATTTTCTTGGTAGTTGTGGTTTTTCATTGTTGCACAGTAAAGCAGTTGTGGCATGCATGTAGTTTTGTACCAAGTATTTCGCAGCTGCGCTTGCAATTAACTAGATATTATTTTCAGTTCCATGTTAATGTGTTCTCTTATTTTTGATCTACAAATTGTGTTTTTCTGTGTTGTCGTGTGAAATACTGTGACAATAATGGCGTGGGAAAAACGTAATACTAGGCTCCAAAGTAAACTGAGAAATGACAGTGAAAATGAAAGCTGTGTGTTAGCGCCACCGAGTAATGAATTAACTGATGTTCAAAGTAGTAATTTGGTAATTGTGCATAGGGAAATGGAGCGGGCGGCAAACAATGGCGTGGACAGTGAAACAATTAGTGAAGGGGCAAACATTATCGATCGATCGGTCGGCAACAGCTCGCCTCAGGAATCCGAAATGACAGGACACAATTTTGCAAATACTGTAGATTCAGGTTTTGCGTCCTCACCGTTTTCTCAAATGAATCAAGACACATTTTCTGCTTGTCAAAATATGAATGTTGCTGGTGAAAATGCACTGCCAAAAAGCATAGAGAAACAGATTCCAGACATTAATACATTATTATTGCAATTAATGCAACAAATGGAACAAAATCAGAGACAAATGGGACAAAATCTTCAAAAGTTAGACACAATGGAACAAAATCTTCAAAAGTTAGACACAATGGAACAACACCAGAGACAAACACAGCAACAGTTACACACAATGGAACAAAATCAGAGACAAACACAGCAAAAGCTTCAAAAGTTAGACTTATTGGAACAAACTCTCGAACAAACACGTGAAGATTTAACAGCTGAGTTACATAACATTGAATCGAAATGTCAGAAAGTGTGTAATGACGTAAAAACACAAATTTGTGAGCATTTTCAACCTATTTTTTTCGCGGCATGAAAATCCATTACAGAATCACGAAGCAGCCATAAAAGAACTGCAACCCATTGTTCATGAAAATCATGAGACCCTGTGGGCTAAAATTGACTCAGTTGCATCTACGGATTCGGTTACACAACTTGCAAAAACTCAGGAAAACTTAAAGGACACAGTAGATTCGATTTCAACACAAATGGACACTCTGAAGCTTGGTTCAGAAAAACACACTGAGGAAATGTGTTCATTATCAGAGAAAGTAGTTGAACTTTCGGATCAGCTAAATAATTTATCTACGAAGGTAGATGATAATCTTAATGACGCAAAACCGGCAGTCTTTAATGACACAGAAGAGAGCGAACAAATTAGGAAACTGAAACAAAATCTGAATCAAATTGATACGCAACACCAAAGAGAAATCCGGGAAGTACAAGATCAGCTGACACAGGTAATACAAGAATTACGTATTTCAGAGGACACTCGCGCTCCAACACGGGAAGAGGGACTTAGAAATGCGGAAAAGCCGCAAAATAATAACACAGGGCATTTCGGAAGTAATGAAAGAAATTGGCAATGTGCTCCGAATTTTGAGATGGAACGGCCGACACGACGTAACAATGACCGATATGCTACTCGCCGACACGATGATTTTGACTATAAGCTGTTCATTACTAGACGTAAATTCAAAACATTTAAAAATTCTGGCAACGACATTCATCCACAAGCATGGCTCCATCAATTCTCTCATTGTTTTCCTCCCAACTGGTCGTTAGAACACAGATTAGAATTTATGTGTGGCTACTTAGAGAATGAACCAGCTGTAAGAATGCGATCGGTCATTCACGATTGTCACAGTGAAGGAGAATTTTACCATGCCTTCCTCTCAGCATATTGGTCTCAAGCTACACAAGACCGAGTAAAACATAGCATCATAATGATGAAACATGTCGAACAATCTGAATTTTCCAGTCTTGTGAAATATTTTGAAGACATGTTGCACAAGAATCAGTACCTGTCAAACCCATACAGCCCCTCAGAACTCATCCGCATTTGCTTAATCAAATTGCCTGAACATTTACGACACATTATTTTGGCAGGACGTTGCAAAGACGACGTTGAAGCTTTTCAGGGACTCTTACAAGAATTAGAAATTGACACAGACAGTTGCGGGATGCGAAAACAGGAATACAATCACTACAGATCACATCAGTCGCAATTCCGCGATGAAAGAAATAATAACTGGACGCGACAAGGCTATTCTCACAACACAAATCGTGACCGAAACAGACACCACCCGTATTACAACCGTTGGCAGAGTAGTAATAATTACAGGGAAAGATCACCTCTCCGCGGTAGAGACTATCACAGAGACAATAAGAGAAACAGACAATATGGGAACCAAAATAAATACTATCAAGGGAGACAGAATAACTTTAGACGCAACGGACCAGCGCGCAGTTACGATTCAGGGAGAAATTCTCCACCATGTGACCGACAAGGAAGAAACTACGGAATCTACCGACATGGCGACAGATGATATAATCATAACGACAGACGTCAATTTCATCAGAACTGGCGTGATTCTAACACGGCTGGGCCCTTTCGGCAAGGCGAATTTGTAGAAGTTCGGTCTCCTAATCCCAATAACGGCGCGCGCCAACAAAGAGACAGACAATGACTCGCACAGCAGGCAGCCGCGTGCGCCGGTTGGCTCAGAGAAAAATAACATAGAAGCTAACCTTGAGAAAAATTCCAGTATTCTTTACCGACGTGTACAACATGATAATTGCTTTGAAGTTGAAACTCTGTGCACTAGGAAGAGTAAAGGTTTACACCACATTTCACATGTAAAACCGTTTATTGAAAGATAATCTGCTTTTTAACTTTGTCATTGCCATAAAACTTTTCACTTCACATTTCTAGTATGCTTTGTCTGACTTAAGAAACTGTTAACATACAACAATGTTTGAAGTTAGATATCCAGTCTAGAACCTAGGGAAATTTTTAAACAGAAATGACGAATGCATTGTTATAGTGAACAGGCGACACAGTGTTGTATTTGTACATTCTCGCTTGTTAGTTGCACGATTACGTAACGACTCTCAGGCTTACATACTTAGGACACATACTGGTACTGCTAATGAGATTTTAATGCAACATTTTGGTTTACTTTAAAATACATTCTGGGTTTAAAGTACTTTCTGTGAGATACCAGACGACACAGTGGTTAGTTTATGTGACAACTACACGGTTTTATCACGACGCTACTAATGAGTGACAATTTACAATGTTGCTTTTGCGGTGTATCTGCTTTATATCTGCACAGTTTTTCTGAATTCTTCTGAAAAGCAAAACATGTTTTATTAGTAACTTTTGTGGTATAGCTACAAGGAGACAGCCTTTTCCATAGTACAACAATACGTTACAGCACAGTACTTTCATCATCACAACAATAAGCGTAATAACTAAGATATCTATACGCAAAGCATTTCACGTTTGTTTATCATGAGGTAACTACATTGACTTCTGCAGAACTTAGCTTTCGGAGGACGATAACTACGACACTTCCACAGAGATTATGTTGCAACAAGACGCACATTTAGAGCTACAGGACACGTATTTGAGAGATTGATTTTGTACTTAAAATATTTATTTTTAAAGATTTTTGAATTACAAAGAAGGTTTTCCGTGGCACATTTCATTCCATTGCAATAATCTGTAACACCTGAGGGCATTATTCATTAATCCTCAGGGGGGTACACGCTTACTTTGTGTACCATGTGTGTGGCAAGCACAAGGAGCCCTAGCTAATATGGTATTTGCTTATACAACTTTACACATCAGTACCATATTTCTCTAACACACAAATTACACAGCTATCTGATCATTTAACAGAGAAATAAACTTTTTTATTACATCAGTGACAGATGTTTACGCAATTACGCAGTTGGATAACTTCACACCTACGAAATTGTATTTTGTCTGTACTTTGAGAAGTGCTCATATTTTTCGGAACCATTGTGATACTACGAGAGCTTTGAATGATGTATTTGGTATGAGGTCATGATTTTTAAAGTACGTTTGAGGTAGATGACATTATTGAAATGAGCAGAGAATATTTTTTAGGGTTTGAAATTATTGCAGAAAGCTACGACGTTTTTTGAGATTTGACTGAGGTGTAATGATATTATTATGACGACGATGTGTATTATGTTGTTGAGGAATGTTTATTATGCTACGTATTTCTCATGATGAAATATTGAACAAGTGTCGACGAGTAAGGTAAGGAATAATGAGTAGTGATTAGGGACTCTGATTTGTGGAAAAGGTTGTTGGAAACCAAGAATCGTACTTTAAGAGTTATGAAATGTGTGTAAATGCATGAATGTATCACAATGCCGACGAAAACGTTTTGAACACTGTTATATTCATAGGATTTTGTTTCTACAGATTTGTAATGCAAATTCTTGAACTGTGAAATATTTTTATGTGAGACTGTCACTGTAGCGGAAACTGCTGTCGTAAATATTTCCGTACGAAAGTTAAGTGACCACCTGCACGTAATGCGTCGCGGGCACCCAGCTGTGTCAGACGCCTGGAGAAGAAGCCATTATTGCGAGCCCTTTTCAGCGGCCCAGGTAGAAAAAAAAGGGGAGGACATTATCCTCGCTATTGACGTTCCTATGTAGAGAGCATCGCAAAAACGACACGGTTGAACTTGAAAACATATGATAACACATTTCACAGCTATTGTCTTGCTAATTGAGAGAAATGCCATATGGTTTGCTTTATGTATTTGTTTACTCATTTTGTTTAATATCTAGTTTTTAGCTGCACTGCAGCATTGGTTAAAATAAAATTTTATAGATGTACTAATACAAATATTTTCTGTCTACAGATCGAGTAAATAATAATTTTTTTCAAAAAAATGAGGGAGCACGAAACGACATTTACCTTCACAGGACCTGCATTCATAATTTTCTTCTTAAGCACTTGGTAATTTCTTTTGTAGAATAAGTTGTGATGCATCACTCTAGTGTTAAGATGTGACATAGGTATTAGACATGGCCATTTTAGTGTAATATTCTTTCTGCTTGAGCTATGTCATGTTTAGGTATACGGGTAAGTTACTGCTGTTTGCCAGGCATAGTGCTACTGAATTTGACTTTGTGTTACTCTGGTAAGCCAGTTTACTACTGATTTATTTTTCTTGTTGCTGCACATTGGCTCATATTAGTTGTAATGTTGCATTGCTTGGTAATTTAGATTTACTGTAGCTTGCTTTGCAATTTTCCATTTTTTTGGTCATTGCTGTTTGTGTTACTTATTTTGTGCTGCTGCATTGCCTCGTCCCTTAGTTTAGCATCTGAGGTCAGTAGATTTAAGTTAGCTTAAGAGGGGGTAGCCTCTAAGAGAATGAGTTGCGATGAATTGGAAGAAATGCATTGAGAATCTATACGAAAAACGTACAGAAAGCAGGTATAGGTAGGATTTTCTTGGAAATAAATAATGAGGTAAGAATTATGTGAAATAAATACAGAAAGCATGCTTGGATAGGATTTTTTTGGTGGAAGCAAAGGTTGAAATAAGACGAAAGACCTATGGAATGAAGTTTTGGGTTGGACTGCAGTACCAAATGTTACACTGAAAACAAACCCTGTCCTTTCCTTTTGTGTTATCCCACTATGTGTTTGTGTACCCTTTTGTATTTGTTTTCTTCCTGTCTCTGTGTAGTTTCATAGAATTTTTTCTTCTTCTAATACTCAGCTACATTCACTATGATGAGGAATACTGTTATCCTCAAATATAATTTGCATTAATAATATGTTATTTACTTTGTAAAGATGTTTAGACATTATTTATCTGTTCTGTTTTGTTGCTCATATGTGAAGGTGATGTTTCAAAAGTTATTCTGATATTTATGTATTTACTTATGTCATTATTTTTGTAACACTGATGTATATGTTTATTTCTATTCTGTTGTAACGCCTGTTTTACTACAAATGTTATCTGTATTGTTATGTTTTTAATGATGTATTTTGTACCTTTGTAATTGTATTCTCGTGTTATAAAATTGTAATTGACACCAGTTCATCTTATTATTAACTTGTAAGTTACATTTCACTGCACACGTTTCTGTTGGTCATAGTATACGGACAATATGTGAGAAGTAGGGACTGTTAGTGTTTGCACGTGCGTTAATAATTCAGCAAGGGACTGGATAACAGCATTGTTGGTTCCAAGGACAGTTCCGAAAACTTTGTGAGTGCACAAGTGGTGGTTTATGGACTTGCTATATTATCCGCAAGACTCTTCAATGGTGATTGTGCACCTGCACAGTCACAACAGATGGCTGCTGGCTATCTCTACAAGGACTACAGTGGGTCTACATCTTTGATGATCCATCAATACCATTATTTCTACAAGGACTGCAGTGGGTCTGCACCTCTGGTGGCCCACCAATACCATACTCTCTACCAGGACTACAGTGGGTCTGCTCTGTGATGACCTACCTACCAATACTCTTCAAAATTTCGACTGACTCTGCTGTGGGTTTGCTCTGTTGTGGCCCATTACCTGTATGCATGTCAAGAGTCAGCACTGTCTTTCCCTTGGAAGGACAACACTACTTCTTCAAGATTGCATGGAAATCCACTAATTCCGTGTGCATTTTCTTTTACTGCTCAGACTTTGAGAAAAACACTGCTATTCTACTGTTATGTACGATTAGGACTGTCTTTATGGACTGTGAGAAAATTTTAGCTTTTGACCAACATTGTATCAATAAGTGTGTGCATTTGATTTTTTTGTTATTGTAATTATGAAAAAATTTTTTCAAATCTGTATTGGCCACTGCCCAATCCAATTTGTAAAATTTTTTGTAGGGAGCATGGGGCTGTTTAGGTTTTTTCATTGGTAACGCCACCTCTGTATGAAAAACACTGGCTGTGCTGTGTGCAGTCTGTGGCTGCTTTGCATTGTTCTAATACTCGCCATTGTAGTGTTGGGCAGCAGCAGCTGGATGTGAACAGCTCGTAGCGTTGGGCAGTTGGAGGTGAGCCGCCAGCACTGGTGGATGTGGGGAGAGAGATGGCAGAGCTTTGAAATTTGTCATGAACTGCTATATTTATATATGATGATATCAAGGTAAATACATTGTTTGTTCTCTATTAATATCTTTCATTTGCTAACTATCCCTATCAGTAGTTAGTGCCTTCCATAGTTTGAATCTTTTATTTAGCTGGCAGTAGTGGCGCTCGCAGTATTGCAGTAGCTTGAGCAGCGAAGATTTTTGTGAGGTAAGTGATTTGTGAAAGGTATAGTTTAATGTTAGTCAGGGCCATTCTTTAGTAGGGAATTTTGAAAGTCAGATTGCGTTGCGCTGAAAACATTGTGTGTCAGTTTAAGCACAGTCTTGTATAAATTGTTCAAAGGGGAAGTTTCAACCCTTGGAGACAAGTCGGCTGGAGGACGATGTATTGAATCCCGACGCAATTTGAGTGTTCCATCGTCATTAGGAGGCCCTGAACGTTACAATTAACCATCTGTTTTGCGTCGGATTCGAAAATCTAGACTCACAGGAGATCGACCACAAGGTGCCCGAGGCTGAAATTGAAACTTGGAGACAAGTCGGCAAGATGCCGATGTATTGAATCTCGACGCAGTTCGAGTGTTCCATCGTCATTAAGAGGCCCTGAACGTTACAATTAACAATCAGTTTTGCGTCGGATTCCATAATCTAGACTCAGGAGAACGACCAAAAGGCTCCCGAGGGATCAATAAACCCTTGGAGACAAGTTGGCTCGAGGATGATGTATTAAATCGCGACGCAATATGAGTGTTCCATCGTTATTAGGAGGCCCTGAGCGTTACAATTAAGTATCAGTTTTGCGTCGGATTCGATAATCTAGACTCACAGGAGATCGACGATAAGGTGCCCGAGGCAGCAATAGACCCTTGGAGACAAGTCGGCTGAAGGACCATGTATTGAATTGCGACGCAATTTGAGTGTTCCATCGACAGTAGGAGCCCATGAACGTTACAATTAACTATCAGTTTCGCGTCAGATTCGAAAATCTAGACTCACAGGAGCCGGACTATATGGTGCCCGAGGCCTTAGAGACAATTCGGCTGGAAGACGATGTATTGAATCTCGACGCAGTTTGAGTGTTCCATCGTAATTAGGATGCCCTGAACGTTACAATTAACTATCGGTTTTGCGTCGGATTCGAAAATCTAGACTCACAGGAGAACGACCATAAGGTGCCCGAGGCAGCAATATCCCCTTGGAGACAAGTCGGCTGGAGGACGATGTATTGAAGCTCGACGCAATTTGAGTGTTCCATCGACAATAGGAGGCCATGAACGTTACAAATAACTATCAGTTTCGTGTCGGATTCGTAAATCTAGACTCGTAGGAGCACGACCATAAGATGAAGCAGGCAGCAATAGACCCCAGGAGACAAATCGGCTGGAGGACGATGTATTGAATCCCGACGCAATTTGAGTATTCCATCGTCATTAGGAGGCCCTGAACGTTATATTTAACTCTCAGTTTTGCGTCGGATTCGAAAGTCTAGACTCACAGGAGAACGACCATAAGGTGCCCGAGGCAGCAATATCCCCTTGGATACAAGTCGGCTGGAGGTCGATATATTGAATCTCGACGTAATGTGAGTGTTCCATCTTCATTAGGAGGCCCTGAACGTTACAATTAACTATCAGTTATGCGTCGGATCCGTAAATCAAGACTCACAGGAGAACGACCACAAGGTGCCCGAGGCAGCAATAGACCCTTGGAGACAAGTCGGATAGGGTCCGATGTATTGAATCTCGACGCAATTTGAGTGTTCCATCGTCATTAGGAGGACCTGAACAGTACAATTAACTATCAGTTTTACGTCGGATTCCATAATCTAGACTCAGGAGAACGACCAAAAGCGCCCGAGGGAAAAATAGACCCTTGGAGACAAGTCGGCTCGAGGACGATGTATTAAATCACGACGCAATTTGAGTGTTCCATCGTCATTAGGAGGCCCTGAACGTTATATTTAACTCTCAGTTTCGCGTCGGATTCGTAAATCTAGACTCACAGGAGCACGACCATAAGATGCCAGAGGCAGCAATAAACCCTTGGAGACAAGTCGGTTGGAGGACGATGTATTGAATCTCGACGCAATTTGAGTGTTCCATCGTCATTAGGAGGCCCTGAACGTTACAATTAACTATCAGTTTTGCGTAGGATTCGAAAATCTAGAGTCTCATGAGAACGACCATAAGGTGCCCGAGGCAGCAATATCCCCTTGGAGACAAGTCGGCTGGAGGACGATGTATTGAATCTCGACGCAATTTGAGTGTTCCATCGTCATTAGGAAGCTCCGAACGTTACAATTAACCAACAGTTTTGCGTCGGATTCCAAAATCTAGACTCACAGGAGAACGACAATAAGGTGCCCGAGGCAGCAATAGACCCTTGGAGACAAGTCGGCTGGAGTACGATGTATTGAATCCCGACGCAATTTGAGTGTTCCATCGTAATTAGGAGGCCCTGAACGTTACAATTAACTATCAGTATCGCGTCGGATTCGAAAATCTAGATTCACAGGAGAACGACAATAAGTTGCCCGAGGCAGCAATATCCCCGTGGAGACAAGTCGGCTGGAGGACGCTATATTGAATCTCGACGTAATTTGAGTGTTCCATCGTCATTAGGAGGCCCAGAACAATACAATTAACTATCAGTTATGCGTCGGATTCGTAAATCTAGACTCACAGGAGAACGACCACAAGGTGCCCGAGGAAGCAATATCCCCTTAGAGACAAGACGCCTGGATGACTATGTATTGAATCTCGACGCAATTTGATTGTTCCATCGTCATTAGGAGCCCCTGAACTTTACAGTTAACTATTAGTTATGCGTCGGATTCGAAAATCTAGACTCACAAGAGGCGGACCGTATTGTGCCCGAGGCAGCAATATCCCCTTGAAGACAAGTCGTCTGGAGGACGATATATTGAATCTCGACGTAATTTGAGTGTTCCATCGTCATTAGAAGGCCCTGAACGTTACAATTAACTATCAGTTTTGCGTCGGATTCGTAAATCTAGACCCACAGGAGAACGACCAAATGGCGCCAGAGGCAAAAATAGACGCTGGGGGACGAGTCGGCTGGAGGACGATGTATTGAATCGTGACGCAATTTGAGTGTTCTTTCGTCATTAGGAGGACCTGAACGTTACAATTAACTACTAGTTATGCGTCGGATTCGAAAATCTAGACTCACAAGAGACGGACCGTATCGTGCCCGAGGCAGCAATATCCCCTTGAAGACAAGTCGGCTGGAAGACGATATATTGAATCTCGACGTAATTTGAGTGTTCCATCGTCATTAGGAGGCCCTGAACGTTACAATTACCTATCAGTTTTGCGTCGGATTCGAAAATGTATACTCAGAGGAGAACGTGCATAAGGTGCCCGAGGCAGCGATAGATCCTTCGAGACAGGTCGCCTGGAAGATTATATATTGAATCTTGACGCAATTTGATTGTTCCATCGTCATTAGTTGACCCTGAACATTACAATTAACTATCAGTTTCGCGTCGGATTCGTAAATCTAGACTCGTAGGAGCACGACCATAAGATGAAGCAGGCAGCAATAGACCCCAGGAGACAAGTCGGCTGGAGGACGATGTATTGAATCCCGACGCAATTTGAGTATTCCATCGTCATTAGGAAGCCCTGAACTTTATATTTAACTCTCAGTTTTGCGTCGGATTCGAAAGTCTAGACTCACAGGAGACCGACCATAAGGTGCCCGAGGCAGCAATATCCCCTTGGATACAAGTCGGCTGGAGGTAGATATATTGAATCTCGACGTAATTTGAGTGTTCCATCGTCATTAGGAGGCCCTGAACGTTACAATTAACTATCAGTTATGCGTCGGATCCGTAAATCAAGACTCACAGGAGAACGACCACAAGGTGCCCGAGGCAGCAATAGACCCTTGGAGACAAGTCGGATAGGGTCCGATGTATTGAATCTCGACGCAATTTGAGTGTTCCATCGTCATTAGGAGGACCTGAACGTTACAATTAACTATCAGTTTTACGTCGGATTCCATAATCTAGACTCAGGAGAACGACCAAAAGCGCCCGAGGGAAAAATAGACCCTTGGAGACAAGTCGGCTCGAGGACGATGTATTAAATCCCGACGCAATTTGAGTGTTCCATCGTCATTAGGAGGCCCTGAACGTTATATTTAACTCTCAGTTTTGCGTCGGATTCGAAAGTCTAGACCCACAGGAGAACGACCATAAGGTGCCCGTGGCAGCAATAAACCCTTGGATACAAGTCGGCTGGAGGACGATATATTGAATCTCGACGTAATTTGATTGTTCCATCGTCATTAGGAGCCCCTGAACTTTACAATTAACTATCAGTTTCGCGTCGGATTCGTAAATCTAGACTCACAGGAGCACGACCATAAGATCCCAGAGGCAGCCATACGCCTTTGGAGACAAGTCGGCTGGAGGACGATGTATTGATTCTCGACGCAATTTGAGTGTTCCATCGTCATTACGAAGACCTGAACGTTACAATTATCTATCAGTTATGCGACGGATTCGAAAATGTAGACTCAGATGAGAACGATCATAAGGTGCCCGAGGCTTCGATAGACCCTTGGAGACAAGTCGCCTGGAGGATAATATATTGAGCCTCGACGCAATTTGATTGTTCCATCGTCATTAGTTGACCCTGAACGTTACAATTAACTATCAGTTTCGCGTCGGATTCGTAAATCTAGACTCATAGGAGCACGACCATAAGATGTAGGAGGCAGCAATGGACACCTGTAGACAAGTCGGCTGGAGGACGATGTGTTGAATCTCGACGCAATTTGAGTGATCCATCGTCATTACGAAGACCTGAACGTTACAATTATCTATCAGTTATGCGACGGATTCGAAAATGTAGACTCACAGGAGGACGACCAAAAGGCGCCCGAGGCAACAATAGGCCCTTGGAGACAAGTCGGCTGCAGGACGATGTATTGAATCGCGACGCAATTTGAATGTTCCATCGTCATTAGGAGGCCCTGAGCGTTACAATTAAGTATCAGTTTTGCGTCGGATTCGATTATCTAGACTCACAGGAGAACGGCCATAATGTGCCCGAGGCAGCAATAGACCCTTGGAGACAAGTCGGCTGGAGTACGATGTATTTAATCTCGACGCAATTTGAGTGTTCCATCGTCATTAGGAGGCCCTGAAAGTTATAAATAACTATCAGTTTTTCGTCGGATTCGATAATCTAGACTCACAGGAGAACGACCATAAGGTGCCCGAGGCAGCAATAGACCCTAGGAGGCAAGTCGGCTGAAGGACCATGTATTGAATAGCGACGCAATTTGAGTTTTCCATCGTCATTAGGAGGCCCTGAACGTTACAATTAACTATCAGTTTCGCGTCGGATTCGAAAATCTAGACTCATAGGAGAACGATCATAAGGTCCCCGAAGCAGCAATATCTCCTTAGAGACAAGTTGGCTGGATGACGATGTATTGAATCTCGACGCAATTTGAGTGTTCCATCGTCATTAGGAGGCCCTGAACGTTACAATTAACTATCAGTTTTGCGTCGGATTCGAAAATCTAGACTCAAATGAGAACGAAGACAAGGTGCCCGAGGCAGCAATATCCCCTTGGAGACAGTCGGCTGGAGGACGATGTATTGAATCTCGACGCAATTTGAGTGATCCATCGTCATTACGAAGACGTGAACGTTACAATTATCTATCAGTTTTGCGTCGGATTACATAATCTACATTCAGGAGAACGACTAAAAGGCGCCCGAGGCAACAATAGACCCCGGGAGACGAATCGGCTGGAGGACGATGTATTGAATCGCGACGCAATTTGAGTGTTCCATCGTCGTTAGGAGGCCCTGAACGTTACAATTAACTATCAGTTTTGCGTCGGATTCGAAAATGTAGACTCAGAGGAGAACGAACATAAGGTGCCCGAGGCAGCGATAGACCCTTGGAGACAAGTCGCCTGGAGGATAATATATTGAGCCTCGACGCAATTTGATGGTTCCATCGTCATTAGTTGACCCTGAACGTTACAATTAGCTATCAGTTACGCTTCGGATTCGTAAATCTAGACTCATAGGAGCACGACCATAAGATGTAGGAGGCAGCAATAGACCCCTGGAGACAAGTCGGCTGGAGGACGATGTATTGAATCTCGACGGAATTTGAGTGTTCCATCGTCATTACGAAGACGTGAACGTTACAATTAACTATCAGTTATGCGTCGGATTCGAAAATCTAGACTCACAGGCGGACGACCAAAAGGCGCCCGAGGCAACAATAGGCCCTTGGAGACAAGTCGGCTGGAGGACGATGTAGTGAATCTCGGAGCAATTTGAGTGTTCCATCGTCATTAGGAAGACCTGAACGTTACAATTAACTATTAGTTATGCGTCGGATTCGAAAATCTAGACTCACAAGAGACGGACCGTATTGTGCCCGACGCAGCAATATCCCCTTGGAGACAAGTCGGCTGGAGGACGATATATTCAATCTCGACGTAATTTGAGTGTTCCATCGTCATTAGGAGGCCCTGAGCGTTACAATTGACTATCAGTTATGCGTCGGATTCGTAAATATAGACTCACAGGAGAACGACCACAAGGAGCCCGAGGCAGCGATAGACCCTTGGAGACAAGTCGCCAGGAGGATAATATATTGAATCTCGACGCAATTTGATTGTTCCATCGTCATTAGTTGACCCTGAACGTTACAATTAACAATCAGTTTCGCTTCTGATTTGTAAATCTAGACTCATAGGAGCACGACCATAAGATGCCAGAGGCAGCAATAGACCCTTGGAGACAAATCGGCTGGAGGACGATGTATTGAATCTCGACACAATTTGAGTGTTCCATCGTCATTAGGAGGCCTTGAACGATACAATTAACTATCAGTTTTTGCGTCGGATCCGAAATTCTAGACTCACAGGAGAACGACCATAAGGTGCCTGAGGCAGCAATATCCCCTTGGAGACAAGTCGGCTGAAGGACGATGTATTGAATCTCGACGCAATTTGAGTGTTCCATCGTCATTAGGAGGCCCTGAACGTTACAATTAACTATCAGTTATGCGTCGGATTCGAAAATCTAGACTCGCAGGAGCCGGACCATAAGGTGCCCGAGGCAGCAATATCCGCTTGGAGACAAGTCAGCTGGAGGGCGATATATTGAATCTCGACGCAATTTCGTCTTTAGGAAGACCTGAACGTTACAAGTAACTATTAGTTATGCGTCGGATTCGAAAATCTAGACTTGCAGGAGGATGAACAAAAGGCGCCCGAGGCAACAATAGACCCTTGGAGACAGGTCGCCTGGAGGATGATGTATTGAATCGCGACGCAATTAGAATGTTCCATCGTCATTAGGAGGCCCTGTACGTTACAATTCAGTATCAGTTTTGCGTCGGATTCGATATTCTAGACTCACAGCTTTTCCGCCAAATGTGATAACCGTGAAATCCATGACCTAGCAAACTCTTTAATTGATTCCTTGTTGCATTGAAGCGTTTTCCACTCCAAAATTCTCTCAACACTTCATTTTGCTTATTGCTATACCAATACTCATTAATAAAAGCTGTTTTAAATTCCGCTAATGTTTTACATTTCAACATAACATCAGCTGACCAACGCATGGCGTCACCTGCTAAATGGCTTCTAACAAACGAGATTTTCTCTCGTTCAGACCAAGTTGGTGGAATCACATCTTCAAAATCGTTCCAGAAATCTAGTTGATGGATATTTTTATCTGGATCGAACCACAAGAACTGCCGACACCCGATAAAAGCGGCGTTTGCAGCTACAACTTGTTGTACATTACCATTACCAGAAGTTACTGAAGCTACTTTACTCTCAATGTTAGCAATGCTAGTACTGATATTTTCTACTTTCATTTCAACATTATCTACTCTTTGCACAATATGAGTAGTGTCAGTTTTAATTGCATCTACATCTGCTTGACATATGTTTACTTTAATGTTAACATCTTTAAATCTATCTGAGCACAGTTCAGATTCCGCCTCGATCTTTTCTGTTAACTTGCGCTCCAGCTTCGCATCTTCCATTCGGAAGTCTTTGCGAACCTCAGCAACTTCGGATTTAACTGTTTTATACATTTCAGAAAACTGTTGAGCAACCTTTTTCTTAATATCATCATGGTTGTAATCAATTTTATAATTCAAACTGTCCAGATCCTCTTTCAACTTATTGCAACTAGCCTTGAAAGAATTTTCTAATTCAGCTTTATTGGATTCTAATTTATTGTCCATCGCCTCAAACCGTTTATTTAAATTGGTTTGGCTGGCCACAATTTCAGACTTTAATTCAGCATTACTGCTTTTGACCTGTTCACTTATTTCAGATTTTAATTCAGCTGTCATTTGTGCATTACTGGCAGCTATTGCTTGTAATATAACATTTAGATCAACAGCCCCAGCATCTTTGGGTTGCTCACTGGCGGGTTTTTTATCACACTCAGGTGACATAAAACTAGCTCCAATACCCGAATCATCAAAACTACATGAAACTTCTGATTGATTAGTCATATCCAACTGCTCCTTCTTAAACTCTACCATCTCTGATGACTGTTTCATTTTTAATTCATCAGAGAAACTATCATCCCATAAATTTACAATTTCTACTTTCCGCTTTACTACAGGGGTCTCTATTATTGAATCATTGCCCCTTCCCACACTACTGTCAGGAGCCAATACTTCATTTTTCACTTTAACATTACTACTTTCATGCCTATTTACTCTTGAACCGTTGTCTGGATTTACAGTTCCCTCAACAGACATAGGTTCTAATTTACGTTTAAACTCCGTTTCTTTTGGCGGTTCCATTGCCGACAGTCTTTTAGTGCAGGTTAGTAAAATTTTTAACAGCTTTTCACTTAACTTAGTTCCTTCTGCACGACGTATGGCGTTGCCGGCGCGGCGTACCAGGATTCCTGACGCGACGTGGCGCGTTGAACTGCAGACGGCTCTCCGACGGCTGTTGTGTGTTAGCGTGGCCCGCAATTGCAGGCTCTGCGCCGGCTGCTCCAGCGAACGACTGCGGTGCGGCGAGACTGGCTTCTCGCGATGCCGGCAGCACCGCTAGACTCAGTGCCAGCTCCGTCAATCCAGATGCGTTGTTAATCCAATTGCGTCGTCCACATGCACACGTAACACTTTCACTGTTTTATACTCAGTTGCGTGTCGCATTCCACTCGCGAATCCGAATAGTTAAAAATCACTTTCACTTAGTTGATTTCCCGGCCGATGCACCATATGTGGGGCGGCGAATAAGTTGTAAAAACAATTAATGTAGTATCCTTGTTTGAATGTTGTAACATTTCCCGGCCGATGCACCATATGTGGGGCGGCGAATAAGTTGTAAAAACAATTAATGTAGTATCCTTGTTTGAATGTTGTAACATTTCCCGGCCGATGCACCATATGTGGGGCGGCGAATAAGTTGTAAAAACAATTAATGTAGTATCCTTGTTTGAATGTTGTAACATTTCCCGGCCGATGCACCATATGTGGGGCGGCGGATGCAGTTTGTGATAAATAATCTAATCTGATTGCTGGATAAACGCTTGCATGTAGAATCAGTTTCTGGCTTTTAGAATGTTGTTAATGCTGTCTTTCGCCGTTCTCAACACTAGCTCTCTATTTACTTTTTTGGCACCCAGAAAGTGATTTAATAAAACCTGGAACCAGTAATTAGAGATCCTAGTGCCCACTTCAATTGAGATACCATTATAGCTGCAGCTTATAGCTCTGAGGAATTAGGAGATTGTCCGGGATTTCTAATCAAAAACGGTTTTCCAAAATAGTTGAGTATATTCTGAAATTCACTGATAAAAAACACAAGTATCCCTATAACCTAACTAACAGAGCAGTTCAGAGTCTAATGCGCTGATGCAACTATAAATGTCCGAATTAAATGTTTAAAAAAATGCTCGCTATAATTTGATGAAAATATTTCATCAAACGCCACGCAAAATATTTGGTAGAATGTCTGTCCCGCGACGGCACGTGAAAATACGACAATACGCAAACTGAAGCTAGATAATGAAAATCATTCCAGAATTAACACTTCACATAAAATGTTTTCATGGTTTCGCGTATCTCTAGTAACTTAATACGGCACCCGAGGCTGTTTGTAGCAGATACACTGATGCGACGCGACTACCGACACAGATGGCGTGTCATTCAGCGTCTGGAGAGAACTGGGGCCTTGCTTCCGTAGCGTCCTTATATATAAAGCCGCGGTGCGGACGGCGAAGGGAACGCCTGATCTTTTCGGCTCTCTCGACTAGCCGCTGGGCTAGTAACGCACCACATCAAGTTACATCATAATTTATAGCTTCTTTTGCTGATGGCCGATGAAGCTCTTAATTTAAACGTGCATTCAGCACGCAGGTAAGTATTGATAATAAAATTTTGACGTGGCTAAGTTGAATACTTTGGGCGAGAGAATTAATTAAATTACACTGCACGCAGTAGATGAGCTCTGAACTGCCCCTTTTGAGATCCGCTATCGCTATAATTTTATAGGTATTAAAAAGAAACTTTACACATCTTCATAATCATAGCGGACCTCCAACCTATTTAAATCTAAACATCCTAGCCTTATTTACTAGCCTACTTAATCTATCTTGCTTCCTTCAGTTTTGAGACGAAAACCACAAAATCATGAATTTCTACTAAAATCTTAATTTGTGAAATCCAAAGTACTGTTTTTGTTAAATCATTATGAAAGATGAATCTATATATAAATTTTGTAGTCTCTAGCTCTTTTCTGTTGCGCCAATGACTTTTTCAGAAAAACGTCCAAATTTCGAAAATGACTGAAGTTATCGAACTGATATTCAACACACATTAATTTAGTATTATTCCTGACATGCTAGAAAAGTTTTAGGTCATTTGCTTGATTTTTAAGGTATTGCGCAACATTTATGACGTCAGAGCTAGTTACAGCAGACTGGCTGGCACACAATGGAAACTGGTGTGAATTTACTACAGCGTGAGTAGGCTGCTTCCCTACATCACCCTCTACTTAAATTTTTTTTTGTTTATGAATGTTAATGAATGAAAAAAAAATTTAATTACAAAAAGGGAAGCAAGAGTACAGTTTAACTCCCTATGAAAATCATAATTGAAATATAAACCTGTAGAAACATTAAGGAAAACTAATTACCTACATTAATTATTTAAATTGTGGGCATGTTCACTGCCTTTCAAACAATGTCATTACTCAAAATTTTAAGCAAAGTCAACGAAATATTTTGGCATACATATTGCCTTAGACAAACAAACACATACAAATTGAAAAATTATGAAAATCTTAGATCCATTAAATACATTAAATACATTTTTACATACACAGATTCAAAGAAAATAACATGACACATAAACAGATGATTATCTCTTAGCAGTCTTTTCTAAACCTGAAAGAAAATTCCACAAATAATTTTTACACACGTGGTTGTAGCCGCTTTGGCTGGCGTCCTACACTTCCATTCACAAGGGTAGAGGAGGGGAAGTTGCTATGGTGTGCGTCCTTCACGTCCTCTCTAAATTACATGGGGGAAAGGGGAGGGGTCACTGTGAGTTGTGTCCAAGTCACTCCACGCTTTCACACAGCTACCAGGCTGGCATTATCTGGTTCGTCCTGTAGAACAAACAAAAAGAGTGCCTCACACTCTGTTCACTTAATATCTAAGGGTGGGTCACAATGAAATGGGGATATATACATTTTATCCTCCAACATTTTTCTGGAACAAAGTTAACAGAACTTTTTCAATTTTACTCTCGTGGTTACTTAATTGTCATAAAATCGGTAAACAAATGGCTCAAAACGCCGTTAGTCACGTACTAGAGAAAATCTATGCTCAAGGCATACAATCATGAATCCTATTTAATTTGAATTTATTATTTCTGGGCCGGAACACTGAACCAATGCTCGGTACATTCCTGATACATTTGTATTTTAAGCACTTAACTGACTCATCTTTGATTACCTTATTCTTAGAGATAGTATGAGTATGATTAGTGGTTGTTTTCTCAGCTTCTTTGTACATGTGAGTAACTTTTGGTAATAGTACAGTTGTGAGTGTTCAAAACACACTACGTTTAGTTGACTACTAAATCCACTTATTGGTTCTCTGCTGTTGTCAGTTCCACATCTGCAATTAGGTACTTACTTACTTTGAAGTGTATTTATGCTGAGCTAAAATAATGTTTCACGTCTGTCAGTATGTTATTTATTTATTTTGCTAGTGTATGTACTTATTTAACACTCACTCTATTAATATTTGAAGCATAGGATAGCACATTTATTTCATATTCATAGTGTACTGCAGCTGATCAGTTTGCTCACGTGGCAATCCATTTCCATTCGATCGGACCCTGAAACCTCAGGTAGTCTCTCTCGGACCTACCACTAAAGTGCATCAAGTAATTATGGACCAGCGTAATGCTAAATTCCTTAAACCTATAGGACACCATGAGCTGCTCTGTCTCATTTAACATAAGTGTACCTATGGTCGCATTCACGCCTCCAACTCATAACCTCAATACGTGTAGGTGTATCCTGTCACACACTACACTAAAATAATGGCCAGCTCCAACCTTATAAATACTTCAGGGACGTGTCCTTCACGTCTCAACCACAAACACTGCTTAATTCTATTACATTGCCTTTCCTTGCTGCACCATGTGAGTTTAATCTTACAACTTATCTGCATATTTTTCCTAACACTAAGCAATCTGTTTTACTATTTCTTAGATAGCTCTAATGCATACACTAGGTTTCACTACCACTTCAGATCCTGCTTGTACATGAATTCATACATCTTTTTAAGTTACTGTTGGTGGACCATTTCCAATAAAACAACACTTTGTAGTTACTATATTACCAGGGTACTATACATTATTGTTACTCAAATACATTTGTATCTTAATTACATCATACTTCTCTATTGTTTGTCACTATTAGGTTTGTCACATTAGGTATTTTGTTTCACTAATTGGTAGATAGAATGGTTACATAACTCATGGCTTGATAGCCATGACAGAAAATTTTCATGTCTGGAAAGAAGGGGTCGAAATTTTTGTGGATAGGAAAGATGAAGAATGTGTGAGACCTGAAATGGAAAGAAGATCTCACACAGCTGGGACTGCACAGGTGCCACACTGTGTAGAGGTTATAGAACAACCTCCTCCCTACAGCATTCATTAGTTTAATGCTGTAAAGAAGAGTTAGAAATTTTAGGTGGATAGAAAAGATGAAGAGCGAGTGAGACCTGAAAAGGAAAGAAGATCTCACACAGCTGGGACTGCACAGCTGCCACACTGTATAGAGGTTACAGAACAACCTCCTCCCTACAGCATTCATTAGCTTAATGCTGTATTGATAGTCATAACGTAAAATTTTTAGTATTTGGAAAGAAAAGGTCGAAATTTTTTTGTAGATAGGAAAGAGGAAGAATGAGTGAGATCTGAAGTGGGAAAGAAGATCTCACACAGCTGGGACTGCACAGCTGCAACACTGTGTAGAGGTTACAGAACAACCTCCTCCCTACAGCATTCATTGGTTTAATGCTGTAAAGAAGAGTTAGAAATTTTAGGTGGATAGAAAAGATGAAGAATGAGTGAGACCTGAAATGGAAAGAAGATCTCACACAGCTGGGACTGCACAGCTGCCACACTGTGTAGAGGTTACAGAACAACCTCCTCCCTACAGCATTCATTCACTACCTATGACCACGACACGTCGATCTGAAAATACTTTATGATGCCTTTTTAGAACCTGTTTCAGTTCTTCCTTTTGATTGTCTGAAATCTTATAGATTTCCTGCAACTTAGCTTCTATCTTGTCTAAAATAATTGCTTCTTCTTCTTCTTCTTCTGTGTTTAGCTTACTTGTACCAAGATTAACATCCTCGTCCCAATACCTCCTATTTTTCAGAACTCGTATAGGCAGCTCCCAAGTTTCATGATCAGTTACTACATGTTTATCACTAAAAGGTACTATAATTACTCCGGTTATTGGCAAAACCATTTTTAACTGGCTTCTTTCAAAGTCAACAACACTCTGATATTTTGACAAGAAATCTATGCCAATTAAAACCTCAATACTGAGATTGTTTACAATTAAACATGGATGATCAATTAAATTACCATTAATGTTAAAGGGCAGTAAAGCTGCTTGCTTTACCGTTTTTGACACCTTGCCAGTAGCACCAATTATTCTTAGTCCTGATACCCTCATTACTGTAAGCTTGTCTTTACCAGGTAATGCATCAAAGAAGGACTGAGATATTGCACTCACCTCACTTCCACTGTCTAAGAGACAACGTACATTGATACCCAACATATTCACTATTATTATAGGGTGGCTTATTCTAGGTTGTACAGGTGGTTCCTCACATTCATCTAGTAGTTCCTTTTGGATTTGTCTCCAACTAAAGTGATCGACATCTGTCTTCATTACATTTAGGTCACAGTGTGTAGGGGTTTCCTGAATTACATTTTCAGCTGCCTTTTCCAGTCGGTCTATTAATTTTAAATCGAAACCCCGCACGACTTCATTACATTTAGTTTGCTGAACATGACCCAAATTACTGTAGTCTGAGCGATTCTGCGCCTCCAGACCGGGCATAACACTAGTTACAGCTAAACCACTTTTACTATTTTCGTCGGGTTCCTTCTCCAGTGACAACTGGTCACGGCTACTGGGTTCATCGACCCTCAACAGCCTACCCTCTACATTCTCACTTACCTCCTGTCCTAAATCTATTAGTACATTATCAATATCCTGCACAGGCACTTTAGATAAGAGCACATCATCCTCATTGTAAATATAAGCATGAATTTCTTCTGCTTCTTCACCTGACAATTCAGTGTTTTGTAGCTCGTCCCTATCGTTACACTGCTGCGCCTTCTCTTTCTCTTCCCACTTAGAAAGCGTCTCTAATACGGTATCTATCAAATACTGTGAGTGATCTAATATCCTTAGGTGCTACCGACTCTTCCTCCACATGTTCAGTCTGAGTATTCTGATCTGTCTTACCAATTCCCTTAACTACTGGCATAGGAAAAGTAACCGCCTGGTGAGCGCCAGTGTCCTCATAGACGGGAACTAGTTTTCCTGCCTCGGCATACTATTGTTTCCTTTAGTTTCATTAAGGTTAGCTGGCGTAGCCTTACTTTCCGTACTGTTGTTTACATGCATATTTCTGTTTGGAACAAAATTATTATCCCTTGGATGCCATTGTTGGTTCTGATAATTATTTCCCCAATTCCTACCTCTCTTAGGACGGCGAACACCTACTGTTCTAATGTTTACATTGCCACTTTGCTCGTTCCTAAAATTACTATTATTGTTATTGGCATTTCGGTTATTACGTGCTTGCTCCTCATTGGCAGCAACACGTTCTACACGTTCCAAATACTCAATGAAACGATCCAGATTGTCTCTAGGGGCAGATATAATTCTAGTTTGCCAATACCATGGCAGTTTGGCTTCAAGACCTAGTATAATCATTTCAGGTTTCAGCTTTTCCGCCAAATGTGACAACCGTGAAATCCATGACCTAGCAAACTCTTTAATTGATTCCTTGCCTGCATTGAAGCGTTTTCCACTCCAAAATTCTCTCAACACTTCATTTTGCTTATTGCTAGACCAATACTCATTAATAAAAGCTGTTTTAAATTCCGCTAATGTTTTACATTTCAACATAACATCAGCTGACCAACGCATGGCGTCACCTGCTAAATGTCTTCTAACAAACGAGATTTTCTCTCGTTCAGACCAAGTTGGTGGAATCACATCTTCAAAATCGTTCCAGAAATCTAGCTGATGGATATTTTTATCTGGATCGAACCGCAGGAACTGCCGACACCCGATAAAAGCGGCGTTTGCAGCTACAACTTGTTGTACATTACCATTACCAGAAGTTACTGAAGCTACTTTACTCTCAATGTTAGCAATGTTAGTACTGATATTTTCTACTTTCATTTCAACATTATCTACTCTTTGCACAATATGAGTAGTGTCAGTTTTAATTGCATCTACATCTGCTTGACATATGTTTACTTTAATGTTAACGTCTTTAAATCTATCTGAGCACAGTTCAGATTCCGCCTCGATCTTTTCTGTTAACTTGTGCTCCAGCTTCGCATCTTCCATTCGGAAGTCTTTGCGAACCTCAGCAACTTCGGATTTAACTGTTTTATACATTTCAGAAAACTGTTGAGCAACCTTTTTCTTAATATCCTCATGGTTGTAATCAATTTTATAATTCAAACTGTCCAGATCCTCTTTCAACTTATTGCAACTAGCCTTGAAAGAATTTTCTAATTCAGCTTTATTGGATTCTAATTTATTGTCCATCGCCTCAAACCGTTTATTAAAATTGGTTTGGCTGGCCACAATTTCAGACTATAATTCAGCATTACTGCTTTTGACCTGTTCACTTATTTCAGATTTTAATTCAGCTGTCATTTGTGCATTACTGGCAGCTATTGCTTGTAATATAACATTTAGATCAACAGCCCCAGCATCTTTGGGTTGCTCACTGGCGGGTTTTTTATCACACTCAGGTGACATAAAACTAGCTCCAATACCCGAATCATCAAAACTACATGAAACTTCTGATTGATTAGTCATATCCAACTGCTCCTTCTTAAACTCTACCATCTCTGATGACTGTTTCATTTTTAATTCATCAGAGAAACTATCATCCCATAAATTTACAATTTCTACTTTCCGCTTTACTACAGGGGTCTCTATTATTGAATCATTGCCCCTTCCCACACTACTGTCAGGAGACAGTACTTCATTTTTCACTTTAACATTACTACTTTCATGCCTATTTACTCTTGAACCGTTGTCTGGATTTACAGTTCCCTCAACAGACATAGGTTCTAATTTACGTTTAAACTCCGTTTCTTTTGGCGGTTCCATCGCCGACAGTCTTTTAGTGCAGGTTAGTAAAATTTTTAACAGCTTTTCACTTAACTTAGTTCCTTCTGCACGACGTATGGCGTTGCCGGCGCGGCGTACCAGGATTCCTGACGCGACGTGGCGCGTTGAACTGCAGACGGCTCTCCGACGGCTGTTGTGTGTTAGCGTGGCCCGCAATTGCAGGCTCTGCGCCGGCTGCTCCAGCGAACGACTGCGGTGCGGCGAGACTGGCTTCTCGCGATGCCGGCAGCACCGCTAGATTCAGTGCCAGCTCCGTCAATCCAGATGCGTTGTTAATCCAATTGCGTCGTCCACATGCACACGTAACACTTTCACTGTTTTATACTCAGTTGCGTGTCGCATTCCACTCGCGAATCCGAATAGTTAAAAATCACTTTCACTTAGTTGATTTCCCGGCCGATGCACCATATGTGGGGCGGCGAATAAGTTGTAAAAACAATTAATGTAGTATCCTTGTTTGAATGTTGTAACATTTCCCGGCCGATGCACCATATGTGGGGCGGCGAATAAGTTGTAAAAACAATTAATGTAGTATCCTTGTTTGAATGTTGTAACATTTCCCGGCCGATGCACCATATGTGGGGCGGCGAATAAGTTGTAAAAACAATTAATGTAGTATCCTTGTTTGAATGTTGTAACATTTCCCGGCCGATGCACCATATGTGGGGCGGCGAATAAGTTGTAAAAACAATTAATGTAGTATCCTTGTTTGAATGTTGTAACATTTCCCGGCCGATGCACCATATGTGGGGCGGCGAATAAGTTGTAAAAACAATTAATGTAGTATCCTTGTTTGAATGTTGTAACATTTCCCGGCCGATGCACCATATGTGGGGCGGCGGATGCAGTTTGTGATAAATAATCTAATCTGATTGCTGGATAAACGCTTGCATGTAGAATCAGTTTCTGGCTTTTAGAATGTTGTTAATGCTGTCTTTCGCTGTTCTCAACACTAGCTCTCTATTTACTTTTTTGGCACCCAGAAAGTGATTTAATAAAACCTGGAACCAGTAATTAGAGATCCTAGTGCCCACTTCAATTGAGATACCATTATAGCTGCAGCTTATAGCTCTGAGGAATTAGGAGATTGTCCGGGATTTCTAATCAAAAACGGTTTTCCAAAATAGTTGAGTATATTCTGAAATTCACTGATAAAAAACACAAGTATCCCTACAACCTAACTAACAGAGCCGTTCAAAGTCTAATGCGCTGATGCAACTATAAATGTCCGAATTAAATGTTTAAAAAAATGCTCGCCATAATTTGATAAAAATATTTCATCAAACGCCACGCTAAATATTTGGTAGAATGTCTGTCCCGCGACGGCACGTGAAAATACGACAATACGCAAACTGAAGCTAGATAATGAAAATCATTCCAGAATTAACACTTCACATAAAATGTTTTCATGGTTCCGCGTATCTCTAGTAACTTAATACGGCACCCGGGGCTGTTTGTAGCAGATACACTGATGCGACGCGACTACCGACACAGATGGCGTGTCATTCAGCGTCTGGAGAGAACTGGGGCCTTGCTTCCTCGCGTAGCGTCCTTATATATAAAGCCGCGGTGCGGACGGCGAAGGGAACGCCTGATCTTTTCGGCTCTCTCGACTAGCCGCTGGGCTAGTAACGCACCACATCAAGTTACATCATAATTTATAGCTTCTTTTGCTAACGGCCGATGAAGCTCTTAATTTAAACGTGCATTCAGCACGCAGGTAAGTATTGATAATAAAATTTTGACGTGGCTAAGTTAAATACTTTGGGCGAGAGAATTAATTAAATTACGCTGCACGCAGTAGATGATCTCTGAACTGCCCCTTTTGAGATCCGCTATCGCTATAATTTTATAGGTATTAAAAAGAAACTTTACACATCTTCATAATCATAGCGGACCTCCAACCTATTTAAATCTAAACATCCTAGCCTTATTTACTAGCCTACTTAATCTATCTTGCTTCCTTCAGTTTTGAGACGAAAACCACAAAATCATGAATTTCTACTAAAATCTTAATTTGTGAAATCCAAAGTACTGTTTTTATTAAATCATTATGAAAGATGAATCTATATATATATTTTGTAGTCTCTAGCTCTTTTCTGTTGCGCCAATGACTTTTTCAGAAAAACGTCCAAATTTCGAAAATGACTGAAATTATCGAACTGATATTTAACACACATTAATTTAGTATTATTCCTGACATGCTAGAAAAGTTTTAGGTCATTTGATTGATTTTTAAGGTATTGCGCAACATTTATGACGTCAGAGCTAGTTACAGCAGACTGGCTGGCACACAATGGAAACTGATGTGAATTTACTACAGCGTGAGTAGGCTGCTTCCCTACAAGAGGAGAACGACCATAAGGTGCCCGAGGCAGCAATAGGCCCTTGGAGACAAGTCGCCTGGAGGACGCTGTATTGAATCTCGACGCAATTTGAGTGTTCCATCGTCATTAGGAGGCCCTGAACGTTACAATTAACTATCAGTTTTGCGTCGGATTCGAAAATGTAGACTCAGAGGAGAACGACCATATGGTACCCGAGGCAGCAATAGACCCTTGGAGACAAGTCGCCTGGAGGACGATGAATTGAATCTCGACGCAATTTGATTGTTCCATCGTCATTAAGAGGCCGTGAACGTTACAATTAACTTACAGTTACGCGTCGGATTCGAAAATCAAGACTCACAGGAGCACGACCATAAGGTGCCAGAGGCAGCAATAGACCCTTTGAGACAAGTCGGCTGGAGGACGATGTATTGAATCTCGAACCAATTTCAGTGTTCCATCGTCATTAGGGGGTCGTGAACGTTACAATTAACTATGAGTTTAGCGTCGGATTCGATAATCTAGACTCCCAGGGAACGACCAAAAGGCGCCCGGGGCAACAATAGACCCTTGGAATCAGGTCGGCTGGAGGGCGATGAATTGAATCGCGACGCAATTTGAGTGTTCCATCGTCATTACGAGGCCCTGAACGTTACAATTAACTATCAGTTATGCGTCGGATTCGAAAATTTAGACTCACAGGAGGACGACCAAAAGGCGCCCGAGGCAACAATAGACGCTTGGAGACAAGTCGGCTGGAGGATAATCTATAGAATCTCGACGCTATTTCAGTGTTCCAACGTAATTAAGAGGCCCTGAACGTTACAATTAACTATCAGTTTTGCGTCGGAATCGAAAATGTAGACTCTGAGGAGAACGACCACAAGGTGCCCGAGACAGCAGTAGACCCTTGGAGACAAGTCGGCTGGAGGCCGATGTATTGAATCTCGACGCAATTTGAGTGTTCCACCGTCATTAGGAGGCCCTGAACGTTACAATTAACTATTATTTTCGCGTCGGATTCGAAAATCTAGACTCACAGGAGCACGACAACAACGTGCCAGAGGCAGCAATAGACCCTTGGAGACAAGTCGGCTGGAGGCCGATGTATTGAATCTCGACGCAATCTGAGTGTTCCATCGTCATTAGGAGGCCCTGAACGTTACAATTAATTATCAGTTTTGCGTCAGATTCCATAATCTAAACTCTGGAGGACGACCAAAAGGCGCCCGAGGGAACAATAGACCCTTGGAGACAAGTCGGCTCGAGGACGATGTATTAAATCGCGACGCAATTTGAGTGTTCCATCGTTATTAGGCGGCCCTGAACGTTACAATTAAATATCAGTTTTGCGTCGGATACGAAAATGTAGACTCAGACGAGAACGATCATAAGGTGCCCGAAGAAGCAATAGACCCTGGGAGACAAGACGCCTGGAGGACTATGTATTGAACCTCGACGCAATTTTATTGCTCCATCGATATTAGGAGACCCTGAACTTTAAATTAACTATCAGTTTCGCGTCGTATTCGTAAATCTAGACTCACAGGAGCACGACCATAAGATGCCAGAGGCAGGAATAGACCCTTGGAGACAAGTCGGCTGGAGGATGATGTATTGAATCTCGACACAATTTGAGTGTTCCATCGTCATTAGGAGGCCCTGAACGTTACAATTAACTATCAGTTTTGCGTCGGATTCAAAAGTCTAGACTCACAGGAGAACGACCATAAGGTGCCCGAGGCAGCAATATCGCCTTGGAGACAAGTCGGCTGAAGGACGATGTATTGAATCGCGACGCAATTTGAGTGTTCCATCGTCATTAGGAGGCCCTGAACGTTACAATTAACTATCAGTTATGCGTCGGATTCGAAAATGTAGACTCACAGGAACCGGACCATAAGGTGCCCGAGGCAGCGATATCCCCTTGGAGACCAGTCGGCTGGAGGGCGATATATTGAATCTCGACGCAATTTCGTCATTAGGAAGACCTGAACATTACAATTAACTATTAGTTATGCGTCGGATTCGAAAATCTAGACTTGCAGGAGGACGACCAAAAGGCGCCCGAGGCAACAATAGACACTTGGAGACAGGTCGCCTGGAGGACGATGTATTGAATCGCGACGCAATTTGAATGTTCCATCGTCATTAGGAGGCCCTGTACGTTACAATTAAGTATCAGCTTTGCGTCGGATTCGATATTCTAGACTCACAGGAGAACGACCATAAGGTGCCCGAGGCAGCAATATCCCCTTGGAGACAAGTCGGCTGGAGGACGATGTATTGGATCTTGAAGCAATTTGAGTGTTCCATCGTCATTAGGAGGCCCTGAACGTTACAATTAACTATTATTTTCGCGTCGGATTCAAAAATCTAGACTCACAGGAGCACGACAACAACGTGCCAGAGGCAGCAATAGACCCTTGGAGACAAGTCGGCTGGAGGCCGATGTATTGAATCCCGACGCAATCTGAGTGTTCCATCGTCATTACGAGGCCCTGAACGTTACAATTAATTATCAGTTTTGCGTCAGATTCCATAATCTAAACTCTGGAGGACGACCAAAAGGCGCCCGAGGGAACAATAGACCCTTGGAGACAAGTCGGCTCGAGGACGATGTATTAAATCGCGACACAATTTGAGTGTTCCATCGTTATTAGGCGGCCCTGAACGTTACAATTAAATATCAGTTTTGCGTCGGATACGAAAATGTAGACTCAGAGGAGAACGATCATAAGGTGCCCGAAGAAGCAATAGACCCTGGGAGACAAGACGCCTGGAGGACTATATATTGAACCTCGACGCAATTTTATTGCCCCATCGTTATTAGGAGCCCCTGAACTTTACAATTAACTATCAGTACCGCGTCGTATTCGTAAATCTAGACTCACAGGAGCACGACCATAAGATGCCAGAGGCAGGAATAGACCCTTGGAGACAAGTCGGCTGGAGGATGCTGTATTGAATCTCGACACAATTTGAGTGTTCCATCGTCATTAGGAGGCCCTGAACGTTACAATTAACTATCAGTTTTGCGTCGGATTCAAAAGTCTAGACTCACAGGAGAACGACCATAAGGTGCCCGAGGCAGCAATATCCCCTTGGAGACAAGTCGGCTGAAGGACGATGTATTGAATCTCGACGCAATTTCAGTGTTCCATCGTCATTAGGAGGCCCTGAACGTTACAATTAACTATCAGTTATGCGTCGGATTCGAAAATGTAGACTCACAGGAGCCGGACCATAAGGTGCCCGAGGCAGCGATATCCCCTTGGAGACAAGTCGGCTGGAGGGCGATATATTGAATCTCGACGCAATTTCGTCATTAGGAAGACCTGAACATTACAATTAACTATTAGTTATGCGTCGGATTCGAAAATCTAGACTTGCAGGAGGACGACCAAAAGGCGCCCGAGGCAACAATAGACACTTGGAGACAGGTCGCCTGGAGGACGATGTATTGAATCGCGACGCAATTTGAATGTTCCATCGTCATTAGGAGGCCCTGTACGTTACAATTAAGTATCAGCTTTGCGTCGGATTCGATATTCTAGACTCACAGGAGAACGACCATAAGGTGCCCGAGGCAGCAATATCCCCTTGGAGACAAGTCGGCTGGAGGACGATGTATTGAAACTTGAAGCAATTTGAGTGTTCCATCGTCATTAGGAGGCCCTGAAAGTTCAAATTAACTATTAGTTTTGCGTCGGATTCGACAATCTAGACTCACAGGAGAACGACCATGAGGTGCCCGAGGCACCAATAGACCCTTGGAGACAAGTCGGCTGAAGGACGATGTATTGAATCGCGGAGCAATTTGAATGTTCCATCGTCGTTAGGAGGCCCTGAGCGTTACAAATAAGTATCAGTTTTGCGTCGGATTCGATAATCTAGACTCACAGAAGAACGACCATAAGGTGCCCGAGGCGGCAATATCCCCTTGGAGACAAATCGGCTGGAGGACGTTGTATTGAATAGCGTCGCAATTTGAGTATTCAATCGTCATTAGGAGGCCCTGAACGTTACAGTTAACTATCAGTATCGCGTCGGATTTGAAAATCTAGACTCACAAGAGACGGACACTATGGTGCCCGAGGCAGCAATATCCCCTTGAAGACAATTCGGCTGGAGGACGATGTATTGAATCTCGCTGCAATATGAGTGTTCCATCGTCATTTGGAGGCCCTGAACGTTATAATTAACTCTCAGTTTTGCGGCGGATTCAAAAATCTAGAGTACAGGAGAACGACCATAATGTGCCCGAGGCAGCAATATCCCCTTGGAGACTAGTCGGCTGGAGGACGATATATTGAATCTCGACGTAATTTGAGTCTTCCATCGTCATTAGGAGGCCCTGAACGTTACAATTAACTATTAGTTATGCGTCCGATTCGTAAATCTAGACTCACAGGAGAACGACCACAAGGTACCCGAGGCAGCAATAGACCCTTGGAGACAAGTCGGCTGGAGGCCGATGTATTGAATCTCGACGGAACTTGAGTGTTCCATCGTCATTAGAAGGCCCTGAACGTTACAATTAACTATCAGTTATGTGTCGGATTCGAAAATCTAGACTCACAGGGGGACGACCAAAAGGCGCCCGAGGCAACAATAGACCCTTGGAGACAAGATGGCTGGAGGACGATGTATTGAATCTCGACGCAATTTGAGTGTTCCATCGTCATTAGGAGGCCCTGAACGTTACAATTAACTATCAGTTTTGCGTAGGATTCGTAAATCTAGACTCACAGGAGCACGACCATAAGATGCCAGAGGCTGCAATAGACCGTTGGAGACAAGTCGGCTGAAGGATGATGTATTGAATCTCGACACAATTTGAGTGTTCCATCGTCATTAGGAGGCCCTGAACGTTACAACTAACTATCAGTTTTGCGTCGGATTCGAAAATCTAGACTCACAGGAGAACGACCATAAGGTGCCCGAGAAAGGAATATCCCCTTGGAGACAAGTCGGCTGAAGGACGATGTATTGAATCTCGACGCTATTTGAGTGTTCCATCGTCATTAGGAGGCCCTGAACGTTACAATTAACTATCAGTTATGCGTCGGATTCAAAAATGTAGCCTCACAGGAGCCGGACCTTGAGATGCTCGAGGCAGCAATATCCCCTTGGAGACCAGTCGGCTGGAGGGCGATATATTGAATCTCGACGAAATTTCGTCATTAGGAAGACCTGAATATTACAATTAACTATTAGTTATGCGTCGGATTCGAAAATCTAGACTTGCAGGAGGACGACCAAACGGCGCCCGAGGCAACAATAGACACTTGGAGACAGGTCGCCTGGAGGACGATGTAGTGAATCGCCACGCAATTTGAATGTTCCATCGTCATTAGGAGTCCCTGTACGCTACAATTAAGTATCAGTTTTGCGTCGGATTCGATATTCTAGACTCACAGGAGAAAGACAATAAGGTGCCCGAGGCACCAATAGACCCTTGGAGACAAGTCGGCTGAAGGGCGATGTATTGAATCTCGTCGCAATTTGAGTTTCCATCGTCATTAGGAAGACCTGAACGTTACAAATAACTATCAGTTTTGCGTCGGATTCGAAAAAGTAGACTCAGAGGAGAACGACCATATGGTGCCCGAGGCAACAATAGACCCTTGGAGACGAGTCGGCTGGCTTACGATGTATTGAATCTCGTCGCAATTTGAGTGTTCCATCGTCATTAGGAAGACCTGAACGTGACAATTAACTGTTTGTTATGCGTCGGATTCGAAAAGCTAGACTCAAAGGAGGACGACCAAAAGGCGCCCGAGGCATCAATAGACCCTTGGAGACAAGTCGGCTGGAGGACGATGTATTGAATCGCGACGCAATTTGAATGTTCCATCGTCATTAGGAGGCCCTGAACGTTACAATTAACTATCAGTTATGCGTCGGATTCGAAAATGTAGACTCACAGGAGAACGACCACAAGGTGCCCGAGGCAGCAATAGACCCTCGGAGACAAGTCGGCTGGACGACTATGTATTGAATAGCGACGCAATTTGAGCGTTCCATCGTCCTTAGGAGGCTCCGAACGATACAATTAACTATCAGTATCGCGTCGGATTTGAAAATCTAGACTCACAAGAGACGGACACTATGGTGCCCGAGGCAGCAGTATCCCCTTGAAGACAAGTCGGCTGGAGGACGATGTGTTGAATCTCGCCGCAACTTGAGTCTTCCATCGTCATTTGGAGGCCCTGAATGTTATAATTAACTCTAAGTTTTGCGTCGGATTCGAAAATCTAGACTCACAGGAGAACGATCATAAGGTGCCCGAGGTCCGAGGCACTTGGGGACAAGTCGGCTGGAGGACGATGTATTGAATCTCGACGCAATTTGAGTGTTCCATCGTCATTAGGAGGCCCTGAACGTTACAATTAACTATCAGTTTTGCGTCGGATTCTAAAATGTAGACTCAGAGGAGAACGACCATAAGGTGCCCGAGGCAGCAATTGACCCTTGGAGACAAGTCGCCTGGAGGACGATGGATTGAATCTCGACGCAATTTGAGTGTTCCATCGTCATTAGGAGGCCCACGTTACAAATAACTATCAGTTTTGCGTCGGATTCGATAATCTAGACTCACAAAAGAACGACCATAATGTGCCCGAGACAGCAATATCCCCTTGGAGGCAAGTCGGGTGGAGGACGATATATTGACTCTCCACGTAATTTGAGTGTTCCATCGTCATTAGGAGGCCCTGAACGTTAAAATTAACTATCAGTTATGCGTCGGATTCGTAAATCTAGACTCACAGGAGAACGACCACAAGGTGCCGGAAGCAGCAATAGACCCTCGGAAACAAGTCGGCTAGACGACGATGTATTGAATAGCGACGCAATTTGAGTGTTCCATCGTCCTTAGGGGGCTCCGAACGTTACAATTAACTATCAGTATCGCGTCGGATTTGAAAATCTAGACTCACAAGAGACGGACACTATGGTGAACGAGGCAGCAGTATCCCCTTGAAGACAAGTCGGCTGGAGGACGATGTATTGAATCTCGCCGCAATTTGAGTGTTCCATCGTCATTTGGAGGCCCTGAACGTTATAATTAACTCTCAGTTTCGCGTCGGATTCGAAAATCTAGACTCAAAAGAGAACGATCATAAGGTGCCCGAGTCAGCAATAGACCCTGGGGACAAGTCGGCTGGAGGACGATGTATTGAATCTCGACGCAATTTGAGTGTTCCATCATCATTAGGAGGGCCTGAACGTTACAATTAACTATCAGTTTTGCGTCTGATTCGAAAATCGAAACTCACAGGGGGACGAACAAAATGCGCCAGAGGCAACAATAGACCCTTGGAGAGAAGACGGCTGAATTACGATGTATTGAATCTCGACGCAATTTGAGTGTTCCATCGTCATTAGGAGGCAATGAACGTTACAATTAACTATCAGTTTTGTGTCGGATTCGAAAATGTTGACTCAGAGGAGAACGACCATAAGGTGCCCGAGGCAGCAATAGACCCTTGGAGACAAGTCGCCTGGAGGACGATGTATTCAATCTCGACGCAATTTGAGTGTTCCATCGTCATTAGGAGGCCCTGAACGTTACAAATAACTATCAGTTTTGCGTCGGATTCGAAAAAGTAGACTCAGAGGCGAACGACCATATGGTGCCCGAGGCAACAATAGACCCTTGGAGACGAGTCGGCTGGCTTACGATGTATTGAATCTCGACGCAATTTGAGTGTTCAATCGTCATTAGGAGGCCCTGAACGTTACAATTAACTATCAGTTTCGCGTCGGATTCGAAAATCAAGACACACAGGAGCACGACCATAAGGTGCCAGAGGCAGCATTAGACCCTTGGAGACAAGTCGGCTGGAGGACGATGTGTTGAATCTCGACCGAATTTGAGTGTTCCATCGTCATTAGGTGGCCGAGAACGTTACAATTAACTATGAGTTTTGCGTCGGATTAGATAATGTAGACTCACAGGAGAACGACCAAAAGGCACCCGGGGCAACAATAGACCTTTGGAGACAAGTCGGCTGGAGGACGATGTATTGAATCTCGACGCAATTTGAGTGTTCCATCGTAATTAGGAGGCCCTGAACGCTACAATTAACTATCAGTTTTGCGTCGGATTCGAAAATGTAGACTCAGAGGAGAACGACCATAAGGTGCCCGAGGCAGCAATAGACCCTTGGAGACAATTCGGCTGGAGGACGATGTATTCAATCTCGACGCAATTTGAGTGATCCATCGTCATTAGGAAGCTCTGAACGTTACAATTAACTAACAGTTTTGGGTCGGATTCGATAATCAAGACTCACAGGAGAACGACCATAAGGTGCCCGAGGCAGCAATAGACCTTTGGAGACAAGTCGGCTGGAGGACGATGTATTGAATCCCGACGCAATTTGAGTGTTCCATCGTCATTAGGAGGCCCTGAACGTTATAATTAATTCTCAGTTTTGCGTCGGATTCGAATATCTAGACTCACAGGAGAACGACAATAAGATGCCCGAGCCAACAATTTCCCCTTGGAGACAAGTCGCCCGGAGGACGATGTATTGACTCTCGACGTAATTTGAGTGTTCCATTGTCATTAGGAGGCCCTGAACGTTACAATTAACTATCAGTTATGCGTCGGCTTCGTAAATTTAGACTCTCAGGAAAACGACAACAAGGTGCCCAAGACAGCAATAGACCCATGGAGGCAAGTCGGCTGGTGGCCGATGAATTGAATCTCGACGCAATTTGAGTGTTCCATCGTCATTAGGAGGCCCTGAACGTTACAATTAGCTATCAGTTTTGCGTCGGATTCCATAATCTAGACTCTGGAGAACGACCAAAAGGCGCCCGTGGCAACAATAATCAGTTGGAGACTAGTCGGCTCAAGGACCATGTATTGAATCTCGACGCAATTTGAGTGTTCCATCGTCATTAGGAGGCCGTAAAAGTTACAATTAACTATCAGTTTTGCGTCGGATTCGATAATCTAGACTCGCAGGGGAACGACCATAAGGTGCACGAGGCAGCTATAGACCCTTGGAGACAAGTCGGCTGAAAGACGATGTATTGAATTGCGACGCAATTTGAGAGTTCCATCGCCATTGGGAGGCCATGAACTTTACAATTAACTATCAGATTCGCGTCTGATTTCAAAATCTAGACTCACAGGAGCCGGAATATATGGTGCCCGAAGGAGCAATAACCCCTTAGAGACAAGTCCCCTGGAGGACGATGTATTGAATCTCGACACAATTTGAGTGTTCCATCGTCTTTAGGAGGCCCTGAAGGCTACAATTAACTATCAGTTTTGCGTCGGATTCGAAAATCTAGACTCACAGGAGAACGACCATAAGGTGCCCGAGGCAGCAAAATCCCCTTGGAGACAAGTCGGCTGGAGGTCGATGAATTGAATCTCGACGCAATTTGAGTGTTCCATCGACATTAGGAGGCCATGAACGTTACAATTAACCATCTGTTTTGCGTCGGATTCGAAAATCTTGACTCACAGGAGACGGTCCATAAGATGCCCGAGGCAGCCATATCCCCTTGGAGACAATTCGCCTGGAAGACGAATTATTGAATCTGGAAGCAATATGAGTGTTCCATCGTCATTAGGAGGCCCTGAACGTTACAATTAACTATCAGTTTTGCGTCGGATTCGACAATCTAGACCCACAGGAGAACGACAATAAGGTGCCCGAGGCAGCAATAGACCCTTGGAGACAAGTCGGCTGGAAGACGATGTATTGAATCTCGAAGCAATTTGAGTGTTCCATCGTCATTAGGAGGCCCTGAACTTGACAATTAACTATCAGTTTTGCGTCGGATTCGACAATCTAGACTCACAGGAGAACGACCATGAGGTGCCCGAGGCACCAATAGACCCTTGGAGACAAGTCGGCTGGAGGCCGATGTATTGAATCGCGATGCAATTTGAGTGATCCATCGTTATTAGGAGGCCCTGAACGTTAGAATTAACTATCAGTTTTGCGTCGGATTCGAAAACCTAGACTCGCAGGGGACGGACCATAAGGTGCCTGAGGCAGCAATATCCCCTTGGAGACAAGTCGCCTGGAGGACGATGTATTGAATCTCAACGCAGTTTGAGTGTTCCATCGTCATTAGGAAGACCTGAACGTTACAATTAACTATCAGTTATGCGTCGGATTCGAAAATCTAGACTTGCATGAGGTCGACCAAAAGGCGCCCGAGGTAATTATACACCCTTGGAGACAGGTCGGCTGGAGAACGATGTATTGAATCGCGACGCAATTTGAATGTTCCATCGTCATTAGGAGGCCCTGAACGTTACAATTAACTATCATTTTGCGTCGTATTCGATAATTTAGACTCACAGGAGAACGACCATAAGGTGCCCGAGGCAGCAGTAGACCCTCGGTGACAAGACGGCTGGACGACGATGTATCGAATAGGGACGCTATTTGAGTGTTCCATCGTCATTAGGAGGCCCTGAACGTTACAATTAACTATCAGTATCGCGTCGGATTTGAAAATCTAGACTCACAAGAGACGGACACTATGGTGCCCGAGGCAGCAATATCCCCTTGAAGACAAGTCGGCTGGAGGACGATGTATTGAATCTCGACGCAATTTGAGTGTTCCATCGTCATTAGGAGGCCCTGTACGTTACAATTACCTATCTGTTTTGCGACGGATTCGAAAATCTTGAGTCACAGGATTACGACCAAAAGGCGCCCGAGGCAACAATAGACCCATGGAGACGAGTCGGCTAGCTTACGATGTATTGAATCTCGACGCAATTTGAGTGTTCCATCATCATTAGGAGGCACTGAACGTTACAATTAATTTTCAGTTTTGTGTCGGTTTCGAAAATCTAGACTCACGGGAGACGGACCATATGGTTCCCGAGGCTGGAGGACGATGTTTTGAATCTCGACGCAAATTGAGTATTCCATCGTCATTAGGTGGCCGTGAACGTTACAATTAACTATGAGCTTTGCGTCGGATTCGATAATGTAGACTAACGGGAGAACGACCAAAAGGCGCCCGGGGCAACAATAGACCCTTTGAATCAGGTCGGCTGGAGGGCGATGAATTGAATCGCGACGCATTTTTGAGTGTTTCATCGTCATTAGGAGCCCTGAACGTTATAATTAACTCTCAGTTTTGCGTCGGATTCGAAAATCTAGACTCACCGGAGAACGACCATAAGGTGCCCGAGGCAGCAATATCCCCTTGGAGACAAGTAGGCTGGAGGCCGATGTATTGAATCTCGACGCAATTTGAGTGTTCCATCGTAATTAGGAGGCCCTGAACGTTACAATTAACTATCAGTTTTGCGTCGGATTCGAAAATGTAGACTCAGAGGAGAACGACCATTCGGTGCCCGAGGCAGCAACAGACCCTTGGAGACAAGTCGGCTGGAGGACGATGTATAGAATCTCGACGCAATTTGAGTGTTCCATCGTCATTAGTAAGCTCTGAACGTTGCAATTAACTAACAGTTTTGCATCGGATTCGATAATCAAGACTGACAGGAGAACGACCATAAGCTGCAGGAGGCAGCAATAGACCCTTGGAGACAAGTCGGCTGCAGGACGATTGATTGAATATCGTCGTAATTTGAGTGTTACAACGTCATTAGGAGGCCTTGAACGTTACAAATAACTATCAGTTTTGCGTCGGATTCCATAATCTAGACACAGGAGAACGACCAATAGCCTCCCGAGGCAACAATAGTCCCTTGGAGACAATTCGGCTAGAGGACGATGTATTGAATCGCGACGCATTTTGAGTGTTCCATCTTCATTAGGAGGCCCTGAACGTTACAGTTAACTATCAGTTATGAGTCGGATTCGTAAATCTATAGTCACAGGAGAACGACCACAAGGTGCCCGAGGCAGCAATAGACCCTTGGAGACAAGTCGGCTGGAAGCCGATGTATTGAATCTCGAAGCAATTTGAGTGTTCCACCGTTATTAGGTGGCCCTGAACGTTACAATTAACTATCAGTTTTGAGTCGGAATCCATAATCTAGACTCAGGAGAACGACCAAAAGGCGCCCGAGGCAAGAATAGTCCCTTGGATACAAGTCGGCTTGAGGACGATGTATTGATTCGCGACGCTATTTGAGTGTTCCATCGTCATTAGGAGGCCCTGAACGTTACAATTAACTATCAGT
Organism: Schistocerca serialis cubense; assembly: GCF_023864345.2. Classification (NCBI taxonomy): domain Eukaryota; kingdom Metazoa; phylum Arthropoda; class Insecta; order Orthoptera; family Acrididae; genus Schistocerca; species Schistocerca serialis. The sequence goes on from NW_026047583.1 coordinate 60,671,273, forward strand.
ATCGCGTCGGATTTGAAAATCTAGACTCACAGGAGACGGACACTATGGTGCCCGAGGCAGCAATATCCCCTTGAAGACAAGTCGCATGGAGGACGATGTATTGAATCTCGGCGCAATTTGAGTGTTCCATCGTCATTAGAATGCCCTGAACGTTACAATGAAATATTAGTTTTGCGTCGGGTTCGAAAATGTAGACTCAGAGGAGAACGACCATTCGGTGCCCGAGGCAGCAATAGACCCTTGGAGACAAGTCGGCTGGAGGACGAGGTATAGAATCTCGACGCAATTTGAGTGTTCCATCGTCATTAGGAAGCTCTGAACGTTACAATTAACTAACAGTTTTGCATCGGATTCGATAATCAAGACTCACAGGAGAACGACCATAAGGTGCCCGAGGCAGCAATAGACCCTTGGAGACAAGTCGGCTGCAGGAAGATATATTGAATCGCGACGCAATTTGAGTGTTCCATTGATATTAGGAGGCCCTGAACGTTACAATTAAATATCAGTTTCGCGTCGGATTCGAAAATGTAGAATCAGTGGAGAACGATCATGAGGTGCGCGAGGCAGCAATAGACTTTTGGAGACAAGAACCCTGGAGGACTATGTATTAAATCTCGACGCAATTTGATTGTTCCATCGTCATCAGGAGCCCCTGAACTTTACAATTAACTGACAATTAACTATCAGTTTCGCGTCGTATTCGTCACTCTAGATTAACAGGAGCACGACCATAAGATGCCAGAGGCAGCAATAGACCTTTGGAGACAAGCCGCTTGGAGGACGATGTATTGAATCTCGACGCAATTTGACTGTTCCATCGTCATTAGGAGGCCGTAAAAGGTACAATTAACTATCAGTTTTGCGTCGGATTCGATAATCTAGACTCACAGGAGAACGACCATTAGGTGCCCGAGGCAGCATTAGACTTTTGGAGACAAGTCGGCTGAAGGCCGATGTGTTGAATTGCGACGCAATTTGAGAGTTCCATCGTCATTGGGAGGCCCTGAACGTTACAATTAACTATCAGTTTTGCGTCGGATTCGAAAATCTAGACTCACAGGAGAACGACCATAAGCTGCCCGAGGCAGCAAAATTCCCTTGGAGACAAGTCGGCTGGAGGACGATGTTTTGAATTGCGACGCAATTTGAGTGTTCCATCGACATTAGGAGGCCATGAACGTTACAATTAACCATCTGTTTTGCGTCGGTTTCGAAAATCTAGACTCACAGGAGACGGACCATAAGGTGCCCGAGGCAGCAATTTCCCCTTGGAGACAAGTCGGCTGGAGGACGATGTACTGAATCTCGACGCAATCTGAGTGCTCCATCGTCGTTAGGAAGACCTGAACGTTACAATTAACTGTCAGTTATGCGTCGGATTCGAAAATCTAGAATTGCAGGAGGACGACCAAAAGGCGCCCGACGCAATAACAGACCCTTGGTGACAGGTCGCCTGGAGAACGAATTATTGAATCTCGTAGCAATTTGAGTGTTCCATCGTCATTAGGGGGCCCTGAACGTTACATTTAACCATCAGTTTTGCGTCGGATTCGACAAGCTAGACTCACAGGAGAACGACAATAAGGTGCCCGAGGCAATAATAGACCCTTGCAGACAAGTAGGCTGGAGGACTATGTATTGAATCGCGACGGAATTTGAGTGTTGCATCGTCATTAGAAGGCTCTGAACGTTACAATTAACTATCATTTTGCGTCGGATTTGATGATTTAGACTCATAGGAGAACGACCATAAGGTGACCGAGGTAGCAATAGACCCTCGGAGTCATGTCGGCTGGAGGACGATGTATTGAATAGCGACGCAATATGAGTGTTCCATCGTCATTGGGAGGCCATGAACTTTACAAATAACTATCAGTTTCGCGTCGGATTTGAAAATCTAGACTCACAGGAGCCAGAATATATGGTGCACGAGTGAGCAATATCCCCTTAGAGACAATCCCCTGGAGGACGATGTATTGCATCTCGACGCAATTTGAGTGTTCCATCGTCTTTAGGAGGCCCTGAACGTCACAATTAACTAACAGTTTTGCGTCGGATTCGACAATCTAGACTCACAGGAGAACGTCAATAAGGTGCCCGAGTCAGCAATAGACCCTTGAAGACAAGTCGGCTGGAGGACTATGTATTGAATCGCGACGGAATTTGAGTGTTGCATCGTCATTAGAAGGCACTGAACGTTACAATTAACTATCATTTTGCGTCGGATTCGATGATTTAGACCCACAGGAGGACGACCATAAGGTGCCCGAGGCAGCAATAGACCCTCGGAGTCAAGTCGGCTGGAGGACGATGTATTGAATCTCCCGCAATTTGAGTGTTCCATCGTCGTTAGGAGGCCCTGAACGTTACAATTAACTATCAGTTATGAGTCGGATTCGTAAATCTATACTCACAGGAGAACGACCACAAGGTGCCCGAGGCAGCAATAGACCCTTGGAGACAAGTCGGCTGGAGGCCGATGTATTGAATCTCGAAGCAATTTGAGTGTTCCACCGTTATTAGGAGGCCCTGAACGTTACAATTAACTATCAGTTTTGAGTCGGAATCCATAAGCTAGACTCAGGAGAACGACCAAAAAGCGCCCGTGGCAAGAATAGTGGCTTGGATACAAGTCGGCTTGAGGACGATGTATTGAATCGCGACGCAATTTGAATGTTCCATCGTCATTAGGAGGCCCTGAACGTTAGAATTAACTATCAGTATCGCGTCGGATTTGAAAATCTAGACTCACAAGAGACGGACACTATGGTGCCCGAAGCAGCAATATCCCCTTGAAGACAAGTCGGCTGGAGGACGATGTATTGAATCTCGGCGCAATTTGAGTGTTCCATCGTTATTAGGAGGCCCTGAACGTGACAATTAACTATCAGTTATGCGTCGGATTCGAAATTTTAGACTCACAGGAGGACGACCAAAAGGCGCCCGAGGCAACAATACACCCTTGGAGACAAGTTGGCTGGAGGACGATGTATTGAATCTCGACGCAATTTGAGTGTTCCATCGTAATTAGGAGGCCCTGAACGTTACAATTAACTATGAGTTTTGCGTCGGATTCGAAAATGTAGACTCAGAGGAGAACGACCATTCGTTGCCCGAGGCAGCAATAGACCCTTGGACCCAAGTCGGCTGGAGGACGATGTATAGAATATCGACGCAATTTGAGTGTTCCATCGTCATTAGGAAGCTCTGAACGTTACAATTAACTAACAGTTTTGCATCGGATTCGATAATCAAGACTCACTGGAGAACGACCATAAGGTGCCCGAGGCAGCAATAGACCCTTGGAGACAAGTCGGCTGCAGGACGATATATTTAATATCGACGTAATTTGAGTGTTCCATCGTCATTAGGAGGCCCTGAACGTTACAATTAACTATCAGTTATGCGTCGGATTCGTAAATCTAGACTCACAGGAGAACGACCAGAAGGTGCCAGAGACAGCAATTGACCCTTGGAGACAAGTCGGCTGGAGGCCGATGTATTGAATCTCGACGCAATTTGAGTGTTCCACCGTCATTAGGAGGCCCTGAACGTTACAATTAAATATCAGTTTCGCGTCGGATTCGAAAATGTATACTCAGAGGAGAACGATCATGAGGTGCGCGAGGCAGCAATAGACCCTTGGAGACAAGAACCCTGGAGGACTATGTATTGAATCCCGACGCAATTTTAATGTTCCATCGTCATTAGAAGGCCGTGAACGTTACAATTAACTATGAGTTTTGCGTCGGATTCGATAATCTTCACTCACATGAGAACGACCAAAAGGCGCCTGGGGCAACAATAGACCCTTGGAAACAAGTCGGCTGGAGGACGATGAGTTGAATCGCGACGCAATTTGAGTGTTCCATCGTCATTACGAGGACATGAACGTTACAATTAACTATCAGTTATGCGTCGGATTCGAAAACCTAGACTCGCAGGAGAACGACCATAAGGTGCCCGAGGCAGCAATATCCCCTTGGAGACAAGTCGGCTGGAGGACGATGTATTGAATCTCGACGCAATTTGAGTGTTCCATCGTCATTAGGAGGCCCTCAACGTGACAATTAAGTATCAGTTTTGCGTCGGATTCGAAAATCTACACTCACAGGAGAATGACCATTAGGTGCCACAGGCAGCAATGGACCCTTGGAGACAAATCGGCTGGAGGATGATGTATTGAATCGCGACGCAATTTGAGTGTTCCATCGTCATTAGGAGGCACTGAACATTACAATAGACTATCAGTTATGCGTCGGATTCGAAAATTTAGACTCACAGGAGGACGACCAAAAGGCGCCCGAGGCAACAATAGGCCCTTGAAGAGAAGTAGGCTGGAGGACGATGTATTGAATATCGACGCAATTTGAGTGTTCCATCGTCATTAGGAGGCCCTGAACGTTACAATTAACTATCAGTTTCGCGTCGGATTCGAAAATCTAGTCTCACAGGAGACGGACCATATGGTGCCCGAGGCAGCAATATCCCCTTGGAGACAAGTCGGCTGGAGGACGATGTATTGAATCTCGACGCAATTTGAGTGTTCCATCGTCATTAGGAGGCCCTGAATAATATAATTAACTCTCAGTTTAGCGTCGGATTCGAAAATCTAGACTCACAGGAGAACGACCATTCAGTGCCACTGGCAGCAATAGACCCTTGGATACAAATCGGCTGGAGGACGATGTGTTGAATCGCGACGCAATTTGAGTGTTCCATCTTCATTAGGAGGCACTGAACATTACTATTAACCATCAGTTTTGCGTCGGATTCGAAAATCTAGATTCACAGGAGACGGACCAAAAGGTGCCAGAGGCAGCAATAGACCCTTGGAGACAAGTAGGTTGGAGGACGATGTATTGAATCTCGACGCAATTTGAGTGTTCCATCGTCATTAGGAGGCTCTGAACGTTGCAATTAACTATCAGTTATGCGTCGGATTCGAAAATCTAGACTCACAGGAGGACGACCAAAAGGCGCCCGAGGCAACAATAGACCCTTGGAGACAAGTCGGCTGGAGTACGATGTATTGAATGTCGACGCAATTTGAGTGTTCCATCGTCATTAGGAGGCCCTGAACGTTACAATTAACTATCAGTTTTGCGTCGGATTCGAAAATGTAGTCTCAGAGTGTAACCTCCCCCTCAGTTATCGACCTTAATGACAGTGAAAAATTAAACCGCATGTACCTAATGGAAATTTGGGAAAAGCAATCGTCACCGAAGTTAATCTGTCGGTAAAGAGGGAGGAATGGGTTACATCTAAATGAAAGGAAAAATGCAAATGAAACTGGTGGAAATTAATTTAAAAAGGGGTAAAGTTGATGAAGAAAGTAAATGTGCGGCTGTTACGTTAACAATTAACAAGCGGTAATTAGATATTTGAGATTTGGGGAAAATTACGGTCGCCAGTCCTAAGGACAATTACTATAGTAACTGAAAAAGAAAGGTAATTACACATATAATTAGCAATAGATGTGTGGCAACTGAAGGTTGACACGTGTAGTGTGAAAACTGAAAGTTTGTCAGAAGTAATAAATTTCGCTACACTCTGACTTAATTTAGCAAAAGAATTAATAAAACTGGAAAATCGAAAGTTATTTTGTGACTGAAGTTAATAGTGAGCTTTCTTTCTGAAGCACATCGACATTCAGTAAAATAAGGTTAGTCTTGGACTACCTCAACAATCATTTCAAAAGCTACTTGAATCTACGCAATTTCGAAATGAGAGAATTAACTTTGAACTTGAATTAAAATGATTCTGAACAATTAACAATAGTAAAATTTAGTACGTACCAAGCTGAGCTGCAGTCACAGGTAGCTTAAATACGGTAACAAAACTCGCACTCTTAATTTGTGCTTGTGCAATCTAAATATTGTAGCCAGCTGAACTTTGAAATTAAAGCAGTGAAACCGAATGATGCTGGCGTTTGAATTTCAACGACCCTCGGGCTCATTTCGGAAAAGGAAGGGACCCTGCTTGGCAATGCAATTGGGACAATGAGCAACAAAGGTTCATGCTAAGTTGCTGTAATTTTGCGAGGCAAATGGAACAATTTGAAAAGCTGAGGTCTGCCATACAGTTCTGAAACTTTACGTGCTTTTAGTCTTCCTTGTTGGTTGATTGAAGGTTTGAAGCCGTCGATCGAGGAGGTGGCGACAGTCACTCATTGTCGGCCGTCGCTGTTGCAGAAGCTGGATGTTGGCGCGCCTTCTTCTCGACACGGTCACCAGGCGAAACGGGCTCTTGATGTGCGCCAGCTAATGCTTCCCGTCCGCGACACCATGTCAGAAACTGTCATCGCGAGTCGAGCGCAATTACATGCTGCCAAACCCCGAAAGCGCGGCAACTCGCGGGAGCGTCACACAACACACCTGCTCCACTCGCTACTCCAGCCAGACTCCAACAGCTCTGCCCGCGCTCCACGCGGCAGAGTTAACACTACCAAAGATCCTACACACTTTGAGTCTTCACACGACCTATCGATGTAATCGTTCGATAGCAGTTTTCCCTAGGCAAGACCCAGCGTAAAAATACAAATAATATTTACGAAACAAACCAATTATACATCGACATAAATGCATAAATGTATATATACAAATAGTAAAACAATTACAATATGTAAAGACACAGAAATGTCATATATTCAGGTAACAAAAATAAGGAAAGCAAATTATAGTACAATAGATGGGAATAGTAGGATAAGCATTTCCGGCGTTACACGTGCCCCACATTGTCTGAGGATGTTCGTGTAACTTAAACAGACTCAGAAAATGTCCAAAAAAAAGAAACAGCGGAAATGCATATGCTCAAAACATCAACAAAATTTAGCATTCGCCTAATTAACCATAAACCAATTTTTAGACGATAATAATTGAGTGGAGACACTCCTAATCTTATTCCACTCTGTCATCTTGATCAAAATAAAACAGGTTGACAACATATTAAAATTCATAGAAAACATAGAAAGTGGTTTAGCTATTCTAAAAATCTAAATTCCTAGCAGTATCAAGAAATGGAATACTATTTACAAAATTAATTAGATCACATGGTCATAGAAAACAGGTATATCAAAATACGCAAATTAATAATTTATTACATAGAATACGTATTTTATATAAACCTTTCATAATTAATATTCTCGTCATGAGTGTGCACTTAACGCTAAACAAGAAAATAATATACAGCAGATCGACAAAAACATAAATATTGACAACAGAATTCTTTCATATCAGCTGTCCGGGAAGAAAAACAACTCCGCCTTCCGTACTCGCAAGTACAAAGAATGCCGACAGCGGCACAAGAGCCGACAGCGGCACAAGAGCCGACAGCGGTTCCGCCCCGCCAGTATTGTTGCGCCCGCCTGTGCGGCACGCTTGATCTCTCTCGCCCTTGTAACGGCATTTCCAGAACGTCCGTTTCACTGAATTCTTTCGGTAAAACTCACTCCCGAGTAATCTCAAGGAGTCCATAAACACTATCACAGTGGATAACTCAACACTGTCCATCATCACACGCATGTACTAGCCTGAAACTTAAAACAGCGTCTAAGTACATCGGCAATGACTAGTAAATCACATATTTATGGAATCTTACAGCTATTTACAAAATCATATTTACATTCCTTAATCTACTGTGACTCAGCTGAAAACTTAAACTAGCAGCTTGGATTTTTCAGTTGATTAGATCATGATTAAATTGATTAAAATTAAATTGATTAATCAAAATTAATTACTTATTAATTACAACTTCTTTCATGACCTTGGTCAGTCAAAAGCATCGCCACATGGCACATCCTTAAATCTTACACTCTATATCTACATACTGTACAAATTACCCTATCTGTGGTACTAATCAATCCTTGGTTGGTACAATTTCAGGTCTACAATGTTTCGTATACCTAATAGCTTTCCAGAGCTTGGATACTCTAAGCAATAAGCATTTGTGTGAGGTATACCAATGACTTTATATGGCCCATTATAAACAAACTTAAATTTAGAGATTTCATTGTCTATCTCGCTCGATTTCTCATGAGCTTTTACAAGTACTAAGTCTCCGATCGCAAACTTAGCAAAAAGCGCTTTAGCGTCATGACGACGTATGCGAGCATCGGCTTTAAGCTTCATTACTTCTCGCAAACGATCTTTTTTCACACAAATACTAATGTCAATCTGTGGAGGGAATTTGATTATCTCTTCCACTAAACTTTTACTTCCGTCACCCAACAGGATTTCCTCTGGAGAAAATCCCGTAGATTCATGTCTCAAGGTGTTCATAATTCTCTCAAATACTGCTACATATTTGCCCCATGCCCTATGGTTGTGATGGCAATAGGTACGGGAAAGTCGGCCTCGTCTTTGTTCGTGTGTTACGTTTGACACACCGTCTACAATACTTTCCAATTCACTTTCTATACTATTGTCAATGCCGAGATTCCTCACATTACAGTAGTTCAAATTCATACCTACGTCAACACCATTGGGCCAGTTAACAATGCGTATAGGCTGGTATTACCTATGCACACCGTCTCCTGCCTCGTCAAAACTAACTACTATTGTTTTATCTTGGGACGTACATGTCAAAGTTTTGCTTTCGCAATTAATCACTGCACGGTACTTTAATAGCCAATCTAACCCGATAATTACTTCCGTAGTTAAGTCTGGCACGACGACAAACTCTTGCTCAAATTGTGCCCCACATATCTCGAAGTGGACAAAAATCTGTTTTGTGACCGGTTTACTGGCCTTCCCAGTAGCACCGATAATTTTCACACCTGTTACTGGCATAACTACGATGCCAGGTCTGTCTTTCAGTAACTCAAATATTTTCCCAGATACAGCACTCAGTTCTGCACCGGTGTCAATAAACACGTTTAGTTGTAGGTCGTGCATATTAACAGACACTACTATCTGTCTACACTTGTCCTCGACTGTTTCTTCATTTTCCCACAGTAAATCCTCGTCTATATCCAGGTCATTCCAGAAAAAACCATCCGGCTTTGATCCTAAATCCGGTTTATCTGGCGGCTTTTTCAGCCTCTGTTCAAATACAGTTTTAATTTCCACACGTTTGTCCTGAGGCTTAGTCTCTAGCTTCGCCTCCAATACCGAAACCTTTTCCTGTAAATTTGTCAACTAGTGAGTGTTGCTTTGCTATCAATTCACTAATTGTCACCTTTGTTGATTCCTCTTTGGTCAGATTGATCTCATCTGCCAATCTACCTGGAGGAATGTGCCCAGTAGCATATGAAATTACTTCCTCTGGATCTGCGCAACCCACACTGCTATCGTCTGACTGTATAATGTCAGCTCTAACCTCATGCACGCTGTAATCTATGTGCTTTTCTACCAATCGTGTCCGGCTATCACTAAAATTTTCGTAATCTTTCTCCTTAATACTCTCGCAACGTTTAAACTGGAGGTTTGCGTCGGATGGGTCGGTTACTTCTATCACTATAACTTTCGGTAAAGTCTGCCTGTTAGGGCCAGAACTTTCCGTTACTACTTCAACATCTAACTCCTGCGGGACGAAACACGACGAATCTTGCTCGTGCTCCCCATTAACATCAACTATTTCTGGTAAAGTCTGCCGGTTAGGGCCAGAACTTTCCATCACTTCAGAAATACTATCTTCCTGTGGGACGAGACGCGGCAAATTCTGCCCGCGCTCTCCATAAATGCTTCTCCCGTACAGGCCCCTATAATCTCTTAGTTCGTCGTATAAGCGACCGAGCTGCCTTAACCAGACCTCATCCCTCTCTGCATCCCCTCGCTCAATGGCGGACGTGTTATCCGACATCTGATCTTCTCTCAACAATTGCGAATCATTCTTAAACTCAATCTCCAGTTCCGCTGTGGGTATTACAGCTGCCCCTTTATAATCGATTTCCAGAACACTACTTAAATTGTTCTCACTGACAGTGAATGTATTTTCTACTGCCGTGTATACAGTTGATCTACTACTTGTGGGCGCACTCCTTTCTCCTAACACTGGCACACTCTCCCGCCGTTGATTGTTCCACACGGAATTTTCATAACGACGACACCTGGGTTTTCTCCTGTTATTGGGCCGCCAAAATTTCTCCACGCCTGGTCGGCCCCTCACCGGCGCGGCTAATGGTTTCCCTGTCTCGTCCCAGCAGATACGGTCCCCGGATGCTGCTGAGGCGGCTGATCACACCCTCTGGCGTTATTACTATTCTGTGAAGCCCGTATCACGTTAGTATGATACTGGTTTCCGTCATTCCTGTTATTATTTGCATTGTACCGATTGTTATTACGGTCCGAACCATTATTGTTATTGCTGCCATGGTTGCGGTATGCATTAATTCCATGGTTATTGTTGTTGTGGTTGCTGTGGTACCCGCTGTTGTTACCACGGCCTCTACCCCTGTCGCGATTATTGCGCCAATAGTCCTTGTCCTCAATTCTTCCCAGGAAATCATTGATTGTCCTGTGATTGCTTCCTACATAGCGTTTAGCATCATCTGGAAGCTTCTTGTAGAGTTCCCAGACTATTTCGGATTCCGTGCGGCGATCACGCAAATATTCCAACTTGCGGATCCAGCCCTCACAAAACTCCTTCATCGAGCCGCGCGAATTCGCATCGAAAGGCCTCGATACGACAAATTCGCGCCAGACACTTTGCTGTTTTTGCTCTGACCAGTATTCAGCCAGAAAAAATTTTTTAAATTCGTCAAAAGTCAGGTCCATAATGTTGAGGTTTAAGCCCCAACGCTTGGCATCACCAGCCAACACATCAATAATCGCATTAATTTTTCTCTCATTAGTCCATGATCTGGGTAAAACTCTTTCACAATTCTTAATGAAATCCGTCGCGTGTATACCGCCTTTTTTCAGGGGGTCGAACCGCTCCTCTTTCGTCAACAATTCCGAACTATGTGCATAGATTGGCATATAGCTCTGTTTTTCGTCAAGTTTCTTTTCTAATTCCGACACTCTCGTAATTACTTGGCAAGTGGTTGTCGCAAGCGTTTCTACTTCCCTTTTTTTTTCTTCGCAGGTATTAGCCTGCTTCGTCACTTTAGTATCTACTTCGGATACTAAAGCCTTTAAAGTTTCCACCTTCTTTTGATCCTCTTTTTTCACTAGTTGAATTTGTTCCGTCACCTAATTCTCGATGATCGGAGCAACTGATTCTCCTACACTTTTCTCGATTCTGTTAATTTCGGAATAAAAACGAGTATTTATGCTGGCAATTTCCGCCTGAACGCCTATCATTTCCTGTTTAAGATCACCGATTTCACTATTAATCACAACAATATCTTCTTTGATTTTATCAACTTTTGTGTTAACTACTCCAACATTGTTGTTAACAACATTAATAGCTTTGTTGTGACTGTCTAGCTTTCGTTCAATTTTTTCAGACTGAGCTTCTTGCTTGGTCGATTGACTCTTGATTTCGTTAATCAAAACATTCAATAAATCAGTTAAATTCCCGGAAACTACCGGTTTTACTTCCGCAGCGGCTTCCTCTTTAATTTTCCCCCCGTATTCGTCATCAAGGGATTCAGATTTGATTTTCACTTCCGATTCCGAAACACTTTCTAAAGTTTGGAATCTCATTTCTGCTCTTTGTTGCGTTTCGGCGGTCGCGTCTTTCATGCTAGCCGCCTGCCCCTGAGCAATGGGTAACGCGGTGCGCGTTTCCCACTGTTCGACCGATTGTTCCGTATCCAAGACTACCAAATTTTGGCAATTGTTGCCTTCACTCATTTTAATAATTTTCAATATAAATGCCAAATCTCAAATATAATTAGGATTACTCCGACTACTTATCCTCGCTGACGTAACGGCCTGTACGTAACCAGTACTTCGTTACGAGATTTGCAACATACAAAATTCGTGTCCAGAACAACCTCAAATCCGAAGATTGTCCTGTCACCAGGTCGCAACGTGTAACCTCCCCCTCACTTATCGACCTTAATGACAGTGAAAAATTAAACCGCGTGTACCTAATGGAAATTTGGCATGAGCAATCGTCACCGAAGTTAATCTGTCGGTAAAGAGGGAGGAAAGGGTTACATCTAAATGAAAGGAAAAATACAAATGAAACTAGTGGAAATTAATTTTTAAAGGGGTAAAGTTGATGAAGATAGTAAATGTGCGGCCGTTACGTTAACAATTAACTAGCGGTAATTAGATATTTGAGATTTGGGGGAAATTACGGTCGCCAGTCCTAAGGACAATTACTATAGTAACTGAAAAAGAAAGGTAATTACACATATAATTAGCAATAGATGCGTGGCAACTGAAGGTTGACACGTGTAGTGTGAAAACTCTTAATTTGTGCTTGTGCAATCTAAATATTGTAGCCAGCTGAACTTTGAAATTAAAGCAGTGAAATCGAATGATGCTGGCGTTTGAATTTCAACGACCCTCGGGCTCATTTCGGAAAAGGAAGGGACCCTGCTTGGCAATGCAATTGGGACAATGAGCAACAAAGGTTCATGCTAAGTTGCTGTAATTTTGCGAGGCAAATGGAACAATTTGAAAAGCTGAGGTCTGCCATACAGTTCTGAAACTTTACGTGCTTTTAGTCTTCCTTGTTGGTTGATTGAAGGTTTGAAGCCGTCGATCGAGGAGGTGGCGACAGTCACTCATTGTCGGCCGTCGCTGTTGCAGAAGCTGGATGTTGGCGCGCCTTCTTCTCGACACGGTCACCAGGCGAAACGGGCTCTTGATGTGCGCCAGCTAATGCTTCCCGTCCGCGACACCATGTCAGAAACTATCATCGCGAGTCGAGCGCAATTACATGCTGCCAAACCCCGAAAGCGCGGCAACTCGCGGGAGCGTCACACAACACACCTGCTCCACTCGCTACTCCAGCCAGACTCCAACAGCTCTGCCCGCGCTCCACGCGGCAGAGTTAACACTACCAAAGATCCTACACACTTTGAGTCTTCACACGACCTATCGATGTAACCGTTCGATAGCAGTTTTCCCTAGGCAAGACCCAGCGTAAAAATACAAGCAATATTTACGAAACAAACCAATTATACATCGACATAAATGCATAAATATATATATACAAATAGTAAAACAATTACAATATGTAAAGACACAGAAATGTCCTATATTCAGGTAACAAAAATAAGGAAAACAAATTATAGTACAATAGATGGGAATAGGAGGATAAGCATTTCCGGCGTTACAATAGGACAACGAGCATAAGGTGCCCTCGGCAGCATTAGACCCTTGGAGACAAGTCGCCTGGAGGACGATGTATTGAATCTCGACGCAATTTGAGTGTTCCATCGTCATTAGGAGGCCCTGAACGTTACAATTAACTGTCAGTTTCGCATCGGAATCGAATGTCTAGACTCACAGGAGCACGACCAACAGGTGCCAAAGGCAGCAATAGATCCTTGGAGACAAGTCGGCTGGAGGACGATGTATTGAATCTCGAACCAATTTGAGTGTTCCATCGCCATTTGGAGACCCTGAACGTTACAATTAACTATCAGTTATGCGTCGGATTTGTAAATCAAGACTCACAGGATAACGACCACAAGGTGCCCGAGGCAGCATCAGACACTTGGAGACAAGTTGGCTGGAGGACGATGTACTGAATCTCGTTGCAATTTGAGTGTTCCATCGTCGTTAGGAGGCACTGAACGTTACAATTAATTTTCAGTTTTGTGGCGGTTTCGAAAATCTAGACTCACAGGAGACGGACCATATGGTTCCCGAGGCTGGAGGACGATGTTTTGAATCTCGACGCAAATTGAGGGCTCCATCGTCATTAGGAGGCCCTGAACGTTGCAATTAACTAAGAGTTCTGCGTCGGATTCGAAAATCTAGACTCACAGGAGAACGACCATTAGGTCCCACAGGCAGCAATAGACCCTTGGAGACAAATCGGCTGGAGGACGATGTACTGAATCGCGACGTAATTTGAGTGTTCCATCGTCATCAGGAGGCACTGAACATTACAATTAACCATCAGTTCTGCGTCGGATTCGAAATTCTAGACTCACAGGAGAACGACCGTAAGGTGCCCGAGGCAGCAATATCCCCTTGGAGACAAGTCGGCTGGAGGACGATGTATTGAATCTCGACGTAATTTGAGTGTTCCATCGTCATCAGGAGGCACTGAACATTACAATTAACCATCAGTTCTGCGTCGGATTCGAAATTCTAGACTCACAGGAGAACGACCGTAAGGTGCCCGAGGCAGCAATATCCCCTTGGAGACAAGTCGGCTGGAGGACGATGTATTGAATCTCGACGCAATTTGAGTGTTCCATCGTCATTAGGAGCCCCTGAACGTTATAATTAACTCTCAGCTTAGCGTCGGACTCGAAAATCTAGACTCGCAGAAGAACGACCATAAGGTGCCCGAGGCAGCAATATCCCCTTGGAGACAAGTCGGCTGGAGGACGATGTATTGAATCTCGAAGCAATTTGAATGTTCCATCGTCATTAGGAGGCCGTGAACGTTACAATTAACTATGAGGTTTGCGTCGGATTCGACAATCTAGACTCACTGGAGTACGACCAAAAGGCGCCCGGGGCAGCAATAGACCCTTGGAGACAAATCGGCTGGAGGACGATGTATTGAATCGCGACGCAATTTGAGTGTTCCATCGTCATTAGGAGGCACTGAACATTTCAATTAACTATCAGTTTTGCGTCGGATTCGTAAATCTAGACTCACAGGAGACGGACCATAAGGTGCCATAGTCAGCAATAGACCCTTGGAGACAATTCGGCTGGAGGACGATGTATTGAATCTCGACGCAATTTGAGTGTTCCAACGTCATTAGGAGGCCGTGTACGTTACAATAAACTATCAGTTATGCATCGGATTCGAAAATTTAGACTCACAGGAGGACGACCAAAAGGCGCCCGAGGCAACAATAGACCTTTTGAGGCAAGTTGGCTGGAGGACGATGTATTAAATCTCGACGCAATTGGAGTGTTCCATCCTCATTAGGAGGCCCTGAAAGTTACATTTAACTATCAGTTTTGCGTCGAATTTGAAAATGTAGACACAGAGGAGAACGACCATAAGGTCCCCGAGGCAGCAATAGACCCTTGGAGACAAGTCGCCTGGAGGACGATGTATTGAATCTCGACGCAATTTGAGTGTTCCATCGTCATTAGGAGGTCCTGAACGTTTCAATTAACTATCAGTTTCACGTCGGATTCGAAAATCTAGACTCACAGGAGAATGACCATTAGGTGCCAGAGGCAGCCATAGACCCTTGGAGACAAGTCAGCTGGACGACGATCTATTGAATCTCGACGCAATTTGATTGTTCCATCGTCATTAGGAGGCCAAGAACATTACAATTAACTATCAGTTATGCGTCGAAATTCTAGACTCACAGGAGGACGACCAAAAGGCGCCCGAGGCAACAATAGATCCTTGGAGACGAGTCGGGTGGAGGACGATGTATTGAATCTCGACGCATTTTGAGTGTTCCATCGTCATTAGGAGGCCCTGAACGTTACAATTAGCTATCAGTTTTGCGTCGGATTCGAAAATGTAGTCTCAGAGGACAACGAGCATAAGGTGCCCTAGGCAGCATTAGACCCTTGGAGTCAAGTCGCCTGGAGGACGATGTATTGAATCACGACGCAATTTGAGTGTTCCATCGTCATTAGGAGGCCCTGAACGTTACAATTAACTGTCAGTTTCGCATCGGATTCGAATATCTAGACTCACAGGAGCACGACCAACAGGTGCCAAAGGCAGCAATAGATCCTTGGAGACAAGTCGGCTGGAGGACGATGTATTGAATCTCGAACCAATTTGAGTGTTCCATCGTCATTTGGAGACCCTGAACGTTACAATTAACTATCAGTTATGCGTCGGATTTGTAAATCAAGACTCACAGGATAACGACCACAAGGTGCCCGAGGCAGCATCAGACACTTGGAGACAAGTTGGCTGGAGGACGATGTACTGAATCTCGTTGCAATTTGAGTGTTCCATCGTCGTTAGGAGGCACTGAACGTTACAATTAATTTTCAGTTTTGTTTCGGTTTCGAAAATCTAGACTCACAGGAGACGGACCATATGGTTCCCGAGGCTGGAGGACGATGTTTTGAATCTCGACGCAAATTGAGGGCTCCATCGTCATTAGGAGGCCCTGAACGTTGCAATTAACTAAGAGTTCTGCGTCGGATTCGAAAATCTAGACTCACAGGAGAACGACCATTAGGTGCCACAGGCAGTTATAGACCCTTGGAGACAAATCGGCTGGAGGACGATGTTCTGAATCGCGACGCAATTTGAGTGTTCCATCGTCATCAGGAGGCACTGAACATTACAATTAACCTTCAGTTTTGCGTCGGATTCGAAATTCTAGACTCACAGAAGACGGACCATTAGGTGCCAGTGTCAGCAATAGACCCTGGGAGACAAGTCGGCTGGAGGGCGATATATTGAATGTCGACGTAAGTTGAGTGTTCCATCGTCATTAGGAGGCCCTGAAAGTTACAATTAACTACCAGTTATGCGTCGGATTTGTAAAACTAGACTCACAGGAGAACGACCACAAGGTGCCCGAGGCAGCAATAGACCCTTGGAGACAAGTCGGCTGGTGGCCGATGTATTGAATCTCGACGCAATTTGAGTGTTCCATCGTCATTAGGATGCCCTGGACGTTACAATTAACTATCAGTTTTGCGTCGGATTTGAAAATGTAGATTCAGAGGAGAACGACCATAAGGTGCCCGAGGCAGGCATAGACCCTTGGAGACAAGTCGCCTGGAGGACGATGTATTGAATCTCCACGCAATTTAAGTGATCCATCGTCATTAGGAGGCCCTGAACGCTACAATTAACTATCAGATTTGCGACGGATTCGACAATCTAGACTCACAGGAGAACAACCATTAGGTGCCACAGGCAGCAATAGACCCTTGGAGACAAATCGGCTGGAGGACGATGTATTGAATCTCGACGCAATTTGAGTGTTCCATCGTCATTAGGAGGCCCTGAACGTTACAATTAAGTATCAGTTATGCGTCGGATTTGTAAATCTAGTCTCACAGGAGAACGACCACAAGGTGCCCGAGCCAGCAATAGACCTTTGGAGACAAGTCGGCTGGAGGCCGATGTATTGAATCTCGACGCAATTTGAGAGTTCCATCGTCATTGAGAGGCCCTGAAAGTTACAATTAACTATCAGTTTTGCGTCGGATTCGAAAATTTAGACTCACAGGAGACGGACCATAAGGTGCCAGAGGCAGCAATAGACCCTTGGAGACAAGTAGGCTGCAGGACGATATATTGAATCTCGACGCAATTTGAGTGTTCCATCGTCATTTGGAGGCCGTGAACGGTACAATTAACTATCAGTTATGCGTCGGATTCCAAAATCTAGACTACAGGAGGACGACCAAAAGGCGCCCGAGGCAACAATAGACCCTTGGAAACAAGTCGGCTGGAGGACGATGTATTGAGTCTCGACGCAATTTGAGTGTTCCATCGTCATTAGGAGGCCCTGAATGTTATAATTAACTCACAGTTTTGCGTCGGATTCGAAAATCTAGACTCACAGGAGAACGACCAAAAGGCGCCCGAGGCAACAATAGACCCTTGGAGAGAAGTCGGCTGGAATACGATGTATTGAATCGCGACGCAATTTGAGTGTTCCATCGTCATTAGGAGGCACTGAACATTACTATTAACCATCGGTTTTGCGTCGGATTCGAAAATCTAGACTCACAGGAGACGGACTACAGGGTGCCAGAGGCAGCAATAGACCCTTGGAGACAAGTTGGCTGGAGGACGATGTATTGAATCTCGACGCAATTTGAGTGTTCCATCGTCATTAGGAGGCCCTGAACGTTACAATTAACTATCAGTTATGCGTCGGATTCGAAAATCTAGACTCACAGGAGGACGACCAAAAGGCGCCCGAGGCAACGATAGACCCTTGGAGACAAGTCGGCTGGAGGATGATGTATTGAATCTCGACGCAATTTGAGTGTTCCATCCTCATTAGGAGGCCCTGAACGTTACAATTAACTATTAGTTTTGCGTCGGATTCGAAAATGTAGACTCAGAGGAGAACGACCATAAGGTGCCCGAGGCAGCAGTAGACTCTTGGAGACAAATCGCCTGGAGGACGATATATTGAACTCGACGCAATTTGAGTGTTCCATCTTCATTAGGAGGCCCTGAATGTAACAATTAACTATCAGTTTTGCGTCGGATTCGAAATTCTAGACTCACAGAAGCACGACCATAAGGTGCCAGAGGCTGCAATAGACCCTTGGAGACAAGTTGGCTGGAGGACGATGTATTGAATCTCGAAGCAATTTGAGTGTTCCATCGTCATTAGGTGGCCCTTAACATTACAATTAACTCTCAGTTTCGCGTCGGATTCGAAAATCCAGACTCACAGGAGACGGACCATAAGGTGCCCGAGGCAGAAATATGCCCTTGGAATCAGGTCAGCTGGGGGACGATGTATTGAATCTCGAAGCAATTTGAGTGTTCCATCGTCATTAGGAGGCCCTGAACGTTACAATTAACTATCAGTTTTGCGTCGGATTCGAAAATCTACAGTCACAGGAGAACGACCATAAGGTGCCCGAGGCAGCAATAGACCCTTGGAGACACGTCGTCTGATGGACGATGTATTGAATCTCGACGCAATTTGAGTGTTTCATCGTTGTTAGGATGCCTTGAACGTTACAATTAACTATCAGTTATGCGTCGGATTCGAAAATCTAGACTCGCAGGAGGACGACCAAAAGGCGCCCGAGGCAACGATAGACCCTTGGAGACAAATCGGCTGGAGGACGATGTATTGAGTCGCGACGCAATTTGAGTGTTCCATCGTCATTAGGAGGCACTGAACATTACAATTAAAAATTAGTTTTGCGTCGGATTCGAAAATCTAGACTCACAGGAGAACGACCATTAGGTGCCACAGGCAGCAATACACCCTTGGAGACATATCGGCTGGAGGACGATGTATTGATCGCGACGCAATTTGAGTGTTCCATCGTCATTAGGAGGCCCTGAAAGTTACAATTAACTACCAGTTATGCGTCGGATTTGTAAATCTAGACTCACAGGAGAACGACCACAAGGTGCCCGAGGCAGCAATAGACCCTTGGAGACAAGTCGGCTGGTGGCCGATGTATTGAATCTCGACGCAATTTGAGTGTTCCATCGTCATTAGGATGCCCTGGACGTTACATTTAACTATCAGTTTTGCGTCGGATTTGAAAATGTAGACTCAGAGGAGAACGACCATAAGGTGCCCGAGGCAGCAATAGACCCTTGGAGACAAGTCGCCTGGAGGACGATGTATTGAATCTCCACGCAATTTAAGTGATCCATCGTCATTAGGAGGCCCTGAACGCTACAATTAACAATCAGATTTGCGACGGATTCGACAATCTAGACTCACAGGAGAACGACCATTAGGTGCCACAGGCAGCAATAGACCCTTGGAGACAAATCGGCTGGAGGACGATGTATTGAATCTCGACGCAATTTGAGTGTTCCATCGTCATTAGGAGGCCCTGAACGTTACAATTAAGTATCAGTTATGCGTCGGATTTGTAAATCTAGTCTCACAGGAGAACGACCACAAGGTGCCCGAGCCAGCAATAGACCTTTGGAGACAAGTCGGCTGGAGGCCGATGTATTGAATCTCGACGCAATTTGAGAGTTCCATCGTCATTGAGAGGCCCTGAAAGTTACAATTAACTATCAGTTTTGCGTCGGATTCGAAAATTTTGACTCACAGGAGACGGACCATAAGGTGCCAGAGGCAGCAATAGACCCTTGGAGACAAGTAGGCTGCAGGACGATATATTGAATCTCGACGCAATTTGAGTGTTCCATCGTCATTTGGAGGCCGTGAACGGTACAATTAACTATCAGTTATGCGTCGGATTCCAAAATCTAGACTACAGGAGGACGACCAAAAGGCGCCCGAGGCAACAATAGACCCTTGGAAACAAGTCGGCTGGAGGACGATGTATTGAGTCTCGACGCAATTTGAGTGTTCCATCGTCATTAGGAGGCCCTGAATGTTATAATTAACTCACAGTTTTGCTTCGGATTCGAAAATCTAGACTCACAGGAGAACGACCAAAAGGCGCCCGAGGCAACAATAGACCCTTGGAGAGAAGTCGGCTGGAATACGATGTATTGAATCGCGACGCAATTTGAGTGTTCCATCGTCATTAGGAGGCACTGAACATTACTATTAACCATCGGTTTTGCGTCGGATTCGAAAATCTAGACTCACAGGAGACGGACTACAGGGTGCCAGAGGCAGCAATAGACCCTTGGAGACAAGTAGGCTGGAGGACGATGTATTGAATCTCGACGCAATTTGAGTGTTCCATCGTCATTAGGAGGCCCTGAAAGTTACAATTAACTATCAGTTATGCGTCGGATTCGAAAATCTAGACTCACAGGAGGACGACCAAAAGGCGCCCGAGGCAACGATAGACCCTTGGAGACAAGTCGGCTGGAGGATGATGTATTGAATCTCGACGCAATTTGAGTGTTCCATCCTCATTAGGAGGCCCTGAACGTTACAATTAACTATTAGTTTTGCGTCGGATTCGAAAATGTAGACTCAGAGGAGAACGACCATAAGGTGCCCGAGGCAGCAGTAGACTCTTGGAGACAAATCGCCTGGAGGACGATATATTGAACTCGACGCAATTTGAGTGTTCCATCTTCATTAGGAGGCCCTGAATGTAACAATTAACTATCAGTTTTGCGTCGGATTCGAAATTCTAGACTCACAGAAGCACGACCATAAGGTGCCAGAGGCTGCAATAGACCCTTGGAGACAAGTCGGCTGGAGGACGATGTATTGAATCTCGAAGCAATTTGAGTGTTCAATTGTCATTAGGTGGCCCTTAACATTACAATTAACTCTCAGTTTCGCGTCGGATTCGAAAATCCAGACTCACAGGAGACGGACCATAAGGTGCCCGAGGCAGAAATATGCCCTTGGAATCAGGTCAGCTGGGGGACGATGTATTGAATCTCGAAGCAATTTGAGTGTTCCATCGTCATTAGGAGGCCTTGAACGTTACAATTAACTATCAGTTTTGCGTCGGATTCGAAAATCTACAGTCACAGGAGAACGACCATAAGGTGCCCGAGGCAGCAATAGACCCTTGGAGACACGTCGTCTGATGGACGATGTATTGAATCTCGACGCAATTTGAGTGTTTCATCGTTGTTAGGATGCCTTGAACGTTACAATTAACTATCAGTTATGCGTCGGATTCGAAAATCTAGACTCGCAGGAGGACGACCAAAAGGCGCCCGAGGCAACGATAGACCCTTGGAGACAAGTCGGCTGGAGGATGATGTATTGAATCTCGACGCAATTTGAGTGTTCCATCCTCATTAGGAGGCCCTGAACGTTACAATTAACTATTAGTTTTTCGTCGGATTCGAAAATGTAGACTCAGAGGAGAACGACCATAAGGTGCCCGAGGCAGCAGTAGACTCTTGGAGACAAATCGCCTGGAGGACGATATATTGAACTCGACGCAATTTGAGTGTTCCATCGTCATTAGGAGGCCCTGAATGTAACAATTAACTATCAGTTTTGCGTCGGATTCGAAATTCTAGACTCACAGAAGCACGACCATAAGGTGCGAGAGGCTGCAATAGACCCTTGGAGACAAGTCGGCTGGAGGACGATGTATTGAATCTCGAAGAATTTGAGTGTTCCATCGTCATTAGGTGGCCCTTAACGTTACAATTAACTCTCAGTTTCGCGTCGGATTCGAAAATCTAGACTCACAGGAGACGGACCATAAGGTGCCCGAGGCAGAAATATGCCCTTGGAGTCAGGTCAGCTGGGGGACGATGTATTGAATCTCGACGCAATTTGAGTGTTTCATCGTTGTTAGGATGCCTTAAACGTTACAATTAACTATCAGTTTTGCGGCGGATTCGACAATCTAGACTCACAGGAAAACGACAATAAGGTGCCCGAGGCAGCAATAGACCCCTGGAGACAAGTCGACTGTAGGACGATGTATTGAATCGCGACGGAATTTGAGAGATCCATCGTCATAAGGAGGCCCTGAACGTTACAATTAACTATCATTTTGCGTCGGATTCGATAATCTACACTCAGAGGAGAACGACCATAAGGTGCCCGAGGCAGCAATAGACCCTTGGAGACAAGTCGGCTGGAGGACGATATATTGAATCTCAACGTGTGTTGAGTGTTCCATCGTCATTAGGAGGCCCTGAACGTTGCAATTAACTATCAGTTATGCGTCGGATTCGTAAATCTAGACTCACAGAAGAACGACCAGAAGGCGCCTGGGCCAACAATAGACCCTTGGAAACAAGTCGGCTGAAGGACGATGTATTGAATCGCGACGCAATTTGAGTGTTCCATCGTCATTAGGAGGACCTGAACGTTACAATTAACTATCAGTTATGCGTCGGATTCGTAAATCTACACTCACAGGAGAACGACCACAAGGTCCCCGAGACAGCAATTGACCCTTGGAGTTAAGTCGGCTGGAGGCCGATGTATTGAATCTAGACGCAATTTGAGTGTTCCATCGTCATTAGAAGGCCCTGAACGTTACAATTAACTATCAGTTTTGCGTCGGATTGGAAAATCTAGACTCACAGGAGAACGACCATTAGGTGCCACAGGCAGAAATAGACCCTTGGAGACAGATCGGCTGGAGGACGATGTATTGAGTCGCGACGCAATTTGAGTGTTCCATCGTCATTAGGAGGCACTGAACATTACAATTAAAAATTAGTTTTGCGTCGGATTCGAAAATCTAGACTCACAGGAGAACGACCATTAGGTGCCACAGGCAGCAATACACCCTTGGAGACATATCGGCTGGAGGACGATGTATTGATCGCGACGCAATTTGAGTGTTCCATCGTCATTAGGAGGACCTGAATGTTATAATTAGCTCACAGGTTTTCGTCGGATTCGAAAATCTAGACTCACAGGAGGACGACCAAAAGGCGCCCGAGGCAACAATTGACCCTTGGAGACAAGTCGGCTGGAGGATGATGTATTGAATCTCGACGCAATTTGAGTGTACCATCGTCATTAGGAGGCCCTGATGGTTACAATTAACTATCAGTTTCGCGTCGGATTCGAAAATGTAGACTCACAGGAGACGGACTATAGGGTGCCAGAGGCAGCATTAGACCCTTGGAGACAAGTCGGCTGGAGGGCGATATATTGAACTCGACGCAATTTGAGTGTTCCATCGTCATTAGGAGGCTCTGAACGTTACTATTAACTATCAGTTTTGCGTCGCATTTGAGAATTTAGACTCACAGGAGACGGACCATAAGGTGCCAGAGGCAGCAATAGACCCTTGGAGACAAGTAGGCTGCAGGACGATATATTGATTCTCGACGCAATTTGAGGGTTCCATCGTCATTTGGAGGCCGTGAACGGTACAATTAACTATCAGTTATGCGTCGGATTCCAAAATATAGACTACAGGAGGACGACCAAAAGGCGCCCGAGGTAACAATAGACCCTTGGAGTCAAGTCGGCTGGAGGACGATGTATTGAATCTCGACGCAATTTGAGTGTTCCATCGTCATTAGGAGGCCCTGAATGTTATAATTAACTCACAGTTTTGCGTCGGATTTGAAAATCTAGACTCACAGGAGAACGACCAAAAGGCGCCCGAGGCAGTAATAGACCCTTGGAGAGAAGTCGGCTGGAATACGATGTATTGAATCGCGACGCAATTTGAGTGTTCCATCGTCATTAGGAGGCACTGAACATTACTTTTAACCATCGGTTTTGCGTCGGATTCGAAAATCTAGACTCACATTAGACGGACTATAGGGTGCCAGAGGCAGCAATAGATCCTTGGAGACAAGTAGGCTGGAGGACGATGTATTGAATCTCGACGCAATTTGTGTGTTCCATCGTCTATAGGAGGCCCTGATCGTTACAATTAACTATAAGTTATGCGTCGGATTCGAAAATCTAGACTCGCAGGAGGACGACCAAAAGGCGCCCGAGGCAACAATAGACCCTTGGAGACAAGTCGGCTGGAGGATGATGTATTGAATCTCGACGCAATTTGAGTGTTCCATCCTCATTAGGAGGCCCTGAACGTTACAATTAACTATTAGTTTTGCGTTGGATTCGATAATGTAGACTCAGAGGAGAACGACCATAAGGTGCCCGAGGCAGCATTAGACTCTTGGAGACAAATCGCCTGGAGGTCGATATATTGAACTCGACGCAATTTGAGTGTTCCATCGTCCTTAGGAGGCCCTGAATGTAACAATTAACTATCAGTTTCGCGTCGGATTCGAAATTCTAGACTCACAGAAGCACGACCATAAGGTGCCAGAGGCTGAAATTGACCCTTGGAGACAAGTCGGCTGGAGGACGATGTATTGAATCTCGAAGCAATTTGAGTGTTCCATCGTCATTAGGTGGCCCTTAACGTCACAATTAACTCTCAGTTTCGTGTCGGATTCGACAATCTAGACTCACAGGAGAACGACCATTAGGTGCCACAGGCAGCAATAGACCCTTGGAGACAAGTCGGCTGAAGGACGATGAATTGAATGTCGACGCAATTTGAGTGTTCCATCGTCAATTGGAGGCCCTGAACGTTACAATTAATTATCAGTTTTGCGTCGGACTCGAAAATGTAGACTCAGAGGAGAACGACCATAAGGTGCCCGAGGCAGCAATAGGCCCTTGGAGGCAAGTCTCCTGGAGGACGATGTATTGAATCTCAACGCTATTTGAGTGTTCCATCGTCATTAGGAGGCCCTGAACGTTACCATTAACTATCAGTTTCGCGTCGGATTCGAAAATCTAGACTCACAGGAGACGGACCATAAGGTGCTAGAGGCGGCAATAGAACCTTGGAGACAACTCGCCTGGAGGACGAAGTATTGAATCCCGACGCAATTTGAGTGTTCCATCGTCATTAGGAGGCTCTGAACGTTACAATTAACTATCAGTTTCGCGTCGGATTCGAGAATCTAGATTCACAGGAGACGGACTATAAGGTGCCAGAAACAGCAATAGACCCTTGGAGACAAGTAGGCTGGAGGACGATGTATTGAATCTCGACGCAATTTGAGTGTTCCATCGTCATTAGGAGGCCCTGAACGTTACAATTAACTATCAGTTATGCGTCGGATTCGAAAATCTAGACTCACAGGAGGACGACCAAAAGGCGCCCGAGGCAACAATAGGCCCTTGGAGACAAGTCGGCTGGAGGGTGATGTATTAAATCTCGACGCAATTTGAGTGTTCCATCGTCATTAGGAGGCCCTGAATGTTATAATTAACTCACAGTTTTTCGTCGGATTCGAAAATCTAGACTCACAGGAGGACGACCAAAAGGCGTCCGAGGCAACAATAGACCCTTGGAGACAAGTCGGCTGGAGGGTGATGTATTAAATCTCGACGCAATTTGAGTGTTCCATCCTCATTAGGAGGCCCTGAACGTTACAATTAACTATCAGTTTTGCGTCGGATTCGAAAATGTAGACTCAGAGGAGAACAACCATAAGGTGCCCGAGGCAGCAGTAGACTCTTGGAGACAAATCGCCTGGAGGACGATATTTTGAACTCGACGCAATTTGAGTGTTTCATCGTCATTAGGAGGCCCTGAACGTTACTATTAACTATCAGTTTTGCGTCGCATTTGAAAATTTAGACTCACAGGAGACGGACCGTAAGGTGCCCGAGGCAGCAGTAGACTCTTGGAGACAAATCGCCTGGAGGACGATATTTTGAACTCGACGCAATTTGAGTGTTTCATCGTCATTAGGAGGCCCTGAACGTTACGATTAACTATCAGTTTTGCGTCGGATTTGAAAATCTAGACTCACAGGAGAACGACCAAAAGGCGCCCGAGGCAACAATAGAGCCTTGGAGAGAAGTCGGCTGGAATACGATGTATTGAATCGCGACGCAATTTGAGTGTTCCATCGTCATTAGGAGGCACTGAACATTACTATTAAAAATCGGTTTTGCGTCGGATTCGAAAATCTAGACTCACAGGAGACGGACTATAGGGTGCCAGAGGCAGCAATAGACCCTTGGAGACAAGTAGGCTGGAGGACGATGTATTGAATTTCGACGCAATTTGAGTGTTCCATCGTCGTTAGGAGGCCCTGAACGTTACAATTAACTATCAGTTATGCGTCGGATTCGAAAATCTAGACTCGCAGGAGGACGACCAAAAGGCGCCCGAGGCAACAATAGACCCTTGGAGACAAGTCGGCTGGAGGACGATATATTGAACTCGACGCAATTTGAGTGTTCCATCGTCATTAGGAGGCCCAGAATGTAACAATTAACTATCAGTTTCGCGTCGGATTCGAAATTCTAGATTCACAGAAGCACGACCATAAGGTGCCAGAGGCTGCAATAGACCATTGGAGACAAGGCGGCTGGAGGACGATGTATTGAATCTCGAAGCAATTTGAGTGTTCCATCGTCATTAGGTGGCCCTTAACGTCACAATTAACTCTCAGTTTCGCGTCGGATTCGAAAATCTAGACTCACAGGAGACGGACCATAAGGTGCCCGAGGCAGAAATATGCCCTTGGAGTCAGGTCGGCTGGGGGACGATGTATTGAATATCGAAGCAATTTGCGTGTTCTATCGTCATTAGGAGGCCCTGAACGTTACAATTAAGTATCAGTTTGGCGTCGGATTCGAAAATCTACAGTCATAGGAGAACGACCATAAGGTGCCCGAGGCAGCAATAGACCCTTGGAGGCACGTCGTCTGATGGACGATGTATTGAATCTCGACGCAATTTGAGTGTTTCATCGTGATTAGGATGCCCTGAACGTTACAATTAACTATCAGTTTTGCGTCGGATTCGACAATCTAGACTCACAGGAGAACGACAATAAGGTGCCCGAGGCAGCAATAGACCCTTGGAGACAAGTCGACTGGAGGACGATGTATTGAATCGCGACGGAATTTGAGAGATCCATCATCATAAGGAGGCCCTGAACGTTACAATTAACTATCATTTTTGCTTCGGATTTGAAAATCTAGACTCACAGGAGACGGACTATACGGTGCCCGAGGCAGCAACATCCCCTTGGAGACAAGTCTGCTCTAGGACGATGAATTGAATCTCGACGCAAATTGAGTATTCCATCGTCATTAGGAGGCCCTCAACGTTACAATTAACTATCAGTTTTGCGTCGGATTGGAAAATCTAGACTCACAGGAGAACGACCATTAGGTGCCACAGGCAGCAATAGACCCTTGGAGACAAATCGGCTGGAGGACGATGTATTGAGTCGCGACGCAATTTGAGTGTTCCATCGTCATTAGGAGGCCCTGAACGTTACAATTAATTATCAGTTATGCGTCGGATTCGAAAATGTAGACTCAGAGGAGAACGACAATAAGGTGCCCGAGGCAGCAATAGACCCTTGGAGGCAAGTCGGCTGGAGGACGATGAATTGAATCTCGACGCAATTTGAGTGTTCCATCGTCATTAGGAGGCCCTGAACGTTACCATTAACTATCAGTTTCGCGTCGGATTCGAAAATCTAGACTCACAGGAGAAGGACCATAAGGTGCCATAGGCAGCAATAGACCCTTGGAGACAAGTCGCCTGGAGGACGAAGTATTGAATCTCGACGCAATTTGAGTGTTCCATCGTCATTAGGAGGCCCTGAACGTTACAATTAACTATCAGTTTCGCGTCGGATTCGAGAATCTAGATTCACAGGAGACGGACTATAAGGTGCTAGAGGCAGCAATAGACCCTTGGAGACAAGTAGGCTGGAGGACGATGTATTGAATCTCGACGCAATTTGAGTTTTCCATCGTCATTAGGAGGCCCTGAACGTTACAATTAACTATCAGTTATGCGTCGGATTCGAAAATCTAGGCTCACAGGAGGACGACCAAAAGGCGCCCGAGGCAACAATAGACACTTGGAGACAAGTAGGCTGGAGGACGATGTATTGAGTCTCGACGCAATTTGAGTGTTCCATCGTCATTAGGAGGCCCTGAACGTTACAATTAACTATCAGCTATGCGTCGGATTCGAAAATCTAGACTCGCAGGAGGACGACCAAAAGGCGCCCGAGGCAACAATAGACCCTTGGAGACAAGTCGGCTGGAGGATGATGTATTGAATCTCGACGCAATTTGAGTGTTCCATCCTCATTAGGAGGCCCTGAACGTTACAATTAACTATCAGTTATGCGTCGGATTCGAAAATCTAGACTCGCAGGAGGACGACCAAAAGGCGCCCGAGGCAACAATAGACCCTTGGAGACAAGTCGGCTGGAGGATGATGTATTGAATCTCGACGCAATTTGAGTGTTCCATCCCCATTGGGAGGCCGTGAACGTTACAATTAACTATTAGTTTTGCGTCGGATTCGAAAATGTAGACTCAGAGGTGAACGACCATAAGGTGCCCGAGGCAGCAGTAGACTCTTGGAGACAAATCGCCTGGAGGACGATATATTGAACTCGACGCAATTTGAGTGTTCCATCGTCATTAGGAGGCCCTGAATGTAACAATTAACTATCAGTTTCGCGTCGGATTCGAAATTCTAGACCCACAGAAGCACGACCATAAGGTGCCAGAGGCTGCAATAGACCATTGGAGACAAGTCGGCTGGAGGACGATGTATTGAATCTCGAAGCAATTTGAGTGTTCCATCGTCATTAGGTGGCCCTTAACGTCACAATTAACTCTCAGTTTCGCGTCGGATTCGAAAATCTAGACTCACAGGAGACGGACCATAAGGTGCCCGAGGCAGAAATATGCCCTTGGAGTCAGGTCGGCTGGGGGACGATGTATTGAATATCGAAGCAATTTGCGTGTTCTACCGTCATTAGGAGGCCCTGAACGTTACAATTAAGTATCAGTTTGGGGTCGGATTCGAAAATCTACAGTCATAGGAGAACGACCATAAAGTGCCCGAGGCAGCAATAGACCCTTGGAGGCACGTCGTCTGATGGACGATGTATTGAATCTCGACGCAATTTGAGTGTTTCATCGTGATTAGGATGCCCTGAACGTTACAATTAACTATCAGTTTTGCGTCGGATTCGACAATCTAGACTCACAGGAGAACGACAATAAGGTGCCCGAGGCAGCAATAGACCCTTGGAGACAAGTCGACTGGAGGACGATGTATTGAATCGCGACGGAATTTGAGAGATCCATCATCATAAGGAGGCCCTGAACGTTACAATTAACTATCATTTTTGCTTCGGATTTGAAAATCTAGACTCACAGGAGACGGACTATACGGTGCCCGAGGCAGCAACATCCCCTTGGAGACAAGTCTGCTCTAGGACGATGTATTGAATCTCGACGCAAATTGAGTATTCCATCGTCATTAGGAGGCCCTCAACGTTACAATTAACTATCAGTTTTTGCGTCGGATTGGAAAATCTAGACTCACAGGAGAACGACCATTAGGTGCCACAGGCAGCAATAGACCCTTGGAGACAAATCGGCTGGAGGACGATGTATTGAGTCGCGACGCAATTTGAGTGTTCCATCGTCATTAGGAGGCCCTGAACGTTACAATTAATTATCAGTTATGCGTCGGATTCGAAAATGTAGACTCAGAGGAGAACGACCATAAGGTGCCCGAGGCAGCAATAGACCCTTGGAGGCAAGTCGCTGGAGGACGATGAATTGAATCTCGACGCAATTTGAGTGTTCCATCGTCATTAGGAGGCCCTGAACGTTACAATTAACTATTAGTTATGCGTCGGATTCGAAAATCTAGACTCACAGGAGGACGACCAAAGTGCGCCCGAGGCAACAATAGGCCCTTGGAGACAAGTCGGCTGGAGGGTGATGTATTAAATCTCGACGCAATTTGAGTGTTCCATCGTCATTAGGAGGCCCTGAATGTTATAATTAACTCACAGTTTTTCGTCGGATTCGAAAATCTAGACTCACAGGAGGACGACCAAAAGGTGTCCGAGGCAACAATAGACCCTTGGAGACAAGTCGGCTGGAGGGTGATGTATTAAATCTCGACGCAATTTGAGTGTTCCATCCTCATTAGGAGGCCCTGAACGTTACAATTAAGTATCAGTTTGGCGTCGGATTCGAAAATCTACAGTCATAGGAGAACGACCATAAGGTGCCCGAGGCAGCAATAGACCCTTGGAGGCACGTCGTCTGATGGACGATGTATTGAATCTCGACGCCATTTGAGTGTTTCATCGTGATTAGGATGCCCTGAACGTTACAATTAACTATGTTTTGCGTCGGATTCGACAATCTAGACTCACAGGAGAACGACAATAAGGTGCCCGAGGCAGCAATAGACCCTTGGAGACAAGTCGACTGGAGGACGATGTATTGAATCGCGACGGAATTTGAGAGATCCATCATCATAAGGAGGCCCTGAACGTTACAATTAACTATCATTTTTGCTTCGGATTTGAAAATCTATACTCACAGGAGACGGACTATATGGTGCCCGAGGCAGCAACATCCCCTTGGAGACAAGTCTGCTCTAGGACGATGTATTGAATCTCGACGCAAATTGAGTATTCCATCGTCATTAGGAGGCCCTCAACGTTACAATTAACTATCAGTTTTGCGTCGGATTGGAAAATCTAGACTCACAAGAGAACGACCATTAGGTGCCACAGGCAGCAATTGACCCTTGGAGACAAATCGGCTGGAGGACGATGTATTGAATCGCGACGCAATTTGAGTGTTCCATCGTCATTAGGAGGCCCTGAACGTTACAATTAATTATCAGTTATGCGTCGGATTCGAACATGTAGACTCAGAGGAGAACGACCATAAGGTGCCCGAGGCAGCAATAGACCCTTGGAGGCAAGTCGGCTGGAGGACGATGAATTGAATCTCGACGCAATTTGAGTGTTCCATCGTCATTAGGAGGCCCTGAACGTTACCATTAACTATCAGTTTCGCGTCGGATTCGAAAATCTAGACTCACAGGAGAAGGACCATAAGGTGCCATAGGCAGCAATAGACCCTTGGAGACAAGTCGCCTGGAGGACGAAGTATTGAATCTCGACGCAATTTGAGTGTTCCATCGTCATTAGGAGGCCCTGAACGTTACAATTAACTATCAGTTTCGCGTCGGATTCGAGAATCTAGATTCACAGGAGACGGACTATAAGGTGCTAGAGGCAGCAATAGACCCTTGGAGACAAGTAGGCTGGAACACGATGTATTGAATCTCGACGCAATTTGAGTGTTCCATCGTCGTTAGGAGGCCCTGAACGTTACAATTAACTATCAGTTATGCGTCGGATTCGAAAATCTAGACTCGCAGGAGGACGACCAAAAGGCGCCCGAGGCAACAATAGACCCTTGGAGACAAGTCGGCTGGAGGATGATGTATTGAATCTCGACGCAATTTGAGTGTTCCATTCTCATTAGGAGGCCGTGAACGTTACAATTAACTATTAGTTTTGCGTCGGATTCGATGATGTAGACTCAGAGGTGAACGACCATAAGGTGCCCGAGGCAGCAGTAGACACTTGGAGACAAATCGCCTGGAGGACGACATATTGAACTCGACGCAATTTGAGTGTTCCATCGTCATTAGGAGGCCCTGAATGTAACAATTAACTATCAGTTTCGCGTCGGATTCGAAATTCTAGACTCACAGAAGCACGACCATAAGGTGCCAGAGGCTGCAATAGACCATTGGAGACAAGTCGGCTGGAGGACGATGTATTGAATCTCGACGCAATTTGAGTGTTCCATCGTCATTAGGTGGCCCTTAACGTCACAATTAACTCTCAGTTTCGCGTCGGATTCGAAAATCTAGATTCACAGGAGACGGACCATAAGGTGCCCGAGGCAGAAATATGCCCTTGGAGTCAGGTCGGCTGGGGGACGATGTATTGAATATCGAAGCAATTTGCGTGTTCTATCGTCATTAGGAGGCCCTGAACGTTACAATTAAGTATCAGTTTGGCGTCGGATTCGAAAATCTACAGTCATAGGAGAACGACCATAAGGTGACCGAGGCAGCAATAGACCCTTGGAGGCACGTCGTCTGATGGACGATGTATTGAATCTCGACGCAATTTGAGTGTTTCATCGTGATTAGGATGCCCTGAACGTTACAATTAACTATCAGTTTTGCGTCGGATTCGACAATCTAGACTCACAGGAGAACGACAATGAGGTGCCCGAGGCAGCAATAGACCCTTGGAGACAAGTCGACTGGAGGACGATGTATTGAATCGCGACGGAATTTGAGAGATCCATCGTCATAAGGAGGCCCTGAACGTTACAATTAACTATCATTTTTGCTTCGGATTTGAAAATCTAGACTCACAGGAGTCGGACTATACGGTGCCCGAGGCAGCAACATCCCCTTGGAGACAAGTCTGCTCTAGGACGATGTATTGAATCTCGACGCAAATTGAGTATTCCATCGTCATTAGGAGGCCCTCAACGTTACAATTATCTATCAGTTTTGCGTCGGATTGGAAAATCTAGACTCACAGGAGAACGACCATTAGGTGCCACAGGCAGCAATAGACCCTTGGAGACAAATCGGCTGGAGGACGATGTATTGAGTCGCGACGCAATTTGAGTGTTCCATCGTCATTAGGAGGCCCTGAACGTTACAATTAATTATCAGTTATGCGTCGGATTCGAAAATGTAGACTCAGAGGAGAACGACCATAAGGTGCCCGAGGCAGCAATAGACCCTTGGAGGCAAGTCGGCTGGAGGACGATGAATTGAATCTCGACGCAATTTGAGTGTTCCATCGTCATTAGGAGGCCCTGAACGTTACCATTAACTATCAGTTTCGCGTCGGATTCGAAAATCTAGACTCACAGGAGACGGACCATAAGGTGCCATAGGCAGCAATAGACCCTTGGAGACAAGTCGCCTGGAGGACGAAGTATTGAATCTCGACGCAATTTGAGTGTTCCGTCGTCATTAGGAGGCCCTGAACGTTACAATTAACTATCAGTTTCGCGTCGGATTCGAGAATCTAGATTCACAGGAGACGGACTATAAGGTGCTAGAGGCAGCAATAGACCCTTGGAGACAAGTAGGCTGGAGGACGATGTATTGAATCTCGACGCAATTTGAGTTTTCCATCGTCATTAGGAGGCCCTGAACGTTACAATTAACTATCAGTTATGCGTCGGTTCGAAAATCTAGGCTCACAGGAGGACGACCAAAAGGCGCCCGAGGCAACAATAGACCCTTGGAGACAAGTAGGCTGGAGGACGATGTATTGAATCTCGACGCAATTTGAGTGTTCCATCGTCATTAGGAGGCCCTGAACGTTACAATTAACTATCAGTTATGCGTCGGATTCGAAAATCTAGACTCGCAGGAGGACGACTAAAAGGCGCCCGCGGCAACAATAGACCCTTGGAGACAAGTCGGCTGGAGGATGATGTATTGAATCTCGACGCAATTTGAGTGTTCCATCCTCATTAGGAGGCCCTGAACGTTACAATTAACTATTAGTTTTGCGTCGGATTCGAAAACGTAGAATCAGAGGTGAACGACCATAGGGTGCCCGCGGCAGCAGTAGACTCTTGGAGACAAATCGCCTGGAGGACGATATATTGAACTCGACGCAATTTGAGTGTTCCATCGTCATTAGGAGGCCCTGAATGTAACAATTAACTATCAGTTTCGCGTCGGATTTGAAATTCTAGACTCACAGAAGCAAGACCATAAGGTGCCAGAGGCTGCAATAGACCATTGGAGACAAGTCGGCTGGAGGACGATGTATTGAATCTCGAAGCAATTTGAGTGTTCCATCGTCATTAGGTGGCCCTTAACGTCACAATTAACTCTCAGTTTCGCGTCGGATTCGAAAATCTAGACTCACAGGAGACGGACCATAAGGTGCCCGAGGCAGAAATATGCCCTTGGAGTCAGGTCGGCCGGGGGACGATGTATTGAATCTCGAAGCAATTTGCGTGTTCTATCGTCATTAGGAGGCCCTGAACGTTACAATTAAGTATCAGTTTTGCGTCGGATTCGAAAATCTACAGTCACAGGAGAACGACCATAAGGTGCCCGAGGCAGCAATAGACCCTTGGAGGCACGTCGTCTGATGGACGATGTATTGAATCTCGACGCAATTTGAGTGTTTCATCGTGATTAGGATGCCCTGAACGCTACAATTAACTATCAGTTTTGCGTCGGATTCGACAATCTAGACTCACAGGAGAACGACAATAAGGTGCCCGAGGCAGCAATAGACCCTTGGAGACAAGTCGACTGGAGGACGATGTACTGAATCGCGACGGAATTTGAGAGATCCATCGGCATATGGAGGCCCTGAACGTTACAATTAACTATCATTTTTGCTTCGGATTTGAAAATCTAGACTCACAGGAGTCGGACTATACGGTGCCCGAGGCAGCAACATCCCCTTGGAGACAAGTCTGCTGGAGGACGATGTATTGAACCTCGACGCAAATTGAGTATTCCATCGTCATTAGGAGGCCCACAACGTTACAATTAACTATCAGTTTTGCGTCGGATTGGAAAATCTAGACTCACAGGAGAAAGACCATTAGGTGCCACAGGCAGCAATAGACCCTTGGAGACAAATCGGCTGGAGGACGATGTATTGAGTCGCGACGCAATTTGAGTGTTCCATCGTCATTAGGAGGCCCTGAACGTTACAATTAATTATCAGTTATGCGTCGGATTCGAAAATGTAGACTCAGAGGAGAACGACCATAAGGTGCCCGAGGCAGCAATAGACGCTTGGGGCAAGTCGGCTGGAGGACGATGAATTGAATCTCGACGCAATTTGAGTGTTCCATCGTCATTAGGAGGCCCTGAACGTTGCCATTAACTATCAGTTTCGCGTCGGATTCGAAAATCTAGACTCACAGGAGATGGACCATAAGTTGCCATAGGCAGCAATAGACCCTTGAAGACAAGTCGCCTGGAGGACGAAGTATTGAATCTCGACGCAATTTGAGTGTCCCATCGTCATTAGGAGGCCCTGAACGTTACAATTAACTATCAGTTTCGC
Organism: Schistocerca serialis cubense; assembly: GCF_023864345.2. Taxonomy (NCBI): domain Eukaryota; kingdom Metazoa; phylum Arthropoda; class Insecta; order Orthoptera; family Acrididae; genus Schistocerca; species Schistocerca serialis. The sequence continues at coordinate 60,706,277 of NW_026047583.1, forward strand.
GTCGGATTCGAGAATCTAGATTCACAGGAGACGGACTATAAGGTGCCAGAGGCAGCAATAGACCCTTGGAGACAAGTAGGCTGGAGGACGATGTATTGAATCTCGACGCAATTTGAGTGTTCCATCGTCATTAGGAGGCCCTGAACGTTACAATTAACTATCAGTTATGCGTCGGATTCGAAAATCTAGACTCACAGGAGGACGACCAAAAGGCGCCCGAGGCAACAATAGACCCTTGGAGACAAGTCGGCTGGAGGACGATGTATTGAATCTCGACGCAATTTGAGTGTTCCATCGTCATTAGGAGGCCCTGAATGTAACAATTAACTATCAGTTTCGCGTCGGATTCGAAATTCTAGACTCACAGAAGCACGACCATAAGGTGCCAGAGGCAGCAATTGACCCTTAGAGACAAGTCGGCTGGAGGACGATATATTGAATCTCGAAGCAATTTGAGTGTTCCATCGTCATTAGGAGGCCGTGAACGTTACAATTAACTATGAGTTTTGCGTCGGATTCGATAATCTAGACTCACAGGAGAACGACCTAAAGGCGCCCGGGGAAACAATAGACCCTTGGAAACAATTCGGCTGGAGGACGATGAATTGAATCGCGACGCAATTTGACTGTTCCATCGTCATTGGGAGGCCCTGAACGTTACAATTAACTATCAGTTTTGCGTCAGATTCGAAAATCTAGAGTCATGGGAGAACGACCATAAGGTGCCCGAGGCAGAAATATGCCCTTGGAGACAGGTCGGCTGGGGGACGATGTATTGGATCTCGAAGCAATTTGAGTGTTCCATCGTCATTAGGAGGCCCTGAACGTTACAATTAACTATCATTTTGCGTCGGATTCGTTAATCTAGACTCAGAGGAGAACGACCATAAGGTGCCCGAGGCAGCAATAGTCCCTTGGAGACAAGTCGGCTGGAGGACGATATATTGAATCTCGACGTAATTTGAGTGTTCCATCGTCATTAGGAGGCCCTGAACGTTGCAATTAACTATCAGTTATGCGTCGGATTCGTAAATGTAGACTCACAGGAGTACGACCAGAAGGCGCCTGTTGCAACAATAGACGCTTGGAAACAAGTCGGCTGGAGGACGATGTATTGAATCGCGACGCAATTTGAGTGTTCCATCGTCATTAGGAGGCCCTGAAAGGTACAATTAACTATCAGTTATGCGTCGGATTCGTAAATCTAGTCTCACAGGAGAACGACCACAAGGTCCCCGAGGCAGCAATAGACTCTTGGAGTTAAGTCGGCTGGAGGCCGATGTATTGAATCTCGACGTAATTTGAGTGTTCCATCGTCATTAGAAGGCCCTGAACGTTACAATTACCTATCAGTTATGCATCGGATTCGTAAATCTATACTCACAGGAGAACGACCACAAGGTCCGCGAGGCAGCAATAGACCCTTGGAGTTAAGTTGGCTGAGGCCGATGTACTAAATCTCGACGCAATTTGAGTGTTCCATCGTCATTAGGAGGCACTGAACGTTACAATTAACATTCAGTTTTGCGTCGGTTGCGAAAATCTATACTCACAGGAGAACGACCAATAGGTGCAACAAGCAGCAATAGACCCTTGGAGACAAATTGGCTGGAGAACGATGTATTGAATCGCGACTCAAATTGAGTGTTCCATCGTCATTAGGAGGCACTGAACATTACAATTAACTATCAGTTTTGCGTTGGATTCGAAAATGTAGACTGAAAGGACCATAAGGTGCCCGAGGCAGCAACAGACCCTTGGTGACAAGTCGCCTGGAGGACGATGTATTGATTCTCGACGCATCGTCATTAGGAGGCCTCGAATGTTACAACTAACTATCAGTTTCGCGTCGGATTCGAAAATCTAGACTCACAGGAGACGGACCATAAGGTGCCAGAGGCAGCAAGAGATCCTTGGAGACAAGTCGGCTGGAGGACGATGTATTGAATCTCGACGCAATTTGAGTGTTCCATCGTCATTAGGAAGCCCTGAATGTAACAATTAACTATCAGTTTCGCGTCGGATTCGAAATTCTAGACTCACAGAAGCACAACCTTAAGGTGCCAGAGGCAGCAATAGACCCTTGGAGACAAGTCGGCTGGAGGACGATGTATTGAATCTCGAAGCAATTTGAGTGTTCCATCGTCATTAGGAGGCCGTGAACGTAACAATTAACTATGAGTTTTGCGTCGGATTCGATAATCTAGACTCACAGGAGAACGACCAAAAGGCGCCCGGGGTAACAATAGACCCTTGGAAACAATTTGGCTGGAGGACTATGAATTGAATCGCGACGCAATTTGAGTGTTCCATCGTCATTAGGAGGCCCTGAATGTTATAATTAACTCACAGTTTTTCGTCGGATTCGAAAATCTAGACTCACAGGAGATGGACCATAAGGTGCCATAGGCAGCAATAGACCCTTGAAGACAAGTCGCCTGGAGGACGAAGTATTGAATCTCGACGCAATTTGAGTGTTCCATCGTCATTAGGAGGCCCTGAACGTTACAATTAACTATCAGTTTCGCGTCGGATTCGAGAATCTAGATTCACAGGAGACGGAGTATAAGGTGCCAGAGGCAGCAATAGACTCTTGGAGACAAGTAGGCTGGAGGACGATGTATTGAATCTCGACGCAATTTGAGTGTTCCATCGTCATTAGGAGGCCCTGAACGTTACAATTAACTATCAGTTATGCGTCGGATTCGAAAATCTAGACTCACAGGAGGACGACCAAAAGGCGCCCGAGGCAACAATAGACCCTTGGAGACAAGTCGGCTGGAGGACGATGTATTGAATCTCGACGCAATTTGAGTGTTCCATCGTCATTAGGAGGCCCTGAATGTAACAATTAACTATCAGTTTCGCGTCGGATTCGAAATTCTAGACTCACAGAAGCACGACCATAAGGTGCCAGAGGCAGCAATTGACCCTTGGAGACAAGTCGGCTGGAGGACGATATATTGAATCTCGAAGCAATTTGAGTGTTCCATCGTCATTAGGAGGCCGTGAACGTTACAATTAACTATGAGTTTTGCGTCGGATTCGATAATCTAGGCTCACAGGAGAACGACCTAAAGGCGCCCGGGGAAACAATAGACCCTTGGAAACAATTCGGCTGGAGGACGATGAATTGAATCGCGACGCAATTTGAGTGTTCCATCGTCATTGGGAGGCCCTGAACGTTACAATTAACTATCAGTTTTGCGTCAGATTCGAAAATCTAGAGTCATGGGAGAACGACCATAAGGTGCCCGAGGCAGAAATATGCCCTTGGAGACAGGTCGGCTGGGGGACGATGTATTGGATCTCGGAGCAATTTGAGTGTTCCATCGTCATTAGGAGGCCCTGAACGTTACAATTAACTATCATTTTGCGTCGGATTCGATAATCTAGACTCAGAGGAGAACGACCATAAGGTGCCCGAGGCAGCAATAGTCCCTTGGAGACAAGTCGGCTGGAGGACGATATATTGAATCTCGACGTAATTTGAGTGTTCCATCGTCATTAGGAGGCCCTGAACGTTGCAATTAACTATCAGTTATGCGTCGGATTCGTAAATGTAGACTCACAGGAGTACGACCAGAAGGCGCCTGGGGCAACAATAGACGCTTGGAAACAAGTCGGCTGGAGGACGATGTATTGAATCGCGACGCAATTTGAGTGTTCCATCGTCATTAGGAGGCCCTGAAAGTTACAATTAACTATCAGTTATGCGTCGGATTCGTAAATCTAGTCTCACAGGAGAACGACCACAAGGTCCCCGAGGCAGCAATAGACTCTTGGAGTTAAGTCGGCTGGAGGCCGATGTATTGAATCTCGACGTAATTTGAGTGTTCCATCGTCATTAGAAGGCCCTGAACGTTACAATTACCTATCAGTTATGCATCGGATTCGTAAATCTATACTCACAGGAGAACGACCACAAGGTCCGCGAGGCAGCAATAGACCCTTGGAGTTAAGTTGGCTGAGGCCGATGTACTAAATCTCGACGCAATTTGAGTGTTCCATCGTCATTAGGAGGCACTGAACGTTACAATTAACATTCAGTTTTGCGTCGGTTGCGAAAATCTATACTCACAGGAGAACGACCAATAGGTGCAACAAGCAGCAATAGACCCTTGGAGACAAATTGGCTGGAGAACGATGTATTGAATCGCGACTCAATTTGAGTGTTCCATCGTCATTAGGAGGCACTGAACATTACAATTAACTATCAGTTTTGCGTTGGATTCGAAAATGTAGACTGAAACGACCATAAGGTGCCCGAGGCAGCAACAGACCCTTGGTGACAAGTCGCCTGGAGGACGATGTATTGATTCTCGACGCATCGTCATTAGGAGGCCTCGAATGTTACAACTAACTATCAGTTTCGCGTCGGATTCGAAAATCTAGACTCACAGGAGACGGACCATAAGGTGCCAGAGGCAGCAAGAGATCCTTGGACACAAGTCGGCTGGAGGACGATGTATTGAATCTCGACGCAATTTGAGTGTTCCATCGTCATTAGGAAGCCCTGAATGTAACAATTAACTATCAGTTTCGCGTCGGATTCGAAATTCTAGACTCACAGAAGCACAACCTTAAGGTGCCAGAGGCAGCAATAGACCCTTGGAGACAAGTCGGCTGGAGGACGATGTATTGAATCTCGAAGCAATTTGAGTGTTCCATCGTCATTAGGAGGCCGTGAACGTAACAATTAACTATGAGTTTTGCGTTGGATTCGATAATCTAGACTCACAGGAGAACGACCAAAAGGCGCCCGGGGTAACAATAGACCCTTGGAAACAATTTGGCTGGAGGACTATGAATTGAATCGCGACGCAATTTGAGTGTTCCATCGTCATTAGGAGGCCCTGAATGTTATAATTAACTCACAGTTTTTCGTCGGATTCGAAAATCTAGACTCACAGGAGGACGTCCAAAAGCGCCCGAGGCAACAACAGACCCTTGGAGACAAGTCAGCTGGAGGATGATGTATTAAATCTCGACGCAATTTGAGTGTTCCATCCTCATTAGGAGGCCCTGAACGTTACAATTAACTATTAGTTTTGCGTCGGATTCGAAAATGTAGACTCAGAGGAGAACGACCATAAGTTGCCCGAGGCAGCAGTAGACTCTTGGAGACAAATCGCCTGGAGGACGATTTATTGAACTCGACGCAATTTGAGTGTTCCATCGTCATTAGGAGGCCCTGAACGTTACTATTAACTATCAGTTTTGCGTCGCATTTGAAAATTTAGACGCACAGGAGACGGACCGTAGGGTGCCAGAGGCAGCAATAGACCCTTGGAGACAAGTAGGCTGCAGGACGATATATTGAATCTCGACGCAATGTGAGTGTTCCGTCGTCATTTGGAGGCCGTGAACGGTACAATTAACTATCAGTTATGCGTCGGATTCCAAAATCTAGACTACAGGAGGACCACCAAAAGGCGCCCGAGGCAACAATAGACCCTTGGAGACAAGTCGGCTGGAGGACGATGTATTGAATCTCGACGCAATTTGAGTGTTCCATCGTCATTAGGAGGCCCTGAATGTTATAATTAACTCACAGTTTTGCGTCGGATTTGAAAATCTAGACTTACAGGAGAACGACCAAAAGGCGCCCGAGGCAACAATAGAGCCTTGGAAAGACGTCGGCTGGAATACGATGTATTGAATCGCGACGCAATTTGAGTGTTCCATCGTCATTAGGAGGCACTGAACATTACTATTAACCATCGGTTTTGCGTCGGATTCGAAAATCTAGACTCACAGGAGACGGACTATAGGGTGCCAGAGGCAGCAATAGACCCTTGGAGACAAGTAGGCCGGAGGACGATGTATTGAATCTCGACGCAATTTGAGTGTTCCATCGTCATTAGGAGGCCATGAACGTTACAATTAAGTATCAGTTATGCGTCGGATTCAAAAATCTAGACTCGCAGGAGGACGACTAAAAGGCGCCCGAGGCAACAATAGACCCTTGGAGACTAGTCGGCTGGAGGATGATGTATTGAATCTCGACGCAATTTGAGTGTTCCATCCTCATTCGGAGGCCCTGAACGTTACAATTAACCATTAGTTTTGCGTCGGATTCGAAAATGTACACTCAGAGGTGAACGACCATAAGGTGCCCGAGGCAGCAGTATTCTCTTGGAGACAAATCGCCTGGAGGACGATATATTGAACTCGACGCAATTTGAGTGTTCCATCGTCATTAGGAGGCCCTGAATGTAACAATTAACTATCAGTTTCGCGTCGGATTCGAAATTCTAGACTCACAGAAGCACGACCATAAGGTGCCAGAGGCTGCAATAGACCATTGGAGACAAGTCGGCTGGAGGACGATGTATTGAATCTCGAAGCAATTTGAGTGTTCCATCGTCATTAGGTGGCCCTTAACGTCACAATTATCTCTCAGTTTCGCGTCGGATTCGAAAATCTAGACTCACAGGAGACGGACAATAAGGTGCCCGAGGCAGAAATATGCTCTTGGAGTCAGGTCGGCTGGGGGACGATGTATTGAATCTCGAAGCAATTTGCGTGTTCTAACGTCATTAGGAGGCCCTGAACGTTACAATTAAGTATCAGTTTTGCGTCGGATTCAAAAATCTACAGTCACAGGAGAACGACCATAAGGTGCCCGAGGCAGCAATAGTCCCTTGGAGGCACGTCGTCTGATGGACGATGTATAGAATCTCGACGCAATTTGAGTGTTTCATCGTGATTAGGATGCCCTGAACGTTACAATTAACTATCAGTTTTGCGTCGGATTCGACAATCTAGACTCACAGGAGAACGACAATAAGGTGCCCGAGGCAGCAATAGACCCTTGGAGACAAGTCGACTGGAGGACGATGTATTGAATCGCGACGGAATTTGAGAGATCCATCGTCATAAGGAGGCCCTAAACGTTACAATTAACTATCATTTTTGCTTCGGATTTGAAAATCTAGACTCACAGGAGACGGACTATACGGTGCCCGAGGCAGCAACATCCCCTTGGAGAAGAGTCTGCTGGAGGACGATGAATTGAATCTCGACGCAAATTGAGTATTCCATCGTCATTAGGTGGCCCTCAACGTTACAATTAACTATCAGTTTTGCGTCGGATTGGAAAATCTAGACTCACAGGAGAACGACCATTAGGTGCCACAGGCAGCAATAGACCCTTGGAGACAAATCGGCTGGAGGACGATGTACTGAGTCGCGACGCAATTTGAGTGTTCCATCGTCATTAGGAGGCCCTGAACGTTACAATTAATTATCTGTTATGCGTCGGATTCGAAAATGTAGACTCAGAGGAGAACGACCATAAGGTGCCCGAGGCAGCAATAGACCCTTGGAGGCAAGTCGGCTGGAGGACGATGAATTGAATCTCGACGCAATTTGAGTGTTCCATCGTCATTAGGAGGCCCTGAACGTTACCATTAACTATCAGTTTCGCGTCGGATTCGAAAATCTAGACTCACAGGAGACGGACCATAAGGTGCCATAGGCAGCAATAGACCCTTGGAGACAAGTAGGCTGGAGGACGATGTATTGAATCTCGACGCAATTTGAGTGTTCCATCGTCATTAGGAGGCCCTGAACGTTACAATTAACTATCAGTTATGCGTCGGATTCGAAAATCTAGACTCACAGGAGGACGACCAAAAGGCGCCCGAGGCAACAATAGACCCTTGGAGACAAGTCGGCTGGAGGACGATGTATTGAATCTTGACGCAATTTGAGTGTTCCATCGTCATTAGGAGGCCCTGAATGTAACAATTAACTATCAGTTTCGCGTCGGATTCGAAATTCTAGACTCACAGAAGCACGACCATAAGGTGCCAGAGGCAGCAATAGACCCTTGGAGACAAGTCGGCTGGAGGACGATGTATTGAATCTCGAAGCAATTTGAGTGTTCCATCGTCATTAGGAGGCCGTGAACGATACAATTAACTATGAGTTTTGCGTCGGATTCGATAATCTAGACTCACAGGAGAACGACCAAAAGGCGCCCGGGGTAACAATAGACCCTTGGAAACAATTCCGCTGGAGGACGATGAATTGAATCGCGACGCAATTTGAGTGTTCCATCGTCATTGGGAGGCCCTGAACGTTACAATTAACTATCAGTTTTGCGTCAGATTCGAAAATCTAGAGTCATGGGAGAACGACCATAAGGTGCACGAGGCAGAAATATGCCCTTGGAGACAGGTCGGCTGGGGGACGGTGTATTGGATCTCGAAGCAATTTGAGTGTTCCATCGTCATTAGGAGGCCCTGAACGTTACAATTAACTATCAGTTATGCAGCGGATTCGTAAATCTATACTCACAGGAGAACGACCACAAGGTCCGCGAGGCAGCAATAGACAATTGGAGTTAAGTTGGCTGGAGGCCGATGTATTGAATCTCGACGCAATTTGAGTGTTCCATCGTCATTAGGAGGCCCTGAACGTTCCAATTAACATCCAGTTTTGCGTCGGTTGCGAAAATCTATACTCACAGGAGAACGACCAATTGGTGCCACAAGCAGCAATAGACCCTTGGAGACAAATTGGCTGGAGAACGATGTATTGAATCGCGACTCAATTTGAGTGTTCCATCGTCATTAGGAGGCACTGAACATTACAATTAACTATCAGTTTTGCGTCGGATTCGAAAATGTAGACTGAAACGACCATAAGGTGCCCGAGGCAGCAACAGACCCTTGGTGACAAGTCGCCTGGAGGACGATGTATTGATTCTCGACGCATCGTCATTAGGAGGCCTCGAATGTTACAACTAACTATCAGTTTCGCGTCGGATTCGAAAATCTAGACGTACAGGAGACGGACCATAAGGTGCCAGAGGCAGCAAGAGACCCTTGGAGACAAGTAGGCTGCAGGACGATGGATTGAATCTCGACGCAATTTGAGTGTTCCATCGTCATTAGGAGGCCGTGAACGTTACAATCAACTATGAGTTTTGCGTCGGATTCGATAATCTAGACTCACAGGTGTACAACCAAAAGGCGCCCGGGGCAACAATAGACCCTTGGTAACAAGTCGGCTGGAGGACGATGTATTGGATCTCGACGCAATTTGAGTGTTCCATCGTCATTAGGAGGCACTGAACGTTGCAATTAACTATCAGTTTTGCGTCGGATTCGAAAATGTAGACTCAGAGAGGAACGACCATAAGGTGCCAGAGGCAGCAATAGACCCTTGGAGACAAGTTGCCTGGATGACGATGTATTGAATCTCGACGCAATTTGAGTGTTCCATCGTCATTGGGAGGCCCTGAACGTTACAATTAACTATCAGTTTTGCATCAGATTCGAAAATCTAGAGTCACCATAAGATGCCCGAAGCAGCAATAGACCCTTGGAGACAGGTCGGCTGATGGACGATGTATTGAATCTCGACGCAATTTGAGTGTTCCATCGTAATTAGGAGGCCCTTAACGTTACAATTAACTATCAGTTTTGCGTCGGATTCGACAATCAAGACTCACAGGAGAACGACAATAAGGTGCCCGAGGCAGCAATATCCCCTTGGAGACAAGTCGGCTGGAGGACGATGTATTGAATCTCGACGCAGTTTGAGTTTTCCATCGTCATTAGGAGGCCCGGAACGTTACAATTAACTTTTAGTTTTGCGTCGGATTCGAAAATCAAGACTCACAGGAGACGGATTATAAGGTGCCAGAGGCAGCAATAGACCCCTGGAGACAAGTCGGCTGGTCGACGATGTATTGAATCTCGACGCAATTTGAGTGATCCATCGTTATTAGGAGGCCGTGAACGTTAAAATTAACTATCAGTTATGCGTCAGATTCGAAAATCTACACTCACAGGAGGACGACCAAAAGGCGCCCGAGGCAACAATAGACCCTTGGAGACAAGTCGGCTGGAGGACGATGTATTGAATCTAGACGCAATTTAGGTGTTCCATCGTCATTAGGAGGCCCTGAACGTAACTATTAACTATCAGTTGTGCGTCGGATTCGAAAATGTAGACTCAAACGACAATAAGGTGTCCGAGGCAGCAACAGACCCTTGCAGACAAGTCGCCTGGAGGACGATTTATTGATTCTCGACGCATCGTCATTAGGAGGCCTTGAACGTTACAACTAACTATCAGTTTCGCGTGGATTCGAAAATCTAGACACAAAGGAGCACGACCATAAGGTGCCAGAGGCAGCAATAGACCCTTGGAGACAAGTAGCCTGGAGGACGATGTATTGAATCTCGAGGCAATTTTAGTGTTCCATCTTCATTAGGAGGCCGTGAACGTTACAATCAACTATGAGATTTGCGTCGGATTCAATAATCTAGGCTCACAGGAGTACGACAAAAAGGGGCCCGGGGCAACAATAGACCCTTGGAAACAAGTCGGCTGGAGGACGATGTATTGAATCTCGACGCAATTTGAGTGTTCCATCGTCATTAGGAGGCCCTGAACGTTACAATTAACTATCACAGTTTGGTTTTAGAAATGGCTTAACAACTGAAAATGCTATATTCTCTTTTCTCTGTGAGGTTTTGGACGGATTAAATAAAAGGTTGAGAACGTTAGGTGTTTTCTTTGATTTAACGAAGGCTTTTGACTGTGTTGACCACAAAATATTACTGCAGAAGTTGGAACATTATGGAGTAAGGGGAGTAGCTTACAATTGGTTCGCCTCCTACTTTAAGAACAGAAAGCAGAAGGTAATCCTCCGCAATATTGAGAGTGGTAATGATGTTCAGTCCCAATGGGGCACTGTTAAATGGGGCGTTCCCCAAGGGTCGGTGCTGGGGCCACTGCGGTTCCTTATTTATGTAAATGATATGCCTTCTAGTATTACAGGTGATTCAAAAATATTTCTGTTTGCTGATGACACCACCTTGGTAGTGAAGGATCTTGTGTGTAATATTGAAACATTATCAAATAATGTAGTTCATGAAGTAAGTTCGTGGCTTTTGGAAAATAATTTGATGCTAAATCACAGTAAGACTCAGTTTTTACAGTTTCTAACCCACAATTCAACAAGAACTGACATTTTAATCAGACAGAATGGGCATGTTATAAGCGAGACGGAACAGTTCAAGTTCCTAGGCGTACGGATAGATAGTAAGCTGTTGTGGACAGCCCATGTTCAGGATCTTGTTCAGAAACTAAATGCCGCTTTATTTACCATTAGAACAGTATCTGAAATAAGTGACATTTCAACACGAAAAGTAGTATACTTCGCATATTTTCATACGCTTATGTCATATGGTATTATTTTTTGGGGTAATTCTTCTGATTCAAAAAGGGTATTTTAGGCTCAAAAACGGGCTGTTCGAGCTATGTATGGTGTAAGTTCGAAAACCTCTTGTCGACCCCTATTCAATAGTCTGGGAATTTTGACATTGCCCTCACAGTATGTATTTTCTTTAATGTCGTTTGTTGTTAGCAATATTAGCTTATTCCCAAGAGTTAGCAGCTTTCACTCAGTTAATACTAGGCAGAAATGAAATCTGCATGTGGAATGCACTTCCTTGACTCTTGTGCAGAAAGGAGTGCAGTATTCTGCTGCATCCATTTTCAATAAGCTACCACAAGAACTCAAAAATCTTAGCAGTAGCCCAAACACTTTTAAGTCTAAACTGAAGAGTTTCCTCATGGCTCACTCCTTCTATTCTGTCGAGGAGCTCCTGGAAGAGATAAAAAATTAAGCAAATTCCAGTGTTACATTCTTGATTTTCTTTATTTAAACTAACGACTTGTTTCATTTTATCTGTTTCTACAATCGTGTTATAATTTCATGTATTGACTCGTTCCATGACCATGGAGACTTCTCCTAAATGTGGTCCCACGGAACAATAAATAAATAAATAAATAAATAAATAAATCAGTTTTGCGTCGCATTCGAAAATCTAGACTCACAGGAGTCGGACCATAAGGTGCCAGAGGCAGCAATAGACCCTGGGAGACAAGTAGGCTGCAGGACGATGTATTGAATCTCGACGCAATTTGAGTGTTCCATCGTCATTAGGAGGCCGTGAACGGTACAATTAACTTCAGTTTCGCGTCGGATTCGAAATTCTAGACTCCCAGAAGCACGACCATATGGTGCCAGAGGCAGCAATAGACCCTTGGAGACAAGTCGGCTGGAGGACGATGTATTGAATCTCGAAGCAATTCGAGTGTTCCATCATCATTAGGAGGCCGTGAACGTTACAATTAACTATGAGTTTTGCGTCGGATTCGATAATCTAGACTCACAGGAGAACGACCAAAAGGCGACCAGAGTAACAATAGACCATCGGAAACATTTCGGCTGGAGGACGATGAATTGAATCGCGACGCAATTTGAGTGTTCCATCGTCATTGGGAGGCCTTGAACGTTACAATTAACTACCAGTTTTGCGTCAGATTCGAAAATCTAGAGTCACCATAAGGTGCCCGAAGCAGCAATAGACCCTTGGAGACACGTCGGCTGGAGGACGATGTACTGATTCTCGACGCAATTTGAGTGTTCCATCGTCATTAGGAGGCCCTGAACGTTACAATTAACTTTTAGTTTTGCGTCGGATTCGAAAATCAAGACTCACAGGAGACGGACCATATGGTGCCCGAGGCGGCAATAACTCCTTCTAGACAAATCGGCTGGAGGACGATGTATTGAATCTCGACGCAATTTAGGTGTTCCATCGTCATTAGGAGGCCCTGAACGTAACTATTAACTATCAGTTTTGCGTCGGATTCGAAAATGTAGACTGAAACGACCATAAGGTGCCCGAGGCAGCAGCAGACCCTTGGAGACAAGTCGCCTGGAGGACGATGTATTGATTCTCGACGCATCGTCATTAGGAGGCCTTGAACGCTACAACTAACTATCAGTTTCGCGTCGGATTCGAAAATCTAGACACAAAGGAGCACGATCATAAGGTGCCAGAGGCAGCAATAGACCCTTGGAGACAAGACGCCTGGAGGACGATGTATTGAATCTCGAAGCAATTTGAGTGTCCCATCGTCATTAGGAAGCCGTGAACGTTACAATTAACTATGAGTTTTGCGTCGGATTCGATAATCTAGACTCACAGGAGAACGACCAAAAGGCGCCCGGGGTAACAATGGACCCTTGGAAACATTTCGGCAGGAGGACGATGAATTGAATCGCGACGCAATTTGAGAGTTCCATCGTCATTGGGAGGCCCTGAACGTTACAATTAACTATCAGTTATGCGTCGGATTCGAAAATCTACACTCACAGGAGGACGATCAAAAGGCGCCCGAGGCAACAATAGACCCTTGGAGACAAGTCGGCTGATGGACGATGTATTGAATCTCGACGCAATTTGAGTGTTCCATCGTAATTAGGAGGCCCTTAACGTTACAATTAACTATAAGTTTTGCGTCGGATTCGACAATCAAGACTCACAGGAAAACGACAATAAGGTGCCCGAGGCAGCACTATCCCCTTGGAGACAAGTCGGCTGGAGGACGATGTATTGAATCTCGACGCAGTTTGAGTGTTCCATCGTCATTAGGAGGCCAGGAACGTTACAATTAACTTTTAGTTTTGCGTCGGATTCGAAAATCAAGACTCACAGGAGACGGATTATAAGGTGCCAGAGGCAGCAATAGACCCTTGGAGACAAGTCGGCTGGACGACGATGTATTGATTCTCGACGCAATGTGAGAGTTCCATCGTCATTAGGAGGCCGTGAACGTTAAAATTAACTATCAGTTATGCGTCGGATTCGAAAATCTACACTCACAGGAGGACGACCAAAAGGCGCCCGAGGCAACAATAGACCCTTGGAGACAAGTCGGCTGGAGGACGATGTATTGAATCTCGACGCAATTTATGTGTTCCATCGTCATTAGGAGGCCCTGAACGTAACTATTAACTATCAGTTTTGCGTCGGATTCGAAAATGTAGACTCAAACGACCATAAGGTGCCCGAGGCAGCAACAGACCCTTGGAGACAAGTCACCTGGAGGACGATGTATTGATTCTCGACGCATCGTCATTATGAGGCCATGAACGTTACAACTAACTATCAGTTTCGCGTGGATTCGAAAATCTAGACACAAAGGAGCACGACCATAAGGTGCCAGAGGCAGCAATAGACCCTTGGACACAAGTAGCCTGGAGGACGATGTATTTAATCTAGAGGCAATTTCAGTGTTCCATCGTCATTGAGAGGCCGTGAACGTTACAATCAACTATGAGTTTTGCGTCGGATTCGATAATCTAGGCTCACAGGAGTACGACAAAAAGGCGCCCGGGGCAACAATAGGCCCTTGGAAACAAGTCGGCTGGAGGACGAAGTATTGGGTCTCGACGCAATTTGAGTGTTCCATCGTCATTAGGAGGCCCTGAACGTTACAATTAACTATCAGTTTTGCGTCGCATTAGAAAATCTAGACTCACAGGAGTCGGACCATAAGGTGCCAGAGGCAGCAATTGACCCTGGGAGACAAGTAGACTGCAGGACGATGTATTGAATCTCGACGCAATTTGAGTGTTCCATCGTCATTAGGAGGCCGTGAACGTTTCAATTAACTATGAGTTTTGCGTCGGATTCGATAATCTAGACTCACAGGAGAACGACCAAAAGGCGACCGGGGTAACAATAGGCCATTGGAAACATTTCGGCTGGAGGTCGATGAATTGAATCGCGATGCAATTTGAGTGTTCCATCGTCATTGGGAGGCCCTGAACGTTACAATTAACTATCAGTTTTGCGTCAGATTCGAAAATCTCGAGTCACCATAAGGTGCCCGAAGCAGCAATAGACCCTTGGAGACAAGTCGGCTGGAGGACGATGTATTGAATCTCGACGCAATTTGAGTGTTCCATCGTCATTAGGAGGCCCTAAACGTTACAATTAACTTTCATTTTTGCGTCGGATTCGAAAATCTAGACTCACAGGAGACGGACCATGTGGAGCTCGAGGCAAAAATATTCCCTCGTAGACAAGTCTCCTAGAGGACGGTGTATTGAATCTCGACGCAAATAGAGTGTTCCATCGTCACTAGGAGGCCCTGAACGTTACAATTAACTATCAGTTTAGCGTCGGATACGAAAATCTAGACTCACAGGAGAACGACCATTAGGTGCCACAGGCGGCAATAGACCCTTGGAGACAAATCGGCAGGAGGACGATGAACTGAATCGCGACGCAATTTGAGTGATCCATCGTCATTAGGAGGCACTGAACATAACAATTAACCATCAGTTTTGCGTCGGATTCGAAAATCTAGACTCACAGGAGACGGACCATAAGGTGCCAGAGGCAGCAATAGACCCTTGGAGACAAGTTGGCTGGAGGACGATGTATTGAATCTCGACGCAATTTGAGTGTTCCATCGTCATTAGGAGGCCGTGAACGTTACAATTAACTTTCAGTTATGCGTCGGATTCGTAAATGTAGACTCAGAGGAGGACGACCAAAAGGCGCCCGAGGCAACAATAGACCCTTGGAGACAAGTCGGCTGGAGGAGAATGTATTGAATCTCAACGCAATTTGAGTGTTCCAGTGACATAAGGAGGACCTGAACGTTACAATTAACTATCAGTTTTGCGTCGGATTCGAAAATGTAGACTCAGAGGAGAACGGCCATAAGGTGCCCGAGGCAGCAATAGACCCTTGGAGACAAGTCGCCTGGACGACGATGTATTGAATCTCGACGCCATTTGAGTTTTCCATCGTCATTAGGAGGCCCTGAGCGTTACAATTAACTATCAGTTTCGCGTCGGATTCGCAAATCTAGACTCACAGGAGACGGACCATATGGTGACCGAAGCAGCAATATCCCCTTGGAGACAAGTCGGCTGGAGGACGAGGTATTGAATCTCGACGCAATTTGAGTGTTCCATCGTCATTAGGAGGCCCTGAACGTTACAAGTAGCTATCAGTTTTTTGTCGGATTCGAAAATCTAGACTCACAGGAGAACGACAATAAGGTGCCCGAGGCAGCAATAGACCCTTAGAGACAAGTCGGCTGGAGGACGATGTATTGAATTTCGACGCAATTTGAGTGTTCCAGTGTCATTAGGAGGCTCTGAACGTGACAATAAAATATCAGTTTTGCGTCGGATTCGAAAATGTAGACATAGTGGAGAACGACAATAAGTTGCGCGAGGCAGTTATAGACCCTTGGAGACAAGTCGGCTGAAGGACGATGTATTGAATCTCGACGAAATTTGAGTGTTCCATCGTCATTAGGTGGCCCTGAATGTTACAATTAACTATCAGTTTTGCGTCGGATTCGACAATCTAGACTCACAGGAGATGGACCATAAGGTGCCCGAGGCAGCAATATCCCCTTGGAGACAAGTCGGCTGGAGGACGATGTATAGAATATCGACGCAATTTGAGTGTTCCATCGTCATTAGGAAGACCTGAACATTACAATTAACTATTAGTTATGCGTCGGATTCGAAAATCTAGACTTACAGGAGGACGACCATAAGGTGCCCGAGGCAGCAATAAAACCTTGGAGACAAGTCGCCTGGAGGACGATGTATTGAATCTCGACGCAATTTGAGTGTTCCATCGTCATTAGGAGGCCCTGAGCGTTACAATTAACTATCAGTCTCGCGTCGGATTCGCAAATCTAGACTCACAGGAGACGGACCATATGGTGCCCGAGGCAGCAATAACCCCTTGTAGACAAGTCGGCTGGAGGACGAGGTATTGAATCTCGCCGCAATTTGAGTGTTCCATCGTCAATAGGAGGCGCTGAACGTTACAATTAGCTATCAGTTTTGCGTCGGATTCGAAAATCTAGACTCAAAGGAGAACGACAATAAGGTGCCCGAGGCAGCAATAGACCCTTGGAGACAAGTCGGCTGGAGGACGATGTATTGAATCGCGACGGAATTTGAGTGTTCCATCGTCATTAGGAATTTCTGAACGTTACAATTAACTATCATTTTGCGTCGGATTCGATAATCTAGACTCAGAGGAGAACGACCATAAGGTGCCCGAGGCAGCAATAGACCCCGTGGAGTAAGTCGGCTGGAGGACGATATATTGAACCTCGACGCAATTTGAGTGTACCATCGTCATTAGGAGGCCCTGAACGTTGTATTTAACTCTCAGTTTTGCGTCGGATACGAATGTCTAGACTCACAGGAGAACGACCATAAGGTGCCCGAGGCAGCAATATCCCCTTGGAGACAAGTCGGCTGGAAGACGATATATTGAATCTCGAAGGAATTTGAGTGTTCGATCGTCATTAGGAGGCCCTGAACGTTACAATTAACTATCAGCTATGCGTCGGATTCGTAGATCAAGACTCACAGGAGAACGACCACAAGGACCCCGAGGCAGCAATAGACCCTTGGAGACAAGTTGGCTGGAGGACGATGTATTGAATGTCGACTCTATTTGAGTGTTCCATCGTCATTAGGAGGCACTGAACATCAGTTTTTCGTCGGATACGAAAATCTAGACTCACAGGAGACGGACCATAAGGTGCCCGAGGCAGCAATAGACCCTTGGAGACAAGTCGCCTGGACGAAGATGTATTGAATCTCGACGCAATTTGAGTTTTCCATCGTCATTACGAGGCCCTGAGCGTTACAATTAACTATCAGTTTCGCGTCGGACTCGCAAATCTAGACTCACAGGAGACGGACCATATGGTGACCGAAGCAGCAATATCCCCTTGGAAACAAGTCGGCTGGAGGACGAGGTATTGAATCTCGACGCAATTTGAGTGTTCCATCGTCATTAGGAGGCCGGGAACGTTACAATTAGCTATCAGTTTTTCGTCGGATTCGAAAATCTAGACTCACAGGAGAACGACAATAAGGTGCCCGAGGCAGCAATAGACCCTTGGAGACAAGTCGGCTGGAGGACGATGTATTGGATCGCGACGGAATTTGAGTGTTCCATCGTCATTAGGAGGCCTTGAACGTTACAATTACCTATCAGTTTTGCGTCGGATTCGAAGATCTAGACTCACAGGAGAACGACCATTAGGTGCCACAGGCAGCAATAGAACCTTGGAGACAAATCGGCTGGAGGACGATGAATTGAATCGCGACGCAATTTGAGTATTCCATCGTAATTAGGAGGCCATGAACGTTACAATTAACTATCAGTTATGCGTCGGATTCGAAAATCTAGACTCACAGGAGGACGACCAAAAGGCGCCCGAGGCAACAATAGTCCCTTCGAGACAAGTCGGCTGGAGGACGATGTATTGAATTTCGACGCAATTTGAGTGTTCCAGTGTCATTAGGAGGCTCTGAACGTGACAATAAAATATCAGTTTTGCGTCGGATTCGAAAATGTAGACATAGTGGAGAACGACAATAAGTTGCCCGAGGCAGTAATAGACCCTTGGAGACAAGTCGGCTGAAGGACGATGTATTGAATCTCGATGAAATTTGAGTGTTCCATCGTCATTAGGTGGCCCTGAATGTTACAATTAACTATCAGTTTTGCGTCGGATTCGACAATCTAGACTCACAGGAGATGGACCATAAGGTACCCGAGGCAGCAATATCCCCTTGGAGACAAGTCGGCTGGAGGACGATGTATTGAATATCGACGCAATTTGAGTGTTCCATCCTCATTAGGAAGACCTGAACATTACAATTAACTAACTGTTATGCGTCGGATTCGAAAATCTAGACTTACAGGAGGACGACCATAAGGTGCCCGAGGCAGCAATAAAACCTTGGAGACAAGTCGCCTGGAGGACGATGTATTGAATCTCGACGCCATTTGAGTGTTCCATCGTCACTAGGAGGCCCTGAGCGTTACAATTAACTATCAGTTTCGCGTCGGATTCGCAAATCTAGATTCACAGGAGACGGACCATATGGTGCCCGAGGCAGCAATATCCCCTTGTAGTCAGGTCGGCTGGAGGACGAGGTATTGAATCTCGACGCAATTAGTGTGTTCCATCGTCATTAGGAGGCCCTGAACGTTGTAATTAACTCTCAGTTTTGCGTCGGATACGAATGTCTAGACTCACAGGAGGACGACCATAAGGTGCCTGAGGCAGCAATATCCCCTTTGGAGACAAGTCGGCTGGATGACGATATATTGAACCTCGAAGTAATTTGAGTGTTCCATCGTCATTAGGAGGCCCTGAACGTTACAATTAACTATCAGTTTTGCGTCGGATTCGAAGATCTAGTCTCACGGGAGAACGACCATTAGGTGCCACAGGCAGCAATAGACCCTTGGAGACAAATCGGCTGGAGGACGATGAATTGAATCGCGACGCACTTTGAGTGTTCCATCGTCATTAGGAGCCAGTGAACATAACAATTAACCATCAGTTTTGTGTCGGATTCGAAAACCTAGACTCACAGGAGACAGACCATAAGGTGCCAGAGGCAGCAATAGACCCATGGAGACAAGTCGGCTGGAGAATGATGTATTGAATCTCGACGCAATTTGAGTGTTCCATCGTTATTAGGAGGCCGTGAACGGTAAATTAACTATCAGTTATGCGTCGGATTCGAAAATCTAGACTCACAGGAGGACGACCAAAAGGCGCCCGAGGCAACAATCGTCCCTTCGAGACAAGTCGGTTGGAGGACGATGTATTGAATCTCGACGCAATTTGAGTGTTCCAGTGTCATTAGGAGGCCCTGAACGTGACAATTAAATATCAGTTTTGCGTCGGATTCGACAATCTAGACTCGCTGGAGATGGACCATAAGGTGCCCGAGGCAGCAATATCCCCTTGGAGACAAGTCGGCTGGAGGACGATGTATTGAATCTCGACGCAATTTGAGTGTTCTATCGTCATTAGGAAGACCTGACCGTTACAATTAACTATCAGTTATGCGTCGGATTCAAAAATCTAGTCTTACAGGAGGATGACCAAAAGCCGTCCGAGGCAACAATAAACCCTTGGAAGCAGGTCGGCTGGAGGACGATGTATTGAATCGCGACGCAATTTGAATGTTTCATCCTCATTAGGAGGCCCTGAACGTTACAATGAAGTATCACATTTGCGTCGGATTCGATACTCTAGACTCATAGGAGAACGACCATAACGTGCCCGAGGCAGCAATATCCCCTTGGAGACACGTCGGCTGGAGGACGATGTATTGAATCTCGAAGCAATTTTAGTGTTCCATCGTCATTAGGAGGCGCTGAACATTACAATTAACTATCAGTTTTGCGTCGGATTCGACAATCTAGACTCACAGGAGAACGAAAGGAAAGTGCCCGAGGCAGCAATAGACCCTTGGAGACAAGTTGGCTGGAGGACGATGTATTGAATGTCGACTCTATTTGAGTGTTCCATCGTCATTAGGAGGCACTGAACATCAGTTTTTCGTCGGATACGAAAATCTAGACTCACAGGAGACGGACCATAAGGTGCCCGAGGCAGTAATAGACCCTTGGAGACAAGTTGGCTGAAGGACGATGTATTGAATCTCGACGAAATTTGAGTGTTCCATCGTCATTAGGTGGCCCTGAACGTTACTATTAACTATCAGTTTTGCGTCGGATTCGAAAATCTAGACTTACAGGAGGACGACCAATAGGCGTCCTGGGCAACAATAATCCCTTGGAGACAGGTCGGCTGGAGGACGATGTATTGAATCGCGACGCAATTTGAATGTTCCATCGTCATTAGGAGGCCCTGAACGTTACAGTTAAGTATCACTTTTGCGTCGGCTTCGATACTCTAGACTTATAGGAGAACGACCATAACGTGCCCGAGGCAGCAATATCCCCTTGGAGACACGTCGGCTGGAGGACGATGTATTGAATCTCGAAGCAATTTGAGTGTTCCATCGTCATCAGGAGGCCCTGAACGTTACAATTCACTATCAGTTTTGCGTCGGATTCGACAATCTAGACTCACAGGAGAACGAAAGAAAAGTGCCCGAGGCAGCAATAGACCCTTGGAGACAAATCGGCTGGAGGACGATGAATATATCGCGACGCAATTTGAGTGTTCCATCGTCATTAGGAGGCATTGAACATTACAATAAACCATCAGTTTTGTGTCGGATTCGAAAATCTAGACTCACAGGAGACAGACCATAAGGTGCCAGAGGCATCAAAAGACCCTTGGAGACAAGTCGGCTGGAGGACGATGTATTGAATCTCAAAGCAATTTGAGTGTTCCATCGTCATTAGGTGGCCCTTAACGTCACAATTAACTCTCAGTTTCGCGTCGGATTCGAAAATCTAGACTCACAGGAGACGGACCATAAGGTGCCCGAGGCAGAAATATGCCCTTGGAGTCAGGTCGGCTGGGGGACGATGTATTGAGTATCGAAGCAATTTGCGTGTTCTATCGTCATTAGGAGGCCCTGAACGTTACAATTAAGTATCAGTTTGGGGTCGGATTCGAAAATCTACAGTCATAGGAGAACGACCATAAGGTGCCCGAGGCAGCAATAGACCCTTGGAGGCACGTCGTCTGATGGACGATGTATTGAATCTCGACGCAATTTGAGTGTTTCATCGTGATTAGGATGCCCTGAACGTTACAATTAACTATCAGTTTTGCGTCGGATTCGACAATCTAGACTCACAGGAGAACGACAATAAGGTGCCCGAGGCAGCAATAGACCCTTGGAGACAAGTCGACTGGAGGACGATGTATTGAATCGCGACGGAATTTGAGTGTTCTATCGTCATTAGGAAGACCTGACCGTTACAATTAACTATCAGTTATGCGTCGGATTCAAAAATCTAGTCTTACAGGAGGATGACCAAAAGGCGTCCGAGGCAACAATAAACCCTTGGAAGCAGGTCGGCTGGAGGACGATGTATTGAATCGCGACGCAATTTGAATGTTTCATCCTCATTAGGAGGCCCTGAACGTTACAATGAAGTATCACATTTGCGTCGGATTCGATACTCTAGACTCATAGGAGAACGACCATAACGTGCCCGAGGCAGCAATATCCCCTTGGAGACACGTCGGCTGGAGGACGATGTATTGAATCTCGAAGCAATTTTAGTGTTCCATCGTCATTAGGAGGCGCTGAACATTACAATTAACTATCAGTTTTGCGTCGGATTCGACAATCTAGACTCACAGGAGAACGAAAGGAAAGTGCCCGAGGCAGCAATAGACCCTTGGAGACAAGTTGGCTGGAGGACGATGTATTGAATGTCGACTCTATTTGAGTGTTCCATCGTCATTAGGAGGCACTGAACATCAGTTTTTCGTCGGATACGAAAATCTAGACTCACAGGAGACGGACCATAAGGTGCCCGAGGCAGTAATAGACCCTTGGAGACAAGTTGGCTGAAGGACGATGTATTGAATCTCGACGAAATTTGAGTGTTCCATAGTCATTAGGTGGCCCTGAACGTTACTATTAACTATCAGTTTTGCGTCGGATTCGAAAATCTAGACTTACAGGAGGACGACCAATAGGCGTCCTGGGCAACAATAATCCCTTGGAGACAGGTCGGCTGGAGGACGATGTATTGAATCGCGACGCAATTTGAATGTTCCATCGTCATTAGGAGGCCCTGAACGTTACAGTTAAGTATCACTTTTGCGTCGGCTTCGATACTCTAGACTTATAGGAGAACGACCATAACGTGCCCGAGGCAGCAATATCCCCTTGGAGACACGTCGGCTGGAGGACGATGTATTGAATCTCGAAGCAATTTGAGTGTTCCATCGTCATCAGGAGGCCCTGAACGTTACAATTCACTATCAGTTTTGCGTCGGATTCGACAATCTAGACTCACAGGAGAACGAAAGAAAAGTGCCCGAGGCAGCAATAGACCCTTGGAGACAAATCGGCTGGAGGACGATGAATATATCGCGACGCAATTTGAGTGTTCCATCGTCATTAGGAGGCACTGAACATTACAATAAACCATCAGTTTTGTGTCGGATTCGAAAATCTAGACTCACAGGAGACAGACCATAAGGTGCCAGAGGCATCAAAAGACCCTTGGAGACAAGTCGGCTGGAGGACGATGTATTGAATCTCAAAGCAATTTGAGTGTTCCATCGTCATTAGGTGGCCCTTAACGTCACAATTAACTCTCAGTTTCGCGTCGGATTCGAAAATCTAGACTCACAGGAGACGGACCATAAGGTGCCCGAGGCAGCAATAGACCCTTGGAGGCACGTCGTCTGATGGACGATGTATTGAATCTCGACGCAATTTGAGTGTTTCATCGTGATTAGGATGCCCTGAACGTTACAATTAACTATCAGTTTTGCGTCGGATTCGACAATCTAGACTCACAGGAGAACGACAATAAGGTGCCCGAGGCAGCAATAGACCCTTGGAGACAAGTCGACTGGAGGACGATGTATTGAATCGCGACGGAATTTGAGAGATCCATCATCATAAGGAGGCCCTGAACGTCACAATTAACTATCACTTTTGCTTCGGATTTGAAAATCTAGACTCACAGGAGACGGACTATACGGTGCCCGAGGCAGCAACATCCCCTTGGAGACAAGTCTGCTCTAGGACGATGTATTGAGTCGCGACGCAATTTGAGTGTTCCATCGTCATTAGGAGGCCCTGAACGTTACAATTAATTATCAGTTATGCGTCAGATTCGAAAATGTAGACTCAGAGGAGAACGACCATAAGGTGCCCGAGGCAGCAATAGACCCTTGGAGGCAAGTCGCTGGAGGACGATGAATTGAATCTCGACGCAATTTGAGTGTTCCATCGTCATTAGGAGGCCCTGAACGTTACCATTAACTATCAGTATCGCGTCGGATTCGAAAATATAGACTCACAGGAGAAGGACCATAAGGTGCCATAGGCAGCAATAGACCCTTGGAGACAAGTCGCCTGGAGGACGAAGTATTGAATCTCGACGCAATTTGAGTGTTCCATCGTCATTAGGAGGCCCTGAACGTTACAATTAACTATCAGTTTCGCGTCGGATTCGAGAATCTAGATTCACAGGAGACGGACTATAAGGTGCTAGAGGCAGCAATAGACCCTTGGAAACAAGTAGGCTGGAGGACGATGTATTGAATCTCGACGCAATTTGAGTTTTCCATCGTCATTAGGAGGCCCTGAACGTTACAATTAACTATCAGTTATGCGTCGGATTCGAAAATCTAGGCTCACAGGAGGACGACCAAAAGGCGCCCGAGGCAACAATAGACCCTTGGAGACAAGTAGGCTGGAGGACGATGTATTGAATCTCGACGCAATTTGAGTGTTCCATCGTCATTAGGAGGCCCTGAACGTTACAATTAACTATCAGTTATGCGTCGGATTCGAAAATCTATACTCGCAGGAGGACGACCAAAAGGCGCCCGAGGCAATAATAGACCCTTGGAGACAAGTCGGCTGGAGGATGATGTATTGAATCTCGACGCAATTTGAGTGTTCCATCGTCATTAGGAGGCCCTGAATGTTGTAATTAACTCACAGTTTTTCGTCGGATTCGAAAATCTAGACTCACAGGAGGACGACCAAAAGGTGTCCGAGGCAACAATAGACCCTTGGAGACAAGTCGGCTGGAGGGTGATGTATTAAATCTCGACGCAATTTGAGTGTTCCATCCTCATTAGGAGGCCCTGAACGTTACAATTAAGTATCAGTTTGGCGTCGGATTCGAAAATCTACAGTCATAGGAGAACGACCATAAGGTGCCCGAGGCAGCAATAGACCCTTGGAGGCACGTCGTCTGATGGACGATGTATTGAATCTCGACGCCATTTGAGTGTTTCATCGTGATTAGGATGCCCTGAACGTTACAATTAACTATGTTTTGCGTCGGATTCGACAATCTAGACTCACAGGAGAACGACAATAAGGTGCCCGAGGCAGCAATAGACCCTTGGAGACAAGTCGACTGGAGGACGATGTATTGAATCGCGACGGAATTTGAGAGATCCATCATCATAAGGAGGCCCTGAACGTTACAATTAACTATCATTTTTGCTTCGGATTTGAAAATCTAGACTCACAGGAGACGGACTATACGGTGCCCGAGGCAGCAACATCCCCTTGGAGACAAGTCTGCTCTAGGACGATGTATTGAATCTCGACGCAAATTGAGTATTCCATCGTCATTAGGAGGCCCTCAACGTTACAATTAACTATCAGTTTTGCGTCGGATTGGAAAATCTAGACTCACAAGAGAACGACCATTAGGTGCCACAGGCAGCAATTGACCCTTGGAGACAAATCGGCTGGAGGACGATGTATTGAGTCGCGACGCAATTTGAGTGTTCCATCGTCATTAGGAGGCCCTGAACGTTACAATTAATTATCAGTTATGCGTCGGATTCGAAAATGTAGACTCAGAGGAGAACAACCATAAGGTGCCCGAGGCAGCAATAGACCCTTGGAGGCAAGTCGGCTGGAGGACGATGAATTGAATCTCGACGCAATTTGAGTGTTCCATCGTCTTTAGGAGGCCCTGAACGTTACCATTAACTATCAGTTTCGCGTCGGATTCGAAAATCTAGACTCACAGGAGAAGGACCATAAGGTGCCATAGGCAGCAATAGACCCTTGGAGACAAGTCGCCTGGAGAACGAAGTATTGAATCTCGACGCAATTTGAGTGTTCCATCGTCATTAGGAGGCCCTGAACGTTACAATTAACTATCAGTTTCGCGTCGGATTCGAGAATCTAGATTCACAGGAGACGGACTATAAGGTGCTAGAGGCAGCAATAGACCCTTGGAGACAAGTAGGCTGGAGGACGATGTATTGAATCTCGACGCAATTTGAGTGTTCCATCGTCGTTAGGAGGCCCTGAACGTTACAATTAACTATCAGTTATGCGTCGGATTCGAAAATCTAGACTCGCAGGAGGACGACCAAAAGGCGCCCGAGGCAACAATAGACCCTTGGAGACAAGTCGGCTGGAGGAGAATGTATTGAATCTCAACGCAATTTGAGTGTTCCAGTGACATTAGGAGGACCTGAACGTTACAATTAACTATCAGTTTTGCGTCGGATTCGAAAATGTAGACTCAGAGGAGAACGGCCATAAGGTGCCCGAGGCAGCAATAGACCCTTGGAGACAAGTCGCCTGGACGACGATGTATTGAATCTCGACGCCATTTGAGTTTTCCATCGTCATTAGGAGGCCCTGTGCGTTACAATTAACTATCAGTTTCGCGTCGGATTCGCAAATCTAGACTCACAGGAGACGGACCATATGGTGACCGAAGCAGCAATATCCCCTTGGAGACAGGTCGGCTGGAGGACGAGGTATTGAATCTCGACGCAATTTGAGTGTTCCATCGTCATTAGGAGGCCCTGAACGTTACAAGTAGCTATCAGTTTTTTGTCGGATTCGAAAATCTACACTCACAGGAGAACGACAATAAGGTGCCCGAGGCAGCAATAGACCCTTGGAGACAAGTCGGCTGGAGGACGATGTATTGGATCGCGACGGAATTTGAGTGTTCCATCTCATTAGGAGGCCTTGAACGTTACAATTAACTATCAGTTTTGCGTCGGATTTGAAGATCTAGACTCACAGGAGAACGACCATTAGGTGCCACAGGCAGCAATAGAACCTTGGAGACAAATAGGCTGGAGAACGATGAATTGAATCGCGACGCAATTTGAGTGTTCCATCGTAATTAGGAGGCACTGAACATAACAATTAACCATCAGTTTTGTGTCGGATTCGAAAATCTAGACTCACAGGAGACAGAACATAAGGTGCCAGAGGCAGCAATAGACCCTTTCTAGACAAGTCGGCTGGAGGACGATGTATTGAATTTCGACGCAATTTGAGTGTTCCAGTGTCATTAGGAGGCTCTGAACGTGACAATAAAATATCAGTTTTGCGTCGGATTCGAAAATGTAGACATAGTGGAGAACGACAATAAGTTGCCCGAGGCAGTAATAGACCCTTGGAGACAAGTCGGCTGAAGGACGATGTATTGAATCTCGACGAAATTTGAGTGTTCCATCGTCATTAGGTGGCCCTGAATGTTACAATTAACTATCAGTTTTGCGTCGGATTCGACAATCTAGACTCACAGGAGATGGACCATAAGGTGCCCGAGGCAGCAATATCCCCTTGGAGACAAGTCGGCTGGAGGACGATGTATAGAATATCGGCGCAATTTGAGTGTTCCATCGTCATTAGGAAGACCTGAACATTACAATTAACTATCAGTTATGCGTCGGATTCGAAAATCTAGATTTACAGAAGGACGACCATAAGGTGCCCGAGGCAGCAATAAAACCTTGGAGACAAGTCGCCTGGAGGACGATGTATTGAATCTCGACGCAATTTGAGTGTTCCATCGACATTAGGAGGCCCTGAGCGTTACAATTAACTATCAGTTTCGCGTCGGATTCGCAAATCTAGACTCACAGGAGACGGACCATATGGTGCCGGAGGCAGCAATATCCCCTTGTAGACAAGTCGGCTGGAGGACGAGGTATTGAATCTCGACGCAATTTGAGTGTTCCATCGTCAATAGGAGGCGCTGAACGTTACAATTAGCTACCAGTTTTGCGTCGGATTCGAAAATCTAGACTCAAAGGAGAACGACAATAAGGTGCCCGAGGCAGCAATAGACCCTTGGAGACAAGTCGGCTGGAGGACGATGTATTGAATCGCGACGGAATTTGAGTGTTCCATCGTCATTAGGAATCCCTGAACGTTACAATTAACTATCATTTTGCGTCGGATTCGATAATCTAGACTCAGAGGAGAACGACCACAAGGACCCCGAGGCAGCAATAGACCCTTGGAGACAAGTTGGCTGGAGGACGATGTATTGAATGTCGACTCTATTTGAGTGTTCCATCGTCATTAGGAGGCACTGAACATCAGTTTTTCGTCGGATACGAAAATCTAGACTCACAGGAGACGGACCATAAGGTGCCCGAGGCAGTAATAGACCCTTGGAGACAAGTTGGCTGAAGGACGATGTATTGAATCTCGACGAAATTTGAGTGTTCCATCGTCATTTGGGGGCCCTGAACGTTACAATTAACTATCAGTTTTTGTCGGATTCGTAATTCTAGACTCAGAGGAGGACGACCAAAAGGCGCCCGAGGCAACAATAGACCCTTGGAGACAAGTCGGCTGGAGGAGAATGTATTGAATCTCAACGCAATTTGAGTGTTTCAGTGACATTAGGAGGACCTGAACGTTACAATTAACTATCAGTTTTGCGTCGGATTCGAAAATGTAGACTCAGAGGAGAACGGCAATAAGGTGCCCGAGGCAGCAATAAACCCTTGGAGACAAGTCGCCTGGACAAGGTGTATTGAATCTCGACGCAATTTGAGTTTTCCATCGTCATTACGAGGCCCTGAGCGTTACAATTAACTATCAGTTTCGCGTCGGACTCGCAAATCTAGACTCACAGGAGACGGACCATATGGTGACCGAAGCAGCAATATCCCCTTGGAAACAAGTCGGCTGGAGGACGAGGTATTGAATCTCGACGCAATTTGAGTGTTCCATCGTCATTAGGAGGCCGTGAACGTTACAATTAGCTATCAGTTTTTCGTCGGATTCGAAAATCTAGACTCACAGGAGAACGACAATAAGGTGCCCGAGGCAGCAATAGACCCTTGGAGACAAGTCGGCTGGAGGACGATGTATTGGATCGCGACGGAATTTGAGTGTTCCATCGTCATTAGGAGGCCTTGAACGTTACAATTACCTATCAGTTTTGCGTCGGATTCGAAGATCTAGACTCACAGGAGAACGACCATTAGGTGCCACAGGCAGCAATAGAACCTTGGAGACAAATCGGCTGGAGGACGATGAATTGAATCGCGACGCAATTTGAGTATTCCATCGTAATTAGGAGGCCATGAACGTTACAATTAACTATCAGTTATGCGTCGGATTCGAAAATCTAGACTCACAGGAGGACGACCAAAAGGCGCCCGAGGCAACAATAGTCCCTTCGAGACAAGTCGGCTGGAGGACGATGTATTGAATTTCGACGCAATTTGAGTGTTCCAGTGTCATTAGGAGGCTCTGAACGTGACAATAAAATATCAGTTTTGCGTCGGATTCGAAAATCTAGACATAGTGGAGAACGACAATAAGTTGCCCGAGGCAGTAATAGACCCTTGAAGACAAGTCGGCTGAAGGACGATGTATTGAATCTCGATGAAATTTGAGTGTTCCATCGTCACTAGGTGGCCCTGAATGTTACAATTAACTATCAGTTTTGCGTCGGATTCGACAATCTAGACTCACAGGAGATGGACCATAAGGTGCCCGAGGCAGCAATATCCCCTTGGAGACAAGTCGGCTGGAGGACGATGTATTGAATATCGACGCAATTTGAGTGTTCCATCCTCATTAGGAAGACCTGAACATTACAATTAACTAACTGTTATGCGTCGGATTCGAAAATCTAGACTTACAGGAGGACGACCATAAGGTGCCCGAGGCAGCAATAAAACCTTGGAGACAAATCGCCTGGAGGACGATGTATTGAATCTCGACGCCATTTGAGTGTTCCATCGTCACTAGGAGGCCCTGAGCGTTACAATTAACTATCAGTTTCGCGTCGGATTCGCAAATCTAGATTCACAGGAGACGGACCATATGGTGCCCGAGGCAGCAATATCCCCTTGTAGTCAAGTCGGCTGGAGGACGAGGTATTGAATCTCGACGCAATTAGTGTGTTCCATCGTCATTAGGAGGCCCTGAACGTTGTAATTAACTCTCAGTTTTGCGTCGGATACGAATGTCTAGACTCACAGGAGAACGACCATAAGGTGCCTGAGGCAGCAATATCCCCTTTGGAGACAAGTCGGCTGGATGACGATATATTGAACCTCGAAGTAATTTGAGTGTTCCATCGTCATTAGGAGGCCCTGAACGTTACAATTAACTATCAGCTATGCGTCGGATTCGTAGATCTAGACTTACAGGAGAACGACCACAAGGACCCCGAGGCAGCAATAGACCCTTGGAAACAAGTCGGCTGGAGGTCGATGTATTGAATCTCGACGCAATTTGAGTGTTCCATCGTCATTAGGAGGCCCTGAACGTTACAATTAACTATCAGTTTTGCGTCGGATTCGAAGATCTAGTCTCACGGGAGAACGACCATTAGGTGCCACAGGCAGCAATAGACCCTTGGAGACAAATCGGCTGGAGGACGATGAATTGAATCGCGACGCACTTTGAGTGTTCCATCGTCATTAGGAGCCAGTGAACATAACAATTAACCATCAGTTTTGTGTCGGATTCGAAAACCTAGACTCACAGGAGACAGACCATAAGGTGCCAGAGGCAGCAATAGACCCATGGAGACAAGTCGGCTGGAGAATGATGTATTGAATCTCGACGCAATTTGAGTGTTCCATCGTTATTAGGAGGCCGTGAACGGTAAATTTACTATCAGTTATGCGTCGGATTCGAAAATCTAGACTCACAGGAGGACGACCAAAAGGCGCCCGAGGCAACAATAGTCCCTTCGAGACAAGTCGGTTGGAGGACGATGTATTGAATCTCGACGCAATTTGAGTGTTCTATCGTCATTAGGAAGACCTGAACGTTACAATTAACTATCAGTTATGCGTCGGATTCAAAAATCTAGTCTTACAGGAAGATGACCAAAAGGCGTCCGAGGCAACAATAAACCCTTGGACGCAGGTCGGCTGGAGGACGATGTATTGAATCGCGACGCAATTTGAATGTTTCATCCTCATTAGGAGGCCCTGAACGTTACAATGAAGTATCACTTTTGCGTCGGATTCGATACTCTAGACTCATAGGAGAACGACCATAACGTGCCCGAGGCAGCAATATCCCCTTGGAAACACGTCGGCTGGAGGACGATGTATTGAATCTCGAAGCAATTTTAGTGTTCCATCGTCATTAGGAGGCGCTGAACATTACAATTAACTATCAGTTTTGCGTCGGATTCGACAATCTAGACTCACAGGAGAACGAAAGGAAAGTGCCCGAGGCAGCAATAGACCCTTGGAGACAAGTTGGCTGGAGGACGATGTATTGAATGTCGACTCTATTTGAGTGTTCCATCGTCATTAGGAGGCACTGAACATCAGTTTTTCGTCGGATACGAAAATCTAGACTCACAGGAGACGGACCATAAGGTGCCCGAGGCAGTAATAGACCCTTGGAGACAAGTTGGCTGAAGGACGATGTATTGAATCTCGACGAAATTTGAGTGTTCCATCGTCATTAGGTGGCCCTGAACGTTACTATTAACTATCAGTTTTGCGTCGGATTCGAAAATCTAGACTTACAGGAGGACGACCAATAGGCGTCCTGGGCAACAATAATCCCTTGGAGACAGGTCGGCTGGAGGACGATGTATTGAATCGCGACGTAATTTGAATGTTCCATCGTCATTAGGAGGCCCTGAACGTTACAGTTAAGTATCACTTTTGCGTCGGCTTCGATACTCTAGACTTATAGGAGAACGACCATAACGTGCCCGAGGCAGCAATATCCCCTTGGAGACACGTCGGCTGGAGGACGATGTATTGAATCTCGAAGCAATTTGAGTGTTCCATCGTCATCAGGAGGCCCTGAACGTTACAATTCACTATCAGTTTTGCGTCGGATTCGACAATCTAGACTCACAGGAGAACGAAAGAAAAGTGCCCGAGGCAGCAATAGACCCTTGGAGACAAATCGGCTGGAGGACGATGAGTTCTATCGCGACGCAATTTGAGTGTTCCATCGTCATTAGGAGGCACTGAACATTACAATAAACCATCAGTTTTGTGTCGGATTCGAAAATCTAGACTCACAGGAGACAGACCATAAGGTGCCAGAGGCATCAAAAGACCCTTGGAGACAAGTCGGCTGGAGGACGATGTATTGAATTTCGACGCAATATCAGTGTTCCATCGTCATTTGGGGGCCCTGAACGTTACAATTAACTATCAGTTTTTGTCGGATTCGAAAATCTAGACTCACAGGAGAACGACCATAAGTTGCCCGAGGCAGTAATAGACCCTTGGAGACAAGATGGCTGAAGGACGATGTATTGAATCTCGACGAAATTTGAGTGTTCCATTGTCATTAGGTGGCCCTGAACGTTACAATTAACTATCAGTTTTGCGTCGGATTCAACAATCTAGACTCACAGGAGATGGATCATAAGGTGCCCGAGGCAGCAATATCCCCTTGGAGACAAGTCGGCTGGAGGACGATGTATTGAATCTCGACGCAATCTGAGTGTTCCATCGTCATTAGGAAGACCTGAACGTTACAATTAACTATCAGCTATGCGTCGGATTAGAAAATCTAGACTTACAGGAGGACGACCAAAAGGCGTCCGAGGCAACAATAAACCCTTGGAGACAGGTCGGCTGTAGGACGATGTATTTCTTTGCGACGCAATTTGAATGTTCCATCGTCATTAGGAATCCCTGAACGTTACAATTAAGTATCACTTTTGCGTCGGATTCGATACTCTAGACTCATAGGAGAACGACCATAACGTGCCCGAGGCAGCAATATCCCCTTGGAGACACGTCGGCCAGAGGACGATGTATTGAATCTCGAAGCAATTTGAGTGTTCCATCGTCATTAGGAGGCCCTGAACGTTACAATTAACCATCAGTTTTCCGTCGGATTTGACAATGTAGACTCACAGGAGAACGAAAGAAAAGTGCCCGAGGCAGCAATAGACCCTTGGAGACAAGTTGTCTGGAGGACGATGTATTGAATCTCGACGCAATTTGAGTGTTCCATCGTCATTAGGAGGCCCTGAACGTTACAATTAACTATGAGTTTCGCGTCGGATTCGACAATCTAGACTCACAGGAGAACGACCAGAAGGTGCCCGAGCCAACAATAGACACTTGGAGACAAGTCGGCTGGAGGACTATGTATTAAAAGGCAACGGAATTTCAGCGTCGCATCGTCATTAGAAAGCCCTGAAAGTTACACTTAACTATCATTTTGCGTCGGATTCGATAATATAGACTCACAGGACAACGACCAAAAGGTGCACGAGGCAGCAATAGACCCTTGGAGACAAGTCGGCTGGAGGACGATGTATTGAATCGCGACGCAATTTTTTATGTTCCATAGTCATTAGGAGGCCCTGAACGTTGCCAATAAGTATCAGTTTTGCGTCGGATTCGATACTCTATACTCACAGGAGAACGACCATAGGGGGCCCGAGGCAGCAATATCCCCTTGGAGACAAGTCGGCGGGAGGACGATATATTGAATCTTGACGCAATTATAGTGTTCCACGTCATTAGGAGGCCCCGAACGTTACAATTAACTATTAGTTTTCGTCGGATTCGAAAATCTAGTGTCACAGGAGAACGACCATAAGGTGCCCGAGGCAGCAATAGACCCTTGGAGACAAGTCGCCTGGAGGACGATGTATTGAATCTCGACGCAATTTGATTGTTCCATCGTCTATAGGAGGCCCTGAACGTTACAATTAACTATCAGTTTCGCGTCGGATTCGATAATCTAGACTCACAGGAGCACGACCATAAGGTGCCAGAGGCAGCAATAGACACTTGGAGACAAGTCGGCTGGAGGACGATGTACTGAATCTCGAAGCAATTTGAGTGTTCCATCGTCATTAGGAGGCCCTGAACGTTACAATTAACTATGAGTTTTGTTTCGGATTCGACAACCTAGACTCACAGGAGAACGACCATAAGGTGCCCGAGGCAACAATAGTCCCTTCGAGACAAGTCGGCTGGAGGACGATGTATTGAATCTCGACGCAATTTGAGTGTTCCAGTGTCATTAGGAGGCCCGGAACGCGACAATTAAATATCAGTTTTGCGTCGGATTTGAAAATGTAGACTCGGTGGACAACGACCATAAGTTGCCCGAGGCAGTAATAAACCCTTGGAGGCAGGTCGGCTGGTGGACGATGTATTGAATCGCGACGCAATTTGAATGTTCCATCGTCATTAGGAGGCCCTGAACGTTACAATTAACTATCAGTTTTGCGTCGGATTCGATACTCTAGACTCATAGGATAACGACCATAACGTGCCCGAGGAAGCAATATCCCCTTGGAGACTCGTCGGCTGGAGGACGATGTACTGAATCTCGAATCAATTTGAGTGTTCCATCGTCATTAGGAGGCCCTGAACGTTACAATTAACTATCAGTTTTGCGTCGGATTCGACAATCTAGACTCACAGGAGAACGAATGAAAAGTGCCCGAGGCAGCAATAAACCCTTGGAGACAAGTTGGCTGGAGGACGATGTATTGAATGTCGACGCTATTTGAGTGTTCCATCGTCATTAGGAGGCACTGAACATCAGTTCTTCGTCGGATACGAAAATCTAGACTCACAGGAGACGGACCATAAGTCGCCCGAGGCAGTAATAGACCCTTGGAAACAAGTTGGGTGAAGGACGATGTATTGAATCTCGACGAAATTTGAGTGTTCCATCGTCATTAGCTGGCCCTGAACGTTACAATTAACTATCAGTTATGCGTCGGATTCGACAATCTTGAGTCACAGGAGATGGACCATAAGGTGCCCGAGGAAACAATATCCCCTTGGAGACAAGTCGGCTGAAGGACGATGTATTGAATCTCGACGCAATCTGAGTGTTCCATCGTCATTAGGAAGACCTGAACGTTACAATTAACTATCAGTTATGTGTCGGATTCGAAAATCTAGACTTACAGGAGGACGACCAATAGGCGTCCTAGGCAACAATAATCCCTTGGAGACAGGTCGGCTAGAGGACGATGTGTTTAATCGCGACGCAATTTGAATGTTCCATCGTCATTAGGAGGCCCTGAACGTTACAATTAAGTATCACTTTTGCGTCGGCTTCGATACTCTAGACTCATAGGAGAACGACCATAACGTGCCCGAAGCAGCAATATCCCCTTGGAGACACGTCGGTTGGAGGACATTGTATTGAATCTCGAAGCAATTTGAGTGTTCCATCGTCATCAGGAGGCCCTGAACGTTACAATTATCTATCAGTTTTGCGTCGGATTCCACAATCAAGACTCACAGGAGATGGCCCTTAAGGTGCCCGAGGCAGCAATATCCCCTTGGAGACAATTCGGCTGGAGGACGATGTATTGAATCTCGACGCAATCTGAGTGTTCCATCGTCATTAGGAAGACCTGAACGTTACAACTAACTATCAGTTATGCGTCGGATTAGAAAATCTAGACATACAGGAGGACGACCAAAAGGCGTGCGAGGCAACAATAGTCCCTTCGAGACAAGTCGGCTGGAGGACGATGTATTGAATCTCGACGCAATTTGAGTGTTCCATCGTCATTAGGTGGCCCTGAACGTTACAATTAACTATCAGTTTTGCGTCGGATTCGAAAATCTAGACTCACAGGAGAACGACCATTAGGTGCCACACGCTGCAATACACCCTTGGAGACCAATCACCTGGAGGACGATGTATTGAATCGCAACGCATTTTGAGTCTTCCATCATCATTAGGAGGCACTGAACATTACAATTTACCATCAGTTTTGCGTCGGATTCGTAAATCTAGACTCACAGGAGAACGAAAATATGGTGCCACAGGCAGCAATAGACCCTTGGAGACAAGTCGGCTGGAGGACGATGTATTGAATCTCGACGCAATTTGAGTGTTCCATGTCATTAGAAGGCCGTGAACGTTATAATTAACTATCAGTTATGCGTCGGATTCGAAAATCTAGACTCACAGGAGGACGACCAAAAGGCGCCCGAGTCAACAATAGACCCTTCGAGACAAGTCGGCTGGAGGACGATGTATTGAATCGCGACGCAATTTGAGTGTTCCATCATCATTAGGAGGCACTGAACATTACAATTAACTATCAGTTTTGCGTCGGATTCGAAAATCTAGACTCACAGGAGAACGAAAATAAGGTGCCACAGGCAGCAATAGACCCTTGGAGACAAGTCGGCTGGAGGACGATGTATTGAATCTCAAAGCAATTAAAGTGATCCATCGTCATTAGGAGGCGGTGAACGTTACAATTAACTATGAGTTTTGCGTCGGATTCGATAATCTAGACTCCTAGGAGGACGACCAAAAGGCGCCCGAGGCAACAATAGACCCTTGGAGACAGGTCGGCTGGAGGACGATGTATTGAATCGCGACGCAATTTTAATGTTCCATAGTCATTAGGAGGCCATGAACGTTGCCAATAAGTATCAGTTTTGCGTCGGATTCGATACTCTAGACTCACAGGAGAA
The DNA here is from genome assembly GCF_023864345.2 of Schistocerca serialis cubense. Classification (NCBI taxonomy): domain Eukaryota; kingdom Metazoa; phylum Arthropoda; class Insecta; order Orthoptera; family Acrididae; genus Schistocerca; species Schistocerca serialis. Next base: position 60,742,304 of record NW_026047583.1, read on the forward strand.
AGACCATAGGGGGCCCGAGGCAGCAATATCCTCTTATAGACAAGTCGGCAGGAGGACGATGTATTGTATCTTGACGCAATTTGAGTGTTCCATCGTCATTAGGAGGCCCCGAACGTTACAATTAACTATTAGTCTTCGTCGGATTCGAAAATCTAGAGTCACAGGAGAACGACCATAAGGTGCCCGAGGCAGCAATAGACCCTTGGAGACAAGTCACCTGGAGGACGATGTATGGAATCTCGACGCAATTTGACTGTTCCATCGTCTATAGGAGGCCCCGAACGTTACAATTAGCTATCAGTTTCGCGTCGGATTCGATAATCTAGACTCACAGGAGCACGACCATAAGGTGCCAGAGGCAGCAATAGACCCTTGGAGGCAAGTCGGCTGGAGGACGATGAATTGAATCGCGACGCAATTCGTGTGTTCCATCGTCATTAGGAGGCCCTGAACAATACAATTAACTATCAGTTTCGCGTCGGATTCGAAAATCTAGACTCTCAGGAGACGGACCATATGGTGCCCGAGGCAGCAATATCCCCTTGGAGACAAGTCGGCTGGAGGACGATGTATTGAATCTCCACGCAATTTGAGTGTTCCATCGTCATTAGGAGGCCCTGAACGTTACAATTAACTATCAGTTTTGCGTCGGATTCGAAAAACTAGACTCACAGGAGAACGACCATAAGGTGCCACAGGCAGCAATAGACCCTTGGAGACAAATCGGCTAAAGGGCGATGTATTGAATCTCGACGCAATTTGAGTGTTGCATCGTCATTAGGAGGCCGTGAACGTTACAATTAACTATCAGTTATGCGTCGGATTCGAAAATCTAGACTCACAGGAGGACGACCAAAAGGCGCCCGAGGCAACAATAGACCCTTGGAGACAAGTCGGCTGGAGGACGATGCATTGAATCTCGACGCAATTTGAATGTTCCATCGTCATTAGGAGGCCCTGAACGTTACAATTATTTAGCAGTTTCGCGTCGGATTCGAAAATCTAGACTCACAGGAGCACGACCATAAGATGCCAGAGGCAGCAATAAACCCTTGGAGACAAGTCGGTTGGAGGACGATGTATTGAATCTCGACGCAATTTGAGTGTTCCATCGTCATTAGGAAGCTCCGAACGTTACAATTAACCAACAGTTTTGCGTCGGATTCCAAAATCTAGACTCACAGGAGAACGACAATAAGGTGCCCGAGGCAGCAATAGACCCTTGGAGACAAGTCGGCTGGAGTACGATGTATTGAATCCCGACGCAATTTGAGTGTTCCATCGTAATTAGGAGGCCCTGAACGTTACAATTAACTATCAGTATCGCGTCGGATTCGAAAATCTAGATTCACAGGAGAACGACAATAAGTTGCCCGAGGCAGCAATATCCCCGTGGAGACAAGTCGGCTGGAGGACGATGTATTGAATCTCGACGCAATTTGAGTGTTCCATCGTCATTAGGAAGCTCCGAACGTTACAATTAACCAACAGTTTTGCGTCGGATTCCAAAATCTAGACTCACAGGAGAACGACAATAAGGTGCCCGAGGCAGCAATAGACCCTTGGAGACAAGTCGGCTGGAGTACGATGTATTGAATCCCGACGCAATTTGAGTGTTCCGTCGTAATTAGGAGGCCCTGAACGTTACAATTAACTATCAGTATCGCGTCGGATTCGAAAATCTAGATTCACAGGAGAACGACAATAAGTTGCCCGAGGCAGCAATATCCCCGTGGAGACAAGTCGGCTGGAGGACGCTATATTGAATCTCGACGTAATTTGAGTGTTCCATCGTCATTAGGAGGCCCAGAACAATACAATTAACTATCAGTTATGCGTCGGATTCGTAAATCTAGACTCACAGGAGAACGACCACAAGGTGCCCGAGGAAGCAATATCCCCTTAGAGACAAGACGCCTGGATGACTATGTATTGAATCTCGACGCAATTTGATTGTTCCATCGTCATTAGGAGCCCCTGAACTTTACAGTTAACTATTAGTTATGCGTCGGATTCGAAAATCTAGACTCACAAGAGACGGACCGTATTGTGCCCGAGGCAGCAATATCCCCTTGAAGACAAGTCGGCTGGAGGACGATATATTGAATCTCGACGTAATTTGAGTGTTCCATCGTCATTAGAAGGCCCTGAACGTTACAATTAACTATCAGTTTTGCGTCGGATTCGTAAATCTAGACGCACAGGAGAACGACCAAATGGCGCCAGAGGCAAAAATAGACGCTGGGGGACGAGTCGGCTGGAGGACGATGTATTGAATCGTGACGCAATTTGAGTGTTCTTTCGTCATTAGGAGGACCTGAACGTTACAATTAACTATTAGTTATGCGTCGGATTCGAAAATCTAGACTCACAAGAGACGGACCGTATCGTGCCCGAGGCAGCAATATCCCCTTGAAGACAAGTCGGCTGGAAGACGATATATTGAATCTCGACGTAATTTGAGTGTTCCATCGTCATTACGAGGCCCTGAACGTTACAATTACCTATCAGTTTTGCGTCGGATTCGAAAATGTATACTCAGAGGAGAACGAGCATAAGGTGCCCGAGGCAGCGATAGATGTTTGGAGACAGGTCGCCTGGAAGATTATATATTGAATCTTGACGCAATTTGATTGTTCCATCGTCATTAGTTGACCCTGAACATTACAATTAACTATCAGTTTCGCGTCGGATTCTAGACTCGTAGGAGCACGACCATAAGATGAAGCAGGCAGCAATAGACCCCAGGAGACAAGTCGGCTGGAGGACGATGTATTGAATCCCGACGCAATTTGAGTATTCCATCGTCATTAGGAGGCCCTGAACTTTATATTTAACTCTCAGTTTTGCGTCGGATTCGAAAGTCTAGACTCACAGGAGAACGACCATAAGGTGCCCGAGGCAGCAATATCCCCTTGGATACAAGTCGGCTGGAGGTAGATATATTGAATCTCGACGTAATTTGAGTGTTCCATCGTCATTAGGAGGCCCTGAACGTTACAATTAACTATCAGTTATGCGTCGGATCCGTAAATCAAGACTCACAGGAGAACGACCACAAGGTGCCCGAGGCAGCAATAGACCCTTGGAGACAAGTCGGATAGGGTCCGATGTATTGAATCTCGACGCAATTTGAGTGTTCCATCGTCATTAGGAGGACCTGAACGTTACAATTAACTATCAGTTTTACGTCGGATTCCATAATCTAGACTCAGGAGAACGACCAAAAGCGCCCGAGGGAAAAATAGACCCTTGGAGACAAGTCGGCTCGAGGACGATGTATTAAATCCCGACGCAATTTGAGTGTTCCATCGTCATTAGGAGGCCCTGAACGTTACAATTAACTATCAGTTTTGCGTCGGATTCGAAAATGTAGACTCAGATGAGAACGATCATAAGGTGCCCGAGGCTTCGATAGACCCTTGGAGACAAGTCGCCTGGAGGATAATATATTGAGCCTCGACGCAATTTGATTGTTCCATCGTCATTAGTTGACCCTGAACGTTACAATTAACTATCAGTTTCGCGTCGGATTCGTAAATCTAGACTCATAGGAGCACGACCATAAGATGTAGGAGGCAGCAATGGACACCTGTAGACAAGTCGGCTGGAGGACGATGTATTGAATCTCGACGCAATTTGAGTGATCCATCGTCATTACGAAGACCTGAACGTTACAATTATCTATCAGTTATGCGATGGATTCGAAAATGTAGACTCAGAGGAGAACGAACATAAGGTGCCCGAGGCAGCGATAGACCCTTGGAGACAAGTCGCCTGGAGGATAATATATTGAGAATCGACGCAATTTGATGGTTCCATCGTCATTAGTTGACCCTGAACGTTACAATTAGCTATCAGTTTCGCTTCGGATTCGTAAATCTAGACTCATAGGAGCACGACCATAAGATGTAGGAGGCAGCAATAGACCCCTGGAGACAAGTCGGCTGGAGGACGATGTATTGAATCTCGACGGAATTTGAGTGTTCCATCGTCATTACGAAGACGTGAACGTTACAATTAACTATCAGTTATGCGTCGGATTCGAAAATCTAGACTCACAGGCGGACGACCAAAAGGCGCCCGAGGCAACAATAGGCCCTTGGAGACAAGTCGGCTGGAGGACGATGTAGTGAATCTCGGAGTAATTTGAGTGTTCCATCGTCATTAGGAAGACCTGAACGTTACAATTAACTATCAGTTATGCGTCGGATTCGAAAATCTAGACTCGCAGGAGCCGGACCATAAGGTGCCCGAGGCAGCAATATCCTCTTGGAGACAAGTCAGCTGGAGGGCGATATATTGAATCTCGACGCAATTTCGTCTTTAGGAAGAGCTGAACGTTACAGGTAACTATTAGTTATGCGTCGGATTCGAAAATCTTGACTTGCAGGAGGATGAACAAAAGGCGCCCGAGGCAACAATAGACCCTTGGAGACAGGTCGCCTGGAGGATGATGTATTGAATCGCGACGCAATTAGAATGTTCCATCGTCATTAGGAGGCCCTGTACGTTACAATTAAGTATCAGTTTTGCGTCGGATTCGATATTCTAGACTCACAGCTTTTCCGCCAAATGTGATAACCGTGAAATCCATGACCTAGCAAACTCTTTAATTGATTCCTTGTTGCATTGAAGCGTTTTCCACTCCAAAATTCTCTCAACACTTCATTTTGCTTATTGCTAGACCAATACTCATTAATAAAAGCTGTTTTAAATTCCGCTAATGTTTTACATTTCAACATAACATCAGCTGACCAACGCATGGCGTCACCTGCTAAATGGCTTCTAACAAACGAGATTTTCTCTCGTTCAGACCAAGTTGGTGGAATCACATCTTCAAAATCGTTCCAGAAATCTAGCTGATGGATATTTTTATCTGGATCGAACCACAAGAACTGCCGACACCCGATAAAAGCGGCGTTTGCAGCTACAACTTGTTGTACATTACCATTACCAGAAGTTACTGAAGCTACTTTACTCTCAATGTTAGCAATGTTAGTACTGATATTTTCTACTTTCATTTCAACATTATCTACTCTTTGCACAGTATGAGTAGTGTCAGTTTTAATTGCATCTACATCTGCTTGACATATGTTTACTTTAATGTTAACATCTTTAAATCTATCTGAGCACAGTTCAGATTCCGCCTCGATCTTTTCTGTTAACTTGCGCTCCAGCTTCGCATCTTCCATTCGGAAGTCTTTGCGAACCTCAGCAACTTCGGATTTAACTGTTTTATACATTTCAGAAAACTGTTGAGCAACCTTTTTCTTAATATCATCATGGTTGTAATCAATTTTATAATTCAAACTGTCCAGATCCTCTTTCAACTTATTGCAACTAGCCTTGAAAGAATTTTCTAATTCAGCTTTATTGGATTCTAATTTATTGTCCATCGCCTCAAACCGTTTATTTAAATTGGTTTGGCTGGCCACAATTTCAGACTTTAATTCAGCATTACTGCTTTTGACCTGTTCACTTATTTCAGATTTTAATTCAGCTGTCATTTGTGCATTACTGGCAGCTATTGCTTGTAATATAACATTTAGATCAACAGCCCCAGCATCTTTGGGTTGCTCACTGGCGGGTTTTTTATCACACTCAGGTGACATAAAACTAGCTCCAATACCCGAATCATCAAAACTACATGAAACTTCTGATTGATTAGTCATATCCAACTGCTCCTTCTTAAACTCTACCATCTCTGATGACTGTTTCATTTTTAATTCATCAGAGAAACTATCATCCCATAAATTTGCAATTTCTACTTTCCGCTTTACTACAGGGGTCTCTATTATTGAATCATTGCCCCTTCCCACACTACTGTCAGGAGCCAATACTTCATTTTTCACTTTAACATTACTACTTTCATGCCTATTTACTCTTGAACCGTTGTCTGGATTTACAGTTCCCTCAACAGACATAGGTTCTAATTTACGTTTAAACTCCGTTTCTTTTGGCGGTTCCATCGCCGACAGTCTTTTAGTGCAGGTTAGTAAAATTTTTAACAGCTTTTCACTTAACTTAGTTCCTTCTGCACGACGTATGGCGTTGCCGGCGCGGCGTACCAGGATTCCTGACGCGACGTGGCGCGTTGAACTGCAGACGGCTCTCCGACGGCTGTTGTGTGTTAGCGTGGCCCGCAATTGCAGGCTCTGCGCCGGCTGCTCCAGCGAACGACTGCGGTGCGGCGAGACTGGCTTCTCGCGATGCCGGCAGCACCGCTAGACTCAGTGCCAGCTCCGTCAATCCAGATGCGTTGTTATTCCAATTGCGTCGTCCACATGCACACGTAACACTTTCACTGTTTTATACTCAGTTGCGTGTCGCATTCCACTCGCGAATCCGAATAGTTAAAAATCACTTTCACTTAGTTGATTTCCCGGCCGATGCACCATATGTGGGGCGGCGAATAAGTTGTAAAAACAATTAATGTAGTATCCTTGTTTGAATGTTGTAACATTTCCCGGCCGATGCACCATATGTGGGGCGGCGAATAAGTTGTAAAAACAATTAATGTAGTATCCTTGTTTGAATGTTGTAACATTTCCCGGCCGATGCACCATATGTGGGGCGGCGGATGCAGTTTGTGATAAATAATCTAATCTGATTGCTGGATAAACGCTTGCATGTAGAATCAGTTTCTGGCTTTTAGAATGTTGTTAATGCTGTCTTTCGCCGTTCTCAACACTAGCTCTCTATTTACTTTTTTGGCACCCAGAAAGTGATTTAATAAAACCTGGAACCAGTAATTAGAGATCCTAGTGCCCACTTCAATTGAGATACCATTATAGCTGCAGCTTATAGCTCTGAGGAATTAGGAGATTGTCCGGGATTTCTAATCAAAAACGGTTTTCCAAAATAGTTGAGTATATTCTGAAATTCACTGATAAAAAACACAAGTATCCCTACAACCTAACTAACAGAGCAGTTCAGAGTCTAATGCGCTGATGCAACTATAAATGTCCGAATTAAATGTTTAAAAAAATGCTCGCTATAATTTGATGAAAATATTTCATCAAACGCCACGCAAAATATTTGGTAGAATGTCTGTCCCGCGACGGCACGTGAAAATACGACAATACGCAAACTGAAGCTAGATAATGAAAATCATTCCAGAATTAACACTTCACATAAAATGTTTTCATGGTTCCGCGTATCTCTAGTAACTTAATACGGCACCCGAGGCTGTTTGTAGCAGATACACTGATGCGACGCGACTACCGACACAGATGGCGTGTCATTCAGCGTCTGGAGAGAACTGGGGCCTTGCTTCCTCGCGTAGCGTCCTTATATATAAAGCCGCGGTGCGGACGGCGAAGGGAACGCCTGATCTTTTCGGCTCTCTCGACTAGCCGCTGGGCTAGTAACGCACCACATCAAGTTACATCATAATTTATAGCTTCTTTTGCTGATGGCCGATGAAGCTCTTAATTTAAACGTGCATTCAGCACGCAGGTAAGTATTGATAATAAAATTTTGACGTGGCTAAGTTGAATACTTTGGGCGAGAGAATTAATTAAATTACACTGCACGCAGTAGATGAGCTCTGAACTGCCCCTTTTGAGATCCGCTATCGCTATAATTTTATAGGTATTAAAAAGAAACTTTACACATCTTCATAATCATAGCGGACCTCCAACCTATTTAAATCTAAACATCCTAGCCTTATTTACTAGCCTACTTAATCTATCTTGCTTCCTTCAGTTTTGAGACGAAAACCACAAAATCATGAATTTCTACTAAAATCTTAATTTGTGAAATCCAAAGTACTGTTTTTGTTAAATCATTATGAAAGATGAATCTATATATAAATTTTGTAGTCTCTAGCTCTTTTCTGTTGCGCCAATGACTTTTTCAGAAAAACGTCCAAATTTCGAAAATGACTGAAGTTATCGAACTGATATTCAACACACATTAATTTAGTATTATTCCTGACATGCTAGAAAAGTTTTAGGTCATTTGCTTGATTTTTAAGGTATTGCGCAACATTTATGGCGTCAGAGCTAGTTACAGCAGACTGGCTGGCACACAATGGAAACTGGTGTGAATTTACTACAGCGTGAGTAGGCTGCTTCCCTACATCACCCTCTACTTAAATTTTTTTTTGTTTATGAATGTTAATGAATGAAAAAAAAATTTAATTACAAAAAGGGAAGCAAGAGTACAGTTTAACTCCCTATGAAAATCATAATTGAATTATAAACCTGTAGAAACATTAAGGAAAACTAATTACCTACATTAATTATTTAAATTGTGGGCATGTTCACTGCCTTTCAAACAATGTCATTACTCAAAATTTTAAGCAAAGTCAACGAAATATTTTGGCATACATATTGCCTTAGACAAACAAACACATACAAATTTAAAAATTATGAAAATCTTAGATCCATTAAATACATTAAATACATTTTTACATACACAGATTCAAAGAAAATAACATGACACATAAGCAGATGATTATCTCTCAGCAGTCTTTTCTAAACCTGAAAGAAAATTCCACAAATAATTTTTACACACGTGGTTGTAGCCGCTTTGGCTGGCGTCCTACACTTCCATTCACAAGGGTAGAGGAGGGGAAGTTGCTATGGTGTGCGTCCTTCACGTCCTCTCTAAATTACATGGGGGAAAGGGGAGGGGTCACTGTGAGTTGTGTCCAAGTCACTCCACGCTTTCACACAGCTACCAGGCTGGCATTATCTGGTTCGTCCTGTAGAACAAACAAAAAGAGTGCCTCACACTCTGTTCACTTAATATCTAAGGGTGGGTCACAATGAAATGGGGATATATACATTTTATCCTCCAACATTTTTCTGGAACAAAGTTAACAGAACTTTTTCAATTTTACTCTCGTGGTTACTTAATTGTCATAAAATCGGTAAACAAATGGCTCAAAACGCCGTTAGTCACGTACTAGAGAAAATCTATGCTCAAGGCATACAATCATGAATCCTATTTAATTTGAATTTATTATTTCTGGGCCGGAACACTGAACCAATGCTCGGTACATTCCTGATACATTTGTATTTTAAGCACTTAACTGACTCATCTTTGATTACCTTATTCTTAGAGATAGTATGAGTATGATTAGTGGTTGTTTTCTCAGCTTCTTTGTACATGTGAGTAACTTTTGGTAATAGTACAGTTGTGAGTGTTCAAAACACACTACGTTTAGTTGACTACTAAATCCACTTATTGGTTCTCTGCTGTTGTCAGTTCCACATCTGCAATTAGGTACTTACTTACTTTGAAGTGTATTTATGCTGAGCTAAAATAATGTTTCACGTCTGTCAGTATGTTATTTATTTATTTTGCTAGTGTATGTACTTATTTAACACTCACTCTATTAATATTTGAAGCATAGGATAGCACATTTATTTCATATTCATAGTGTACTGCAGCTGATCAGTTTGCTCACGTGGCAATCCATTTCCATTCGATCGGACCCTGAAACCTCAGGTAGTCTCTCTCGGACCTACCACTAAAGTGCATCAAGTAATTATGGACCAGCGTAATGCTAAATTCCTTAAACCTATAGGACACCATGAGCTGCTCTGTCTCATTTAACATAAGTGTACCTATGGTCGCATTCACGCCTCCAACTCATAACCTCAATACGTGTAGGTGTATCCTGTCACACACTACACTAAAATAATGGCCAGCTCCAACCTTATAAATACTTCAGGGACGTGTCCTTCACGTCTCAACCACAAACACTGCTTAATTCTATTACATTGCCTTTCCTTGCTGCACCATGTGAGTTTAATCTTACAACTTATCTGCATATTTTTCCTAACACTAAGCAATCTGTTTTACTATTTCTTAGATAGCTCTAATGCATACACTAGGTTTCACTACCACTTCAGATCCTGCTTGTACATGAATTCATACATCTTTTTAAGTTACTGTTGGTGGACCATTTCCAATAAAACAACACTTTGTAGTTACTATATTACCAGGGTACTATACATTATTGTTACTCAAATACATTTGTATCTTAATTACATCATACTTCTCTATTGTTTGTCACTATTAGGTTTGTCACATTAGGTATTTTGTTTCACTAATTGGTAGATAGAATGGTTACATAACTCATGGCTTGATAGCCATGACAGAAAATTTTCATGTCTGGAAAGAAGGGGTCGAAATTTTTGTGGATAGGAAAGATGAAGAATGTGTGAGACCTGAAATGGAAAGAAGATCTCACACAGCTGGGACTGCACAGGTGCCACACTGTGTAGAGGTTATAGAACAACCTCCTCCCTACAGCATTCATTAGTTTAATGCTGTAAAGAAGAGTTAGAAATTTTAGGTGGATAGAAAAGATGAAGAGCGAGTGAGACCTGAAAAGGAAAGAAGATCTCACACAGCTGGGACTGCACAGCTGCCACACTGTATAGAGGTTACAGAACAACCTCCTCCCTACAGCATTCATTAGCTTAATGCTGTATTGATAGTCATAACGTAAAATTTTTAGTATTTGGAAAGAAAAGGTCGAAATTTTTTTGTAGATAGGAAAGAGGAAGAATGAGTGAGATCTGAAGTGGGAAAGAAGATCTCACACAGCTGGGACTGCACAGCTGCAACACTGTGTAGAGGTTACAGAACAACCTCCTCCCTACAGCATTCATTGGTTTAATGCTGTAAAGAAGAGTTAGGAATTTTAGGTGGATAGAAAAGATGAAGAATGAGTGAGACCTGAAATGGAAAGAAGATCTCACACAGCTGGGACTGCACAGCTGCCACACTGTGTAGAGGTTACAGAACAACCTCCTCCCTACAGCATTCATTCACTACCTATGACCACGACACGTCGATCTGAAAATACTTTATGATGCCTTTTTAGAACCTGTTTCAGTTCTTCCTTTTGATTGTCTGAAATCTTATAGATTTCCTGCAACTTAGCTTCTATCTTGTCTAAAATAATTGCTTCTTCTTCTTCTTCTGTGTTTAGCTTACTTGTACCAAGATTAACATCCTCGTCCCAATACCTCCTATTTTTCAGAACTCGTATAGGCAGCTCCCAAGTTTCATGATCAGTTACTACATGTTTATCACTAAAAGGTACTATAATTACTCCGGTTATTGGCAAAACCATTTTTAACTGGCTTCTTTCAAAGTCAACAACACTCTGATATTTTGACAAGAAATCTATGCCAATTAAAACCTCAATACTGAGATTGTTTACAATTAAACATGGATGATCAATTAAATTACCATTAATGTTAAAGGGCAGTAAAGCTGCTTGCTTTACCGTTTTTGACACCTTGCCAGTAGCACCAATTATTCTTAGTCCTGATACCCTCATTACTGTAAGCTTGTCTTTACCAGGTAATGCATCAAAGAAGGACTGAGATATTGCACTCACCTCACTTCCACTGTCTAAGAGACAACGTACATTGATACCCAACATATTCACTATTATTATAGGGTGGCTTATTCTAGGTTGTACAGGTGGTTCCTCACATTCATCTAGTAGTTCCTTTTGGATTTGTCTCCCACTAAAGTGATCGACATCTGTCTTCATTACATTTAGGTCACAGTGTGTAGGGGTTTCCTGAATTACATTTTCAGCTGCCTTTTCCAGTCGGTCTATTAATTTTAAATCGAAACCCCGCACGACTTCATTACATTTAGTTTGCTGAACATGACCCAAATTACTGTAGTCTGAGCGATTCTGCGCCTCCAGACCGGGCATAACACTAGTTACAGCTAAACCACTTTTACTATTTTCGTCGGGTTCCTTCTCCAGTGACAACTGGTCACAGCTACTGGGTTCATCGACCCTCAACAGCCTACCCTCTACATTCTCACTTACCTCCTGTCCTAAATCTATTAGTACATTATCAATATCCTGCACAGGCACTTTAGATAAGAGCACATCATCCTCATTGTAAATATAAGCATGAATTTCTTCTGCTTCTTCACCTGACAATTCAGTGTTTTGTAGCTCGTCCCTATCGTTACACTGCTGCGCCTTCTCTTTCTCTTCCCACTTAGAAAGCGTCTCTAATACGGTATCTATCAAATACTGTGAGTGATCTAATATCCTTAGGTGCTACCGACTCTTCCTCCACATGTTCAGTCTGAGTATTCTGATCTGTCTTACCAATTCCCTTAACTACTGGCATAGGAAAAGTAACCGCCTGGTGAGCGCCAGTGTCCTCATAGACGGGAACTAGTTTTCCTGCCTCGGCATACTATTGTTTCCTTTAGTTTCATTAAGGTTAGCTGGCGTAGCCTTACTTTCCGTACTGTTGTTTACATGCATATTTCTGTTTGGAACAAAATTATTATCCCTTGGATGCCATTGTTGGTTCTGATAATTATTTCCCCAATTCCTACCTCTCTTAGGACGGCGAACACCTACTGTTCTAATGTTTACATTGCCACTTTGCTCGTTCCTAAAATTACTATTATTGTTATTGGCATTTCGGTTATTACGTGCTTGCTCCTCATTGGCAGCAACACGTTCTACACGTTCCAAATACTCAATGAAACGATCCAGATTGTCTCTAGGGGCAGATATAATTCTAGTTTGCCAATACCATGGCAGTTTGGCTTCAAGACCTAGTATAATCATTTCAGGTTTCAGCTTTTCCGCCAAATGTGACAACCGTGAAATCCATGACCTAGCAAACTCTTTAATTGATTCCTTGCCTGCATTGAAGCGTTTTCCACTCCAAAATTCTCTCAACACTTCATTTTGCTTATTGCTAGACCAATACTCATTAATAAAAGCTGTTTTAAATTCCGCTAATGTTTTACATTTCAACATAACATCAGCTGACCAACGCATGGCGTCACCTGCTAAATGTCTTCTAACAAACGAGATTTTCTCTCGTTCAGACCAAGTTGGTGGAATCACATCTTCAAAATCGTTCCAGAAATCTAGCTGATGGATATTTTTATCTGGATCGAACCGCAAGAACTGCCGACACCCGATAAAAGCGGCGTTTGCAGCTACAACTTGTTGTACATTACCATTACCAGAAGTTACTGAAGCTACTTTACTCTCAATGTTAGCAATGTTAGTACTGATATTTTCTACTTTCATTTCAACATTATCTACTCTTTGCACAATATGAGTAGTGTCAGTTTTAATTGCATCTACATCTGCTTGACATATGTTTACTTTAATGTTACCGTCTTTAAATCTATCTGAGCACAGTTCAGATTCCGCCTCGATCTTTTCTGTTAACTTGTGCTCCAGCTTCGCATCTTCCATTCGGAAGTCTTTGCGAACCTCAGCAACTTCGGATTTAACTGTTTTATACATTTCAGAAAACTGTTGAGCAACCTTTTTCTTAATATCCTCATGGTTGTAATCAATTTTATAATTCAAACTGTCCAGATCCTCTTTCAACTTATTGCAACTAGCCTTGAAAGAATTTTCTAATTCAGCTTTATTGGATTCTAATTTATTGTCCATCGCCTCAAACCGTTTATTAAAATTGGTTTGGCTGGCCACAATTTCAGACTATAATTCAGCATTACTGCTTTTGACCTGTTCACTTATTTCAGATTTTAATTCAGCTGTCATTTGTGCATTACTGGCAGCTATTGCTTGTAATATAACATTTAGATCAACAGCCCCAGCATCTTTGGGTTGCTCACTGGCGGGTTTTTTATCACACTCAGGTGACATAAAACTAGCTCCAATACCCGAATCATCAAAACTACATGAAACTTCTGATTGATTAGTCATATCCAACTGCTCCTTCTTAAACTCTACCATCTCTGATGACTGTTTCATTTTTAATTCATCAGAGAAACTATCATCCCATAAATTTACAATTTCTACTTTCCGCTTTACTACAGGGGTCTCTATTATTGAATCATTGCCCCTTCCCACACTACTGTCAGGAGACAGTACTTCATTTTTCACTTTAACATTACTACTTTCATGCCTATTTACTCTTGAACCGTTGTCTGGATTTACAGTTCCCTCAACAGACATAGGTTCTAATTTACGTTTAAACTCCGTTTCTTTTGGCGGTTCCATCGCCGACAGTCTTTTAGTGCAGGTTAGTAAAATTTTTAACAGCTTTTCACTTAACTTAGTTCCTTCTGCACGACGTATGGCGTTGCAGGCGCGGCGTACCAGGATTCCTGACGCGACGTGGCGCGTTGAACTGCAGACGGCTCTCCGACGGCTGTTGTGTGTTAGCGTGGCCCGCAATTGCAGGCTCTGCGCCGGCTGCTCCAGCGAACGACTGCGGTGCGGCGAGACTGGCTTCTCGCGATGCCGGCAGCACCGCTAGATTCAGTGCCAGCTCCGTCAATCCAGATGCGTTGTTAATCCAATTGCGTCGTCCACATGCACACGTAACACTTTCACTGTTTTATACTCAGTTGCGTGTCGCATTCCACTCGCGAATCCGAATAGTTAAAAATCACTTTCACTTAGTTGATTTCCCGGCCGATGCACCATATGTGGGGCGGCGAATAAGTTGTAAAAACAATTAATGTAGTATCCTTGTTTGAATGTTGTAACATTTCCCGGCCGATGCACCATATGTGGGGCGGCGAATAAGTTGTAAAAACAATTAATGTAGTATCCTTGTTTGAATGTTGTAACATTTCCCGGCCGATGCACCATATGTGGGGCGGCGAATAAGTTGTAAAAACAATTAATGTAGTATCCTTGTTTGAATGTTGTAACATTTCCCGGCCGATGCACCATATGTGGGGCGGCGAATAAGTTGTAAAAACAATTAATGTAGTATCCTTGTTTGAATGTTGTAACATTTCCCGGCCGATGCACCATATGTGGGGCGGCGAATAAGTTGTAAAAACAATTAATGTAGTATCCTTGTTTGAATGTTGTAACATTTCCCGGCCGATGCACCATATGTGGGGCGGCGGATGCAGTTTGTGATAAATAATCTAATCTGATTGCTGGATAAACGCTTGCATGTAGAATCAGTTTCTGGTTTTTAGAATGTTGTTAATGCTGTCTTACGCCGTTCTCAACACTAGCTCTCTATTTACTTTTTTGGCACCCAGAAAGTGATTTAATAAAACCTGGAACCAGTAATTAGAGATCCTAGTGCCCACTTCAATTGAGATACCATTATAGCTGCAGCTTATAGCTCTGAGGAATTAGGAGATTGTCCGGGATTTCTAATCAAAAACGGTTTTCCAAAATAGTTGAGTATATTCTGAAATTCACTGATAAAAAACACAAGTATCCCTACAACCTAACTAACAGAGCCGTTCAAAGTCTAATGCGCTGATGCAACTATAAATGTCCGAATTAAATGTTTAAAAAAATGCTCGCCATAATTTGATAAAAATATTTCATCAAACGCCACGCTAAATATTTGGTAGAATGTCTGTCCCGCGACGGCACGTGAAAATACGACAATACGCAAACTGAAGCTAGATAATGAAAATCATTCCAGAATTAACACTTCACATAAAATGTTTTCATGGTTCCGCGTATCTCTAGTAACTTAATATGGCACCCGGGGCTGTTTGTAGCAGATACACTGATGCGACGCGACTACCGACACAGATGGCGTGTCATTCAGCGTCTGGAGAGAACTGGGGCCTTGCTTCCTCGCGTAGCGTCCTTATATATAAAGCCGCGGTGCGGACGGCGAAGGGAACGCCTGATCTTTTCGGCTCTCTCGACTAGCCGCTAGGCTAGTAACGCACCACATCAAGTTACATCATAATTTATAGCTTCTTTTGCTAACGGCCGATGAAGCTCTTAATTTAAACGTGCATTCAGCACGCAGGTAAGTATTGATAATAAAATTTTGACGTGGCTAAGTTAAATACTTTGGGCGAGAGAATTAATTAAATTACGCTGCACGCAGTAGATGATCTCTGAACTGCCCCTTTTGAGATCCGCTATCGCTATAATTTTATAGGTATTAAAAAGAAACTTTACACATCTTCATAATCATAGCGGACCTCCAACCTATTTAAATCTAAACATCCTAGCCTTATTTACTAGCCTACTTAATCTATCTTGCTTCCTTCAGTTTTGAGACGAAAAGCACAAAATCATGAATTTCTACTAAAATCTTAATTTGTGAAATCCAAAGTACTGTTTTTATTAAATCATTATGAAAGATGAATCTATATATAAATTTTGTAGTCTCTAGCTCTTTTCTGTTGCGCCAATGAGTTTTTCAGAAAAACGTCCAAATTTCGAAAATGACTGAAATTATCGAACTGATATTTAACACACATTAATTTAGTATTATTCCTGACATGCTAGAAAAGTTTTAGGTCATTTGATTGATTTTTAAGGTATTGCGCAACATTTATGACGTCAGAGCTAGTTACAGCAGACTGGCTGGCACACAATGGAAACTGATGTGAATTTACTACAGCGTGAGTAGGCTGCTTCCCTACAAGAGGAGAACGACCATAAGGTGCCCGAGGCAGCAATAGGCCCTTGGAGACAAGTCGCCTGGAGGACGCTGTATTGAATCTCGACGCAATTTGAGTGTTCCATCGTCATTAGGAGGCCCTGAACGTTACAATTAACTATCAGTTTTGCGTCGGATTCGAAAATGTAGACTCAGAGGAGAACGACCATATGGTACCCGAGGCAGCAATAGACCCTTGGAGACAAGTCGCCTGGAGGACGATGAATTGAATCTCGACGCAATTTGATTGTTCCATCGTCATTAAGAGGCCGTGAACGTTACAATTAACTTACAGTTATGCGTCGGATTCGAAAATCAAGACTCACAGGAGCACGACCATAAGGTGCCAGAGGCAGCAATAGACCCTTTGAGACAAGTCGGCTGGAGGACGATGTATTGAATCTCGAACCAATTTCAGTGTTCCATCGTCATTAGGGGGTCGTGAACGTTACAATTAACTATGAGTTTAGCGTCGGATTCGATAATCTGGACTCCCAGGGAACGACCAAAAGGCGCCCGGGGCAACAATAGACCCTTGGAATCAGGTCGGCTGGAGGGCGATGAATTGAATCGCGACGCAATTTGAGTGTTCCATCGTCATTACGAGGCCCTGAACGTTACAATTAACTATCAGTTATGCGTCGGATTCGAAAATTTAGACTCACAGGAGGACGACCAAAAGGCGCCCGAGGCAACAATAGACGCTTGGAGACAAGTCGGCTGGAGGATAATCTATAGAATCTCGACGCTATTTCAGTGTTCCAACGTAATTAAGAGGCCCTGAACGTTACAATTAACTATCAGTTTTGCGTCGGAATCGAAAATGTAGACTCTGAGGAGAACGACCACAAGGTGCCCGAGACAGCAGTAGACCCTTGGAGACGAGTCGGCTGGAGGCCGATGTATTGAATCTCGACGCAATTTGAGTGTTCCACCGTCATTAGGAGGCCCTGAACGTTACAATTAACTATTATTTTCGCGTCGGATTCGAAAATCTAGACTCACAGGAGGACGACCAAAAGGCGCCCGAGGCAACAATAGGCCCTTGGAGACAAGTAGGCTGGAGGACGATGTATTGAATCTCGACGCAATCTGAGTGTTCCATCGTCATTAGGAGGCCCTGAACGTTACAATTAATTATCAGCTTTGCGTCGGATTCGATATTCTAGACTCACAGGAGAACGACCATAAGGTGCCCGAGGCAGCAATATCCCCTTGGAGACAAGTCGGCTGGAGGACGATGTATTGAATCTTGAAGCAATTTGAGTGTTCCATCGTCATTAGGAGGCCCTGAACGTTACAATTAACTATTATTTTCGCGTCGGATTCAAAAATCTAGACTCACAGGAGCACGACAACAACGTGCCAGAGGCAGCAATAGACCCTTGGAGACAAGTCGGCTGGAGGCCGATGTATTGAATCTCGACGCAATCTGAGTGTTCCATCGTCATTACGAGGCCCTGAACGTTACAATTAATTATCAGTTTTGCGTCAGATTCCATAATCTAAACTCTGGAGGACGACCAAAATGCGCCCGAGGGAACAATAGACCCTTGGAGACAAGTCGGCTCGAGGACGATGTATTAAATCGCGACGCAATTTGAGTGTTCCATCGTTATTAGGCGGCCCTGAACGTTACAATTAAACATCAGTTTTGCGTCGGATACGAAAATGTAGACTCAGAGGAGAACGATCATAAGGTGCCCGAAGAAGCAATAGACCCTGGGAGACAAGACGCCTGGAGGACTATATATTGAACCTCGACGCAATTTTATTGCTCCATCGTTATTAGGAGCCCCTGAACTTTACAATTAACTATCAGTACCGCGTCGTATTCGTAAATCTAGACTCACAGGAGCACGACCATAAGATGCCAGAGGCAGGAATAGACCCTTGGAGACAAGTCGGCTGGAGGATGCTGTATTGACTCTCGACACAATTTGAGTGTTCCATCGTCATTAGGAGGCCCTGAACGTTACAATTAACTATCAGTTTTGCGTCGGATTCAAAAGTCTAGACTCACATCAGAACGACCATAAGGTGCCCGAGGCAACAATATCCCCTTGGAGACAAGTCGGCTGAAGGACGATGTATTGAATCTCGACGCAATTTCAGTGTTCCATCGTCATTAGGAGGCCCTGAACGTTACAATTAACTATCAGTTATGCGTCGGATTCGAAAATGTAGACTCACAGGAGCCGGACCATAAGGTGCCCGAGGCAGCGATATCCCCTTGGAGACCAGTCGGCTGGAGGGCGATATATTGAATCTCGACGCAATTTCGTCATTAGGAAGACCTGAACATTACAATTAACTATTAGTTATGCGTCGGATTCGAAAATCTAGACTTGCAGGAGGACGACCAAAAGGCGCCCGAGGCAACAATAGACACTTGGAGACAGGTCGCCTGGAGGACGATGTATTGAATCGCGACGCAATTTGAATGTTCCATCGTCATTAGGAGGCCCTGTACGTTACAATTAAGTATCAGCTTTGCGTCGGATTCGATATTCTAGACTCACAGGAGAACGACCATAAGGTGCCCGAGGCAGCAATATCCCCTTGGAGACAAGTAGGCTGGAGGACGATGTATTGAAACTTGAAGCAATTTGAGTGTTCCATCGTCATTAGGAGGCCCTGAACGTTCAAATTAACTATTAGTTTTGCGTCGGATTCGACAATCTAGACTCACAGGAGAACGACCATGAGGTGCCCGAGGCACCAATAGACCCTTGGAGACAAGTCGGCTGAAGGACTTTGTATTGAATCGCGGAGCAATTTGAATGTTCCATCGTCGTTAGGAGGCCCTGAGCGTTACAAATAAGTATCAGTTTTGCGTCGGATTCGATAATCTAGACTCACAGAAGAACGACCATAAGGTGCCCGAGGCAGCAATATCCCCTTGGAGACAAATCGGCTGGAGGACGTTGTATTGAATAGCGTCGCAATTTGAGTATTCAATCGTCATTAGGAGGCCCTGAACGTTACAGTTAACTATCAGTATCGCGTCGGATTTGAAAATCTAGACTCACAAGAGACGGACACTATGGTGCCCGAGGCAGCAATATCCCCTTGAAGACAAGTCGGCTGGAGGACGATGTATTGAATCTCGCTGCAATATGAGTGTTCCATCGTCATTTGGAGGCCCTGAACGTTATAATTAACTCTCAGTTTTGCGGCGGATTCAAAAATCTAGAGTACAGGAGAACGACCATAATGTGCCCGAGGCAGCAATATCCCCTTGGAGACTAGTCGGCTGGAGGACGATATATTGAATCTCGACGTAATTTGAGTCTTCCATCGTCATTAGGAGGCCCTGAACGTTACAATTAACTATTAGTTATGCGTCCGATTCGTAAATCTAGACTCACAGGAGAACGACCACAAGGTACCCGAGGCAGCAATAGACCCTTGGAGACAAGTCGGCTGGAGGCCGATGTATTGAATCTCGACGCAACTTGAGTGTTCCATCGTCATTAGAAGGCCCTGAACGTTACAATTAACTATCAGTTATGTGTCGGATTCGAAAATCTAGACTCACAGGGGGACGACCAAAAGGCGCCCGAGGCAACAATAGACCCTTGGAGACAAGATGGCTGGAGGACGATGTATTGAATCTCGACGCAATTTGAGTGTTCCATCGTCATTAGGAGGCCCTGAACGTTACAATTAACTATCAGTTTTGCGTAGGATTCGTAAATCTAGACTCACAGGAGAACGACCATAAGGTGCCCGAGAAAGGAATATCCCCTTGGAGACAAGTCGGCTGAAGGACGATGTATTGAATCTTGACGCAATTTGAGTGTTCCATCGTCATTAGGTGGCCCTGAACGTTACAATTAACTATCAGTTATGCGTCGGATTCAAAAATGTAGCCTCACAGGAGCCGGACCTTGAGATGCTCGAGGCAGCAATATCCCCTTGGAGACCAGTCGGCTGGAGGGCGATATATTGAATCTCGACGAAATTTCGTCATTAGGAAGACCTGAATATTACAATTAACTATTAGTTATGCGTCGGATTCGAAAATCTAGACTTGCAGGAGGACGACCAAACGGCGCCCGAGGCAACAATAGACACTTGGAGACAGGTCGCCTGGAGGACGATGTAGTGAATCGCGACGCAATTTGAATGTTCCATCGTCATTAGGAGTCCCTGTACGCTACAATTAAGTATCAGTTTTGCGTCGGATTCGATATTCTAGACTCACAGGAGAACGACAATAAGGTGCCCGAGGCACCAATAGACCCTTGGAGTCAAGTCGGCTGAAGGGCAATGTATTGAATCTCGTCGCAATTTGAGTTTCCATCGTCATTAGGAAGACCTGAACGTTACAAATAACTATCAGTTTTGCGTCGGATTCGAAAAAGTAGACTCAGAGGAGAACGACCATATGGTGCCCGAGGCAACAATAGACCCTTGGAGACGAGTCGGCTGGCTTACGATGTATTGAATCTCGACGCAATTTGAGTGTTCAATCGTCATTAGGAGGCCCTGAACGTTACAATTAACTATCAGTTTCGCGTCGGATTCGAAAATCAAGACACACAGGAGCACGACCATAAGGTGCCAGAGGCAGCATTAGACCCTTGGAGACAAGTCGGCTGGAGGACGATGTGTTGAATCTCGACCCAATTTGAGTGTTCCATCGTCATTAGGTGGCCGTGAACGTTACAATTAACTATGAGTTTTGCGTCGGATTCGATAATGTTGACTCACAGGAGAACGACCAAAAGGCACCCGGGGCAACAATAGACCTTTGGAGACAAGTCGGCTGGAGGACGATGTATTGAATCTCGACGCAATTTGAGTGTTCCATCGTAATTAGGAGGCCCTGAACGCTACAATTAACTATCAGTTTTGCGTCGGATTCGAAAATGTAGACTCAGAGGAGAACGACCATAAGGTGCCCGAGGCAGCAATAGACCCTTGGAGACAAGTCGGCTGGAGGCCGATGTATTTAATCTCGACGCAATTTGAGTGTTCCACCGTTATTAGGAGGCCCTGAACGTTACAATTAACTATCAGTTTTGCGTCGGATTCCATCATCTAGACTCAGGAGAACGACCAAAAAGCGCCCGAGGCAACAGTACTCCCTTGGATACAAGTCGGCATGAGGACGATGTATTGAATCGTGATGCAATTTGAGTGTTTCATCGTTATTAGGAGGCCCTGAACGTTACAATTAACTATCAGTTTTGCGTCGGATTCGAAAATCTAGACTCACAGGAGTACGACCATAAAGTGCCCGAGGCAGCAATATCCCCTAGGAGACAAGTCGGCTGGAGGACGATGTATTGAATCTCGACGCAGTTTGAGTGTTCCATCGTCATTAGGAAGACCTGTTCGTTACAATTAACTATCAATTATGCGTCGGATTCGAAAATCTTGACTTGCATGAGGACGACCAAAAGGCGCCCGAGGCAATAATAGACCCTTGGAGACAGGTCGGCTGAAGGACGATGTATTGAATCTCGTCGCAATTTGAGTGTTCCATCGTCATTAGGAAGACCTGAACGTGACAATTAACTGTTTGTTATGCGTCGGATTCGAAAAGCTAGACTCAAAGGAGGACGACCAAAAGGCGCCCGAGGCAACAATAGACCCTTGGAGACAAGTCGGCTGGAGGACGATGTATTGAATCGCGACGCAATTTGAATGTTCCATCGTCATTAGGAGGCCCTGAGCGTTACAAATAAGTATCAGATTTGCGTCGGATTCGATAATCTAGACTCACAGAAGAACGACAATAATGTGCCCGAGGCAGCAATATCCCCTTGGAGGCAAGTCGGCTGGAAGACGATATATTGACTTTCGACGTAGTTTGAGTGTTCCATCGTCATTAGGAGGCCCTGAAAGTTACAATTAACTATCAGTTATGCGTCGGATTCGTAAATCTAGACTCACAGGAGAACGACTACAAGGTGCCCGAGGCAGCAATAGACCCTCGGAGACAAGTCGGCTGGACGACTATGTATTGAATAGCGACGCAATTTGAGTGTTCCATCGTCCTTAGGAGGCTCCGAACGATACAATTAACTATCAGTATCGCGTCGGATTTGAAAATCTAGACTCACAAGAGACGGACACTATGGTGCCCGAGGCAGCAGTATCCCCTTGAAGACAAGTCGGCTGGAGGACGATGTGTTGAATCTCGCCGCAACTTGAGTCTTCCATCGTCATTTGGAGGCCCTGAATGTTATAATTAACTCTAAGTTTTGCGTCGGATTCGAAAATCTAGACTCACAAGAGAACGATCATAAGGTGCCCGCGGTCCGAGGCACTTGGGGACAAGTCGGCTGGAGGACGATGTATTGAATCTCGACGCAATTTGAGTGTTCCATCGTCATTAGGAGGCCCTGAACGTTACAATTAACTATCAGTTTTGCGTCGGATTCTAAAATGTAGACTCAGAGGAGAACGACCATAAGGTGCCCGAGGCAGCAATTGACCCTTACAGACAAGTCGCCTGGAGGACGATGGATTGAATCTCGACGCAATTTGAGTGTTCCATCGTCATTAGGAGGCCCACGTTACAAATAATTATCAGTTTTGCGTCGGATTCGATAATCTAGACTCACAGGAGAACGACCACAAGGTGCCCGAAGCAGCAATAGACCCTCGGAAACAAGTCGGCTAGACGACGATGTATTGAATAGCGACGCAATTTGAGTGTTCCATCGTCCTTAGGGGGCTCCGAACGTTACAATTAACTATCAGTATCGCGTCGGATTTGAAAATCTAGACTCACAAGAGACGGACACTATGGTGAACGAGGCAGCAGTATCCCCTTTAAGACAAGTCGGCTGGAGGACGATGTATTGAATCTCGCCGCAATTTGAGTGTTCCATCGTCATTTGGAGGCCCTGAACGTTATAATTAACTCTCAGTTTTGCGTCGGATTCGAAAATCTAGACTCAAAAGAGAACGATCATAAGGTGCCCGAGTCAGCAATAGACCCTGGGGACAAGTCGGCTGGAGGACGATGTATTGAATCTCGACGCAATTTGAGTGTTCCATCATCATTAGGAGGGCCTGAACGTTACAATTAACTATCAGTTTTGCGTCTGATTCGAAAATCGAAACTCACAGGGGGACGAACAAAATGCGCCAGAGGCAACAATAGACCCTTGGAGACAAGACGGCTGGATTACGATGTATTGAATCTCGACGCAATTTGAGTGTTCCATCGTCATTAGGAGGCCCTGAACGTTACAATTAACTATCAGTTTCGCGTCGGATTCGAAAATCAAGACACACAGGAGCACGACCATAAGGTGCCAGAGGCAGCATTAGACCCTTGGAGACAAGTCGGCTGGAGGACGATGTGTTGAATCTCGACTGAATTTGAGTGTTCCATCGTCATTAGGTGGCCGAGAACGTTACAATTAACTATGAGTTTTGCGTCGGATTCGATAATGTAGACTCACAGGAGAACGATTAAAAGGCACCCGGGGCAACAATAGACCTTTGGAGACAAGTCGGCTGGAGGACGATGTATTGAATCTCGACGCAATTTGAGTGTTCCATCGTAATTAGGAGGCCCTGAACGCTACAATTAACTATCAGTTTTGCGTCGGATTCGAAAATGTAGACTCAGAGGAGAACGACCATAAGGTGCCCGAGGCAGCAATAGACCCCCGGAGACAATTCGGCTGGAGGACGATGTATTCAATCTCGACGCAATTTGAGTGATCCATCGTCATTAGGAAGCTCTGAACGTTACAATTAACTAACAGTTTTGGGTCGGATTCGATAATCAAGACTCACAGGAGAACGACCATAAGGTGCCCGAGGCAGCAATAGACCTTTGGAGACAAGTCGGCTGGAGGACGATGTATTGAATCCCGACGCAATTTGAGTGTTCCATCGTCATTAGGAGGCCCTGAACGTTATAATTAATTCTCAGTTTTGCGTCGGATTCGAATATCTAGACTCACAGGAGAACGACAATAAGATGCCCGAGCCAACAATTTCCCCTTGGAGACAAGTCGCCCGGAGGACGATGTATTGAATCTCGACGTAATTTGAGTGTTCCATTGTCATTAGGAGGCCCTGAACGTTACAATTAACTATCAGTTATGCGTCGGCTTCGTAAATCTAGACTCACAGGAAAACGACCACAAGGTGCCCAAGACAGCAATAGACCCATGGAGGCAAGTCGGCTGGTGGCCGATGAATTGAATCTCGACGCAATTTGAGTGTTCCACCGTCATTAGGAGGCCCTGAACGTTACAATTAGCTATCAGTTTTGCGTCGGATTCCATAATCTAGACTCTGGAGAACGACCAAAAGGCGCCCGTGGCAACAATAATCAGTTGGAGACTAGTCGGCTCAAGGACCATGTATTGAATCTCGACGCAATTTGAGTGTTCCATCGTCATTAGGAGGCCGTAAAAAGTACAATTAACTATCAGTTTTGCGTCGGATTCGATAATCTAGACTCGCAGGGGAACGACCATAAGGTGCACGAGGCAGCTATAGACCCTTGGAGACAAGTCGGCTGAAAGACGATGTATTGAATTGCGACGCAATTTGAGAGTTCCATCGCCATTGGGAGGATATGAACTTTACAATTAACTATCAGTTTTGCGTCGGATTCGACAATCTAGACTCACAGGAGAACGACAATAAGGTGCCCGAGGCAGCAATAGACCCTTGGAGACAAGTCGGCTGGAAGACGATGTATTAAATCTCGAAGCAATTTGAGTGTTCCATCGTCATTAGGAGGCCCTGAACTTGACAATTAACTATCAGTTTTGCGTCGGATTCGACAATCTAGACTTACAGGAGAACGAACATAGGGTGCCCGAGGCAACAATAGACCCTTGGAGACAAGTCGGCTGGAGGACTATGTATTGAATCGCGACGGAAATTGACTGTTGCATCGTCATTAGAAGGGACTGAACGTTACAATTAACTATCATTTTGCGTCAGATTCGATGATTTAGACCCACTGGTGAACGACCATACGGTGCCCGAGGCAGGAATAGACCCTCGGAGTCAAGTCGGCTGGAGGACGATGTATTGAATCTCGCCGCAATTTGAGTGTTCCATCGTCGTTAGGAGGCCCTGAACGTTACAATTAACTATCAGTTATGAGTCGGATTCGTAAATCTATACTCACAGGAGAACGACCACAAGGTGCCCGAGGCGGCAATAGACCCTTGGAGACGAGTCGGCTAGCTTACGATGTATTGAATCTCGACGCAATTTGAGTGTTCCATCGTCATTAGGAGGCCCTGAACGTTACAATTAACTATCAGTTATGCGTCGGATTCGAAATTTTAGACTCACAGGAGTACGACCAAAAGGCGCCCGAGGCAACAATAGACCCTTGGAGACAAGTTGGCTGGAGGACGATGTATTGAATCTCGACGCAATTTGAGTGTTCCATCGTAATTAGGAGGCCCTGAACGTTACAATTAACTATCAGTTTTGCGTCGGATTCGAAAATGTAGACTCAGAGGAGAACGACCATTCGGTGCCCGAGGCAGCAACAGACCCTTGGAGACAAGTCGGCTGGAGGACGATGTATAGAATCTCGACGCAATTTGAGTGTTCCATCGTCATTAGTAAGCTCTGAAAGTTGCAATTAACTAACAGTTTTGCATCGGATTCGATAATCAAGACTGACAGGAGAACGACCATAAGCTGCAGGAGGCAGCAATAGACCCTTGGAGACAAGTCGGCTGCAGGACGATATATTGAATATCGTCGTAATTTGAGTGTTACAACGTCATTAGGAGGCCCTGAACGTTAGAATTAACTATCAGTTATGCGTCGGATTCGTAAATCTAGACTCACAGGAGAACGACCACAAGTTGCCCGAGACAGCAATAGACCCTTGGAGACAAGTCGGCTGGAGGCCGATGTATTGAATCTCGACGCAATTTGAGTGTTCCACCGTCATTAGGAGGCCCTGAACGTTACAAATAACTATCAGTTTTGCGTCGGATTCCATAATCTAGACACAGGAGAACGACCAATAGCCTCCCGAGGCAACAATAGTCCCTTGGAGACAATTCGGCTAGTCGACGATGTATTGAATCGCGACGCATTTTGAGTGTTCCATCGTTATTAGGAGGCCCTGAATGTTACAATTAAATATCAGTTTCGCGTCGGATTCGAAAATGTAGACTCAGAGGAGAACGATCATAAGGTGCCCGAGGCAGCAATAGACCCTCGGAGTCAAGTCGGCTGGAGGACGATGTATGTAATCTCGCCGCAATTTGAGTGTTCCATCGTCGTTAGGAGGCCCTGAACGTTACAATTAACTATCAGTTATGAGTCGGATTCGTAAATCTATACTCGCAGGAGAACGACCACAAGGTGCCCGAGGCAGCAATAGACCCTTGGAGACAAGAACCCTGGAGGACTATGTATTGAATCTCGACGCAATTTGATTGTTCCATCGTCATCAGGAGCCCCTGAACTTTACAATTAACTAACAATTAACTGTCAGTTTCGCGTCATATTCGTAAATCTAGATTCACAGGAGCTCGACCATAAGATGCCAGAGGCAGCAATAGACCCTTGGAGACAAGCCGGTTGGAGGACGATGTATTGAATCTCGACGCAATTTGACTGTTCCATCGTCATTAGGAGGCCGTAAAAGTTACAAATAACTATCAGTTTTGCGACGGATTCGACAATCTAGACTCACAGGAGAACGACAATCAGGTGCCCGAGGCAGCAATAGACCCTTGGAGACAAGTCGCCTGGAAGACGATGTATTGAATCTCGAAACAATTTGAGTGTTCCATCGTCATTAGGAGGCCCTGGACTTGACAATTAACTATCAGTTTTGCGTTGGATTCGACAATCTAGACTCACAGGAGAACGAACATAAGGTGCCCGAGGCAACAATAGACCCTTGGAGACAAGTCGGCTGGAGGACTATGTATTGAATCGCGACGGAAATTGAGTGTTGCATCGTCATTAGAAGGCACTGAACGTTACAATTAACTATCATTTTGCGTCGGATTCGATGATTTAGACCCACAGGAGAACGACCATAAGGTGCCCGAGGCAGCAATAGACCCTCGGAGTCAAGTCGGCTGGAGGACGATGTATTGAATCTCGCCGCAATTTGAGTGTTCCATCGTCGTTAGGAGGCCCTGAACGTTACAGTTAACTATCAGTTATGAGTCGGATTCGTAAATCTATACTCACAGGAGAACGACCACAAGGTGCCCGAGGCAGCAATAGACCCTTGGAGACAAGTCGGCTGGAGGACGATGTATTGAATCTCAACGCAGTTTGAGTGTTCCATCGTCAATAGGAAGACCTGAACGTTACAATTAACTATCAGTTATGCGTCGTATTCGAAAATGTAGACTTGCATGAGGACGACCAAAAGGCGCCCGAGGTAACTATACACCCTTGGAGAGAGGTCGGCTGGAGGACGATGTATTGAATCGCGACGCAATTTGAATGTTCCATCTTCATTAGGAGGCCCTGAACGTTACAGTTAACTATCAGTTATGAGTCGGATTTGTAAATCTATACTCACAGGAGAACGACCACAAGGTGCCCGAGGCAGCAATTGACCCTTGGAGACAAGTCGGCTGGAAGCCGATGTATTGAGTCTCGAAGCAATTTGAGTGTTCCACCGTTATTAGGTGGCCCTGAACGTTACAATTAACTATCAGTTTTGAGTCGGAATCCATAATCTAGACTCAGGCGAACGACCAAAAGGCGCCCGAGGCAAGAATAGTCCCTTGGATACAAGTCGGCTTGAGGACGATGTATTGAATCGCGACGCTATTTGAGTGTTCCATCGTCATTAGGAGGCCCTGAACGTTACAATTAACTATCAGTATCGCGTCGGATTTGAAAATCTAGACTCACAAGAGACGGACACTATGGTGCCCGAGGCAGCAATATCCCCTTGAAGACAAAGAGGCTGGAGGACGATGTATTGAATCTCGGCGCAATTTGAGTGTTCCATCGTCGTTAGAATGCCCTGAACGTTACAATGAAATATCAGTTTTGCGTCGGGTTCGAAAATGTAGACTCAGAGGAGAACGACCATTCGGTGCCCGAGGCAGCAATAGACCCTTGGAGACAAGTCGGCTGGAGGACGAGGTATAGAATCTCGACGCAATTTGAGTGTTCCATCGTCACTAGGAAGCTCTGAACGTTACAATTAACTAACAGTTTTGCATCGGATTCGATAATCAAGTTTCACAGGAGAACGACCATAAGGTGAACGAGGCAGCAATAGACCCTTGGAGACAAGTCGGCAGCAGGAAGATATATTGAATCGCGACGCAATTTGAGTGTTCCATCGTTATTAGGAGGCCCTGAACGTTACAATTAAATATCAGTTTCGCGTCGGATTCGAAAATGTAGAATCAGTGGAGAACGATCATGAGGTGCGCGAGGCAGCAATAGACCCTTAGAGACAAGAACCCTGGAGGACTATGTATTGAATCTCGACGCAATTTGATTGTTCCATCGTCATCAGGAGCCCCTGAACTTTACAATTAACTGACAATTAACTATCAGTTTCGCGTCGTATTCGTAACTCTAGATTAACAGGAGCACGACCATAAGATGCCAGAGGCAGCAATAGACCTTTGGAGACAAGCCGCTTGGAGGACGATGTATTGAATCTCGACGCAATTTGACTGTTCCATCGTCATTAGGAGGCCGTAAAAGGTACAATTAACTATCAGTTTTGCGTCGGATTCGATAATCTAGACTCACAGGAGAACGACCATTAGGTGCCCGAGGCAGCATTAGACTTTTGGAGACAAGTCGGCTGAAGGCCGATGTGTTGAATTGCGACGCAATTTGAGAGTTCCATCGTCATTGGGAGGCCCTGAACGTTACAATTAACTATCAGTTTTGCGTCGGATTCGAAAATCTAGACTCACAGGAGAACGACCATAAGCTGCCCGAGGCAGCAAAATTCCCTTGGAGACAAGTCGGCTGGAGGACGATGTTTTGAATTGCGACGCAATTTGAGTGTTCCATCGACATTAGGAGGCCATGAACGTTACAATTAACCATCTGTTTTGCGTCGGATTCGAAAATCTAGACTCACAGGAGACGGACCATAAGGTGCCCGAGGCAGCAATTTCCCCTTGGAGACAAGTCGGCTGGAGGACGATGTATTGAATCTCGACGCAATCTGAGTGCTCCATCGTCGTTAGGAAGACCTGAACGTTACAATTAACTGTCAGTTATGCGTCGGATTCAAAAATCTAGACTTGCAGGAGGACGACCAAAAGGCGCCCGACGCAATAACAGACCCTTGGTGACAGGTCGCCTGGATGTCGATGTATTGAATCGCGACGTTATTTGAATGTTCCATCGTCATTAGGAGGCCCTAAACGTT
Organism: Schistocerca serialis cubense; assembly: GCF_023864345.2. Taxonomy (NCBI): domain Eukaryota; kingdom Metazoa; phylum Arthropoda; class Insecta; order Orthoptera; family Acrididae; genus Schistocerca; species Schistocerca serialis. The sequence goes on from NW_026047583.1 coordinate 60,772,043, forward strand.
ACAATTAAGTATCAGTTTTGCGTCGGATTTGATACTCTAGACTCACAGGAGAACGACACCTTGGAGACAAGTCGCCTGGAGAACGAATTATTGAATCTCGTAGCAATTTGAGTGTTCCATCGTCATTAGGAGGCCCTGAACGTTACATTTAACCATCAGTTTTGCGTCGGATTCGACAATCTAGACTCACAGGAGAACGACAATAAGGTGCCCGAGGCAATAATAGACCCTTGCAGACAAGTAGGCTGGAGGACTATGTATTGAATCGCGACGGAATTTGAGTGTTGCATCGTCATTAGAAGGCTCTGAACGTTACAATTAACTATCATTTTGCGTCGGATTTGATGATTTAGACTCACAGGAGAACGACCATAAGGTGACCGAGGTAGCAATAGACCCTCGGAGTCATGTCGGCTGGAGGACGATGTACTGAATAGCGACGCAATATGAGTGTTCCATCGTCATTGGGAGGCCATGAACTTTACAAATAACTATCAGTTTCACGTCGGATTTGAAAATCTAGACTCACAGGAGCCAGAATATATGGTGCACGAGGGAGCAATATCCCCTTAGAGACAATCCCCTGGAGGACGATGTGTTGCATCTCGACGCAATTTGAGTGTTCCATCGTCTTTAGGAGGCCCTGAACGTTACAATTAACTATCAGTTTTGCGTCGGATTCGACAATCTAGACTCACAGGAGAACGTCAATAAGGTGCCCGAGGCAGCAATAGACCCTTGGAGTCAAGTCGGCTGGAGGACGATGTATTGAATCTCCCGCAATTTGAGTGTTCCATCGTCGTTAGGAGGCCCTGAACGTTACAATTAACTATCAGTTATGAGTCGGATTCGTAAATCTATACTCACAGGAGAACGACCACCAGGTGCCCGAGGCAGCAATAGACCCTTGGAGACAAGTCGGCTGGAGGCCGATGTATTGAATCTCGAAGCAATTTGAGTGTTCCACCGTTATTAGGAGGCCCTGAACGTTACAATTAACTATCAGTTTTGAGTCGGAATCCATAAGCTAGACTCAGGAGAACGACCAAAAAGCGCCCGTGGCAAGAATAGTGGCTTGGATACAAGTCGGCTTGAGGACGATGTATTGAATCGCGACGCAATTTGAATGTTCCATCGTCATTAGGAGGCCCTGAACGTTAGAATTAACTATCAGTATCGCGTCGGATTTGAAAATCTAGACTCACAAGAGACGGACACTATGGTGCCCGAAGCAGCAATATCCCCTTGAAGACAAGTCGGCTGGAGGACGATGTATTGAATCTCGGCGCAATTTGAGTGTTCCATCGTTATTAGGAGGCCCTGTACGTGACAATTAACTATCAGTTATGCGTCGGATTCGAAATTTTAGACTCACAGGAGGACGACCAAAAGGCGCCCGAGGCAACAATACACCCTTGGAGACAAGTTGGCTGGAGGACGATGTATTGAATCTCGACGCAATTTGAGTGTTCCATCGTAATTAGGAGGCCCTGAACGTTACAATTAACTATCAGTTTTGCGTCGGATTCGAAAATGTAGACTCAGAGGAGAACGACCATTCGTTGCCCGAGGCAGCAATAGACCCTTGGACCCAAGTCGGCTGGAGGACGATGTATAGAATATCGACGCAATTTGAGTGTTCCATCGTCATTAGGAAGCTCTGAACGTTACAATTAACTAACAGTTTTGCATCAGATTCGTAAATCTAGACTCACAGGAGAACGACCAGAAGGTGCCAGAGACAGCAATAGACCCTTGGAGACAAGTCGGCTGGAGGCCGATGTATTGAATCTCGACGCAATTTGAGTGTTCCACCGTCATTAGGAGGCCCTGAACGTTACAATTAAATATCAGTTTCGCGTCGGATTCGAAAATGTATACTCAGAGGAGAACGATCATGAGGTGCGCGAGGCAGCAATACACCCTTGGAGACAAGAACCCTGGAGGACTATGTATTGAATCCCGACGCAATTTTAATGTTCCATCGTCATTAGAAGGCCGTGAACGTTACAATTAACTATGAGTTTAGCGTCGGATTCGATAATCTACACTCACATGAGAACGACCAAAAGGCGCCCGGGGCAACAATAGACCCTTGGAAACAAGTCGGCTGGAGGACGATGAGTTGAATCGCGACGCAATTTGAGTGTTCCATCGTCATTACGAGGACATGAACGTTACAATTAACTATCAGTTATGCGTCGGATTCGAAAACCTAGACTCGCAGGAGAACGACCATAAGGTGCCCGACCCAGCAATATCCCCTTGGAGACAAGTCGGCTGGAGGACGATGTATTGAATCTCGACGCAATTTGAGTGTTCCATCGTCATTAGGAGGCCCTCAACGTGACAATTAAGTATCAGTTTTGCGTCGGATTCGAAAATCTACACTCACAGGAGAATGACCATTAGGTGCCACAGGCAGCAATGGACCCTTGGAGACAAATCGGCTGGAGGATGATGTATTGAATCGCGACGCAATTTGAGTGTTCCATCGTCATTAGGAGGCACTGAACATTACAATAAACTATCAGTTATGCGTCGGATTCGAAAATTTAGACTCACAGGAGGACGACCAAAAGGCGCCCGAGGCAACAATAGGCCCTTGGAGACAAGTAGGCTGGAGGACGATGTATTGAATATCGACGCAGTTTGAGTGTTCCATCGTCATTAGGAGGCCCTGAACGTTACAATTAACTATCAGTTTCGCGTCGGATTCGAAAATCTAGTCTCACAGGAGACGGACCATATGGTGCCCGAGGCAGCAATATCCCCTTGGAGACAAGTCAGCTGGAGGACGATGTATTGAATCTCGACGCAATTTGAGTGTTCCATCGTCATTAGGAGGCCCTGAATAATATAATTAACTCTCAGTTTTGCGTCGGATTCGAAAATCTAGACTCACAGGAGAACGACCATTAGGTGCCACTGGCAGCAATAGACCCTTGGAGACAAATCGGCTGGAGGACGATGTGTTGAATCGCGACGCAATTTGAGTGTTCCATCTTCATTAGGAGGCACTGAACATTACTATTAACCATCAGTTTTGCGTCGGATTCTAAAATCTAGATTCACAGGAGACGGACCAAAAGGTGCCAGAGGCAGCAATAGACCCTTGGAGACAAGTAGGTTGGAGGACGATGTATTGAATCTTCACGCAATTTGAGTGTTCCATCGTCATTAGGAGGCTCTGAACGTTGCAATTAACTATCAGTTATGCGTCGGATTCGAAAATCTAGACTCACAGGAGGACGACCAAAAGGCGCCCGAGGCACCGATAGACCCTTGGAGACAAGTCGGCTGGAGTACGATGTATTGAATCTCGACGCAATTTGAGTGTTCCATCGTCATTAGGAGGCCCTGAACGTTACAATTAACTATCAGTTTTGCGTCGGATTCGAAAATGTAGTCTCAGAGTGTAACCTCCCCCTCAGTTATCGACCTTAATGACAGTGAAAAATTAAACCGCATGTACCTAATGGAAATTTGGGAAAAGCAATCGTCACCGAAGTTAATCTGTCGGTAAAGAGGGAGGAATGGGTTACATCTAAATGAAAGGAAAAATGCAAATGAAACTGGTGGAAATTAATTTAAAAAGGGGTAAAGTTGATGAAGAAAGTAAATGTGCGGCTGTTACGTTAACAATTAACAAGCGGTAATTAGATATTTGAGATTTGGGGAAAATTACGGTCGCCAGTCCTAAGGACAATTACTATAGTAACTGAAAAAGAAAGGTAATTACACATATAATTAGCAATAGATGTGTGGCAACTGAAGGTTGACACGTGTAGTGTGAAAACTGAAAGTTTGTCAGAAGTAATAAATTTCGCTACACTCTGACTTAATTTAGCAAAAGAATTAATAAAACTGGAAAATCGAAAGTTATTTTAGTGACTGAAGTTAATAGTGAGCTTTCTTTCTGAAGCACATCGACATTCAGTAAAATAAGGTTAGTCTTGGACTACCTCAACAATCATTTCAAAAGCTACTTGAATCTACGCAATTTCGAAATAAGAGAATTAACTTTGAACTTGAATTAAAATGATTCTGAACAATTAACAATAGTAAAATTTAGTACGTACCAAGCTGAGCTGCAGTCACAGGTAGCTTAAATACTGTAACAAAACTCGCACTCTTAATTTGTGCTTGTGCAATCTAAATATTGTAGCCAGCTGAACTTTGAAATTAAAGCAGTGAAACCGAATGATGCTGGCGTTTGAATTTCAACGACCCTCGGGCTCATTTCGGAAAAGGAAGGGACCCTGCTTGGCAATGCAATTGGGACAATGAGCAACAAAGGTTCATGCTAAGTTGCTGTAATTTTGCGAGGCAAATGGAACAATTTGAAAAGCTGAGGTCTGCCATACAGTTCTGAAACTTTACGTGCTTTTAGTCTTCCTTGTTGGTTGATTGAAGGTTTGAAGCCGTCGATCGAGGAGGTGGCGACAGTCACTCATTGTCGGCCGTCGCTGTTGCAGAAGCTGGATGTTGGCGCGCCTTCTTCTCGACACGGTCACCAGGCGAAACGGGCTCTTGATGTGCGCCAGCTAATGCTTCCCGTCCGCGACACCATGTCAGAAACTGTCATCGCGAGTCGAGCGCAATTACATGCTGCCAAACCCCGAAAGCGCGGCAACTCGCGGGAGCGTCACACAACACACCTGCTCCACTCGCTACTCCAGCCAGACTCCAACAGCTCTGCCCGCGCTCCACGCGGCAGAGTTAACACTACCAAAGATCCTACACACTTTGAGTCTTCACACGACCTATCGATGTAATCGTTCGATAGCAGTTTTCCCTAGGCAAGACCCAGCGTAAAAATACAAATAATATTTACGAAACAAACCAATTATACATCGACATAAATGCATAAATGTATATATACAAATAGTAAAACAATTACAATATGTAAAGACACAGAAATGTCATATATTCAGGTAACAAAAATAAGGAAAACAAATTATAGTACAATAGATGGGAATAGTAGGATAAGCATTTCCGGCGTTACACGTGCCCCACATTGTCTGAGGTTGTTCGTGTAACTTAAACAGACTCAGAAAATGTCCAAAAAAAAGAAACAGCGGAAATGCATATGCTCAAAACATCAACAAAATTTAGCATTCGCCTAATTAACCATAAACCAATTTTTAGACGATAATAATTGAGTGGAGACACTCCTAATCTTATTCCACTCTGTCATCTTGATCAAAATAAAACAGGTTGACAACATATTAAAATTCATAGAAAACATAGAAAGTGGTTTAGCTATTCTAAAAATCTAAATTCCTAGCAGTATCAAGAAATGGAATACTATTTACAAAATTAATTAGATCACATGGTCATAGAAAACAGGTATATCAAAATACGCAAATTAATAATTTATTACATAGAATACGTATTTTATATAAACCTTTCATAATTAATATTCTCGTCATGAGTGTGCACTTAACGCTAAACAAGAAAATAATATACAGCAGATCGACAAAAACATAAATATTGACAACAGAATTCTTTCATATCAGCTGTCCGGGAAGAAAAACAACTCCGCCTTCCGTACTCGCAAGTACAAAGAATGCCGACAGCGGCACAAGAGCCGACAGCGGCACAAGAGCCGACAGCGGTTCCGCCCCGCCAGTATTGTTGCGCCCGCCTGTGCGGCACGCTTGATCTCTCTCGCCCTTGTAACGGCATTTCCAGAACGTCCGTTTCACTGAATTCTTTCGGTAAAACTCACTCCCGAGTAATCTCAAGGAGTCCATAAACACTATCACAGTGGATAACTCAACACTGTCCATCATCACACGCATGTACTAGCCTGAAACTTAAAACAGCGTCTAAGTACATCGGCAATGACTAGTAAATCACATATTTATGGAATCTTACAGCTATTTACAAAATCATATTTACATTCCTTAATCTACTGTGACTCAGCTGAAAACTTAAACTAGCAGCTTGGATTTTTCAGTTGATTAGATCATGATTAAATTGATTAAAATTAAATTGATTAATCAAAATTAATTACTTATTAATTACAACTTCTTTCATGACCTTGGTCAGTCAAAAGCATCGCCACATGGCACATCCTTAAATCTTACACTCTATATCTACATACTGTACAAATTACCCTATCTGTGGTACTAATCAATCCTTGGTTGGTACAATTTCAGGTCTACAATGTTTCGTATACCTAATAGCTTTCCAGAGCTTGGATACTCTAAGCAATAAGCATTTGTGTGAGGTATACCAATGACTTTATATGGCCCATTATAAACAAACTTAAATTTAGAGATTTCATTGTCTATCTCGCTCGATTTCTCATGAGCTTTTACAAGTACTAAGTCTCCGATCGCAAACTTAGCAAAAAGCGCTTTAGCGTCATGACGACGTATGCGAGCATCGGCTTTAAGCTTCATTACTTCTCGCAAACGATCTTTTTTCACACAAATACTAATGTCAATCTGTGGAGGGAATTTGATTATCTCTTCCACTAAACTTTTACTTCCGTCACCCAACAGGATTTCCTCTGGAGAAAATCCCGTAGATTCATGTCTCAAGGTGTTCATAATTCTCTCAAATACTGCTACATATTTGCCCCATGCCCTATGGTTGTGATGGCAATAGGTACGGGAAAGTCGGCCTCGTCTTTGTTCGTGTGTTACGTTTGACACACCGTCTACAATACTTTCCAATTCACTTTCTATACTATTGTCAATGCCGAGATTCCTCACATTACAGTAGTTCAAATTCATACCTACGTCAACACCATTGGGCCAGTTAACAATGCGTATAGGCTGGTATTACCTATGCACACCGTCTCCTGCCTCGTCAAAACTAACTACTATTGTTTTATCTTGGGACGTACATGTCAAAGTTTTGCTTTCGCAATTAATCACTGCACGGTACTTTAATAGCCAATCTAACCCGATAATTACTTCCGTAGTTAAGTCTGGCACGACGACAAACTCTTGCTCAAATTGTGCCCCACATATCTCGAAGTGGACAAAAATCTGTTTTGTGACCGGTTTACTGGCCTTCCCAGTAGCACCGATAATTTTCACACCTGTTACTGGCATAACTACGATGCCAGGTCTGTCTTTCAGTAACTCAAATATTTTCCCAGATACAGCACTCAGTTCTGCACCGGTGTCAATAAACACGTTTAGTTGTAGGTCGTGCGTATTAACAGACACTACTATCTGTCTACACTTGTCCTCGACTGTTTCTTCATTTTCCCACAGTAAATCCTCGTCTATATCCAGGTCATTCCAGAAAAAACCATCCGGCTTTGATCCTAAATCCGGTTTATCTGGCGGCTTTTTCAGCCTCTGTTCAAATACAGTTTTAATTTCCACACGTTTGTCCTGAGGCTTAGTCTCTAGCTTCGCCTCCAATACCGAAACCTTTTCCTGTAAATTTGTCAACTAGTGAGTGTTGCTTTGGTATCAATTCACTAATTGTCACCTTTGTTGATTCCTCTTTGGTCAGATTGATCTCATCTGCCAATCTACCTGGAGGAATGTGCCCAGTAGCATATGAAATTACTTCCTCTGGATCTGCGCAACCCACACTGCTATCGTCTGACTGTATAATGTCAGCTCTAACCTCATGCACGCTGTAATCTATGTGCTTTTCTACCAATCGTGTCCGGCTATCACTAAAATGTTCGTAATCTTTCTCCTTAATACTCTCGCAACGTTTAAACTGGAGGTTTGCGTCGGATGGGTCGGTTACTTCTATCACTATAACTTTCGGTAAAGTCTGCCTGTTAGGGCCAGAACTTTCCGTTACTACTTCAACATCTAACTCCTGCGGGACGAAACACGACGAATCTTGCTCGTGCTCCCCATTAACATCAACTATTTCTGGTAAAGTCTGCCGGTTAGGGCCAGAACTTTCCATCACTTCAGAAATACTATCTTCCTGTGGGACGAGACGCGGCAAATTCTGCCCGCGCTCTCCATAAATGCTTCTCCCGTACAGGCCCCTATAATCTCTTAGTTCGTCGTATAAGCGACCGAGCTGCCTTAACCAGACCTCATCCCTCTCTGCATCCCCTCGCTCAATGGCGGACGTGTTATCCGACATCTGATCTTCTCTCAACAATTGCGAATCATTCTTAAACTCAATCTCCAGTTCCGCTGTGGGTATTACAGCTGCCCCTTTATAATCGATTTCCAGAACACTACTTAAATTGTTCTCACTGACAGTGAATGTATTTTCTACTGCCGTGTATACAGTTGATCTACTACTTGTGGGCGCACTCCTTTCTCCTAACACTGGCACACTCTCCCGCCGTTGATTGTTCCACACGGAATTTTCATAACGACGACACCTGGGTTTTCTCCTGTTATTGGGCCGCCAAAATTTCTCCACGCCTGGTCGGCCCCTCACCGGCGCGGCTAATGGTTTCCCTGTCTCGTCCCAGCAGATACGGTCCCCGGATGCTGCTGAGGCGGCTGATCACACCCTCTGGCGTTATTACTATTCTGTGAAGCCCGTATCACGTTAGTATGATACTGGTTTCCGTCATTCCTGTTATTATTTGCATTGTACCGATTGTTATTACGGTCCGAACCATTATTGTTATTGCTGCCATGGTTGCGGTATGCATTAATTCCATGGTTATTGTTGTTGTGGTTGCTGTGGTACCCGTTGTTGTTACCACGGCCTCTACCCCTGTCGCGATTATTGCGCCAATAGTCCTTGTCCTCAATTCTTCCCAGGAAATCATTGATTGTCCTGTGATTGCTTCCTACATAGCGTTTAGCATCATCTGGAAGCTTCTTGTAGAGTTCCCAGACTATTTCGGATTCCGTGCGGCGATCACGCAAATATTCCAACTTGCGGATCCAGCCCTCACAAAACTCCTTCATCGAGCCGCGCGAATTCGCATCGAAAGGCCTCGATACGACAAATTCGCGCCAGACACTTTGCTGTTTTTGCTCTGACCAGTATTCAGCCAGAAAAAAATTTTTAAATTCGTCAAAAGTCAGGTCCATAATGTTGAGGTTTAAGCCCCAACGCTTGGCATCACCAGCCAACACATCAATAATCGCATTAATTTTTCTCTCATTAGTCCATGATCTGGGTAAAACTCTTTCACAATTCTTAATGAAATCCGTCGCGTGTATACCGCCTTTTTTCAAGGGGTCGAACCGCTCCTCTTTCGTCAACAATTCCGAACTATGTGCATAGATTGGCATATAGCTCTGTTTTTCGTCAAGTTTCTTTTCTAATTCCGACACTCTCGTAATTACTTGGCAAGTGGTTGTCGCAAGCGTTTCTACTTCCCTTTTTTTTTCTTCGCAGGTATTAGCCTGCTTCGTCACTTTAGTATCTACTTCGGATACTAAAGCCTTTAAAGTTTCCACCTTCTTTTGATCCTCTTTTTTCACTAGTTGAATTTGTTCCGTCACCTAATTCTCGATGATCGGAGCAACTGATTCTCCTACACTTTTCTCGATTCTGTTAATTTCGGAATAAAAACGAGTATTTATGCTGGCAATTTCCGCCTGAACGCCTATCATTTCCTGTTTAAGATCACCGATTTCACTATTAATCACAACAATATCTTCTTTGATTTTATCAACTTTTGTGTTAACTACTCCAACATTGTTGTTAACAACATTAATAGCTTTGTTGTGACTGTCTAGCTTTCGTTCAATTTTTTCAGACTGAGCTTCTTGCTTGGTCGATTGACTCTTGATTTCGTTAATCAAAACATTCAATAAATCAGTTAAATTCCCGGAAACTACCGGTTTTACTTCCGCAGCGGCTTCCTCTTTAATTTTCCCCCCGTATTCGTCATCAAGGGATTCAGATTTGATTTTCACTTCCGATTCCGAAACACTTTCTAAAGTTTGGAATCTCATTTCTGCTCTTTGTTGCGTTTCGGCGGTCGCGTCTTTCATGCTAGCCGCCTGCCCCTGAGCAATGGGTAACGCGGTGCGCGTTTCCCACTGTTCGACCGATTGTTCCGTATCCAAGACTACCAAATTTTGGCAATTGTTGCCTTCACTCATTTTAATAATTTTCAATATAAATGCCAAATCTCAAATATAATTAGGATTACTCCGACTACTTATCCTAGCTGACGTAACGGCCTGTACGTAACCAGTACTTCGTTACGAGATTTGCAACATACAAAATTCGTGTCCAGAACAACCTCAAATCCGAAGATTGTCCTGTCACCAGGTCGCAACGTGTAACCTCCCCCTCACTTATCGACCTTAATGACAGTGAAAAATTAAACCGCGTGTACCTAATGGAAATTTGGCATGAGCAATCGTCACCGACGTTAATCTGTCGGTAAAGAGGGAGGAAAGGGTTACATCTAAATGAAAGGAAAAATACAAATGAAACTAGTGGAAATTAATTTTTAAAGGGGTAAAGTTGATGAAGATAGTAAATGTGCGGCCGTTACGTTAACAATTAACTAGCGGTAATTAGATATTTGAGATTTGGGGGAAATTACGGTCGCCAGTCCTAAGGACAATTACTATAGTAACTGAAAAAGAAAGGTAATTACACATATAATTAGCAATAGATGCGTGGCAACTGAAGGTTGACACGTGTAGTGTGAAAACTCTTAATTTGTGCTTGTGCAATCTAAATATTGTAGCCAGCTGAACTTTGAAATTAAAGCAGTGAAATCGAATGATGCTGGCGTTTGAATTTCAACGACCCTCGGGCTCATTTCGGAAAAGGAAGGGACCCTGCTTGGCAATGCAATTGGGACAATGAGCAACAAAGATTCATGCTAAGTTGCTGTAATTTTGCGAGGCAAATGGAACAATTTGAAAAGCTGAGGTCTGCCATACAGTTCTGAAACTTTACGTGCTTTTAGTCTTCCTTGTTGGTTGATTGAAGGTTTGAAGCCGTCGATCGAGGAGGTGGCGACAGTCACTCATTGTCGGCCGTCGCTGTTGCAGAAGCTGGATGTTGGCGCGCCTTCTTCTCGACACGGTCACCGGGCGAAACGGGCTCTTGATGTGCGCCAGCTAATGCTTCCCGTCCGCGACACCATGTCAGAAACTATCATCGCGAGTCGAGCGCAATTACATGCTGCCAAACCCCGAAAGCGCGGCAACTCGCGGGAGCGTCACACAACACACCTGCTCCACTCGCTACTCCAGCCAGACTCCAACAGCTCTGCCCGCGCTCCACGCGGCAGAGTTAACACTACCAAAGATCCTACACACTTTGAGTCTTCACACGACCTATCGATGTAACCGTTCGATAGCAGTTTTCCCTAGGCAAGACCCAGCGTAAAAATACAAGCAATATTTACGAAACAAACCAATTATACATCGACATAAATGCATAAATATATATATACAAATAGTAAAACAATTACAATATGTAAAGACACAGAAATGTCCTATATTCAGGTAACAAAAATAAGGAAAACAAATTATAGTACAATAGATGGGAATAGGAGGATAAGCATTTCCGGCGTTACAATAGGACAACGAGCATAAGGTGCCCTCGGCAGCATTAGACCCTTGGAGACAAGTCGCCTGGAGGACGATGTATTGAATCTCGACGCAATTTGAGTGTTCCATCGTCATTAAGAGTCCCTGAACGTTACAATTAACTGTCAGTTTCGCGTCGGATTCGAAAATCTAGACTCACAGGAGCACGACCAACAGGTGCCAAAGGCAGCAATAGATCCTTGGAGACAAGTCGGCTAGAGGACGATGTATTGAATCTCAATGCAATTTGAGTGTTCCATCGTCATTAGGAGGCACTGAACGTTACAATTAACTTACAGTTTTGCGTCGGTATCGAAAATCTAGACTCACAGGAGACGGACCATATGGATCCCGAGGTAGCAATATCCCCTTGGAGACAAGTCGGCTGGAGGACAATGTATTGCATCTCGACGCAAATTAAGTGCTCCATCGTCATTAGGAGGCCCTGAACGTTACAATTAACTAAGAGTTTTGCGTCGGATTCGAAAATCTAGACTCACAGGAGAACGACCATTAGGTGCCACAGGCAGCAATAGACCCTTGGAGACAAATCGGCTGGAGGACGATGTACTGAATCGCGACGTAATTTGAGTGTTCCATCGTCATCAGGAGGCACTGAACATTACAATTAACCATCAGTTCTGCGTCGGATTCGAAATTCTAGACTCACAGGAGAACGACCGTAAGGTGCCCGAGGCAGCAATATCCCCTTGGAGACAAGTCGGCTGGAGGACGATGTATTGAATCTCGACGTAATTTGAGTGTTCCATCGTCATCAGGAGGCACTGAACATTACAATTAACCATCAGTTCTGCGTCGGATTCGAAATTCTAGACTCACAGGAGAACGACCGTAAGGTGCCCGAGGCAGCAATATCCCCTTGGAGACAAGTCGGCTGGAGGACGATGTATTAAATCTCGACGCAATTTGAGTGTTCCATCGTCATTAGGAGCCCCTGAACGTTATAATTAACTCTCAGCTTAGCGTCGGATTCGAAAATCTAGACTCGCAGAAGAACGACCATAAGGTGCCCGAGGCAGCAATATCCCCTTGGAGACAAGTCGGCTGGAGGACGATGTATTGAATCTCGAAGCAATTTGAATGTTCCATCGTCATTAGGAGGCCGTGAACGTTACAATTAACTATGAGGTTTGCGTCGGATTCGAAAATCTAGACTCACTGGAGTACGACCAAAAGGCGCCCGGGGCAGCAATAGACCCTTGGAGACAAATCGGCTGGAGGACGATGTATTGAATCGCGACGCAATTTGAGTGTTCCATCGTCATTAGGAGGCACTGAACATTTCAACTAACTATCAGTTTTGCGTCGGATTCGTAAATCTAGATTCACAGGAGACGGACCATAAGGTGCCATAGTCAGCAATAGACCCTTGGAGACAATTCGGCTGAAGGACGATGTATTGAATCTCGACGCAATTTGAGTGTTCCAACGTCATTAGGAGGCCGTGTACGTTACAATAAACTATCAGTTATGCGTCGGATTCGAAAATTTAGACTCACAGGAGGACGACCAAAAGGCGCCCGAGGCAACAATAGACCTTTTGAGGCAAGTCGGCTGGAGGACGATGTATTAAATCTCGACGCAATTCGAGTGTTCCATCCTCATTAGGAGGCCCTGAACGTTACATTTAACTATCAGTTTTGCGTCGAATTTGAAAATGTAGACACAGAGGAGAAAGACCATAAGGTCCCCGAGGCAGCAATAGACCCTCGGAGACAAGTCGCCAGGAGGACGATGTATTGAATCTCGAACCAATTTGAGTGTTCCATCGTCATTTGGAGACCCTGAACGTTACAATTAACTATCAGTTATGCGTCGGATTTGTAAATCAAGACTCACAGGATAACGACCACAAGGTGCCCGAGGCAGCATCAGACACTTGGAGACAAGTTGGCTGGAGGACGATGTACTGAATCTCGTTGCAATTTGAGTGTTCCATCGTCGTTAGGAGGCACTGAACGTTACAATTAATTTTCAGTTTTGTGTCGGTTTCGAAAATCTAGACTCACAGGAGACGGACCATATGGTTCCCGAGGCTGGAGGACGATGTTTTGAATCTCGACGCAAATTGAGGGCTCCATCGTCATTAGGAGGCCCTGAACGTTGCAATTAACTAAGAGTTCTGCGTCGGATTCCAAAATCTAGACTCACAGGAGAACGACCATTAGGTGCCAGAGGCAGCAATAGACCCTTGGAGACAAATCGGCTGGAGGACGATGTACTGAATCGCGACGTAATTTGAGTGTTCCATCGTCATCAGGAGGCACTGAACATTACAATTAACCATCAGTTCTGCGTCGGATTCGAAATTCTAGACTCACAGGAGAACGACCGTAAGGTGCCCGAGGCAGCAATATCCCCTTGGAGACAAGTCGGCTGGAGGACGATGTATTGAATCTCGACGTAATTTGAGTGTTCCATCGTCATCAGGAGGCACTGAACATTACAATTAACCATCAGTTCTGCGTCGGATTCGAAATTCTAAACTCACAGGAGAACGACCGTAAGGTGCCCGAGGCAGCAATATCCCCTTGGAGACAAGTCGGCTGGAGGACAATGCATTGAATCTCGAAGCAATTTGAATGTTCCATCGTCATTAGGAGGCACTGAACATTTCAATTAACTATCAGTTTTGCGTCGGATTCGTAAATCTAGACTCACAGGAGACGGACCATAAGGTGCCATAGTCAGCAATAGACCCTTGGAGACAATTCGGCTGGAGGACGATGTATTGAATCTCGACGCAATTTGAGTGTTCCAACGTCATTAGGAGGCCGTGTACGTTACAATAAACTATCAGTTATGCGTCGGATTCGAAAATTTAGACTCACAGGAGGACGACCAAAAGGCGCCCGAGGCATCAATAGACCTTTTGAGGCAAGTCGGCTGGAGGACGATGTATTAAATCTCGACGCAATTCGAGTGTTCCATCCTCATTAGGAGGCCCTGAAAGTTACATTTAACTATCAGTTTTGCGTCGAATTTGAAAATGTAGACACAGAGGAGAACGACCATAAGGTCCCCGAGGCAGCAATAGACCCTTGGAGACAAGTCGCCTGGAGGACGATGTAATGAATCTCGACGCAATTTGAGTGTTCCATCGTCATTAGGAGGTCCTGAACGTTTCAATTAACTATCAGTTTCACGTCGGATTCGAAAATCTAGACTCACAGGAGAATGACCATTAGGTGCCAGAGGCAGCCATAGACCCTTGGAGACAAGTCAGCTGGACGACGATCTATTGAATCTCGACGCAATTTGATTGTTCCATCGTCATTAGGAGGCCAAGAACATTACAATTAACTATCAGTTATGCGTCGAAATTCTAGACTCACAGGAGGACGACCAAAAGGCGCCCGAGGCAACAATAGATCCTTGGAGACGAGTCGGGTGGAGGACGATGTATTGAATCTCGACGCATTTTGAGTGTTCCATCGTCATTAGGAGGCCCTGAACGTTACAATTAGCTATCAGTTTTGCGTCGGATTCGAAAATGTAGTCTCAGAGGACAACGAGCATAAGGTGCCCTAGGCAGCATTAGACCCTTGGAGACAAGTCGCCTGGAGGACGATGTATTGAATCTCGACGCAATTTGAGTGTTCCATCGTCATTAGGAGGCCCTGAACGTTACAATTAACTGTCAGTTTCGCATCGGATTCGAATATCTAGACTCATAGGAGCACGACCAACAGGTGCCAAAGGCAGCAATAGAACCTTGGAGACAAGTCGGCTGGAGGACGATGTATTGAATCTGGAACCAATTTGAGTGTTCCATCGTCATTTGGAGACCCTGAACGTTACAATTAACTATCAGTTATGCGTCGGATTTGTAAATCAAGACTCACAGGATAACGACCACAAGGTGCCCGAGGCAGCATCAGACACTTGGAGACAAGTTGGCTGGAGGACGATGTACTGAATCTCGTTGCAATTTGAGTGTTCCATCGTCGTTAGGAGGCACTGAACGTTACAATTAATTTCAGTTTTGTGTCGGTTTCGAAAATCTAGACTCACAGGAGACGGACCATATGGTTCCCGAGGCTGGAGGACGATGTTTTGAATCTCGACGCAAATTGAGGGCTCCATCGTCATTAGGAGGCCCTGAAGGTTGCAATTAACTAAGAGTTCTGCGTCGGATTCGAAAATCTAGACTCACAGGAGAACGACCATTAGGTGCCACAGGCAGTTATAGACCCTTGGAGACAAATCGGCTGGAGGACGATGTTCTGAATCGCGACGCAATTTGAGTGTTCCATCGTCATTAGGAGGCACTGAACATTTCAATTAACTATCAGTTTTGCGTCGGATTCGAAATTCTAGACTCACAGAAGACGGACCATTAGGTGCCAGTGTCAGCAATAGACCCTGGGAGACAAGTCGGCTGGAGGGCGATATATTGAATGTCGACGTAAGTTAAGTGTTCCATCGTCATTAGGAGGCCCTGAAAGTTACAATTAACTACCAGTTATGCGTCGGATTTGTAAATCTAGACTCACAGGAGAACGACTACAAGGTGCCCGAGGCAGCAATTGACCCTTGGAGACAAGTCGGCTGGTGGCCGATGTATTGAATCTCGACGCAATTTGAGTGTTCCATCGTCATTAGGATGCCCTGACGTTACATTTAACTATCAGTTTTGCGTCGGATTTGAAAATGTAGACTCAGAGGAGAACGACCATAAGGTGCCCGAGGCAGCAATAGACCCTTGGAGACAAGTCGCCTGGAGGACGATGTATTGAATCTCCACGAAATTTAAGTGATCCATCGTCATTAGGAGGCCCTGAACGCTACAATTAACTATCAGATTTGCGACGGATTCGACAATCTAGACTCACAGGAGAACGACCATTAGGTGCCACAGGCAGCAATAGACCCTTGGAGACAAATCGGCTGGAGGACGATGTATTGAATCTCGACGCAATTTGAGTGTTCCATCGTCATTAGGAGGCCCTGAACGTTACAATTAAGTATCAGTTATGCGTCGGATTTGTAAATCTAGTCTCACAGGAGAACGACCACAAGGTGCCCGAGCCAGCAATAGACCTTTGGAGACAAGTCGGCTGGAGGCCGATGTATTGAATCTCGACGCAATTTGAGTGTTCCATCGTCATTAGGAGGCACTGAACATTACTATTAACCATCGGTTTTGCGTCGGATTCGAAAATCTAGACTCACAGGAGACGGACTACAGGGTGCCAGAGGCAGCAATAGAACCTTGGAGACAAGTAGGCTGGAGGACGATGTATTGAATCTCGACGCAATTTAGTGTTCCATCGTCATTAGGAGGCCCTGAACGTTACAATTAACTATCAGTTATGCGTCGGATTCCAAAATCTAGACTCACAGGAGGACGACCAAAAGGCGCCCGAGGCAACGACAGACCCTTGGAGACAAGTCGGCTGGAGGATGATGTATTGAATCTCGACGCAATTTGAGTGTTCCATCCTCATTAGGAGGCCCTGAACGTTACAATTAACTATTAGTTTTGCGTCGGATTCGAAAATGTAGACTCAGAGGAGAACGACCATAAGGTGCCCGAGGCAGCAGTAGACTCTTGGAGACAAATCGCCTGGAAGACGATATATTGAACTCGACGCAATTTGAGTATTCCATCTTCATTAGGAGGCCCTGAATGTAACAATTAACTATCAGTTTTGCGTCGGATTCGAAATTCTAGACTCACAGAAGCACGACCATAAGGTGCCAGAGGCTGCAATAGACCCTTGGAGACAAGTCGGCTGGAGGACGATGTATTGAATGTCGAAGCAATTTGAGTGTTCCATCGTCTTTAGGTGGCCCTTAACATTACAATTAACTCTCAGTTTCGCGTCGGATTCGAAAATCCAGACTCACAGGAGACGGACCATAAGGTGCCCGAGGCAGAAATATGCCCTTGGAATGAGGTCAGCTGGGGGACGATGTATTGAATCTCGAAGCAATTTGAGTGTTCCATCGACATTAGGAGGCCCTGAACGTTACAATTAACTATCAGTTTTGCGTCGGATTCGAAAATCTACAGTCACAGGAGAACGACCATAAGGTGCCCGAGGCAGCAATAGACCCTTGGAGACACGTCGTCTGATGGACGATGTATTGAATCTCGACGCAATTTGAGTGTTTCATCGTTGTTAGGATGCCTTGAACGTTACAATTAACTATCAGATATGCGTCGGATTCGAAAATCTAGACTCGCAGGAGGACGACCAAAAGGCGCCCGAGGCAACGATAGACCCTTGGAGACAAGTCGGCTGGAGGATGATGTATTGAATCTCGACGCAATTCGAGTGTTCCATCCTCATTAGGAGGCCCTGAACGTTACAATTAACTATTAGTTTTTCGTCGGATTCGAAAATGTAGACTCAGAGGAGAACGACCATAAGGTGCCCGAGGCAGCAGTAGACTCTTGGAGACAAATCGCCTGGAGGACGATTTATTGAACTCGACGCAATTTGAGTGTTCCATCGTCATTAGGAGGCCCTGAATGTAACAATTAACTATCAGTTTTGCGTCGGATTCGAAATTCTAGACTCACAGAAGCACGACCATAAGGTGCGAGAGGCTGCAATAGACCCTTGGAGACAAGTCGGCTGGAGGACGATGTATTGAATCTCGAAGAATTTGAGTGTTCCATCGTCATTAGGTGGCCCTTAACGTTACAATTAACTCTCAGTTTCGCGTCGGATTCGAAAATCTAGACTCACAGGAGACGGACCAAAAGGTGCCCGAGGCAGAAATATGCCCTTGGAGTCAGGTCAGCTGGGGGACGATGTATTGAATCTCGAAGCAATTTGAGTGTTCCATCGTCATTAGGAGGCCCTGAACGTTACAATTAACTATCAGTTTTGCGTCGGATTCGAAAATCTACAGTCACAGGAGAACGACCATATGGTGCCCGAGGCAGCAATAGACCCTTGGAGACACGTCGTCTGATGGACGATGTATTGAATCTCGACGCAATTTGAGTGTCTCATCGTTGTTAGGATGCCTTAAACGTTACAATTAACTATCAGTTTTGCGTCGGATTCGACAATCTAGACTCACAGGAAAACGACAATAAGGTGCCCGAGGCAGCAATAGACCCCTGGAGACAAGTCGACTGTAGGACGATGTATTGAATCGCGACGGAATTTGAGAGATCCATCGTCATAAGGAGGCCCTGAACGTTACAATTAACTATCATTTTGCGTCGGATTCGATAATCTACACTCAGAGGAGAACGACCATAAGGTGCCCGAGGCAGCAATAGACCCTTGGAGACAAGTCGGCTGGAGGACGATATATTGAATCTCAACGTAATTTGAGTGTTCCATCGTCATTAGGAGGCCCTGAACGTTGCAATTAACTATCAGTTATGCGTCGGATTCGTAAATCTAGACTCACAGAAGAACGACCAGAAGGCGCCTGGGGCAACAATAGACCCTTGGAAACAAGTCGGCTGAAGGACGATGTATTGAATCGCGACGCAATTTGAGTGTTCCATCGTCATTAGGAGGACCTGAACGTTACAATTAACTATCAGTTATGCGTCGGATTCGTAAATCTAGACTCACAGGAGAACGACCACAAGGTCCGCGAGACAGCAATTGACCCTTGGAGTTAAGTCGGCTGGAGGCCGATGTATTGAATCTAGACGCAATTTGAGTGTTCCATCGTCATTAGAAGGCCCTGAACGTTACAATTAACTATCAGTTTTGCGTCGGATTGGAAAATCTAGACTCACAGGAGAACGACCATTAGGTGCCACAGACAGCAATAGACCCTTGGAGACAAATCGGCTGGAGGACGATGTATTGAGTCGCGACGCAATTTGAGTGTTCCATCGTCATTAGGAGGCACTGAACATTACAATTAAAAATCAGTTTTGCGTCGGATTCGAAAATCTAGACTCACAGGAGAACGACCATTAGGTGCCACAGGCAGCAATAGACCCTTGGAGACATATCGGCTGGAGGACGATGTATTGATCGCGACGCAATTTGAGTGTTCCATCGTCATTAGGAGGACCTGAATGTTATAATTAACTCACAGTTTTTCGTCGGATTCGAAAATCTAGACTCACAGGAGGACGATCAAAAGGCGCCCGAGGCAACAATTGACCCTTGGAGGCAAGTCGGCTGGAGGATGATGTATTGAATCTCGACGCAATTTGAGTGTTCCATCCTCATTAGGAGGCCCTGAACGTTACAATTAACTATTAGTTTTGCGTCGGATTCGATAATGTAGACTCAGAGGAGAACGACCATAAGGTGCCCGAAGCAGCATTAGACTCTTGGAGACAAATCGCCTGGAGGACGATATATTGAACTCGACGCAATTTGAGTGTTCCATCGTCCTTAGGAGGCCCTGAATGTAACAATTAACTATCAGTTTCGCGTCGGATTCGAAATTCTAGACTCACAGAAGCACGACCATAAGGTGCCAGAGGCTGCAATTGACCCTTGGAGACAAGTCGGCTGGAGGACGATGTATTGAATCTCGAAGCAATTTGAGTGTTCCATCGTCATTAGGTGGCCCTTAACGTCACAATTAACTCTCAGTTTCGTGTCGGATTCGAAAATCTAGACTCACAGGAGACGGACCATAAGATGCCCGAGGCAGAAATATGCCCTTGGAGTCAGGTCGGCTGGGGGACGATGTATTGAATCTCGAAGCAATTTGCGTGTTCCATCGTCATTAGGAGGCCCTGAACGTTACAATTAACTATCAGTTTTGCGTCGGATTCGACAATCTAGACTCACAAGAGAACGACAATAAGGTGCCCGAGGCAGCAATAGACCCTTGGAGACAAGTCGACTGGAGGACGATGTATTGAATCACGACGGAATTTGAGAGATCCATCGTCATAAGGAGGCCTGAACGTTACAATTAACTATCATTTTTGCTTCGGATTTGAAAATCTAGACTGACAGGAGACGGACTATACGGTGCCCGAGGCAGCAACATCCCCTTGGAGACAAGTCTGCTGGAGGACGATGTATTGAATCTCGACGCAAATTGAGTGTTCCATCGTCATTAGGAGGCCCTCAACGTTACAATTAACTATCAGTTTTGCGTCGGATTGAAAAATCTAGACTCAAAGGAGAACGACCACTAGGTGCCACAGGCAGCAATAAACCCTTGGAGACAAGTCGGCTGAAGGACGATGAATTGAATGTCGACGCAATTTGAGTGCTCCATCGTCAATTGGAGGCCCTGAACGTTACAATTAATTATCAGTTTTGCGTCGGATTCGAAAATGTAGACTCAGAGGAGAACGACCATAAGGTGCCCGAGGCAGCAATAGGCCCTTGGAGGCAAGTCTCCTGGAGGACGATGTATTGAATCTCAACGCTATTTGAGTGTTCCATCGTCATTAGGAGGCCCTGAACGTTACCATTAACTATCAGTTTCGCGTCGGATTCGAAAATCTAGACTCACAGGAGACGGACCATAAGGTGCTAGAGGCGGCAATAGACCCTTGGAGACAACTCGCCTGGAGGACGAAGTATTGAATCCCGACGCAATTTGAGTGTTCCATCGTCATTAGGAGGCCCTGAACGTTACAATTAACTATCAGTTTCGCGTCGGATTCGAGAATCTAGACTCACAGGAGACGGACTATAAGGTGACAGAGGCAGCAATAGACCCTTGGAGACAAGTAGGCTGGAGGACGATGTATTGAATCTCGACGCAATTTGAGTGTTCCATCGTCATTAGGAGGCCCTGAACGTTACAATTAACTATCAGTTATGCGTCGGATTCGAAAATCTAGACTCACAGGAGGACGACCAAAAGGCGCCCGAGGCAACAATAGGCCCTTGGAGACAAGTCGGCTGGAGGGTGATGTATTAAATCTTGACGCAATTTGAGTGTTCCATCGTCATTAGGAGGCCCTGAATGTTATAATTAACTCACAGTTTTTCGTCGGATTCGAAAATCTAGACTCACAGGAGGACGACCAAAAGGCGTCCGAGGCAACAATAGACCCTTGGAGACAAGTCGGCTGGAGGGTGATGTATTAAATCTCGACGCAATTTGAGTGTTCCATCCTCATTAGGAGGCCCTGAACGTTACAATTAACTATCAGTTTTGCGTCGGATTCGAAAATGTAGACTCAGAGGAGAACAACCATAAGGTGCCCGAGGCAGCAGTAGACTCTTGGAGACAAATCGCCTGGAGGACGATATTTTGAACTCGACGCAATTTGAGTGTTTCATCGTCATTAGGAGGCCCTGAACGTTACTATTAACTATCAGTTTCGCGTCGGATTCGAAAATCTAGACTCACAGGAGACGGACCAAAAGGTGCCCGAGGCAGAAATATGCCCTTGGAGTCAGGTCAGCTGGGGGACGATGTATTGAATCTCGAAGCAATTTGAGTGTTCCATCGTCATTAGGAGGCCCTGAACGTTACAATTAACTATCAGTTTTGCGTCGGATTCGAAAATCTACAGTCACAGGAGAACGACCATATGGTGCCCGAGGCAGCAATAGACCCTTGGAGACACGTCGTCTGATGGACGATGTATTGAATCTCGACGCAATTTGAGTGTCTCATCGTTGTTAGGATGCCTTAAACGTTACAATTAACTATCAGTTTTGCGTCGGATTCGACAATCTAGACTCACAGGAAAACGACAATAAGGTGCCCGAGGCAGCAATAGACCCCTGGAGACAAGTCGACTGTAGGACGATGTATTGAATCGCGACGGAATTTGAGAGATCCATCGTCATAAGGAGGCCCTGAACGTTACAATTAACTATCATTTTGCGTCGGATTCGATAATCTACACTCAGAGGAGAACGACCATAAGGTGCCCGAGGCAGCAATAGACCCTTGGAGACAAGTCGGCTGGAGGACGATATATTGAATCTCAACGTAATTTGAGTGTTCCATCGTCATTAGGAGGCCCTGAACGTTGCAATTAACTATCAGTTATGCGTCGGATTCGTAAATCTAGACTCACAGAAGAACGACCAGAAGGCGCCTGGGGCAACAATAGACCCTTGGAAACAAGTCGGCTGAAGGACGATGTATTGAATCGCGACGCAATTTGAGTGTTCCATCGTCATTAGGAGGACCTGAACGTTACAATTAACTATCAGTTATGCGTCGGATTCGTAAATCTAGACTCACAGGAGAACGACCACAAGGTCCGCGAGACAGCAATTGACCCTTGGAGTTAAGTCGGCTGGAGGCCGATGTATTGAATCTAGACGCAATTTGAGTGTTCCATCGTCATTAGAAGGCCCTGAACGTTACAATTAACTATCAGTTTTGCGTCGGATTGGAAAATCTAGACTCACAGGAGAACGACCATTAGGTGCCACAGACAGCAATAGACCCTTGGAGACAAATCGGCTGGAGGACGATGTATTGAGTCGCGACGCAATTTGAGTGTTCCATCGTCATTAGGAGGCACTGAACATTACAATTAAAAATCAGTTTTGCGTCGGATTCGAAAATCTAGACTCACAGGAGAACGACCATTAGGTGCCACAGGCAGCAATAGACCCTTGGAGACATATCGGCTGGAGGACGATGTATTGATCGCGACGCAATTTGAGTGTTCCATCGTCATTAGGAGGACCTGAATGTTATAATTAACTCACAGTTTTTCGTCGGATTCGAAAATCTAGACTCACAGGAGGACGATCAAAAGGCGCCCGAGGCAACAATTGACCCTTGGAGGCAAGTCGGCTGGAGGATGATGTATTGAATCTCGACGCAATTTGAGTGTTCCATCCTCATTAGGAGGCCCTGAACGTTACAATTAACTATTAGTTTTGCGTCGGATTCGATAATGTAGACTCAGAGGAGAACGACCATAAGGTGCCCGAAGCAGCATTAGACTCTTGGAGACAAATCGCCTGGAGGACGATATATTGAACTCGACGCAATTTGAGTGTTCCATCGTCCTTAGGAGGCCCTGAATGTAACAATTAACTATCAGTTTCGCGTCGGATTCGAAATTCTAGACTCACAGAAGCACGACCATAAGGTGCCAGAGGCTGCAATTGACCCTTGGAGACAAGTCGGCTGGAGGACGATGTATTGAATCTCGAAGCAATTTGAGTGTTCCATCGTCATTAGGTGGCCCTTAACGTCACAATTAACTCTCAGTTTCGTGTCGGATTCGAAAATCTAGACTCACAGGAGACGGACCATAAGATGCCCGAGGCAGAAATATGCCCTTGGAGTCAGGTCGGCTGGGGGACGATGTATTGAATCTCGAAGCAATTTGCGTGTTCCATCGTCATTAGGAGGCCCTGAACGTTACAATTAACTATCAGTTTTGCGTCGGATTCGACAATCTAGACTCACAAGAGAACGACAATAAGGTGCCCGAGGCAGCAATAGACCCTTGGAGACAAGTCGACTGGAGGACGATGTATTGAATCACGACGGAATTTGAGAGATCCATCGTCATAAGGAGGCCTGAACGTTACAATTAACTATCATTTTTGCTTCGGATTTGAAAATCTAGACTGACAGGAGACGGACTATACGGTGCCCGAGGCAGCAACATCCCCTTGGAGACAAGTCTGCTGGAGGACGATGTATTGAATCTCGACGCAAATTGAGTGTTCCATCGTCATTAGGAGGCCCTCAACGTTACAATTAACTATCAGTTTTGCGTCGGATTGAAAAATCTAGACTCAAAGGAGAACGACCACTAGGTGCCACAGGCAGCAATAAACCCTTGGAGACAAGTCGGCTGAAGGACGATGAATTGAATGTCGACGCAATTTGAGTGCTCCATCGTCAATTGGAGGCCCTGAACGTTACAATTAATTATCAGTTTTGCGTCGGATTCGAAAATGTAGACTCAGAGGAGAACGACCATAAGGTGCCCGAGGCAGCAATAGGCCCTTGGAGGCAAGTCTCCTGGAGGACGATGTATTGAATCTCAACGCTATTTGAGTGTTCCATCGTCATTAGGAGGCCCTGAACGTTACCATTAACTATCAGTTTCGCGTCGGATTCGAAAATCTAGACTCACAGGAGACGGACCATAAGGTGCTAGAGGCGGCAATAGACCCTTGGAGACAACTCGCCTGGAGGACGAAGTATTGAATCCCGACGCAATTTGAGTGTTCCATCGTCATTAGGAGGCCCTGAACGTTACAATTAACTATCAGTTTCGCGTCGGATTCGAGAATCTAGACTCACAGGAGACGGACTATAAGGTGACAGAGGCAGCAATAGACCCTTGGAGACAAGTAGGCTGGAGGACGATGTATTGAATCTCGACGCAATTTGAGTGTTCCATCGTCATTAGGAGGCCCTGAACGTTACAATTAACTATCAGTTATGCGTCGGATTCGAAAATCTAGACTCACAGGAGGACGACCAAAAGGCGCCCGAGGCAACAATAGGCCCTTGGAGACAAGTCGGCTGGAGGGTGATGTATTAAATCTTGACGCAATTTGAGTGTTCCATCGTCATTAGGAGGCCCTGAATGTTATAATTAACTCACAGTTTTTCGTCGGATTCGAAAATCTAGACTCACAGGAGGACGACCAAAAGGCGTCCGAGGCAACAATAGACCCTTGGAGACAAGTCGGCTGGAGGGTGATGTATTAAATCTCGACGCAATTTGAGTGTTCC
Organism: Schistocerca serialis cubense; assembly: GCF_023864345.2. Taxonomy (NCBI): domain Eukaryota; kingdom Metazoa; phylum Arthropoda; class Insecta; order Orthoptera; family Acrididae; genus Schistocerca; species Schistocerca serialis. The sequence goes on from NW_026047583.1 coordinate 60,797,128, forward strand.
ATCCTCATTAGGAGGCCCTGAACGTTACAATTAACTATCAGTTTTGCGTCGGATTCGAAAATGTAGACTCAGAGGAGAACAACCATAAGGTGCCCGAGGCAGCAGTAGACTCTTGGAGACAAATCGCCTGGAGGACGATATTTTGAACTCGACGCAATTTGAGTGTTTCATCGTCATTAGGAGGCCCTGAACGTTACTATTAACTATCAGTTTTGCGTCGCATTTGAAAATTTAGACTCACAGGAGACGGACCGTAAGGTGCCCGAGGCAGCAGTAGACTCTTGGAGACAAATCGCCTGGAGGACGATATTTTGAACTCGACGCAATTTGAGTGTTTCATCGTCATTAGGAGGCCCTGAACCTTACTATTAACTATCAGTTTTGCGTCGGATTTGAAAATCTAGACTCACAGGAGAACAACCAAAAGGCGCCCGAGGCAACAATAGAGCCTTGGAGAGAAGTCGGCTGGAATACGATGTATTGAATCGCGACGCAATTTGAGTGATCCATCGTCATTAGGAGGCACTGAACATTACTATTAAAAATCGGTTTTGCGTCGGATTCGAAAATCTAGACTCACAGGAGACGGACTATAGGGTGCCAGAGGCAGCAATAGACCCTTGGAGACAAGTAGGCTGGAGGACGATGTATTGAATCTCGACGCAATTTGAGTATTCCATCGTCGTTAGGAGGCCCTGAACGTTACAATTAACTATCAGTTATGCGTCGGATTCGAAAATCTAGACTCGCAGGAGGACGACCAAAAGGCGCCCGAGGCAACAATAGACCCTTGGAGACAAGTCGGCTGGAGGATGATGTATTGAATCTCGACGCAATTTGAGTGTTCCATCCTCATTAGGAGGCCGTGAACGTTTTAATTAACTATTAGTTTAGCGTCGGATTCGAAAATGTAGACTCAGAGGTGAACGACCATAAGGTGCCCGAGGCAGCAGTAGACTCTTGGAGACAAATCGCCTGGAGGACGATATATTGAACTCGACGCAATTTGAGTGTTCCATCGTCATTAGGAGGCCCTGAATGTAACAATTAACTATCAGTTTCGCGTCGGATTCGAAATTCTAGATTCACAGAAGCACGACTATAAGGTGCCAGAGGCTGCAATAGACCATTGGAGACAAGTCGGCTGGAGGACGATGTATTGAATCTCGAAGCAATTTGAGTGTTCCATCGTCATTAGGTGGCCCTTAACGTCACAATTAACTCTCAGTTTCGCGTCGGATTCGAAAATCTAGACTCACAGGAGACGGACCATAAGGTGCCGAGGCAGAAATATGCCCTTGGAGTCAGGTCGGCTGGGGGACGATGTATTGAATATCGAAGCAATTTGCGTGTTCTATCGTCAGTAGGAGGCCCTGAACGTTACAATTAAGTATCAGTTTGGCGTCGGATTCGAAAATCTACAGTCATAGGAGAACGACCATAAGGTGCCCGAGGCAGCAATAGACCCTTGGAGACAAGTCGACTGGAGGACGATGTATTGAATCACGACGGAATTTGAGAGATCCATCGTCATAAGGAGGCCCTGAACGTTACAATTAACTATCATTTTTGCTTCGGATTTGAAAATCTAGACTCACAGGAGACGGACTATACGGTGCCCGAGGCAGCAACATCCCCTTGGAGACAAGTCTGCTGGAGGACGATGTATTGAATCTCGACGCAAATTGAGTGTTCCATCGTCATTAGGAGGCCCTCAACGTTACAATTAACTATCAGTTTTGCGTCGGATTGAAAAATCTAGACTCACAGGAGAACAACCATTAGGTGCCACAGGCAGCAATAGACCCTTGGAGACAAGTCGGCTGAAGGACGATGAATTGAATGTCGACGCAATTTGAGTGTTCCATCGTCAATTGGAGGCCCTGAACGTTACAATTAATTATCAGTTTTGCGTCGGATTCGAAAATGTAGACTCAGAGGAGAACGACCATAAGGTGCCCGAGGCAGCAATAGGCCCTTGGAGACAAGTAGGCTGGAGGACGATGTATTGAATCTCGACGCAATTTGAGTGTTCCATCGTCATTAGGAGGCCCTGAACGTTACCATTAACTATCAGTTTCGCGTCGGATTCGAAAATCTAGACTCACAGGAGACGGACCATAAGGTGCTAGAGGCGGCAATAGACCCTTGGAGACAACTCGCCTGGAGGACGAAGTATTGAATCCCGACGCAATTTGAGTGTTCCATCGTCATTAGGAGGCCCTGAACGTTTCAATTAACTATCAGTTTCGCGTCGGATTCGAGAATCTAGATTCACAGGAGACGGACTATAAGGTGCCAGAGGCAGCAATAGACCCTTGGAGACAAGTAGGCTGGAGGACGATGTATTGAATCTCGACGCAATTTGAGTGTTCCATCGTCATTAGGAGGCCCTGAACGTTACAATTAACTATCAGTTATGCGTCGGATTCGAAAATCTAGACTCACAGGAGGACGACCAAAAGGCGCCCGAGGCAACAATAGGCCCTTGGAGACAAGTCGGCTGGAGGGTGATGTATTAAATCTCGACGCAATTTGAGTGTTCCATCGTCATTAGGAGGCCCTGAATGTTATAATTAACTCACAGTTTTTCGTCGGATTCGAAAATCTAGACTCACAGGAGGACGACCAAAAGGCGTCCGAGGCAACAATAGACCCTTGGAGACAACTCGGCTGGAGGGTGATGTATTAAATCTCGACGCAATTTGAGTGTTCCATCCTCATTAGGAGGCCCTGAACGTTACAATTAACTATCAGTTCTGCGTCGGATTCGAAAATGTAGACTCAGAGGAGAACAACCATAAGGTGCCCGAGGCAGCAGTAGACTCTTGGAGACAAATCGCCTGGAGGACGATATTTTGAACTCGACGCAATTTGAGTGTGTCATCGTCATTAGGAGGCCCTGAACGTTACTATTAACTATAAGTTTTGCGTCGCATTTGAAAATTTAGACTCACAGGAGACGGACCGTAAGGTGCCCGAGGCAGCAGTAGACTCTTGGAGACAAATCGCCTGGAGGACGATATTTTGAACTCGACGCAATTTGAGTGTTTCATCGTCATTAGGAGGCCCTGAACGTTACTATTAACTATCAGTTTTGCGTCGGATTTGAAAATCTAGACTCACAGGAGAACAACCAAAAGGCGCCCGAGGCAACAATAGAGCCTTGGAGAGAAGTCGGCTGGAATACGATGTATTGAATCGCGACGCAATTTGAGTGATCCATCGTCATTAGGAGGCACTGAACATTACTATTAAAAATCGGTTTTGCGTCGGATTCGAAAATCTAGACTCACAGGAGACGGACTATAGGGTGCCAGAGGCAGCAATAGACCCTTGGAGACATGTAGGCTGGAGGACGATGTATTGAATCTCGACGCAATTTGAGTGTTCCATCGTCGTTAGGAGGCCCTGAACGTTACAATTAACTATCAGTTATGCGTCGGATTCGAAAATCTAGACTCGCAGGAGGACGACCAAAAGGCGCCCGAGGCAACAATAGACCCTTGGAGACAAGTCGGCTGGAGGATGATGTATTGAATCTCGACGCAATTTGAGTGTTCCATCCTCATTAGGAGGCCGTGAACGCTACAATTAACTATTAGTTTTGCGTCGGATTCGAAAATGTAGACTCAGAGGTGAACGACCATAAGGTGCCCGAGGCAGCAGTAGACTCTTGGAGACAAATCGCCTGGAGGACGATATATTGAACTCGACGCAATTTGAGTGTTCCATCGTCATTAGGAGGCCCTGAATGTAACAATTAACTATCAGTTTCGCGTCGGATTCGAAATTCTAGATTCACAGAAGCACGACTATAAGGTGCCAGAGGCTGCAATAGACCATTGGAGACAAGTCGGCTGGAGGACGATGTATTGAATCTCGAAGCAATTTGAGTGTTCCATCGTCATTAGGTGGCCCTTAACGTCACAATTAACTCTCAGTTTCGCGTCGGATTCGAAAATCTAGACTCACAGGAGACGGACCATAAGGTGCCCGAGGCAGAAATATGCCCTTGGAGTCAGGTCGGCTGGGGGACGATGTATTGAATATCGAAGCAATTTGCGTGTTCTATCGTCATTAGGAGGCCCTGAACGTTACAATTAAGTATCAGTTTGGTGTCGGATTCGAAAATCTACAGTCATAGGAGAACGACCATAAGGTGCCCGAGGCAGCAATAGACCCTTGGAGGCACGTCGTCTGATGGACGATGTATTGAATCTCGACGCAATTTGAGTGTTTCATCGTGATTAGGATGCCCTGAACGTTACAATTAACTATCAGTTTTGCGTCGGATTCGACAATCTAGACTCACAGGAGAACGACAATAAGGTGCCCGAGGCAGCAATAGACCCTTGGAGACAAGTCGACTGGAGGACGATGTATTGAATCGCGACGGAATTTGAGAGATCCATCATCATAAGGAGGCCCTGAACGTTACAATTAACTATCATTTTTGCTTCGGATTTGAAAATCTAGACTCACAGGAGACGGACTATACGGTGCCCGAGGCAGCAACATCCCCTAGGAGACAAGTCTGCTCTAGGACGATGTATTGAATCTCGACGCAAATTGAGTATTCCATCGTCATTAGGAGGCCCTCAACGTTACAATTAACTATCAGTTTTGCGTCGGATTTGAAAATCTAGACTCACAGGAGAACGACCATTAGGTGCCACAGGCAGCAATAGACCCTTGGAGACAAATCGGCTGGAGGACGATGTATTGAGTCGCGACGCAATTTGAGTGTTCCATCGTCATTAGGAGGCCCTGAACGTTACAATTAATTATCAGTTATGCGTCGGATTCGAAAATGTAGACTCAGAGGAGAACGACCATAAGGTGCCCGAGGCAGCAATAGACCCTTGGAGGCAAGTCGGCTGGAGGACGATGAATTGAATCTCGACGCAATTTGAGTGTTCCATCGTCATTAGGAGGCCCTGAACGTTACCATTAACTATCAGTTTCGCGTCGGATTCGAAAATCTAGACTCACAGGAGAAGGACCATAAGGTGCCATAGGCAGCAATAGACCCTTGGAGACAAGTCGCCTGGAGGACGAAGTATTGAATCTCGACGCAATTTGAGTGTTCCATCGTCATTAGGAGGCCCTGAACGTTACAATTAACTATCAGTTTCGCGGCGGATTCGAGAATCTAGATTCACAGGAGACGGACTATAAGGTGCTAGAGGCAGCAATAGACCCTTGGAGACAAGTAGGCTGGAGGACGATGTATTGAATCTCGACGCAATTTGAGTTTTCCATCGTCATTAGGAGGCCCTGAACGTTACAATTAACTATCAGTTATGCGTCGGATTCGAAAATCTAGGCTCACAGGAGGACGACCAAAAGGCGCCCGAGGCAACAATAGACCCTTGGAGACAAGTAGGCTGGAGGACGATGTATTGAATCTCGACGCAATTTGAGTGTTCCATCGTCATTAGGAGGCCCTGAACGTTACAATTAACTATCAGTTATGCGTCGGATTCGAAAATCTAGACTCGCAGGAGGACGACCAAAAGGCGCCCGAGGCAACAATAGACCCTTGGAGACAAGTCGGCTGGAGGATGATGTATTGAATCTCGACGCAATTTGAGTGTTCCATCCTCATTAGGAGGCCCTGAACGTTACAATTAACTATTAGTTTTGCGTCGGATTCGAAAATGTAGACTCAGAGGTGAACGACCATAGGGTGCCCGAGGCAGCAGTAGACTCTTGGAGACAAATCGCCTGGAGGACGATATATTGAACTCGACGCAATTTGAGTGTTCCATCGTCATTAGGAGGCCCTGAATGTAACAATTAACTATCAGTTTCGCGTCGGATTCGAGAGTCTAGATTCACAGGAGACGGACTATTAGGTGCCAGAGGCAGCAATAGACCCTTGGAGACAAGTAGGCTGGAGGACGATGTATTGAATCTCGACGCAATTTGAGTGTTCCATCGTCATTAGGAGGCCCTGAACGTTACAATTAACTATCAGTTGTGCGTCGGATTCGAAAATCTAGACTCACAGGAGGACGACCAAAATGCGCCCGAGGCAACAATAGGCCCTTGGAGACAAGTCGGCTGGAGGGTGATGTATTAAATCTCGACGCAATTTGAGTGTTCCATCGTCATTAGGAGGCCCTGAATGTTATAATTAACTCACAGTTTTTCGTCGGATTCGAAAATCTAGACTCACAGGAGGACGACCAAAAGGTGTCCGAGGCAACAATAGACCCTTGGAGACAAGTCGGCTGGAGGGTGATGTATTAAATCTCGACGCAATTTGAGTGTTCCATCCTCATTAGGAGGCCCTGAACGTTACAATTAAGTATCAGTTTGGCGTCGGATTCGAAAATCTACAGTCATAGGAGAACGACCATAAGGTGCCCGAGGCAGCAATAGACCCTTGGAGGCACGTCGTCTGATGGACGATGTATTGAATCTCGACGCAATTTGAGTGTTTCATCGTGATTAGGATGCCCTGAACGTTACAATTAACTATGTTTTGCGTCGGATTCGACAATCTAGACTCACAGGAGAACGACAATAAGGTGCCCGAGGCAGCAATAGACCCTTGGAGACAAGTCGACTGGAGGACGATGTATTGAATCGCGACGGAATTTGAGAGATCCATCATCATAAGGAGGCCCTGAAAGTTACAATTAACTATCATTTTTGCTTCGGATTTGAAAATCTAGACTCACAGGAGACAGACTATACGGTGCCCGAGGCAGCAACATCCCCTTGGAGACAAGTCTGCTCTAGGACGATGTATTGAATCTCGACGCAAATTGAGTATTCCATCGTCATTAGGAGGCCCTCAACGTTACAATTAACTATCAGTTTTGCGTCGGATTGGAAAATCTAGACTCACAGGAGAACGACCATTAGGTGCCACAGGCAGCAATTGACCCTTGGAGACAACTCGGCTGGAGGACGATGTATTGAGTCGCGACGCAATTTGAGTGTTCCATCGTCATTAGGAGGCCCTGAACGTTACAATTAATTATCAGTTATGCGTCGGATTCGAAAATGTAGACTCAGAGGAGAACGACCATAAGGTGCCCGAGGCAGCAATAGACCCTTGGAGGCAAGTCGGCTGGAGGACGATGAATTGAATCTCGACGCAATTTGAGTGTTCCATCGTCATTAGGAGGCCCTGAACGTTACCATTAACTATCAGTTTCGCGTCGGATTCGAAAATCTAGACTCACAGGAGAAGGACCATAAGGTGCCATAGGCAGCAATAGACCCTTGGAGACAAGTCGCCTGGAGGACGAAGTATTGAATCTCGACGCAATTTGAGTGTTCCATCGTCATTAGGAGGCCCTGAACGTTACAATTAACTATCAGTTTCGCGTCGGATTCGAGAATCTAGATTCACAGGAGACGGACTATAAGGTGCTAGAGGCAGCAATAGACCCTTGGAGACAAGTAGGCTGGAGGACGATGTATTGAATCTCGACGCAATTTGAGTGTTCCATCGTCGTTAGGAGGCCCTGAACGTTACAATTAACTATCAGTTATGCGTCGGATTCGAAAATCTAGACTCGCAGGAGGACGACCAAAAGGCGCCCGAGGCAACAATAGACCCTTGGAGACAAGTCGGCTGGAGGATGATGTATTGAATCTCGACGCATTTTTGAGTGTTCCATCCTCATTAGGAGCACGTGAACGTTACAATTAACTATTAGTTTTGCGTCGGATTCGAAAATGTAGACTCAGAGGTGAACGACCATAAGGTGCCCGAGGCAGCAGTAGACACTTGGAGACAAATCGCCTGGAGGACGATATATTGAACTCGACGCAATTTGAGTGTTCCATCGTCATTAGGAGGCCCTGAATGTAACAATTAACTATCAGTTTCGCGTCGGATTCGAAATTCTAGACTCACAGAAGCACGACCATAAGGTGCCAGAGGCTGCAATAGACCATTGGAGACAAGTCGGCTGGAGGACGATGTATTGAATCTCGACGCAATTTGAGTGTTCCATCGTCATTAGGTGGCCCTTAACGTCACAATTAACTCTCAGTTTCGCGTCGGATTCGAAAATCTAGATTCACAGGAGACGGACCATAAGGTGCCCGAGGCAGAAATATGCCCTTGGAGTCAGGTCGGCTGGGGGACGATGTATTGAATATCGAAGCAATTTGCGTGTTCTATCGTCATTAGGAGGCCCTGAATGTTACAATTAAGTATCAGTTTGAGGTCGGATTCGAAAATCTACAGTCATAGGAGAACGACCATAAGGTGCCCGAGGCAGCAATAGACCCTTGGAGGCACGTCGTCTGATGGACGATGTATTGAATCTCGACGCAATTTGAGTGTTTCACCGTGATTAGGATGCCCTGAACGTTACAATTAACTATCAGTTTTGCGTCGGATTCGACAATCTAGACTCACAGGAGAACGACAATGAGGTGCCCGAGGCAGCAATAGACCCTTGGAGACAAGTCGACTGGAGGACGATGTATTGAATCGCGACGGAATTTGAGAGATCCATCGTCATAAGGAGGCCCTGAACGTTACAATTAACTATCATTTTTGCTTCGGATTTGAAAATCTAGACTCACAGGAGACGGACTATACGGTGCCCGAGGCAGCAACATCCCCTTGGAGACAAGTCTGCTCTAGGACGATGTATTGAATCTCGACGCAAATTGAGTATTCCATCGTCATTAGGAGGCCCTCAACGTTACAATTAACTATCAGTTTTGCGTCGGATTGGAAAATCTAGACTCACAGGAGAACGACCATTAGGTGCCACAGGCAGCAATAGACCCTTGGAGACAAATCGGCTGGAGGACGATGTATTGAGTCGCGACGCAATTTGAGTGTTCCATCGTCATTAGGAGGCCCTGAACGTTACAATTAATTATCAGTTATGCGTCGGATTCGAAAATGTAGACTCAGAGGAGAACGACCATAAGGTGCCCGAGGCAGCAATAGACCCTTGGAGGCAAGTCGGCTGGAGGACGATGAATTGAATCTCGACGCAATTTGAGTGTTCCATCGTCATTAGGAGGCCCTGAACGTTACCATTAACTATCAGTTTCGCGTCGGATTCGAAAATCTAGACTCACAGGAGACGGACCATGAGGTGCCATAGGCAGCAATAGACCCTTGGAGACAAGTCGCCTGGAGGACGAAGTATTGAATCTCGACGCAATTTGAGTGTTCCGTCGTCATTAGGAGGCCCTGAACGTTACAATTAACTATCAGTTTCGCGTCGGATTTGAGAATCTAGATTCACAGGAGACGGACTATAAGGTGCTGGAGGCAGCAATAGACCCTTGGAGACAAGTAGGCTGGAGGACGATGTATTGAATCTCGACGCAATTTGAGTATTCCATCGTCATTAGGAGGACCTGAACGTTACAATTAACTATGAGTTATGCGTCGGTTCGAAAATCTAGGCTCACAGGAGGACGACCAAAAGGCGCCCGAGGCAACAATAGACCCTTGGAGACAAGTAGGCTGGAGGACGATGTATTGAATCTCGACGCAATTTGAGTGTTCCATCGTCATTAGGAGGCCCTGAACGTTACAATTAACTATGAGTTATGCGTCGGATTCGAAAATCTAGACTCGCAGGAGGACGACCAAAAGGCGCCCGAGGCAACAATAGACCCTTGGAGACAAGTCGGCTGGAGGATGATGTATTGAATCTCGACGCAATTTGAGTGTTCCATCCTCATTAGGAGGCCCTGTACGTTACAATTAACTATTAGTTTTGCGTCGGATTCGAAAATGTAGAATCAGAGGTGAACGACCATAGGGTGCCCGAGGCAGCAGTAGACTCTTGGAGACAAATCGCCTGGAGGACGATATATTGAACTCGACGCAATTTGAGTGTTCCATCGTCATTAGGAGGCCCTGAATGTAACAATTAACTATCAGTTTCGCGTCGGATTTGAAATTCTAGACTCACAGAAGCAAGACCATAAGGTGCCAGAGGCTGCAATAGACCATTGGAGACAAGTCGGCTGGAGGACGATGTATTGAATCTCGAAGCAATTTGAGTGTTCCATCGTCATTAGGTGGCCCTTAACGTCACAATTAACTCTCAGTTTCGCGTCGGATTCGAAAATCTAGACTCACAGGAGACGGACCATAAGGTGCCCGAGGCAGAAATATGCCCTTGGAGTCAGGTCGGCCGGGGGACGATGCATTGAATCTCGAAGCAATTTGCGTGTTCTATCGTCATTAGGAGGCCCTGAACGTTACAATTAAGTATCAGTTTTGCGTCGGATTCGAAAATCTACAGTCACAGGAGAACGACCATAAGGTGCCCGAGGCAGCAATAGACCCTTGGAGGCACGTCGTCTGATGGACGATGTATTGAATCTCGACGCAATTTGAGTGTTTCATCGCGATTAGGGTGCCCTGAACGCTACAATTAACTATCAGTTTTGCGTCGGATTCGACAATCTAGACTCACAGGAGAACGACAATAAGGTGCCCGAGGCAGCAATAGACCCTTGGAGACAAGTCGACTGGAGGACGATGTACTGAATCGCGACGGAATTTGAGAGATCCATCGGCATAAGGTGGCCCTGAACGTTACAATTAACTATCATTTTTGCTTCGGATTTGAAAATCTAGACTCACAGGAGACGGACTATACGGTGCCCGAGGCAGCAACATCCCCTTGGAGACAAGTCTGCTGGAGGACGATGTATTGAACCTCGACGCAAATTGAGTATTCCATCGTCATTAGGAGGCCCACAACGTTACAATTAACTATCAGTTTTGCGTCGGATTGGAAAATCTAGACTCACAGGAGAAAGACCATTAGGTGCCACAGGCAGCAATAGACCCTTGGAGACAAATCGGCTGGAGGACGATGTATTGAGTCGCGACGCAATTTGAGTGTTCCATCGTCATTAGGAGGCCCTGAACGTTACAATTAATTATCAATTATGCGTCGGATTCGAAAATGTAGACTCAGAGGAGAACGACCATAAGGTGCCCGAGGCAGCAATAGACCCTTGGGGCAAGTCGGCTGGAGGACGATGAATTGAATCTCGACGCAATTTGAGTGTTCCATCGTCATTAGGAGGCCCTGAATGTAACATTTAACTATCAGTTTCGCGTCGGATTCGAAATTCTAGACTCACAGAAGCACGACCATAAGGTGCCAGAGGCAGCAATTGACCCTTGGAGACAAGTCGGCTGGAGGACGATATATTGAATCTCGAAGCAATTTGAGTGTTCCATCGTCATTAGGAGGCCGTGAACGTTACAATTAACTATGAGTTTTGCGTCGGATTCGATAATCTAGACTCACAGGAGAACGACCTAAAGGCGGCCGGGGAAACAATAGACCCTTGGAAACAATTCGGCTGGAGGACGATGAATTGAATCGCGACGCAATTTGAGTGTTCCATCGTCATTGGGAGGCCCTGAACGTTACAATTAACTATCAGTTTTGCGTCAGATTCGAAAATCTAGAGTCATGGGAGAACGACCATAAGGTGCCCGAGGCAGAAATATGCCCTTGGAGACTGGTCGGCTGGGGGACGATGTATTGGATCTCGAAGCAATTTGAGTGTTCCATCGTCATTAGGAGGCCCTGAACGTTACAATTAACTATCATTTTGCGTCGGATTCGATAATCTAGACTCAGAGGAGAACGACCATAAGGTGCCCGAGGCAGCAATAGACCCTTGGAGACAAGTCGGCTGGAGGACGATATATTGAATCTCGACGTAATTTGAGTGTTCCATCGTCATTAGGAGGCCCTGAACGTTGCAATTAACTATCAGTTATGCGTCGGATTCGTAAATGTAGACTCACAGGAGTACGACCAGAAGGCGCCTGGGGCAACAATAGACGCTTGGAAACAAGTCGGCTGGAGGACGATGTATTGAATCGCGACGCAATTTGAGTGTTCCATCGTCATTAGGAGGCCCTGAAAGTTACAATTAACTATCAGTTATGCGTCGGATTCGTAAATCTAGTCTCACAGGAGAACGACCACAAGGTCCCCGAGGCAGCAATAGACTCTTGGAGTTAAGTCGGCTGGAGGCCGATGTATTGAATGTCGACGTAATTTGAGTGTTCCATCGTCATTAGAAGGCCCTGAACGTTACAATTACCTATCAGTTATGCATCGGATTCGTAAATCTATACTCACAGGAGAACGACCACAAGGTCCGCGAGGCAGCAATAGACCCTTGGAGTTAAGTTGGCTGAGGCCGATGTACTAAATCTCGACGCAATTTGAGTGTTCCATCGTCATTAGGAGGCACTGAACGTTACAATTAACATTCAGTTTTGCGTCGGTTGCAAAAATCTATACTCACAGGAGAACGACCAATAGGTGCAACAAGCAGCAATAGACCCTTGGAGACAAATTGGCTGGAGAACGATGTATTGAATCGCGACTCAATTTGAGTGTTCCAGCGTCATTAGGAGGCACTGAACATTACAATTAACTATCAGTTTTGCGTTGGATTCGAAAATGTAGACTGAAACGACCATAAGGTGCCCGAGGCAGCAACAGACCCTTGGTGACAAGTCGCCTGGAGGACGATGTATTGATTCTCTACGCATCGTCATTAGGAGGCCTCGAATGTTACAACTAACTATCAGTTTCGCGTCGGATTCGAAAATCTAGACTCACAGGAGACGGACCATAAGGTGCCAGAGGCAGCAAGAAATCCTTGGAGACAAGTCGGCTGGAGGACGATGTATTGAATCTCGACGCAATTTGAGTGTTCCATCGTCATTAGGAGGCCCTGAACGTTACCATTAACTATCAGTTTCGCGTCGGATTCGAAAATCTAGACTCACAGGAGAAGGACCATAAGGTGCCATAGGCAGCAATAGACCCTTGGAGACAAGTCGCCTGGAGGACGAAGTATTGAATCTCGACGCAATTTGAGTGTTCCATCGTCATTAGGAGGCCCTGAACGTTACAATTAACTATCAGTTTCGCGTCGGATTCGAGAATCTAGATTCACAGGAGACGGACTATAAGGTGCTAGAGGCAGCAATAGACCCTTGGAGACAAGTAGGCTGGAGGACGATGTATTGAATCTCGACGCAATTTGAGTGTTCCATCGTCGTTCGGAGGCCCTGAACGTTACAATTAACTATCAGTTATGCGTCGGATTCGAAAATCTAGACTCGCAGGAGGACGACCAAAAGGCGCCCGAGGCAACAATAGACCCTTGGAGACAAGTCGGCTGGAGGATGATGTATTGAATCTCGACGCATTTTTGAGTGTTCCATCCTCATTAGGAGGCCGTGAACGTTACAATTAACTATTAGTTTTGCGTCGGATTCGAAAATGTAGACTCAGAGGTGAACGACCATAAGGTGCCCGAGGCAGCAGTAGACACTTGGAGACAAATCGCCTGGAGGACGATATATTGAACTCGACGCAATTTGAGTGTTCCATCGTCATTAGGAGGCCCTGAATGTAACAATTAACTATCAGTTTCGCGTCGGATTCGAAATTCTAGACTCACAGAAGCACGACCATAAGGTGCCAGAGGCTGCAATAGACCATTGGAGACAAGTCGGCTGGAGGACGATGTATTGAATCTCGACGCAATTTGAGTGTTCCATCGTCATTAGGTGGCCCTTAACGTCACAATTAACTCTCAGTTTCGCGTCGGATTCGAAAATCTAGATTCACAGGAGACGGACCATAAGGTGCCCGAGGCAGAAATATGCCCTTGGAGTCAGGTCGGCTGGGGGACGATGTATTGAATATCGAAGCAATTTGCGTGTTCTATCGTCATTAGGAGGCCCTGAATGTTACAATTAAGTATCAGTTTGAGGTCGGATTCGAAAATCTAGACTCACAGAAGCACGACCTTAAGGTGCCAGAGGCAGCAATAGACCCTTGGAGACAAGTCGGCTGGAGGACGATGTATTGAATCTCGAAGCAATTTGAGTGTTCCATCGTCATTAGGAGGCCGTGAACGTAACAATTAACTATGAGTTTTGCGTCGGATTTGATAATCTAGACTCACAGGAGAACGACCAAAAGGCGCCCGGGGTAACAATAGACCCTTGGAAACAATTTGGCTGGAGGACTATGAATTGAATCGCGACGCAATTTGAGTGTTCCATCGTCATTAGGAGGCCCTGAATGTTATAATTAACTCACAGTTTTTTGTCGGATTCGAAAATCTAGACTCACAGGAAGACGACCAAAAGGCGCCCGAGGCAACAACAGACCCTTGGAGACAAGTCAGCTGGAGGATGATGTATTAAATCTCGACGCAATTTGAGAGTTCCATCCTCATTAGGAGGCCCTGAACGTTACAATTAACTATTAGTTTTCCGTCGGATTCGAAAATGTAGACTCAGAGGAGAACGACCATAAGTTGCCCGAGGCAGCAGTAGACTCTTGGAGACAAATCGCCTGGAGGTCGATTTATTGAACTCGACGCAATTTGAGTGTTCCATCGTCATTAGGAGGCCCTGAACGTTACTATTAACTATCAGTTTTTTGTCGCATTTGAAAATTTAGACGCACAGGAGACGGACCGTAGGGTGCCAGAGGCAGCAATAGACCCTTGGAGACAAGTAGGCTGCAGGACGATATATTGAATCTCGACGCAATGTGAGTGTTCCGTCGTCATTTGGAGGCCGTGAACGGTACAATTAACTATCAGTTATGCGTCGGATTCCAAAATCTAGACTACAGGAGGACCACCAAAAGGCGCCCGAGGCAACAATAGACCCTTGGAGACAAGTCGGCTGGAGGGCGATGTATTGAATCTCGACGCAATTTGAGTGTTCCATCGTCATTAGGAGGCCCTGAATGTTATAATTAACTCACAGTTTTGCGTCGGATTTGAAAATCTAGACTTACAGGAGAACGACCAAAAGGCGCCCGAGGCAACAATAGAGCCTTGGAGAGAAGTCGGCTGGAATACGATGTATTGAATCGCGACGCAATTTGAGTGTTCCATCGTCATTAGGAGGCACTGAACATTACTATTAACCATCAGTTTTGCGTCGGATTCGAAAATCTAGACTCACAGGAGACGGACTATAGGGTGCCAGAGGCAGCAATAGACCCTTGGAGACAAGTAGGCCGGAGGACGATGTATTGAATCTCGACGCAATTTGAGTGTTCCATCGTCATTAGGAGGCAATGAACGTTACAATTAAGTATCAGTTATGCGTCGGATTCAAAAATCTAGACTCGCAGGAGGACGACTAAAAGGCGCCCGAGGCAACAATAGACCCTTGGAGACTAGTCGGCTGGAGGATGATGTATTGAATCTCGATGCAATTTGAGTGTTCCATCCTCATTAGGAGGCCCTGAACGTTACAATTAACTATTAGTTTTGCGTCGGATTCGAAAATGTAGACTCAGAGGTGAACGACCATAAGGTGCCCGAGGCAGCAGTAGACTCTTGGAGACAAATCGCCTGGAGGACGATATATTGAACTCGACGCAATTTGAGTGTTCCATCGTCATTAGGAGGCCCTGAATGTAACAATTAACTATCAGTTTCGCGTCGGATTCGAAATTCTAGACTCACAGAAGCACGACCATAAGGTGCCAGAGGCTGCAATAGACCATTGGAGACAAGTCGGCTGGAGGACGATGTATTGAATCTCGAAGCAATTTGAGTGTTCCATCGTCATTAGGTGGCCCTTAACGTCACAATTATCTCTCAGTTTCGCGTCGGATTCGAAAATCTAGACTCACAGGAGACGGACAATAAGGTGCCCGAGGCAGAAATATGCTCTTGGAGTCAGGTCGGCTGGGGGACGATGTATTGAATCTCGAAGCAATTTGCGTGTTCTATCGTCATTAGGAGGCCCTGAACGTTACAATTAAGTATCAGTTTTGCGTCGGATTCAAAAATCTACAGTCACAGGAGAACGACCATAAGGTGCCCGAGGCAGCAATAGTCCCTTGGAGGCACGTCGTCTGATGGACGATGTATAGAATCTCGACGCAATTTGAGTGTTTCATCGTGATTAGGATGCCCTGAACGTTACAATTAACTATCAGTTTTGCGTCGGATTCGACAATCTAGACTCACAGGAGAACGACAATAAGGTGCCCGAGGCAGCAATAGACCCTTGGAGACAAGTCGACTGGAGGACGATGTATTGAATCGCGACGGAATTTGAGAGATCCATCGTCATAAGGAGGCCCTGAACGTTACAATTAACTATAATTTTTGCTTCGGATTTGAAAATCTAGACTCACAGGAGACGGACTATACGGTGCCCGAGGCAGCAACATCCCCTTGGAGAAGAGTCTGCTGGAGGACGATGAATTGAATCTCGACGCAAATTGAGTATTCCATCGTCATTAGGTGGCCCTCAACGTTGCAATTAACTATCAGTTTTGCGTCGGATTGGAAAATCTAGACTCACAGGAGAACGACCATTAGGTGCCACAGGCAGCAATAGACCCTTGGAGACAAATCGGCTGGAGGACGATGTATTGAGTCGCGACGCAATTTGAGTGTTCCATCGTCATTAGGAGGCCCTGAACGTTACAATTAATTATCTGTTATGCGTCGGATTCGAAAATGTAGACTCAGAGGAGAACGACCATAAGGTGCCCGAGGCAGCAATAGACCCTTGGAGGCAAGTCGGCTGGAGGACGATGAATTGAATCTCGACGCAATTTGAGTGTTCCATCGTCATTAGGAGGCCCTGAACGTTACCATTAACTATCAGTTTCGCGTCGGATTCGAAAATCTAGACTCACAGGAGACGGACCATAAGGTGCCATAGGCAGCAATAGACCCTTGGAGACAAGTAGGCTGGAGGACGATGTATTGAATATCGACGCAATTTGAGTGTTCCATCGTCATTAGGAGGCCCTGAACGTTACAATTAACTATCAGTTATGCGTCGGATTCGAAAATCTAGACTCACAGGAGG
Organism: Schistocerca serialis cubense; assembly: GCF_023864345.2. Classification (NCBI taxonomy): domain Eukaryota; kingdom Metazoa; phylum Arthropoda; class Insecta; order Orthoptera; family Acrididae; genus Schistocerca; species Schistocerca serialis. The sequence continues at coordinate 60,813,998 of NW_026047583.1, forward strand.
ACGACCAAAAGGCGCCCGAGGCAACAATAGACCCTTGGAGACAAGTCGGCTGGAGGACGATGTATTGAATCTCGACGCAATTTGAGTGTTCCATCGTCATTAGGAGGCCCTGAATGTAACAATTAACTATCAGTTTTGCGTCGGATTCGAAAATGTAGACTGAAACGACCATAAGGTGCCCGAGGCAGCAACAGACCCTTGGTGACAAGTAGGCTGCAGGACGATGTATTGAATCTCGACGCAATTTGAGTGTTCCATCGTCATTAGGAGGCCGTGAACGTTACAATCAACTATGAGTTTTGCGTCGGATTCGATAATCTAGACTCACAGGTGTACAACCAAAAGGCGCCCGGGGCAACAATAGACCCTTGGTAACATGTCGGCTGGAGGACGATGTATTGCATCTCGACGCAATTTGAGTGTTCCATCGTCATTAGGAGGCACTGAACGTTGCAATTAACTATCAGTTTTGCGTCGGATTCGAAAATGTAGACTCAGAGAGGAACGACCATAAGGTGCCAGAGGCAGCAATAGACCCTTGGAGACAAGTTGCCTGGATGACGATGTATTGAATCTCGACGCAATTTGAGTGTTCCATCGTCATTGGGAGGCCCTGAACGTTACAATTAACTATCAGTTTTGCATCAGATTCGAAAATCTAGAGTCACCATAAGATGCCCGAAGCAGCAATAGACCCTTGGAGACAGGTCGGCTGATGGACGATGTATTGAATCTCGACGCAATTTGAGTGTTCCATCGTAATTAGGAGGCCCTTAACGTTACAATTAACTATCAGTTTTGCGTCGGATTCGACAATCAAGACTCACAGGAGAACGACAATAAGGTGCCCGAGGCAGCAATATCCCCTTGGAGACAAGTCGGCTGGAAGACGATGTATTGAATCTCGACGCAGTTTGAGTTTTCCATCGTCATTAGGAGGCCCGGAACGTTACAATTAACTTTTAGTTTTGCGTCGGATTCGAAAATCAAGACTCACAGGAGACGGATTATAAGGTGCCAGAGGCAGCAATAGACCCCTGGAGACAAGTCGGCTGGTCGACGATGTACTGAATCTCGACGCAATTTGAGTGATCCATCGTTATTAGGAGGCCGTGAACGTTAAAATTATCTATCAGTTATGCGTCAGATTCGAAAATCTACACTCACAGGAGGACGACCAAAAGGCGCCCGAGGCAACAATAGACCCTTGGAGACAAGTCGGCTGGAGGACGATGTATTGAATCTAGACCCAATTTAGGTGTTCCATCGTCATTAGGAGGCCCTGAACGTAACTATTAACTATCAGTTGTGCGTCGGATTCGAAAATGTAGACTCAAACGACCATAAGGTGTCCGAGGCAGCAACAGACCCTTGCAGACAAGTCGCCTGGAGGACGATGTATTGATTCTCGACGCATCGTCATTAGGAGGCCTTGAACGTTACAACTAACTATCAGTTTCGCGTGGATTCGAAAATCTAGACACAAAGGAGCACGACCATAAGGTGCCAGAGGCAGCAATAGACCCTTGGAGACAAGTAGCCTGGAGGACGATGTATTGAATCTCGAGGCAATTTTAGTGTTCCATCTTCATTAGGAGGCCGTGAACGTTACAATCAACTATGAGATTTGCGTCGGATTCAATAATCTAGGCTCACAGGAGTACGACAAAAAGGCGCCCGGGGCAACAATAGACCCTTGGAAACAAGTCGGCTGGAGGACGATGTATTGAATCTCGACGCAATTTGAGTGTTCCATCGTCATTAGGAGGCCCTGAACGTTACAATTAACTATCAGTTTTGCGTCGCATTCGAAAATCTAGACTCACAGGAGTCGGACCATAAGGTGCCAGAGGCAGCAATAGACCCTGGGAAACAAGTAGGCTGCAGGACGATGTATTGAATCTCGACGCAATTTGAGTGTTCCATCGTCATTAGGAGGCCCTGAACGTTACAATTAACTATCAGTTTTGCGTCGCATTCGAAAATCTAGACTCACAGGAGTCGGACCATAAGGTGCCAGAGGCAGCAATAGACCCTGGGAGACAAGTCGGCTGGAGGACGATGTATTGAATCTCGAAGCAATTCGAGTGTTCCATCATCATTAGGAGGCCCTGAACGTTACAATTAACTATGAGTTTTGCGTCGGATTCGATAATCTAGACTCACAGGAGAACGACCAAAAGGCGACCAGAGTGATAATAGACCATTGGAAACATTTCGGCTGGAGGACGATGAATTGAATCGCGACGCAATTTGAGTGTTCCATCGTCATTGGGAGGCCTTGAACGTTACAATTAACTACCAGTTTTGCGTCAGACTCGAAAATCTAGAGTCACCATAAGGTGCCCGAAGCAGCAATAGACCCTTGGAGACACGTCGGCTGGAGGACGATGTATTGATTCTCGACGCAATTTGAGTGTTCCATCGTCATTAGGAGGCCCTGAACGTTACAATTAACTTTTAGTTTTGCGTCGGATTCGAAAATCAAGACTCACAGGAGACGGACCATATGGTGCCCGAGGCGGCAATAACCCCTTCTAGACAAATCGGCTATAGGACGATGTATTGAATCTCGACGCAATTTAGGTGTTCCATCGTCATTAGGAGGCCCTGAACGTAACTATTAACTATCAGTTTTGCGTCGGATTCGAAAATGTAGACTGAAACGACCATAAGGTGCCCGAGGCAGCAGCAGACCCTTGGAGACAAGTCGCCTGGAGGACGATGTATTGATTCTCGACGCATCGTCATTAGGAGGCCTTGAACGCTACAACTAACTATCAGTTTCGCGTCGGATTCGAAAATCTAGACACAAAGGAGCACGACCATAAGGTGCCAGAGGCAGCAATAGACCCTTGGAGACAAGACGCCTGGAGGACGATGTATTGAATCTCGAAGCAATTTGAGTGTCCCATCGTCATTAGGAAGCCGTGAACGTTACAATTAACTATGAGTTTTGCGTCGGATTCGATAATCTAGACTCACAGGAGAACGACCAAAAGGCGCCCAGGGTAACAATGGACCCTTGGAAACATTTCGGCAGGAGGACGATGAATTGAATCGCGACGCAATTTGAGAGTTCCATCGTCATTGGGAGGCCCTGAACGTTACAATTAACTATCAGTTATGCGTCGGATTCGAAAATCTACACTCACAAGAGGACGATCAAAATGCGCCCGAGGCAACAACAGACCCTTGGAGACAAGTCGGCTGATGGACGATGTATTGAATCTCGACGCAATTTGAGTGTTCCATCGTAATTAGGAGGCCCTTAACGTTACAATTAACTATCAGTTTTGCGTCGGATTCGACAATCAAGACTCACAGGAGAACGACAATAAGGTGCCCGAGGCAGCAATATCCCCTTGGAGACAAGTCGGCTGGAGGACGATGTATTGAATCTCGACGCAGTTTGAGTGTTCCATCGTCATTAGGAGGCCAGGAACGTTACAATTAACTTTTAGTTTTGCGTCGGATTCGAAAATCAAGACTCACAGGAGACGGATTATTTGGTGCCAGAGGCAGCAATAGACCCTTGGAGACAAGTCGGCTGGACGACGATGTATTGAATCTCGACGCAATGTGAGAGTTCCATCGTCATTAGGAGGCCGTGAACGTTAAAAATAAATATCAGTTATGCGTCGGATTCGAAAATCTACACTCACAGGAGGACGACCAAAAGGCGCCCGAGGCAACAATAGACCCTTGGAGACAAGTCGGCTGGAGGACGATGTATTGAATCTCGACGCAATTTATGTGTTCCATCGTCATTAGGAGGCCCTGAACGTAACTATTAACTATCAGTTTTGCGTCGGATTCGAAAATGTAGACTCAAACGACCATAAGGTGCCCGAGGCAGCAACAGACCCTTGGAGACAAGTCACCTGGAGGACGATGTATTGATTCTCGACGCATCGTCATTATGAGACCATGAACGTTACAACTAACTATCAGTTTCGCGTGGATTCGAAAATCTAGACACAAAGGAGCACGACCATAAGGTGCCAGAGGCAGCAATAGACCCTTGGACACAAGTAGCCTGGAGGACGATGTATTTAATCTAGAGGCAATTTCAGTGTTCCATCGTCATTGAGAGGCCGTGAACGTTACAATCAACTATGAGTTTTGCGTCGGATTCGATAATCTAGGCTCACAGGAGTACGACAAAAAGGCGCCCGGGGCAACAATAGGCCCTTGGAAACAAGTCGGCTGGAGGACGAAGTATTGGGTCTCGACGCAATTTGAGTGTTCCATCGTCATTAGGAGGCCCTGAACGTTACAATTAACTATCAGTTTTGCGTCGCATTCGAAAATCTAGACTCACAGGAGTCGGACCATAAGGTGCCAGAGGCAGCAATTGACCCTGGGAGACAAGTAGGCTGCAGGACGATGTATTGAATCTCGACGCAATTTGAGTGTTCCATCGTCATTAGGAGGCCGTGAACGTTTCAATTAACTATGAGTTTTGCGTCGGATTCGATAATCTAGACTCACAGGAGAACGACCAAAAGGCGACCGGGGTAACAATGGACCATTGGAAACATTTCGGCTGGAGGTCGATGAATTGAATCGCGATGCAATTTGAGTGTTCCATCGTCATTGGGAGGCCCTGAACGTTACAATTAACTATCAGTTTTGCGTCAGATTCGAAAATCTAGAGTCACCATAAGGTGCCCGAAGCAGCAATAGACCCTTGGAGACAAGTCGGCTGGAGGATGATGTATTGAATCTCGACGCAATTTAAGTGTTCCATCGTCATTAGGAGGCCCTGACCGTAACAATAAACTATCAGTTTTGCGTCGGATTCGAAAATGTAGACTCAAACGACCATAAGGTCCCCGAGGCAGCAATAGTCCCTTGGAGACAAGTCGGCTGGAGGCCGATGTATTGAATCTCGACGCAATTTGAGTGTTCCATCGTCATTAGGAGGCCCTAAACGTTACAATTAACTTTCATTTTTGCGTCGGATTCGAAAATCTAGACTCACAGGAGACGGACCATGTGGAGCTCGAGGCAAAAATATTCCCTCGTAGACAAGTCTCCTAGAGGACGGTGTATTGAATCTCGACGCAAATAGAGTGTTCCATCGTCACTAGGAGGCCCTGAACGTTACAATTAACTATCAGTTTAGCGTCGGATACGAAAATCTAGACTCACAGGAGAACGACCATTAGGTGCCACAGGCGGCAATAGACCCTTGGAGACAAATCGGCAGGAGGACGATGAACTGAATCGCGACGCAATTTGAGTGATCCATCGTCATTAGGAGGCACTGAACATAACAATTAACCATCAGTTTTGCGTCGGATTCGAAAATCTAGACTCACAGGAGACGGACCATAAGGTGCCAGAGGCAGCAATAGACCCTTGGAGACAAGTTGGCTGGAGGACGATGTATTGAATCTCGACGCAATTTGAGTGTTCCATCGTCATTAGGAGGCCGTGAACGTTACAATTAACTTTCAGTTATGCGTCGGATTCGTAAATCTAGACTCAGAGGAGGACGACCAAAAGGCGCCCGAGGCAACAATAGACCCTTGGAGACAAGTCGGCTGGAGGAGAATGTATTGAATCTCAACGCAATTTGAGTGTTCCAGTGACATTAGGAGGACCTGAACGTTACAATTAACTATCAGTTTTGCGTCGGATTCGAAAATGTAGACTCAGAGGAGAACGGCCATAAGGTGCCCGAGGCAGCAATAGACCCTTGGAGACAAGTCGCCTGGACGACGATGTATTGAATCTCGACGCCATTTGAGTTTTCCATCGTCATTAGGAGGCCCTGAGCGTTACAATTAACTATCAGTTTCGCGTCGGAAACGCAAATCTAGACTCACAGGAGACGGACCATATGGTGACCGAAGCAGCAATATCCAATTGGAGACAAGTCGGCTGGAGGACGAGGTATTGAATCTCGACGCAATTTGAGTGTTCCATCGTCATTAGGAGGCCCTGAACGTTACAAGTAGCTATCAGTTTTTTGTCGGATTCGAAAATGTAGACTCACAGGAGAACGACAATAAGGTGCCTGAGGCAGCAATAGACCCTTGGAGGCAAGTCGGCTGGAGGACAATGTATTGGATCGCGACGGAATTTGAGTGTTCCATCTCATTAGGAGGCCTTGAACGTTACAATTAACTATCAGTTTTGCGTCGGATTTGAAGATCTAGACTCACAGGAGAACGACCATTAGGTGCCACAGGCAGCAATAGAACCTTGGAGACAAATAGGCTGGAGAACGATGAATTGAATAGCGACGCAATTTGAGTGTTCCATCGTAATTAGGAGGCACTCAACATAACAATTAACCATCAGTTTTGTGTCGGATTCGAAAATCTAGACTCACAGGAGACAGAACATAAGGTGCCAGAGGCAGCAATAGACCCTTGGAGACAAGTCGGCTGGAGGACGATGTATTGAATTTCGACGCAATTTGAGTGTTCCAGTGTCATTAGGAGGCTCTGAACGTGACAATAAAATATCAGTTTTGCGTCGGATTCGAAAATGTAGACATAGTGGAGAACGACAATAAGTTGCCCGAGACAGTAATAGACCCTTGGAGACAAGTCGGCTGAAGGACGATGTATTGAATCTCGACGAAATTTGAGTGTTCCATCGTCATTAGGTGGCCCTGAATGTTACAATTAACTATCAGTTTTGCGTCGGATTCGACAATCTAGACTCACAGGAGATGGACCATAAGGTGCCCGAGGCAGCAATATCCCCTTGGAGACAAGTCGGCTGGAGGACGATGTATTAAATCTCGACGCAATTTGAGTGTTCCATCGTCATTAGGAGGCCCTGAGCGTTACAATTAACCATCTGTTTCGCGTCGGATTCGCAAATCTAGACTCACAGGAGACGGACCATGTGGTGCCCGAGGCAGCAATATCCCCTTGGAGACAAGTCGGCTGGATGACGATATATTGAATCTCGAAGGAATTTGAGTGTTCGATCGTCATTAGGAGGCCCTGAACGTTACAATTAAATATCAGTTTTGCGTCGGATTCGACAATCTAGACTCGCTGGAGATGGACCATAAGGTGCCCGAGGCAGCAATATCCCCTTGGAGACAAGTCGGCTGGAGGACGATGTATTGAATCTCGACGCAATTTGAGTGTTCTATCGTCATTAGGAAGACCTGAACGTTACAATTAACTATCAGTTATGCGTCGGATTCAAAAATCTAGTCTTACAGGAGGATGACCAAAAGGCGTCCGAGGCAACAATAAACCCTTGGAAGCAGGTCGGCTGGAGGACGATGTATTGAATCGCGACGCAATTTGAATGTTTCATCGTCATTAGGAGGCCCTGAACGTTACAATGAAGTATCACTTTTGCGTCGGATTCGATACTCTAGACTCATAGGAGAACGACCATAACGTGCCCGAGGCAGCAACATCCCCTTGGAGACACGTCGGCTGGAGGACGATGTAATGAATCTCGAAGCAATTTTAGTGTTCCATCGTCATTAGGAGGCGCTGAACATTACAATTAACTATCAGTTTTGCGTCGGATTCGACAATGTAGACTCACAGGAGAACGAAAGGAAAGTGCCCGAGGCAGCAATAGACCCTTGGAGACAAGTTGGCTGGAGGACGATGTATTGAATGTCGACTCTATTTGAGTGTTCCATCGTCATTAGGAGGCACTGAACATCAGTTTTTCGTCGGATACGAAAATCTAGACTCACAGGAGACGGACCATAAGGTGCCCGAGGCAGTAATAGACCCTTGGAGACAAGTTGGCTGAAGGACGATGTATTGAATCTCGACGAAATTTGAGTGTTCCATTGTCATTAGGTGGCCCTGAACGTTACAATTAACTATCAGTTTTGCGTCGGATTCAACAATCTAGACTCACAGGAGATGGATCATAAGGTGCCCGAGGCAGCAATATCCCCTTGGAGACAAGTCGGCTGGAGGACGATGTATTGAATCTCGACGCAATCTGAGTGTTCCATCGTCATTAGGTGGCCCTGAACGTTACTATTAACTATCAGTTTTGCGTCGGATTCGAAAATCTAGACTTACAGGAGGACGACCAATAGGCGTCCTGGGCAACAATAATCCCTTGGAGACAGGTCGGCTGGAGGACGATGTATTGTATCGCGACGCAATTTGAATGTTCCATCGTCATTAGGAGGCCCTGAACGTTACAGTTAAGTATCACTTTTGCGTCGGCTTCGATACTCTAGACTTATAGGAGAACGACCATAACGTGCCCGAGGCAGCAATATCCCCTTGGAGACACGTCGGCTGGAGGACGATGTATTGAATCTCGAAGCAATTTGAGTGTTCCATCGTCATCAGGAGGCCCTGAACGTTACAATTCACTATCAGTTTTGCGTCGGATTCGACAATCTAGACTCACAGGAGAACGAAAGAAAAGTGCCCGAGGCAGCAATAGACCCTTGGAGACAAATCGGCTGGAGGACGATGAATTGTATCGCGACGCAATTTGAGTGTTCCATCGTCATTAGGAGGCACTGAACATTACAATAAACCATCAGTTTTGTGTCGGATTCGAAAATCTAGACTCACAGGAGACAGACCATAAGGTGCCAGAGGCATCAAAAGACCCTTGGAGACAAGTCGGCTGGAGGACGATGTACTGAATTTCGACGCAATATCAGTGTTCCATCGTCATTTGGGGGCCCTCAACGTTACAATTAACTATCAGTTTTTGTCGGATTCGAAAATCTAGACTCACAGGAGAACGACCATAAGTTGCCCGAGGCAGTAATAGACCCTTGGAGACAAGATGGCTGAAGGACGATGTATTGAATCTCGACGAAATTTGAGTGTTCCATTGTCATTAGGTGGCCCTGAACGTTACAATTAACTATCAGTTTTGCGTCGGATTCAACAATCTAGACTCACAGGAGATGGATCATAAGGTGCCCGAGGCAGCAATATCCCCTTGGAGACAAGTCGGCTGGAGGACGATGTATTGAATCTCGACGCAATCTGAGTGTTCCATCGTCATTAGGAAGACCTGAACGTTACAATTAACTATCAGCTATGCGTCGGATTAGAAAATCTAGACTTACAGGAGGACGACCAAAAGGCGTCCGAGGCAACAATAAACCCTTGGAGACAGGTCGGCTGTAGGACGATGTATTTCTTTGCGACGCAATTTGAATGTTCCATCGTCATTAGGAGGCCCTGAACGTTACAATTAAGTATCACTTTTGCGTCGGATTCGATACTCTAGACTCATAGGAGAACGACCATAACGTGCCCGAGGCAGCAATATCCCCTTGGAGACACGTCGGCTAGAGGACGATGTATTGAATCTCGAAGCAATTTGAGTGTTCCATCGTCATTAGGAGGCCCTGAACGTTACAATTAACTATCAGTTTTGCGTCGGATTCGACAATGTAGACTCACAGGAGAACGAAAGAAAAGTGCCCGAGGCAGCAATAGACCCTTGGAGACAAGTTGTCTGGAGGACGATGTATTGAATCTCGTCGCAATTTGAGTGTTCCATCGTCATTAGGAGGCCCTGAACGTTACAATTAACTATGAGTTTCGCGTCGGATTCGACAATCTAGACTCACAGGAGAACGACCATAAGGTGCCCGAGCCAACAATAGACACTTGGAGACAAGTCGGCTGGAGGACTATGTATTAAAAGGCAACGGAATTTCAGCGTCGCATCGTCATTAGAAGGCCCTGAAAGTTACACTTAACTATCATTTTGCGTCGGATTCGATAATATAGACTCACAGGACAACGACCAAAAGGTGCACGAGGCAGCAATAGACCCTTGGAGACAAGTCGGCTGGAGGACGATGTATTGAATCGCGACGCAATTTTTTATGTTCCATAGTCATTAGGAGGCCCTGAACGTTGCCAATAAGTATCAGTTTTGCGTCGGATTCGATACTCTATACTCACAGGAGAACGACCATAGGGGGCCCGAGGCAGCAATATCCCCTTGGAGACAAGTCGGCGGGAGGACGATATATTGAATCTTGACGCAATTAGAGTGTTCCACGTCATTAGGAGGCCCCGAACGTTACAATTAACTATTAGTTTTCGTCGGATTCGAAAATCTAGAGTCACAGGAGAACGACCATAAGGTGCCCGAGGCAGCAATAGACCCTTGGAGACAAGTCGCCTGGAGGACGATGTATTGAATCTCGACGCAATTTGATTGTTCCATCGTCTATAGGAGGCCCTGAACGTTACAATTAACTATCAGTTTCGCGTCGGATTCGATAATCTAGACTCACAGGAGCACGACCATAAGGTGCCAGAGGCAGCAATAGACACTTGGAGACAAGTCGGCTGGAGGACGATGTACTGAATCTCGAAGCAATTTGAGTGTTCCATCGTCATTAGGAGGCCCTGAACGTTACAATTAACTATGAGTTTTGCTTCGGATTCGACAACCTAGACTCACAGGAGAACGACCATAAGGTGCCCGAGGCAAAAATAGTCCCTTCGAGACAAGTCGGCTGGAGGACGATGTGATGAATCTCGACGCAATTTGAGTGTTCCAGTGTCATTAGGAGGCCCTGAACGCGACAATTAAACATCAGTTTTGCGTCGGATTTGAAAATGTAGACTCAGTGGACAACGACCATAAGTTGCCCGAGGCAGTAATAAACCCTTGGAGGCAGGTCGGCTGGTGGACGATGTATTGAATCGCGACGCAATTTGAATGTTCCATCGTCATTAGGAGGCCTGGAACGTTACAATTAACTATCAGTTTTGCGTCGGATTCGATACTCTAGACTCATAGGAGAACGACCATAACGTGCCCGAGGAAGCAATATCCCCTTGGAGACTCGTCGGCTGGAGGACGATGTACTGAATCTCGAATCAATTTGAGTGTTCCATCGTCATTAGGAGGCCCTGAACGTTACAATTAACTATCAGTTTTGCGTCGGATTCGACAATCTAGACTCACAGGAGAACGAATGAAAAGTGCCCGAAGCAGCAATAAACCCTTGGAGACAAGTTGGCTGGAGGACGATGTATTGAATGTCGACGCTATTTGAGTGTTCCATCGTCATTAGGAGGCACTGAACATCAGTTCTTCGTCGGATACGAAAATCTAGACTCACAGGAGACGGACCATAAGTCGCCCGAGGCAGTAATAGACCCTTGGAAACAAGTTGGGTGAAGGACGATGTATTGAATCTCGACGAAATTTGAGTGTTCCATCGTCATTAGCTGGCCCTGAACGTTACAATTAACTATCAGTTTTGCGTCGGATTCGAAAATCTAGACTCACAGGAGAACGACCATTAGGTGCCACACGCTGCAATACACCCTTGGAGACCAATCACCTGGAGGACGATGTATTGAATCGCAACGCATTTTGAGTCTTCCATCATCATTAGGAGGCACTGAACATTACAATTTACCATCAGTTTTGCGTCGGATTCGTAAATCTAGACTCACAGGAGAACGAAAAAATGGTGCCACAGGCAGCAATAGACCCTTGGAGACAAGTCGGCTGGAGGACGATGTATTGAATCTCGACGCAATTTGAGTGTTCCATGTCATTAGAAGGCCGTGAACGTTATAATTAACTATCAGTTATGCGTCGGATTCGAAAATCTAGACTCACAGGAGGACGACCAAAAGGCGCCCGAGGCAACAATAGACCCTTCGAGACAAGTCGGCTGGAGGACGATGTATTGAATCGCGACGCAATTTGAGTGTTACATCATCATTAGGAGGCACTGAACATTACAATTAACTATCAGTTTTGCGTCGGATTCGAAAATCTAGACTCACAGGAGAACGAAAATAAGGTGCCACAGGCAGCAATAGACCCTTGGAGACAAGTCGGCTGGAGGACGATGTATTGAATCTCAAAGCAATTAAAGTGATCCATCGTCATTAGGAGGCGGTGAACGTTACAATTAACTATGAGTTTTGCGTCGGATTCGATAATCTAGACTCACAGGAGGACGACCAAATGGCGCCCGAGGCAACAATAGACCCTTGGAGACAGGTCGGCTGGAGGACGATGTATTGAATCGCGACGCAATTTTAATGTTCCATAGTCATTAGGAGGCCATGAACGTTGCCAATAAGTATCAGTTTTGCGTCGGATTCGATACTCTAGACTCACAGGAGAAAGACCATAGGGGGCCCGAGGCAGCAATATCCTCTTATAGACAAGTCGGCAGGAGGACGATGTATTGAATCTTGACGCAATTTGAGTGTTCCATCGTCATTAGGAGGCCCCGAACGTTACAATTAACTATTAGTCTTCGTCGGATTCGAAAATCTAGAGTCACAGGAGAACGACCATAAGGTGCCCGAGGCAGCAATAGACCCTTGGAGACAAGTCGCCTGGAGGACGATGTATTGAATCTCGACGCAATTTGACTGTTCCATCGTCTATAGGAGGCCCTGAACGTTACAATTAACTATCAGTTTCGCGTCGGATTCGATAATCTAGACTCACAGGAGCACGACCATAAGGTGCCAGAGGCAGCAATAGACCCTCGGAGACAAGTCGGCTGGAGGACGATGTACTGAATCTCGAAGCAATTTGAGTGTTCCATCGTCATTAGGAGGCCCTGAACGTTACAATTAACTATGAGTTTTGCTTCGGATTCGACAATCTAGACTCACAGGAGAACGACCATAAGGTGCCCGAGGCAACAAATAGACACTTGGAGACAAGTCGGCTGGAGGATTATGTATTGAATCGCGACGGAATTTGAGTATTTCATCGTCATTAGAAGGCACTGAACGTTACAATTAACTATCATTTAGCGTCGGATTCGATAATCTAGACTCATAGGAGAACGACCATAAGGTGCCCGAGGCAGCAATAGACCCTTGTAGACATTTCGGCTGGAGGGCGATTTATTTAACCGCGACGCAATTTGAGTGTTCCATCGTCATTAGGAGGCCCTGAACGTTACAATTAACTATGAGTTTTGCGTCGGATTCGACAATCTAGACTCACAGGAGAACGACCATAAGGTGCCCGAGGCAGCAATAGACCCTTGGAGACAAGTCACCTGGAGGACGATGTATGGAATCTCGACGCAATTTGACTGTTCCATCGTCTATAGGAGGCCCCGAACGTTACAATTAGCTATCAGTTTTGCGTCGGATTCGATGATCTAGACTCACAGGAGCACGACCATTAGGTGCCAGAGGCAGCAATAGACCCTTGGAGGCAAGTCGGCTGGAGGACGATGAATTGAATCGCGACGCAATTTGTGTGTTCATCGTCATTAGGAGGCCCTGAACAATACAATTAACTATCAGTTTAGCGTCGGATTCGAAAATCTAGACTCTCAGGAGACGGACCATATGGTGCCCGAGGCAGCAATATCCCCTTGGAGACAAGTCGGCTGGAGGACGATGTATTGAATCTCCACGCAATTTGAGTGTTCCATCGTCATTAGGAGGCCCTGAACGTTACAATTAACTATCAGTTTTGCGTCGGATTCGAAAAACTAGACTCACAGGAGAACGACCATAAGGTGCCACAGGCAGCAATAGACCCTTGGAGACAAATCGGCTAAAGGGCGATGTATTGAATCTCGACGCAATTTGAGTGTTGCATCGTCATTAGGAGGCCCTGAACACTACAATTAACTATCTGTTTTTCGTCGGATTCCACAATCTAGACTCACAGGAGAACGAACATAAGGTGCCAGAGGCAGCAATAGACCCTTGGAGACAAGTCGGCTGGAGGACGATGTATTTAATCTCAAAGCAATTTGAGTGTTCCATTGCCATTAGGAGCCGAAAACGTTACAATTAACTATCAGTTTTGCGTCGGATTCGATAATCTAGACACACAGGAGAACGACCAAAACGCCCCCGAGGCAACAGTAGACCCCTGGAAACAAGTCGGCTGGAGGACGATGTACTGAATCGCGACGCAATTTGAGTGTTCCATCGTCATTCGGAGGCCCTGAACGTTTTAATTATCTATCAGTTTCGCGTCGGATTCGAAAATCTAGAGCCACAGGTGAACGACCATAAGGTGCCCGTATCAGCAATAGACCCTTGGAGACAAGTCGGCTGGAGGACGATGTATTGAATCCCGACGAAATGTAAGTGTTCCATCGTCATTAGGATGCCGTGAACGTTACAATTAACTATCAGTTTTGCGTCGGATTCGATAATCTAGACTCACAGGAGAACGACCAAAAGGCGCCTGAGGCAACAATAGACCTTTGGAAACAAGTCGGCTGGCGGACGATGAATTGAATCGTGACGCAATTTGGGTTTTCCATCGTCATTAGGAGGCCCTGAACGTTACAATTAACTATCAGTTTTGCGTCGGGTTCGAAAATCTAGACTCACAGGAGAACGACCATAAGGTGCCAGAGGCAGCAATAGAACATTGGAGACAAGTCGGCTGGAGGCCAATGTATTGAATCTCGTCGCAATTTGAGCGTTCCATCGTCATTATGAGGCTCTGAACGTTACAATTAACTATCAGTTTTGCGTCGGATTCCAAAATCTAAAGTCACAGGAGAACGGCAATAAGGTGCCCGAGGCCGCAATAGACCCTTGAAGACAGGACAGCTGAAGGACGATGTATTGAATCTCGACGCAATTTGAGTTATCCATCGTCATTAGGAGGCACTGAACGTTACAATTAACTATCAGTTTTCCTTCGGATTCGATAATCTAGACTCACAGGAGAACGAGCAAAAGGCGCCCGAGGCAACAATAGACCCCTGGAGACAAGTCGGCTGGAGGACGATGTATTGAATCGCGACGGAATGTAAGTGTTCCATCGTGATTAGGTTGCCGTGAACGTTTCAATTAATTATCTTTTATGTCGGATTCGATAATCTAGACTCACAGGAGAACGACCATTAGGTGCCCGAGGCAGCAATAGACCCTTGGAGACAAATCGGCTGGTGGACGATGTATTTAATCTCGACGCAATTTGAGTGTTCCATTGTCATTAGGAGCCGTGAATTTTACAATTAACTATCAGTTTTGCGTCGGATTCGATAATCTAGACGCACAGGAGAACGACAAAAAGGCGCCCGAGGCAACAATAGACCCTTGGAAACAAGTCGGCTGGAGGACGATGTATTGAATCGCGACCCAAATTGAGTGTTCCATCGTCATTAGGAGGCCCTGAACGTTTTAATTAACTATCAGTTTCGCGTCGGATTCTAAAATCTAGAGTCACAGGAGAACGAACATAAGGTGCCCGAGGCAGCAATAGACCCTTGGAGACGAGTCCGCTGGAGGACGATGTATTGAATCTCAACGCAATTTGAGTGTTCCATCGTCATTAGGAGGCCGTGAACGTTACAATTAACTATCAGTTTTGCGTCGGATTCGAAAATCTACACTCACAGGAGATCGACCAGAAGTTACCCGAGGCAGCAATAGACCCATGGAGACAAGTCGGCTGAAGGACGATGTACTGAATCTCGATGCAAGTTGAGTGTTCCATCGTCATTAGGAGGCCCTGAACGTTACTATTAACTATCAGTATCGCGTCGGATTCTAAAATCTAGGCTCGCAAGTGACGGACCGTATGGTGCCCGAGGCAGCAATATCCCCTTGGAGACATGTCGGCTGGAGGACGATGTATTGAATCTCGACGCAATTTGAGTGTTCCATCGTCATTAGGAGGCCTTGAACGTTATAATTATCTCTCAGTTTTGCGTCGGATACGAAAATCTAGACTCACAGGAGAACGACAATAAGGTGCGCGAGGCAGTAATATCGCCTTGGAGACAAGGCGGCTGGAGGACGATGTATTGAATCTCGACGCAATTTGAGTGTTCCATCGTCATCAGGAAGACCTGAACGTTACAATTAACTATCAGTTATGCGTCGGAATCGAAAATCTAGACTTACAGGAGGACGAACAAAAGGCGCCCGAGGCAACTATAGACCCTTGGAGACAGGTCGGCTGGAGGACGATGTATTGAATAGGGACGCAATTTGAATGTTCCATCGTCATTAGGAGGCCCTGAACGTTGCAATTAAGTATCAGTTATGCGTCGGATTCGATACTCTAGACTCACAGGAGAACGACCATAAGGTGCCCGAGGCAGCAACATCCCCTTGGAGACAAGTCGGCTGGAGGACGATGTATTGAATCTCCAAGCAATTTGAGTGTTCCATCGTCATTAGGAGGCCCTGAAAGTTACAATTAACTATAAGTTTTGCGTCGGATTCGACAATCTAGACCCACAGGAGAACGACAATAAGGTGCCCGACGCAGCAATAGACCCTTGGGGGCAAGTCGGCTGTAGGACGATGGATTGATTCTCGACGCAATTTGAGTGCTCCATCGTCATTAGGAGGCCCTGAACGTCACAATTAACTATGAGTTTTGCGTCGGATTCGACAATCTAGACTCACAGGAGAACGAACATAAGGTGCCTGAGGTAACAATAGACCCTTGGAGACAGGTCGGCTGGAGGGCTATGTATTGAATTGCGACGGAATTTGAGAGTTGCATCGTCATTAGAAGGCACTGAATGATACAATTAACTATCATTTTGCATTGGATTCGATAATCTAGACTCACAGGAGAACGACCATAAGGTGCCCGAGGCAGCAATAGACCCTTGGAGACAAGTCGGCTGGAGGACGATGTTTTGAATCGCGACGACATTTGAGTGTTCCATCATCATTAGGAGGCCCTGATAGTTACAATTAACTATCAGTTTTGCTTCGGATTCAAAAATCTAGACTCACAGGAGAACGACCATTAGGTGCCAGAGGCACCCTTTGAGACTAGTCGTCTGGAGGACGATGTATTGATTCGCGACGCTATTTGAGTGTTCCATCGTCATTAGGAGGCCTTGAACGTTAGAATTAACTATCAGTTTCGCGTCGGATTCGAAAATCTAGACTCACAGGAGGACGACCAAAAGATGCCAGTGGAAGCAATTGACCCTTGGAGACAAGTCGGCTGGAGGACGATGTATTGAATCTCGAAGCAATTTGAGTGTTCCATCGTAATTAGGAGGCACTGAACGTTACAATTAACTTACAGTTTTGCGTCGGTATCGAAAATCTAGACCCACAGGAGACGGACCATATGGTTCCCGAGGTAGCAATATCCCCTTGGAGACAAGTCGGCTGGAGGACGATGAATAGAATCGCGACGCAATTTGAGTGTTCCATCGTCATTAGGAGGCCCTGAACGTTACAATAAACTATCAGTTTTGCGTCGGATTTGAAAATCTAGACTCACAGGAGACGGACCATATTATGCCCGAGGCAGTAATATCCCCTTGGAGACAAGTCGGCTGGATGATGATGTATTGAATCTCGACGCAAATTGAGTGTTACATCGTCATTAGGAGGCCCTGAACGTTACAATTAACTATCAGTGTTGCGTCGGATTCGAAAATCTAGACTCACAGGAGGACGACCAAAGGGCGCCCGAGGCAACAATATACCCTTGGAGACAAGTCGGCTGGAGGACGATGTATTGGATCGCGACGCAATTTGAGTGTTCCATCCGCATTTGGAGGCGCTGAACATTACAATTAACCATCAGTTTTGCGTCGGATTCGAAAATCTAGACTCACAGGAGACTGAGCATAAAGTGCCAGAGGCAGCAATAGACCCTTGGAGACTAGTCGGCTGGAGGACGAAGTACTGAATCTCGACGCAATTTGAGTGCTCCATCGTCATTAGGAGGCCCTGAACGTTACAATTAACTATCAGTTTTTCGTCGGATTCAAAATGTAGAATCAGAGGAGAACGACCATAAGGTGCCCGAGGCAGCAACAGACCCTTGGATACAAGTCGCCTGGAGGACGATGTATTGAATCTGGACGCTATTTGAGTGTTCCATCGTCATTAGGAGGCCCTGAACGTTACAATTAACTATCAGTTTCGCGTCGGATTCCAAAATCTAGAGCCACAGGAGCACGACCATAAGGTGCCAGAGTCAGCAATAGACCCTTGGAGACAAGTCGGCTGGAGGGCGATGTATTGAATCTCGAAGCCATTTGAGTGTTCCATCGTCATTAGGAGGTCCTGAACGTTACAATTAACTATCAGTTTCGCGTCGGATTCGAAAATCTAGACTCACAGGAGACGGACCATATGGTGGTGGTGGTGGTTGTGGGGATGTTGAAGGGGGACTAAACAGCGAAGGTCACCAGTCCTCCATTCCAAAATCAGGCGATCCGAAAATCTACGAAGCAGGTAAAAACCAAAGGGGGAGGAAACGTCCCCCCAGGCGCTAAAAGAACACAAATGCAGCAAGAAACACTATAGACAAGAACAGGACAGAGGAACACCAGACAGAAAGAAACAGAAGAAAGGAGGATGGCCGGAGACTGATTGACTGACCATGAGAAAAAAAAAGGGAAAGAGTCAACCATCTGACGGCACACCAGAACAGCAACGGACACAAGGACAAAAGACACAGAAAGGGAAAGGTGCAGGACCTCCCTAAATCGAACCATAAAAAGGACTACTACGGATAAAATGTAAAACATTGTCAGCCATGGAGGCATCGTCGGATAAAATCAAAGCCAAAGTGCCCGGGAGATTAAAAGATTGCCGGAGTGTGGGCAGTTGAGGACACTCCAGCAAAATGTTGCCGACCGTCAGCCGGGACCCACACTGACACAGGGGGGGATCCTCCTGACGCAAGAGATGGCCGTGCGTCAGGTATGTATGGCCGATGCGCAGCCGACACAGGATTACCGAGTCCCTGCGAGAAGCCCACAGGGAGGAACACCACATATCGGTCGACCCCTTGACAGCCCGCAGTTTATTCGGGGCTGTCATCCCACGCCACTCAGCAGCCCACATCCCAATCAGCTTACGGCGCAACACCAGCTGCTGGTCGCGAGCCGTAAGGCCGATCTCCAAAGCCGGGGCGTCGATCGCGCTTTGGCCAGCCTGTCTACACGTTCGTTCCCTGGGATGCCAACATGACCGGGCGTCCAAACCAGGATCACCGAACGACCAGAACGGGCAATGGCGGAAACAGACTCCTGAATGGAGGACACCAGAGGAGAGGAGGGATAGCAGCGGTCGATGGCCTGAAGGCTGCTCAGGGAGTCACTGCAGATGACGATGGACCTACCTGAGCAGAAACGCATATACTCAAGAGCGCGCAAGATGGCCACCAGCTCTGCAGTAAAAATACTGCAGCCAGCCGGCAAGGAGCGTTGCTCAACATGGGCAGCATGAGCAAAAGCGTAGGCAGTGCGACCATCAACCACTGAACCATCAGTGTAGACAGGCTCACAGCCCGGAAATGATTCGAGGAGCGCAAGAAAACGGCGACGGAGGGCCACAGGCGGAACCGAGTCCTTAGGTCCCTGTGCCAAATCCAGATGGACGGACGGCCGGGACAAACACCAGGGAGGCGTAGGTGTACGGACCCAGAAGGGAGGTAGAAGAGGGAATGACCCCAGTTCTGACAGCAGGGACTGGACACGGACAGCTACGGAAAGCCCAGACCGAGGTCGCCGTTCGGGCAGGTGGTGGACCATGGCAGGGAAAAGCAGGCGACGATTGGGATGGCCTGGCGAGCAATGTACGTGGACAGCATAGTCGGCGAGCAGACGATGGCGGCCAATCCGCAGCGGGGGAACCCCGGCCTCCACCAGTAGACTATCCACGGGGCTGGTGCGAAAAGCGCCAGTTGCAAGCCGAACCCCACAGTGATGTATGGGGTCTAACAACTTCAACACTGAGGGTGACGCAGACCCATAGGCCAGGCTCCCATAATCAAGCCGGGACTGCACAAGGGCTCTGTACAATTGCAGTAGCGTGCAGCGATCTGCACCCCAAGACGTGTGGCTAAGGCAGCGGAGGGCGTTGAGGTGCCGCCAGCATTTTTGTTTCAGCTGAGTAACATGAGGAACCCATGTGAGCCGGGCATCAAACACAAGTCCCCAGAAGCGGCAAGAGTCCACCACTGCAAGCAGGTGGCCGTCGAGGTAAAATTCAGGATGAGGGTGGACCGTCCAACGCCTGCAGAAGTGCATTACTCGAGTCTTGGCAGCAGAGAACTGAAAACCATGAGTCAGAGCCCATGATGCTGCCATGCGAACAGCGACTTGCAGCCTGCGTTCGGCGACTCACGTAGTCGTGGAGCTAAATGAGATGCAGAAGTCATCGGCATACAAAGA
The DNA here is from genome assembly GCF_023864345.2 of Schistocerca serialis cubense. Taxonomy (NCBI): domain Eukaryota; kingdom Metazoa; phylum Arthropoda; class Insecta; order Orthoptera; family Acrididae; genus Schistocerca; species Schistocerca serialis. Next base: position 60,834,090 of record NW_026047583.1, read on the forward strand.
AGGAGACACCGACGACCCCACTGCTGCAGCCAGACCATTAATGGCCACTAAAAATAAGGAGACGCTCAACACAGAGCCCTGCGGGACCCCATTTTCCTGTATATAAGAGGAACTAGAGGTGGCACCGACTTGCACCCGGAAAGAGCGGCGCAATAAAAAGCTTTGAAGAAAAGCCGGGAGCCGACCACGAAGACCCCACCCATGCAAGGTGGCGAGGATGTGATGCCTCCATGTGGTGTCATACGCTTTCCGCAGATCGAAAAATACAGCAACGAGATGCTGACGGCGGACAAAGGCCGTACGGACAGCAGATTCCAGCCGCACCAAATTGTCCACTGCAGACCGGCCCCGACGGAAGCCACCCTGGGATGGAGGGAGGAGACCGCGCGACTCAAGGACCCAACACAAACGCCGCCCCACCATACGTTCGAGCAATTTGCACAAAACGTTGGTGAAGGTAATGGGACGATAGCTGTCCACCGCCAGTGGGTCCGCACCGGGCTTCAAGATGGGGACAATAACACCCTCTCGCCATTGCGACGGGAACACGCCTTCGCTCCAAATGCGATTAAATAGCGCGAGAATGTGTCTCTGGCAGTCCCTGGAGAGATGCTTCAGCATCTGTGCGTGGATGCAGTCTGGGCCTGGTGCTGTATCAGAGCAATCGGCGAGGGCAGCGAGGAATTCCCTCTCGCTGAAAGGAGCATTGTATGTTTCATAATGACGCGTGTGGAATGAGAACGGCGTCCGCTCGGCTCGCTCCTTTAGAGAGCGAAAGGCGGGGGGATAGGATGCAGTCGCAGAGCTCTGAGCAAAGTGCGCGGCTAGCCGTTCAGCAATGGCGGCAGCGTCCGTGCAGACAGCGCCGTCCAAGGAGAGCCCAGGGACACCCGGATTGGTCTGGGAGCCATAAATCCGCCTGATCCGGGACCACACGAGCGAGGGGGAGACACGGGAGCCCAGGGATGAGACGTACCTCTCCCAGCACTCCTGCTTACGCCGTGCAATAAGACGACGGGCGAAGGCACGGAGCCTCTTAAAGGCGATGAGGGTCTCCAGAGACGGGTGCCGCCTATGACGCTGGAGAGGCCGCCTACGGTCGCGAATAGCCTCAGCAATCTCCGGCGACCACCAGGGGACAGCCTTCCTCCGAGGGAGGCCAGAAGAACGGGGATGGAAGTCTCGGCCGCTGAAATGATGGACGTGGTTAAGACACGGACCACCTCGTCAACGTCACCCTGTGGGGGAGACTCAATGGTTGCAGCGGAAGTAAAAGCCGGCCAGTCAGCCCTGTGGAGAGCCCAGCGGGGCAAGCGCCCAGAAGAATGACACCGGGGCAGTGACAAATAGACGGGGAAATGGTCACTACCACACAGGTCAGGATGCACTCTCCAGTGGAGGGATGGGACAAGTCCAGGGCTGCAGATAGAGAGATCGATGGCCGAGAACGAGCCATGGGCCACACTGAAATGCGTGGGAGCACCGGTGTTCAAGAGGCTAAGGTCGAGTTGAGCCAACACATGCTCCACGGCCCGACCGCGATCATCGGAGACAGTTCCACCCCATAGAGGGTTGCGGGCATTGAAATCGCCCAGAAGCAGCAAAGGTGGCGGGAGTTGAGCCAGCAGTGCAGCCAAGACATGTCGGGGGAGCTCCCCATCCGGAGGAACGTAAACAGAGCAAACAGTAATAGCCGGCGAGAGCTCAACCCTGGCAGCAACTGCCTCTAAAGGCGTCTGAAGGGGTACTGGCGAACTACAGACAGAGTGGTGAACAAAGAGGCAAACCCCACCTGACGCTCGATGACAGGCAGCACGGTTCTTATAGTATCCCTGATAACTGCGAAGGGCGGGGGTCCGTAGTGCAGGAAACCAAGTTTCCTGCAGAGAACAGGGGAATCACTCAGAAGCATCCGGAGCTCAGGCAGGTGGCGGAAATAACCGCCGCAGTTCCATTGGAGAATGGAAGCAGGAAGGGACTGGGAGGGCGTGAATGCGACTAAGAGGCAGACAGCGCTTCAGAGCCAACTGCCGCCACTGGGGGAGAGTCAGCTGAGTCCATAGGAGAGGCCCCCAAGGGTTCCGTGAGGGCGAGATCCGCGGCAGAGGCGAGGATCTCCACCTCATCCCCGGAGCCAGGACTATGTACAGCAGGCGGTGCTGAAACCGCCGGAACGTCCTTCTTCTTGGACACATTCCGTTCCTTCTTCTCGCATCTGCCCTTAGGGTGAGAGGGCTGGGAGAGCTTCTCTGAAGGAGCGTCGGAGGCTGACGACGACGCAGAAGCCCTACGATCAGCAGGTGGCGGAACCTTCAGCCACTGGCTGACATCTGGCTGGGAAGGAGAAGAAACGGAGGAAGGGAGAGCCCCGAGGGACCCCTTCCGCGAGAGAGGAACCGGCGGAGGCAACGCCGCCGGAGAAGGAGGGGGAGGAATCGAGCCTCCCAGTTGTGGAGCAGATGTCACTCCCGAAGTAAGCTTGGGGGGAGCGACAGAAGAGGGTTTGCCCCCAACTGCTAAGGGGGCAATAGAGGAAGGCTTGCCCCAGGCGCGAGGGGGGCAGACAGAGATACATGGCCCCGAGGGCCCACTGAAGGCGGCACAGATGAAGCGACAACCGTCGCTCGCGTGGGCGACGATAACGTGGCTGCAGCATAAGATGTTCGAAGGGAAGCAGGATACAACCGTTCATATTTCTGTTTAGCCTCTCGATAAGTAAGCCGGTCCAGGGTCTTAAATTCCATAATCTTCCGCTCCTTATGAAGAACGGGGCAATCCGGCGAGCATGGAGAGTGGTGCTCCCCACAGTTGACACATACAGGCGGGGGCGCACATGGAGAATCAGGATGAGAGGGGCGTCCGCAATCTCGACATGTAGCGCTGGATGGGCAACGGGAGGACATATGCCCAAACTTCCAGCACTGGAAGCACCGCATCGGGGGAGGGACGTCGCAACGGTAAACCATTACCTTGACCTTCTCGGGCAAGACATCACCCTCGAAGGCCAAGATAAAGGCACCGGTGGCCACCCTGTTTGTCTTGGGTCCTCGATGGACACGACGGACAAAATGCACACCACGTCGTTCCAAGTCGGCTCTTAGCTCGTCATCGGATTGTAACATGAGGTCACGATGGTAAATAATCCCCTGGACCATATTTAAGCTACTGTGGGGAGTGACGGTAACAGGGACGTCACCCAGCTTATCACACAAGAGCAACGCTCGTGACTGGGCTGGGGAGGACGTCTTGAGGAGGATGGAACCATTCCTCATTTTTGACAACCCTGCCACTTCCCCAAACTTATCCTCCAGGTGTTCCACAAAAAACATAGGCTTCGTCGGAAGAAAGGAGTCACCATCAGTCCTGCTGCAGACAAGGTATTGCGGTACATAAGGCTCCCGCTTGGCACTAGACCGGCGTCCCTCCCATGGCGCAGCCAACGAGGGGAACGTCTGAGGGTCATATTGCGCAGCATCGAAGTCGACTCTACCTCGCTTAGAGACGCTGGTGGCCGTGCGACCACCAGCTTGGTGTGATTTATTGCGCTTCACTGCGCCACATCCGCCCAGATGCCACCTACTCCGAACGAGGGCTCTCCCCAAGTGCGCCACCCAGCCAAAGCAACGGGTACCTGGCCGATATCCCGTTGCCCGGAGTCCCCGTGCCCCAGACAAGATGGGCACATACTAATTGGCATGCATGGGGAGGAAACAGCTCTGGCATCTGTAGTGCGATCCCTGCGTGGTCAGGGGGCTACCACCAAGGGGTACATGATAACCCCACCACAACAGACTGGCTACCGTGCTGGATTTTAGGTGTTTAAAGGGTCCACAGTTGTCGTAGGCGCTAAGAAGAAGAGTGCGCACAAGGCGAGAAGGAGACAACCCATAAGATGTTGGGCGTAGTCCCCCCCCACACGACAATAGGTAACATGCAAGATGGTGGAGCATGATGGACCAATACAAAAACACCACGTAAGGTGTCCTTCCCCAAATGGCACGCACTGACGACGTAAATTTGGAATAAAAAAGGAGGTCAAACCCCAGAGGGGACCATCACAGAAGGCCGAAACGTTTGAGACTCCTTTTAGTCGCCTCTTACGACATGCAGGAATACCGCGGTCCTATTCTCACCCCCGAACCCGCAGGGGGAGGACCATATGGTGACCGAGGCAGCAATATCCCCTTGGAGACAAGTCGGCTGGAGGACGATGTATTGAATCTCGACGCAATTTGAGTGTTCCATCGTCATAAGGAGGCCCTGAACGTCACAATTAACTATCAGTTTTTCATCGGATTCGAAAATCTAGACTCACAGGAGATCGACCATAAGGTGCCCGAGGCAGCAATAGAACCTAGGAGACAAGTCGGCTGAAGGACGATGTATTGAATTTCGACACAATTTGAGTGTTCCATCGTCATTAGGAGGCCCTGAACGTCACAATTAACTATCAGTTTTTCATCGGATTCTAAAATTTACACTCACAGGAGATCGACAATAAGGTGCCCGAGGCAGCAATAGAACCTAGGAGACAAGTCGGCTGAAGGACGATGTATTGAATTTCAACACAATTTGAGTGTTCCATCGTCATTACGACGCCATGAACGTTACAATTAACTATCAGTTTCGCGTCGGATTGGAAAATCCAGACTCACAGGAGACGGACCATAAGGTGCCTGAGGCAGCAATATCCCCTTGGAGACAAGTCGGCTGGCGGACGATGTATTGAATCTCGAAGCAATTTGTGTGTTCCATCGTCATTAAGAGGCCCTGAACGTTACAACTAACTATCAGTTTCGCGTCGGATTCGAAAATGTAGACTCAGAGGAGAACGACCATAAGGTGCCCGAGGCAGCAACAGACCATTGGAGACAAGTCGGCTGGCGGACGATGTATTGAATCTCGAAGCAATGTGAGTGTTCCATCGTCATTAGGAGGCCCTGAACGTTACAATTAACTATCAGCTTCGCATCGGATTCGAAAATCTAGAATCACAGGAGGACGACCATAAGATGCCCGTGGCATCAATAGACCCTTGGAGACAAGTCGGCTGGAGGACGATGTATTGAAACTCGAAGCAATTTGAGTGTTCCATCGTCATTAGAAGGCTGTGAACGTTACAATTAACTATGAGGTTTGCAACGGATTCGATAATATAGACTCACAGGAGAACGACCAAAAGGCGCCCGGGACAACAATAGACCCTGGGAAACAAGACGGCTGGAGGACGATGAATAGAATCGCGACGCAATTTGAGTGTTCCATAGTGATTAGGAGGCCCTGAACGTTACAATTAACTTTCAGTTTTGCGTCAGATTCGAAAATCTAGACTCACAGGAGACGGACCATATGGTGCCCGAGGCAGCAACATCCCCTTGGAGACAAGTCGGCTGGAGAAAGATGTATTCAATCTCGACGCAAATTGAGTATTACATCGTCATTAGGAGGCCTTGAACGTTACAATTCACTATCAGTATTGCGTCGGATTCGAAAATCTAGACTCACAGGTGAACGACCATTAGGTGCCACAGGCAGCAATAGACCCTTGGAGACAAGTCGGCTGGAAGACGATGTATTGAATCTCGACGCAATTTGAGTGTTCCATCGTCATTAGGAGGCCGTGAACGTTACAATTAACTATCAGTTATGCGTCGGATTCGAAAATCTAGACTCACAGGAGGACGATCATAGGGCGCCCGAGGCCAAAATAGACCCTTGGAGACAAGTCGGCTGGAGGACGATGTATTGAATCTCGACGCAATTTGAGTGTTCCATCGTCATTAGGAGGCTCTGAACGTTACAATTAACTATCAGTTTATCGTCGGATTCAAAATGGAGACTCAGAGGAGAACGACCATAAGGTGCCCGAGGCAGCAATATCCCCTTGGATACAAGTCAGCTGGAGGACGATGTATTGAATCGCGACGACATTTGAGTGTTCCATCATCATTAGGAGGCCCTGATCGTTACAATTAACTATCAGTTTTGCGACGGATTCGAAAATCTAGACTCACAGGAGAACGACCATTAGGTGCCAGAGGCAGCAATAGACCCTAGGAGACAAATCGGCTGGAGGACGATGTATTGATTCGGGACGCAATTTGAGTGTTCCATCGTCATTAGGAGGTACTTAACATTACAATTAACCATCAGTCTTGCGTCGGATTCGAAAATCTAGACTCACAGGAGACGGAACATAAGATGCCAGAGGCAGCAATAGCCCCTTGGAGACAAGTTGGCTGGAGCACGATGTATTGAATCTCGACGCAATTTGAATGTTCCATCGTCATTAGGAGGCCGTGAACGTTACAATTAACTATCAGTTATGCGTCGGATTCGTAAATCTAGACTCACAGGAAGACGACCAAAAGGCGCCCGAGGCAACAATAGACCAATGGAGACAAGTCGGCTGGTGGACGATGTATTGAATCTCGACGCAATGTGAGTGTTCCATCATCATTAAGAGGCCCTGAACGTTACAATTAACTATCAGTTTTGCGTCGGATTCGAAAATGTAGACTCAGAGGAGAACGACCATAAGGTGCCAGAGGCAGCAATAGACCCTTGGTCACAAGTCGGCTGAAGGACGATGAATTGAATCTCGACGTAATTTGAGTGTTCCATCGTCACTAGGAGGCCCTGAACGTTACAACTATCAGTTTTGCGTCGGATTAGATAATCTAGACTCAATGGAGAACGACCACAAGGATCCCGAGGCAGCAATAGACCCTTGTGGAGAAGTCGCCTTGAGGACGATGTATTGAATCTCGACGCAATTTGAGTGTTCCATCCTCATTTGGAAGTACTGAACCATCAGTTTTGCCTCGATTTCGAAAACCTAGACTCACAGGAGAAGGAAAACAAGGTGCCCGAGGCAGCAATATCCCCTTGGAGACAAGTCGGCTGGAGGACGATGTATTGAATCTCGACGCAAATTGAGTGTTCCTTCGTCATTAGGAGGCCATGAACGTTATAATTAACTACCAGTTTCGCGCCGGATTCGAAAATCTAGACTCACTGGACAACGATCATAAGGTGACCGAGGCAGCAATAGACCCTTTGACACAAGTCGGCTGGACGACGATGTATTGAATCACGATGCAATTAGCGTGTTCCATCGCCATTAGGAGGCCCTGAACTTTACAATTAACTATCAGTTTTGCGTCGTATTCGAAAATCTAGACTCACAGGAGACCGACCATAAGGTGACCGAGGCAGCAATAACCCCTTGGAGACAAGTCGGCTGGAGGACGATGTATTGAATCTCGACGCAATTTGAGTGTTCCATCGTCATTAGGATGTCCTGAACGTTATAATTAACTATCAGTTTCGCGTCAGATTCGAAAATCTAGACTCACAGGAGCACGATTATAAGGTGCCTGAGGCAGCAATAGACCCTTGGAAACAAGTCAGCTGAAGGACGATGAATTGAATCTCGACGCACTTTGAGTGTTCCATCGTCATTAGGAGGCCCTGAACGTTACAACTATCAGTTTTGCGTCGGATTAGATAATCTAGACTCACAGGAGAACGACCACAATGAGCCCGAAGCAGCAATAGACCCTGGTGGACAAGTCGCTCTCATGACAATGTATATAATCCCGACGCAATATGAGTGTTCCATCGTCATTAGGAGGCCCTTAACATTACAATTAACTATCAGTTTTGCGTCGGATTCGAAAGTCTAGACTCACAGGAGACGGACTATAAAGTGACCAAGGCAGCAATATCCCCTTGGAGACAGGTCGGCTGGAGGACGATGTATTGAATCTCGACGCAATTTTAATGTTCCATCGTCATTAGGAGAACCTGAACGTTACAATTAACTATCAGTTTTGCGTCGGATTTGAAAATCGAGACTCACAGGAGCACGACCATAAGGTGCCAGAGGCAGCAATAGACCAATTGAGACAAATCGGCTGGAGGACGATGTATTGAATCTCGACGCAATTTGCGTGTTCCATCGTCATTAGGAGGCCGCGAACTTTACAATTAACTATCAGTTTTGCGTCGGATTCGAAAATCTAGACTCACAGGAGAACGACCATAAGGTGACCGAGGCAGCAATATCCCCTTGGAGACAAGTCGGCTGGAGGACGATGTATTGAATCTCGACGCAATTTGAGTGTTCCATCGTCATTAGGGTGCCCTAAACGTTACAATTAACTATCAGTTTTGCGTCGGATTCGAAATTCTAGACTCATAGGAAGCGGACCATATGGTGACCGAGGCAGCAATAGACCCTTGGAGACAAGTCGGCTGGAGGACGATGTATTGAATCTCGACGCAATTTGATTGTTCCATCGTCATTGGGAGACCCTGAACGTTATAATTAACTATCAGTTTCGCGTCGGATTCGAAAATCTAGACTCACAGGAGCACGACCATAAGGTGCCAGAGGCAGCAATAGACCCTTGGAGACAAGTAAGCTTGAGGATGATGTATTGAATCTCGACGCAATTTGAGTGTTCCATAGTCATTAGGAGGCCCTGAACGTTACAATTAACTCTCAGTTTGGCGTCGGATTCGAAAATCTAGACTCACAGGACAACGACCATAAAGTGACTGAGGCAGCAATAGACCCTTTGAGACAAGTCGGCTGGCGGACGATGTATTGAATCTCGAAGCACTTTGAGTGTTCCATCGTCATTAGGAGGCCCTAAACGTTACAACTATCAGTTCTGCGTCGGATTAGATAATCTAGACTCACAGGAGACCGACCATTAGGTGCCACAGGCATCAATTGACCCATTGGAGACAAATCGCCTGGGGGACGATGTATATAATCGCGACGCAATATGAGTGTTCCATCGTCATTAGGAGGCCCTGAGCTTTACAATTAACGATCAGTTTAACGTCGGATTCGAAAATCTAGACTCACAGGAAACGGACCACAAGAAACCCGAAGCAGCAATAGACCCTTGTGGACAAGTCGCTTTGATGACGATGTATTGAATCTCGATGCAATTTGAGTGTTCCATCGTCATTACGAGGTACTGAACTATCAGTTTTGCCTCGGATTCGAAAACCTAGACTCACAGGAGAAGGAAAATAAGGTGCCCGAGGCAACAATATCCCCTTGGAGTCAAGTCGGCTGGAGGACGATGTATTGAATCTCGACGCAATTTGAGTGTCCCATCGTCATTAGGAGGCCCTGAACGTTACAATTAACCATCAGTTTTGCGTCGAATTGGAAAATCTAGACTCACAGGAGACAGACCAAATGGTGCCCGAGGCAGAATAGACCCTTGGAGACAAGTCGGCTGGAGGACGATGTATTGAAACTCGACGCAATTTGAGTGTTCCATCGTCATTAGGAGGCCCTGAACATTACAATTAACTATCAGTTTTGCGTCGGATTCGAAAATCTAGACTCACAGGAGACCGACCATTAGGTGCCACAGGCATCAATTGACCCATTGGAGACAAATCGCCTGGGGGACGATGTATATAATCGCGACGCAATATGAGTGTTCCATCGTCATTAGGAGGCCCTGAGCTTTACAATTAACGATCAGTTTTACGTCGGATTCGAAAATCTAGACTCACAGGAAACGGACCATAAGGTGACCGAGGCAGCAATATCCCATTGGAGACAAATCGGCTGGAGGACGATGTACTGAATCTCGACGCAATTTGAGTGTTCCATCGTCATTACGAGGCCCTGAACTTTACATTTAACTATCAGTTTTGCGTCGGATTCGAAAATGTAGACTCACAGGAGACGGACCATAAGGTGACCGAGGCAACAATATCCCCTTGTAGACAAGTCGGTTGGAGGACGATGTATTGAATCTCGACGCAATTTGAGTGTTCCATCGTCATTAGGAGGCCCTGAAAGTTACAATTAACAATTAGTTTCGCGTCGGATTCGAAAATCTAGACTCACAGGAGAACGACCATTAGGTGCCACAGGCATCAATAGACCTCTTGGGGAGAAATCGCCTGCAGGACGTTGTATATAATCGCGACGCAATTTGAGTGTTCCATCGTCATTAGGAGGCCCTCAACTTTACAATTAACTATCAGTTTTGCGTCGGATTCGAAAGTCTAGACTCACAGGAGACGGACTATAAAGTGACCAAGGCAGCAATATCCCCTTGGAGACAGGTCGGCTGGAGGACGATGTATTGAATCTCGACGCAATTTGAGTGTTCCATCGTCATTAGGAGAACCTGAACGTTACAATTAACTATCAGTTTTGCGTCGGATTTGAAAATCGAGACTCACAGGAGCACGACCATAAGGTGCCAGAGGCAGCAATAGACCCTTTGAGTCAAATCGGCTGGAGGACGATGTATTGAATCTCGACGCAATTTGCGTGTTCCATCGTCATTAGGAGGCCGCGAACTTTACAATTAACTATCAGTTTTGCGTCGGATTCGAAAATCTAGACTCACAGGAGAACGACCATAAGATGACCGAGGCAGCAATATCCCCTTGGAGACAAGTCGGCTGGAGGACGATGTATTGAATCTCGACGCAATTTGAGTGTTCCATCGTCATTAGGGTGCCCTAAACGTTACAATTAACTATCAGTTTTGCGTCGGATTCGAAATTCTAGACTCATAGGAAGCGGACCATATGGTGACCGAGGCAGCAATAGACCCTTGGAGACAAGTCGGCTGGAGGACGATGTATTGAATCTCGACGCAATTTGACTGTTCCATCGTCATTGGGAGACCCTGAACGTTATAATTAACTATCAGTTTCGCGTAGGATTCGAAAATTTAGACTCACAGGAGCACGACCATAAGGTGCCAGAGGCAGCAATAGACCCTTGGAGACAAGTAAGCTTGAGGATGATGTATTGAATCTCGACGCAATTTGAGTGTTCCATAGTCATTAGGAGGCCCTGAACGTTACAATTAACTCTCAGTTTGGCGTCGGATTCGAAAATCTAGACTCACAGGACAACGACCATAAAGTGACCGAGGCAGCAATAGACCCTTTGAGACAAGTCGGCTGGCGGACGATGTATTGAATCTCGAAGCACTTTGAGTGTTCCATCGTCATTAGGAGGCCCTAAACGTTGCAACTATCAGTTTTGCGTCGGATTAGATAATCTAGACTCACAGGAGACCGACCATTAGGTGCCACAGGCATCAATTGACCCATTGGAGACAAATCGCCTGGGGGACGATGTGTATAATCGCGACGCAATATGAGTGTTCCTTCGTCATTAGGAGGCCCTGAGCTTTACAATTAACGCTCAGTTTAACGTCGGATTCGAAAATCTAGACTCACGGGAAACGGACCACAAGAAACCCGAAGCAGCAATAGACCCTTGTGGACAAGTCGCTTTGATGACGATGTATTGAATCTCGATGCAATTTGAGTGTTCCATCGTCATTAGGAGGCACTAAACTATCAGTTTTGCCTCGGATTCGAAAACCTAGACTCACAGGAGAAGGAAAATAAGGTGCCCGAGGCAACAATATCCCCTTGGAGTCAAGTCGGCTGGAGGACGATGTATTGAATCTCGACGCAATTTGAGTGTTCCATCGTCATTAGGAGGCCCTGAACATTACAATTAACCATCAGTTTTGCGTCGAATTGGAAAATCTAGACTCACAGGAGACAGACCAAATGGTGCCCGAGGCAGAATAGACCCTTGGAGACAAGTCGGCTGGAGGACGATGTATTGAAACTCGACGCAATTTGAGTGTTCCATCGTCATTAGGAGGCCCTGAACATTACAATTAACTATCAGTTTTGCGTCGGATTCGAAAATCTAGACTCACAGGAGAACGACCATTAGGTGCCACAGGCATCAATAGACCTCTTGGGGACAAATCGCCTGGAGGACGATGTATATAATCGCGACGCAATTTGAGTGTTCCATCGTCATTAGGAGGCCACGAACTTTACAATTAACTATCAGTTTTGCGGCGGATTCGAAAATCTAGACTCACAGGAGACGGACTATAAGGTGACCGAAGCAGCACTATCCCCTTGTAGACAAGTCGGCTGGAGGACGATGTATTGAATCTCGACGCAATTTTAGTTTTCCATCTTCAGTAGGAGGCGTTGAATGTTACATTTAACTATCAGTTTTGCGTCGGATTCGATAATCTAGACTCACAGGAGAACGACCAAAAGTCGCCCGAGGCAACAATAGACACTTGGAAACAGGTCCGCTGATGGACGATGTGTTGACTCTCGACGCAATTTCAGTGTTCCATCGTCATTAGGAGGCCCTGAACGTTACAATTAACTATCAGTTTTGCGTCGGATTCGAAAATCTAGGCTCACAGGAGACGGACCATATTCTGCCCGAGTCAGCAATATCCCCTTGGAGACAAGTCGGCTGGAGGACAATGTATTGAATCTCGACGCAATTTGAGTGTTCCATCGTCATTAGGAGGCCTTGAACGTTACAACTAACTATCAGTATTGCGTCGGAATCGAAAATCTAGACTCATGAAAGAACGACCATAAGATGCCCGAGGCAGCATTAGACCCTTGGAGACAAGTCGGCTGAAGGACGATGATATGAATCTCGACGCAATGTGAGTGTTCCATCGTCATTACGATGTACTGAACTATCAGTTTTGCCTCGGATTCGAAAATCTAGACTCACAGGAGAAGGAAATTAAGGTGCCCGAAGCAGCAATATCCCCTTGGAGACAAGTCGGCTGGAGGACGATGTATATAATCTCGACGCAATTTGCGTGTTCCATCGTCATTAGGAAGCCCTGAACGTTAGAATTAACTATCAGTTTGGCGTCGGATTCGAAAATCTAGACTCACAGGAGAACGACCATAAGGTGCCCGAGGCAGCAACATACCCTTGGAGGCAAGTCGGCTCGAGGCCGATGTATTGAATCTCGACGCTTCTTGAGTGTTCCATCCTCATTGAGAGGCTCTGATCGGTACAATTAACTATCAGCTTTGCGTCGGATTCGAAAATCTAGACTCACAGGTGACGGAAAATATCGTGCCCGAGGCAGCAATAGACCCTTCGAGGCAAGTCGGCTGGAGGACGATGAATTGAATCTCGACGCAATTTGAGTGTTACATCGTCATTAGGAGGCCCAGAAACGTTGCAAATAACTGTCAGTTTTGCGTCGGATTCGAAAATCTAGACTCACACTAGAACGACTATTAGGTGCCACAGGCATCAATAGACACCTTGGAGACAAATCGCCTGGAGGACGATGTACTTAATCGCGACGCAATTTGAGTGTTCCATCGTCATTAGGAATCCCCTGATCTTACCAATTAACTATCAGTTTTGCGTCGGATTCGAAAATCTAGACTCACAGGAGACCGACCATAAGGTGACCGAGGCAGCAATATCCCCTTGGAGACAAGTCGGCTGGAGGACGATGTATTGAATCTCGACACAATTTGAGTCTTTCATCGTCATTAGGAGGCCCAGATCGTTACAATTACTATCAGTTTCGCGTCGGATTCGAAAATCGAGACTCACAGGAGCACGACCATAAGGTGCCAGAGGCAGCAATAGACCCTTGGAGATAAGTCGGCCGGAGGACGATGTATTGAATCGCGACGCAATGTGAGTGTTCCATCGTCATTAGGAGGCCCTGAACGTTACAATTAACTATCAGTTTTGCGTCGGATTCGAAAATCTAGACTCACAGGAGACGGACCATACGGTGCCCGATGCAGCGATATCCCCTTGGAGACAATTCGGCTGGAGGACGTTGTATTGAATCTCGACGCAATTTGAGTGTTCCATCGTCATTAGGAGGCCCTGAACGTTACAATTAACTATCAGGTTTGCGTCGGATTCGAAAATCTAGACTCATAAAAGAACGACCGTAAGGTGCCCGAGGCAGCAATAGCCCCTTGAAGACAAGTCGGCTGAAGGACGATGAATTCAATCTCGACGCAATGTGAGTGTTCCATCGTCATTAGGAGGTACTGAACTATCAGTTATGACTCGGATTCGAAAATTTAGACTCACAGGAAGCGGACCATAAGGTGATCGAGGCAGCAATATCCCCTTGGAGACTAGTCGGCTTGAGGTCGATGTATTGAATTTCGACGCAATTTAAGTGTTCCATCGTCATTTGGAAGCCCTGAACGTTACAAATAACTATCAGTATTGCGTCGGATTCGAAAATCTAGACTCATAAAAGAACGACCGTAAGGTGCCCGAGGCAGCAATAGTCCCTTGAAGACAAGTCGGCTGAAGGACGATGAATTCAATATCGACGCAATGTGAGTGTTCCATCGGCATTAGGAGGTACTGAACTATCAGTTTTGCCTCGCATTTGAAAATCTAGACTCAGAGGGAAAGGAAAATAAGGTGCCCGAGGCAGCAATAGACCCTTGGAGACAAGTCGGCTGGTGGACGATGTATTGAATCTCGACGCAATTTGAGTGTTCCATCGTCATTAGGAGGCCCTGAACGTTACAATTAACTATCAGTTTTGCGTCGGATTCGAAATTCTAGACTCACAGGAGGCGGACGATATGGTGACCGAGTCAGCAATAGACCCTTGGAGACAAGTCGGCTGGTGGACGATGTATTGAATCTCGACGCAATTTGAGTGTTCCATCGTCATTAGGAGGCCATGAACGTTATAATTAACTATCAGTTTCGCGTCGGATTCGAAAATCTAGACTCACAGGAGCACGACCATAAGGTGCCAGAGGCAGCAATAGACCCTTGGAGACAAGTCGGCTTGAGGACGATGTATTGAATCTCGACGCAATTTGAGTGTTCCATCGTCATTAGGAGGCCCGGAAAGTTACAATTGACTCTCAGTTTTGCGTCGGATTCGAAAACTAGACTCACAGGACAACGACCATATGGTGACCGAGGCAGCAATAGACCCTTTGAGACAAGTCGGCTGGAGGACGATGTATTTAATCTCGACGCAATTTTAATGCTCCATCGTCATTAGGAGGCCCTGAACGTTACAATTAACTATCAGTTTTGCGTCGGATTCGAAAATCTAGTTTCACAGGAGATCGACCATAAGGTGCCCGAGGCAGCAATTTCATCTTGGAGACAAGTCGGCTGGAGGTCGATGTATTGAATCTCGACGCAATTTCAGTGTTTCATCGTCATTAGGCGGTACTGAACTATCAGTTTTGCCTCGGATTTGAAAATCTAGACTCACAGGAGAAGGAAAATATGGTGCCCTAGGCAGCAATAGACCTTGGAAACAAGTAGGCTTGAGGACGATGTATTGAATCTCGACGCAATTTGAGTGTTCCATCGTCATTAGGAGGCCCTGAACGTTACAATAAACTATCAGTCTTGCGTCGGATTCGAAATACTAGACTTACAGGAGACGGACCATATGGTGACCAAGGCAGCAATATCCCCTTTGAGACAAGTCTGCTTGAGGACGATGTATCAAATCTCGACGCAATTTGAGTGTTCCATCGTCATTAGAAGGTCCTGAACGTTACAATTAACTCTCAGTTTTGCGTCGGATTCGAAAATCTAGACTCACTGGACAACGACCATAAGGTGACCGAGGCAGCAATAGACCCTTTGAGACTAGTCGGCTGGAGGACTATGTATTGAATCTCGAGGAAATTTAAGTGATCCATCGTCATTAGGAGGCCCTGAACGTTACAAATAACTATCAGTTTTGCGTCGGATTCGAAATTCTAGACTCACAGGAGACGGACCATGTGGTGACCAAGGCAGCAATAGACCCTTGGAGACAAGTCGGCTGGAGGTCGATGTATTGAATCTCGACGCAATTTGAGTGTTCCATAGTCAATAGAAGGCCCTGAACGTTATAATTAACTATCAGTTTCGCGTCGGATTCGAACACTAGACTCAAAGGAGACGGACCATATGGTGCCTGAGGCAGCAATATCCCCTTGGAGACAAGTCTGCTTGAGGACGATGTATTGAATCTCGACGCAATTTGAGTGTTCCATCGTCATTAGGGGGCCCTGAACTTTACAATTAACTCTCAGTTTTGCGTCGGATTCGAAACTCTAGACTCACTGGACAACGACCATAAGGTGACCGAGACAGCAATAGACCCTTTGAGACAAGTTGGCTGGAGGACGATGTATTGATTCTCGACGCAATTTGAGTGTTCCATCGTCATTAGGAGGCTCTGAACTTTACAATTAACTATCAGTTATGCGTCGGATTGGAAAATCTAGACTCACAGGAGAAAGACCAGAAGGTGCCCGACGCAGCATTAGACCCTTGGAGGCAAGTCGGCTGGAGGCCGACGTATTGATTCTCGACGCAATTTGAGTGTTCCATCGTCATTGGGAGGCTCTGATCGATACAATTAACTATCAGTTTTGCGTCGGATTCGAAAATCTAGACTCACAGGAGACGGAACGTATGGTGCGCGAGGCAGCAATAGAGCCTTGGAGACGAGTGGGCTGGAGGATGATGTAATGAATCTCGACGCAATTTGAGTGTTCCATCGTCATTAGGAGGCCCAGAAACGTTACAATTAACTATCGGTTTTGCGTCGGATTCGAAAATCTTGACTCACAGGAGATGCACCATATGGTGCCCGAGGCAACAATATCCCTCTGGAGGCAAGTCGGCTGGAGGACGATGTATTTAATCTCGACGCGATTTGAGTGATCCATCGTCATTAGGAGGCCCTGAACGTTACAATTAACTATCAGTTTTGCGTCGGATTCGAAAATCTAGACTCACAGGAGAACGACCATAAGGTGCCCGAGGCAGCAATATCTCCGTGGAGACAGGTCGGCTGGAGGTCGATGTATTGAATCTCGACGCAATTTGAGTGTTCCATCGTCAGTAGGAGGCCCTGAACGTTACAATTAACTATCAGTTTTGGTTCGGATTTGAAAATGTAGACTCAGAGGAGAACGACCATAATGTGCCCGAGGCAACAATAGACCCTCGGTGACAAGTCGCCTTGAGGACGATGTATTGAATCTCGACGCAAATTGAGTGTTCCATCGTCATTAGGAGGTACTGAACTACTAGTTTTGCCTCGGATTTGGAAACCTAGACTTACAGGAGAAGGAAAATAAGGTGCCCGCGGCAGCAATATCCCTTTGGAGACAAGTCGGCTGGAGGACGATGAATTGAATCTCGACGCAATTTGAGTGTTCCATCGTCATTAGTGGGCCCTGAACGTTACAATAAACTATCAGATTTGTGTCGGATTCGAAATTCTAGACTCACAGGAGGCGGACCATATGGTGACCGAGGCAGCAATAGACCCTTGGAGACAAGTCGGCTGGAGGATGATGTATTGAATCTCGACGCAATTTTAGTGTTCCATCGTCATTAGGAGGCCCTGAACTTTACAATTAACTATCAGTTATGCGTCGGATTGGAAAATCTAGACTCACAGGAGAAAGACCAGAAGGTGCCCGACGCAGCAATAGACCCTTGGAGGCAAGTCGGCTGGAGGCCGACGTATTGAATCTCGACGCAACTTGAGTGTTCCATCGTCATTGGGAGGCTCTGATCGATACAACTAACTATCAGTTTTGCGTCGGATTCGAAAATCTAGACTCACAGGAGACGGACCATATGGTGCGCGAGGCAGCAATAGAGCCTTGGAGACGAGTGGGCTGGAGGACGATGTAATGAATCTCGACGCAATTTGAGTGTTCCCTCGTCATTAGGAGGCCCAGAAACGTTACAATTAACTATCGGTTATGCGTCGGATTCGAAAATCTTGACTCACAGGAGATGCACCATATGGTGCCCGAGGCAACAATATCCCTCTGGAGGCAAATCGGCTGGAGGACGATGTATTGAATCTCGACGCAATTTGAGTGTTCCATCGTCATTAGGAGCCCCTGAACATTACAGTTAACTATCAGTTTTGCATCGGATTCGAAAAACTAGACTCACAGGAGCACGACCTTAAGGTGCCAGAGGCAGCAATAGACCCTTGTAGACAAGTCGGCTTGAGGACGATGTATTGAAACTCGACGCAATTTGAGTGTTCCATCGTCATTACGAGGCCCTGAACGTTACAATTAACTCTCAGTTTTGCGCCGGATTCGAAATTCTAGACTCACAGGAGGCGGACCATATGGTGACCGAGGCATCAATAGACCCTTGGAGACAAGTCGGCTGGAGGACGATGTATTGAATCTCGACGCAATTTGAGTGTTCCATGGTCATTAGGAGGCCCTGAACTTTACAATTAACTATCAGTTATGCGTCGGATTGGAAAATCTAGACTCACAGGAGAACGACCACAAAGTGCCCGATGCAGCAATAGACCCTTGGAGGCAAGTCGGCTGGAGGCTGACGTATTGAACCTCGACGCAACTTGAGTGATCCATCGTCATTGGGAGGCTCTGATCGATACAATTAACTAACAGTTTTGCGTCGGATTCGAAAATCTAGACTCACAGGAGACAGACCATATGGTGCCCGAGGCAGCAATAGAGCCTTAGAAACGAGTCGGCTGGAGGACGATGTAATGATTCTCGACGCAATTTGAGTGTTCCATCGTCATTAGGAGGCCCAGAAACGTTACAATTAACTATCAGTTTCGCGTCGGATTCGAAAATCTAGACTCACAGGGGCACGATCAAAAGGCGCCCGAGGCACCAACAGACCCTTGGAAACAAGTCGGCTGGAATACGATGTATTGAATCTTTACGCAATTTGAGTGTTCCATCGTCATTAGGAGGCCCTGAACTTTACAATTATCTATCAGTTTTGCGTCGGATTCGAAAATCTAGACTCACAGGAGAACGATCATAAGGTGCCCGAGGCAGCAATATCCCCTTCGAGACACGTCGGCTTGAGGTCGATGTATTGAATCTCGACGCAATTTGAGTGTTCCATCGTCATTAGGAGGACCTGAACGTTACAATTAACTATCAGTTCTGCGTCGGATTCGAAAATCTAGACTCAGAGGAGAACGACCATAATGTGCCCGAGGCAGCAATAGACCCTCGGAGACAAGTCGCCTTGAGGACGATAAATTGAATCTCGACGCAATTTGAGTGTTCCATCGTCATTAGGAGGTACTGAATGATTAGTTTTGCCTCGGATTCGTAAACCTAGACTTACAGGAGAAGGAAAATAAGGTGCGCGAGGCAGCAATAGAGCCTTGGAGACGAGTGGGCTGGAGGACGATGTAATGAATCTCGACGCAATTTGAGTGTTCCATCGTCATTAGGAGATCCAGAAACGTTACAATTAACTATCGGTTTTGCGTCGGATTCGAAAATCTTGACTCACAGGAGATGCACCATATGGTGCCCGAGGCAACAATATCCCTCTGGAGGCAAGTCGGCTGGAGGACGATGTATTTAAACTCGACGCGATTTGAGTGATCCATCGTCAGTAGGAGGCCCTGAACGTTACAATTAACTATCAGTTTTGCGTCGGATTTCAAAATGTAGACTCAGAGGAGAACGACCATAATGTGCCCGAGGCAACAATAGACCCTCGGAGACAAGTCGCCTTGAGGACGATGTATTGAATCTCGACGCAAATTGAGTGTTCCATCGTCATTAGGAGGTACTGAACTATTAGTTTTGCCTCGGATTTGGAAACCTAGACTTACAGGAGAAGGAAAATAAGGTGCCCGAGGCAGCAATATCCTTTGGAGACAAGTCGGCTGGAGGACGATGTATTGAATCTCGACGCAATTTGAGTGTTCCATCGTCTTTAGGAGGCCCAGAAACGTTACAATTAACTATCAGTTTCGCGTCGGATTCGAAAATCTTGACTCACAGGGGCACGATCAAAAGGCGCCCGAGGCACCAACAGACCCTTGGAAACAAGTCGGCTGGAGGACGATGTATTGAATCTTTACGCAATTTGAGTGTTCCATCGTCATTAGGAGGCCCTGAACTTTACAATTAACTATCAGTTTTGCGTCGGATTCGAAAATCTAGACTCACAGGAGACGCACCATATGGTGCCCGAGGCAACAATATCTCTCTGGAGGCAAGTCGGCTGGAGGACGATGTATTTAATCTCGACGCGATTTGAGTGTTCCATCGGCATTAGGAGGCCCTGAACGTTACAATTAACTTTCAGTTTTGCGTCGGATTCGAAAATCTAGACTCACAGGAGCACGACCATAAGGTGCCAGAGGCAGGAATAGACCCTTGGAGACAAGTCGGCTGGAGGCCGATGTATTGAATCGCGACGCAATTTGAGTGTTCCATTGTCATTAGGAGGCCCTGAACCTCACAATTAACTATCAGTTTTGCGTCGGATTCGAAAATCTAGACTCACAGGGGACGGACCATATGGTGCCCGAGGCAGCAACATCCCCTTGTAGGCAAGTCTGCTGGAGGACGATGCATTGAATCTCGACGCAATTTGAGTGTTACATCGTCATTAGGGGGCCCTGAACGTTACAATTAACCATCAGTTTCGCGTCGGATTCGAAAATCTAGGCTCACAGGAGACGGACCATATGGTGCCCGAGCCAGCAATATCCCCTTGGAGACAAGTCAGCTTGAGGACGATGTATTGAATCTCGACGTAGTTTGAGTGTCCCATCGTCATTAGGAGGCCCTGAACGGTATCATTAACTATCAGTTTCGCGTCGGATTCGAAAATCTAAACTCACAGGAGCAAGATCATAAGGTGCCAGATGCAGCAATAGACCCTTGGAGACAAATCGGCTGGAGGCCGATGTATTGAATCTCGACGCAATTTGAGTGTTCCATCGTCATTAGGGGGCCGTGAACGTTACAATTAACTATCAGTTTTGCGTCGGATTCGATAATCTAGACTCACAGGAGACGGACCACATGGTGCCCGAGGCAGCAATAGCCCCTTGGATGCAAGTGGGCTGGAGGACGATGTATTTAATTTTGACGCAATTTGAGTATTCCGTCGTCATTAGGAGGCCCTAAACGTTACAATTAACAATCAGTTTAGCGTCGGATTTGAAAATCTAGACTCACAGGAGAACAACCATAAGGTGCCCGAGGCAGCAGTATCCTCTTGGAGTCAAGTCGGCTGTAGGTCGATGTATTGAATCTCGACGCAATTTGAGTGTTCCATCGTCATTAGGAGACCCCGAACGTTACAATTAACTATCAGTTTTGCATCGGATTCGAAATTCTAGATTCACAGGAGGCGGACCGCATGGTGACCGATGCAGCAATAGACCTTTGGAGACAACTCGGCTGGAGGACGACGTATTGAATCTCGACGCAATTTGAGTGTTCCATCGTCATTAGGAGACCGTGAACGTTACAATTAACAATCAGTTTTGAGTCGGATTCGATAATCTAGACTCACAGGAGCACGATCAAAAGGCGCCCGAGGCATCAATAGACCCTTGGAAACAAGTTGGCTGAGGACGATGTATTGAATCTCGACGCAATTTGAGTGTTCCATCGTCATTAGGAGGCCCTGAACGTACTAATTAACTATCAGTTTTGCATCGGATTCGAAAATGTAGACTCAGAGGAGAACGACCATAAGGTGCCAGAGGCAGCAATAGACCCTCGGAGACAAGTCGCCTAGAGGACGATGTATTGAATCTCGACGCAATTTGAGTTTTCCATCGTCATTAGGATGCCCTGAACGTTACAATTAACTATCAGTTTCGCGTCGGATTCGAAAATCTCGACTCACAGGAGTACGACCATAAGGTGCCAGAGGCAGCAATAGACCCTTGGGGAAAAGTCGGCTGTGGGACGATGCATTGAATCGCGCCGCAATTTGAGTGTTCTATCGTCATTAGGAGGCCCTGAACGTATTTATTAACAATCAGTTTTGCGTCGGATTCGAAAATCTAGACTCACTGTAGAACGACCATGAGAGGCCCGAGATAGCAATATCGCCTTGGAGACAAGTCGGCTGGAAGCCGATGTATTGAATCGCGACGCAATTTGAGTGTTCCATTGTCATTAGGAGGCCCTGAACCTCACAATTAACTATCAGTTTTGCGTCGGCTTGGAAAATCTAGACTCACAGGGGACGGACCATATGGTGCCCGAGGCAGCAATATCCCCTTGTATGCAAGTCGGCTGGAGGACGATGTATTTAATCTCGTCGCAACTTGAGTGTTCCATCGTCATTACGAGGCCCTGAACGTTACAATTAACCATCAGTTTTGCGTCGGATTCGAAAATGTAGACTCAGAGGAGAACGACCATAAGGTGCCCGAGGTAGCAATAGACCCTCGGAGACAAGTCGCCTGGAGGACGATGTATTGAATCTCGACGCAATTTGAGTGTTACATCGTCATTAGGAGGCCCTGAACGTTACAATTAACCATCAGTTTCGCGTCGGATTCGAAAATCTAGACTCACAGGAGACCGATCATATGGTGCCGGAGCCAGCAATATCCCCTTGGAGACAAGTCGGCTTGAGGACGGTGTATTGAATCTCGACGTAGTTTGAGTGTCCCATCGTCATTAGGAGGCCCTGAACGGTATAATTAACTATCAGTTTCGCGTCGGATTCGAATATCTAAACTCACAGGAGCAAGATCATAAGGTGCCAGATGCAGCAATAGACCCTTGGAGATAAATCGGCTGCAGGACGATGTATTGAATCTCGACGCAATTTGAGTGTTCCATCGACATTAGGAGGCCCTGAACATTACAGTTAACTATCAGTTTTGCGTCGGATTCGATAATCTAGACTCACAGGAGAACGATCATAAGGCGCCCGAGGCAACAATAGACCCTTGGAAACAAGTCGGCTGGAGGACGATGTATTGAATCGCAATGCAATTTGAGTGTTGAATCGTCTTTAGGAGGCCCTGAACATTACAATTAACTACCAGATTCGCGTCTGATTCGAAAATCTAGTCTCACAGGTGTCGGAGCATATGGTGCCCGAGGCAGCAATATCCCCTTGGAGGCAAGTCGGCTGGAGGACGATAAATGTAATCTCGACGCAATTTGAGTGTTCCATCGTCATTAGGAGGCCCTTAACGTTACAATTTGTAAGTAGGCTGTTTATGTTTTCTCTATGTAAGTAGGCTGTTTATGTTTTCTTATTTTCAACGTTACGTAGCGCTCAATATGAAAATCACTGGCTGTGCTGTGTGCAGTCTGTGGCTGCTTTGCATTTTTGTAATTCTCGCCATTGTAGTGTTAGGCAGCTGGATGTGAACAGCGCGTAACGTTGCGCAGTTGGAGGTGAGCCGCCAGCAGTGGTGGATGTGGGGAGAGAGATGGCGGAGATTTGTAATTTGTCATGAACTGCTATATTTATATATGATGATATCAAGGTAAATACATTGTTTGTTCTCTATTAATATCTTTCATTTGCTAACTATCCCTATCAGTAGTTAGTGCCTTCCCTAGTTTGAATCTTTTATTTAGCTGGCAGTAGTGGCTCTCGCTGTATTGCAGTAGCTTGAGCAGCGAAGATTTTTGTGAGGTAAGTGATTTGTGAAAGGTATAGTTTAATGTTAGTCAGGGCCATTCTTTTGCAGGGAAGTTTGAAAGTCAGATTGCGTTGCGCTAACAAAATATTGTGTGTCAGGTTAAGCACAGCCATATATAAATTGTTCAAAGGGGACGTTTCATATGTCGACCCTTAGCCGAGGAAACCTCACTGGAATCTTCTGATTTTTCTTGTAGTTTGTGTAATTAGTGTAGATTTTGTTTATAGCTAGCGCGTAATTGTAGAGAGGATCTCCTTTGTAGTTGTAGCCTTTCATTGTTGTACAGTAAAACAGTTGTGGCATGCATGTAGACTTGCACCAAGTATTTCGCAGCTGCGCTGGCAATTAAGTAGACATTATTTCCATTGCTATGTTATTTTATTTTGCTCTTCAAATTGTGCTTTTCTGTGTTATCGTGTGAAATATTGTGACAATTATGGCGTGTGAAAAACGTAATACTAGGCTCCAAAGTAAACTGAGAAATGACAGTGAAGACGAAGGCAGTGTGTTAGCGCCGCAGAGTAATGAATTAACTAATGTTCAAAGTAGTAATTTGGTAATTGCGCATAGGGAAATGGAGCGGGCGGCAAACAATGGTGTAGACAGTGAAACAGGTAGTGAACAGGGAAGCGTTATCGATCGATTGGTCGGCAACAGCTCGTCTCAGGAATCGGGAATGACAGAACACAATATCGCAAATACTGTAGATTCAGGTTTTGGGTCATCACCGTTTTCTCAAATAAGTCAAGACACATTTTCTGCTTGTCAAAATGTGAATGTTGCCGGTGCAAATGCACTGCCGAAAAGCGTAGAGAAACAGATTCCAGACACTAATACATTATTATTGCAATTAATGCAACAAATGGAACAAAATCAGAGACAAATGGGACAAAATCTTAAAAAGTTAGACACAGTGGAACAAAATCTTAAAAAGTTAGACACAATGGAACAACACCAGAGACAAACACAGCAACAGTTAGACGCAATGGAACAAAATCTTCACACCACGCTTGAACAAACACGTGAAGATTTAACTACTGAGTTACATAACATTGAATCGAAATGTCAAAAAGTCTTTAATGACGTAAAAACACAAATTTGTGAGCATTTTCAACCTATTTTTTCGCGGCATGAAAATGCATTACAGAATCACGAAGCAGCCATAAAAGAACTGCAAACCATTGTTCATGAAAATCATGAGACCTTGTGGGCTAAAATTGACTCAGTTGCATCTACCGATTCGGTTACGCAACTTGCAAAAACTCAGGAAAACTTAAAGGACACAGTAGATATTCTGAAACTTGGTTCAGAAAAACACACTGAAGAAATAAGTACACTATCGGAGAAAGTAGCCGAACTTTCGGATCAGGTCACTAACTTATCTACAAAGGTAGATGATGATCTGAATGACACAAGACCCGTAGCCTTCACTGACACAGAAGAGTATGAACAAATCAGAAAATTCAAACAAAATCAGATTCAAATTAATACACAACACCAAAGAGAAATCCGGGAAGTACAAGATCAGCTGACACAGGTAATACAAGAATTACGTATTTCAGAGGACACTCGCGCTCCAACACGGGAAGAGGGACTTAGAAACACGGAAAAGCCGCAAAATAATAACACAGGGCATTTCGGAAGTTATGAAAGAAATTGGCAATGTGCACCGAATTTTGAGATGGAACGGCCGACACGACCTAACAATGACCGATATGCGACTCGCCGACATGACGATTTTGACTATAAGCTGTTCATTACTACACGTAAATTCAAAACATTTAAGAATTCTGGCAACGACATTCATCCACAAGCATGGCTCCATCAATTCTCTCATTGTTTTCTTCCCAACTGGTCGTTGGAACACAGATTAGAATTTATGTGTGGCTACTTAGAGAATGAACCAGCTGTAAGAATGCGATCGGTCATTCACGATTGCCACAGTGAAGGAGAATTTTACCATGCCTTCCTCTCAGCGTATTGGTCTCAAGCCACACAAGACCGCGTAAAACATGGTATCATAATGATGAAACATTTCGAACAATCTGAATTCTCCAGTCTTGTGAAATATTTTGAAGACATGTTGTACAAGAATCAGTACCTGTTAAACCCATACAGCCCCTCAGAACTAATCCGCATTTGCTTAATCAAATTACCTGAACATTTACGACATATTATTTTAGCAGGACGTTGCAAAGACGACATTGAAGCTTTTCAGGGACTGTTACAAGAACTAGAAATTGACACTGATAATCGCGGAACGCGAAAACAAGGACACAACAATTACAGGTCACATCCGTCACAATTCCGTGACGACAGAAACAATAACCGGACACGACTGGTCTATTCTTACAACGCAAATCGTGACCAAAATAGACACCACCCGTACGACAACCGTTGGCAGAGTAGTAATAATTACAGGGAAAGATCACCTCTCCGCGGTAGTGACTATCACAGAGACAATCAGAGAAACAGACAATATGGGAACCAAAATAATTATTATCAAGGGAGACAGAATAACTTCAGACGCAACAGTTCAGCGCGCAGTTACGATTCAGGGAGAAATTCTCCACCACTTAACCGACAAGAAAGAAACTACAGGAACTACCGACATGACGACAGACGATGTGATCGTAACGACAGACCTGAATTGCATCAGAACTGGCGGGATTCAAACAGAGCAGGGCCCTCTCGAGGAGGTGAATTTGTAGAAGTTAGGTCTCCAAATCCCAATAACGACGCGCGCCAACAAAGAGACAATAGGCAATGACTCACACCGCTGGCAGCCACAAAACGTTCTTATGACACTAACGACGCATCTGCCGTAGCTAGTAATTACGTAAAAATGGAAGACATTAGGGACATCTTACTCCAGGAACACGGCGTAAAACATAACAACATTGCATATCCTGTGATTCACATTACTGTAAATGACGTAAAATTTACGGCAGTACTTGACTCTGGCAGTCCCATTTCAGTAATCAGTGAAACAGCCTTTAGCAAATGCAACAAATCGAACGATTGCCCCACACTTCCGTTACGTAAGATTAAATTACAAGGTGCAATCTTTGGAAAAAGTGTAGATGTACGCCAAGAAACCAATTTAGAATGCTTTTGTCAAAGCCACAGCTTCTCTATGAACTTTCTCATTGTTCCATTATTGTCGACGGAAATTATATTGGGAGTAGACTTTTTGAATGAATACAAAGCAATCTTAAACTTTCACGATGCTGAAATAAGTTTAGAGAAAGAAGGTAAGTCAATAGCTTTGAAATTTGAAGATTGGCTCTCAAACCATGACGAGGAAATTAATCGGCTTTACCTTCTGTTGGACAACAATTCGGAATTTTCTACGGAACTAGACACTAACAATCACTCTGCAAGAACTGACAGGGATGATATCGACGGCATATTTGAAATTAATGAGTTAATTCAGAATAAAATTCAAACAGTTGAGAATTGTAATGACACTGATAGGCAGGACCTTTTTGAGATTTTACAAGAACATTCCACAGTTTTTACTCACAAAACAGGAACAATCAAGGGATTTCAATACCAATTTCGTGTTCGTGAGCATACTAAATTTTGTGTTAGACCATACGTAATTCCGGCGCATTATGGGGACCGTGTTAGAACAGAAATACAATCTATGCTTGACGAGGACATTATTGAGCCTGCAGTAAGCTCATACAACAATCCGTTACATGTTGTTGAGAAGAAAAATGGATCGATCAGGCTTGTCTTAGATTCGAGACAAATCAATACTATCATTATTCCTGAAACAGACAGGCCGCAGACGATGGAAGAACTTCTTCAAAATTTTAATGGTGTAAAAGTGTTGTCTTCCATTGATCTCAGATCCAGCTTTTATCAGATCGAACTTCATCCAGAATGTAGAAAATACACAGCTTTCCTTTGTTTCGGCGTTTGTTATCAGTTTCGGAAACTTCCCTTTGGTTTGAACATTTCTTCAGCAGCATTCATTCGCGGGCTAAATTCGATATTACCTGAGTTCTTAAAACGTCACATCACCTTATATGTAGACGATATTCTAATAGCAGAAGCTTCATGGGAACTACATAATCGCATCCTCAACAGTTTGTTACGTATTTTTGCAGAATCTGGAATTACAGTTAACTTGGAAAAGTCTGAATTCGGTAGGACAAAGGTGAAGTTTTTGGGACATATTATTTCTTCTGAAGGCATTCAGCCGGATCCTGAAAAGTTAGAAGCAATCAGAGCCATTCCAGTTCCATCCACAAAAAGACAAGTCCGCAGTTTTCTAGGTCTCGTAAATTTTTACCGTCGTTTTCTGAATATGCAAATTCTTGTTACACCAAAACTTTGTTCTCTCACTGGAAAAAATACTATTTGGAACTGGGACGAACAAGCACAGTTGGAATTCAATTCTTTGAAAGAAGCGTTACTTCACGCGCCAATCTTAGCTCATCCATATCTGTCACAAGATTTCTGCCTTAGCACGGATTCGACACATGTTTACGCAATTACACAGTTGGATAACTTCACACTTATGAAACTGTATTTTGTCTGTACTTTGTAAACTGTTCATATTTTTCGGAACCATTGTGATACTATGAGAGCTTTGAATGATGTATTTGGTATGAGATCATGATTTTTAAAGTACGTTTGAGGTAGATGACACTATTTAAATGAGCAGAGAATTCTTTTTAGGCTTAGAAATTATTGGAGGAAGTTACGACGATTTTGAGATTTGACTGAAGTTTTATGATGTTATTATTACGATGACGATGTGTATTATGTTGTTGAGGAATGTTTATTATGCTACGTATTTCTCACGATGAAATATTGAAGAAGTGTCGACGAATATGTATATGTATAATGAGGTAAGGAATAATGAGTAGTGTTTAGGGACTCTGATTTATGAAAAGGATGTTGGAAACCAAGAAACGTACTTTAAGAGTTATGAAATGTGTGACTGTATCACAATGCTGACGAATATTTTTTTTGGACACTTATATTTATAGGATTTTGTTTCTACAGATTTGCAATGCTAATTCTTGACCTGTGAAATATTTTTATATGAGACTGCAACGGTAGCAGAAACTGCTGTCGTAAATATTTCCGTACGAAAGTTAAGTGACCACCTGCACGTAATGCGTCGCGGGCACCCAGCTGTGTCAGACGCCTGGAGAAAAAGCCATTATTGCGAGCCCTTTTCAGCGGCACAGGTAGAACAAAAAAAAAAGGGAGGCCATTATCCTGGCCATTGCCATTCCTTTAGAGAAAGCATCGCAAATCCGACACGCTGATTACTTGGAAACATATCGTACTTTCTGATATTTACTGAAATGCCTAATAAAATGACAAGAAATATTTTTACATCTGCACACCTGATTATGACAAGCGTCTTTCTATGAGAGTTAAGAGAATTTCTACTAACTTATGAAATGTCACATGACTACTGAATGATATTTTTATGCTTTGCTTTTCATAGTTGCTTATTTCATTTGATATCTGGTTTCCAGCTGTGTTGCAGCATTGCTTTTATAAAATGAAATGCATTTGCTAATGTGAACACTTTCTGTCAACAGATCTATTAAATAATTATTTTATAATCCACATTCTTTAAAAAAGGAGCACTTGGAAAGGAAACAACAATAAGAAGGAACTAGTAACAGTAACACATAATTTTCTTTTCAAGTACATGGTAATATTTCTTTTACAATCAGTTGTTGTGGTGCACCACTTTAATTACATAGACATTAAGATGTGAATATACATTTCCCTTATCTGCATTGTTATCTTTAGTGTACTATATTTTCTGCTTGAGCTATGTCATGTTTAGATATAAGCTGCTGTTTGCCAGGCATAGTACTACTGAACTTTAATTTGTGTTACTCTGCTAAGCCAGATTTATTTTTTGTTTGCTGCATTGCCTCATATTAGTTGTAATGTTGAATTGCTTGGTAATTTAGATTTACTGTAGCTTGCTTTGCGATTTTCCATTTTTTTTATTGCTGTTTATATTAATTGTTTTATGTGCTGCTGCATTGCCTCGTTCCTTAGTTTAGTATCTGAGCTCAGTAGATTTAAGTTAGCTTAAGAGGGGGTAGACTATATAAGAACCTAACTATGGAGAATAGGGAAAGAATGCTTTGAAAGTTATATGAAAACGATTTGGGCCTAAATAAGTATTGCACAATGAGCCATATTTCTTTTGAAAGAAATATGGTTAGAATACAGAAAACAGGTTTAGGTAGGATTTTCTTGGAAATAAATGTTGAGGTGAGAAATGTGTGAACATATAAATACAGAAAGCATGCTTAGATAGAATTTTTTTGGTGGAAACAAAGGATGAAATAAGAGGAAAGATATATGAAGTTTTGGGTTGTACTGCAGTACCAAATGTGACACTGAAAACGAACCCTGTCCTTTCCTATTGGTGTTATCCCACTATGTGTTTGTGTACCCTTGTGTATTTGTTTTCTTCCTGTCTCTGTGTAGTTTCATAGAATTTTTTCTTCTTTTAATATTAAGCTACATTCACTATGATGAGGAATACTGTTATCCTCGAATATAATTGGCATTAATAATATGTTATTTACTTTGTAAAGATGTTAGACATTATTAATTCTGTTCTGTTCAATGCTCATGTGTGAAGTTGATGTTTCAAAAGTTATTGTGATCCTTTATGTATGTACTCATGTCATAATTCCACTGATGTATATGTTTATTTCTATTCTTTTGTAAAGCCTGTGTTACTACAAATGTTATCTGTATTGTTATGTTCTTTAATGATGTATTTTGTACCCTTGTAATTGTATTTTCATGTTGTAAATTTATAATTGTACAGACACCAGTTCTTCCAATTAAGTTACATTTCACTGCACACGTTTCTGTTGGTCATAGTATATGGACAATATGTGAGAAGTAGGGACTGTTAGTGTTTGCACGTGTGTTAATAATTCAGCAAGGGACTGGATAACAGCATTGCTGATTCTAAGGACAATTCCAAAAACTTTGTGAGTGCACAAGTGGTGGTTTATGGACTTGCTATATTCTCCGCAAGACTCTTTGATGGTGAGTGTGCACCTGCACAATCGCAACAGATGGCTGCTGGCCATCTCTACAAGGACTACAGTGGGTCTGCATCTTTGATGGCCCACCATTACCATTATCTCTACAAGGACTACAGTGGGTCTGCATCTTTGATGGCCCACCATTACCATTATGTCTACAAGGACTACAGTGGGTCTGCACCTCTGGTGGCCCACCAATACCGTAATCTCTACCAGGACTACAGTGGGTCTGCTCTGTGATGACCTACCTACCAATATTATTCCAAACTTCGACTGACTCTGCTGTGGGTTTGCTCTGTTGTGGCCCATTACCTGTATGCATGTCAAGAGTCAGCACTGTCTTTCCCTTGGAAGGACAACACTACTTCTTCAAGACTGCATGGAAATCCACTACTTCTGTGTGCAATTTCTATTACTAATGAGACTTTGTAAAAAAAAACCTGTAATTACTGTTATGATGAATGATCAGAACTATCTTTATGGACTGTGAGAAAATTTTAGCTTTTGATCAACATTGTATCAATAAGTGTGTGCATTTGATTTCTTTGTTATCGTAATTATGAAAAATTTTATCAAATCATTATTGGCCACTGCCCAAAAAAAATTTGTAAAATTTTTTGTAGGGAGCATGGGGGCTATGTAAGTAGGCTGTTTATGTTTTCTCTATGTAAGTAGGCTGTTTATGTTTTCTTATTGGCAACGTTACGTAGCGCTCAATATGAAAATCACTGGCTGTGCTGTGTGCAGTATGTGGCTGCTTTGCATTGTTGTAATTCTCGCCATTGTAGTGTTAGGCAGCTGGATGTGAACAGCGCGTAGCGTTGCGCAGTTGGAGGTGAGCCGCCAGCAGTGGTGGATGTGGGGAGAGAGATGGCGGAGATTTGTAATTTGTCATGAACTGCTATATTTATATATGATTGTTTGTTCTCTATTAATATCTTTCATTTGCTAACTATCCCTATCAGTAGTTAGAGCCTTCCATAGTTTGAATCTTTTATTTAGCGGGCAGTAGTGGCTCTCGCTGTATTGCAGTAGCTTGAGCAGCGAAGATTTTTGTGAGGTAAGTGATTTGTGAAAGGTATAGTTTAATGTTAGTCAGGGCCATTCTTTTGCAGGGAAGTTTGAAAGTCAGATTGCGTTGCGTTAACAAAATATTGTGTGTCAGGTTAAGCACAGCCATATATAAATTGTCCAAAGGGGACGTTTCAAATTAACTATCAGTTTTGAGTCGGATTCGAAAATGTAGACTCAAAGGAGAACGACCATAAGGTTCCCGAGGTAGCAATAGACCCTCGGAGACAAGTCGCCTGGAGGACGATGTATTGAATCTCGACGCAATTTGAGTGTTACATCGTCATTAGGAGGCCCTGAACGTTACAATTAAATATCAGTTTCGCGTCGTATTCGAAAATCTAGACTCACAGGAGACGGACCATATGGTGCCCGAGGCAGCAATATCCCCTTGGAGACAAGACGGCTTGAGGACGATGTATTGAATCTCGACGCAATTTGAGTGTTCCATCGTCATTAGGAGGCCCTGAACGTTATAATTAACTATCAGTTTCCGGTCGGATTTGAAAATCTAGACTCGCAGGAGCACGATCATAAGGTGCCAGAAGCAGCAATAGACCCTTGGAGACAAATCGGCTGGAGGACGATGTATTGAATTCGACGCAATTTGAGTGTTCCATCGTCATTAGGAGGCCGTGACCGTAACAATTAACTAATAGTTTTGCGTCGGATTCGGTAATCTAGACTCACATGAGAACGATCAAAAAGCGCCCGAGGCAACAATAGACCCTTGGAAACAAGTCGTCTGGAGGACGATGTATTGAATCGCGACGCAATTTGAGTGTTGGATCGTTATTAGGAGGCCCTGAACTTTACAATTAACTATCAGTTTTGCGTCGGATTCGAAAATCTAGACTCACAGGAGTCGGAGCATATGGTGCCCGAGACAGCAATATCCGTTTGGAGGCAAGTCGGCTGGAGGACGATCTATTTAATCTCGACGCAATTTGAGTGATCCATCGTCATTAAGAGGCCCTGAACGTTACAATTAACTATCAGTTTTGCGTCGGATTCGAAAATCTAGATTCACGGGAGAACGCCCATAAGAGGCCCGAGGCAGAAGTATCCCCTTGGAGACAAGACGGCTGGAGGACGATGTATTGAATCTCGACGCAATTTCAGTGTTCCATCGTCGTTAGGAGGCCCTGAACGTTATAAGTAACTATCAGTTTCGCGTCGGATTCGAAAATCTAGACTCACAGGAGCACGACCATAAGGTGCCAGAGGCAGCCATAGACCCTTGGAGACATGTCGGCTGGAGGACGATGTATTGAATCTCGACGCAATTTGAGTGTTCCATCGTCATTAGGAGGCCGTGAACGTTACAATTGACTATCAGTTTTGCGTCGGATTCGATAATCTAGACTCACAGGAGAACGATCAAAGGGCGCCCGAGGCAACAATAGACCCTCGGAAACAAGTTGGCTGGAGGCCGATGTATTGAATCGTGACGCAATTTGAGTGTTCCATCGTCATTAGGAGGCCCTGAACCTTACAATTACCTATCAGTTTAGCGTCGGATTCGAAACTCTAGACTCACAGGAGACGGACCATATGGTGCCCGAGGCAGCAATATCCCCTTGTAGGCAAGTCGGCTGGAGGACGATGAATTTAATCTCGACGCAATTTGAGTGTTCCACCGTCATTAGGAGGCCCTGAACGTTCAATTAACTATCATTTATGCGTCGGATTCGAAAATGAACACTCAGAGGAGAACGACCATAAGGTGCCCGAGGAAGCAATAGACCCTCGGAGACAAGTCGCCTGGAGGAAGATGTATTGAATCTCGACGCAATTTGAGTGTTCCATCGTCATTAGGATGCCCTGAACGTTACAATTTGCTATCAGTTTTGCGTCGGATTCGAAAATGTTGACTCACAGGAGAACGACCATAAGGTCGGCTGAAGGACGATGAATTGAATCTCGACGCAATTTGAGTGTACCATTGTCATTAGGAGGCCCTGAAAGTTACAATTAACTATCGGTTTTGCGTCGGTTTCGAAAATGTTGACTCAGAGGAGAACGACCATAAGATACCGAGGCAGCAATAGACCCTTGGAGACAATTCGGCTGAAGGACGATGAATTGAATCTTGACGCAATTTGAGTGTTCCATTGTCATTAGGAGGCCCTGAACGTTCCAATTAACCATCAGTTTTGCGTCGGATACGATAATCTAGACTCACAGGAGAACGACCATAAGGAGCCCGCGGCAGCAATAGAACCTTAGAGACAAGTCGGCTGGAGGACGATGTATTGAATCTCGACGCAATTTGAGTGTTCCATCGTCATTAGGAGACTCTGAACGTTACAATAAACTATCAGTTTCGCGTCATATTCGAAAATCTAGACTCAGAGGAGACGGACCATATGGTGCCCAAGGCAGCAATATCCCCTTAGGGACAAGTCGGCTTGAGGACGATGTATTGAATCTCGACGCAATTTGAGTGTTCCATCGTCATTAGGAGGCCCTGAACGTTACAATTAACTCTCAGTTTTGCGTCGGATTTGAAAATCTAGACTCACAGGAAAACGACGATAAGGTGCCCGAGGCAGCAATAGACCCTTCGAGACAAGTCGGCTGGAGGACGGTGTGTTGAATCTCGACGATTTTTGAGTGTTCCATCGTCATTAGGAGGTCCTGAACGTTACTATTAACTATCAGTGTTGCGTCGGATTCGAAATTCTAGACTCACAGGAGATGGACCAAATGGTGACCGAGGCAACAATAGACCCTCGGAAACAAGTCGGCTGGAGGCCGATGTATTGAATCGTGACGCATTTTGAGTGCTCCATCGTCATTAGGAGGCCCTGAACCTTACAATTAACTATCAGTTTTGCGTCGGATTCGAACATCTAGACTCACAGGAGACGGACCATATGGTGCCCGAGGCAGCAATATCCCCTTGTAGGCAAGTCGGTGGAGGACGATGTATTTAATCTCGACGCAATTTGAGTGTTCCATCGTCATTAGGAGGCCCTGAACGTTACAATTAACTTTCTGTTTTGCGTCGGATTCGAAAATGAACACTCAGAGGAGAACGACCATAAGGTGCCCGAGGTACCAATAGACCCTCGGAGACAAGTCGCCTGGAGGACGATGTATTGAATCTCGACGCAATTTGAGTGTTCTATCGTCATTAGGACGCCCTGAACGTTACAATTTACTATCAGTTTTGCGTCGGATTCGAAAATGTTGACTCAGAGGAGAACGACCATAAGATACCGAGGCAGCAATAGACCCTTGGAGACAATTCGGCTGAAGGACGATGAATTGAATCTTGACGCAATTTGAGTGTTCCATTGTCATTAGGAGGCCCTGAACGTTCCAATTAACCATCAGTTTTGCGTCGGATACGATAATCTAGACTCACAGGAGAACGACCACAAGGAGCCCGCGGCAGCAATAGACCCTTGGAGATAAGTCGGCTGGAGGACGATGTATTGAATCTCGACGCAATTTGAGTGTTCCATCGTCATTAGGAGGCCCTGAACGTTACAATTAACTATCAGTTCCGCGTCGGATTCGAAAATCTAGACTCACAGGAGCACGACCATAAGGTGCCGGAGGCAGCAATATCGCCTTGGAGACAAGTCGGCTGGAGGACGATGTACTGAGTCTCGACGCAATTTGAGTGTTCCATCGTCATTAGGAGGCCCTGAACGTTACAATTAACTATCAGTTTTGCGTCGGATTCGATAATCTAACCTCACAGAAGACGGACCATATGGTGGCCGAGGCAGTAATATCCCCGTGTAGGCAAGTCGGCTGGAGGACGATGTATTTTATCTCGACGCAATTTGAGTGTTCCATCCTCATTAGGAGGCCCTGAACGTTACAATTAACTATCAGTTTCGCGTCATATTCGAAAATCTAGACTCACAGGAGACGGACCATATGGTGCCCGAGGCAGCAATATCCCCTTAGAGAAAAGTCGGCTTGAGGACCGTGTATTGAATCTCGAGGCAATTTGAGTGTTCCATCGTCTTTAGGAGGCCCTGAACGTTACAATTAACTCTCAGTTTTGCGTCGGATTCGAAAATCTAAACTCACTGGAGAACGACGATAAGGTGCCCGAGGCAGCAATAGAACCTTCGAGACAAGTTGGCTGGAGGACGATGTATTGAATCTCGACGATTTTTGAGTATTCCATCATCATTAGGAGCTCCTGAACGTTACAATTAGCTATCAGTTTCGCGTCGGATTCGAAAATTTAGACTCACAGGAGCACGACCATAAGGTGCCAGAGGCGGCAATAGACACTTGGAGACAAGTCGGCTGGAGGACGATGTATTAAGTCTCGACGCAATTTGAGTATTCCATCGTTATTAGGAGGCCCTGAACGTTGCAATTAACTATCGGTTTTGCGTCGGATTCGAAATGCTTGACTCACAGGAGACGGACCGTATGGTGACCGAGGCAGCAATAGACCCTTGGAGACAAGTCGCCTGGAGGACGATGTATTGAATCTCGACGCAATTTGAGTGTTTCATCGTCATTAGGAAACCCTGAAAGTTACAATTAACTATCAGTTTCGCGTGATATTCGAAAATCTAGACTCACAGGAGTACGACCATAAGGTGCCAGAGGCAGCAACAGACCCTTGCAGACAAGTCGGCTGGAGAACGATGTATTCAATCTCTACTCAATTTGAGTGTTCCATCGTCATTAGGAGGCAGTGAGCGTTACAATTAACTATCAGTTTTGCGTCGGATTCGATAATCTAGACTCACAAGAGAACGATCAAAAGGCGCCCGAGGCAACAATAGACCCTTGGAAACTAGTCGTCTGGAGGACGAGGTATTGAATCGCGACGCAATTTGAGTGTTCCATCGTCATTAGGAGGCCCTGAACGTTATAATTAACTATCAGTTTTGGGTCGGATTCGAAAATCTAGACTCACAGGAGACGGACCATATGGTGCCCGAGGCAGAAAAATCCCCTTGGAGACAAGTCGGCTGGAGGACGATGTATGGAATCTCGACGCAATTTGAGTGTTCCATCGTCATTAGGAGGCCCTGAACGTTACAATTAACTATCAATTTTGCGTCGGATTCGAAAATCTTGTCTCACAGGAGAACGAACATAAGGTGCCCGAGGCAGCAATATCCCTTTG
The DNA here is from genome assembly GCF_023864345.2 of Schistocerca serialis cubense. Classification (NCBI taxonomy): domain Eukaryota; kingdom Metazoa; phylum Arthropoda; class Insecta; order Orthoptera; family Acrididae; genus Schistocerca; species Schistocerca serialis. The sequence continues at coordinate 60,870,629 of NW_026047583.1, forward strand.
GAGACAAGTCGGCTGGAGGTAGATGTATTGAATCTCGACGCAATTTGACTGTTTCATCGTCATTACGAGGCCCTGAACGTTACTATTAATTATCAGTTTTGCGTCGGATTCGAAAATGTAGACTCAGAGGGGAACGTCCGTAAGGTGCCCGAGGCAGCAATATACCCTCGGAGACATGTCGCCTGGTGGACGATGTATTGAATCTCGACGCAATTTGAGGGTTCCATCGTCATTAGGATGTCCTGAACGTTACTATTAACTATCAGTTTCGCGTCGGATTCGAAAATCTAGACTCACAGGAGCACGACCATAAGGTGCCAGAGGCAGCAATAGACGCTTGGAGAAAAGTCGGCTGGAGGACGATGCATTGAATCGCGACGCAATTTGAGTGTTCCATCGTCATTAGGAGGCCCTGAATGTTACAATTAACTATCAGTTTTGGGTCGTATTCGAGAAATTAGACTCACAGGAGACGGACCAAATGGTGCCCGAGGCAGAAATATCCCGTTGGAGACAAGTCGGCTGGAGGACGATGTATGGAATCTCGACGCAATTTGAGTGTTCCATCGTCATTAGCAGCCCCTGAACGTTACAATTAACTAACAGTTTTGTGTCGGATTCGAAAATCTAGACTCACAGGAGAACGACCATAGGGAGCCCGCGGCAGCAATAGAACCTTGGAGACAAGTCGGCTTGAGGACGATGTATTGAATCTCGACGCAATTTGAGTGTTCCATCGTCATTAGGAGGCCCTGAACGTTACAATAAACTATCAGTTTCGCGTCATATTCGAAAATCTAGACTCACAGGAGACGGACCAAATGGTGCCCGAGGCAGCAATATCCCCTTAGAGACAAGTCGGCTGGAGGACGATGTATTGAATCTCGACGCAATCTGAGTTTTCCATCGTCATTAGGATGCCCTGAACGTTACAATTAATTATCAGTTTCGCGTCGGATACGAAAATCTAGACTCACAGGAGAACGACCATAAGGTGCCAGAGGCAGCAATAGACCCTTGGAGAAAAGTCGGCTGGAGGATGATGCATAGATTCGCGACGCAATTTGAGTGTTCCATCGTCAATAGGAGGCAATGAACATTACAATTAACTATCAGTATTGCGTCGGATTCGATAATCTAGTCTCACAGGAGAACGATCAAAAGGCGACGGAGGCAACTATAGACCCTCGGAAACAAGTCGGCTGGAGGCCGATGTATTGAATCGCGACGCATTTTGAGTGCTCCATCGTCACTAGGAGGCCCTGAACCTTACAATTAACTATCAGTTTTGCGTCGGATTCGAAAATCTAGACTAACAGGAGACGGACCATATGGTGCCCGAGGCAGCAATATCCCCTTGTAAGCAAGTCGGTGGAATACGATGTATTTAATCTCGACGCAATTTGAGTGTTCCTTCGTCATTAGGAGGCCCTGAACGTTACAATTAACTATCTGTTTTGCGTCGGATTCGAAAATGAACACTCAGAGGAGAACGACCATAAGGTGCCCGAGGTACCAATAGACCCTCGGAGACAAGTCGCCTGGAGGACGATGTATTAAATCTCGGCGCAATTTGAGTGTTTCATCGTCATTAGGATGCCCTGAACGTTACAATTTACTATCAGTTTTGCGTCGGATTCAAAAAACTAGACTCACAGGAGAACGACCATAAGGAGCCCGCGGCAGCAATAGACCCTAGGAGACAATTCGGCGGCAGGACGATGTATTGAATCTTGACGAAATTTGAGTGTTCCATCGTCATTAGGAGGCCCTGAACGTTACAATTAACTATCAGTTTCGCGTCATATTCGAAAATCTAGACTCACAGGAGAACGACGATAAGGTGCCCGAGGCAGCAATAGACCCTTCGAGACAAGTCGGCTGGAGGACGATGTATTGAATGTCGACGATATTTGAGTGTTCCATCGTCATTAGGAGGTCCTGAACGTTACAATTAGCTATCAGTTTCGCGTCGGATTCGAAAATCTTGACTCACAGGAGCACGACCATTAGCTGCCAGAGGCAGCAATAGACACTTGGAGACAAGTCGGCTGGAGGACGATGTATTGAATCTCGACGCAATTTGAGTATTCCATCGTTATTTGGAGGCCCGGAATGTTACAATTAACTATTAGTTTTGCGTCGTATTCGAAATACTAGACTCACAGGAGACGGACCATATGGTGACCGAGGCAGCAATAGACCCTTGGAGACAAGTCGGCTGCAGGGCGATGTATTGAATCTCGACGCAATTTGAGTGCTCCATCGTCATTAGGAGACCCTGAACGTTACAATTAACTATCAGTTTCGCGTCGGATTCGAAAATCTAGACTCACAGGAGTACGACCATAAGGTGCCAGAGGCAGCAACAGACCCTTGCAGACAAATCGGCTGGAGAACGATGTATTGAATCTCTACGCAATTTGAGTGTTCCATCGTCATTAGGAGGCCGTAAGCGTTACAATTAACTATCAGTTTTGAGTCGGATTCGATAATCTAGACTCACAGGAGAACGATCAGAAGGCGCCCGCGGCAACAATAGACCCTTGGAAACTAGTCGGCTGGAGGACGATGTATTGAATCGCGACGCAATTTGAGTGTTCCATCGTCATTAGGAGGCCCTGAACGTTACAATTAACTATTAGTTTAGGGTCGGATTCGATATTCTACACTCACAGGAGTACGACCATAAGGTGCCAGAGGCAGCAACAGACCCTTGCAGACAAATCGGCTGGAGAACGATGTATTGAATCTCTACGCAATTTGAGTGTTCCATCGTCATTAGGAGGCCGTAAGCGTTACAATTAACTATCAGTTTTGAGTCGGATTCGATAATCTAGACTCACAGGAGAACGACCATAAGGTGCCCGAGGCAGCAATATCCCCTTGGAGACAAGTCGGCTGGAGGTCAATGTATTGAATCTCGACGCAATTTGAGTGTTCCATCGTCATTACGAGGCCCTGAACGTTACAATTAACTATCAGTTTTGCGTCGGATTCGAAAATGTAGACTCAGAGGGGAATGACCATAAGGTGCCAGAGGCAGCAATAGACCCTTGGAGACAAGTCGGCTGGAGGACGATGTATTGAATCTCGACGCAATTAGAGTGTTCCATCGTCATTAGGAGACCCTGAATGTCACAATTAACTATCAGTTTCGCGTCGGATTCGAAAATCTAGACTCACAGGAGTACGACCATAAGGTGCTAGAGGCAGCAATACACCCTTGGAGAGATGTCGGCTGGAGGACAATGTATTGAGTCTCGACGCAGTTTGAGTGTCCCATCGTCATTAGGAGGCCGTGAACGTTACAATTACCTATCAGTTTTGCGTCGGATTCGATCATCTAGACTCACAGGAGAACGACCAAAAGGCGCCCGAGGCAACAATAGACCCTTGGAGACATGTCGGTTGATGGACGATGTATTGAATCGCAACTCAATTTTAGTGTTCCATTGTCATTAGGAGGCCCTGAACGTTACAATTAACTATCAGTTTTGCGTCGGATTCAAAAATCTAGACTCACAGGTGACGGACCATATGGTGCCCGAGGCAGCAATATCCCCTTGGAGACAAGTCGGCTGGAGGACGATGTATGGAATCTCGACGTAATTTGAGTGTTCCATCGTCATTAGGAGGCCCTGAATGTTACAATTAACTATCAGTTTCACGTCGGATTCGAAAATCTAGACTCACAGGAGTACGAACATAAGGTGCCAGAGGCAGCAACAGACCCTTGCAGACAAGTCGGCTGGTGATCGATGTATTGAATCTCGACGCAATTTGAGTGTTCCATCGTCATTAGGAGGCCGTGAGCGTTACAATTAGGTATCAGTTTTGCGTCGGATTCGATGATCTAGACTCACAGGAGAACGATCAAAAGGCGCCCGAGGCAACAATAGACCCTTGGAAACTAGTCGGCTGGAGGACGATGTATTGAATCGCGACGCAATTTGAGTGTTCTATCGTCATCAGGAGGCCCTGAACGTTACAATTAACTATCAGTTTTGGGTCGGATTCGAAAATCTAGACTCACAGGAGACGGACCATATGGTGCCCGAGGCAGAAATATCCCCTTGGAGACAAGTCGGCTGGAGGACGATGTATGGAATCTCGACGCAATTTGAGTGTTCCATCGTCATTAGGAGGCCCTGAACGTTACAATCAACAATCAGTTTTGCGTCGAATTCGATAATCTAAGCTCACTGGAGTACGACCATAAGAGGCTCGAGGTAGCAATATCCCCTTGGAGACAAGTCGGCTGGAGTACGATGTTTTGAATCTCGACGCAATTTGAGTGTTTCATCGTCTTTAGGAGGCCGTGAACGTTATAATTAACTATCAGTTTTGCGTCGGATTCGATAATCTAGACTCACAGGAGAACGACCAAAAGGCGCCCGAGGCAACAATAGACCCTTGGAAACATGTCGACTGATGGAGGATGTAATGAATCGCGACGCAATTTGAGTGTTCCAACGTCATTAGGATTCCCTGAACGTTACAATTAACTATCAGTTTCGCGTCGGATTCGAAAATCTAGACTCATAGGAGTACGACCATAAGGTGCTAGAGGCAGCAATACACCCTTGGAGAGAAGTCGGCTGGAGGACAATGTATTGTTTCTCGACGCAATTTGAGTGTCCCATCGTCATTAGGAGGCCGTGAACGTTACAATTAACTATCAGTTTTGCGTCGGATTCGATCATCTAGACTCACAGGAGAACGACCAATAGGCGCCCGAGGCAACAATAGACCCGTGGAGACATGTCGTCTGATGGACGATGTATTGAATCGCGACTCAATTTGAGTGTTCCATTGTCATTAGGAGGCCCAGAACGTTACAATTAACCATCAGTTTTGCGTCTGATTCGAAAATCTAGACTCACAGGTGAACGACCATAAGGTGTCCGAGGCAGTAATATCCCCTTGGAGACAAGTCGGCTGGAGGACGACGTATTGAATCTCGACGGAACACTCAAATGTGTTCCATCGTCGTTAGGAGGCCCTGAACGTTACAATTAACTATCAGTTTTGAGTCGGATTCGAAAATCTAGAAACACAGGAGCACGACCATAAGGTGCCAGAGGCAGCAATAGACACTTGGAGACAAGTCGGCTGGAGGACGATGTATTGAATCTCGACGCAATTTGAGTGTTCCATCGTCACTACTAGAAACTGAACGTTACAATTTACTATCAGTTTTGCGTCGGATTCGACAATCTGGACTCACAGGAGAACGACCATAAGGTGCCCGCGGCAGCAATAGAACCTTGGAGAAAAGTCGGCTGGAGGACGATGTATTGAATCTCGGCGCAATTTGAGTGTTCCATCGTCAATATGAGGCCCTGAAAGTTACAATAAACTATCAGGTTCTCGTCATATTCGAAAATCTAGACTCACAGGAGACGGACCATATGGTGTCCGAGGCAGCAATATCCCCGTAGAGACAAGTCGGCTTGAGGACGATGTATTGAATCTCGACGCAATTTGAGTGTTCCATCGTCATTAGAAGGCCCTGAACGTTACAGTTAACTCTCAGTTTTGCGTCTGATTCGAAAATCTAGACTCCCAGGAAAACGACGATAAGGTTCCCGAGGCAGCAATAGACCCTTCGAGACAAGTCGGCTGGAGGACGATGTGTTGAATCTCGAAGATTTTTGAGTGTTCCATCGTCATTAGGAGGCCATGAACGTTACTATTAACTATCAGTTTTGCGTCGTATTCGAAATTCTAGACTCACAGGAGACGGACCATATGGTGACCGAGGCAACAATAGACCCTTGGCGACAAGTCGGCTGGATCACGATGTATTGAATCTCGACGCAATTTGAGTGTTGGATCGTCATCAGGAGGCCCTGAACGTTACAATTAACTATCAGTTTTGCGTCGGATTCGAAAACCTAGACTCACAGGAGAACGACAATAAGGTGCCCGAGGCAGCAATATCCCCTTGGAGACAAGTCGGCTGGAGGTCGATGTATTGAATCTCGACGCAATCTGAGTTTTCCATCGTCATTAGGATGCCCTGAACGTTACAATTAATTATCAGTTTCGCGTCGGATTCGAAAATCTAGACTCACAGGAGAACGACCATAAGCTGCCAGAGGCATCAATAGACCCTTGGAGAAAAGTCGGCTGGAGGATGATGCATAGATTCGCGACGCAATTTGAGTGTTCCATCGTCAATAGGAGGCACTGAACATTACAATTAACTATCAGTTTTGCGTCGGATTCGATAATCTAGACTCACAGGAGAACGATCAAAAGGCGACGGAGGCAACTATAGACCCTCGGAAACAAGTCGGCTGGAGGCCGATGTATTGAATCGCGACGCATTTTGAGTGCTCCATCGTCATTAGGAGGCCCTGAACCTTACAATTAACTATCAGTTTTGCGTCGCATTCGAAATTGAACACTCAGAGGAGAACGACCATAAGGTGCCCGAGGTAGCAATAGACCCTCGGAGTCAAGTCGCCTAGAGGACGATGTATTAAATCTCGGCGCAATTTGAGTGTTTCATCGTCATTAGGATGCCCTGAACGTTACAATTTACTATCAGTTTTGCGTCGGATTCAAAAAACTAGACTCACAGGAGAACGACCATAAGGAGCCCGCGGCAGCAATAGACCCTAGGAGACAATTCGGCGGCAGGACGATGTATTGAATCTTGACGAAATTTGAGTGTTCCATCGTCATTAGGAGACCCTGAACGTTACAATTAACTATTAGTTTAGGGTCGGATTCGATATTCTAGACTCACAGGAGACGGACCATATGGTGCATGAGGCAGAAATATCCCCTTGGAGACAAGTCGGCTGGAGGACGATGTATGGAATCTCGACGCAATTTGAGTGTTCCATCGTCATAGGAGGCCCTGAACGTTACAACTAACTATCAGTTTTGCGTCGGATTCGAAAATCTTGTCTCACAGGAGAACGACCATAAGGTGCCCGAGGCAGCAATATCCCCTTGGAGACAAGTCGGCTGGAGGTCAATGTATTGAATGTCGACGCAATTTGAGTGTTCCATCGTCATTACGAGGCCCTGAACGTTACAATTAACTATCAGTTTTGCGTCGGATTCGAAAATATAGACTCAGAGGGGAACGACGATAAGGTGCCAGAGGCAGCAATAGACCCTTGGAGAGAAGTCGGCTGGAGGACAATGTATTGAGTCTCGACGCAATTTGAGTGTCCCATCGTCATTAGGAGGCCGTGAACGTTATAATTAACTATCAGTTTTGCGTCGGATTCGATAATCTAGACTCACAGGAGAACGACCAAAAGGCGCCCGAGGCAACAATAGACCCTTGGAAACATGTCGACTGATGGAGGATGTAATGAATCGCGACGCAATTTGAGTGTTCCAACGTCATTAGGAGGCCCTGAACGTTACAATCAACAATCAGTTTTGCGTCGAATTCGAAAATCTAGACTCATAGGAGTACGACCATAAGGTGCTAGAGGCAGCAACACACCCTTGGAGAGAAGTCGGCTGGAGGACAATGTATTGAGTCTCGACGCAATTTGAGTGTCCCATCGTCATTAGGAGGCCGTGAACGTTACAATTAACTATCAGTTTTGCGTCGGATTCGATCATCTAGACTCACAGGAGAACGACCAAAAGGCGCCCGAGGCAACAATAGACCCTTGGAAACATGTCGACTGATGGAGGATGTAATGAATCGCGACGCAATTTGAGTGTTCCAACGTCATTAGGAGGCCCTGAACGTTACATTCAACAATCAGTTTTGCGTCGAATTCGAAAATCTAAGCTCACTGGAGTACGACCATAAGAGGCCCGAGGTAGCAATATCCCCTTGGAGACAAGTCGGCTGGAGGACGATGTATTGAATCTCGACGCAATTTGAGTGTTCCATCGTCATTAGGAGGCCATGAACGTTACAATTAACCATCAGTTTCGCGTCGGATTCGAAAATCTAGAAACACAGGAGCACGACGATAAGGTGCCAGAGGCAGCAATAGACACTTGGCGACAAGTCGGCTGGATCACGATGTATTGAATCTCGACGCAATTTGAGTGTTGGATCGTCATCAGGAGGCCCTGAACGTTACAATTAACTATCAGTTTTGCGTCGGATTCGAAAACCTAGACTCACAGGAGAACGACAATAAGGTGCCCGAAGCAGCAATATCCCCTTGGAGACAAGTCGGCTGGAGGTCGATGTATTGAATCTCGACGCAATCTGAGTTTTCCATCGTCATTAGGATGCCCTGAACGTTACAATTAATTATCAGTTTCGCGTCGGATTCGAAAATCTAGACTCACAGGAGAACGACCATAAGGTGCCAGAGGCATCAATAGACCCTTGGAGAAAAGTCGGCTGGAGGATGATGCATAGATTCGCGACGCAATTTGAGTGTTCCATCGTCAATAGGAGGCACTGAACATTACAATTAACTATCAGTTTTGCGTCGGATTCGATAATCTAGACTCACAGGAGAACGATCAAAAGGCGACGGAGGCAACTATAGACCCTCGGAAACAAGTCGGCTGGAGGCCGATGTATTGAATCGCGACGCATTTTGAGTGCTCCATCGCCATTAGGAGGCCCTGAACCTTACAACTAACTATCAGTTTTGCGTCGGATTCGAAAATCTAGACTAACAGGAGGCGGACCATATGGCGCCCGAGGCAGCAATATCCCCTTGTAAGCAAGTCGGTGGAATACGATGTATCTTATCTCGACGCAATTTGAGTGTTCCTTCGTCATTAGGAGGCCCTGAACGTTACAATTAACTATCTGTTTTGCGTCGGATTCGAAATTGGACACTCAGAGGAGAACGACCATAAGGTGCCCGAGGTAGCAATAGACCCTCGGAGTCAAGTCGCCTGGAGGACGATGTATTAAATCTCTTCGCAATTTGAGTGTTTCATCGTCATTAGGATGCCCTGAACGTTACAATTTACTATCAGTTTTGCGTCGGATTCAAGAAACTAGACTCACAGGAGAACGACCATAAGGAGCCCGCGGCAGCAATAGACCCTAGGAGACAATTCGGCGGCAGGACGATGTATTGAATCTTGACGAAATTTGAGTGTTCCATCGTCATTAGGAGGACCTGAACGTTACAATTAACTATCAGTTTCGCGTCATATTCGAAAATCTGGACTCACAGGAGAACGACGATAAGGTGCCCGAGGCAGCAATAGACCCTTCGAGACAAGTCGGCTGGAGGACGATGTATTGAATGTCGACGATATTTGAGTGTTCCATCGTCATTAGGAGACCCTGAACGTTACAATTAACTATCAGTTTCGCGTCGGATTCGAAAATCTAGACTCACAGGAGTACGACCATAAGGTGCCAGAGGCAGCAACTGACCCTTGCAGACAAATCGGCTGGAGAACGATGTATTGAACCTCTACGCAATTTGAGTGTTCCATCGTCATTAATAGGCCGTGAGCGTTACAATTAACTATCAGTTTTGAGTCGGATTCGATAATCTAGACTCACAGGAGAACGATCAGAAGGCGCCCGAGGCAACAATAGACCCTAGGAAACTAGTCGGCTGGAGGACGATGTATTGAATCGCGACGCAATTTGAGTGTTCCATCGTCATTAGGAGGCCCTGAACGGTACAATTAACTATTAGTGTAGGGTCGGATTCGATATTCTAGACTCACAGGAGACGGACCATATGGTGCATGAGGCAGAAATATCCCCTTGGAGACAAGTCGGCTGGAGGACGATGTATGGAATCTCTACGCAATTTGAGTGTTCCATCGTCATAGGAGGCCCTGAACGTTACAACTAACTATCAGTTTTGCGTCGGATTCGAAAATCTTGTCTCACAGGAGAACGACCATAAGGTGCCCGAGGCAGCAATATCCCCTTGGAGACAAGTCGGGTGGAGGTCAATGTATTGAATCTCGACGCAATTTGAGTGTTCCATCGTCATTAGGAGACCCTGAACGTTACAATTAACTATCAGTTTCGCGTCGGATTCGAAAATCTAGACTCACAGGAGTACGACCATAAGGTGCCAGAGGCAGCAACTGACCCTTGCAGACAAATCGGCTGGAAAACGATGTATTGAACCTCTACGCAATTTGAGTGTTCCATCGTCATTAATAGGCCATGAGCGTTACAATTTACTATCAGTTTTGCGTCGGATTCAAAAAACTAGACTCACAGGAGAACGACCATAAGGAGCCCGCGGCAGCAATAGACCCTAGGAGACAATTCGGCGGCAGGACGATGTATTGAATCTTGACGAAATTTGAGTGTTCCATCGTCATTAGGAGGCCCTGAACGTTACAATTAACTATCAGTTTCGCGTCATATTCGAAAATCTGGACTCACAGGAGAACGACGATAAGGTGCCCGAGGCAGCAATAGACCCTTCGAGACAAGTCGGCTGGAGGACGATGTATTGAATGTCGACGATATTTGAGTGTTCCATCGTCATTAGGAGACCCTGAACGTTACAATTAACTATCAGTTTCGCGTCGGATTCGAAAATCTAGACTCACAGGAGTACGACCATAAGGTGCCAGAGGCAGCAACTGACCCTTGCAGACAAATCGGCTGGAAAACGATGTATTGAACCTCTACGCAATTTGAGTGTTCCATCGTCATTAATAGGCCGTGAGAGTTACAATTAACTATCAGTTTTGAGTCGGATTCGATAATCTAGACTCACAGGAGAACGATCAGAAGGCGCCCGAGGCAACAATAGACACAAGGAAACTAGTCGGCTGGAGGACGATGTATTGAATCGCGACGCAATTTGAGTGTTCCATCGTCATTAGGAGACCCTGAACGTTTCAATTAACTATTAGTTTAGGGTCGGATTCGATATTCTAGACTCACAGGAGACGGACCATATGGTGCATGAGGCAGAAATATCCCCTTGGAGACAAGTCGGCTGGAGGACGATGTATGGAATCTCGACGCAATTTGAGTGTTCCATCGTCATAGGAGGCCCTGAACGTTACAACTAACTATCAGTTTTGCGTCGGATTCGAAAATCTTGTCTCACAGGAGAACGACCATAAGGTGCCCGAGGCAGCAATATCCCCTTGGAGACAAGTCGGCTGGAGGTCAATGTATTGAATCTCGACGCAATTTGAGTGTTCCATCGTCATTACGAGGCCCTGAACGTTACAATTAACTATCAGTTTTGCGTCGGATTCGAAAATATAGACTCAGAGGGGAACGACGATAAGGTGCCAGAGGCAGCAATAGACCCTTGGAGAGAAGTCGGCTGGAGGACAATGTATTGAGTCTCGACGCAATTTGAGTGTCCCATCGTCATTAGGAGGCCGTGAACGTTATAATTAACTATCAGTTTTGCGTCGGATTCGATAATCTAGACTCACAGGAGAACGACCAAAAGGCGCCCGAGGCAACAATAGACCCTTGGAAACATGTCGACTGATGGAGGATGTAATGAATCGCGACGCAATTTGAGTGTTCCAACGTCATTAGGAGGCCCTGAACGTTACAATCAACAATCAGTTTTGCGTCGAATTCGAATATCTAGACTCATAGGAGTACGACCATAAGGTGCTAGAGGCAGCAATACACCCTTGGAGAGAAGTCGGCTGGAGGACAATGTATTGAGTCTCGACGCAATTTGAGTGTCCCATCGTCATTAGGAGGCCGTGAACGTTACAATTAACTATCAGTTTTGCGTCGGATTCGATCATCTAGACTCACAGGAGAACGACCAAAAGGCGCCCGAGGCAACAATAGACCCTTGGAAACATGTCGACTGATGGAGGATGTAATGAATCGCGACGCAATTTGAGTGTTCCAACGTCATTAGGAGGCCCTGAACGTTACAATTAACTATCAGTTTTGCGTCGAATTCGAAAATCTAGACTCATAGGAGTACGACCATAAGGTGCTAGAGGCAGCAATACACCCTTGGAGAGAAGTCGGCTGGAGGACAATGTATTGAGTCTCGACGCAATTTGAGTGTCCCATCGTCATTAGGAGGCCGTGAACGTTACAATTAACTATCAGTTTTGCGTCGGATTCGATCATCTAGACTCACAGGAGAACGACCAAAAGGCGCCCGAGGCAACAATAGACCCTTGGAAACATGTCGACTGATGGAGGATGTAATGAATCGCGACGCAATTTGAGTGTTCCAACGTCATTAGGAGGCCCTGAACGTTACAATCAACAATCAGTTTTGCGTCGAATTCGAAAATCTAAGCTCACTGGAGTACGACCATAAGAGGCCCGAGGTAGCAATATCCCCTTGGAGACAAGTCGGCTGGAGGACGATGTATTGAATCTCGACGCAATTTGAGTGTTCCATCGTCATTAGGAGGCCATGAACGTTACAATTAACCATCAGTTTCGCGTCGGATTCGAAAATCTAGAAACACAGGAGCACGACGATAAGGTGCCAGAGGCAGCAATAGACACTTGGCGAAAAGTCGGCTGGATCACGATGTATTGAATCTCGACGCAATTTGAGTGTTGGATCGTCATCAGGAGGCCCTGAACGTTACAATTAACTATCAGTTTTGCGTCGGATTCGAAAACCTAGACTCACAGGAGAACGACAATAAGGTGCCCGAGGCAGCAATATCCCCTTGGAGACAAGTCGGCTGGAGGTCGATGTATTGAATCTCGACGCAATCTGAGTTTTCCATCGTCATTAGGATGCCCTGAACGTTACAATTAATTATCAGTTTCGCGTCGGATTCGAAAATCTAGACTCACAGGAGAACGACCATAAGGTGCCAGAGGCATCAATAGACCCTTGGAGAAAAGTCGGCTGGAGGATGATGCATAGATTCGCGACGCAATTTGAGTGTTCCATCGTCAATAGGAGGCACTGAACATTACAATTAACTATCAGTTTTGCGTCGGATTCGATAATCTAGACTCACAGGAGAACGATCAAAAGGCGACGGAGGCCACTATAGACCCTCGGAAACAAGTCGGCTGGAGGCCGATGTATTGAATCGCGACGCATTTTGAGTGCTCCATCGCCATTAGGAGGCCCTGAACCTTACAATTAACTATCAGTTTTGCGTCGGATTCGAAAATCTAGACTAACAGGAGGCGGACCATATGGTGCCCGAGGCAGCAATATCCCCTTGTAAGCAAGTCGGTGGAATACGATGTATTTTATCTCGACGCAATTTGAGTGTTCCTTCGTCATTAGGAGGCCCTGAACGTTACAATTAACTATCTGTTTTGCGTCGGATTCGAAATTGAACACTCAGAGGAGAACGACCATAAGGTGCCCGAGGTAGCAATAGACCCTCGGAGTCAAGTCGCCTGGAGGACGATGTATTAAATCTCGGCGCAATTTGAGTGTTTCATCGTCATTAGGATGCCCTGAACGTTACAATTTACTATCAGTTTTGCGTCGGATTCAAAAAACTAGACTCACAGGAGAACCACCATAAGGAGCCCGCGGCAGCAATAGACCCTAGGAGACAATTCGGCGGCAGGACGATGTATTGAATCTTGACGAAATTTGAGTGTTCCATCGTCATTAGGAGGCCCTGAACGTTACAATTAACTATCAGTTTCGCGTCATATTCGAAAATCTGGACTCACAGGAGAACGACGATAAGGTGCCCGAGGCAGCAATAGACCCTTCGAGACAAGTCGGCTGGAGGACGATGTATTGAATGTCGACGATATTTGAGTGTTCCATCGTCATTAGGAGACCCTGAACGTTACAATTAACTATCAGTTTCGCGTCGGATTCGAAAATCTAGACTCACAGGAGTACGACCATAAGGTGCCAGAGGCAGCAACTGACCCTTGCAGACAAATCGGCTGGAGAACGATGTATTGAACCTCTACGCAATTTGAGTGATCCATCGTCATTAATAGGCCGTGAGCGTTACAATTAACTATCAGTTTTGAGTCGGATTCGATAATCTAGACTCACAGGAGAACGATCAGAAGGCGCCCGAGGCAACAATAGACCCTAGGAAACTAGTCGGCTGGAGGACGATGTATTGAATCGCGACGCAATTTGAGTGTTCCATCGTCATTAGGAGGCCCTGAACGGTACAATTAACTATTAGTTTAGGGTCGGATTCGATATTCTAGACTCACAGGAGACGGACCATATGGTGCATGAGGCAGAAATATCCCCTTGGAGACAAGTCGGCTGGAGGACGATGTATGGAATCTCGACGCAATTTGAGTGTTCCATCGTCATAGGAGGCCCTGAACGTTACAACTAACTATCAGTTTTGCGTCGGATTCGAAAATCTTGTCTCACAGGAGAACGACCATAAGGTGCCCGAGGCAGCAATATCCCCTTGGAGACAAGTCGGGTGGAGGTCAATGTATTGAATCTCGACGCAATTTGAGTGTTCCATCGTCATTACGAGGCCCTGAACGTTACAATTAACTATCAGTTTTGCGTCGGATTCGAAAATATAGACTCAGGGGGGAACGACGATAAGGTGCCAGAGGCAGCAATAGACCCTTGCAGACAAGTCGGCTGGAGGACGATGTATTGAATCTCGACGCAATTAGAGTGTTCCATCGTCATTAGGAGACCCTGAATGTCACAATTAACTATCAGTTTCGCGTCGGATTCGAAAATCTAGACTCACAGGAGTACGACCATAAGGTGCTAGAGGCAGCAATACACCCTTGGAGAGAAGTCGGCTGGAGGACAATGTATTGAGTCTCGACGCAGTTTGAGTGTCCCATCGTCATTAGGAGGCCGTGAACGTTACAATTACCTATCAGTTTTGCGTCCGATTCGATCATCTAGACTCACAGGAGAACGACCAAAAGGCGCCCGAGGCAACAATAGACCCTTGGAGACATGTCGGCTGATGGACGATGTATTGAATCGCGACTCAATTTGAGTGTTCCAATGTCATTAGGAGGCCCTGAACGTTACAATTAACTATCAGTTTTGCGTCGGATTCAAAAATCTAGACTCACAGGTGACGGACCATCTGGTGCCCGAGGCAGCAATATCCCCTTGGAGACAAGTCGGCTGGAGGACAATGTATGGAATCTCGACGCAATTTGAGTGTTCCATCGTCATTAGGAGGCCCTGAACGTTACAATCAACAATCAGTTTTGCGTCGAATTCGAAAATCTAAGCTCACTGGAGTACGACCATAAGAGGCCCGAGGTAGCAATATCCCCTTGGAGACAAGTCGGCTGGAGGACGATGTATTGAATCTCGACGCGATTTGAGTGTTCCATGTCATTAGGAGGCCATGAACGTTACAATTAACCATCAGTTTCACGTCGGATTCGAAAATCTAGAAACACAGGAGCACGACGATAAGGTGCCAGAGGCAGCAATAGACACTTGGAGACAAGTCGGCTGGAGGACGATGTATTGAATCTCGACGAAATTTGAGTGTTACATCGTCTTTAGGAGGCCGTGAACGTTATAATTAACTATCAGTTTTGCGTCGGATTCGATAATCTAGACTCACAGGAGAACGACCAAAAGGCGCCCGAGGCAACAATAGACCCTTGGAAACATGTCGACTGATGGAGGATGTAATGAATCGCGACGCAATTTGAGTGTTCCAACGTCATTAGGAGTCCCTGAACGTTACAATTAACTATCAGTTTTGCGTCGGATTCGAAAATCTAGACTCATAGGAGTACGACCATAAGGTGCTAGAGGCGGCAATACACCCTTGGAGAGAAGTCGGCTGGAGGACAATGTATTGAGTCTCGCCGCAATTTGAGTGTCCCATCGTCATTAGGAGGCCGTGAACGTTACAATTAACTATCAGTTTTGCGTCGGATTCGATCCTCTAGACTCACAGGAGAACGACCAAAAGGCGCCCGAGGCAACAATAGACCCGTGGAGACATGTCGGCTGATATACGATGTATTGAATCGCGACTCAATTTGAGTGTTCCATTGTCATTAGGAGGCCCTGAACGTTACAATTAACCATCAGTTTTGCGTCTGATTCGAAAATCTAGACTCACAGGTGAACGACCATAAGGTGTCCGAGGCAGTAATATCCCCTTGGAGACAAGTCGGCTGGAGGACGACGTATTGAATCTCGACTCAATTTGAGTGTTCCATCGTCATTACTAGGCCCTGGACGTTACAATTAACTATCAGCTTTGCGTCGGATTCGAAAATTTTGACTCACAGGATAACGACCATAAGGTGCCCGAGGCAGCAATATCCCCTTGAAGACAAGTCGGCTGGAGGTCGATGTATTGAATCTCGACGCAATTTGAGTGTTCCATCGTCATTAGGATGCCCTGAACGTTACAATTTACTATCAGTTTTGCGTCGGATTCAAAAATCTAGACTCACAGGTGACGGACCATATGGTGCCCGAGGCAGCAATATCCCCTTGGAGACAAGTCGGCTGGAGGACGATGTATGGAATCTCGACGCAATTTGAGTGTTCCATCGTCATTAGGAGGCCCTGAATGTTACAATTAACTATCAGTTTCACGTCGGATTCGAAAATATAGACTCACAGGAGCACGACCATAAGGTGCCACAGGCAGCAATAGCTCCTTGGAAACAAGTCGGCTGGAGGACAATGTATTGAGTCTCGACGCAATTTGAGTGTTCCATCGTTATTAGGAGGCTCTGAAAGTTAGAATTAACAATCCGTTTTTCGTCGGACTCGAAATCTAGACTCACTGGAGAACGACATAAGAGGCCCGAGGCAGCAATATACCTTTAGAGACAAGTCGGCTGGAGGACGATGTATTGAACCTCGCCGCAATTTGAGTGTTCCATCGTCATTAGGAGGCTGTGAACGTTACAATTAACTATCAGTTTTGCGTCGGTTTCGAATTTCTAGACTCACAGGGGACGGACCATATGGTGCCCGAGGCAGCAATATCCCCTTGGAGACAAGTAGGCTGGAGGACGATGTATTGAATCTCAACGCAATTTGAGTGTTCCTTTTTTATCAGGAGGCCCTGAACGTTACAATTAACAATCAATTTTGCGTCGGATTCGAAATCTAGACTCACTGGAGAACGAGCATAAGAGGCCCGAAGCAGCAATATACCTTTGGAGACAAGTCGGCTGGAGGACGATGTATTGAACCTCGCCGCAATTTGTGTGTTCCATCGTCATTAGGAGGCCATGAACGTTACAATTAACCATCAGTTTTTCGTCGGATTCGAAAATGTTGACTCAGAGAAGAACGACCATAAGGTGCTCGAGGCAGCAATAGACCCTTGGAGACAAGTCGGCAGAAGGACGATGAATTGAATCACGACGCAATTTGAGTGTTCCATCGTCATTAGGAGGACCTGAACGTCACAATTAACTATCGGTTTTGGGTCGGATTCGAAATCCTAGACTCACAGGTGACGGACAATATGGTGACCGAGGCAGCAATAGACCTTTGGAAATAAGTCGGCTGGAGGACGATGCAGTGAATCTCGACGCAATTTGAGTGTTCCATCGTCATTAGGAGGCCATGAACATTACAATTAACCATCATTTTTTCGTCGGATTAGAAAATCTAGACTCACAGGAGAACGAAAATAAGTTGCCCGAAGCAGCAATATCCCCTTGGAGACAAGTCGGCTGGAGGACGATGTATTGAATCTCGACGCAATTTGAGTGTTCTATCGTCATTAGGAGGCCCTGAACGTTACAATTAACTATCAGTTTTGCGTCGGATTCGAAAATCTAGACTCATAGGAGCACGACCATAAGTTGCCAGAGGCAGCAGTTGACCCTTGGAGACAAGTCTGCTAGAGGACATAGTATTGAATCTCGATGCAATTTGAGTGTTCCATCGTCATTAGGAGGCCGTGAAAGTTACATTTAACTATCAGTTTTGCGTCGGATTCGATAATCTAGACTCACTGGAGAACGACCAAAAGGCGCCCGAGGCAACAATAGACCCTTGGAAACGTGTCGACTGATTGAGGACGTAATGAATCGCGACGCAATTTGAGTGTTCCAACGTCATTAGGAGTCCCTGAACGTTACAATTAACTATCAGTTTTGCGTCGGATTCGAAAATCTAGACTAACAGGAGGCGGACCATATGGTGCCCGAGGCAGCAATATCCCCTTGTAAGCAAGTCGGTGGAATACGATGTATTTTATCTCGACGCAATTTGAGTGTTCCTTCGTCATTAGGAGGCCCTGAACGTTACAATTAACTATCTGTTTTGCGTCGGATTCGAAATTGAACACTCAGAGGAGAACGACCATAAGGTGCCCGAGGTAGCAATAGACCCTCGGAGTCAAGTCGCCTGGAGGACGATGTATTAAATCTCGGCGCAATTTGAGTGTTTCATCGTCATTAGGATGCCCTGAACGTTACAATTTACTATCAGTTTTGCGTCGGATTCAAAAAACTAGACTCACAGGAGAACCACCATAAGGAGCCCGCGGCAGCAATAGACCCTAGGAGACAATTCGGCGGCAGGACGATGTATTGAATCTTGACGAAATTTGAGTGTTCCATCGTCATTAGGAGGCCCTGAACGTTACAATTAACTATCAGTTTCGCGTCATATTCGAAAATCTGGACTCACAGGAGAACGACGATAAGGTGCCCGAGGCAGCAATAGACCCTTCGAGACAAGTCGGCTGGAGGACGATGTATTGAATGTCGACGATATTTGAGTGTTCCATCGTCATTAGGAGACCCTGAACGTTACAATTAACTATCAGTTTCGCGTCGGATTCGAAAATCTAGACTCACAGGAGTACGACCATAAGGTGCCAGAGGCAGCAACTGACCCTTGCAGACAAATCGGCTGGAGAACGATGTATTGAACCTCTACGCAATTTGAGTGATCCATCGTCATTAATAGGCCGTGAGCGTTACAATTAACTATCAGTTTTGAGTCGGATTCGATAATCTAGACTCACAGGAGAACGATCAGAAGGCGCCCGAGGCAACAATAGACCCTAGGAAACTAGTCGGCTGGAGGACGATGTATTGAATCGCGACGCAATTTGAGTGTTCCATCGTCATTAGGAGGCCCTGAACGGTACAATTAACTATTAGTTTAGGGTCGGATTCGATATTCTAGACTCACAGGAGACGGACCATATGGTGCATGAGGCAGAAATATCCCCTTGGAGACAAGTCGGCTGGAGGACGATGTATGGAATCTCGACGCAATTTGAGTGTTCCATCGTCATAGGAGGCCCTGAACGTTACAACTAACTATCAGTTTTGCGTCGGATTCGAAAATCTTGTCTCACAGGAGAACAACCATAAGGTGCCCGAGGCAGCAATATCCCCTTGGAGACAAGTCGGGTGGAGGTCAATGTATTGAATCTCGACGCAATTTGAGTGTTCCATCGTCATTACGAGGCCCTGAACGTTACAATTAACTATCAGTTTTGCGTCGGATTCGAAAATATAGACTCAGGGGGGAACGACGATAAGGTGCCAGAGGCAGCAATAGACCCTTGCAGACAAGTCGGCTGGAGGACGATGTATTGAATCTCGACGCAATTAGAGTGTTCCATCGTCATTAGGAGACCCTGAATGTCACAATTAACTATCAGTTTCGCGTCGGATTCGAAAATCTAGACTCACAGGAGTACGACCATAAGGTGCTAGAGGCAGCAATACACCCTTGGAGAGAAGTCGGCTGGAGGACAATGTATTGAGTCTCGACGCAGTTTGAGTGTCCCATCGTCATTAGGAGGCCGTGAACGTTACAATTACCTATCAGTTTTGCGTCGGATTCGATCATCTAGACTCACAGGAGAACGACCAAAAGGCGCCCGAGGCAACAATAGACCCTTGGAGACATGTCGGCTGATGGACGATGTATTGAATCGCGACTCAATTTGAGTGTTCCAATGTCATTAGGAGGCCCTGAACGTTACAATTAACTATCAGTTTTGCGTCGGATTCAAAAATCTAGACTCACAGGTGACGGACCATCTGGTGCCCGAGGCAGCAATATCCCCTTGGAGACAAGTCGGCTGGAGGACAATGTATGGAATCTCGACGCAATTTGAGTGTTCCATCGTCATTAGGAGGCCCTGAATGTTACAATTAACTATCATTTTCACGTCGGATTCGAAAATCTAGACTCACAGGAGTACGACCATAAGGTGCCAGAGGCAGCAACAGACCCTTGCAGACAAGTCGGCTGGTGATCGATGTATTGAATCTCGACGCAATTTGAGTGTTCCATCGTCATTAGGAGGCCGTGAGCGTTACAATTAGGTATCAGTTTTGCGTCGGATTCGATGATCTAGACTCACAGGAGAACGATCAAAAGGCGCCAGAGGCAACAATAGACCCTTGGAAACTAGTCGGCTGGAGGACGATGTATTGAATCGCAACGCAATTTGAGTGTTCTATCGTCATTAGGAGGCCCTGAACGTTACAATTAACTATCAGTTTTGGGTCGGATTCGAAAATCTAGACTCACAGGAGACGGACCATATGGTGCCCGAGGCAGAAATATCTCCTTGGAGACAAGTCGGCTGGAGGACGATGTATGGAATCTCGACGCAATTTGAGTGTTCCATCGTCATTAGGAGGCCCTGAACGTTACAATCAACAATCAGTTTTGCGTCGAATTCGAAAATCTAAGCTCACTGGAGTACGACCATAAGAGGCCCGAGGTAGCAATATCCCCTTGGAGACAAGTCGGCTGGAGGACGATGTATTGAATCTCGACGCGATTTGAGTGTTCCATGTCATTAGGAGGCCATGAACGTTACAATTAACCATCAGTTTCACGTCGGATTCGAAAATCTAGAAACACAGGAGCACGACGATAAGGTGCCAGAGGCAGCAATAGACACTTGGAGACAAGTCGGCTGGAGGACGATGTATTGAATCTCGACGCAATTTGAGTGTTACATCGTCTTTAGGAGGCCGTGAACGTTATAATTAACTATCAGTTTTGCGTCGGATTCGATAATCTAGACTCACAGGAGAACGACCAAAAGGCGCCCGAGGCAACAATAGACCCTTGGAAACATGTCGACTGATGGAGGATGTAATGAATCGCGACTCAATTTGAGTGTTCCAACGTCATTAGGAGTCCCTGAACGTTACAATTAACTATCAGTTTTGCGTCGGATTCGAAAATCTAGACTCATAGGAGTACGACCATAAGGTGCTAGAGGCGGCAATACACCCTTGGAGAGAAGTCGGCTGGAGGACAATGTATTGAGTCTCGCCGCAATTTGAGTGTCCCATCGTCATTAGGAGGCCGTGAACGTTACAATTAACTATCAGTTTTGCGTCGGATTCGATCCTCTAGACTCACAGGAGAACGACCAAAAGGCGCCCGAGGCAACAATAGACCCGTGGAGACATGTCGGCTGATGGACGATGTATTGAATCGCGACTCAATTTGAGTGTTCCATTGTCATTAGGAGGCCCTGAACGTTACAATTAACCATCAGTTTTGCGTCTGATTCGAAAATCTAGACTCACAGGTGAACGACCATAAGGTGTCCGAGGCAGTAATATCCCCTTGGAGACAAGTCGGCTGGAGGACGACGTATTGAATCTCGACTCAATTTGAGTGTTCCATCGTCATTACTAGGCCCTGGACGTTACAATTAACTATCAGCTTTGCGTCGGATTCGAAAATTTTGACTCACAGGATAACGACCATAAGGTGCCCGAGGCAGCAATATCCCCTTGAAGACAAGTCGGCTGGAGGTCGATGTATTGAATCTCGACGCAATTTGAGTGTTCCATCGTCATTAGGATGCCCTGAACGTTACAATTTACTATCAGTTTTGCGTCGGATTCAAAAATCTAGACTCACAGGTGACGGACCATATGGTGCCCGAGGCAGCAATATCCCCTTGGAGACAAGTCGGCTGGAGGACGATGTATGGAATCTCGACGCAATTTGAGTGTTCCATCGTCATTAGGAGGCCCTGAATGTTACAATTAACTATCAGTTTCACGTCGGATTCGAAAATATAGACTCACAGGAGCACGACCATAAGGTGCCACAGGCAGCAATAGCTCCTTGGAAACAAGTCGGCTGGAGGACAATGTATTGAGTCTCGACGCAATTTGAGTGTTCCATCGTTATTAGGAGGCTCTGAAAGTTAGAATTAACAATCCGTTTTTCGTCGGACTCGAAATCTAGACTCACTGGAGAACGACATAAGAGGCCCGAGGCAGCAATATACCTTTAGAGACAAGTCGGCTGGAGGACGATGTATTGAACCTCGCCGCAATTTGAGTGTTCCATCGTCATTAGGAGGCTGTGAACGTTACAATTAACTATCAGTTTTGCGTCGGTTTCGAATTTCTAGACTCACAGGGGACGGACCATATGGTGCCCGAGGCAGCAATATCCCCTTGGAGACAAGTAGGCTGGAGGACGATGTATTGAATCTCAACGCAATTTGAGTGTTCCTTTTTTATCAGGAGGCCCTGAACGTTACAATTAACAATCAATTTTGCGTCGGATTCGAAATCTAGACTCACTGGAGAACGAGCATAAGAGGCCCGAAGCAGCAATATACCTTTGGAGACAAGTCGGCTGGAGGACGATGTATTGAACCTCGCCGCAATTTGTGTGTTCCATCGTCATTAGGAGGCCATGAACGTTACAATTAACCATCAGTTTTTCGTCGGATTCGAAAATGTTGACTCAGAGAAGAACGACCATAAGGTGCTCGAGGCAGCAATAGACCCTTGGAGACAAGTCGGCAGAAGGACGATGAATTGAATCACGACGCAATTTGAGTGTTCCATCGTCATTAGGAGGACCTGAACGTCACAATTAACTATCGGTTTTGGGTCGGATTCGAAATCCTAGACTCACAGGTGACGGACAATATGGTGACCGAGGCAGCAATAGACCTTTGGAAATAAGTCGGCTGGAGGACGATGCAGTGAATCTCGACGCAATTTGAGTGTTCCATCGTCATTAGGAGGCCATGAACATTACAATTAACCATCATTTTTTCGTCGGATTAGAAAATCTAGACTCACAGGAGAACGAAAATAAGTTGCCCGAAGCAGCAATATCCCCTTGGAGACAAGTCGGCTGGAGGACGATGTATTGAATCTCGACGCAATTTGAGTGTTCTATCGTCATTAGGAGGCCCTGAACGTTACAATTAACTATCAGTTTTGCGTCGGATTCGAAAATCTAGACTCATAGGAGCACGACCATAAGTTGCCAGAGGCAGCAGTTGACCCTTGGAGACAAGTCTGCTAGAGGACATAGTATTGAATCTCGATGCAATTTGAGTGTTCCATCGTCATTAGGAGGCCGTGAAAGTTACATTTAACTATCAGTTTTGCGTCGGATTCGATAATCTAGACTCACTGGAGAACGACCAAAAGGCGCCCGAGGCAACAATAGACCCTTGGAAACGTGTCGACTGATTGAGGACGTAATGAATCGCGACGCAATTTGAGTGTTCCAACGTCATTAGGAGTCCCTGAACGTTACAATTAACTATCAGTTTCGAGTCGGATTCGAAAATCTAGACTCACAGGAGTACGACCATAAGGTGCCAGAGGCAGCAATACACACTTGGAGAGAAGTCGGCTGGAGGACAATGTATTGAGTCTCGATGCAATTTGAGTGTCCCATCGTCATTAGGAGGCCGTGAACGTTACAATTAACTATCAGTTTCGCGTCGGATTCGAAAATCTAGAAACACAGGAGCACGACCATAAGGTGCCAGAGGCAGCAACAGACCCTTGCAGAAAAGTCGGCTGGAGGACGTCGTATTGAATCTCGACGCAATTTGAGTGTTCCATCGTCGTTAGGAGGCCCTGAACGTTACAATTAACTATCAGTTTCGCGTCGGATTCGAAAATCTAGAAACACAGGAGCACGACCATAAGGTGCCAGAGGCAGCAATAGACACTTGGAGACAAGTCGGCTGGAGGACGATGTATTGAATCTCGACGCAATTTGAGTGTTTCATCGTCTTTAGGAGGCCGCGAACGTTATAATTAACTATCAGTTTTGCGTCGGATTCGATAATCTAGACTCACAGGAGAATGACCAGAAGGCGCCCGAGGCAACAATTGACCCTTGGAAACATGTCGACTGATGGAGGATGTATTGAATCGCGACGCAATTTGAGTGTTACAATGTCATTAGGAGTCCCTGAACGTTACAATTAACTATCAGTTTCGCGTCGGATTCGAAAATCTAGACTCACAGGAGTATGACCATAAGGTGCCTGAGGCAGCAATACACCCTTGGAGAGAAGTCGGCTGGAGGACAATGTATTGAGTCTCGACGCAATTTGAGTGTCCCATCGTCATTAGGAGGCCATGAACGTTACAATTAACCATCAGTTTTGCGTCGGATTGGAAAATCTAGACTCACAGGTGAACGACCACAAGGTGTCCGAGGAAGCAATATCCCCTTGGAGTCAAGTCGGCTGGAGGACGATGTATTGAATCTCGAGGCAATTTGAGTGTTCCATCGTCATTAGGAGGCCCTGAACGTGCAATTAACTATCAGTTAAGCTTCGGATTCGAAATTCTAGACTCACAGGAGAACGACCACAAGGTGCCCGAGGCAGCAATAGATCCTTGGAGACAGGTCTGCTGGTGGCCGATGTATTGAGTCTCGTCGCAATTTGAGTGTTCCATCGTCATTAGGAGGCCCTGAACGTTACAATTAACTATCAGTTTTGCGTCGGATTCGAAAATCTAGACTCATAGGAGCACGACCATAAGTTGCCAGAGGCAGCAGTAGACCCTTGGAGACAAGTCTGCTAGAGGACATAGTATTGAATCTCGATGCAATTTGAGTGTTCCATCGTCATTAGGAGGCCCTGAACGTTACAATTAACTATAATTTTGCGTCGGATTCGATAATCTAGACTCACTGGAGAACGACCAAAAGGCGCCCGAGGCAACAATAGACCCTTGGAAACAAGTCGGCTGGAGGACGATGTATTGAATCGCGACGCAATTTGAGTGTTCCATCGTCATTAGGAGGCCGTGAACGTAACAATTAACAATCAGTTTTACGTCGGATTCGAAAATCTAGACTCACTGGAGAACGACCATAAGGTGACCGAGGCAGCAATAGACCCTCGGAGACCTGTCGGCTGGAGGACCATGTATTGAATCTCGACGCAATTGGAGTCATCCATCGTCATTAGGAGGTCCTGAACGTTACAATTAACTATCAGTTTTGCGTCGGATTCGAAAATCTACTTACAGGAGAACGACCATTAGGTGCCCGATGCAGTAATATCCCCTTGGAGGCAAGTCGGCTGGAGGACGATGTATTGAATCTCGACGCAATTTGAGTGTTCCATCGTCATTAGGAGGCCGTGAACGTTACAATTAATTATAATTTTGCGTCGGATTCGATAATCTAGACTCACCGGAGAACGACCAAAAGGCGCCCGAGGCAACAATAGACCCTTGGAAACAAGTCGGCTGGAGGACGATGTATTGAATCTCGTCGCATTTTGAGTGTTCCATCGTCATTAGGAGGCCCTGAACGTTACAATTAACTATCATTTTGCGTCGGTTTGTTTGTTTGTTTGTTTTGGGGGATTAAAGGGACCAGACTGCCATGGTCATCGGTCCCTTTTTCCAAAGACAAAGAACACCCACAGAGAATAAAAACAAGGAACAGAAGAGATCACAGACGATACAGAACAAGAGATACTGAGACAAAGACAAGACAAAACAAACTAAAACCACACAGAGTGTGACGGTGGTTGGCCGACCATTGACATAAAAAGGGAAAGGCCAACCACTTAGAAACACATTAAAAAATCAGTCTAAAACCATAGGCCAAAGGCCAGAATCAACACAAAACAATAAAATAAAACAGAAACACTCAGAGTAAATTATAAAATCCCCCTGCCCGAATAAAACCTAAAACTAAGTCAGCCATAGTGGAGTCGTCTGTTAAAAGGGCAGGGAGCGTAGCAGGCAGCGCAAATGTCTGCCTGACCACAGCTAAAATGGGGCAGGCCAGCAAAATGTGGGCCACTGTCAAAGCTGCCCCACAGCGACATAGAGGAGGGTCCTTCCGGCGCAGTAAATAACTGTGTGTCAGCCGGGAGTGGCCAATGCGGAGCCGGCAAAGAACTACTGAGTCCCTGCGAGTGGCTCGCAGGGATGACCGCCACACAGCCGTCGTCTCCTTGACAGCACGGAGTTTATTGTGCATTGGCAGTTCGCGCCATTCATCGTCCCATAGCGCCAAGTTTTTGCGGCGGAAGACTGCCCGCAAATCAGTCTCTGGGAGGCCAACGTCCAGAGATGGCTTACTGGTGGCCTCTTTCACCAGGCGGTCAACATGTTCGTTACCCGGGATACCGACATGACCGGGGGTCCACACAAAGACCACAGAGCGGCCGCAACAGGCGAGAGTATGCAGAGACTCGTGGATAGCCATCACCAAACGAGAACGAGGGAAACACTGTTCGAGAGCTCGTAAACCGCTCAGGGAATCGCTACAGATAACGAAGGACTCACCTGAGCAGGAGCGGATATACTCTAGGGCACGAAAGATGGCCACCAGTTCAGCAGTGTAAACGCTGCAGCCATCCTGTAAGGAACGTTGTTCGGAAAGGTCCCCTAGAGTGAGCGCATATCCGACACGACCAGCAACCATCGAACCGTCAGTGTAAACAACACCAGAGCCCTGATACGTGGCCAGGATGGAATAAAAGCGGCGGCGGAAGGCCTCTGGAGGGACTGAGTCCTTAGGGCCCTGTGCCACGTCGAGCCGAAGGCTAGGGCGACGAACACACACATGCAAAGTAGCCCGGAAAGGAGGTGGAACAGTGAAACCCTCGAGCCCAGAGAGAAGCTCTTTGACGCGGACCGCTATTGTACAACCAGACCGGGACCGACGTTCTGGCATACGGACGACCGACCGCGGGAACAGGAGGCGATAGTTTGGATGCCCGGGCGAGCTTAGAACATGGGCAGCATAAGCGGCCAGCAAACGTTGGCGTCGGAACCGCAGTGGAGGTACACCTGCCTCCACTAGTACGCTGTCCACAGGGCTGGTGCGGAAAGCACCAGTGGCAAGGCGTATCCCGCTGTGGAGAATCGGGTCCAGCACCCGTAACGCAGATGGGGATGCTGAGCCATAAGCCAGGCTCCCATAATCCAGACGGGACTGGATTAACGCCTGGTAGAGCCGCAACAGTGTAGAGCGGTCGGCGCCCCAGCGGGTGTTGCTCAAGCATCTCAGAGCGTTTAGATGCCGCCAACACGTCTGTTTCAGCTGCCGGATATGAGGCAGCCAAGTCAACCGGACATCGAAAACCACCCCCAAAAACCTGTGGGTCTCCACCACAGGAGTTCGTCGGCAAGATAAAGCCGCGGCTCAGGATAGACTGTTCGGCGCCGGCAGAAATGCATAACGCAGGTCTTGGCTGCCGAAAACTGAAACCCATGCGCTACAGCCCAAGACTGCGCCTTACGGATAGCGCCCTGTAGCTGACGTTCAACAGCTGCAATGCCAGTAGAGCTGTAATAAAGGCAGAAGTCGTCAGCATACAGGGAAGCGGAGACAGAATTTCCCACGGCCGCAGCAAGCCCGTTAATGGCTATTAAAAACAGACAGACACTTAAAACAGAGCTCTGTGGCACACCGTTCTCCTGGACGTGGGAGGAACTATACGAGGCCGCGACTTGCACGCGGAAGGTACGACACGACAGAAAATTGCGGATAAAAATCGGCAGAGGACCCCGAAGACCCCATCCATGAAGCGTAGAAAGAATGTGATGACGCCATGTCGTAGCGTACGCCTTCCGCATGTCGAAAAAGACAGCGACCAGGTGCTGACGGCGGGCAAAAGCAGTACGGATGGCCGACTCCAGACTCACCAGATTGTCGGTGGCGGAGCGGCCTTTACGGAACCCACCCTGAGATGGAGCCAGAAGGCCCCGAGACTCCAGTACCCAATGCAAGCGCCGGCTCACCATCCGTTCAAGCAACTTACAAAGAATGTTGGTGAGGCTAATGGGACGGTAGCTGTCCACCTCCAGAGGGGTCTTCCCAGGATTCAAATCGGGGATGACAATGCCTTCCCGCCATTGCGACGGAAACTCCCCCTCGACCCAAAGACGGTTGTAAAGATCGAGAAGGCGCCGCCGGCAGTCCACTGAAAGGTGTTTCAGCATCTGACAGTGGATGCCATCTGGCCCAGGAGCGGTATCACGGCAAGCAGCTAGGGCACTGCGAAATTCCCACTCACTGAATGGAGCATTGTAAGATTCCGGGTGGTTGCTCTTTAATGGAGCGGAAGGCCTGGGGGTAATTCGCAGAAGCGGAACTCATAGCAAAATGCTCTGCTAAGCGATTTGCAATGACGTCGGAGTCGGTACAAACGGCTCCATTCAGTGAGAGCGCAGGGACGCTGGAAGGGGTCCGATAGCCGTAGACGCGTCGAATCTTGGCCCAGACCTGCGAGGGAGTGACATGGAGGCCAATTGTGGACACATACCGCTCCCAGCACTCCTTCTTGCCTTGGCGGATAAGGAGGCGGGCCCGCGCACGCAGCCGTTTCAAGGCGATAAGGTGGGCTAAGGAGGGATGTCGCTTGTGACGCTGGAGCGCCCGCCGGCGATCTTTAATCGCTTCAGCGATCTCAGGCGACCACCAAGGCACAGCCTTCCGCCGAGCGGACCCAGCAGAACGGGGAATGGCAGATTCGGCGGCAGTAACGATGCCGGTGGTGACAGATTGAACCACCGCATCAATGTCATCAGTAGAGAGAGGCTCAAAAGCGGCAGTGTAGAAGAACAAATCCCAGTCAGCCTTATTCATAGCCCATCTGCTAGGGCGCCCAGAAGAGTGACGCTGTGGTAGTGACAAAAAGAGCGGAAAGTGGTCACTACCACACAGGTCGTCATGCACACTCCATTGGACAGACGGTAAGAGGCGAGGGCTACAGATGGAAAGGTCAATGGCGGAGTAGGTGCCATGCGCCACACTGAAGTGTGTGAAGGCGCCATCATTTAGCAGCGAGAGATCGAGCTGCGACAACAAATGTTCAACGATGGCGCCTCGACCTGTGGCCACTGACCCACCCCACAGAGGGTTATGGGTGTTGAAGTCGCCCAATAGCAAGAAAGGCGGCGGCAATTGGGCGACCAGTGCAGCCAGGACATGCTGCGAGACATCACCATCCGGTGGAATGTAAAGACTGCAGACGGTAATAGCCTGTGGCGTCCATACGCGTACAGCGACAGCCTCTAAAGGCGTCTGGAGAGGGACAGACTCGCTGTGCAGAGTGTGAAGGACATATATGCAGACGCCACCAGACACCCTTTCATAAGCTGCTCGGTTCTTGTAATAACCCCGATAGCCACGGAGGGCGGGGGTTCGCATCGCTGGAAACCAAGTTTCCTGGAGAGCAATGCAGAAGAAAGGGCGAAGGCTGAGAAGTTGGCGGAGCTCAGCTAAATGGTGGAAAAAACCGCCGCAGTTCCACTGGAGGATGGTATTGTCCATGGCTGAGAATGGCGTGAAAGGACTGGGAAGGCAATTTACGCCGCTTGTTCACTCACTGCCACTGATTCAGTACCCGTACGAGAGGCATCCATGGCGTCTGAGGGACCAGCGAGATCAAGGTCCTCAGCGGACGCTAGAATCTCGACTTCATCCTCAGACGCAGAGCGCGAAAGGTGCGGTGGGGTTGGTCTCACCGCAAGTTCTTTGGCCTTAGAGGTCTTTCTCTTGGACTTCTCTCGCTGAACCTTGGGTTTCACTGGCTGGGAAGGCTTCACCGATTCAGTCTCCGGGACAGAGGAGGATCGTGAAGCCCTATGCCCGGCCGCTGGTGAGGACTTATGCCACTGGTGGCCGTCATCCTTCCCGCTGGTGAAACCCTGGGAAGGGAGGGTCGCAAGGGAACTCTTACGGGCGAGAGTAGTCGAAGAAGTTAGACGCTTCTCCGGTTAAGAAGCGGGGACGGACGTCCCCGACGGGTGGGAGGAGGTTGCTCCTGAGGTAGGTGGTGCAGGAGCAACCCGTTGGGTAGAGCCCCCCCACGGGCAAGGGGGCAGGAGGAGTCTTACTGCTTATAGAGCTGGCTGGAAGTCTCGAAACTGATGGAGCTAGCACAGTTGTTGTAGCAGCTGCATAAGAAGATGTCATTCTCACAGGATGGAGTCTGTCATACTTCCGTTTGCCCTCAGTATAGGTCAGCCGGTCCAGGGTCTTATATTCCATGATTTTGCGCTCTTTCTGAAAGACTTTGCAGTCAGGCGAGCAAGGTGAATGGTGCTCCCCGCAGTTGACGCAGATGGGAGGCGGGGCACATGGAGTATCGGGATGAGATGGGCGTCCGCAATCGCGACATGTGAGGCTGGAAGTGCAGCGGGAAGACATATGGCCAAACTTCCAGCACTTGAAGCACCGCATCGGGGGAGGGATATAGGGCTTGACATCACATCGGTAGACCATCACCTTGACCTTTTCCGATAACGTATCACCCTCGAAGGCCAAGATGAAGGCACCGGTAGCAACCTGATTGTCCCTCGGACCCCGATGAACGCGCCGGACGAAATGAACACCTCTACGTTCTAAGTTGGCGCGCAGCTCGTCATCAGACTGCAAAAGGAAATCCCTATGGAAAATAACACCCTGGACCATATTTAAACTCTTATGTGGTGTAATAGAAACGTTAACATCCCCCATCTTGTCACAAGCAAGTAACCTGCGGGACTGGGCGGAGGATGCCGTTTGTATCAGTACTGACCCAGAGCGCATTTTAGATAAGCCCTCCACCTCCCCAAACTTGTCCTCTAAATACTCGACGAAGAACTGAGGCTTTGTGGAGAGAAAAGACTCCCCATCAGCTCTCGTGCAAACTAAGAATCGGGGCGAATAACTGTTACCGCCATGCTGAGACTTACGCTCTTCCCACGGCGTGGCCAGGGAGGGGAACGTTTTCGGATCGTACTTCTGAGCATTAAATTGAGCCCGAGAACGCTTAGAGACTGCTGGCGGCTGGCCGCCAGCGAGAGATGATGTACCACGCTTCATTGCTGGTCATCCGCCCTGATGCCACCTACTCCGACCAAGGGCCCTCCCCACGGGCGCCACCCAGCCACAGCAATAGCCACCTGGCAGGATGGCCATTGCCGGGAGTCCTGATGCCCCAGGGAGATGGGCATCTACTCCTTGGCATACGTGGGGAGTGAACGGCGCAGGCATCAGTAGAGCGATCCCTGTGTTGTCAGGGGGCTACAACCAAGAGGGTACATGGCGGCCCCACCACAACGGACTGGCTACCGTGCTGGATGTTAGGTGACATGTGGGCCATGGGCGTCGTCAGCGCAGAAAATGGCCCCGCACAGTGCTTGGCAGAAAGTGCACGCAGGGGCGCATCGATGCCCAAGAGATGGAGAGCGGGCAAGACTGCAATGCAACGACGAATAAAATGGCGAAAGTTCTCAACACAACACGGACACAATGCACCAAGTAAGGCGCCCTTCCCCAATCGGCTCGCTCTTCGGAAAAATTTTGAGATATGGAGGTCAAACCCGACAGGGGACCATCACATAAGGCCGAAACGTTTGAGACTCCTTTTAGGCGCCTCTTACGACAGGCAGGTATACCGCGGGCCTATTCTAACCCCCGAACCCGCAGGGGGGTTTTGCGTCGGATTCGATGATCTACACTCACAGGAGAACGACCATAAGGCGCCCGAGGCAGGAATATCCCCTAGGAGAAAAGTCGGCTGGAGGACGATGTATTGAATCTCGGCGCAATTTGAGTGTTCCATCGTCATTAGGATGCCTTGAACGTTACAATTTACTATCAGTTACGCGTCGGATTCGAAAATCTAGACTCACAGGAGCAGAGGCAGCAATAGACCCTTGGAGACATGTCGGCTAGAGGACAATGTGTTGAATCGCGACGCAATTTGAGTGTTCCATCGTCATAAGGAGGCCCTGAACGTTACAATTAACTATCAGTCATGCGTAGGATTCGAAAATGTTGACTCAGAGGAGAACGACCGTAAGGTGCCCGAGGCAGCAATAGTCCCTTGGAGACAAGTCGGCTGGAGGACGATGAATTGAATCTCGACGCAATTTGTTTTCCATCGTTATTAGGAGGCACTGAACGTTACAATTAACTATCGGTTTTGCGTCGGATTCGATAATCTAGACTCACGGGAGAACGACCATAAGGAGCCCGAGGCAGCAATAGACCCTTGGAGACAAGTCGCCTGGAGGACGATGTATTGAATCTCGCCGCAATTTGAATGTTCCATCGTCATTAGGAGGCCGTGAACGCTACAATTAAATATCAGTTTTGCGTCGGATTCGAAAATCTAGACATACTGGAGAACGACCATAAGAGGCCCGAGACAGCAATAGACCCTTGGAGACAAGTCGGCTGAAGGACGATGAATTGCATCTCGATGCAATTTGAGTGTTCCATCGTCATTAGGAGGTCCTGAACGTTACAATTAACTATCAGTTTCGCGTCGGATTCGAAAATCTAGACTCACAGGAGATCGACCATAAGGTGCCCGAGGCAGCAATATCCCCTTGGCGACTAGTCGGCTGGAGGACGATGTATTGAATCTCGACGCATTTTGAGTGTTCCATCGTCATTAGGAGGTCCTGAACGTTACAATTAACTATCAGTTTTGCGTCGGATTCGAAAATCTAGACTCTCAGGAGAACGACCATAAAAGGCCCGAGACAGCAATAGACACTTGGAGACAAATCGGCTGAAGGACGATGAATTGAATCTCGACGCAATTTGAGTGTCCCATCGTCATTGGAGCCCCTGAACGTTACAATTAACTATCACTTTTGCGTCGGATTCATTAATCTAGACTCACAGGAGAACGACCATAAGGTGCCAGAGGCTGCAATAGACACTTGGAGAAAAGTCGGCTGGAGGACGATGTATTGAACCTCGACGCATTTTAAGTGTTCCATTGTCATTACGAGGTCCTGAATGTTACAATTAACTATCAGTTTTGCTACGGATTCGAAATTCTAGACTCAGAGGAGACGGACCATATGGTGACCGAGGCAGCAATACACCTTTGGAGATATGTCGGCTGGAGGACGATGCATAGAATCTTGACGCAATTTGAATGTTCCATCGTCATTAGGAGGCCATGAACGTTACAATTAACCATCATTTTATCGTCGGATTCGAAAATCTAGACTCACAGGAGAACGAAAATAAGTTGCCCGAATCAGCAATATCCCCTTGGAGACAAGTCGGCTGGATGACGATGTATTGAATCTCGGCGAAATTTGAGTGTTCCATCGTCATTAGGAGGCCCTGAACATTACAATTAACTACCAGTTTTGCGTCGGAATCGAAAATCTAGACTCACAGGAGAACGACCATAAGGTGCCCGAGGCAGCAATATCCCCTTGGAGACAAGTCGGCTGGAGGACGATGTATTGAATCTCGACGCAATTTGAGTGTTCCATCGTCATTAGGACGCCCTGAACCTTACAATTAACTATCAGTTATGCGTCGGATTCGATAATCTAGACTCACAGAAGAACGACCATTAGGTGCCACAGGCAGCAATAGACCCCTTGGAGACAAATCGCCTGGAGGACGATGTATTTAATCGCGAAGCAATTTGAGTGTTCCATCGTCATTAGGAGGCACTGAACGTTACAATTAATTATCATTTTGCGTCGGATTCGATAATCTACACTCACAGGCGAACGACCATATGGTGCCCGAGACAGCTATGGACCTTGGAGACAAGTCTGCTGGAGGCCGATGTATTGCACCTCGACGCAATTTGAGCGTTTCATCGTCATTAGGGGGCCCTGAACGTTACAATTAACTATCAGTTATGCGTAGGATTCGAAAATGTTGACTCAGAGGAGAACGACCGTAAGGTGCTCGAGGCAGCAATAGTCCCTTGGAGACAAGTCGGCTGGAGGACGATGAATTGAATCTCGACGCAATTTGTTTTCCATCGTCATTAGGAGGCACTGAACGTTACAATTAACTATCGGTTTTGCGTCGGATTCGATAATCTAGACTCACGGGAGAACGACCATAAGGAGCCCGAGGCAGCAATAGACCCTTGGAGACGAGTCGCCTGGAGGACGATGTATTGAATCTCGCCGCAATTTGAATGTTCCATCGTCATTAGGAGGCCGTGAACGTTACAATTAACTATCAGTTTTGCGTCGGATTCGAAAATCTAGACATACTGGAGAACGACCATAAGAGGCCCGAGACAGCATTAGACCCTTGGAGACAAGTCGGCTGAAGGACGATGAATTGCATCTCGATGCAATTTGAGTGTTCAATCGTCATTAGGAGGTCCTGAACGTTACAATTAACTATCAGTTTCGCGTCGGATTCGAAAATCTAGACTCACAGGAGATCGACCATAAGGTTCCCGAGGCAGCAATATCCCTTTGGCGACTAGTCGGCTGGAGGACGATGTATTGAATCTCGACGCATTTTGAGTGTTCCATCGTCATTAGGAGGTCCTGAACGTTACAATTAACTATCAGTTCTGCGTCGGATTCGAAAATCTAGACTTACAGGAGAACGACCATAAAAGGCCCGAGACAGCAATAGACCTTTGGAGAATAGTCGGCTGGAGGACAATGTATTGAACCTCGACGCAATTTGAGTGTTCCATTGTCATTACGAGGTCCTGAATGTTACAATTAACTATCAGTTTTGCGACGGATTCGAAATTCTAGACTCAGAGGAGACGGACGATATGGTGACCGAGGCAGCAATACACCTTTGGAGATAAGTCGGCTGGAGGACGATGCATTGAATCTTGACGCAATTTGAATGTTCCATCGTCATTAGGAGGCCATGAACGTTACAATTAACCATCATTTTATCGTCGGATTCGAAAATCTAGACTCACAGGAGAACGAAAATAAGTTGCCCGAATCAGCAATATCCTCGTGGAGACAAGTCGGCTGGATGACGATGTATTGAATCTCGGCGCAATTTGAGTGTTCCATCGTCATTAGGAGGCCCTGAACATTACAATTAACTATCAGTATTGCGTCGGAATCGAAAATCTAGACTCACAGGAGAACGACCATAAGGTGCCCGAGGCAGCAATATCACCTTGGAGACAAGTCGGCTGGAGGACGATGTATTGAATCTCGACGCAATTTGAGTGTTCCATCGTCATTAGGACGCCCTGAACCTTACAATTAACTATCAGTTATGCGTCGGATTCGATAATCTAGACTCACAGAAGAACGACCATTAGGTGCCACAGGCAGCAAAAGACCCCTTGGAGACAAATCGCCTGGAGGACGATGTATTTAATCGCGACGCAATTTGAGTGTTCCATCGTCATTGAGAGGCCCTGAACTTTACAATTAACCATCAGTTTTGCGTCGGATTCGAAAATCTAGACTGACAGGAGAACGACCATTAGGTGCCGGAGGCAGTAAAATCCCCTTGGAGACAAGTCTGCTGGAGGACGATGTACTGAATCTCGACGCAATTTGAGTGTTCTAACGTCATTAGGATGCCGTGAACGTTACAATTAACTATCATTTTGCGTCGGATTCGATAATCTAGACTCACAGGAGAACGACCGAAACGCGCCCGAGGCAACAATAGACCCTTGGAAACAAGTCGGCTGGAGGACGATGTATTGAATCGCGACGCAATTTGAGTGTTCCATCGCCATTAGAGGCTCTGAACGTTACAATTAACTATCAGTTTTGCGTCGGATTCGAAAATTTAGACTCACAGGAGACGGACCATATGGTGCCCGAGGCAGCAATATCCCCTTGGAGACAAGTCAGCTGTAGGACGATGTATTGAATCTCGACGAAATTTGTGTGTTCCATCGTCATTAGGAGGCCCTGAACGTTACAATTAACTATCATTTTGCGTCGGATTCGATAATCTACACTCACAGGCGAACGACCATATGGTGCCCGAGACAGCTATGGACCCTTGGAGACAAGTCTGCTGGAGGCCGATGTATTGCATCTCGACGCAATTTGAGTGTTCCATCGTCATTAGGAGGTCCTGACCGTTACAATTAACTACCAGTTTCGCGTCGGATTCGAAAATCTAGACTCACAGGAGCACGACCATAGGGTGCCACAGGTAGCAGTAGAGCCATGGAGGGAAGTCGGCTGGAGGACGATGTATTGAATCTCGACGCAATTTGAGTGTTCCATCGTCATTAGGAGGCCCTGAGCGTTACAATTAACTATCAGTTTCGCGTCGGTTTCGATAATCTAGACTCAAAGGAGACGGAACATATGGTGCCCGAGGCAGCAATAGACCCTTGGAGACAAGTCGCCTGGAGGCCGATGTATTGAATCTCGACGCAATTTGAGTGTTCCATCGTCATTAGGAGGCCCTGAATATCACAATTAACCATCAGTTTCGCGTCGGGTTCAAAAATCTAGACTCAAAGGAGTCGGACCATAAAGTGCCCGAGGCAGCAATGTCCCCTTGTAGACAAGTCGGCTGGAGGACGATGTAATGAATCTCGACGCAATTTGAGTGTTCCATCGTCATTAGGAGGTCCTGAACATTACAATTAACTATCAGTTTCGCGTCGGATTCGAAAATCTAGACTCACAGGAGACGGACCATATGGTGCCCGAGGCAGCAATAAACCCTTGGAGACAAGTCGGCTGGAGGACGTTGTACTGAATCTCGACGCAATTTGAGTGTTCCATCGTCATTAGGAGGCCCTGAACGTTACAAGTAACTATCAGTTTCGCGTCGGATTCGAAAATCTAGACTCACCGGAGACGGACCACATGGTGCCCGAGGCAGCATTATCCCGTTGGAGACAAGTCGCCTGGAGGACGATGTATTGAATCTCGACGCAATTTGAGTGTTCCATCGTCATTAGGAGGTCTTGAACGTTACAATTAACTATCAGTTTTGCGTCGGATTCGAAATTATAGACTCACAGTAGACGGACCATCTGGTGACCGAGGTAGCAATAGACCCTTGGAGACAAGTCGGCTGGAGGACGATGAATTGAATCTCGACGCAATTTGAGTATTCCAACGTCATTACGAGGCCCTGAACGCTTCAATTAACTATCAGTTTTGCGTCGGACTCAAAAATCTAGACTCACAGAAGACGGGCCATATGGTGACCGAGGATCGATACACCTTTGGAGACAAGTCGCCTGGAGGACGATGTATTGAATCTCGACGCTATTTGAGCGTTCCATCGTCATTAGGAGGCCCTGAACGTTCCAATTAACTATCAGTTTCGCGTCGGATTCGATAATTTAGTCTCACAGGACCACGACCATAAGGTGCCAGAGGGAGCAATAGACCCTTTTAGGCAAGTCAGCGTGAGGACGATGTATTGCATTTCGACGCAATTTGAGTGTTCCATCGTCATTAGGAGGCCATGAACGTTACAATTAACTTTCAGTTTTGCGTCGGATTTGAAAATGTAGACTCAAAGGAGACGGACCATAGGGTGCCCGAGGCAGCAAAATCCACTTGGAAACAAGTCGATTGGAGGACGATGTATTGAATCTCGACGCAATTTGAGTGTTCCACCGTCATTAGGACTCCCTGAACGTTACAATTAACTATCAGTTTTTCGTCGGACTCGAAAATCTTGACTCACAGGAGACGGGCGATATGGTGACCGAGGCATCGATAGACCCTTGGAGACAAGTCGCCTGGAGGACGATGTATTGAATCTCTACGCAATTTAAATGCTCCATCGTCATTAGAAGGCCCTGAACGTTACAACTAACTATCTGTTTCGCGTCGGATTCGAAAATCTAGACGCACAGGAGCACGAACATAAGGTGCCAAAGGCTGCAATAGACCCTTGGAGGCAAGTCGGCTGGAGGACGATGTGTTGCATCTCGACGCAATTTGAGTATTCCATCGTCATTAGGAGGCCCTGAACATTACAATGAACTATCAGTTTCGCGTCGGATTCGAAAATCTAGACTCACAGGAGCACGACCATAAGGTGCCAGAGAAAGCAGTAGAGCCTTGGAGGGAAGTCTGCTGGAGGACGATGTACTGAATCTCGTCGCAATTTGAGTGTTCGATCGTCATTAGGAGGCCTTGAACGTTACAAATAACTATCAGTTTTGCGTCGGATTCAATAATCTGAACTCACAGGAGAACGACCATAAGGAGCCCGAGGCAGCAATAGACCCATGGAGACAAGTTGCTTGGAGGACGATGTATTGAATCTCGACGCAACTTGAGTGTTGCATCGTCATTAGGAGGCCCTGAACGTTACAATTAACTATCAGTTTCGCGTCTGATTCGAAAATCTAGACTCACAGGAGCACGACCATAAGGTGCGAGAGGCAGCAATATGCCCTTGGAGACAAGTCGGCTGGAGGACGATGTATTGAATCTCGACGCAATTTGAGTGCTCCATCATCATTAGGAGGACTTGAACGTTACAATTAGCTATCAGTCTCGCGTCGGTTTCGATAATCTAGACTCACAGGAGACGGACCATATGGTGCCCGAGGCAGCAATAGGCCCTTGGAGACAAGTCGCCTGGAGGCCGATGTATTGAATCTCGACGCAATTTGAGTGTTCCATCGTCCTTAGGAGGCCCTGAATATTACAATTAACCATCAGTTTAGCGTCGGATTCGAAAATCTAGACTCACAGGAGTCGGACCACAAGGTGCCCGAGGCAGCAATATCCCCTTGGAGACAAGTCGGCTGGAGG
The DNA here is from genome assembly GCF_023864345.2 of Schistocerca serialis cubense. Taxonomy (NCBI): domain Eukaryota; kingdom Metazoa; phylum Arthropoda; class Insecta; order Orthoptera; family Acrididae; genus Schistocerca; species Schistocerca serialis. The sequence continues at coordinate 60,909,186 of NW_026047583.1, forward strand.
ACGATGTATTGAATCTCGACGCAATTTGAATGTTCCATCGTCATTAGGAGGTCCTGAACGTTACAATTAACTATCAGTTTTGCGTCGGATTCGAAACTCTAGACTCACAGGAGAACGACCATAAGGTGCCCGAGGGAGCAATATCCCCTTGGAGACAAGTCGGCTGGAGGACGATGTATTGAATCTCGACGCAATTTGAGTGTTCCATCGTCATTAGGAGGTCCTGAACGTTACAATTAACCATCATTTTATCGTCGGATTCGAAAATCTAGACTCACAGGAGAACAAAAATAAGTTGCCCGAATCAGCAATATCCCCTTGGAGACAAGTCGGCTGGATGACGATGTATTGAATCTCGGCGCAATTTGAGTGTTCCATCGTCATTAGGAGGCCCTGAACATTACAATTAACTATCAGTTTTGCGTCGGAATCGAAAATCTAGACTCACAGGAGAACGACCATAAGGTGCCCGAGGCAGCAATATCCCCTTGGAGACAAGTCGGCTGGAGGACGATGTATTGAATCTCGACGCAATTTGAGTGTTCCATCGTCATTAGGAGGTCCTGAACGTTACAATTAACTATCAGTTTTGCGTCGGATTCGAAATTATAGACTCACAGTAGACGGACCATCTGGTGACCGAAGTAGCAATAGACCCTTGGAGACAAGTCGGCCGGAGGACGATGTATTGAATCTCGACGCAATTTGAGTATTCCATCGTCATTACGAGGCCCAGAACGCTACAATTAACTATCAGTTTTGCGTAGAACTCAAAAATCTAGATTTACAGAAGACGGGCCATATGGTGACCGAGGATCGATACACCTTTGGAGACAAGTCGCCTGGAGGACGATGTATTGAATCTCGACGCAATTTGAGCGTTCCATCGTCATTAGGAGGCCCTGAACGTTCCAATTAACTATCAGTTTCGCGTCGGATTGGATAATTTAGACTCACAGGAGCACGACCATAAGGTGCCAGAGGCAGCAATAGACCCTTTTAGGCAAGTCAGCGTGAGGACGATGTATTGCATCTCGACGCAATTTGAGTGTTCCATCGTCATTAACAGCCCCTGAACGTTACAATTAACTTTCAGTTGTGCGTCGGATTTGAAAATGTAGACTTAAAGGAGACGGACCATAGGGTGCCTGAGGCAGCAAAATCCACTTGGAAACAAGTCGCCTGGAGGACGATGTGTTGAATCTTGACGCTATTTGAATGTGACATCGTCACTGGGAGGCCCTGAAAGTTACAATTAACTATCAGTTATGCGTCGGATTCGAAAATCTAGACTCACAGGAGAACGACCAAAAGGTGCCCGAGGCAGCAATAGACCCTTGGAGAAATGTCGGCTGGAGGCCGAAGTATTGAATCTCGACGCAATGTGAGTGTTCCATCGTCATTAGGAGGCCCTGAACATTACAATTGACCATCAGTTTAGCGTCGGATTCGAAATTCTAGACTCACAGGAGTCTGTCCATAAGGTGCCCGAGGCAGCGATATCCCCTTGGAGACTAGTCGGCTGGAGGACGATGTATTGAATCTCGACGCAATTTGAGTGTTCCACCGTCAATAGGACTCCCTGAACGCTACAATTAACTATCAGTTTTTCGTCGGACTCGAAAATCTAGACTCACAGGAGACGGGCGATATGGTGACCGAGGCAGCGATAGACCCTTGGAGACAAGTCGCCTGGAGGACGATGTATTGAATCTCGACGCAATTTAAATGCTCCATCGTCATTAGAAGGCCCTGAACGTTACAACTAACTATCTGTTTCGCGTCGGATTCGAAAATCTAGACTCACAGGAGCACGAACATAAGGTGCCAAAGGCTGCAATAGACCCTTGGAGGCAAGTCGGCTGGAGGACGATTTATTGCATCTCGACGCAATTTGAGTGTTCCATCGTCATTAGGAGGCCCTGAACATTACAATTAACTATCAGTTTCGCGTCGGATTCGAAAATCTAGACTCACAGGAGCACGACCATAAGGTGCCAGAGGCAGCAGTAGAGCCTTGGAGGGAAGTCTGCTGGTGGACGATGTACTGAATCTCGTCGCAATTTGAGTGTTCCATCGTCATTAGGAGGCCTTGAACGTCACAAATAACTATCAGTTTTGTGTCGGATTCAATAATCTGAACTCACAGGAGAACGACCATAAGGAGCCCGAGGCAGCAATACACCCTTGGAGACAAGTCGGCTGAAGTTCGATGAATAGAATCTCGACGCAATTTGAGTGATCCATCGTCATTAGAAGGCCCTGAACGTTACAATTAACTATCAGTTTCGCGTCTGATTCGAAAATCTAGACTCACAGGAGCACGACCATAAGGTGCCAGATGCAGCAATAGGCCCTTGGAGACAAGTCGGCTGGAGGACGATGTATTGAATCTCGACGCAATTTGAGTGCTCCATCATCATTAGGAGGACTTGAACGTTACAATTAACTATCAGTTTTGCGTCGGATTCGAAACTCTAGACTCACAGGAGACGGACCATATGGTGCCCGAGGCAGAGATATCCCCTTGGAGACAAGTCGGATGGAGGACGATGTATTGAATCTCGACGCAATTTGAGTGTTCCATCGTCATTAGGAGGCCCTGAACGTTGCAATTAGCTATCAGTTTTGCGTCGGATTCAAAAATGTTGACTCAGAGGAGAACGACCATAAGGTGCCCGAGGCAGCAATACACCCTTGGAGACAAGTCGGCTGAAGTACGATGAATAGAATCTCGACGCAATTTGAGTGATCCATCGTCATTAGAAGGCCCTGAAAGTTACAATTAACTATCAGTTTTGCGTCGGATTCGAAAATCTTGACTCAGAGGAGAACGACCATAAGGTGCCCGAGGCAGAGACAAGTCGGATGAAGTACCATGAATTGAATCTCGACTCAATTTGAGTCTTCCACCGTCATTAGGAGACCCTGAACGTTACAATTAACTTTCAGTTTTGCGTCGGATTCGATAATCTAGACTCACAGGAGAACGTACATAAGGAGCCTGAGGCAGCAATAGACCCTTGGAGACAAGTCGGCTGAAGGACGATGTATTGATTCTCTACGCAAATTCAGTGTTCCATCGTCATTACGAGGCCCGGAACGTTCCAATTAACTATCAGTTTTGGGTCTGATACTACAATCTAGACTCACAGGAGAACGACCAAAAGGCGCCCCAGGCAACAATAGACCCTTGGAAACAAGTCTGCTGGAGGACGATGAATTGAATCGCGACGCAATTTTAGTGATCCATCGTCATTAGGAGGCCCTGAACGTTACAAGTAACTGTCAGTTTTGCGTCTGATTCGAAAATCGTGACTCACAGGAGAGGGACCATATGGTGCCCGAGGCAGCAATATCCCCTTGGATGCAAGTCGGCTGTAGGGCGATGTATTGAATCTCGACGCAATTTGAGTGTTCCATCGTCATTAGGAGGCCCTGAACATTTCAATTAACTATCAGTTTTGCCTCGGATTCGAAAATCTAGTCGCACAGGAGAATGACCATATGGTGACCGAGGCACCAATAGACCCTTGAAGACAAGTCGGCTGGAGGACGATGTATTGAATCTCGACGCAATTTAGGTGTTCCATCGTTATTAGGACGCCCTGAACGTTACAATTAACAATCAGTTTTGCGTCGGATTCGAAAATCTAGACTCACTATAGAACGACCATAAGAGGACCGAGGCAGCAATATCATCTTGGAGACAAGTCGGCTGGAGGACGATGTATTGAATCTCGACACAATTTGAGTGGTCCATCGTCATTCGGAGGCCCTGAACGTTACAATTAACTATCAGTTTCGCATCGGATTCGGTAATCTAGACTCACAGAAAAAGGAACATATGGTGCCGGAGGCAGTAATATCCCCTTGGAGACAAGTCGGCTTGAGGACGATGTATTGAATCTACACGCAATTTGAGTGTTCCATCGTCATTAGGAGGTCCTGAACGATACAATTAACTATCAGTATGGCGTCGGATTCAAAATTCTAGACTCATTGGAGACGGGCCATTGGAGACCGAGGCAGCAATAGACCCTTGGAGACAAGTCGGGTTGAGGACAAAGTATTGAATCTCAACGCAATTTGAGTGTTCCATCGATATTAGGAGGCCCTGAACGTTACAATTAACTATCAGTTTTGCCTCGGATACGAAAATCTAGACTCACAGCAGAACGACCACATGGTGCCCGACGCAGCAATAGACCCTTGGAGTCAAGTCGGCTGGAGGACGATGTATTGAATCTCGACGCAATTTGAGTGTTCCATCGTCATTAGAAGGTCCTGAACGTTACAATTAACTATCAGTTCTGCGTCGGATTCGATTATCTAGATTCACAGGAGAACGACCACAGGGTGCCCGAGGCAGAAATAGACCCTTGGAGACAAGTCGGCTGGAGGCCGATTTATTGAATCTCGACGTAATTTGAGTGTTCCATCGTCATTGACAGGCCCTGAAATATACAATTAACTATCAGTTTTGCGTCGGATTCGAAAATCTAGACTCACAGGAGAACGACCATAAGCTGCCCGAGGCAGGAATATCCCCCAGAGACAAGTCGGCTGGAAGAAGATGTATTGAATGTCGACGCAATATGAGTGTTCCATCGTCATTAGGAGGCCCTGAACGTTACAATTAACTATCAGTTTTGCGTCGGATTCGAAAATGTAGACTCAGAGGAGAACGACCAAAAGGTGCCCGAGGTAGCAATAGACCCTTGGAGACAAGTCGGCTGGAGGACGATGTATTGAATCTCGACGCAATTTGAGTGTTCCATCGTCATTAGGAGGCCCTGAACATTACAATTAACTATCAGTTTCGCGTCGGATTCGAAAATCTAGACTCACCGGAGACGAACCATATGGTGCCCGAGGCAGCATTATCCCCTTGGAGACCAGTCGCCTGGAGGACGATGTATTGAATCTCGACGCAATTTGAGTGTTCCATCGTCATTAGGAGGCCCTGAACGTTACAATTAACTATCAGTTTTGCGTCGGATTCGAAAATGTAGACTCAGAGGAGAACGACCAAAAGGTGCCCGAGGCAGCAATAGACCCTTGGAGACAAGTCGGCTGGAGGACGATGTATTGAATCTCGACGCAATTTGAGTGTTCCATCGTCATTAGGAGGCCCTGAACGTTACAAATAACTATCAGTTTTGCGTCGGATTCGATAATCTAGACGCACAGGAGGACGACCAGAAGGTGCCCGAGGCAGCAATAGACCCTTGGAGACAAGTCGGCTGGAGGACGATGTATTGAATCTCGACGCAATTTGAGTGTTCCATCGTTATTAGGAGGCCATGAACGTTACAATTAACCATCACTTCGGCGTCGGATTCGAAAATCTAGACGCACAGGCAGCAATTGACCCTTGGAAACAATTCGCCTGGAGGACGATGTATTGAATCTCGACGCAATTTGAGTGATCCATCGTCATTAGGAGGTCCTGAAAGTTACAATTAACTATCAGTTTTGCCTCGGATTCTATAATCGAGACTCACAGCAGAACGACCACAGGGTGCCCGAGGCAGAAATAGACCCTTGGAGACATGTCGGCTGGAGGACGATGTATTGAATCTCGACGCAATTTGATTGTTCCATCGTCACTGAGAGGCCCTGAAAGTTACAATTAACTATCAGTTTTGCGTTGGATTCGAAAATCTAGACTCTCCGGAGAACGACCATAAGCAGCCCGAGGCAGGATTATCCCCTAGGAGACAAGTCGGCTGGAGGACGATGTATTGAATCTCGACGCAATTTGAGTGATCCATCGTCATTAGGAGGCCCTGAACGTTACAATTAACTATCAGTTTTGGGTCGGATTCGAAAATCTAGACTCACAGGAGAACGACCTTAAGGTGCCCGAGGCAGCAATATCGCCTTGGAGACAAGTCGGCTGGAGGACGATGTATTGATTCTCTACGCAATTTGATTGTTCCATCGTCATTAGGAGGCCCGGAACGTTCCAATTAACTATCAGTTTTGCGTCTGATTCTATAATCGAGACTCACAGGAGAACGACTAAAAGGCGCCCCAGGCAACAATAGACCCTTGGAAACAAGTCTGCCGGAGGACGATGAATTGAATCGCGACGCAATTTGAGTGATCCATCGTCATTAGGAGGCCCTGAACGTTACAAGTAACTGTCAGTTTTGCGTTTGATTAGAACATCTTGACTCACAGGAGACGGACCATATGGTGCCCGAGGCAGCAATTTCCCCTTGGAGGCAAGTCGGCTGGAGGACGATGTATTGAATCTCGACACAATTTGATTGTTCCATCGTCATTAGGAGGCAATGAACGTTTCAATTAACTATCAGTTTTGCCTCGGATTCGAAAATCTAGACTCACAGGAGAACGACCATATGGTGACCGAGGCACCAATAGACCCTTGGAGACAAGTCGGCTGGAGGACGATGTATTGAATCTCGACGCAATTTGAGTGTTCCATCGTCATTAGGAGGGCGTGAACGTTACAATTAACCATCAGTTTTGCGTCGGATTCGAAAATCTAGACTCACAGGAGACGGACCATATGGTGCCCGAGGCAGCAATATCCCCTTGGAGACAAGTCGGCTGGAGGACGATGTATTGAATCTCGACGCAATTTGAGTGTTCCACCGTTATTAGGACGCCCTGAACGTTACAATTAACAATCAGTTTTGCGTCGGATTCGAAAATCTAGCCTCACTATAGAACGACCATAAGAGGACCGAGGCTGCAATATCATCTTGGAGACAAGTCGGCTGGAGGACGATGTATTGAATCTCGACACAATTTGAGTGGTCCATTGTCATTCGGAGGCCCTGAACGTTGCAATTAACTATCAGTATGGCGTCGGATTCAAAATTCTAGGCTCACAGGAGACGGGCCATATGGTGACCGAGGCAGCAATAGACCCTTCGAGACAAGTCGGCGTGAGGACAAAATATAGAATCTCAACGCAATTTGAGTGTTCCATCGTTATTAGGAGGCCCTGAACGATACAATTAACTATCAGTTTTGCATCGGATTCGAAAATCTAGACTCACAGGTGAACGACCATAAGGTGCCCGAGGCAGCAAGAGACCCTTCGAGACGAGTCGGCTGGAGGACGATGTATTGAATCGCGACGCAATTTGAGTGTTCCATCGTCATTAGGAGGCCCTGAACGTTACAATTAACTATCAGTATTGCGTCGGATTCAATAATCTAAACTCACAGGAGGACGACCATAAGGTGCCCGAGGCAGCAATAGACCCTTGGAGACAAGTCGGCTTGAGGACGAAGTACTGAATCTCGACGCAATTTGAGTGTTCCATCGTCATTATTAGGCCCTGAACTTTACAATTAACTATCAGTTTTGCCTCGGATACGAAAATCTAGACTCACAGCAGAACGACCATATGGTGATCGACGCAGCAATAGAGCCTTGGAGTCAAGTTGGCTGGAGGACGATGTACTGAATATCGACGCAATTTGAGTGTTCCATCGTCATTAGAAGGTCCTGAACGTTACAATTAACTACCAGTTCTGCGTCGGATTCGATTATCTAGACTCACAGGAGAACGACCACAGGGTGCCCGAGGCAGAAATAGACCCTTGGAGACAAGTCGGCTGGAGGCCGATTTATTGAATCTCGACGTAATTTGAGTGTTCCATCGTCATTGACAGATCCTGAAATATACAATTAACTATCAGTTTTGCGTCGGATTCGAAAATCTAGACTCACAGGAGAACGACCATAAGCTGCCCGAGGCAGGAATATCCCCCATTAGACAAGTCGGCTGGAGGACGATGTATTGAATCTCGACGCAATTCGAGTGTTCCATCGTCATTAGGAGGCCCTGAACGTTACAATTAACTATCAGTTTTGCGTCGGATTCGAAAATCTAGACTCACAGGAGAACGACCTTAAGGTGCCCGAGTCAGCAACATCCCCTTGGAGACAAGTCGGCTGGAGGACGATGTATTGAATCTCGACGCAATTTGAGTGTTCCATCGTCATTAGGAGGCATTGAACGGTACAATTAACTATAAGTTTTGCGTCGAATTCGAAAATGTAGACTCAGAGGAGAACGACCAAAAGGTGCCCGAGGCAGCAATAGACCCTTGGAGACAAGTCGGCTGGAGGACGATTTATTGAATCTCGACGCAATTTGAGTGTTTCATCGTCATTAGGAGGCCCTGAACGTTACAATTAACTATCAGTTTTGCGTCGGATTCCATAATCTAGACGCACAGGAGGACGACCAGAAGGTGCCCGAGGCAGCAATAGACCCTTGGAGACAAGTCGGCTGGAGGACGATGTATTGAATCCCGACGCAATTTGAGTGTTCCATCGTCATTAGGAGGCCATGAACGTTACATTTAACCATCACTTCTGCGTCGGATTCGAAAATCTAGACGCACAGGCAGCAATAGACCCTCGGAAACAATTCGCCTGGAGGACGATGTATTGAATCTCGACGCAATTTGAGTGATCCATCGTCATTAGGAGGCCCTGAACGTTACAATTAACTATCAGTTTTGCCTCGGATTCGAAAATCTAGACTCACAGGAGGACGACCACAGGGTGCCCGAGGCAGAAATAGACCCTTGGAGACAAGTCGGCTGGAGGACGATGTATTGAATCTCGACGCAATTTGAGTGTTCCATTGTCATTAGGAGGCCCTGAACGTTACAATTAACTATCAGTTTTGGGTCGGATTCGAAAATCTAGACTCACAGGAGAACGACCTTAAGGTGCCCGAGGCAGCAATATCGCCTTGGAGACAAGTCGGCTGGAGGACGATGTATTGATTCTCTACGCAATTTGAGTGTTCCATCGTCATTAGGAGGCCCGGAACGTTCCAATTAACTATCAGTTTTGCGTCTGATTCTATAATCGAGACTCACAGGAGAACGACCAAAAGGCGCCCCAGGCAACAATAGACCCTTGGAAACAAGTCTGCTGGAGGACGATGAATTGAATCGCGACGCAATTTGAGTGATCCATCGTCATTAGGAGGCCCTGAACGTTACAAGTAACTGTCAGTTTTTCGTTTGATTCGAACATCTTGACTCACAGGAGACGGACCATATGGTGTCCGAGGCAGCAATTTCCCCTTGGAGGCAAGTCGGCTGGAGGACGATGTATTGAATCTCGACACAATTTGAGTGTTCCATCGTCATTAGGAGGCCGTGAACGTTTCAATTAACTATCAGTTTTGCCTCGGATTCGAAAACCTAGACTCACAGGAGAACGACCATATGGTGACCGAGGTACCAATAGACCCTTGGAGACAAGTCGGCTGGAGGACGATGTATTGAATCTCGACGCAATTTGAGTGTTCCATCGTCATTAGGAGGCCTTGAACGTTACAATTAACCATCAGTTTTGCGTCGGATTCGAAAATCTAGACTCACAGGAGACGGACCATATAGTGCAGGAGGCAGCAATATCCCCTTGGAGACAAGTCGGCTGGAGGACGATGTATTGAATCTCGACGCAATTTGAGTGTTCCATTGTTATTGAGACGCCCTGAAAGTTACAATTAACAATCAGTTTTGCGTCGGATTCGAAAATCTAGACTAACTATAGAACGACCATAAGAGGACCGAGGCAGCAATATCATCTTGGAGACAAGTCGGCTGGAGGACGATGTATTGAATCTCGACACAATTTGAGTGGTCCATCGTCATTCGGAGGCCCTGAACGTTACAATTAACTATCAGTTTCGCATCGGATTCGATAATCTAGACTCACAGAAAAAGGACCATATGGTGCCGGAGGCAGTAATATCCTGTTGGAGACAAGTCGGCTTGAGAACGATGTATTGAATCTACACGCAATTTGAGTGTTCCATCGTCATTAGGAGGTCCTGAACGTTACAATTAACTATCAGTATGGCGTCGGATTCAAAATTCTAGACTCACAGGAGACGGGCCATATGGTGACCGAGGCAGCAATAGACCCTTAGAGACAAGTCGGCTGGAGGACGATGTATTGATTCGCGACGCAATTTGAGTGTTCCATCGTCATTAGGAGGCCTTGAACGTTACAATTAACTATCAGTATTGCGTCGGATTCAATAATCTAAACTCACAGGAGGACGGCCATAAGGTGCCCGAGGCAGCAATAGACCCTTGGAGACAAGTCGGCTTGAGGACGAAGTACTGAATCTCGACGCAATTTGAGTGTTCCATCGTCATTATTAGGCCCTGAACTTTACAATTAACTATCAGTTTTGCCTCGGATACGAAAATCTAGACCCACAGCAGAACGACGATATGGTGCCCGACGCAGCAATAGACCCTTGGAGTCAAGTCGGCTGGAGGACGATGTATTGAATATCGACGCAATTAGAGTGTTTCATCGTCATTAGTAGGTCCTGAACGTTACAATTAACTTTCAGTTCTGCGTCGGATTCGATTATCTAGACTCACAGGAGAACGACCACAGGGTGCCCGAGGCAGAAATAGACCCTTGGAGACAAGTCGGCTGGAGGCCGATTTATTGAATCTCGACGTAATTTGAGTGTTCCATCGTCATTGAGAGGCCCTGAAAGTTACAATTAACAGTCCGTTTTGCGTCGGATTCAACAATCTAAACTCACAGGAGAACGACCATAAGGTGCCCGAGGCAGCAATAGACCCTTGGAGACAAGTCACCTGGAGGACGATATATTGAATCTCGACACAATTTGGGTGTTCCATCGTCATTAGGAGGCCCTGAACGTTACAATTAACTATCGGTTTTGCCTCGGATTCGAAAATCTAGACTCACAGGTGAACGACCATAGGGTGCCCGAGGCAGAAATAGACCCTTGGAGACAAGTCGGCTGGAGGACGATGTATTGAGTCTCGACGCAATTTGATTGTTCCATCGTCATTGAGAGGCCCTGAAAGTTACATTTATCTATCAGTTTTGCGTTGGATTCGAAAATCTAGACTAACAGGAGAACGACCATAAGCTGCCCGAGGCAGGATTATCCCCTAGGAGACAAGTCGGCTGGAGGACGATGTATTGAATCTCGACGCAATTTGAGTGTTCCATTGTCATTAGGAGGCCCTGAACGTTACAATTAACTATCAGTTTTGCGTCGGATTCGAAAATCTAGACTCACAGGAGAACAACCTTAAGGTGCCCGAGGCAGCAATATCCCCTTGGAGGCAAGTCGGCTGGAGGACGATGTATTGATTCTCTACGCAATTTGAGTCTTCCATCGTCATTAGGAGGCCCGGAACGTTCCTATTAACTATCAGCTTTGCGTCTGATTCTATAATCGAGACTCACAGGAGAACGACCAAAAGGCGCCCCAGGCAACAATAGACCCTTGGAAACAAGTCTGCTGGAGGACGATGTATTGAATCGCGACGCAATTTGAGTGATCCATCGTCATTAGGAGGCCCTGAACGTTACAAGTAACTGTCAGTTTTGCGTTTGATTCGAACATCTTGACTCACAGGAGACGGATCATATGGTGCCCGAGGCAGCAATATCCCCTTGGAGGCAAGTCGGCTGGAGGACGATGTATTGAATCTCGACGCAATTTGAGTCTTCCATCGTCATTAGGAGGCCCTGAACGTTTCAATTAACTATCAGTTTTGCCTCGGATTCGAAAATCTAGTCTCACAGGAGAACGGCCATATGGTGACCGAGGCACCAATAGACCCTTGAAGACAAGTCGGCTGGAGGACGATGTATTGAATCTCGACGCAATTTGAGTGTTCCATCGTCATTAGGAGGCCTTGAACGTTACAATTAACCATCAGTTTTGCGTCGGATTCGAAATTCTAGACTCACAGGAGACGGGCCATATGGTGACCGAGGCAGCAATAGACCCTTGGAGACAAGTCGGCTTGAGGACAAAGTATTGAATCTCAACGCAATTTGAGTGTTCCGTCGTTATTAGGAGGCCCAGAACGTTACAATTAACTATCAGTTTTGCATCGGATTCGAAGATCTAGACTCACAGGAGAACGACCATAAGGTGCCCGACGCAGCAAGAGACCCTTCGAGACAAGTCGGCGGAGGACGATGTATTGAATCGCGACGCAATTTGAGTGTTCCATCGTCATTAGGAGGCCCTGAACGTTAAAATTAACTATCTGTTTTGCGTCGGATTCAATAATCTAAACTCACAGGAGGACGACCATAAGGTGCCCGAGGCAGCAATAGACCCTTGGAGTCAAGTCGGCTGGAGGACGATGTATTGAATCTCGACGCAATTTGAGTGTTCCATCGTCATTAGGAGGCACTGAACGAAACAATTAACTATAAGTCTTGCGTCGGATTCGAAAATGTAGACTCAGAGGAGAACGATCAAAAGGTGCCCGAGGCAGCGATAGACCCTTGGAGCCAAGTCGCCTGGAGGACGATGTATTGAATCTCGACGCAATTTAAGTCTTCCATCGTCATTAGGAGGCAATGAACGTTACAAATAACCATCAGTTTTGCGTCGGATTCGAAAATCTTGACTCATAGGAGACGGAACATAAGGAGCCCTAGGCAGCAATATCCCCTCGGAGACAAGTCGGTTGGTGGACGATGTATTGAATCTCGACGCAATTTGAGTGTTCCATCGTCATTAGGAGGCCCTGAACGTTACAATTAACTATCAGTTTTGCCTCGGATTCGAAAATCTAGACTCACAGGAGAACGACCACAGGGTGCCCGAGGCAGAAATAAACCCTTGGAGACAAGTCGGCTGGAGGACGATGTATTGAATCACGACGCAATTTGATTGCTCCATCGTCATTGAGAGGCCCTGAAAGTTACAATTAACTATCAGTATTGCGTTGGATTCGAAAATCTAGACTCACCGGAGAACGACCATAAGCTGCCCGAGGCAGGATTATCCCCTAGGAGACAAGTCGGCTGGAGGACGATGTATTGAATCTCCACGCAATTTGAGTGTTCCATTGTCATTAGGAGGCCCTGAACGTTACAATTAACGATCAGTTTTGGGTCGGATTCGAAAATCTAAACTCACAGGAGAACGACCTTAAGGTGCCCGAGGCAGCAATATCGCCTTGGAGACAAGTCGGCTGGAGGACGATGTATTGATTCTCTGCGCAATTTGAGTGTTCCATCGTCATTAGGAGGCCCGGAACGTTCCAATTAACTATCAGTTTTGCGTCTGATTCTATAATCGAGACTCACAGGAGAACGACCAAAAGGCGCCCCAGGCAACAATAGACCCTTGGAAACAAGTCTGCTGGAGGAAGATGAATTGAATCGCGACGCAATTTGAGTGATCCATCGTCATTAGAAGGACCTGAACGTTACAAGTAACTGTCAGTTTTGCGTTTGATTCGAACATTTTGACTCACAGGAGACGGACCATATGGTGCCCGAGGCAGCAAATTCCCCTTGGAGGCAAGTCGGCTGTAGGACGATGTATTGAATCTCGACGCAATTTAAGTGTTCCATCGTCATTTGGAGCCCCTGAACGTTACAATTAACTATCAGTATTGCGTCGGATTCAATAATCTAAACTCACTGGAGGACGACCATAAGGTTCCCGAGGCAGCAATAGACCCTTGGAGACAAGTCGGCTTGTGGACGAAGTACTGAATCTCGACGCAATTTGAGTGTTCCATCGTCATTATTAGGCCCTGAACTTTACAATTAACTATCAGTTTTGCCTCGGATACGAAAATCTAGACTCACAGCAGAACGACCTTATGGTGCCCGACGCAGCAATAGACCCTTGGAGTCAAGTCGGCTGGAGGACGATGTATTGAATCACGACGCAATTTGAGTGTTCCATCGTCATTAGAGGGTCCTGAACGTTACAATTAACTATCAGTTCTGCGTCGGATTCGATTATCTAGATTCACAGGAGAACGACCTTAAGGTGCCCGAGGCAGCAACATCCCCTTGGAGACAAGTCGGCTGGAGGACGATGTATTGAATCTCGACGCAATTTGAGTATTCCATCGTCATTAGGAGGCACTGAACGGTACAATTAACTATAAGTTTTGCGTCGGATTCGAAAATGTAGACTCAGAGGAGAACGACCAAAAGGTGCCCGAGGCAGCAATAGACCCTTGGAGACAAGTCTTCTGGAGGACGATGTATTGAATCTCGACGCAATTTGAGTGTTCCATCGTCATTAGGAGGCCCTGAACATTACAATTAACTATCAGTTTCGCGTCGGATTCGAAAATCTAGACTCACCGGAGACGAACCATATGGCGCCCGAGGCAGCATTATCCCCTTGGAGACAAGTCGCCTGGAGGACGATGTATTGAATCTCGACGCAATTTAAGTGTTCCATCGTCATTTGGAGCCCCTGAACGTTACAATTAACTATCAGTTTTGCGTCAGATTCGAAAATGTAGACTCAGAGGAGAACGACCATAAAGTGCCCGAGGCTGCAATAGACCCTTGGAGACAAGTCGGCTGAAGGACGATGATTTGAATCTCGACGCAATTTGAGTATTCCATCGTCATTAGGAGGCCCTGAACGTTACAATTAACTATCAGTTTTGCGTCGGATTCGATAATCTAGACGCACAGGAGGACGACCAGAAGGTGCCCAAGGCAGCAATAGACCCTTGGAGACAAGTCGGCTGGAGGACGATGTATTGAATCTCGACGCAATTTGAGTGTTCCATCGTCATTAGGAGGCCATGAACGTTACAATTAACCATCACTTCTGCGTCGGATTCGAAAATCTAGACGCACAGGCAGCTATTGACCGTTGGAAACAATTCGCCTGGAGGACGATGTATTGAATCTCGACGCAATTTGAGTGATCCATCGTCATTAGGAGGCCCTGAAAGTTACAATTAACTATCAGTTTTGCCTCGGATTCGAAAATCTAGACTCACCGGAGAACGACCATAAGCTGCCCGAGGCAGGATTATCCCCTAGGAGACAAGTCGGCTGGAGGACGATGTATTGAATCTCGACGCAATTTGAGTGTTCCATTGTCATTAGGAGGCCCTGAACGTTACAATTAACTATCAGTTTTGGGTCGGATTCGAAAATCTAGACTCACAGGAGAACGACCTTAAGGTGCCCGAGGCAGCAATATCGCCTTGGAGACAAGTCGGCTGGAGGACGATGTATTGATTCTCTACGCAATTTGAGTGTTCCATCGTCATTAGGAGGCCCGGAACGTTCCAATTAACTATCAGTTTTGCGTTTGATTCTATAATCGAGACTCACAGGAGAACGACCAAAAGGCGCCCCAGGCAACTATTGACCCTTGGAAACAAGTCTGCTGGAGGACGATGAATTGAATCGCGACGCAATTTGAGTGATCCATCGTCATTAGGAGGCCCTGAACGTTACAAGTAACTGTCAGTTTTGCGTTTGATTCGAACATCTTGACTCACAGGAGACGGACCATATGGTGCCCGAGGCAGCAATTTCCCCTTGGAGGCAAGTCGGCTGGAGAACGATGTATTGAATCTCGACACAATTTGAGTGTTCCATCGTCATTAGGAGGCCCTGAACGTTTCAATTAACTATCAGTTTTGCCTCGGATTCGAAAATCTAGACTCACAGGAGAACGACCATATGGTGACCGAGGCACCAATAGACCCTTGGAGACCAGTCGGCTGGAGGACGATGTATTGAATCTACACGCAATTTGAGTGTTCCATCGTCATTAGGAGGCCCTGAACGTTACAATTAACTATCAGTATTGCGTCGGATTCAATAATCTAAACTCAAAGGAGGACGACCATAAGGTGCCCGAGGCAGCAATAGACCCTTGGAACAAGTCGGCTTGAGGACGAAGTACTGAATCTCGACGCAATTTGAGTGTTCCATCGTCATTATTAGGCCCTGAACTTTACAATTAACTATCAGTTTTGCCTCGGATACGAAAATCTAGACTCACAGCAGAACGTCCATATGGTGATCGACGCAGCAATAGAGCCTTGGAGTCAAGACGGCTGGAGGACGATGTATTGATTATCGACGCAATTTGAGTGTTCCATCGTCATTAGAAGGTCCTGAACGTTACAATTAACTATCAGTTCTGCGTCGGATTCGATTACCTAGACTCACAGGAGAACGACCACAGGGTGCCCGATTCAGAAATAGACCCTTGGAGACAAGTCGGCTGGAGGCCGATTTATTGAATCTCTACGTAATTTGAGTGTTCCATCGTCATTGACAGGCCCTGAAATATACAATTAACTATCAGTTTTGCGTCGGATTCGAAAATCTAGACTCACAGGAGAACGACCATAAGCTGCCCGAGGCAGGAATATCCCCCAGGAGACAAGTCGGCTGGAGGATGATGTATTGAATCTCGACGCAATTTGAGGGTTCCATCGTCATTAGGAGGCCCTGAACGTTACAATTAACTATCAGTTTTGCGTCGGATTCGTAAATCTAGACTCACAGGAGAACGACCTTAAGGTGCCCGAGGCAGCAACATCCCCTTGGAGACAAGTCGGCTGGAGGACGATGTATTGAATCTCGACGCAATTTGAGTGTTCCATCGTCATTAGGAGGCACTGAACGGTACAATTAACTATAAGTTTTGCGTCGCATTCGAAAATGTAGACTCAGAGGAGAACGACCAAAAGGTGCCCGAGGCAGCAATAGACCCTTGGAGACCAGTCGGCTGGAGGGCGATGTATTGAATCTCGACGCAATTTGAGTGTTCCATCGTCATTAGGAGGCCATGAACGTTACAATTAACCATCACTTCTGCGTCGGATTCGAAAATCTAGACGCACAGGCAGCAATAGACCCTCGGAAACAATTCGCCTGGAGGACGATGTATTGAATCTCGACTCAATTTGAATGATCCATCGTCATTAGGAGGCCCTGAACGTTACAATTAACTATCAGTTTTGCCTCGGATTCGAAAATCTAGACTCACAGGAGAATGACCACAGGGTGCCCGAGGCAGAAATAGACCCTTGAAGACAAGTCGGCTGGAGGACGATGTACTGAATCTCGACGCAATTTGATTGTTCCATCGCCACTGAGAGGCCCTGAAAGTTACAATTATCTATCAGTTCTGCGTTGGATTCGAAAATCTAGACTCACCGGGAACGAGCATAAGCTGCCCGAGGCAGGATTATCCCCTAGGAGACAAGTCGGCTGGAGGACGATGTATTGAATCTCGACGCAATTTGAGTGTTCCATCGTTATTAGGACGCCCTGAACGTTACAATTAACAATTAGTTTTGCGTCGGATTCGAAAATCAAGACTCACTATAGAACGACCATAAGGTGCCCGAGGCAGCAATAGACCCTTGGAGACAAGTCGGCTGGAGGACGATGTATTGAATCACGACGCAATTTGAGTGTTCCATCGTCATTAGAAGGTCCTGAACGTTACAATTAACTATCAGTTCTGCGTCGGATTCGATTATCTAGATTCACAGGAGAACGACAACAGGGTGCCCGAGGCAGAAATAGACCCTTGGAGACAAGTCGGCTGGAGGCCGATTTATTGAATCTCGACGTAATTTGTGTGTTCCATCGTCATTGACAGGGCCTGAAATATACAATTAACTATCAGTTTTGCGTCGGATTCGAAAGTCTAGACTCACAGGAGAACGACCATAAGCTGCCCGAGGCAGGAATATCCCCCAGGAGACAAGTCGGCTGGAAGACGATGTATTGAATCTCGACGCAATTTGAGTGTTCCATCGTCATTAGGAGGCCCTGAACGTTACAATTAACTATCAGTTTTGCGTCGGATTCGAAAATCTAGACTCACAGGAGAACGACCTTAAGGTGCCCGAGGCAGCAACATCCCCTTGGAGACAAGTCGGCTGGAGGACGATGTATTGAATCTCGACGCAATTTGAGTATTCCATCGTCATTAGGAGGCACTGAACGGTACAATTAACTATAAGTTTTGCGTCGGATTCGAAAATGTAGACTCAGAGGAGAACGACCAAAAGGTGCCCGAGGCAGCAATAGACCCTTGGAGACAAGTCGGCTGGAGGACGATGTATTGAATCTCGACGCAATTTGAGTGTTCCATCGTCATTAGGAGGCCCTGAACATTACAATTAACTATCAGTTTCGCGTCGGATTCGAAAATCTAGACTCACCGGAGACGAACCATATGGCGCCCGAGGCAGCATTATCCCCTTGGAGACAAGTCGCCTGGAGGACGATGTATTGAATCTCGACGCAATTTAAGTGTTCCATCGTCATTTGGAGCCCCTGAACGTTTCAATTAACTATCAGTTTTGCCTCGGATTCGAAAAATCAGACTCACAGGAGAACGACCATATGGTGACCGAGGCACCAATAGACCCTTGGAGACCAGTCGGCTGGAGGACGATGTATTGAATCCACACGCAATTTGAGTGTTCCATCGTCATTAGCAGGCCGTGAACGTTACAATTAACCATCAGTTTTGCGTCGGATTCGAAAATCTAGACTCACATTAGACGGACCATATGGTGCCCGAGGCAGCAATATCCCATTGGAGACAGTCGGCTGGAGGACGATGTATTGAATCTCGACGCAATTTGAGTGTTCCATCGTCATTAGGAGGCCATGAACGTTACAATTAACCATCACTTCTGCGTCGGATTCGAAAATCTGGACGCACAGGCAGCAATTGACCCTCGGAAACAATTCGCCTGGAGGACGATGTATTGAATCTCGACGCAATTTGAGTGATCCATCGTCATTAGGAGGCCCTGAAAGTTACAATTAACTATCAGTTTTGCCTCGGATTCGAAAATCTAGACTCACAGGAGAACGACCACAGGGTGCCCGAGGCAGAAATAGACCCTTGGAGACAAGTCGGCTGGAGGACGATGTATTGAATCTCGACGCAATTTGATTGTTCCATCGTCACTGAGAGGCCCTGAAAGTTACAATTAACTATCAGTTTTGCGTTGGATTCGAAAATCTAGACTCACCGGAGAACGACCATAAGCTGCCCGAGGCAGGATTATCCCCTAGGAGACAAGTCGGCTGGAGGACGATGTATTGGATCTCGACGCAATTTCAGTGTTCCATTGTCATTAGGAGGCCCTGAACGTTACAATTAACTATCAGTTTTGGGTCGGATTCGAAAATCTAGACTCACAGGAGAACGACCTTAAGGTGCCCGAGGCAGCAATATCGCCTTGGAGACAAGTCGGCTGGAGGACGATGTATTGATTCTCTACGCAATTTGAGTGTTCCATCGTCATTAGGAGGCCCGGAACGTTCCAATTAACTATCAGTTTTGCGTCTGATTCTATAATCGAGACTCACAGGAGAACGACCAAAAGGCGCCCCAGGCAACAATAGACCCTTGGAAACAAGTCTGCTGGAGGACGATGAATTGAATCGCGACGCAATTTGAGTGATCCATCGTCATTAGGAGGCCCTGAACGTTACAATTAGCAATCAGTTTTGCGTCGGATTCGAAAATCTAGACTCACTATAGAACGACCATAAGAGGACCGAGGCAGCAATATCCCCTTGGAGACAAGTCGGCTTGAGAACGATGTATTGAATCTACACGCAATTTGAGTGTTCCATCGTCATTAGGAGGTCCTGAACGTTACAATTAACTATCAGTTTTGCCTCGGATTCGAAAATTCAGACTCCCAGGAGAACGACCATATGGTGACCGAGGCACCAATAGACCCTTGGAGACCAGTCGGCTGGAGGACGATGTATTGAATCTACACGCAATTTGAGTGTTCCATCGTCATTAGGAGGCCGTGAACGTTACAATTAACCATCAGTTTTGCGTCGGATTCGAAAATCTAGACTCACAGGAGACGGACCATATGGTGCCTGAGGCAGCAATATGCCTTTGGAGACAAGTCGGCTGGAGGACGATGTATTGAATCTCGACGCAATTTGAGTGTTCCATCGTTATTAGGACGCTCTGAACGTTACAATTAGCAATCAGTTTTGCGTCGGATTCGAAAATCTAGACTCACTATAGAACGACCATAAGAGGACCGAGGCTGCAATATCATCTTGGAGACAAGTCGGCTTGAGAACGATGTATTGAATCTACACGCAATTTGAGTGTTCCATCGTCATTAGGAGGTCCTGAACGTTACAATTAACTATCAGTATGGCGTCGAATTCAAAATACTAGACTCACAGGAGACGGGCCATATGGTGACCGAGGCAGCAATAGACCCTTGGAGACAAGTCGGCTTGAGGACAAAGTATTGAATCTCAACGCAATTTGAGTGTTCCATCGTTATTAGGAGGCCCTGAACGTTACAATTAACTATCAGTTTTGCATCGGATTCGAAAATCTAGACTCACAGGTGAACGACCATAAGGTGCCCGAGGCAGCAAGAGACCCATCGAGACGAGTCGGCTGGAGGACGATGTATTGAATCGCGACGCAATTTGAGTGTTCCATCGTCATTAGGAGGCCCTGAACGTTACAATTAACTATCAGTATTGCGTCGGATTCAATAATCTAAACTCACAGGAGGACGACCATAAGGTGCCCGAGGCAGCAATAGACCCTTGGAGACAAGTCGGCTTGAGGACGAAGTACTGAATCTCGACGCAATTTGAGTGTTCCATCGTCATTATTAGGCCCTGAACTTTACAATTAACTATCAGTTTTGCCTCGGATACGAAAATCTAGACTCACAGCAGAACGTCCATATGGTGATCGACGCAGCAATAGATCCTTGGAGTCAAGTCGGCTGGAGGACGATGTATTGAATATCGACGCAATTTGAGTGTTCCATCGTCATTAGAAGGTCCTGAACGTTACAATTAACTATCAGATCTGCGTCGGATTCGATTACCTAGACTCACAGGAGAACGACCACAGGGTGCCCGATTCAGAAATAGACCCTTGGAGACAAGTCGGCTGGAGGCCGATTTATTGAATCTCGACGTAATTTGAGTGTTCCATCGTCATTGACAGGCCCTGAAATATACAATTAACTATCAGTTTTGCGTCGGATTCGAAAATCTAGACTCACAGGAGAACGACCATAAGCTGCCCGAGGCAGGAATATCCCACAGGAGACAAGTCGGCTGGAGGATGATGTATTGAATCTCGACGCAATTTGAGTGTTCCATCGTCATTAGGAGGCCCTGAACGTTACAATTAACTATCAGTTTTGCGTCGGATTTGAAAATCTAGACTCACAGGAGAACGACCTTAAGGTGCCCGAGGCAGCAACATACCCTTGGAGACAAGTCGGCTGGAGGACGATGTATTGAATCTCGACGCAATTTGAGTGTTCCATCGTCATTAGGAGGCACTGAACGGTAGAATTAACTATAAGTTTTGCGTCGGATTCGAAAATGTAGACTCAGAGGAGAACGAAAAAAAGGTGCCCGAGGCAGCAATAGACCCTTGGAGTCAAGTCGGCTGGAGGACGATGTATTGAATCACGACGCAATTTGAGTGTTCCATCGTCATTAGAAGGTCCTGAACGTTACAATTAACTATCAGTTCTGCGTCGGATTCGATTATCTAGATTCACAGGAGAACGACAACAGGGTGCCCGAGGCAGAAATAGACCCTTGGAGACAAGTCGGCTGGAGGCCGATTTATTGAATCTCGACGTAATTTGTGTGTTCCATCGTCATTGACAGGGCCTGAAATATACAATTAACTATCAGTTTTGCGTCGGATTCGAAAGTCTAGACTCACAGGAGAACGACCATAAGCTGCCCGAGGCAGGAATATCCCCCAGGAGACAAGTCGGCTGGAAGACGATGTATTGAATCTCGACGCAATTTGAGTGTTCCATCGTCATTAGGAGGCCCTGAACGTTACAATTAACTATCAGTTTTGCGTCGGATTCGAAAATCTAGACTCACAGGAGAACGACCTTAAGGTGCCCGAGGCAGCAACATCCCCTTGGAGACAAGTCGGCTGGAGGACGATGTATTGAATCTCGACGCAATTTGAGTGTTCCATCGTCATTAGGAGGCCATGAACGTTACAATTAACCATCACTTCTGCGTCGGATTCGAAAATCTAGACGCACGGGCAGCAATAGACCCTCGGAAACAATTCGCCTGGAGGACGATGTATTGAATCTCGACGCAATTTGAATGATCCATCGTCATTAGGAGGCCCTGAACGTTACAATTAACTATCAGTTTTGCCTCGGATTCGAAAATCTAGACTCACAGGAGAATGACCACAGGGTGCCCGAGGCAGAAATAGACCCTTGGAGACAAGTCGGCTGGAGGACGATGTATTGAATCTCGACGCAATTTGATTGTTCCATCGCCACTGAGAGGCACTGAAAGTTACAATTAACTATCAGTTCTGCGTTGGATTCGAAAATCTAGACTCACCGGAGAACGACCATAAGCTGCCCGAGGCAGGATTATCCCCTAGGAGACAAGTCGGCTGGAGGACGATGTACTGAATCTCGACGCAATTTGAGTGTTCCATTGTCATTAGGAGGCCCTGAACGTTACAATTAACTATCAGTTTTGGGTCGGATTCGAAAATCTAGACTCACAGGAGAACGACCTTAAGGTGCCCGAGGCAGCAATATCGCCTTGGAGACAAGTCGGCTGGAGGACGATGTATTGATTCTCTACGCAATTTGAGTGTTCCATCGTCATTAGGAGGCCCGGAACGTTCCAATTAACAATCAGTTTTGCGTCTGATTCTATAATCGAGACTCACAGGAGAACGACCAAAAGGCGCCCCAGGCAACAATAGACCCTTGGAAACAAGTCTGCTGGAGGACGATGAATTGAATCGCGACGCAATTTGAGTGATCCATCGTCATTAGGAGGCCCTGAACGTTACAAGTAACTGTCAGTTTTGCGTTTGATTCGAACATCTTGAGTCACAGGAGACGGACCATATGGTGCCCGAGGCAGCAATTTCCCCTTAGAGGCAAGTCGGCTGGAGGACGATGTATTGAATCTCGACACAATTTGAGTGTTCCATCGTCATTTGGAGGCCCTGAACGTTTCAATTACCTATCAGTTTTGCCTCGGATTCGAAAATCTAGACTCACAGGAGAACGCCCATATGGTGACCGAGGCACCAATAGACCCTTGGAGACAAGTCGTCTGGAGGACGATGTATTGAATCTCGACGCAATATTAATGTTCCATCGTCATTAGGAGGCCGTGAACGTTACAATTAACCATCAGTTTTGCGTCGGATTCAAAAATCTAGACTCACAGGAGACGGACCATATGGTGCCCGAGGCAGTAATATCCCCTTGGAGACAAGTCGGCTGGAGGACGATGTATTGAATCTCGACGCAATTTGAGTGTTCCATCGTTATTAGGACGCCCTGAACGTTACAATTAACAATCAGTTTTGCGTCGGATTCGAAAATCTAGACTCACTATAGAACGACCATAAGAGGACCGAGGCAGCAATATCATCTTGGAGACAAGTCGGCTGGAGGACGATGTATTGAATCTCGACACAATTTGAGTGGTCCATCGTCATTTGGAGGCCCTGAACGTTTCAATTACCTATCAGTTTTGCGTCGGATTCGAAAATCTAGACTCACACGACAACGACCATAAGCTGCCCGAGGCAGGAATATCCCCTAGGAGACAAGTCGGCTGGAGGACGATGTATCGAATCTCGACGCAATTTGAGTGTTCCATCGTCATTAGGAGGCCAGGTACTTTACAATTAACTATCAGTTACGCGTCGGATTCGAAAATCTAGACTCACAGGAGCACGACCACAAGGTGCCAGAGGCAGCAATAGACGCTTGGAGACAAGTCGGCTTGAGGACGATGTATTGAATATCGCCGCAATTTCAGTGTTCCATCGTCATTAGGAGGCCCTGAACGTTACAATTAACTATCAGTTATGCCTCGGATTCGAAAATCTAGAGACAGGAGAACGACCATATGGTGCTTGACGCAGCAATCTACCCAGGAGATAAGTCGGCTGGAGGAAGATCTATTGAATCTCGACGCATTTTGAGCGTCTCATCGTCATTAGGAGGTCCTGACCGTTACAATTAACTATCAGTTTTGCTTCGGATTCGATAATCTAGACTCACTGGAGCCCGAGGCAGTAATAGACCCGTGGAGACAAGTCTGCTGGAGGACGATGTTTTGAATGTCGACGCAAATTGAGTGTTCCATCGTCATGTGGGGGCCCCGAATGTTACAATTAACTATCAGTTTCGCGTCGGATTCGAAAATCTAGACTCACATTACACGGACCATTTGGTGCCCGCGGCAGCAATATCCACTTGGAGACATGTCGGCTGGAGGCCGATTTATTGAATCTCGACGCAAATTGAGTGTTCCATCGTCATTGTGAGGCCCTTAACGTTACAATTAACTATCAGTTTTGCGTCGGATTCGAAAATCTAGACTCACAGGAGAACGACCATAAGCTGCCCGAGGCAGGAATATCCCCTAGGAGACAAGTCGGCCTGAGGACGATGAATTGAATCTCGACGCAATTTGAGTGTTCCATCGTCATTAGGAGGCCATGAACGTTACAATTAACCATCACTTTCGCGTCGGATTCGAAAATCTAGACTCACAGGCAGCAATAGACCCTCGGAAACAAGTCGCCTGGAGGACGATGTATTGAATCTCGACGCAATTTGAGTGTTCCATCGTCATTAGGAGGCCCTGAACGTTACAATTAACTATCAGTTTCGCGTCGGATTCGAAAATCTAGACTCACAGGAGCACGACCATAAGGAGCCAGAGGCAGCAATAGACGCTTGGAGACAAGTCGGCTGGGGGACGATAAATTGAATCTCGACACAATTTGAGTATTCCATCGTCATTAGGAGGCCATGAACGGTACAATTAACCATGGGTTTTGCGTCGGAGTCGAAAATCTAGACTCACAGGGGAACGACCATAAGGTGCCCGAGGCAGCAATATCGCCTTGGAGACAAATCGGCTGGAGGACTTTGTATTGATTCTCGACGCAATTTGGGTGTTCCATCGTCATTAGGAAGATCTGATCGTTATAATTAACTACCAGTTTTGCGTCGGATTCAAAAATGTAGACACAGAGGAGAACGACCATAAGGTGCCCGAGGCAGCAATAGACCTTCGGAGACAAGTCGCCTGGAGGACGTTGTATTGAATATCGCCGCAATTTCAGTGTTCCATCGTCATTAGGAGGCCCTGACCGTTACAATTAACTATCAGTTATGCCTCGGATTCGAAAATCTAGACACAGGAGAACGACCATATGGTGTCCGACACAGCAAACTGCCCAGGAGACAAGTCGGCTGGAGGACGATCTATTGAATCTCGACGCATTTTGAGCGTCCCATTGTCATTAGGAGGTCCTGAACGTTACAATTAACCATGCGTTTTGCGTCGGATTCGAAAATCTAGACTCACAGGAGAACGACCATAAGGTGCCCGAGGCAGCAATATCCCCTTGGAGACAAGTCGGCTGGAGGACGATGTACTGATTCTCGACGCAATTTGATTGTTCCATGGTCATTAGGAGGCCATGAACGTTACAATTAACCATCAGTTTCGCGTCGGATTCGAAAATCTAGACTCACAGTAGAACGACAATAAGGTGCCCGAGGCAGCAATAGACCCTTCGAGACTAGTCGGCTGGAGGACGATGTATTGAATCTCGACGCAATTTGAGTGATCCATTGTCATTAGGAGGCCCTGAACGTTACAATTAACTATCAGTTTTGCGTCGGATTCGAAAATCTAGACTCACAAGAGAACGACCTTAAGGTGCCCGAGGCAGCAATAGACCCTTGGAAACAAGTCTACTGAAGGACGATGAATTGAATCTGGACGCAATTTGGGTGTTCCATCGTCATTAGGAGGCCCTGAACGCTACAATTAACTATCAGTTTTGTGTCGGATTCGATAATCTAGACTCACAGGAGCCCGAGGCAGTAATAGACCCTTGGAGACAAGTCTGCTGGAGGACGATGTTTTGAATGTCGACGCAATTTGAGTGTTCCATCGTCATGAGGAGGCCCTGAATGTTACAATTAACTATCAGTTTCGCGTCGGATTCGAAAATCTAGACTCACGGGAGACGGACCATTAGGTGCCCGAGGCAGCAATATCCGCTTGGAGACAAGTCGCCTGGAGGACGATGAATTGAATCTCGACACAATTTGAGTGTTCCATCGTCATTAGGAGGCCCTGAACGTTTCAATTAACTATCAGTTTTGCCTCGGATTCGAAAATCTAGACTCACAGGAGAACGACCATATGGTGACCGAGGCACCAATAGACCCTTGGAGAACAGTCGGCTGGAGGACGATGTATTGAATCTACACGCAATTTGAGTGTTCCATCGTCATTAGGAGGCCGTGAACGTTACAATTAACCATCAGTTTTGCGTCGGATTCGAAAATCTAGACTCACAGGAGACGGACCATATGGTGCCCGAGGCAGCAATATCCCCTTGGAGACAAGTCGGCTGGAGGACGATGTATTGAATCTCGACGCAATTTGAGTGTTCCATCGTTATTAGGACGCCCTGAACGTTACAATTAACAATCAGTTTTGCGTCGGATTCGAAAATCTAGACTCACTATAGAACGACCACAAGAGGACCGAGGCAGCAATATCCCCTTGGAGACAAGTCGGCTTGAGGACGATGTATTGAATCTACACGCAATTTGAGTGTTCCATCGTCATTAGGAGGTCCTGAACGTTACAATTAAATATCAGTATGGCGTCGAATTAAAAATACTAGACTCACAGGAGACGGGCCATATGGTGACCGAGGCAGCAATAGACCCTTGGAGACAAGTCGGCTTGAGGACAAAGTACTGAATCTCAACGCAATTTGAGTGTTCCATCGTTATTAGGAGGCCCTGAACGTTACAATTAACCATGAGTTTTGCGTCGGATTCGAAAATCTAGACTCACAGGAGAACGACCATAAGGTGCCCGAGGCAGCAATATCCCCTTGGAGACAAGTCGGCTGGAGGACTATGTATTGATTCTCGACGCAATTTGGGTGTTCCATGGTCATTAGGAGGCCATGAACGTTACAATTAACCATCAGTTTCGCGTCGGATTCGAAAATCTAGACTCACAGGAGAACGACCATAAGGTGCCCGAGGCAGCAATAGACCCTTGGAGACAAGTCGGCTTGAGGACGAAGTACTGAATCTCGACGCAATTTGAGTGTTCCATCGTCATTATTAGGCCCTGAACTTTACAATTAACTATCAGTTTTGCCTCGGATACGAAAATCTAGACTCACAGCAGAACGACCATATGGTGATCGACGCAGCAATAGAGCCTTGGAGTCAAGTCGGCTGGAGGACGATGTATTGAATATCGACGCAATTTGAGTGTTCCATCGTCATTAGAAGGTCCTGAACGTTACAATTAACTATCAGTGCTGCGTCGGATTCGATTACCTAGACTCACAGGAGAACGACCACAGGGTGCCCGAGAGAGAAATAGACCCTTGGAGACAAGTCGGCTGGAGGACGATGTATTGAATCTCGACGCAATTTGATTGTTCCATCGCCATTGAGAGGCCCTGAAAGTTACAATTAACTATCAGTTCTGCGTTGGATTCGAAAATCTAGACTCACCGGAGAACGACCATAAGCTGCCCGAGGCAGGATTATCCCCTAGGAGACAAGTCGGCTGGAGGACGATGTATTGAATCTCGACGCAATTTGAGTGTTCCATTGTCATTAGGAGGCCCTGAACGTTACAATTAACTATCAGTTTTGGGTCGGATTCGAAAATCTAGACTCACAGGAGAACGACCTTAAGGTGCCCGAGGCAGCAATATCGCCTTGGAGACAAGTCGGCTGGAGGACGATGTATTGATTCTCTACGCAATTTGAGTGTTCCATCGTCATTAGGAGGCCCGGAACGTTCCAATTAACTATCAGTTTTGCGTCTGATTCTATAATCGAGACTCAGAGGAGAACGACCAAAAGGCGCCCCATGGCAACAATAGACCCTTGGAAACAAGTCTGCTGGAGGACGATGAATTAAATCGCGACGCAATTTGAGTGATCCATCGTCATTAGGAGGCCCTGAACGTTACAAGTAACTGTCAGTTTTGCGTTTGATTCGAACATCTTGACTCACAGGAGACGGACCATATGGTGCCCGAGGCAGCAATTTCCCCTTAGAGGCAAGTCGGCTGGAGGACGATGTATTGAATCTCGACACAATTTGAGTGTTCCATCGTCATTAGGAGGCCCTGAACGTTTCAATTAACTATCAGTTTTGCCTCGGATTCGAAAATCTAGACTCACAGGAGAACGACCATATGGTGACCGAGGCACCAATAGACCCTTGGAGACAAGTCGTCTGGAGGACGATGTATTGAATCTCGACGCAATTTTAATGTTCCATCGTCATTAGGAGGCCGTGAACGTTACAATTAACCATCAGTTTTGCGTCGGATTCGAAAATCTAGACTCACAGGAGACGGACCATATGGTGCCCGAGGTAGCAATATCCCCTTGGAGACAAGTCGGCTGGAGGACGATGTATTGAATCTCGACGCTATTTGAGTGTTCCATCGTTATTAGGACGCCCTGAACGTTACAATTAACAATCAGTTTTGCGTCGGGGTCGAAAATCTAGACTCACTATAGAACGACCATAACAGGACCGAGGCAGCAATATCATCTTGGAGACAAGTCGGCTGGAGGACGATGTATTGAATCTCGACACAATTTGAGTGGTCCATCGTCATTCGGAGGCCCTGAACGTTGCAATTAAGTATCAGTTTCGCATCGGATTCGATAATCTAGACTCACAGAAAAAGGACCATATGGTGCCGGAGGCAGTAATATCCCCTTGGTGACAAGTCGCCTGGAGGACGATGTATTGAATCTCGAAGCAATTTGAGTGTTCCATCGTCATTAGGAGGCCCTGAACGTTACAATTAACTATCAGTTTTGCGTCGAATTCGATAATCTAGACTCACAGGGGCCCGAGGCAGTAATAGACCCTTGGAGACAAGTCTGCTGGAGGACGATGTTTTGAATGTCGACGCAATTTGAGTGTTCCATCGGCATGAGGAGGCCCTGAATATTACAATTAACTATCACTTTCGAGTCGGATACGAAAATCTAGACTCACAGGAGACGGACCATTTGGTGCCCGAGGCAGCAATATCCCCTTGGAGACAAGTCGCCTGGTGGACGATGTATCGAATCTCGACGCAATTTGAGTGTTCCATCGTCATTAGGAGGCCCTGTACTTTACAATTAACTATCAGTTACGCGTCGGATTCGAAAATCTAGACTCACAGGAGCACGACCACAAGGTGCCAGAGGCAGCAATAGACGCATGGAGACAAGTCGGCTTGAGGACGATGTATTGAATATCGCCGCAATTTCAGTGTTCCATCGTCATTAGGAGGTCCTGACCGTTACAATTAACTATCAGTTTTGCTTCGGATTCGATAATCTAGACTCACTGGAGCCCGAGGCAGTAATAGACCCGTGGAGACAAGTCTGCTGGAGGACGATGTTTTGAATGTCGACGCAATTTGAGTATTCCATCGTCATGTGGGGGCCGCGAATGTTACAATTAACTATCAGTTTCGCGTCGGATTCGAAAATCTAGACTCACATTAGACGGACCATTTGGTGCCCGCGGCAGCAATATCCACTTGGAGACAAGTCGGCTGGAGGCCGATTTATTGAATCTCGACGCAATTTGAGTGTTCCATCGTCATTGTGAGGCCCTTAACGTTACAATTAACTATCAGTTTTGCGTCGGATTCGAAAATCTAGACTCACAGGAGAACGACCATAAGCTGCCCGAGGCAGGAATATCCCCTAGGAGACAAGTCGGCTGGAGGACGATGTATTGAATCTCGACGCAATTTGAGTGTTCCATCGTCATTAGGAGGCCATGAACGTTACAATTAACCATCACTTTCGCGTCGAATTCGAAAATCTAGACTCACAGGCAGCAATAGACCCTCGGAAACAAGTCGCCTGGAGGATGATGTATTGAATCTCGACGCAATTTGAGTGTTCCATCGTCATTAGGAGGCCCTGAACGTTATAATTAACTACCAGTTTTGCGTCGGATTCGAAAATGTAGACTCAGAGGAGAACGACCATAAGGTGCCCGAGGCAGCAATAGACCCTCGGAGACAAGTCGCCTGGAGGACGTTGTATTGAATATCGCCGCAATTTCAGTGTTCCATCGTCATTAGGAGGCCCTGACCGTTACAATTAACTATCAGTTATGCCTCGGATTCGAAAATCTAGACACAGGAGAACGACCATATGGTGCCCGACACAGCAAACTACCCAGGAGACAAGTCGGCTGGAGGACGATCTATTGAATCTCGACGCATTTTGAGCGTCCCATTGTCATTAGGAGGTCCTGAACGTTACAATTAATTATCAGTTTTGCGTCGGATTCGATAATCTAGACTCACAGGAGCCCGAGGCAGTAATAAGCCCTTGGAGACAAGTCTGCTGGAGGACGATGTTTT
Organism: Schistocerca serialis cubense; assembly: GCF_023864345.2. Classification (NCBI taxonomy): domain Eukaryota; kingdom Metazoa; phylum Arthropoda; class Insecta; order Orthoptera; family Acrididae; genus Schistocerca; species Schistocerca serialis. Next base: position 60,939,500 of record NW_026047583.1, read on the forward strand.
GAATGTCGACGCAATTTGAGTGTTCCATCGTCATGTGGGGGCCGTGAATGTTACAATTAACTGTCAGTTTCGCGTCGGATTCGAAAATCTAGACTCACAGGAGACGGAACATTTGGTGCCCGCGGCAGCAATATCCCCTTGGAGACAAGTCGCCTGGAGGACGATGTAGTGAATCTCGACGCAATTTGAGTGTACCATCGTCGTTAGGAGGTCCTGAACGTTACAATTAACTATCAGTTTGGCGTCGGATTCGAAAATCTAGACTCACAGGAGAACGACTAAAGGGTGCCCGAGGCAGCAATAGACCCTTGGAGACAAGTCGGCTGGAGGCCGATTTATTGAATCTCGACGCAATTTGAGTGTTCCATCGTCATTGTGAGGCCCTTAACGTTACAATTAACAATCAGTTTTGCGTCGGATTCGAAAATCTAGACACACAGGAGAACGACCATAAGCTGCCCGAGGCAGGAATATCCCCTAGGAGACAAGTCGGCTGGAGGACGATGTATTGAATCTCGACGCAATTTTAATGTTCCATCGTCATTAGGAGGCCCTGAACGTTACAATTAACTATCAGTTTGCGTCGGATTCGAAAATGTAGACCCACAGGAGAACGACTTTTAGGTGCCCGAGGCAGAAATATCCCCTTGGAGACAAGTCGGCTGGAGGACGATGTATTGAATCTCGACGCAATTTGAGTGTTCCATCGTCATTAGGAGGCCCTGAACGTTACAACTAACTACCAGTTTTGCGTCGGATTCGAAAATGCAGACTCTGAGGAGAACGACCATAAGCTGCCCGAGGCAGCAATAGACCCTCGCAAACAAGTCGCCTGGAGGACGATGTATTGAATCCCGACGCAATTTGAGTGTTACATCGTCATTAGGAGGCCCTGAACGTTACAATTAACTATCAGTTTCGCGTCGGATACGAAAATCTAGACTCACAGGAGCACGACCATAAGGAGCCAGAGGCAGCAATAGATGCTTGGAGACAAGTCGGCTGGAGGACGATGTATTGAATCTCGACGCAATTTCAGTGTTCCATCGGCATTAGGAGGTCCTGAACGTTACAAGTAACTATCAATTTCGCGTTACATTCGAAAATCTAGACTCACAGGAGCACGACCATAAGGTGCCAGAGGCAGCAATAGACGCTTGGAGACAAGTCGGCTGGATGACGATATATTGAATCTCGACACAATTTGAGTGTTCCATCGTCTTTAGGAGGCCATGAACGTTACAATTAACCATGAGTTTTGCGTCGGATTCGAAAATCTTGATTCACAGGAGAACGACCATAAGGTGCCCGAGGCAGCAATATCCCCTTGGAGACAAGTCGGCTGGAAGACGATGTATTGACTCTCCACGTAATTTGAGTGTTCCTTCGTCATTAGGAGGCCATGAACGTTACAATTAACTATCAGTTTCGCGTCGGATACGAAAATCTAGACTCACAGGAGCACGACCATAAGGAGCCAGAGGCAGCAATAGATGCTTGGAGACAAGTCGCCTGGAGGACGATGTATTGAATCTCGACGCAATTTGAGTGTTCCATCGTCATTAGGAGGCCCTGAACGTTACAATTAACTATCAGTTTCGCGTCGGATACGAAAATCTAGACTCACAGGAGCACGACCATAAGGAGCCAGAGGCAGCAATAGATGCTTGGAGACAAGTCGGCTGGAGGACGATAAATTGAATCTCGACACAATTTGAGTGTTCGATCGTCATTAGGAGGCCTTGAACGGTACAATTAACTATCAGTTTTGCGTCGGATTCGATAAACTGGACTCACAGGATCCCGAAGCAGTAATAGACCATTGGAGACAAGTCGGCTGGAGGACGATGTTTTGAATGTCGACGCAATTTGAGTGTTCCATCGTCATGAGGAGGCCCTGAACGTTACAATTAACTATCAGTTTCGCGTCGGACTCGAAAATCTAGACTCACAGGAGCACGACCATAAGGTTCCAGAGGCAGCAATAGACGCTTGGAGACAAGTCGGCTGGAGGACGATATATTGTATCTCGATGTAATTTGAGTAATCCATCGTCGTTAGGAGGCCATGCACGTTACAATTAACTATCAGTTTTGCGTCGGATTCGAAAATGTAGACCCAACGGAGAACGACCATAAGGTTCCCGAGGCAGCTATATCCCCTTGGAGACAAATCGGCTGGAGGACGATGTATTGATTCTCGACGCAATTTGAGTGTTCCATCGTCATTATTAGGCCATGAACGTTACAATTAACCATCAGTTTTGCGTCGGATTCGAAAATCTAGACTCACAGGCAGCAATATCCGATTGGAGTCAAGTCGGCTTGAGGACGATGTATTGAATCTCGACACAATTTGAGTGTTCCATCGTCATTAGGAAGCCCTGAACGTTACAATTAACTATCAGTTATGCCTCGGATTCGAAAATCTAGACACAGGAGAACGACCATATGGTGCCCGACGCAGCAATCTACCCAGGAGACAAGTCGGCTGGAGGACGATCTATTGAATCTCGACGCAATTTGAGTGTTCCGTCGTCATTAGGAGGCCCTGAACGTTACAATTAATTACCAGTTTTGCGTCGGATTCGAAAATGCAGACTCAGAGGTGAACGACCATAAGCTGCCCGGGGCAGCAATAGCCCTCGCAAACAAGTCGCCTGGAGGACGATGTAATACATCTCGACGCAATTTGAGTGTTCCATCGTCATTAGGAGGCCCTGAACGTTACAAGTAACTATCAGTTTCGCATTAGATTCGAAAATCTAGACTCACAGGAGCACGACCATAAGGTGCCAGAGGCAGCAATAGACGCTTGGAGACAAGTCGGCAGGATGACGATATATTGAATCTCGACACAATTTGAGTGTTCCATCGTCATTAGGAGGCCATGAACGGTACAATTAACCATGGGTTTTGCGTCGGATTCGAAAATCTAGACTCGCAGGCAGCAATATCCCCTTGGAGTCAAGTCGGCTTGAGGACGATGTATTGAATGTCGACGCAATGTAAGTGTTCCATCGTCATTAGGAAGCCCTGAACGTTACAATTAACTACCAGTTTAGCGTCGGATTCGAAAATGTAGACTCAGAGGAAAACGACCATAAGGTGCCCGAGGCAGCAATAGAACCTCGGAGACAATTCGCCTGGAGGACGATGTATTGAATCTCGACGCAATTTGAGTGTTCCATCGTCATTAGGAGGCCCTGAATGTTACAATTAACTATCAGTTTTGCCTCGCATTCAAAAATCTAGACTCACACGAGAACGACAATATGGTGCCCGCCGAAGCAATCTACCCTGGAGACAAGTCGGCTGGAGGACGATCTATTGAATCTCGACGCATTTTGAGCGTCCTATCGTCATTAGGAGGTCCTGAACGTTACAATTAACTATCAGTTTTGCGTCGGATTCGTAAATCTAGACTCACAGGAGAACAACCACAAGGTGCCCGAGGCAGCAATTGACCCTTGGAGACAAGTCGGCTGGAGGCCGATGTATTGAATCTCGACGCAATTTGAGTGTTTCCTCGTCTTTAGGAGGCCCTGAACGTTACAATTAACTATCAGTTTTGCGTCGGATTCGAAAATCTAGACTCACAAGAGAACGACCTTAAGGGGCCCGAGGCAGCAATAGACCCTTGGAGACAAGTCGGCAGGAGGACGATGTTTTGAATGTCGACGCAATTTGAGTGTTCCATCGTCATGAGGAGGCCCTGAATGTAACAATTAACTATCAGTTTCGCGTCGGATCGAAAATCTAGACTCACAGGAGACGGTCCATTTGGTGCAAGAGGCAGCAATGTCCCCTTGAAGACAAGTCGCCTGGAGGACGATGTATTGAATCTCGACGCCATTTGAGTGTTCCATCGTCATTAGGAGCCCCTGAACGTTGCAAGTAACTATCACTTTTGAGTCGGATTCGAAAATGTAGACTCAGAGGGGAACGACCATAAGGTGCCCGAGGCAGCAATAGACCCTTGGAGACAAGTCGGCTGAAGGACGATGAATTGAACTCGACGCAATTTGAGTGTTCCATCGTCATTAGGAGGCCCTGAACGTACAATTAACTATCAGTTTTGCGTCGGATTCGGTGATCTAGACTCACAGGAGAACGACCATAAGGTGCTGGAGGCAGCAATAGACCCTTGGAGACAAGTCGGCTGGAGGACGATGTATTGAATCTCGACGCAATTTGAGTGTTCCGTCGTCATTAGGAGGCCCTGAACGTTACAATTAAATATCAGTTTCGCTTCGGATTCGAAAATCTACACTTACAGGAGACAGACCATATGGTGCCAGAGGCAGCAATATCCCCTTGGAGAGAAGTCTACTGGAGGACGATGTATCGAATCTCGACTCAATTTGAGTGTTCCATCGTCATTAGGAGGCCATGAACGGTACAATTAACCATGGGTTTTGCGTCGGAGTCGAAAATCTAGACTCACAGGGGAACGACCATAAGGTGCCCGAGGCAGCAATATCCTCTTGGAGACAAATCGGCTGGAGGACTTTGTATTGATTCTCGACGCAATTTGAGTGTTCCATCGTCATTAGGAGGCCATGAACGTTACAATTAACCATCAGTTTAGCGTCGGATTCGAAAATCTAGACTCGCAGGCAGCAATATCCCCTTGGAGTCAAGTCGGCTTGAGGTCGATGTATTGAATGTCGACGCAATGTAAGTGTTCCATCGTCATTAGGAAGCCCTGAACGTTACAATTAACTACCAGTTTAGCGTCGGATTCGAAAATGTAGACTCAGAGGAGAACGACCATAAGGTGCCCGAGGCATCAATAGACCCTCGGAGACAAGTCGCCTGGAGGACGATGTATTGAATCTCGACGCAATTTGAGTGTTCCATCGTCATTAGGAGGCCCTGAATGTTACAATTAACTATCAGTTTTGCCTCGCATTCAAAAATCTAGACTCACAGGAGAACGACAATATGGTGCCCGGCGAAGCAATCTACCCTGGAGACAAGTCGGCTGGAGGACGATCTATTGAATCTCGACGCATTTGAGCGTCCAATCGTCATTAGGAGGTCCTGAACGTTACAATTAACTATCAGTTTTGCGTCGGATTCGAAAATCTAGACTCACAGGAGAACAACCACAAGGTGCCCGAGGCAGCAATTGACCCTTGGAGACAAGTCGGCTGGAGGCCGATGTATTGAATCTCGACGCAATTTGAGTGTTCCCTCGTCATTAGGAGGCCCTGAACGTTACAATTAACTATCAGTTTTGCGTCGGATTCGAAAATCTAGACTCACAGGAGACGGACCATTTGGTGCAAGAGGCAGCAATGTCCCCTTGAAGACAAGTCGCCTGGAGGACGATGTATTGAATCTCGACGCAATTTGAGTGTTCCATCGTCATTAGGAGCCCCTGAACGTTACAAGTAACTATCACTTTTGAGTCGGATTCGAAAATGTAGACTCAGAGGGGAACGACCATAAGGTGCCCCAGGCAGCAATAGACCCTTGGAGACAAGTCGGCTGAAGGACGATGAATTGAACTCGACGCAATTTGAGTGTTCCATCGTCATTAGGAGGCCCTGAACGTACAATTAACTATCAGTTTTGCGTCGGATTCGGTGATCTAGACTCACAGGAGAACGACCATAAGGTGCTGGAGGCAGCAATATCCCTTTGGGAACAAGTCGGCTGGAGGACGATGTATTGAATCTCGACTCAATTTGAGTGTTCCATCGTCATTAGGAGGCCCTGAACGTCACAATTAGCTATCAGTTTTGCGTCGGATTCGAAAATCTAGACTCACAAGAGAACGACCTTAAGGTGCCCGAGGCAGACATATGGCCCTTGGAAACAAGTTTACTGAAGGACGATGAATTGAATCTCGACGCAATTTCAGTGTTCCATCTTCATTAGGAGGCCATGAACGTTACAATTAACCATCACTTTCGCGTCGGATTCGAAAATCTAGACTCACAGGCAGCAATAGACCCTCGGAAACAAGTCGCCTGGAGGACGATGTATTGAATCTCGACGCAATTTGAGTGTTCCATCGTCATTAGGAGGCCCTGAACGTTACAATGAACTATCAGTTTCGCGTCGGATACGAAAATCTAGACTCACAGGAGCACGACCATAAGGAGCCAGAGGCAGCAATAGACGCTTGGAGACAAGTCGGCTGGAGGACGATAAATTGAATCTCGACACAATTTGAGTGTTCCATCGTCATTAGGAGGCCATGAACGGTACAATTAACCATGGGTTTTGCGTCGGAGTCGAAAATCTAGACTCACAGGGGAACGACCATAAGGTGCCCGAGGCAGCAATATCCTCTTGGAGACAAATCGGCTGGAGGACTTTGTATTGATTCTCGACGCAATTTGAGTGTTCCATCGTCATTAGGAGGCCATGAACGTTACAATTAACCATCAGTTTAGCGCCGGATTCGAAAATCTAGACTCGCAGGCAGCAATATCCCCTTGGAGTCAAGTCGGCTTGAGGACGATGTATTGAATGTCGACGCAATGTAAGTCTTCCATCGTTGTTAGGAAGCCCTGTACGTTACAATTAACTACCAGTTTAGCGTCGGATTCGAAAATGTAGACTCAGAGGAGAACGACCATAAGGTGCCCGAGGCAGCAATAGACCCTCGGAGACAAGTCGCCTGGAGGACGATGTATTGAATCTCGACGCAATTTGAGTGTTCCATCGTCATTAGGAGGCCCTGAATGTTACAATTAACTATCAGTTTTGCCTCGCATTTAAAAATCTAGACTCACAGGAGAACGACAATATGGTTCCCGGGCGAAGCAATCTACCCTGGAGACAAGTCGGCTGGAGGACGATCTATTGAATCTCGACGCATTTTGAGCGTCCCATCGTCATTACGAGGTCCTAAACGTTACAATTAACTACCAGTTTTGCGTCGGATTCGAAAATCTAGACTCACAAGAGAAAGACCTTAAGGGGCCCGAGGCAGCAATAGACCCTTGGAGACAAGTCGGCAGGAGGACGTTGTTTTGAATGTCGACGCAATTTGAGTGTTCCATCGTCATGAGGAGGCCCTGAATGTAACAATTAACTATCAGTTTCGCTTCGGATTCAAAAATCTAGACTCACAGGAGACGGACCATATGGTGCCAGAGGCAGCAATATCCCCTTGGAGAGAAGTCTGCTGGAGGACGATGTATCGAATCTCGACGCAATTTGAGTGTTCCCTCGTCATTACGAGGCCCTGAACGTTACAATTAACTATCAGTTTTGCGTCGGATTCGGTAATCTAGACTCACAGGAGAACGTCCATAAGGTGCTGGAGGCAGCAACAGACCCATGGAGACAAATCCGCTGGAGGACGATTTATTGAATCTCGACGCCATTTGAGTGTTGCATCGTCATTAGGAGGCCATAAACGTTACAATTAACCATCAGTTTTGCGTCGGAGTCGAAAATCTAGACTCACAGGAGAACAATCAGATGGTGCCCGAGGCAGCAATAGACCCTTGGAGACAAGTCGGCTGGACGACGATGTATTGATTCTCGACGCAATTTGAGTGTTCCATCGTCATTAGGAGGCCCTGAACGTTACAATTAACTATCAGTTTCGCGTCGGATTCGAAAATCTAGACTCACAGGAGCACGACCATAAGGTTCCAGAGGCAACAATAGACGCTTGGAGACAATTCGGCTGGAGGACAATATATTGAATCTCGATGTAATTTGAGTAATCCATCGTCGTTAGGTGGCCATGAACGTTACAATTAACTATCAGTTTTGCGCCGGATTCGAAAATGTAGACTCAACGGAGAACGACCATAAGGTTCCCGAGGCAGCAATATCCCCTTGGAGACAATTCGGCTGGAGGACGATGTATTTATTCTCGACGCAATTTGAGTGTTCCATCGTCATTATTAGGCCATGAACGTTACAATTAACCATCAGTTTAGCGTCGGATTCGAAAATCTAGACTCACAGGCAGAAATATCCGATTGGAGTCAAGTCGGCTTGAGGACGATGTATTGAATCTCGACGCAATTTGAGTGTTCCATCGTCATTAGGAAGCCCTGAACGTTACAATTAACTACCAAATTTGCGTCGGATTCGAAAATGTGGACTCATAGGAGAACGACCATAAGGTGCCCGAGGCAACAATAGACCCTCGGAGACAAGTAGTCTGGAGGACGATGTATTGAATCTCGACGCAATTTTAGTGTTCCATCGTCATTAGGAGGCCCTGAACGTTACAATTTACTATCAGTTTTGCCTCGGATTCGAAAATGTTGACTCACAGGAGAACGACCATATTTTGCCCGACGCAGCAATCTACCCTGGAGACAAGTCGGCTGGAGGACGATCTATTGAATCTCGACGCATTTTGAGCGTCCCATCGTCATTAGGAGGTTCTGAACGTTACAATTAACTATCAGTTTCTCGTCGGATTCGAAAATCTAGACTCACAGGAGAACGACCACAAGGTGCCCGAGGCAGCAATAGACCCTTGGAGACAAGTAGGCTGAAGGACGATGAATTGAATTTCGACGCAATTTGAGTGTTCCATCTTCATTAGGAGGCCCTGAACGTTACAATTAACTATCAGTTTTGCGTCGGATTCGATAAACTAGACTCACAGGATCCCGAGGCAGTAATAGACCCTTGGAGACAAGTCGGCTTTAGGACGATGTATTGAATCTCGACGCCATTTGAGTGTTCCATCGTCATAAGGAGGCCCTGAACGTGACAATTAAATATCAGTTTCGCGTCGGATTCGAAAATCTAGACTCACAGGAGACGGACCATATGGTGCCAGAGGCAGCAATATCCCCTTGGAGAGAAGTCTGCTGGAGGACGATGTATCGAATCTCGACGCAATTTGAGTGTTCCATCGTCATCAGGAGGCCCTGAACGTTACAATTAGCTACCAGTTTTGCGTCGGATAAGAAAATGTAGACTCAGAGGAGAACGACCATGAGGTGACCGAGGCAGCAATAGACCCTTGGAGACAAGTCGGCTCGAGGACGATGTATTGAATCTCGACGCAATTTCAGTGTTCCATCGACATTAGGAGGCCATAAACGTTACAATTAACCAATCCTTTTGCGTCGGATTCGAATATCTAGACTCACAGGAGAACGATCAGAAGGTGCCCGAGGCAGCAATATCCCCTTGGAGACAAGTCGGCTGGAGGACGATGTATTGATTCTCGACGCAATTTGAGTGTTCCATCGTCATTAGGAGGCCCTGAACGTCACAATTAACTATCAGTTTTGCGTCGGATTTGAAAATGTAGACTCACAGGAGAACGACCTTAAGGTGCCTGAGGCAGCAATATCCCCTTGGAGACAAGTCGGCTGGAGGACGATGTATTGATTCTCGACGCAATTTGTTTGTTCCATCGTCAATAGGAGGCCATGAACGTTACAATTAACCATCACTTTTGCGTCGGATTCGAAAATCTAGACACACAGGCATTAATAGAACCTCGGAAACAAGACGCCTGGAGGACGATGTATTGAATCTCGACGCTCTTTGAGCGTCCCATCGTCATTAGGAGGTCCTGAACATTACAATTAACTATCAGTTTTGTGACGGATTCGAAAATCTAGACTCACAGGAGAACGACCACAAGGTGCCCGAGGCAGCAATAGACCCTTGGAGACAAGTCGGCTGGTGGCCGATGTATTGAATCTCGACGCAATTTGAGTGTTCCATCGTCATTAGGAGGCCCTGAACGTTACAATTAACTATCAGTTTTGCGTCGGATTCGATAATCTAGACTCACAGGAGCCCGAGGCAGTAATAGACCCTTGGAGACAACTCGGCTGGAAGACGATGTATTGAATCTCGACGCAATTTGAGTGTTCGCTCGTCATTAGGAGGCCCTGCACGTTACAATTAACTATCAGTTTTGCGTCGGATTCGAAAATCTAGACCCACAAGAGAACGACCTTAAGGTTCCCGAGGCAGCAATAGACCCTTGGAAACAAGTCTACTGAAGGACGATGAATTGAATCTCGACGCAATTTCAGTGTTCCATCGTCATTAGGAGGCCCTGAACGTTACAATTAAATATCAGTTTCGCGTCGGATTCGAAAATCTAGACTCACAGGAGACGGACCATATGGTGCCAGAGGCAGCAATATCCCCTTGGAGAGAAGTCTGCTGGAGGACGATGTATCGAATCTCGTCGGAATTTGAGTACTTCATCGTCATTAGGAGGCCCTTAACGTTACAATTAACTATCAGTTTTGCGTCGGATTCGATAATCTAGACTCACAGGAGCCCGAGGCCATAATAGACCCTTGGAGACAAGTCGGCTGGAGAACGATGTTTTGAATGTCGACGCAATTTGAGTGTTCCATCGTCATGAGGAGGCCCTGAACGTTACAATTAACTACCAGTTTTGCGTCGGATTCGTAAGTGTAGACTCAGAGGAGAACATCCATTAGGTGCCAGAGGCAGCAATAGACCCTTGGAGACAAGTCGGCTCGAGGACGATATATTGAATCTCGACGCAATTTGAGTGTTCCATCGTCATTAGGAGTCCATAACCGTTACAATTAACCATCAGTTTTGCGTCGGATTCGAAAATCTAGACTCACAGGAGAGCGACCAAAAGGTGCCCGAGGCAGCAATATCCCCTTGGGAACAAGCCGGCTGGTGGACGATGTATTGATTCTCGACGCAATTTGAGTGTTCCATCGTCAATTGGAGGCCATGAACATTTTGCGTCGGATTCGAAAATCTAGACTCACAAGCAGCAATATCCCCTTGGAGACAAGTCGGCTTGAGGACGATGTATTGAATCTCGACGCAATTTGAGTGTTCCATCGTCATTAGAAGGCCCTGAACGTTACAATTAACTATCAGTTTTGCGTCGGATTCGAAAATGTAGACTCAGAGGAGAACGACCATAAGGTGCCCGAGGCAGCAATAGACCCTTGTAGACAAGTCGGCTGAAGGACGAAGAATTGAACTCGACGCAATTTGAGTATTCCATCGTCATTAGGAGGCCCTGAACTTTACAATTAACTATCAGTTTTGCGTCGGATTCGGTAATCTAGACTCACAGGAGCCGGACCATATGGTGCCCGAGGCAGCAAATTCCCCGTGGAGACAAATCGCCTGGAGGACGATGTATTGAATCTCGACGCAATTTGAGTGTTCCATCTTCATTAGGAGCCCCTGAACGTTACAATTAACTATCAGTTTTGCGTCGGATTCGGTAATCTAGACTCACCGGAGAACGACCATAAGGTGCTGGAGGCAGCAATAGACCCTTGGAGACAAGTCGGCTGGAGGACGATGAATTGATTCTCGACGCAATTTCAGTGTTCCATCGCCATTAGGAGGCCATGAACGTTTTGCATCGGATTCGAAAATCTAGACTCACAGGCAGCAATATCCCCTTGGAGACAAGTCGGCTTGGGGACGATGTATTGAATCTCGACGCAATTTGAGTGTTCCGTCGTCATTAGGAGGCCCTGAACGTTACCATTAACGATCATTTTTCCGACGGATTCGAAAATGTACACTCGCAGGAGAACGACCTTAAGGTGCCCGAGGCAGCAATAACCCCTTGGAGACAAGAGAGCTGGAGGACAATGTATTGAATCTGGACGCAATTTGAGTGTTCCATCGTCATTAGGAGGCCATAAGCGTTACAATTACCCATCAGTTTTGCGTCGAATTCGAAAATGTAGAATCACAGGAGAACGACCATAAGGTGCCCGAGGCAGCAATATCCCCTTGGAGACATGTCGGCTGGAGGAAGATGTATTGATTCTCGACGCAATTTGAGTGTTCCATCGTCATTAGGAGGCAATGAACGTTTTGCATCGGTCTCGAAAATCTAGACTCACAGGCAGCAATATCACCTTGGAGACAAGTCGGCTTGAGGACGATGTATTGAATCTCGACGCAATTTGAGTGTTCCGTCGTCATTAGGAGGCCCTGAACGTTATCATTAACTATCAGTTTTGCGTCGGATTCGAAAATGTAGACTCACAGGAGAACGACCTTAAGGTGCCCGAGGCAGCAATAACCCCTTGGAGACAAGTCGGCTGGAGGACGATGTATTGAATCTCGACGCAATTTGAGTATTCCATCGTCATTAGGAGGCCCTGAACGTTACAATTAACTATCAGTTTTGCGTCGGATTCGATAATCTAGACTCACAGGAGGACGACCATAAGGTGCCCGAGGCAGCAATTGACCCTCGGAGACAAGTCGGCAAGAGGAGGATGTATTGAATCTCGACGCAATTTCAGTGTTCCATCGTCATTAGGAGGCCCTGAACGTTGCAATTAACTATCAATTTCGCGTCAGATTCGAAAATCTAGACTCACAGGAGACGGACCATATGGTGCCCGAGGCAGCAATATCCCGTTGGAGACAAGTCGGCTTGAGGACGATGTATTGGATCTCGACGCAATTTGAGTGTTCCATCGTCATTAGGAGGCCCTGAACGTTTCAATTAACTACCAGTTTTGCGTCGGATTCGAAAATGTAGACTCAGAGGAGAACGACCATAAGGAGCCCCAAGCAGCAATAGACCCTCGCAAACAAGTCGCCTGGAGGACGATGTATTGAATTTCGATGGAATTTGAGTGTTCCATCGCAATTAGGAGGCCCTGAACGTTGTAATTAACTATCAGTTTTCCGTCGGATTCGAAAATCTAGACTTACAGGAGAACGACCATATGGTGCCCGACGCAGCAATCTACCCTGGAGACAAGTCGGCTGGAGGACGCTCTATTGAATCTCGACGCATTTTGAGCGTCCCATGGACATTGGGAGGTCCTGAACGTTACAATTAACTATCAGTTTTGCGTCGGATTCGAAAATCTAGACTCATAGGCAGCAATAGACCCTCGGAAACAAGTCGCCTGGAGGACGATGTATTGAGTCTCTACGCAATTTGAGTGTTCCATCGTCATTAGGAGGCCCTGAACGTTACAATTAACTATCAGTTTCGCGTCGGATTCGGAAATCTAGACTCACAGGAGCACGACCATAAGGTGCCAGAGGCAGCAATAGACGCTTGGAGACAAGTCGGCTGGAGGACGATATAATGAATCTCGACACAATTTGAGTGTTCCATCGTCATTAGGAGGCCATGAATGTTACAATTAACCATCAGTGTTGCGTCGGATTCGAAAATCTAGACTCACAGGAGAACGACCATAAGGTTCCCGAGGCAACAATATCCCCTTGGAGACAAATCGGCTGGAGGACGATGTATTGATTCTCGACGCAATTTGAGTGTTCCATCGTCATAAGGAGGCCATGAACGTTACAATTAACCATCAGTTTTGCGTCGAATTCGAAAATCTAGACTCACAGGCAGCAATATCCCCTTGGAGACGGATTGAGGACGATGTATTGAATCTCGACGCAATTTGAGTGTTCCATCGTCATTAGGAGACCCTGAACGTTACAATTAACTATCAGTTTTGCGTCGGATTCGAAAATGTAGTCTCAGAGGAGAACGACCATAAGGAGCACCATGCAGCAATAGAATCTCGCAAACAAGTCGCCTGGAGGACGATGTATTGAATCTCGAAGGAATTTGAGTGTTCCATCGTCATTAGGAGGCCCTGAACGTTACAATTAACTATCAGTTTTGTGTCGGATTCGAAAATCTAGACTCACAGGCAGCAATAAACCCTCGGAAACAAGTCGCTTGGAGGACGATGTATTGAATCTCGACGCAATTTGAGTGTTCCATCGTCATTAGGAGGCCCTGAACGTTACAATTAACTATCAGTTTCGCGTCCGATCCGAAAATCTAGACTCACAGGAGCACGACCATAAGGTTCCAGAGGCAGCAATAGACGCTTGGAGACAAGTCGGCTGGAGGACGATCTATTGAATCTCGACGCATTTTGAGCGTCCCATGGTCATTAGGAGGTCCTGAACGTTACAATTAACTATCAGTTTTCCGTCGGATTCGAAAATCTAGACTCATAGGCAGCAATAGACCCTCGGAAACAAGTCGCCTGGAAACGATGTATTGAATCTCTACGCAATTTGAGTGTTCCATCGTCATTAGGAGGCCCTGAACGTTACAATTAACTATCAGTTTCGCGTCGGATTCGAAAATCTAGACTCACAGGAGCACGACCATAAGGTGCCAGAGGCAGCAATCGACGCTTGGAGACAAGTCGGCTGGAGGACGATATACTGAATCTCGACACAATTTGAGTGTTCCATCGTCATTAGGAGGCCATGATTGTTACAATTAACCATCAGTGTTGCGTCGGATTCGAAAATCTAGACTCACAGGAGAACGACAATAAGGTTCCCGAGGCAGCAATATCCCCTTGGAAACAAATCGGCTGGAGGACGATGTATTGATTCTCGACGCAATTTGAGTGTTCCATCGTCATAAGGAGGCCATGAACGTTACAATTAACTATCAGTTTTGCCTCGGATTCGAAAATCTAGACTCACAGGCGAACGACCATATGGTGCCCGACGCAGCAATCTACCCTGGAGACAAGTCGGCTGGAGGACGATCTATTGAATCTCGACGCATTTTGAGCGTCCCATGGTCATTAGGAGGTCCTGAACGTTACAATTAACTATCAGTTTTTCGTCGGATTCGAAAATCTAGACTCACAGGAGAACGACCACAAGGTGCCCGAGGCAGCAATAGACCTTTGGAGACAAGTCGGCTGGAGGCCGATGTATTGAATCTCGACGCAATTTGAGTGTTCCATCGTCATTGAGAGGCCCTGAAAGTTACAATTAACTATCAGTTTTGCGTCGGATACGAAAATTTAGACTCACAGGAGAACGACCTTAAGGTGCCCGAGGCAGCAATATCCCCTTGGAGACAAGTCGGCTGGAGGACGACGTATTGAATCTTGACGAAATTTGAGTGTTCCATCGTCCTTAGGAGGCCCTGAACGGTACAATTAACTATAAGTTTTGCGTCGGATTCGATAATCTAGACTTACAGGAGAACGACCATAAGGTGCCCGATGCAGCATTAGACTCTTGGAGACATGTCGGCTGGAGGACGATGTGTTGAATATCGACGCAATTTGAGTGTTCCATTGTCATTAGGAGGCACTGAACGTTACAATTGAAAATCAGTTTCGCGTCGGATTCGAAAATCTAGACTCACAGGAGACGGGCCATATGGTGCTAGAGGCAGCAATATCCCCTTGGAGACAAGTCGGCTTGAGGACAATATATTGAATCTCGACGCAATTTGAGTGTTCCATCGTCATTATGAGGCCCTGAATGTTACAATTAACTATCAGTTTTGCGTCGGATTCGAAAATCTAGACTCACAGGAGCACGACCATAAGGTTCCAGAGGCAGCAATAGACGCTTGGAGACAAGTCGGCTGGAGGACGATCTATTGAATCTCCACGCAATTTGTGTGTTCCATCGTCATTAGGAGGCCCTGAACGTTACAATTAACTATCAGTTTTGCGTCGGACTCGAAAATGTGGACTCACAGGAGTACGACCTTTAGGTGCCCGAGGCAGCTATATCCGCTTGGAGACAAGTCGGCTGGAGGACGATGTATTGAATCTCGACGCAATTTGAGTATTCAATCGTCATTAGGAGGCCCTGAACGTTACAATTAACTATCAGTTTTGCGTCGGATTCGATAATCTAGACTTACAGGAGGACGACCATAAATTAACTCGAGGCAGCAATAGACCCTTGGAGACAAGTCGGCTGGAGGACGATGTATTGAAACTTGACGCAATTTTAGTGTTCCATCGTCATTAGGAGTCCCTGAACGTTGCAATTAACTATCAATTTCGCGTCGGATTCGAAAATCTAGACTCACAGGAGACTGACCATATGGTGCCCGAGTCAGCGATATGCCCTTGGAGACAAGTCGGCTTGAGGACGATGTATTGAATCTCAACGCAATTTTAGTGTTCCATCGTCATTAGGAGGCCCTGAACGTTACAATTAACTACAAGTTTTGCGTCGGATTCGAAAATGTAGACTCAGAGGAGAACGACCATAAGGAGCACCATGCAGCAATAGAATCTCGCAAACAAGTCGCCTGGAGGACGATGTATTGAATCTCGAAGGAATTTGAGTGTTCCATCGTCATTAGGAGGCCCTGAACGTTACAATTAACTATCAGTTTTGTGTCGGATTCGAAAATCTAGACTCACAGGCAGCAATAGACCCTTGGAATCAAGTCGCTTGGAGGACGATGTATCGAATCTCGACGCAATTTGAGGGTTCCATCGTCATTAGGAGGCCCTGAACGTTACAATTAACTATCAGCTTCGCGTCCGATCCGAAAATCTAGACTCGCAGGAGCACGACTATAAGGTGCCAGAGGCAGCAATAGACGCTTGGAGACAAGTCGGCTGGAGGACGATATATTGAATCTCGACACAATTTGAGTGTTACATCGTCATTGAGAGGCCCTGAAAGTTACAATTAACTATCAGTTTTGCGTCGGATTCGAAAATTTAGACTCACAGGAGAACGACCGTAAGGTGCCCGAGGCAGCAATATCCCCTTGGAGACAAGTCGGCTGGAGGACGATGTATTGAATCTTGACGCAATTTGAGTGTTCCATCGTCCTTAGGAGGCCCTGAACGGCACAATTAACTATCAGTTTTGCGTTGGATTCGATAATCTAGACTCACAGGAGAACGACCATAAGGTGCCCGATGCAGCAATAGACCCTTGGAGACATGTCGGCTGGAGGACGATGTGTTGAATATCGACGCAATTTGAGTGTTCCATTGTCATTAGGAGGCACTGAACGTTACAATTAAAAATCAGTTTCGCGTCGGATTCGAAAATCTAGACTCACAGGAGACGGGCCATGTGGTGCCAGAGGCAGCAATATGACCTTGGAAACAAGTCGGCTTGAGGACGATCTATCGAATCTCGACGCAATTTGTGTGTTCCATCATCATTAGGAAGCCCTGAACCTTACAATTAACTATCAGTTTTGCGTCGGACTCGAAAATGTGGACTCACAGGAGACGGACCATATGGTGCCCGAGGCAGCAATAGGCCCTTGAAGACAAGTCGCCTGGAGGCCGATGTATTGAATCTCGACGCAATTTGAGTGTTCCATCGTCCTTAGTAAGGCCCTGAATATTACAATTAACCATCAGTTTAGCGTCGGATTCGAAAATCTAGACTCACAGGAGCCCGAGGCAGTAATAGACCCTTGGAGACAAGTCGGCTGGAAGACGATGTATTGAATCTCGACGCAATTTGAGTGTTCGCTCGTCATTAGGAGGCCCTGCACGTTACAATTAACTATCAGTTTTGCGTCGGATTCGAAAATGTAGACCCACAAGAGAACGACCTTAAGGTTCCCGAGGCAGCAATAGACCCTTGGAAACAAGTCTACTGAAGGACGATGAATTGAATCTCGACGCAATTTCAGTGTTCCATCGTCATTAGGAGGCCCTGAACGTTACAATTAACTATCAGTTTTGCGTCGGATTCGAAAATGTAGACTCAGAGGAGAACGACCATAAGGTGCCCGAGGCAGCAATAGACCGTTGGAGACAAGTCGGCTCGAGGACGATATATTGAATCTCGACGCAATTTGAGTGTTCCATCGTCATTAGGAGGCCATAAACGTTACAATTAACCATCAGTTTTGCGTCGGATTCGAAAATCTAGACTCACAGGAGAACGACCAGAAGGTGCCCGAGGCAGCAATATCCCCTTGGGAACAAGCCGGCTGGAGGACGATGTATTGATTCTCGACGCAATTTGAGTGTTCCATCGTCATTAGGAGGCCATGAACATTTTGCGTCGGATTCGAAAATCTAGACTCACAAGCAGCAATATCCCCTTGGAGACAACTCGGCTTGAGGACGATGTATTGAATCTCGACGCAATTTGAGTGTTCCATCGTCATTAGAAGGCCCTGAACGTTACAATTAACTATTAGTTTTGCGTCGGATTCGAAAATTCAGACTCAGAGGAGAACGACCATAAGGTGCCCGAGGCAGCAATAGACCCTTGTAGACAAGTCGGCTGAAGGACGAAGAATTGAACTCGACGCAATTTGAGTCATTAGGAGGCCCTGAACTTTACAATTAACTATCAGTTTTGCGTCGGATTCGGTAATCTAGACTCACAGGAGAACGTCCATAAGGTGCTGGAGGCAGCAATAGACCCTTGGAGACAAATCGGCTGGAGAACGATGTATTGAATCTCTACGCAATTTGAGTGTTCCATCGTCATTAGGAGGCCCCGAACTTTACAATTAACTATCAGTTTTGCGTCGGATTCCGTAATCTAGACTCACAGGAGCCGGACCATATGGTGCCCGAGGCAGCAAATTCCCCGTGGAGACAAATCGCCTGGAGGACGATGTATTGAATCTCGACGCAATTTGAGTGTTCCATCTTCATTAGCAGCCCCTGAACGTTACAATTAACTATCAGTTTTAAGTCGGATTCGGTAATCTAGACTCACCGGAGAACGACCATAAGGTGCTGGAGGCAGCAATAGACCCTTGGAGACAAGTCGGCTGGAGGACGATGTATTGATTCTCGACGCAATTTCAGTGTTCCATCGCCATTAGGAGGCCATGAACGTTTTGCATCGGTCTCGAAAATCTAGACTCACAGGCAGCAATATCACCTTGGAGACAAGTCGGCTTGAGGACGATGTATTGAATCTCGACGCAATTTGAGTGTTCCGTCGTCATTCTGAGGCCCTGAACGTTATCATTAACTATCAGTTTTGCGTCGGATTCGAAAATGTAGACTCACAGGAGAACGACCTTAAGGTGCCCGAGGCAGCAATAACCCCTTGGAGACAAGTCGGCTGGAGGACGATGTATTGAATCTCGACGCAATTTGAGTATTCCATCGTCATTAGGAGGCCCTGAACGTTACAATTAACTATCAGTTTTGCGTCGGATTCGATAATCTAGACTCACAGGAGGACGACCATAAGGTGCCCGAGGCAGCAATTGACCCTCGGAGACAAGTCGGCAAGAGGAGGATGTATTGAATCTCGACGCAATTTCAGTGTTCCATCGTCATTAGGAGGCCCTGAACGTTGCAATTAACTATCAATTTCGCGTCAGATTCGAAAATCTAGACTCACAGGAGACGGACCATATGGTGCCCGAGGCAGCAATATCCCGTTGGAGACAAGTCGGCTTGAGGATGATGTATTGAATCTCGACGCAATTTGAGTGTTCCATCGTCATTAGGAGGCCCTGAACGTTACAATTAACTACCAGTTTTGCGTCGGATTCGAAAATGTAGACTCAGAGGAGAACGACCATAAGGAGCCCCAAGCAGCAATAGACCCTCGCAAACAAGTCGCCTGGAGGACGATGTATTGAATTTCGATGGAATTTGAGTGTTCCATCGCAATTAGGAGGCCCTGAACGTTGTAATTAACTATCAGTTTTCCGTCGGATTCGAAAATCTAGACTAACAGGAGAACGACCATATGGTGCCCGACGCAGCAATCTACCCTGGAGACAAGTCGGCTGGAGGACGATCTATTGAATCTCGACGCATTTTGAGCGTCCCATGGACATTGGGAGGTCCTGAACGTTACAATTAACTATCAGTTTTGCGTCGGATTCGAAAATCTAGACTCATAGGCAGCAATAGACCCTCGGAAACAAGTCGCCTGGAGGACGATGTATTGAGTCTCTACGCAATTTGAGTGTTCCATCGTCATTAGGAGGCCCTGAACGTTACAATTAACTATCAGTTTCGCGTCGGATTCGGAAATCTAGACTCACAGGAGCACGACCATAAGGTGCCAGAGGCAGCAATAGACGCTTGGAGACAAGTCGGCTGGAGGACGATATAATGAATCTCGACACAATTTGAGTGTTCCATCGTCATTAGGAGGCCATGAATGTTACAATTAACCATCAGTGTTGCGTCGGATTCGAAAATCTAGACTCACAGGAGAACGACCATAAGGTTCCCGAGGCAGCAATATCCCCTTGGAGACAAGTCGGCTGGAGGACGATCTATTGAATCTCGACGCATTTTGAGCGTCCCATGGTCATTAGGAGGTCCTGAACGTTACAATTAACTATCAGTTTTCCGTCGGATTCGAAAATCTAGACTCATAGGCAGCAATAGACCCTCGGAAACAAGTCGCCTGGAGGACGATATATTGAATCTCTACGCAATTTGAGTGTTCCATCGTCCTTAGGAGGCTATGAACGTTACAATTAACTATCAGTTTCGCGTCGGATTCGAAAATCTAGACTCACAGGAGCACGACCATAAGGTGCCAGAGGCAGCAATCGACGCTTGGAGACAAGTCGGCTGGAGGACGATGTATTGATTCTCGACGCAATTTGAGTGTTCCATCGTCATAAGGAGGCCATGAACGTTACAATTAACCATCAGTTTTGCGTCAGATTCGAAAATCTAGACTCACAGGCAGCAATATCCCCTTGGAGAAGGATTGAGGACGATGTATTGAATCTCGACGCAATTTGGGTGTTCCATCGTCATTAGGAGGCCCTGAACGTTACAATTAACTACCAGTTTTGCGTCGCATTCGAAAATGTAGACTCAGAGGACAACGACCATTAGTTGCCCGAGGCAGCAATAGACCCTCGGAGACAAGAGTCGCCTGGAGGACGATGTATTGAATCTCGACGAAATTTGAGTGTTCCATCGTCATTAGGAGACCCTGAACGTTACAATTAACTAACAGTTTTGCCTCGGAATCGAAAATCTAGACTCACAGGAGAACGACCATATGGTGCCCGACGCAGCAATCTACCCTGGAGACAAGTCGGCTGGAGGACGATCTATTGAATCTCGACGCAATTTGAGTGTTCCATCGTCATTAGGAGGCCCTGAACGTTACAATTAACTATCAGTTTTGCGTCGGATTCGAAAATCTAGACTCACAGGAGCACGACCATAAGGTTCCAGAGGCAGCAATAGACGCTTGGAGACAAGTCGGCTGGAGGACGATCTATTGAATCTCCACGCAATTTGTGTGTTCCATCGTCATTGGGAGGCCCTGAACGTTACAATTAACTATCAGTTTTGCGTCGGACTCGAAAATGTGGACTCACAGGAGTACGACCTTTAGGTGCCCGAGGCAGCTATATCCGCTTGGAGACAAGTCGGCTGGAGGACGATGTATTGAATCTCGACGCAATTTGAGTATTCAATCGTCATTAGGAGGCCCTGAACGTTACAATTAACTATCAGTTTTGCGTCGGATTCGATAATCTAGACTTACAGGAGGACGACCATAAATTTACTCGAGGCAGCAATAGACCCTTGGAGACAAGTCGGCTGGAGGACGATGTATTGAAACTCGACGCAATTTTAGTGTTCCATCGTCATTAGGAGGCCCTGAACGTTGCAATTAACTATCAATTTCGCGTCGGATTCGAAAATCTAGACTCACAGGAGACTGACCATATGGTGCCCGAGTCAGCGATATGCCCTTGGAGACAAGTCGGCTTGAGGACGATGTATTGAATCTCAACGCAATTTTAGTGTTCCATCGTCATTAGGAGGCCCTGAACGTTACAATTAACTACAAGTTTTGCGTCGGATTCGAAAATGTAGACTCAGAGGAGAACGACCATAAGGAGCACCATGCAGCAATAGAATCTCGCAAACAAGTCGCCTGGAGGACGATGTATTGAATCTCGAAGGCATTTGAGTGTTCCATCGTCATTAGGAGGCCCTGAACGTTACAATTAACTATCAGTTTTGTGTCGGATTCGAATATCTAGACTCACAGGCAGCAATAGACCCTTGGAATCAAGTCGCTTGGAGGACGATGTATTGAATCTCGACGCAATTTGAGTGTTCCATCGTCATTAGGAGGCCCTGAACGTTACAATTAACTATCAGTTTTTCGTCGAATATGAAAATCTAGACTCACAGGGCACGACCATAAGGTTCCAGAGGCAACATTAGACGCTTGGAGACAAGTCGGCTGGAGGACGGTGTATTGAATCTCGACGCAATTTTAGTGTTCCATCGTCATTAGGTAGCCCTGATCGTTGCAATTAACTATCAATTTCGCGTCGGATTCGAAAATCTAGACTCACTGGAAACTGACCATATGGTGCAAAAATCAGCAATATTCCCTTGGGGACAAGTCGGCTTGAGGACGATGTATTGAATCTCGACGCAATTTGAGTGTTCCATCGTCGTTAGGAGGCCCTGAACGTTACAATTAACTATTAGTTTTGCGTCGGATTCGAAAATCTAGACTCACAGGCAGCAATAGACACTCGGAAACAAGTCGCCTGGAGGACGATGTATTGAATCTCGACGCAGTTTGAGTGTTCCATCGTCATTAGGAGGCTCCGAACGTTACAATTAACTATCAGTTTAGCGTCCGATTCGAAAATCTAGACTCACAGGAGCACGACCATAAGGTGCCAGAGGCAGCAATAGACGCTTGGAGACAAGTCGGCTGGAGGACGATATATTGAATCTCGACACAATTTGAGTGTTCCATCGTCATTAGGAGGCCATGAATATTACAATTAACCATCAGTTTTGCGTCGGATTCGAAAATCTAGACTCACTGGAGAACGACCACAAGGTTCCCGATTCAGCAATATCCCCTTGGAGACAAATCGGCTGGAGGACGATGTATTGATTCTCGACGCAATTTGAGTGTTCCATCGTCATAAGGAGGCCATGAACGTTACAATTAACCATTAGTTTTGCGTCGGATTCGAAAATCTAGACTCACAGGCAGCAATATCCCCTTGGAGACAAGTCGGGTTGAGGACGATGTATTGAATTTCGACGCAATTTGAGTGTTCCATCGTCATTAGGAGCCCCTGAACGTTACAATTAACTACCAGTTCTGCGTCGGATTCGAAAAGGTAGACTCAGAGGAGAATGACCATAAGTTGCCCGAGGCAGCAATAGACCCTCGGAGACAAGGGTCGCCTGGTGGACGATGTATTGAATCTCGACGCAATTTGAGTGTTCTATTGTCATTAGGAGGCCCTGAACGTTACAATTATATATCAGTTTCGCGTCGGATTCGAAAATCTAGACTCACAGGAGACGGACCATATGGTGCCAGAGGCAGCAATATCCCCTTGGAGAGAAGTCTGCTGGAGGACGATGTATCGAATCTCGACGCAATTTGAGTGTTCCATCCTCATTAGGAGGTCCTGAACGTTACAATTAACTACCAGTTTTGCGTCGGATTCGAAAATGTAGACTCAGAGGAGAACGACCATTAGGTGCCCGAGGCAGCAATAGACCCTCGGATACAAGTCACCTGGAGGACCATGTATTGAATCTCGACGCAATTTGAGTGTTCCATCGTCATTAGGAGGCCCTGAACGTTACAATTAACTATCAGATTCGCGTCGGATTCGAAAATCTAGACTCACAGGAGCACGACCATAAGGTGCCAGAAGCAGCAATAGCCGCTTGGAGACAAGTCGGCTGGAGGACGTATATTGAATCTAGACGCAATTTGAGTGTTCCATCGTCATTAGGAGGCCTTGAACGTTTCAATTAACTACCGGTTTTGCGTCGCATTCGAAAATGTAGACTCAGAGGAGAACGACCATAAGGTGCCCGAGGCAGTAATAGACCCTCGGAGACAAGACGCCTGGAGGACGATGTATTGAATCTCGACGAAATTTCAGTGTTTCATCGTCATTGAGAGGCCCTGAACGTTACAATTAACTATCAGTTTTGCGTCGGATTCGAAAATCTAGTCTCACAGGAGAACGACCATAAGGTGCCGGAGGCAGAAATATCCCCTAGGACACAAGTCGGCTGGAGGACGATGTATTGAATCTAGACGCAATTTGAGTGTTGCATCGTTAATAGGGGGCCCTGAACGTTACAATTAACTATCAGTTTTGCGTCGGTTTCGAAAATCTAGACTCACAAGAGAACGACCTTAAGGTGCCCGAGGCAGCAATATGCCCTTGGAGACAAGTCGGCTGGAGGACGATGTATTGAATCTTGACGCAATTTGAGTGTTCCAACGTCATTAGGAGGCCCTGAAAGTTACAATTAACTATCAGTTTTGAGTCGGATTCGAAAATGTAGACTCACAGGAGAACGACCTTAAGGTGCCCGAGGCAGCAATATCCCCTTGGAGACAAGTCGGCTGGAGGACGATGTATTGAATCTCGACGCAATTTGAGTATTCCATCGTCATTTGGAGGCCCTGAACATTACAATTAACTATCAGTTTTGCGTCGGATTCGAAAATCTAGACTCACAGGAGGACGACCATAAGGTGCCCGAGGCAGCAATAGACCCTTGGAGACAAGTCGGCTGGAGGACGATGTATTGAATCTCGACGCAATTTGAGTGTTCCATCGTCATTAGGAGACCCTGAACGTTGCAATTAACTATCAATTTCGCGTCGGATTCGGAAATCTAGACTCACAGGAGACGGACCATATGGTGCCCGCGGCAGCAATTCCCCTTGGCGACAAGTCGGCTTGATGACGATGTATTGAATCTCGACGCAATTTGAGTGTTCCATTGTCATTAGGAGGCCCTGAACGTTACAATTAACTACCAGTTTTGCGTCTGAATCGAAAATGTAGACTCAGAGGAGAACGAACATAAGGTGCCCGAGGCAGCAATAGCCCCTTGGAGACAAGTCGGCAGGAGGACGATGTATTGAATCTCGACGGGAGTTGAGTGTTCCATCGTCATTGAGAGGCCCTGAACGTTACAATTAACTATCAGTTTAGCGTCGGATTCGAAAACCTAGAATCACAAGAGAACGACCTTAAGGTGCCCGAGGCAGCAATATCCCCTTGGAGACAAGTCGGCTGGAGGACGATGTATTGAATCTTGACGCAATTTGAGTGTTCCATCGTCATTAGGAAGCACTGAACGGTACAATTAACTATCCGTTTTGCGTTGGATTCGAAAATGTAGACTCAGAGGAGGACTATAAGATTCCCGTGGCAGCAATAGACCCTTGGGAACAAGTCTACTGAAGGATGATGAATTGAATCTCGACGTAATTTGAGTGTTCCATCGTCATTCGGAGGCCCTGAACGTTACAATTAACTATTAGTTTTGCGTCGGATTCGATAATCTAGACTCACAGGAGCCCGAGACAGTAATAGACCCTTGGAGACAATTCGGCTGGAGGACGATGTTTTGAATCTCGACGCAATTTGAGTGTTCCATCGTCATTAGGAGGCCCTGAATGTTACGATTAACTATCAGTTTCGCGTCGGACTCGAAAATGTGGACTCACAGGAGTACGATCTTTAGGTGCCCGAGGCAGCAATAGACTCTTGGAGACATGTCGGCTGGAGGACGATGTATTGAATCTCGACGCAATTTGAGTGTTCCATCGTCATTGAGAGGCCCTGAACGTTACAATTAACTATCAGTTTTGCGTCGGAATCGAAAATCTAGACTCACAGGAGAACGAACATAAGGTGCCCGAGGCAGAAATATCCCCTAGGACACAAGTCGGCTGGAAGACGATGTATTGAATCTTGACGCAATTTGAGTGTTCCATCGTCATTAGGAGGCCATGATCGTCACAATTAACTATCAGTTTTGCGTCAGATTCGAAAATCTAGACTCACAGGAGAACGAACATAAGGTGCCCGAGGCAGAAATATCCCCTAGGACACAAGTCGGCTGGAAGACGATGTATTGAATCTTGACGCAATTTGAGCGTTCCATCGTCATTAGGAGGCCCTGATCGTCACAATTAACTATCAGTTTTGCGTCGGATACGAAAATGTAGACTCACAGGAGAACGACCATAAGGTGCCCGAGGCAGCAATAGACTCTTGGAGACATGTCGGCTGGAGGACGATGTATTGAATCTCGACGCAATTTGGGTGTTCTATTGTCATTAGGAGGCCCTGAACGTTACAATTATATATCAGTTTCGCGTCGGATTCGAAAATCTAGACTCACAGGAGACGGACCATATGGTGCCAGAGGCAGCAATATCCCATTGGAGAGAAGCCTGCTGGAGGACGATGTATCGAATCTCGACGCAATTTGAGTGTTCCATCCTCATTAGGAGGTCCTGAACGTTACAATTAACTACCAGTTTTGCGTCGGATTCGGAAATGTAGACTCAGAGGAGAACGACCATTAGGTGCCCGAGGCAGCAATAGACCCTCGGAGACAAGACGCCTGGAGGACGATGTATTGAATCTCGACGAAATTTGAGTGTTCCATCGTCATTGAGAGGCCCTGAACGTTACAATTAACTATCAGTTTTGCGTCGGTTTCGAAAATCTAGACTCACAAGAGAACGACCTTAAGGTGCCCGAGGCAGCAATATGCCCTTGGAGACAAGTCGGCTGGAGGACGATGTATTGAATCTTGACGCAATTTGAGTGTTCCAACGTCATTATTAGGCCCTGAACGTTACAATTAACTATCAGTTTTGAGTCGGATTCGAAAATGTAGACTCACAGGAGAACGACCTTAAGGTGCCCGAGGCAGCAATATCCCCTTGGAGACAAGTCGGCTGGAGGACGATGTATTGAATCTCGACGCAATTTGAGTATTCCATCGTCATTTGGAGGCCCTGAACATTACAATTAACTATCAGTTTTGCGTCGGATTCGATAATCTAGACTCACAGGAGGACGACCATAAGGTGCCCGAGGCAGCAATAGACCCTTGGAGACAAGTCGGCTTGAGGACGATGTATTGAATCTCGACGCAATTTGAGTGTTCCATCGTCATTAGGAGGCCCTGAACGTTACAATTAACTATCAGTTTTGTGTCGGATTCGAATATCTAGACTCACAGGCAGCAATAGACCCTCGGAATCAAGTCGCTTGGAGGACGATGTATTGAATCTCGACGCAATTTGAGTGTTCCATCGTCATTAGGAGGCCCTGAATGTTACAATTAACTATCAGCTTCGCGCCCGATCCGAAAATCTAGACTCACAGGAGCACGACTATAAGGTGCCCGAGGCAGCAATATCCCCTTGGAGACAAGTCGGCTGGAGGACGATATATTGAATCTCGACACAATTTGAGTGTGCCATCGTCATTAGGAGGCCATGAATGTTACAATTAACCATCAGTTTTGCGTCGGATTCGAAAATCTAGACTCACAGGCAGCAATATCCCCTTGGAGACAAGTCGGCCTGAGGACAATGTTTTGAATCTCGACGCAATTTGAGTGATCCATCGTCATTAGGAGGCCCTGAACGTTACAATTAACTATCAGTTTTTCGTCGGATATGAAAATCTAGACTCACAGGGCACGACCATAAGGTTCCAGAGGCAACATTAGACGCTTGGAGACAAGTCGGCTGGAGGACGGTGTATTGAATCTCGACGCAATTTTAGTGTTCCATCGTCATTAGGTAGCCCTGATCGTTGCAATTAACTATCAATTTCGCGTCGGATTCGAAAATCTAGACTCACTGGAAACTGACCATATGGTGCAAAAATCAGCAATATTCCCTTGGGGACAAGTCGGCTTGAGGACGATGTATTGAATCTCGACGCAATTTGAGTGTTCCATCGTCGTTAGGAGGCCCTGAACGTTACAATTAACTATCAGTTTTGCGTCGGATTCGAAAATCTAGACTCACAGGCAGCAATAGACACTCGGAAACAAGTCACCTGGAGGACGATGTATTGAATCTCGACGCAGTTTGAGTGTTCCATCGTCATTAGGAGGCTCCGAACGTTACAATTAACTATCAGTTTAGCGTCCGATTCGAAAATCTAGACTCACAGGAGCACGACCATAAGGTGCCAGAGGCAGCAATAGACGCTTGGAGACAAGTCGGCTGGAGGACGATATATTGAATCTCGACACAATTTGAGTGTTCCATCGTCATTAGGAGGCCATGAATATTACAACTAACCATCAGTTTTGCGTCAGATTCGAAAATCTAGACTCACTGGAGAACGACCACAAGGTTCCCGATTCAGCAATATCCCCTTGGAGACAAATCGGCTGGAGGACGATGTATTGATTCTCGACGCAATTTGAGTGTTCCATCGTCATAAGGAGGCCATGAACGTTACAATTAACCATTCGTTTAGCGTCGGATTCGAAAACCTAGAATCACAAGAGAACGACCTTAAGGTGCCCGAGGCAGCAATATCCCCTTGGAGACAAGTCGGCTGGAGGACGATGTATTGAATCTTGACGCAATTTGAGTGTTCCATCGTCATTAGGAAGCACTGAACGGTACAATTAACTATCCGTTTTGCGTTGGATTCGAAAATGTAGACTCAGAGGAGGACTATAAGGTTCCCGTGGCAGCAATAGACCCTTGGGAACAAGTCTACTGAAGGACGATGAATTGAATCTCGACGTAATTTGAGTGTTCCATCGTCATTCGGAGGCCCTGAACGTTACAATTAACTATTAGTTTTGCGTCGGATTCGATAATCTAGACTCACAGGAGCCCGAGACAGTAATAGACCCTTGGAGACAATTCGGCTGGAGGACGATGTTTTGAATCTCGACGCAATTTGAGTGTTCCATCGTCATTAGGAGGCCCTGAGTGTTACGATTAACTATCAGTTTCGCGTCGGACTCGAAAATGTGGACTCACAGGAGTACGATCTTTAGGAGCCCGAGGCAGCAATAGACTCTTGGAGACATGTCGGCTGGAGGACGATGTATTGAATCTCGACGCAATTTGAGTGTTCCATCGTCATTGAGAGGCCCTGAACGTTACAATTAACTATCAGTTTTGCGTCGGATTCGAAAATCTAGACTCACAGGAGAACGAACATAAGGTGCCCGAGGCAGAAATATCCCCTAGGACACAAGTCGGCTGGAAGACGATGTATTGAATCTTGACGCAATTTGAGTGTTCCATCGTCATTAGGAGGCCATGATCGTCACAATTAACTATCAGTTTTGCGTCAGATTCGAAAATCTAGACTCACAGGAGAACGAACATAAGGTGCCCGAGGCAGAAATATCCCCTAGGACACAAGTCGGCTGGAAGACGATGTATTGAATCTTGACGCAATTTGAGCGTTCCATCGTCATTAGGAGGCCCTGATCGTCACAATTAACTATCAGTTTTGCGTCGGATACGAAAATGTAGACTCACAGGAGAACGACCATAAGGTGCCCGAGGCAGCAATAGACTCTTGGAGACATGTCGGCTGGAGGACGATGTATTGAATCTCGACGCAATTTGGGTGTTCTATTGTCATTAGGAGGCCCTGAACGTTACCATTATATATCAGTTTCGCGTCGGATTCGAAAATCTAGACTCACAGGAGACGGACCATATGGTGCCAGAGGCAGCAATATCCCATTGGAGAGAAGCCTGCTGGAGGACGATGTATCGAATCTCGACGCAATTTGAGTGTTCCATCCTCATTAGGAGGTCCTGAACGTTACAATTAACTACCAGTTTTGCGTCGGATTCGGAAATGTAGACTCAGAGGAGAACGACCATTAGGTGCCCGAGGCAGCAATAGACCCTCGGAGACAAGACGCCTGGAGGACGATGTATTGAATCTCGACGAAATTTGAGTGTTCCATCGTCATTGAGAGGCCCTGAACGTTACAATTAACTATCAGTTTTGCGTCGGTTTCGAAAATCTAGACTCACAAGAGAACGACCTTAAGGTGCCCGAGGCAGCAATATGCCCTTGGAGACAAGTCGGCTGGAGGACGATGTATTGAATCTTGACGCAATTTGAGTGTTCCAACGTCATTAGGAGGCCCTGAACGTTACAATTAACTATCAGTTTTGAGTCGGATTCGAAAATGTAGACTCACAGGAGAACGACCTTAAGGTGCCCGAGGCAGCAATATCCCCTTGGAGACAAGTCGGCTGGAGGACGATGTATTGAATCTCGACGCAATTTGAGTATTCCATCGTCATTTGGAGGCCCTGAACATTACAATTAACTATCAGTTTTGCGTCGGATTCGATAATCTAGACTCACAGGAGGACGACCATAAGGTGCCCGAGGCAGCAATAGACCCTTGGAGACAAGTCGGCTTGAGGACGATGTATTGAATCTCGACGCAATTTGAGTGTTCCATCGTCATTAGGAGACCCTGAACGTTGCAATTAACTATCAATTTCGCGTCGGATTCGGAAATCTAGACTCACAGGAGACGGACCATATGGTGCCCGCGGCAGCAATTCCCCTTGGCGACAAGTCGGCTTGATGACGATGTATTGAATCTCGACGCAATTTGAGTGTTCCATTGTCATTAGGAGGCCCTGAACGTTACAATTAACTACCAGTTTTGCGTCTGATTCGAAAATGTAGACTCAGAGGAGAACGAACATAAGGTGCCCGAGGCAGCAATAGCCCCTTGGAGACATGTCGGCAGGAGGACGATGTATTGAATCTCGACGGGATTTGAGTGTTCCATCGTCATTGAGAGGCCCTGAACGTTACAATTAACTATCAGTTTAGCGTCGGATTCGAAAACCTAGACTCACAAGAGAACGACCTTAAGGTGCCCGAGGCAGCAATATCCCCTTGGAGACAAGTCGGCTGGAGGACGATGTATTGAATCTTGACGCAATTTGAGTGTTCCATCGTCATTAGGAAGCACTGAACGGTACAATTAACTATCCGTTTTGCGTTGGATTCGAAAATGTAGACTCAGAGGAGGTCTATAAGGTTCCCGAGGCAGCAATAGACCCTTGGAAACAAGTCTACTGAAGGACGATGGATTGAATCTCGACGTAATTTGAGTGTTCCATCGTCATTAGGAGGCCCTGAACGTTACAATTAACTATTAGTTTTTCGTCGGATTCGATAATCTAGACTCACAGGAGCCCGAGACTGTAATAGACCCTTGGAGACAAGTCTCCTGGGGGACGATGTTTTGAATCTCGACGCAATTTGAGTGTTCCGTCGTCATTAGGAGGCCCTGAATGTTACGATTAACTATCAGTTTCGCGTCGGATTCGAAAATCTAGACTCACTGGAGACGGAGTATATGGTGCCCGAAGCAGCAATATCCCCTTGGAGACAAGTCGCCTGGAGGACGATGTATTGAATCTCGACGCAGTTTGAGTTGTTGTTGTTGTTGTTGTTGGGTCTTTTAAGGGGGACTAAACAGCGAAGGTCATCAGTCCCCCATTCCAAAATCAGGCGAGCCGAAAATCTACGGAGCAGATAAAAGCCAAAGGGGGAGGAGACGTCCCCCCAGGCGCTAAAAGAACACAAATGCAGCAACAAACACTACAGACAAGAACAGGACAGAGGAACACCAGACAGAAAGAAACAGAAGGAAGGAGGATGGCCGGAGACTGGTTGACTGACCATGAGAAAAAAAAAGGGAAAGAGTCAACCATCTGATGGCACACCAGAACAGCAACAGACACAAGGACAAAAGACACAGAAAGGTAAAGGCGCAGGACCTCCCTAAATCGAACCATAAAAACGACTACTACGGATAAAATATAAAACATTGTCAGCCATGGAGGCATCGTCGGATTAAACCAAAGCCAAAGTGCCCAGGAGCTTAAAAGATTGCCGGAGTGTGCGCAGTCGAGGACACTCCAGCATAATGTGGCCGACCGTCAGACGGGACCCACACAGACACAAGGGGGGATCCCCCTGACGCAACAGATGGCCGTGCGTCAGGTATGTATGGCCGATGCGTAGCCGCCACAGGACTACCGAGTCCCTGCGAGAAGCCCGCAGGGAGGAACGCCACACATCGGTCGTCCCCTTGACAGCCCGCAGTTTATTCGGGGCTGTCATTCCACGCCACTCAGCAGCCCACATCCCAATCAGCTTACGGCGCAACACCATCTGCTGTTCGCGAGCCGTAAGGCCGACCTCCAAAGCCGGGGCGTCGATCGCCCCTTTGGCCAGCCTGTCTACAAGTTCGTTCCCTGGGATGCCAACATGACCGGGCGTCCAAACCAAGACCGCCGAACGACCAGAACGGGCAATGGCGGAAACAGACTCCTGAATGGAGGACACCAGAGGAGAGGAGGGATAGCAGCGGTCGATGACCTGAAGGCTGCTCAGGGAGTCACTGCAGATGACGATGGACCTACCTGAGCAGAAATGCATATGCTCAAGAGCGCGCAAGATGGCCACCAGCTCTGCAGTAAAAATACTGCAGCCAGCCGGCAAGGAGCGTTGCTCAAAATGGGCAGAGTGAGCAAAGGCGTAGGCAGTGCGACCATCAACCAGGGAACCATCAGTGTAGACAGGCTCACAGCCCGGAAATGATTCGAGGAGCGCAAGAAAACGGCGACGGAGGGCCACAGGCGGAACCGAGTCCTTAGGGCCCTGTGCCAAATCCAGACGGACAGACGGCCGGGACAAACACCAGGGAGGCGTAGGTGTACGGACCCGGAAGGGAGGCAGAAGAGGGAATGACCCCAGTTCTGACAGCAGGGACTGGACACGGACAGCTACGGAAAGCCCAGATCTAGGTCGCCGTTCGGGCAGACGGAGGACCATGGCAGGGAAAAGCAGACGACGATTGGGATGGCCTGGCGAGCAAAGGAGGTGGACAGCATAGTCGGCAAGCAGACGATGGCGGCGAATCCGCAGCGGGGGAACCCCGGCCTCCACCAGTAGACTATCCACGGGACTAGTGCGAAAAGCGCCAGTGGCAAGCCGAACCCCACAGTGGTGTATGGGGTCTAACAACTTCAACACTGAGGGTGACGCAGACCCATAGGCCAGGCTCCCATAATCAAGCCGGGACTGCACAAGGGCTCTGTACAATCGCAGTAGCGTGCAGCGATCTGCTCCCCAAGAAGTGTGGCTTAGGCAGCGGAGGGCGTTGAGGTGCCGCCAGCATTTTTGCTTCAGCTGAGTAACATGAGGAACCCATGTGAGCCGGGCATCAAACACGAGTCCCAAGAAGCGGCAAGTGTCCACCACTTCAAGCAGGTGACCGTCGAGGTAAAGTTCAGGATGAGGGTGGACCGTCCAACGCCTGCAGAAGTGCATAACTCGAGTCTTGGGTGCAGAGAACTGAAGACCGTGAGTCAGAGCCCATGATGCTGCCTTGCGAACGGCGACTTGCAGCCTGCGTTCGGCGACTCCCGTAGTCGTGGAGCTAAATGAGATGCAGAAGTCGTCGGCATACAAAGAAGGAGACACCGACGACCCCACTGCTGCTGCCAGACCATTAATGGCCACTAGGAATAAGGAGACGCTCAACACCGAGCCCTGTGGGACCCCATTTTCCTGTATATAAGAGGACCTAGAGGTGGCACCGACTTGCACCCGGAAAGAGCGGCGCAATAAAAAGCTTTGAAGAAAAGCCGGGAGCCGACCACGAAGACCCCACTCATGCAACGTGGCGAGGATGTGATGCCTCCATGTGGTGTCATACGCCTTCCGCAGATCGAAAAAGACAGCAACGTGATGCTGACGTCGGGCAAAGGCCGTACGGACAGCAGATTCCAGCCGCACCAAATTGTCCACTGCAGACCGGCCCCGACGGAAGCCACCCTGGGATGGAGCGAGGAGACCGCGCGACTCAAGGACCCAACACAAACGCCGCCCCACCATACGTTCGAGCAATTTGCACAAAACGTTGGTGAGGGTAATGGGACGATAGCTGTCCACCGCCAGGGGGTCCGCACCGGGCTTCAAGATGGAGACAATAAGACCCTCTCGCCATTGCGACGGGAACACGCCTTCGCTCCAAATGCGATTAAATATCGCGAGAATGTGTCTCTGGCAGTCCCTGGAGAGATGCTTCAGCATCTGCGCGTGGATGCAGTCGGGGCCTGGTGCTGTATCAGGGCAATCGGCGAGGGCAGCGAGGAATTCCCTCTCGCTGAAAGGAGCATTGTATGTTTCATAATGACGCGTGTGGAATGAGAACGGCGTCCGCTCGGCTCGCTCCTTTAGACAGCGAAAGGCGGGGGGATAGGATGCAGTCGCAGAGCTCTGAGCAAAGTGCGCGGCTAGCCGTTCAGCAATGGCGGCAGCGTCCGTGCAGACAGCGCCATCCAAGGAGAGCCCAGGGGTCTGGGATCCAGAAATCCGCCGGATCCGGGACCACACGAGTGAGGAGGAGACACGGAAGCCCAGGGAGGAGACGTACCTCTCCCAGCACTCCTGCTTACGCCGTGCAATAAGACGAGGGGCGAAGGCACGGAGCCTCTTAAAAGCGATGAGGGTCTCCAGAGACGGGTGCCGCCTATGACGCTGGAGAGAGCGCCTACGGTCGCGAATAGCCTCAGCAATCTCCGGCGACCACCAGGGGACAGCCTTCCGCCGAGGGAGGCCAGAGGAACGGGGGATGGCAGCCTCGGCCGCTGAAATGATGGACGTGGTGAAAACACGGACCACCTCGTCAATGTCACCCTGTGGGGGAGACGCAATGGTGACAGCAGAAGTAAAAGCTGGCCAGTCAGCCCTGTGGAGAGCCCAGTGGGGCAAGCGCCCAGAAGAATGACACTGGGGCAGTGACAAATAGATGGGAAAATGGTCACTACCACACAGGTCAGGATGCACTCTCCAGTGGAGGGATGGGACAAGTCCAGGGCTGCAAATAGAGAGATCGATGGCCGAGAACGAGCCATGGGCCACACTGAAATGCGTGGGAGCACTGGTGTTCAAGAGGCTAAGGTCGAGCTGAGCCAACACATGCTCCACGGCCCGACCGTGATCATCGGAGACAGTCCCACCTCATAGAGGGTTGTGGGCATTGAAATCGCCCAGCAGCAAAAAAGGTGGCGGCAGTTGGGCTATCAGAGCAGCCAGGACATGCTGCGCGACAGCACCATCAGGTGGAAGGTAAATACTGCAGACGGTGATAGCCTGTGGCGTCCACACCCGAACAGCGACAGCCTCTAAAGCTGTTTGTAGAGGTACAAACTCGCTGTGAAGAGAGTTAAGGACATATATGCAGACGCCACCAGACACCCTTTCATAAGCTGCCCGGTTCTTAAAATAACCCCGATAGCCACGGAGGGCGGGGGTCCGCATTGCTGGAAACCAAGTTTCCTGCAGAGCAATGCAAAGGAAAGGATGATGGCTGAGAAGTTGGCGGAGCTCAGCTAGATGGTGGAAAAAACCGCTGCAGTTCCACTGGAGGATGATATTAGCCATGGATGGGAAAGGCGTGAAGGGATTGGGGAGGCAGATTACGCCTCCGGGGCCCCTGCTGCTACTGAGTCACCACCTGGACAACAACCGTCTACTGCATCCGAGGGACTGGCGAGATCCATGTCCTCAGCGGACGCCAGAATCTCCACCTCATCCTCAGACGCAGAGCTTGTAGGAAGCGGTGGAATGGGTGCCACCGCAATGTCGGTAGCCTTGGGGAGTTTCTTCTTCTTCTGCTTCTCGCGCTGCGCCTTGGGTGGTTCAGGCTGGGAGGGCGTCACCGGGTCAGTCTCAGGGACAGACGATGACCGTGTGTCCCGACGACCAGGGACTGGCGGTTGTTTGAGACACTTGCGGCCGTCGGCTTTGGAACCGGTCAGATAATGCGAAGGGAGGTCCCCAAGGGACCCCTTCCTTACGAGAGTATCCGAAGAAGTCTTATGCTTCTCCAGCTGGGAAGGGGGGACTGATGTCCCCGATGGTTGGGGGGGTGTTCCTCCTGAAGTAGATGGAGCAGGAGCAACAGGAGGTTTAGTGCCCCCCACCATCAAGGGGGCAGGTGTGGGACTTCGACTCTGAAAGCTGACTGGAGCGGATGGAATTAAAGAAGGAGTGACAGTTGCGGCATAAGAAGCTGTCATGCGCACTGGATGAAGCCGATCATATTTCCGCTTCGCCTCAGTGTACGTCAGGCAGTCGAGAGTCTTTATTTTCATGATCTTCCGCTCCTTCTGCAGAATCGGACAGTCTGGCGAGCAAGGCGGATGGTGCGCACCACAGTTCACACAGATTGGAGGCAGCGCACAGGGATGATCAGGATGGGAAGGTCGACCGCAATCGCGACAGACGAGGTCGGAAGCACAGCGTGATGACATGTGGCCAAACTTCCAACACTTGAAGCACCGCATCGGGGGAGGGATATACGGCTTGACATCACAACGGTACACCATCACCTCGACTTACTCAGGTAACGTGTCACCCTCGAAGGCCAAGATGAAGGCACCGGTGGCAACCTGACGATCCCTCGGACCCCGGTGGACGCGCCGGACGAAATGGACACCTCGGCGCTCCAAGTTGGCGCGCAGCTCGTCGTCGGACTGTAAAAGGAGATCCCTGTGAAAGATAATACCCTGGACCATGTTCAGACTTTTATGGGGCGTGATAGTGACGGAGACATCCCCCAGCTTAGTACAAGCGAGCAAGGCCCGCGACTGGGCGGAGGATGCCGTTTTTATCAACACCGATCCCGACCGCATCTTGGACAAGCCCTCCACCTCCCCAAACTTGTCCTCTAAATGCTCGACAAAGAACTGAGGCTTCACGGACATAAAAGATTCCCCGTCAGCTCTGGTACAGACGAGATACCGGGGCGAGTATCGTTCGCTCTCATTCATAGCCCTTCGTTCCTCCCATGGTGTGGTCAGGGAGGGGAACGATTTGGGGTCATACACATTAGCCTTAAAGTGAGCTTTGGAACGCTGAGAGACGGCTGACGGCTGGCCGCCAGCGAGAGATGATGTACCACGCTTCATTGCGGGTCATCCGCCCTGATGCCACCTACTCCGACCAAGGGCCCTCTCCACGGGCGCCACCCAGCCACAGCAAAGGCCACCTGGCAGGATGGCCATTGCCGGGAGTCCCGATGCCCCAGGGTGATTGGCATCTAC
The DNA here is from genome assembly GCF_023864345.2 of Schistocerca serialis cubense. NCBI lineage: Eukaryota > Metazoa > Arthropoda > Insecta > Orthoptera > Acrididae > Schistocerca > Schistocerca serialis. The sequence continues at coordinate 60,976,120 of NW_026047583.1, forward strand.
TCCTTGGCATACGTGGGCAGTTACCGGCGCAGGCAACAGTAGAGTGATCCCTGTGTTGTCAGGGGGCTACAACCAAGAGGGTACATGGCGGCCCCACCACAACGGACTGGCTACCGTGCTGGACGTTAGGTGCATAAATGGCCAAGCACGTCGTCGCAGTTAAAAGAAACACTGCAGAGTGCAGCGTGGTAATCGCCCAAGAGATCAAAAACGAGCGGGACACCTTTGCAACGACGAGATGGACGGCTAAAGGTCTAATTGCACGACGGATACAGTGCACCATGTAAGGCGCCCTTCCACAATTGGCTCGCTCTTCGGAATAATTTAGAAAGATGGAGGTCAAATTCGAGACGGGACCATCACATAAGGCCGAAACATGTGAGACTCCTTTTAGTCGCCTCTTACGACAGGCAGGAATACCACCGGCCTATTCTAACCCCCGAACCCGCAAGGGGGAATCTGAGGTTTCCATCGTCATTAGGAGGCCCTGAACGTCACAATTAACCATCAGTTTCCCGACGGATTCGAAAATCTAGACTCACAGGTGCACGACCACAAGGTGCCAGCGGCAGCAATAGACGCTTGGAGACAAGTCGGCTGGAGGACGATGTATTGACTCTCGACGCAATTTGAGTGTTCCATCGTCATTAGGAGGCGCTCAACGTTACAATTAACTATCAGTTTTGCGTCGGATAAGTAAATCTAGACTCACAGGAGAACGACCATAAGGTTTCCGAGGCAGCAAAATCCCCTTGTAGACAAATCGGTTGGAGGACGATGTATTGATTCTCGACGCAATTTGAGTGTTCCATTGTCATTAGGAGGCCATGAACGTTACAATTAACCATCGGTTTTGCGTCGGATTCGAAAATCTAGACCCACAGGCAGCAATATCCCCTTGGAGGCAAGTCGGCTTGAGGACGATGTATTGAATCTCGACGCAATTTGAGTGTTCCATCGTCATTATGAGGCCCTGAACGTTACAATTAACTATCAGGTTTGCGTCGGATTCGATAATCTAGACTCACAGGAGCCCGAGGCAGTAATAGACCCTTGGAGACAAGTCGGCTGGAGGACGATGTATTGAATCTCGACGCAATTTGAGTGTTCCATCGTCATTAAGAGGCCCTGAACGTTACAATTAACTACCAGTTTTTTGTCGGATTCGAAAATGTAGACTCAGAGGAGAACGACCATAAGGTGCCCGAGGCAGCAATAGAACCACGGAGACAAGTCGGCTGGAGGACGATGTATTGAATCTTGACGCAATTTGAGTGTTCCATCGTCATTAGGAGGCACTGAATGGTACAATTAACTATCAGTTTTGCGTCGGATCCGAAAGTGTAGACTCAGAGGAGAACGACCATAAGGTGCCCGAGGCAGCAATAGACCCTTGGAAACAAGTCTACTGAAGGACGATGAATTGAATCTCGACGCAATTTGAGTGTTCCATCGTCATTAGGAGGCCCTGAACGTTACAATTAACTATCAGGTTTGCGTCGGATTCGATAATCTAGACTCACAGGAGCCCGAGGCAGTAATAGACCCTTGGAGACAAGTCGGCTGGAGGACGATGTTTTCAATCTCGACGCAATTTGAGTGGTCCATTGTCATTAGGAGGCCCTGAATCTTACAAATAACTATCAGCTTCGCGTCGCATTCGAAAATCTAGACCCACAGGAGACGGACCATATGGTGCCCGAGGCAGCAATATCCCCTTGGAGACAAGTCGCCTGGAGGACGATGTATTGAATCTCGACGCAATTTGAGTGTTCCATCGTCATTAAGAGCCCCTGACCGTTACAATTGACTATCAGTTTTGCGTCGGATTCGAAAATGTAGACTCAGAGGAGAACGACCATAAGGTGCCCGAGGCAGCAAAAGACCCTTGGAGACAATTAGGCTGAAGGACGATGAATTGAATCTCGACGCAAGTTGAGTATTCCATCGTCATTAGGAGGCCCTGAAAGCTACAATGAAATATCAGTTACGCGTCGGATTCGAAAATCTAGACTCACAGGAGACGGACCATATGGTGCCAGAGGCAGAAATATCCCCTTGGAGGTAAGTCTGCTGGAGGACGATGTATCGAATCTTTACGCAATTTGAGTGTTCCATCGTCTTTAGGAGGCCCTGAACTTTACAATCAACTACCAGTTTTGCGCCGGTTTCGAAAATGTAGACTCAGAGGAGAACGAACATAAGGTGCCCGAGGTAGCAATAGACCCTCGGAGACAAGTCGCCTGGAGGACGATGTACTGAATCTCGACGCAGTTTGAGTGTTCCATCGTCATTAGGAGGCCCCGAACGTTACAATTAACTATCAGTTTCGCGTCGGATTCGAAAATCTAGACTCACAGGAGACGGACCATATGGTGCCAGAGGCAGAAATATCCCCTTGGAGGTAAGTCGGCTGGAGGACGATGTATTGAATCTCGACGCAATCTGAGTGTTCCATCGTCATTAGGAGGCCATAAACGCTACAGTTAACCATCGGTTTTGCGTCGGATTCGAAAATCTAGACTCACAGGAGAACGACCATAAGGTGCCCAAGACAGCAATATCCCCTTGGAGACAAGTCGGCTGGAGGACGGTGTATTGATTCTCGACGCATTTTGAGTGTTCCATCGCCCCTGAACGTTACAATTAACTATCAGTTTTGTGTCGGATTCGAAAATGTAGACACAGAGGAGAACGACCATAAGGTGCCCGAGGCAGCAGTGGCCCCTTGGAGACAAGTCCGCAGGAGGACGATGTATTGATTCTCGACGCAATTTGAGTGTTCCATCGTCATTAGGAGGCACTGAACGTTACAATTAACCATCAGTTTTGGGTCGGATTCGAAAATCTAGACTCACAGGAGAACGACCATTAGGTGCCACAGGCAGCAATATCGCCTTGGAGACAAGTCGGCTTGAGGACGATGTATTGAGTCTCGACGCAATTTGAGTGTTCTATTGTCATTAGGTTGCCCTGACCGTTACAATTAACTATGAGTTTTGCGTCGGATTCGAAAATCAAGACTCACAGGAGAACTACCATATGGTGTCCGAGGGAGCTATATCCCCTTGGAGACAAGTCGGCTGGAGGACTATGTATTGATTCTCGATGCAATTTGAGAGTTCCATCGTCATTAGGAGGCCATGACTGTTACAATTAACCGTCAGTTCTGAGTCGGATTCTAAAATCTAGACTCACAGGAGAACGACCATTAGGTGCCATAGGCAGCGATAGACCCTTGGAGACAAATCGGCTGGAGGACGATGTATTGTATCGCGACGCAATTTGAGTGTTCGGTCGTCATTCAGAGGCCCGGAACATCAGAATTAACCGTCAGTTTTGCGTCGGATTCGAAAATCTAGAATCACAGGAGACGGACCATATGGTCCCCGAGGCAGCAATATCCCCTTGGAGGCAAGTCGGCTGGGCGACGATGTATTGAATCTCGACGCAATTTGAGTGTTCGATCGTCATTAGGAGGCCGTGAACTATACAATTAACCATCAGTTTTTCGACGGATTCGAAAATCTAGACTCACAGGAGAACGACCATATGGTGCCCGAGACAGCAATATCCCCTTGGAGACAAGTCGGCTGGATGGACGATGTATTGAATCTCGACGCAATTTGAGTGTTCCAACGTCATTAGGAGGCCCTGAACGTTATAATTAACTATCAGTTTTGCATCGGATTCGATAATCTACACTCACAGGAGAACGAGCATAAGGTGCCCGAGGCAGAAATGTCCCCTAGGACACAAGTCGGCTGGAAGACGATGTATTGAATCTTGACGCAATTTGAGTGTTCCATCGTCATTAGGAGGCCCTGATCGTCACAATTAACTATCAGTTTTGCGTCGGATTCGAAAATCTAGATTCACAGGAGAACGAACATAAGGTGCCCGAGGCAGAAATATCCCCTAGGACACAAGTCGGCTGGAAGACGATGTATTGAATCTTGACGCATTTTGAGTGTTCCATCGTCATTAGGAGGCCCTGATCGTCACAATTAACTATCAGTTTTGCGTCGGATTCGAAAATGTAGACTCACAGGAGAACGACCATAAGGTGCCCGAGGCAGCAATAGACTCTTGGAGACATGTCGGCTGGAGGACGATGTATTGAATCTCGACGCAATTTGAGTGTTAAATTGTCATTAGGAGGCCCTGAACGTTACAATTATATATCAGTTTCGCGTCGGATTCGAAAATCTAGACTCACAGGAGACGGACCATATGGTGCCAGAGGCAGCAATATCCCCTTGGAGAGAAGTCTGCTGGAGGACGATGTATCGAATCTCGACGCAATTTGAGTGTTCCATCCTCATTAGGAGGTCCTGAACGTTACAATTAACTACCACTTTTGCGTCGGATTCGAAAATGTAGACTCAGAGGAGAACGACCATTTGGTGCCCGAGGCAGCAATAGACCCTCAGATACAAGCCACCTGGAGGACCATGTATTGAATCTCGACGCAATTTGAGTGTTCCATCGTCATTAGGAGGCCCTGAACGTTACAATTAACTATCAGATTCGCGTCGGATTCAAAATCTAGACTCACAGGAGCACGACCATAAGGTGCCCGAGGCAGCAATAGCCGCTTGGAGACAAGTCGGCTAGAGGACGTATATTGAATCTAGACGCAATTTGAGTGTTCCATCGTCATTAGGAGGCCTTGAACGGTACAATTAACTACCGGTTTTGCGTCGCATTCGAAAATGTAGACTCAGAGGAGAACGACCATAAGGTGCCCGAGGCAGCAATAGACCCTTGGAAACAAGTCGGCTGGAGGACAATGTATTGGATCGCGACGAAATTTGAGTATTCCATCGTCATTGAGAGGCCCTTAACATTACAATTAACTATCAGTTTTGCGTCGGATTCGAAAATCTAGTCTCACAGGAGAACGACCATAAGGTGCCGGAGGCAGAAATATCCCCTAGGACACAAGTCGGCTGGAGGACGATGTATTGAATCTAGACGCAATTTGAGTGTTGCATCATTAATAGGGGGCCCCGAACGTTACAATTAACTATCAGTTTTGGGTCGGTTTCGAAAATCTAGACTCACAAGAGAACGACCTTAAGGTGCCCGAGGCAGCAATATGCCCTTGGAGACAAGTCAGCTGGAGGACGATGTATTGAATCTTGACGCAATTTGAGTGTTCCAACGTCATTAGGAGGCCCTGAACGTTAGAATTAACTATCAGTTTTGAGTCGGATTCGAAAATGTAGACTCACAGGAGAACGACCTTAAGGTGTCCGAGGCAGCACTATCCCCTTGGAGACAAGTCGGCTGGAGGACGATGTTTCGAATCTCGACGCAATTTGAGTATTCCATCGTCATTTGGAGGCCCTGAACATTACAATTAACTTTCAGTTTTGCGTCGGATTCCATAATCTAGACTCACAGGAGGACGACCATAAGGTGCCCGAGGCAGCAATAGACCCTTGGAGACAAGTCGGCTTGAGGACGATGTATTGAATCTCGACGCAATTTGAGTGTTCCATCGTCATTAGGAGACCCTGAACGTTGCAATTAACTATCAATTTCGCGTCGGATTCGGAAATCTAGACTCACAGGAGACGGACCATATGGTGCCCGCGGCAGCAATTCCCCTTGGCGACAAGTCAGCTTGATGACGATGTATTGATTCTCGACGCAATTTGAGTGTTCCATTGTCTTTAGGTGGCCCTGAACATTACAATTAACTACCAGTTTTGCGTCTGATTCGAAAATGTAGACTCAGAGGAGAACGAACATAAGGTGCCCGAGGCAGCAATAGCCCCTTGGAGACAAGTCGGCAGGAGGACGATGTATTGAATCTCGACGGGATTTGAGTGTTCCATCGTCATTGAGAGGCCCTGAACGTTACAATTAACTATCAGTTTAGCGTCGGATTCGAAAACCTAGACTCACAAGAGAACGACCTTAAGGTGCCCGAGGCAGCAATATCCCCTTGGAGACAAGTCGGCTGGAGGACGATGTATTGAATCTTGACGCAATTTGAGTGTTCCATCGTCATTAGGAAGCACTGAACGGCACAATTAACAATCCGTTTTGCGTTGGATTCGAAAATGTAGACTCAGAGGAGGACTATAAGGTTCCCGAGGCAGCAATAGACCCTTGGAAACAAGGCTACTGAAGGACGATGAATTGAATCTCGACGTAATTTGATTGTTCCATCGTCATTAGGAGGCCCTGAACGTTACAATTAACTATTAGTTTTGCATCGGATTCGATAATCTAGACTCACAGGAGCCCGAGACTGTAATAGACCCTTGGAGACAAGTCGGCTGGGGGACGATGTTTTGAATCTCGACGCAATTTGAGTGTTCCATCGTCATTAGGAGGCCCTGAATGTTACGATTAACTATCAGTTTCGCGTCGGATTCGAAAATCTAGACTCACAGGAGACGGAGTATATGGTGCCCGAAGCAGCAATATCCCCTTGGAGACAAGTCGCCTGGAGGACGATGTATTGAATCTCGACGCAGTTTGAGTTGTTGTTGTTGTTGTTGGGTCTTTTAAGGGGGACTAAACAGCGAAGGTCATCAGTCCCCCATTCCAAAATCAGGCGAGCCGAAAATCTACGGAGCAGATAAAAGCCAAAGGGGGAGGAGACGTCCCCCCAGGCGCTAAAAGAACACAAATGCAGCAACAAACACTACAGACAAGAACAGGACAGAGGAACACCAGACAGAAAGAAACAGAAGGAAGGAGGATGGCCGGAGACTGGTTGACTGACCATGAGAAAAAAAAAGGGAAAGAGTCAACCATCTGATGGCACACCAGAACAGCAACAGACACAAGGACAAAAGACACAGAAAGGTAAAGGCGCAGGACCTCCCTAAATCGAACCATAAAAACGACTACTACGGATAAAATATAAAACATTGTCAGCCATGGAGGCATCGTCGGATAAAACCAAAGCCAAAGTGCCCGGGAGCTTAAAAGATTGCCGGAGTGTGCGCAGTCGAGGACACTCCAGCAAAATGTTTCCGACCGTCAGACGGGACCCACACAGACACAAGGGGGGATCCTCCTGACGCAACAGATGGCCGTGCGTCAGGTATGTATGGCCGATGCGCAGCCGCCACAGGACTACCGAGTCCCTGCGAGAAGCCCGCAGGGAGGAACGCCACACATCGGTCGTCCCCTTGACAGCCCGCAGTTTATTCGGGGCTGTCATGCCACGCCACTCAGCAGCCCACATCCCAATCAGCTTACGGCGCAACACCATCTGCTGTTCGCGAGCCGTAAGGCCGACCTCCAAAGCCGGGGCGTCGATCGCTCCTTTGGCCAGCCTGTCTACAAGTTCGTTCCCTGGGACGCCAACATGACCGGGCGTCCAAACCAAGACCGCCGAACGACCAGAACGGGCAATGGCGGAAACAGACTCCTGAATGGAGGACATTAGAGGAGAGGAGGGATAGCAGCGGTCGATGACCTGAAGGCTGCTCAGGGAGTCACTGCAGATGACTATGGACCTACCTGAGCAGAAACGCATATGCTCAAGAGCGCGCAAGATGGCCACCAGCTCTGCAGTAAAAATACTGCAGCCAGCCGGCAAGGAGCGTTGCTCAAAATGGGCAGAGTGAGCAAAGGCGTAGGCAGTGCGACCATCAACCAGGGAACCATCAGTGTAGACAGGCTCACAGCCCGGAAATGATTCGAGGAGCGCAAGAAAACGGCGACGGAGGGCCACAGGCGGAACCGAGTCCTTAGGGCCCTGTGCCAAATCCAGACGGACAGACGGCCGGGACAAACACCAGGGAGGCGTAGGTGTACGGACCCGGAAGGGAGGTAGAAGAGGGAATGACCCCAGTTCTGACAGCAGGGACTGGACACGGACAGCTACGGAAAGCCCAGACCGAGGTCGCCGTTCGGGCAGGTGGTGGACCATGGCAGGGAAAAGCAGGCGACGATTGGGATGGCCTGGCGAGCAATGTACGTGGACAGCATAGTCGGCGAGCAGACGATGGCGGCCAATCCGCAGCGGGGGAACCCCGGCCTCCACCAGTAGACTATCCACGGGACTAGTGCGAAAAGCGCCAGTGGCAAGCCGAACCCCACAGTGGTGTATGGGGTCTAACAACTTCAACACTGAAGGTGACGCAGACCCATAGGCCAGGCTCCCATAATCAAGCCGGGACTGCACAAGGGCTCTGTACAATCGCAGTAGCGTGCAGCGATCTGCTCCCCAAGAAGTGTGGCTTAGGCAGCGGAGGGCGTTGAGGTGCCGCCAGCATTTTTGCTTCAGCTGAGTAACATGAGGAACCCATGTGAGCCGGGCATCAAACACGAGTCCCAAGAAGCGGCAAGTGTCCACCACTTCAAGCAGGTGACCGTCGAGGTAAAGTTCAGGATGAGGGTGGACCGTTCGACGCCTGCAGAAGTGCATAACTCGAGTCTTGGGTGCAGAGAACTGAAGACCGTGAGTCAGAGCCCATGATGCTGCCTTGCGAACGGCGACTTGCAGCCTGCGTTCGGCGACTCCCGTAGTCGTGGAGCTAAATGAGATGCAGAAGTCGTCGGCATACAAAGAAGGAGACACCGACGACCCCACTGCTGCTGCCAGACCATTAATGGCCACTAGGAATAAGGAGACGCTCAACACCGAGCCCTGCGGGACTCCATTTTCCTGTATATAAGAGGACCTAGAGGTGGCACCGACTTGCACCCGGAAAGAGCGGCGCAATAAAAAGCTTTGAAGAAAAGCCGGGAGCCGACCACGAAGACCCCACTCATGCAACGTGGCGAGGATGTGATGCCTCCATGTAGTGTCATACGCCTTCCGCAGATCGAAAAAGACAGCAACGTGATGCTGACGTCGGGCAAAGGCCGTACGGACAGCAGATTCCAGCCGCACCAAATTGTCCACTGCAGACCGGCCCCGACGGAAGCCACCCTGGGATGGAGCGAGGAGACCGCGCGACTCAAGGACCCAACACAAACGCCGCCCCACCATACGTTCGAGCAATTTGCACAAATCGTTGGTGAGGGTAATGGGACGATAGCTGTCCACTGCCAGGGGGTCCGCACCGGGCTTCAAGATGGAGACAATAAGACCCTCTCGCCATTGCGACGGGAACACGCCTTCGCTCCAAATGCGATTAAATATCGCGAGAATGTGTCTCTGGCAGTCCCTGGAGAGATGCTTCAGCATCTGCGCGTGGATGCAGTCGGGGCTTGGTGCTGTATCAGGGCAATCGGCGAGGGCAGCGAGGAATTCCCTCTCGCTGAAAGGAGCATTGTATGTTTCATAATGACGCGTGTGGAATGAGAACGGCGTCCGCTCGGCTCGCTCCTTTAGAGAGCGAAAGGCGGGGGGATAGGATGCAGTCGCAGAGCTCTGAGCAAAGTGCGCGGCTAGCCGTTCAGCAATGGCGGCAGCGTCCGTGCAGACAGCGCCATCCAAGGAGAGCCCAGGGACACCCATAGGGGTCTGGGATCCAGAAATCCGCCGGATCCGGGACCACACGAGCGAGGAGGAGACACGGAAGCCCAGGGAGGAGACGTACCTCTCCCAGCACCCCTGCTTACGCCGTGCAATAAGACGAGGGGCGAAGGCACGGAGCCTCTTAAAAGCGATGAGGGTCTCCAGAGACGGGTGCCGCCTATGACGCTGGAGAGCCCGCCTACGGTCGCGAATAGCCTCAGCAATCTCCGGCGACCACCAGGGGACAGCCTTCCGCCGAGGGAGGCCAGAGGAACGGGGGATGGCAGCCTCGTCCGCTGAAATGATGGACGTGGTGAAAACACGGACCACCTCGTCAATGTCACCCTGTGGGGGAGACGCAATGGTGACAGCAGAAGTAAAAGCTGGCCAGTCAGCCCTGTGGAGAGCCCAGTGATGCAAGCGCCCAGAAGAATGACACTGGGGCAGTGACAAATAGATGGGAAAATGGTCACTACCACACAGGTCAGGATGCACTCTCCAGTGGAGGGATGGGACAAGTCCAGGGCTGCAAATAGAGAGATCGATGGCCGAGAACGAGCCATGGGCCACACTGAAATGCGTGGGAGCACCGGTGTTCAAGAGGCTAAGGTCGAGCTGAGCCAACACATGCTCCACGGCCCGACCGTGATCATCGGAGACAGTCCCACCTCATAGAGGGTTGTGGGCATTGAAATCGCCCAGCAGCAAAAAAGGTGGCGGCAGTTGGGCTATCAGAGCAGCCAGGACATGCTGCGCGACAGCACCTTCAGGTGGAAGGTAAATACTGCAGACGGTGATAGCCTGTGGCGTCCACACCCGAACAGCGACAGCCTCTAAAGCTGTTTGTAGAGGTACAAACTCGCTGTGAAGAGAGTTAAGGACATATATGCAGACGCCACCAGACACCCTTTCATAAGCTGCCCGGTTCTTAAAATAACCCCGATAGCCACGGAGGGCGGGGGTCCGCATTGCTGGAAACCAAGTTTCCTGCAGAGCAATGCAAAGGAAAGGATGATGGCTGAGAAGTTGGCGGAGCTCAGCTAGATGGTGGAAAAAACCGCTGCAGTTCCACTGGAGGATGGTATTAGCCATGGATGGGAAAGTCGTGAAGGGATTGGGGAGACAGATTACGCCTCCGGGGCCCCTGCTGCTACTGAGTCACCACCTGGACAACAACCGTCTACTGCATCCGAGGGACTGGCGAGATCCATGTCCTCAGCGGACGCCAGAATCTCCACCTCATCCTCAGACGCAGAGCTTGTAGGAAGCGGTGGAATGGGTGCCACCGCAATGTCGGTAGCCTTGGGGAGTTTCTTCTTCTTCTGCTTCTCGCGCTGCGCCTTGGGTGGTTCAGGCTGGGAGGGCGTCACCGGGTCAGTGTCAGTGACAGACGATGACCGTGTGTCCCGACGACCAGGGACTGGCGGTTGTTTGAGACACATGCGGCCGTCGGCTTTGGAACCGGTCAGATAGTGCGAAGGGAGGTCCCCAAGGGACCCCTTCCTTACGAGAGTAGCCGAAGAAGTCTTTCGCTTCTCCAGCTGGGAAGGGGGGACTGATGTCCCCGATGGTTGGGGGGGTGTTCCTCCTTAAGTACATGGAGCAGGAGCAACAGGAGGTTTAGTGCCCCCCACCATCAAGGGGGCAGGTGTGGGACTTCGACTCTGAAAGCTGACTGGAGCGGATGGAATTAAAGAAGGAGTGACAGTTGCGGCATAAGAAGCTGTCATGCGCACTGGATGAAGCCGATCATATTTCCATTTCGCCTCAGTGTACGTCAGGCGGTCGAGAGTCTTTATTTCCATGATCTTCCGCTCCTTCTGCAGAATCGGACAGTCTGGCGTGCAAGGCGGATGGTGCGCACCACAGTTCACACAGATTGGAGGCGGCGCACAGGGATGATCAGGATGGGAAGGTCGACCGCAATCGCGACAGACGAGGTCGGAAGCACAGCGTGAAGACATGTGGCCAAACTTCCAACACTTGAAGCACCGCATCGGGGGAGGGATATACGGCTTGACATCACAATGGTACACCATCACCTCGACTTACTCAGGTAACGTGTCACCCTCGAAGGCCAAGATGAAGGCACCGGTGGCAACCTGACGATCCCTCGGACCCCGGTGGACGCGCCGGACGAAATGGACACCTCGGCGCTCCAAGTTGGCGCGCAGCTCGTCGTCGGACTGTAAAAGGAGATCCCTGTGAAAGATAATACCCTGGACCATGTTCAGACTTTTATGGGGCGTGATAGTGACGGAGACATCCCCCAGCTTATTACAAGCGAGCAAGGCCCGCGACTGGGCGGAGGATGCCGTTTTTATCAACACCGATCCCGACCGCATCTTGGACAAGCCCTCCACCTCCCCAAACTTGTCCTCTAAATGCTCGACAAAGAACTGAGGCTTCACGGACATAAGAGATTCCCCGTCAGCTCTGGTACAGACGAGATACCGGGGCGAGTATCGTTCGCTCTCATTCATAGCCCTTCGTTCCTCCCATGGTGTGGCCAGGGAGGGGAACGATTTGGGGTCATACACATTAGCCTTAAAGTGAGCTTTGGAACGCTGAGAGACGGCTGACGGCTGGCCGCCAGCGAGAGATGTTGTACCACGCTTCATTGCGGGTCATCCGCCCTGATGCCATCTACTCCGACCAAGGGCCCTCTCCACGGGCGCCACCCAGCCACAGCAAAGGCCACCTGGCAGGATGGCCATTGCCGGGAGTCCCGATGCCCCAGGGTGATTGGCATCTACTCCTTGGCATACGTGGGGAGTTACCGGCGCAGGCATCAGTAGAGCGATCCCTGTGTTGTCAGGGGGCTACAACCAAGAGGGTACATGGCGGCCCCACCACAACGGACTGGCTACCGTGCTGGACGTTAGGTGCATAAATGGCCAAGCACGTCGTCGCAATTAAAAGAAACACTGCAGAGTGCAGCGTGGTAATCGCCCAAGAGATCAAAAACGAGCGGGACACCTTTGCAACGACGAGAAAGACGGCTAAAGGTCTAATTGCACGACGGATACAGTGCACCATGTAAGGCGCCCTTCCACAATTGGCTCGCTCTTCGGAATAATGTAGAAAGATGGAGGTCAAACCCGAGAGGGGACCATCACATAAGGCCGAAACATGTGAGACTCCTTTTAGTCGCCTCTTACGACAGGCAGGAATACCAACGGCCGATTCTAACCCCCGAACCCGCAAGGGGGAATCTGAGGTTTCCATCGTCATTAGGAGGCCCTGAACGTTACAATTAACCATCAGTTTCCCGTCGGATTCGAAAATCTAGACTCACAGGTGGACGACCATAAGGTGCCAGCGGCAGCAATAGGCGCTTGGAGACAAGTCGGCTGGAGGACGATGTATTGACTCTCGACGCAATTTGAGTGTTCCATCGTCATTAGGAGGCGCTCAACGTTACAATTAACTATCAGTTTTGCGTCGGATAAGAAAATCTAGACTCACAGGAGAACGACCATAAGGTTTCCGAGGCAGCAAAATCCCCTTGTAGACAAATCGGTTGGAGGACGATGTATTGATTCTCGATGCAATTTGAGTGTTCCATTGTCATTAGGAGGCCATGAACGTTACAATTAACCATCGGTTTTGCGTCGGATTCGAAAATCTAGACCCACAGGCAGCAATATCCCCTTGGAGGCAAGTCGGCTTGAGGACGATGTATTGAATCTCGACGCAATTTGAGTGTTCCATCGTCATTATGAGGCCCTGAACGTTACAATTAACTATCAGGTTTGCGTCGGATTCGATAATCTAGACTCACACGAGCCCGAGGCAGTAATAGACCCTTGGAGACAAGTCGGCTGGAGGACGATGTATTGAATCTCGACGCAATTTGAGTGTTCCATCGTCATTAAGAGGCCCTGAACGTTACAATTAACTACCAGTTTTTTGTCGGATTCGAAAATGTAGACTCAGAGGAGAACGACCATAAGGTGCCCGAGGCAGCAATAGAACCACGGAGACAAGTCGGCTGGAGGACGATGTATTGAATCTTGACGCAATTTGAGTGTTCCATCGTCATTAGGAGGCACTGAATGGTACAATTAACTATCAGTTTTGCGTCGGATCCGAAAATGTAGACTCAGAGGAGAACGACCATAAGGTGCCCGAGGCAGCAATAGACCCTTGGAAACAAGTCTACTGAAGGACGATGAATTGAATCTCGACGCAATTTGAGTGTTCCATCGTCATTAGGAGGCCCTGAACGTTACAATTAACTATCAGGTTTGCGTCGGATTCGATTATCTAGACTCACAGGAGCCCGAGGCAGTAATAGACCCTTGGAGACAAGTCGTCTGGAGGACGATGTTTTCAATCTCGACGCAATTTGAGTGGTCCATCGTCATTAGGAGGCCCTGAATCTTACAAATAACTATCAGTTTCGCGTCGGATTCGAAAACCTAGACCCACAGGAGACGGACCATATGGTGCCCGAGGCAGCAATATCCCCTTGGAGACAAGTCGCCTGGAGGACGATGTATTGAATCTCGACGCAATTTGAGTGTTCCATCGTCATTAGGAGCCCCTGAACGTTACAATTGACTATCAGTTTTGCGACGGATTCGAAAATGTAGACTCAGAGGAGAACGACCATAAGGTGCCCGAGGCAGCAATAGACCCTTGGAGACAAGTAGGCTGAAGGACGATGAATTGAATCTCGACGCAAGTTGAGTATTCCATCGTCATTAGGAGGCCCTGAAAGTTACAATGAAATATCAGTTACGCGTCGGATTCAAAAATCTAGACTCACAGGAGACGGACCATATGGTGCCAGAGGCAGAAATATCCCCTTGGAGGTAAGTCTGCTGGAGGACGATGTATCGAATCTGGACGCAATTTGAGTGTTCCATCGTCTTTAGGAGGCCCTGAACTTTACAATCAACTACCAGCTTTGCGCCGGTTTCGAAAATGTAGACTCAGAGGAGAACGAACATAAGGTGCCCGAGGTGCCCGAGGTAGCAATAGACCCTCGGAGACAAGTCGGCTGGAGGACGGTGTATTGATTCTCGACGCATTTTGAGTGTTCCATCGCCCCTGAACGTTACAATTAACTATCAGTTTTGCGTCGGATTCGAGAATGTAGACACAGAGGAGAACGACAATAAGGTGCCCGAGGCAGCAGTGGCCCCTTGGAGACAAGTCCGAAGGAGGACGATGTATTGATTCTCGACGCAATTTGAGTGTTCCATCGTCATTAGGAGGCATTGAACGTTACAATTAACCATCAGTTTTGGGTCGGATTCGAAAATCTAGACTCACAGGAGAACGACCATTAGGTGCCACAGGCAGCAATATCGCCTTGGAGACAAGTCGGCTTGAGGACGATGTATTGAGTCTCGACGCAATTTGAGTGTTCTATTGTCATTAGGTTGCCCTGAACGTTACAATTAACTATGAGTTTTGCGTCGGATTCGAAAATCAAGACTCACAGGAGAACGACCATATAGTGTCAGAGGCAGCTATATCCCCTTGGAGACAAGTCGGCTGGAGGACGATGTATTGAACCGCGACGCAGTTTGAGTGTTCGATCGTCATTAAGAGGCCCGGAACATAAGAATTAACCGTCACTTTTGCGTCGGATTCGAAAATCTAGAATCACAGGAGACGGACCATATGGTGCCCGTGGCAGCAATATCCCCTTGGAGGCAAGTCGGCTGGGCGACGATGTATTGAATCTCGACGCAATTTGAGTGTTCCATCGGCATCAGGAGGCCCTGAACGTTACAATTAACTATCAGTTTTGCTTCGGATTCCATAGTCTAGACTCACAGGAGAACGACCAATAGGCGCCCGAGGCAAAAATAGACCCTTGGAGACAAGTTGGCTGGAGGACGATGTATTGAATCGCGACGCAATTTGAGTGTTCGATCGTCATTAGGAGGCCCTGAACTATACAATTAACCATCAGTCTTTCAACGGATTCGAAAATCTAGACTCACAGGAGAACGACCATATGGTGCCCGAGACAGCAATATCCCCTTGGAGACAAGTCGGCTGGATGGACGATGTATTGAATCTCGACGCAAGTTGAGTATTCCATCGTCATTAGGAGCCCCTGAACGTACAATTGACTATCAGTTTTGCGTCGGATTCGAAAATGTAGACTCAGAGGAGAACGACCATAAGGTGCCCGAGGCAGCAATAGACCCTTGGAGACAAGTAGGCTGAAGGACGATGAATTGAATCTCGACGCAAGTTGAGTATTCCATCGTCATTAGGAGGCCCTGAACGTTACAATTAACTATTAGTTTTGCGTCGGATTCGATAATCTAGACTCACAGGAGAACGACCATAAGGTGCCCGAGGCGGCAATAGACCCTTGGAGACATGTCGGCTGGAGGACGATGTATTGAATCTCAACGCAATTTGAGTGTTCATCGTCATTAGCACGCCCTGAAAGTTACAATGAAATATCAGTTACGCGTCGGATTCGAAAATCTAACCTCACAGGAGACGGACCATATGGTGCCAGAGGCAGAAATATCCCCTTGGAGCTAAGTCTGCTGGAGGACGATGTATCGAATCACGACGCAATTTGAGTGTTCCATCGTCTTTAGGAGGCCCTGAACTTTACAATCAACTACCAATTTTGCGCCGGTTTCGAAAATGTAGACTCAGAGGAGAACGAACATAAGGTGCCCGAGGTGCCCGAGGTAGCAATAGACCCTCGGAGACAAGTCGCCTGGAGGACGATGTACTGAATTTCGACGCAATTTGAGTGTTCCATCGTCATTAGGAGGCCCTGAACGTTACAATTAACTATCAGTTTCGCGTCGGATTCGAAAATCTAGACTCACAGGTGCACGAACATAAGGTGCCAGAGGCAGCAATAGTCGCTTGGAGTCAAGTCGGCTGGAGGACGATGTATTGAATCTCGACGCAATCTGAGTGTTCCATCGTCATTAGGAGGCCATAAACGCTACAGTTAACCATCAGTTTTGCGTCGGATTCGAAAATCTAGACTCACAGGCGAACGACAATAAGGTGCCCAAGGCAGCAATATCCCCTTGGAGACAAGTCGGCTGGAGGACGGTGTATTGATTCTCGACGCATTTTGAGTGTTCCATCGCCCCTGAACGTTACAATTAACTATCAGTTTTGCGTCGGATTCGAAAATGTAGACACAGAGGAGAACGACCATAAGGTGCCCGAGGCAGCAATGGCCCCTTGGAGACAAGTCCGCAGGTGGACGATGTACTGATTCTCAACGCAATTTGAGTGTTCCATCGTCATTAGGAGGCATTGAACCTCACAATTAACCATCAGTTTTGGGTCGGATTGGAAAATCTTGACTCACAGGAGAACGACCATTAGGTGCCACAGGCTGCAATATCGCCTTGGATACTAGCCGGCTTGAGGCCGATGTATTGATTCTCGACGCAATTTGAGTGTTCCATCGTCATTAGGAGGCCCTGAACGTTACAGTTAACTATGAGTTTTGCGTCGGATTCTAAAATCTAGATTCACAGGAGAACGACCATATGGTGTCCGAGGCAGCTATATCCCCTTGGCGACAAGTCGGCTGGAGGACGATGTATTGATTCTCGATGCAATTTGAGTGTTCCATCGTCATTAGGAGGCCATGATTGTTACAATTAACCATCAGTTCTGAGTCGGATTCTAAAATCTAGACTCACAGGCAGCTATATCCCCTTGGAAACAAGTCGGCTTGAGGATGATGTATTGAATCTCGACGCAATTTGAGTGTTCCATCGTCATTAGGAGGCCCTGAACGTTGCAATTAACTACCAGTTTTTGGTCGGATTCGAAAATTTAGACTCAGAGGAAAACGACCATAAGGTGCATGAGGCAGCTATAAACCCTCTGAGACAAGTCGCCTGGAGGACGATGTATTGAGTCTCGACGCAGATTGAGAGTTCTATTGTCATTAGGTTGCCCTGAACGTTACAATTAACTATGAGCTTTGCGTCGGATTCGAAAATATAGACTCACAGGAGAACGACCATATGGTGTCCGAGGCAGCTATATCCCCTTGGAGACAAGTCGGCTGGAGGACTATGTATTGATTCTCGATGCAATTTGAGTGTTCCATCGTCACTAGGAGGCCATGACTGTTACAATTAACCGTCAGTTCTGAGTCGGATTCTAAAATCTAGACTAACAGGAGAACGACCATTAGGTCCCATAGGCAGCGATAGACCCTTAGAGACAAATCGGCTGGAGGACGATGTATTGAATCGCGACGCAATTTGAGTGTTCGGTCGTCATTCAGAGGACCGGAACATCAGAATTAACCGTCAGTTTTGCGTCGGATTCGAAAATCTAGAATCACAGGAGACGGAACATATGGTGCCCGAGGCAGCAATATCCCCTTGGAGGCAAGTCGGCTGGGCGACGATGTATTGAATCTCGATGCATTTTGAGTGTTCCATCGGCATCAGGAGGCCCTGAACGTTACATTTAACAATCAGTTTTTCTTCGGATTCCATAGTCTAGACTCACAGGAGAACGACCAATAGGCGCCCGAGGCAAAAATAGACCCTTGGAGACAAGTTGGCTGGAGGACGATGTATTGAATCGCGACGCAATTTGAGTGTTCGATCGTCATTAGGAGGCCCTGAACTATACAATTAACCATCAGTTTTTCGACGGATTCGAAAATGTAGACTCACAGGAGAACAACCATATGGTGCCCGAGACAGCACTATCCCCTTGGAGACAAGTCGGCTGGATGGACGATGTATTGAATCTCGACGCAATTTGAGTGTTCCAACGTCATTAGGAGGCCCTGAACGTTATAATTAACTATCAGTTTTGCGTCGGATTCGATAATCTACACTCACAGGAGAACGACCATGAGGTGACCGAGGCAGCAATAGACCCTTGGAGACAAGTCGGCTGGAGGACAATGTATTGAATCTCGACGCAATTTGAGTGCTCCAGCGTCATTAGGAGGCCCTGAATGTTACACTTAACTATCAGTTTCGCGTCGGATTCGAAAAGCTTGACTCAAAGGAGTACGACCATTAGGTGCCACAGGCAGCAATAGAGCCGTGGAGACAAATCGTCTGGAGGACGATGTATTGAATCTCGACGTAATTTGAGTGTTAAATCGTTATTAGGAGGCCCTGAACGTTACAATTAACTATCAGTTTCGCGTCGGATTCGAAAATCTAAACTCACAGGAGACGGAACATATGGTGCCCGAGGCAGCAATATCCCCTTGGAGGCAAGTCGGCTAGAGGACGATGTATTGAATCTCGACGCAATTTGAGTGTTCCATCGTCATTAAGAGGCCCAGAACGTTACAATTAACTATCAGTTTTGCTTCGGATTCCATAGTCTAGACTCACAGGAGAACGACCAAAAGGCGCCCGAGGCAACAATAGACCCTTGGAGACAAGTCGGCTGGAGGACGATGTATTGAATCTCGACGCAATTTGAGTGTTCCATCGCCCCTGAACGTTACAATTAACTATCAGCTTTGCGTCGGATTCGAAAATGTAGACTCAGAGGAGAACGACCATAAGGTGCCCGAGGCAGCAATAGACCCTTGGAGACAAGTCAGCTGAAGGACTATGAATTGAATCTCGACGCTATTTGAGTATTCGATCGTCATTAGGAGGCCCTGAACGTTACAATTAACTATCAGTTTTGCGTCGGATTCGATAATCTAGACTCACAGGAGAACGACCATAAGGTGCCCGAGGCAGCAATAGACCCTCGGAGACAAGTCGCCTGGAGGACGATGTATTGAATCTCGACGCAATTTGAGTGTTCCATCGTCATTAGGAAGCCCTGAACGTTACAATTAACTATCAGTTTCGCGTCGGATTCGAAAATCTAGACTCACAGGTGCACGACCATAAGGTGCCAGAGGCAGCAATAGACGCTTGGAGACAAGTCGGCTGGAGGACGATGTATTGTATCTCGACGCAATCTGAGTGTTCCAGCGTCATTAGGAGGCCATAAACGTTACAAATAACCATTAGTTTTGCATCGGATTCGAAAATCTAGACTCACATGAGAACGACCTTAAGGTGCCCAAGGCAGCAATATCCCCTTGGAGACAAGTCGGCTGGAGGTCGATGTATTGATTCTCGACGCAATTTGAGTGTTCCATCGCCATTAATAGGCCATGAACGTCTTGCGTCGGATGCATAAATCTAGAGTCACAGGCAGCAATATCCCCTTGGAGACAAGTCGGCTTGAGGACGATGAATTGAATCTCGATGCAATTTGAGTGTTCCATCGTCATTAGGAGGCCCTGAACGTTACAATTAACTATCAGTTTTGCGTTGGATTCGAAAATCTAGACTCACAGGAGCACGACCATAAGGTGCCAGAGGCAGCAATAGACGCTTGGAGACAAGTCGGCTGGAGGACGATCTATTGATTCTCGACGCAATTTGAGCGTCCCATTGTCATTAGGAGGTCCTGAACGATAGAAACAACTATCAGTTTTTCGTCGGATTCGAAAATCTAGACTCACAGGAGAACGACCACAAGGTGCAGGAGGCAGCAATGGACCCTTGGAGACAAGTCGGCTGGAGGCCGACGTATTGAATCTCGACGCAATTTGAGTGATCTATCGTCATTGAGAGGCCCTGAACGTTACAATTAACTATCAGTTTTGCGTCGGATTCTAAAATCTAGACACTCAGGAGAACGACCATAAGGTGCCCGAGGCAGGATTATCGTCTAGGAGACAAGTCGGATGGAGGACGATGTATTGAATCTCGACGCAATTTGAGTGTTCCATCGTCATTAGGACGTCCTGAACGTTACAATTAACTATCAGTTTTGCGTCGGATTCGAAAATGTAGACTCAGAGGAGAACGACCATAAGGTGCCCGAGGAAGCAATTGACCCTTGGAGACAAGTCGGCAGGAGGACGATGTACTGATTCTCGACGCAATTTGAGTGTTCCATCGTCATTAGGAGGCAATGAACGTTACAATTAACCATCAGTTTTGGGTCGGATTCGAAAATATAGCCTCACAGGAGAACGACCATTAGGTGCCACAGGCAGCAATATCCCCTTTGAGACAAGTCGGCTTGAGGACGATGTAATGAATCTCGACGCACTTAGAGTGATCCATCGTCATTAGGAGGTCCTGAAAGTTACAATTAACTACCAGTTTTGCGTCGGATTCAAAAATTTAGACCCAGAGGAGAACGACCATAAGGTGCCCGAGGCAGCAATAAACCCTCGGAAACAAGTCGCCTGGAGGACGATGTATTGAATCTCGACGCAATTTGCCTGTTCCATAGTCCTTAGATGGCCCTGAACGCTACAATTAACTATGAGTTTTGCGTCGGATTCGAAAATCTAGACTCACAGGAGAACGACCATATGGTGTCCGAGGCAGCTATATCCCCTTGGAGACAAGTTGGCTGGAGGACGATGTATGGATTCTCGGCGCAATTTGAGTGCTCCATCGTCATTAGGAGGCCATGATTGTTACAATTAACCATCAGTTCTGAGTCGGATTCTAAAATCTAGACTCACAGGAGAACGACCATTAGGTGCCATAGGCAGCGATATACACGTGGAGACAAATCGGCTGGAGGACGATGTATTGAATCTCGACGCAATTTGAGTGTTCCAACGTCATTAGGAGGCCCTGAACGTTATAATTAACTATCAGTTTTGCGTCGGATTCGATAATCTAGACTCACAGGAGAACAACCATAAGGTGCCCGAGGCAATAATAGACCCTTAGAGACAAGTCGCCTGGAGAACGAAGTATTGAATCTCGACGCAATTTGAGTGTTCCATCGTCATTAGGAGGCCCTGAACTTTATAATTAACAATCAGTTTCGCGTGGGATTCAAAAATCTAGACTCACAGGAGCACGATGTTAAGGTGCCAGAGGCAGCAATAGACCCTTGGACACAAGTCGGCTGCAGGACGATGTATTGAATCTCGACGCAATTTGAGTGTTCCATCGTCATTGGGAGGCCCTGAACATTACAATTAACTATCAGCTTTGCGTCGGATTCGACAATCTAGACTCACAGGTGAACGACCATAAGGTGACTGAGGCAGCAACATCCCCTTGGAGACACGTCGGCTGGAGGACGATGTATTGAATCTCGACGCAATTTGAGTGTTCCATCGTCATTAAGAGGCCCTGAACGTTACAATTAACTGTCAGTTTTGCGTCGGATTCGAAAAACTAGACTCACAGGGGAACGACCATATGGTGCCCGAGGCTGCAATATCCCCTTGGATACAAGTCGGCTGGAGGACGATGTATTGAATCTCGATGCAATTTGATTTTCCATCGTTATTAGGAGGCCCTGAACGTTACAATTAACTATCTGTTTTGCGTCGGATTCGAAAATGTAGACTCACAGGGGAACGACCATAAGGTGCCCGAGGCAGCAATATCCCCTTGGAGACAAGTCGGCTGAAGGACGATGTATTGATTCTCGACGCAATTTGAGTGTTCCATCGTGATTAGGAGGCCATAAACGTTACAATTAACCATCAGTTTTGCGTCGGATTCGATAATCTAGACTCACAGGAGAACGACCATAAGGTGCCCGAGGCAGCAATAGACCCTCGGAGACAAGTCGCCTGGAGGACGATGTATTGAATCTCGACGCAATTTGAGTGTTCCATCGTCATTTGGAGGCCCTGAACATTACAATTAACTATCAGCTTTGCGTCGGATTCGAAAATCTAGACTCACAGGTGCACGACCATAAGGTGCCAGAGGCAGCAATAGACGCTTGGAGACAAGTCGGCTGGAGGACGATGTATTGTATCTCGACGCAATCTGAGTGTTCCAGCGTCATTAGGAGGCCATAAACGTTACAATTAACCATTAGTTTTGCATCGGATTCGAAAATCTAGTCTCACATGAGAACGACCTTAAGGTGCCCAAGGCAGCAATATCCCCTTGGAGACAAGTCGGCTGGAGGTCGATGTATTTATTCTCGACGCAATTTGAGTGTTCCATCGTCATTAGGAGGCCATGAACGTCTTGCGTCGGATGCAAAAATCTAGAGTCACAGGCTGCAATATCCCCTTGGAGACAAGTCGGCTTGAGGACGATGAATTGAATCTCGATGCAATTTGAGTGTTCCATCGTCATTAGGAGGCCCTGAACGTTACAATTAACTATCAGTTTTGCGTTGGATTCGAAAATCTAGACTCACAGGAGCACGACCATAAGGTGCCAGAGGCAGCAATAGACGCTTGGAGACAAGTCGGCTGGAGGACGATCTATTGATTCTCGACGCAATTTGAGCGTCCCATTGTCATTAGGAGGTCCTGAACGATAGAAACAACTATCAGTTTTTCGTCGGATTCGAAAATCTAGACTCACAGGAGAACGACCACAAGGTGCAGGAGGCAGCAATGGACTCTTGGAGAGAAGTCGGCTGGAGGCCGACGTATTGAATCTCGACGCAATTTGAGTGATCCATCGTCATTGAGAGGCCCTGAACGTTACTATTAACTATCAGTTTTGCGTCGGATTCTAAAATCTAGACACTCAGGAGAACGACCATAAGGTGCCCGAGGCAGGAATATCGTCTAGGAGACAAGTCGGATGGAAGACGATGTATTGAATCTCGACGCAATTTGAGTGTTCCATCGTCATTAGGACGTCCTGAACGTTACAATTAACTATCAGTTTTGCGTCGGATTCGAAAATGTAGACTCAGAGGAGAACGACCATAAGGTGCCCGAGGAAGCAATTGACCCTTGGAGACAAGTCGGCAGGAGGACGATGTATTGATTCTCGACGCAATTTGAGTGTTCCATCGTCATTAGGAGGCAATGAACGTTACACTTAACCATCAGTTTTGGGTCGGATTCGAAAATCTAGCCTCACAGGAGAACGACCATTAGGTGCCACAGGCAGCAATATCCCCTTGGAGACAAGTCGGCTTGAGGACGATGTAATGAATCTCGACGCACTTAGAGTGATCCATCGTCATTAGGAGGCCCTGAACGTTACAATTAACTACCAGTTTTGCGTCGGATTCAAAAATTTAGACCCAGAGGAGAACGACCATAAGGTGCCCGAGGCAGCAATAAACCCTCGGAGACAAGTCGCCTGGAGGACGATGTATTGAATCTCGACGCAACTTGAGTGTTCCATAGTCTTTAGATGGCCCTGAACGTTACAATTAACTATGAGTTTTGCGTCGGATTCGAAAATCTAGATTCACAGGAGAACGACCATATGGTGTCCGAGGCAGCTATATCCCCTTGGAGACAATTTGGCTGGAGGACGATGTATGGATTCTCGGCGCAATTTGAGTGTTCCATCGTCATTAGGAGGCCATGATTGTTACAATTAACCATCAGTTCTGAGTCGGATTCTAAAATCTAGACTCACAGGAGAACGACCATTAGGTGCCATAGGAAGCGATATACACGTGGAGACAAATCGGCTGGAGGACGATGTATTGAATCTCGACGCAATTTGAGTGTTCCATCGTCATTAGGAGGCCCTGAACGTTATAATTAACTATCAGTTTTGCGTCGGATTCGATAATCTAGACTCACAGGAGAACAACCATAAGGTGCCCGAGGCAATAATAGACCCTTAGAGACAAGTCGCCTGGAGAACGAAGTATTGAATCTCGACGCAATTTGAGTGTTCCATCGTCATTAGGAGGCCCTGAACTTTATAATTAACAATCAGTTTCGCGTGGGATTCGAAAATCTAGACTCACAGGAGCACGATGTTAAGGTGCCAGAGGCAGCAATAGACCCTTGGACACAAGTCGGCTGCAGGACGATGTATTGAATCTCGACGGAATTTGAGTGTTCCATCGTCATTTGGAGGCGCTGAACGTTACAATTAACTATCAGTTTCCGTCGGATTCGAAAATCTAGACTCACAGGAGTCGGACCATATGGTGCCCGAGGCAGCAATATCCCCTCTGAGACGAATCGGCTGGAGGACGATGTATTGAATCTCGACGCAATTAGTGTGCTCCATCGTCATTGGGAGGCCCTGAACATTACAATTAACTATCAGTTTTGCGTCGGATTCGACAATCTAGACTCACAGGAGAACGACCATAAGGTGACCGAGGCAGCAATATCCTTTTGGAGGCAAGTCGGCTGGAGGATGATGTATTGAATCTCGACGCAATTTTAGGGCTCCATCGTCATTAGGAGGCCCTGAACATTGTAATTAACAATCAGTTTCGCGTGGGATTAGAAAATCTAGACTCACAGGAGCACGATTTTAAGGTACCAGAGGCAGCAATAGACCCTTGGAGACAAGTCAGCTGCAGGACGATTTATTGAATCTCGACGCAATTTGAGTGTTCCATCGTCATTTGGAGGCGCTGAACGTTACAATTAACTATCAGTTATGCGTCGGATTCGTTAATCTAGACTCACAGGAGAACGACCATGAGGTGACCGAGGCAGCAGTAGACCCTTGGAGACAAGTCGGCTGGAGGACGATGTATTGAATCTCGACGCAATTTGAGTGTTCCATCGTCATTAGGAGGCCCTGAGTGTTACACTTAACTATCAGTTTCCGTCGGATTCGAAAATCTAGACTCACGGGAGACGGACCATATGGTGCCCGTGGCAGCAATATCTCCTCTGAGACGAGTCGGCTGGAGGACGATGTATTGAATCTCGACGCAATTCGTGTACTCCATCGTCATTGGGAGGCCCTGAACATTACAATTAACTATCAGCTTTGCGTCGGATTCGACAATCTAGACTCACAGGTGAACGACCATAAGGTGACTGAGGCAGCAACATCCCCTTGGAGACAAGTCGGCTGGAGGACGATGTATTGAATCTCGACGCAATTTGAGTGTTCCATCGTCATTTAGAGGCCCTGAACGTTACAATTAACTGTCAGTTTTGCGTCGGATTCGAAAAACTAGACTCACAGGAGAACGACCATATGGTGCCCGAGGCTGCAATATCCCCTTGGATACAAGTCGGCTGGAGGACGATGTATTGAATCTCGATGCAATTTGAGTTTTCCATCGTTATTAGGAGGCCCTGAACGTTACAATTAACTATCTGTTTTGCGTCGGATTCGAAAATGTAGACTCACAGGAGAACGACCATAAGGTGCCCGAGGCAGCAATATCCCCTTGGAGACAAGTCGGCTGAAGGACGATGTATTGATTCTCGACGCAATTTGAGTGTTCCATCGTGATTAGGAGGCCATAAACGTTACAATTAACCATCAGTTTTGCGTCGGATTCGATAATCTAGACTCACAGGAGAACGACCATAAGGTGCCCGAGGCAGCAATAGACCCTTGGAGACGAATCGTCTGGAGGACGATGTATTGAATCCCGACGCAATCTGAGTGTTCCATCGTCATTAGGAGGCCCTGAACGTTACAATTAACAATCAGTTTTGCGTCGGATTCGATAATCTAGACTCACAGGTGAACGACCACAAGGTGCCTGAGGCAGCAACAGACTCTCGGAGACAAGTCGGCTGGAGGCCGGTGTATTGAATATCGACACAATTTAAGTGTTCCATCGATTTAGGAGGCCGTGAACGTTACAATTAACTATCAGTTTTGCGTCGGATTCGATAATCTAGACTCACAGGAGAACGACCATAAGGTGCCCGAAGCAGCATTAGACGCTTGGAGACAAGTCGCCTGGAGGACGATCTATTGAATCTCGACGCAATATGAGTGTTGCAGCGTCATTAGGAGGCCCTGAACGTCACAATTAACTATCAGTTTCGCGTCGGATTCGAAAATCTAGACTCACAAGTTGCCAGAGGCAGCAATGATCCCTTGGAAGCAAGCCGGCTGAATGACGTGTTCCATCGTCATTAGGAGGCCCTCAACGTTACATTTAACTATCACTTTTGCGTCGGATTCGATAAACTAGGCTCACAGGAGAACGACCATAAGGTGCCCGAGGCAGCAATATCCCCATGGAGACAAGTCCGCTGGAGGACGATGTATTGATTCTCGTCGCAATTTGAGTGTTCCATCGTCATTAGGAGGCCATGAACGATTTGCGTCGGATTTGAAAACCTAGACTCACAGGCAGCAATATCCCCTTGGAGACAAGTCGGCTTGAGGACGATGCATTGAATCTCGACGCAATTTGAGTGTTCCATCGTCATTAGGAGGCCCTGAACGGTACAATTAACTATCAGTTTCGCGTCGGATTCGAAAATCTAGACTCACAGGTGCACGACCATAAGGTGCCAGAGGCAGCAATAGACTCTTGGAGACAAGTCGGCTGGAGGACGATCTATTGAATCTCGACTCAATTTGAGCGTCCCATTGTCAATAGGAGGTCCTGAATGTTACAATTAACTATCAGTTTTGCGTCGGATTCTAAAATCTAGACTCACAGGAGATAGACTTTAAGGTGCACGAGGCAGGAATATCGCCTAGGAGACAAGTCGGCTGGAGGACGATATATTGGATCTCGACACAATTTGAGTGTTCCATCGTCATTAGGAGGCCCTGAACGTTACAATTAACTATCAGTTTTGCGTCGGATTCGATAATCTAGACTCACAGGATCCCGAGGCAGTAATAGACCTTTGGAGACAAGTCGGCTGGAGGACGTTGTTTTGAATCTCGACGCAATTTGAGTGTTTCATTGTCATTAGGAGGCCCTGAATGTTACAATTAACTATCAGTTTCGCGTCGGATTCGAAAATATAGACTCACAGGCGACGGACCATATGGTGCCCGAAGCAGCTATATCCCCTTGGAGACAAGTCGCCTGGAGGACGATGTATTGAATCTCGACGCAATTTGAGTGTTCCATCGCCCCTGAACGTTACAATTAACTATCAGTTTTGCGTCGGATTCGAAAATGTAGACTCAGACGAGAACGACCATAAGGTGTCCGAGGCAGCAATAGACCCTTGGTGACAAGTCGGCTAAAGGACGATGAATTGAATCTCGACGCACTTTGAGTGTTCCATCGTCGTTAGGAGGCCCTGAACGTTACAATTAACTATCAGTTTTGCGTCGGATTCAATAATCTAGACTCACAGGAGAACGACCATAAGGTTCCCGAGGCAGCAATAGCCCCCTGGAGACAAGTCGGCAGGAGGACGATGTATTGAATCTCGACGCAATTTGAGTGTTAAATCGTCATTTGGACCCCTTAACGTTACAATTAACTATCAGTTTCGCGTCGGATTCGAAAATCTAGACTCACAGGAGACGGATCATATGGTGCCCGAGGCAGCAATATCCCCTTGGAGACAAGTCGGCTGGAGGACGATGTATTGATTCTCGACGCAATTTGAGTGTTCCATCGTCATTAGGAGGCCATGATTGTTACAATTAACCATCAGTTCTGAGTCGGATTCTGAAATCTAGACGCACATGAGAACGACCATTAGGTGCGATAGGCAGCGATAGACCCTTGGAGACAAATCGGCTGGAGGACGATGTATTGAATCTCGACGCAATTTGAGTGTTTCATCGTCATTACGAGGCCCTGAAAGTTACAATTAACTATCAGTTTTGCTTCGTATTCCATAGTCTAGACTCACAGGAGAACGACCAAATGGCGCCCGAGGCAACAATAGACCCTTGGAGACAAGTCGCCTGGAGGACGATGTATTGAATCTCGACGCAATTTGAGTGTTCCATCGTCATTAGGAGCCCCTGAATGTTACAATTGACTATCAGTTTTGCGTCGGATTGGAAAATTTAGACTCAGAGGAGAACGACCATAAGGTGCCCGAGGCAGCAATAGACCCTTGGTGACAAGTCGGCTGAAGGACGATGAATTGAATCTCGACGCAATTTGAGTGTTCCATCGTCATTAGGAGGCCCTGAACGTTACAATTAAGTTTTGCGTCGGATTCAATAATCTAGACTCACAGGAGAACGACCATAAGGTGCTCGAGGCAGCAATAGCCCCTTGGAGACAAGTCGGCAGGAGGACGATGTATTGAATCTCGACGCAATTTGAGTGTTCCATCGTCATTAGGAGGCGCTGAACGCTACAATTAACTATCAGTTATACGTCGGATTCGTTAATCTAGACTCACAGGAGAACGACCATGAGGTGACCGAGGCAGTAATAGACCCTTGGAGACAAGTCGCCTGGAGGACGATGTATTGAATCTCGACGCAATTTGAGTGTTCATCGCCCCTGAACCTTACAATTAACTACCAGTTTTGCGTCGGATTCGAAAATTTAGACTCAGAAGAGATCGATCATAAGGTGCCCGAGGCAGCAATAAACCCTCGGAGCAAGTCTCCTAGAGGACGATGTATTGTATCTCGAGCAATTTTAGTGCTCCATTGTCATTAGGTGGCCCTGAACGTTACTATTAACCATGAGTTTTGCGTCCGATTCGAAAATCTAGACTCACAGGAGAACGACCATATAATGTCCGAGGCAGCTATATCCCCTTGGAGACAAGTCGGCTGGAAGACGATGTATTGATTCTCGACGCAATTTGAGTGTTCCATCGTCATTAGGAGGCCATGATTGTTTCAATAAACCATGAGTTCTGAGTCGGATTCCAAAATCTAGACTCACAGGAGAACGACCATTAGTTGCCATAGGCAGCGATAGACCCTTGGAGACAAATCGGCTGGAGGACGATATATTGAATCGCGACGCAATTTGAGTGTTCCATCGTCATTAGGAGGCTGTGAACGGTACAATTAACTATCAGTTTTGCGTCGGATTCGAAAATGTAGACTCAGAGGAGAACGACCATAAGGTGCCCGAGGCAGCAATAGACCCTTCGAAACAAGTCTACTGAAGGACGATGAATTGAATCTCGACGCAATTTGAGTGTTCCATCGTCATTAGGAGGCCCTGAACGTTACAATTAACTATCAGTTTTGCGTCGGATTCGATAATCTAGACTCACAGGATCACGAGGCAGTAATAGACCTTTGGGGACAAGTAGGCTGGAGGACGATGTTTTGAATCTCGACGCAATTTGAGTGTTCCATCGTCATTAGGAGGCCCTGAATGTTACAATTAACTATCAGTTTTGCGTCGGATTCGAAAATGTAGACTCAGAGGAGATCGATCGTAAGGTGCCCGAGGCAGCAATAGACCCTTGGTGACAAGTCGGCTGAAAAACGATGAATTGAATCTCGACACAATTTGAGTGTTTCATCGTCATTAGGAGGCCCTGAACGTTACAATTAACTATCAGTTTTGCGTCGGATTCAATAATCTAGACTCACAGGAGAACGACCACATGGTGCCCGATGCAGCAATAGCCCCCTGGAGATAAGTCGGCAGGAGGACGATGTATTGAATCTCGACGCAATTTGAGTGTTAAATTGTTATTAGGAGGCCCTGAATGTTACAATTAACTATCAGTTTCGCGTCGGTTTCGAAAATCTAGACTCGCAGGCCACGGACCATATGGTGCCCGAAGCAGCAATATCCCCTTGGAGTCAAGTCGCCTCGAGGACGATGTATTGAATCTCGACGCAATTTGAGTGTTCCATCGCCCCTGAACATCACAATTAACTATCAGTTTTGCGTCGGATTCGAAAATGTAGACTCAGAGGAGATCGATCGTAAGGTGCCCGAGGCAGCAATAGACCCTTGGTGACAAGTCGGCTGAAAAACGATGAATTGAATCTCGACACAATTTGAGTGTTTCATCGTCATTAGGAGGCCCTGAACGTTACAATTAACTATCAGTTTTGCGTCGGATTCAATAATCTAGACTCACAGGAGAACGACCACATGGTGCCCGAGGCAGCAATATCCCCTTGGAGGCAAGTCGGCTGGAGGACGATGTATTGAATCTCGACGCAATTTGAGTGTTCCATCGTCATTAAGAGGCCCTGAACGTTACAATTAACTATCGGTTTTGCTTCGGATTCCATAGTCTAGACTCACAGGAGAACGACCAAAAGGCGCCCGAGGCAACAATAGACCCTTGGAGACAAGTCGGCTGGAGGACGATGTATTGAATTTCGACGCAATTTGAGTGTTCCATCGCCCCTGAACGTTACAATTAACTATCAGCTTTGCGTCGGATTCGAAAATATAGACTCAGAGGAGAACGACCATAAGGTGCCCGAGGTAGCAATAGACCCTTGGAGACAAGTCAGCTGAAGGACGATGAATTGAATCTCGACGCTATTTGAGTATTCCATCGTCATTAGGAGGCTCTGAACGTTACAATTAACTATCAGTTTTGCGTCGGATTCGATAATCTAGACTCACAGGAGAACGACCATAAGGTGCCCGAGGCAGCAATAGACCCTCGGAGACAAGTCGCCTGGAGGTCGATGTATTGATTCTCGACGCAATTTCAGTGTTCCATCTTCATTAGGAGGCCCTGAACGTTACAATTAGCTATCAGTTTTGCGTCGGATTCGAAAATCTAGACTCACAGGAGCACGACCATCAGGTGCCAGAGGCACCAATAGACGCTTGGAGACAAGTCGGCTGGAGGACGATCTATTGATTCTCGACGCAATTTGAGCGTCCCATTGTCATTAGGAGGTCCTGAACGTTAGAAACAACTATCAGTTTTTCGTCGGATTCGAAAATCTAGACTCACAGGAGACGACCACAAGGTGCAGGAGGCAGCAATAGACCCTTGGAGACAAGTCGGCTGGAGGCCGATGTATTGAATCTCGACGCAATTTGAGTGATCCATCGTCATTGAGAGGCCCTGAACGTTACAATTAACTATCAGTTTTGCGTCGGATTCTAAAATCTAGACACTCAGGAGAACGACCATAAGGTGCCCGAGGCAGGAATATCGTCTAGGAGAAAAGTCGGATGGAGGACGATGTATTGAATCTCGACGCAATTTGAGTGTTCCATCGTCATTAGGACGTCCTGAACGTTACAATTAACTATCAGTTTTGCGTCGGATTCGAAAATGTAGACTCAGAGGAGAACGACCATAAGGTGCCCGAGGAAGCAATTGACCCTTGGAGACAAGTCGGCAGGAGGACGATGTATTGAATCTCGACGCAATTTTAATGTTCCATCGTCATTAGGAGTCAATGAACGTTACAATTAACCATCAGTTTTGGGTCGGATTCGAAAATCAAGCGTTACAGGAGAACGACCATTAGGTGCCACAGGCAGCAATATCCCCTTGGAGACAAGTCGGCTTGAGGACGATGTAATGAATCTCGACGCACTTAGAGTGATCCATCGTCATTAGGAGGCCCTGAACGTTACAATTAAATACCAGTTTTGCGTCGGATTCGAAAATTTAGACCCAGAGGAGAGCGACCATAAGGTGCCCGAGGCAGCAATAAACCCTCGGAGACAAGTCGCCTGGAGGACGATGTATTGAATCTCGACGCAATTTGGCTGTTCCATTGTCTTTAGATGGCCCTGAACGTTACAATTAACTATGAGTTTTGCGTCGGATTCGAAAATCTAGACTCACAGGAGAACGACCATATGGTGTCCGAGGCAGCTATATCCCCTTGGAGACAAGTTGGCTGGAGGACGATGTATGGATTCTCGGCGCAATTTGAGTGTTCCATCGTCATTAGGAGGCCATGATTGTTACAATTAAACATCAGTTCTGAGTCGGATTCTAAAATCTAGACTCACAGGAGAACGACGATAAGGTGCCATAGGCAGCGATATACACTTGGAGACAAATCGGCTGGAGGACGATGTATTGAATCTCGACGCAATTTGAGTGTTCCATCGTCATTAGGAGGCCCTGAACTTTATAATTAACAAGCAGTTTCGCGTGGGATTCGAAAATCTAGACTCACAGGAGCACGATGTTAAGGTGCCAGAGGCAGCAATAGACCCTTGGACACAAGTCGGCTGCAGGACGATGTATTGAATCTCGACGCAATTTGAGTGTTCCATCGTCATTTGGAGGCGCTGAACGTTACAATTAACTATCAGTTTCCGTCGGATTCGAAAATCTAGACTCACAGGGGTTGGACCATATGGTGCCCGAGGCAGCAATATCTCCTCTGAGACGAATCGGCTGGAGGACGATGTATTGAATCTCGACGCAATTAGTGTGCTCCATCGTCATTGGGAGGCCCTGAACATTACAATTAACTATCAGTTTTGCGTCGGATTCGACAATCTAGACTCACAGGAGAACGACCATAAGGTGACCGAGGCAGCAATATCCCCTTGGAGACAAGTCGGCTGGAGGACGATGTATTGAATCGCTACGCAATTAGAGTGTTCCACCGTCATTAAGAGGCCCGGAACATCAGAATTAACCGTCAGTTTTGCGTCAGATTCGAAAATCTAGAATCACAGGAGACGGAGCATATGGTGCCCGAGGCAGCAATATCCCCTTGGAGGCAAGTCGGCTGGAGGACGATGTATTGAATCTCGACGCAATTTGAGGGGTCCATCGTCATTAGGAGGCCCTGAACGTTATACTTAAATATCAGTTTTGCGTCCGATTCGATAATCTAGACTCACAGGAGAACAACCATAAGGTGCCCGAGGCAACAATAGACCCTTAGAGACAAATCGCCTGGAGAACGAAGTATTGAATCTCGACGCAATTTGAGTGTTCCATCGTCATTAGGAGGCCCTGAACGTTGTAATTAACAATCGGTTTCGCGTGGGATTAGAAAATCTAGACTCGCAGGAGCACGATTTTAAGGTACCAGAGGCAGCAATAGACCCTTGGAGACAAGTCGGCTGGAGGACGATGTATTGAATCTCGACGCAATTTGAATGTTCCATCGTCATTAGGAGGCCCTGAGTGTTACACGTAACTATCAGTTTCCGTCGGATTCGAAAATCTAGACTCACAGGTGAACGAGCACAAGGTGCCTGAGGCAGCAACAGACCCTCGGAGACAAGTCGGCTGGAGGCCGATGTATTGAATCTCGACACAATTTCAGTGTTCCGTCGATTTAGGAGGCCCTGAACGTTACAATTAACTATCAGTTTTGCGTCGGATTCGATAACCTTGACTCACAGGTGAACGACCATAAGGTGCCTGAGGCAGCAACATCCCCTTGGAGACAAGTCGGCGGGAGGACGATGTATTGAATCTCGACGCAATTTGAGTGTTCCATTGTCATTAAGAGGCCCTGAACGTTACAATTAACTGTCAGCTTTGCGTCGGATTCGAAAAACTAGACTCACAGGAGAACGACCATATGGTGCCCGAGGCTGCAACATCCCCTTGGATATAAGTCGGCTGGAGGACGATGTATTGAATCTCGATGCAATTTGAGTTTTCCATCGTTATTAGGAGGCCCTGAACGTTACAATTAACTATCTGTTTTGCGTCGGATTCTAAAATCTAGACTCACAGGAGAACGACCATAAGTTGCCCGAGGCAGCAATATCCCCTTGGAGACAAGTCGGCTGAAGGACGATGTATTGATTCTCGACGCAATTTGAGTGTTCCATCGCGATTAGGGGGCCATAAACGTTACAATTAACCATCAGTTTTGCGTCGGAT
This sequence comes from Schistocerca serialis cubense, assembly GCF_023864345.2. NCBI lineage: Eukaryota > Metazoa > Arthropoda > Insecta > Orthoptera > Acrididae > Schistocerca > Schistocerca serialis. Next base: position 61,009,917 of record NW_026047583.1, read on the forward strand.
TCGATAATCTAGACTCACAGGAGAACGACCATAAGGTGCCCGAGGCAACAATAGACCCTTGGAGACGAATCGTCTGGAGGACGATGTATTGAATCTCGACGCAATTTGAGTGTTCCACCGTCATTAGGAGGCCCTGAACGTTACATTTAACAATCAGTTTTGCGTCGGATTCGATAATCTAGACTCACAGGTGAACGAGCACTAGGTGCCTGAGGCAGCAACAGACCCTCGGAGACAAGTCGGCTGGAGGCCGATGTATTGAATCTCGACACAATTTAAGTGTTCCATCGATTTACGAGGCCCTGAACGTTACAATTAACTATCAGTTTTGCGTCGGATTCGATAATCTAGACTCACAGGAGAACGACCATAAGGTGCCCGAAGCAGCATTAGACGCTTGGAGACAAGTCGCCTGGGGGACGATCTATTGAATCTCGACGCAATATGAGTGTTGCAGCGTCATTAGGAGGCCCTGAACGTCACAATTAACTATCAGTTTCGCGTCGGATTCGAAAATCTAGACTCACAAGTTGCCAGAGGCAGCAATGATCCCTTGGAGACAAGTCGGCTGAATGACGTGTTCCATCGTCATTAGGAGGCCCTCAACGTTACATTTAACTATCATTTTTGCGTCGGATTCGATAATCTACGCTTACAGGAGAACGACCATAAGGTGCCCGAGGCAGCAATAGACCCTTGGAGACATGTCGGCTGGAGGTCGATGTATTTAATCTCGACACAATTTGAATGTTCCATCGTCATTAGGAGGCCCTGAACGTTACAATTAATTACCAGTTTTGCGTCGGATTCGAAAATGTAGTCTCAGAGGAGAATGACAATAAGGTGCCACAGGCAGCAATAGACGCTTGCAGACAATTCGGCTGGAGGACGATGTATTGAATCTCGACGCAATCTGAGTGTTCCATCGTCATTAGGAGGCCATAAACGTTACTATTAACCATCAGTTTAGCGTTGGATTCGAAAATCTATACTCACAGGAGAACGACCATAAGGTGCCCGAGGCAGCAATATCCCCATGGAGACAAGTCGGCTGGAGGACGATGTATTGATTCTCGTCGCAATTTGAGTGTTCCATCGTCATTAGGAGGCCATGAACGTTTTGCGTCGGATATGAAAACCTAGACTCACAGGCAGCAATATCCCCTTGGAGACAAGTCGGCTTGAGGACGATGTATTAAATCTCGACGCAATTTGAGTGATCCATCGTCATTAGGAGGCGCTGATTGTTACAGCTAACTATCAGTTTTGTGTCGGATTCGAAAATCTAGACCCACAGGAGCACGACCATAAGGTGCCAGAGGCAGCAATAGACTCTTGGAGACAAGTCGGCTGGAGGACGATCTATTGAATCTCGACTCAATTTGAGCGTCCCATTGTCAATAGGATGTCCTGAACGTTACAATTAACTATCAGTTTTGCGTCGGATTCTAAAATCTAGACTCACAGGAGAACGACTTTAAGGTGCACGAGGCAGGAATATCGCCTAGGAGACAAGTCGGCTGGAGGACGATGTATTGAATCTCGACGCAATTTGAGTGGTCCATTGTCATTAGGAGGCCCTGATCGTTACAATTAACTATCAGTTTTGCGTCGGATTCAAAAATCTAGACTCACAGGAGTACGACCATAGGGTGCCCGAAGCAGCAATAGACCCTTGGAGACAAGTCGGCTAAAGGACGATGAATTGAATCTCGAAGCATTTTGAGTGTTCCATTGTCATTAGGAGGCCCTGAACGTTACAATTAACTATCAGTTTTGCGTCGGATTCAAAAATCTAGACTCACAGGAGAACGACCATAAGGTGCCCATGGCAGCAATATCCCCTTGGAGACAAGTCAGCTCGAGAACGATGTATTGAATCTCGAAACAATTTGTCTGTTTCATCGCTATTAGGAGGCCCTGCACTATCAGTCTTACGTCGGATTCGAAAATCTAGACGCACAGGAGAACGACCATAAGGTGCCTGAGGCAACAATATCCCCTTGGAGATAAGTCGGCTGGAGGACGATGTATTGATTCTCGATGCAATTTGAGTATTCCATCGTCATTAGGAGGCAATGAACGTTACAATTAACCATCAGTTTTGGGTTTAATTCGAAAATCTAGACTCACAGGAGGACGACCATTAGGTTCCATAGGCAGCAATATCCCCTTGGAGACAAGACGGCTTGAGGACGATGTATTGAATCTCGACGCAATTTGAGTGTTCCATCGTCGTTAGGAGGCCCTGAACGTTGCAATTAACTACCAGTTTTACGTCGGATCCGAAAATGTAGACTCAGAGGAGAACGACCACAAGTTACCCGAGGCAGCAATAAACCATTCAAGACAAGTCGCCTGGAGGACGATGTATTGAATCTCGACGCAATTTGAGTGTTCCATTGTCATTAGGTGGCCATGAACGTTACAATTAACTATGAGTTTTGCGTCGGATTCGAAAATCTAGACACACAGGAGAACGACCATTAGGTGCTATAGGCAGCAATAGACATTTGGAGACAAATCGGCTGGAGGACGATGTATTGAATCGCGACGCAGTTTGAGTGTTCGATCGTCATGAAGAGGCCCCTAACATAAGAATTAACCGTCACTTTTGCGTCGGATTCGAAAATCTAGAATCACAGGAGACGGACCATATGGTGCCCGTGGCAGCAATATCCCCTTGGAGGCAAGTCGGCTGGAGGACGTTGTATTGAATCCCGACGCAATTTGAGTGTTCCAACGTCATTAGGAGGCCCTGACCGTTACAATTAACTATCAGTTTTGCTTCGGATTCCATAATCTAGACTCACAGGAGAACGACCAATAGGCGGCCGAGGCAACAGTAGACCCTTGGAGACAAGTCGGCTGGAGGACGATGAATTGAATCGCGACGCAATTTGAGTGTTCGATCTGCATTAGGAGGCCCTGAACTATACAATTAACCATCAGTAATGCGACGGATTCGAAAATCTAGACTCACAGGAGAACGACCATATGGTGCCCGAGACAGCAATATCCCCTTCGAGACAAGTCGGCTTGAGGACGATATATTGAATCTCGACGCAATTAGAGTGATCCATCGTCATTAGGAGGCCCTGAACGTTACAATTAACTAGCAGTTTTGCGTCGGATTCGAAAATTTGGACTCAGAGGAGAACGACCATAAGGTGCCCGAGGCAGCAATAAACCCTCGGAGACAAGTAGCCTGGAGGACGTTGTATTGAATCTCGACGCAATTTGACTGTTCCATTGTCATTAGAAGGCCCTGAACGTTACAATTAACTATGAGTTTTGCGTCGGATTCGAAAATCTAGACTCACAGGAGAACGACCATATGGTGTCCGAGGCAGCTATATCCCCTTAGAGACAAGTTGGCTGGAGGACGATGTATTGATTCTCGACGCAATTTGAGTGTTCCATCGTCATTAGGAGGCCATGATTGTTACAATTAACCATCAGTTCTGAGTCGGATTCTAAAATCTAGACTCACAGGAGAACGACCATTAGGTGCCATAGGCAGCGATAGACCCTTGGAGACAAATTGGCTGGAGGACGATGTATTGAATCGCAACGCAATTTGAGTGTTCCATCGTCATTAAGTGGCCCGGAGCATCAGAATTAACCGTCAGTTTTGCGTCAGATTCGAAAATCTAGAATCACAGGAGACGGACCATATGATGCCCGAGGCAGCAATATCCCCTTGGAGACAAGTCGGCTGGAGGATGATGTATTGAATCTCGATGCAATTTGAGTTTTGCATCGTTATTAGGAGGCCCTGAACGTTACAATTCACTATCTGTTTTGCGTCGGATTCGAAAATCTAGACTCACAGGAGAACTACCATAAGGTGCCCGAGGCAGCAATATCCAATTGGAGACAACTTGGCTGAAGGACGATGTATTGATTCTCGACGCAATTTGAGCGTTCCATCGTGATTGGGAGGCCATGAACGTTACAATTAACCATGCGTTTTGCGTCGGATTCGATAATCTAGACTCACAGGAGAACGACCATAAGGTGCCCGAGGCAGCCATAGACCCTTGGAGACGAATAGTCTGGAGGACGATGTATTGATTCTCGACGCAATTTGAGTGTTCCATCGTCATTAGGAGGCTCTGAACGTTACAATTAACAATCAGTCTCGCGTGGGATTCTAAAATCTAGACTTACAGGAGCACGATTATAAGGTGCCCGAGGCAGCAGTAGATCCTTGGAGTCAAGTCGGCAGGAGGACGATGTATTGAATCTCGACGCAATTTGAGTGTTCCATCGTCATTAGGAGGCTCTTAACGTTACAATTAGCAGTCCATCTTGCATCGGATTCGAATATCAGGACTCACAGGAGAACGACCATAAGGTGACCGAGGTAGCAGTAGACACATTGAGACAAGTCGGCTGGAGGACGATGTATTGAATCGCGACGCAATTTGAGTGTTCCATCGTCATTAGGAGGCCCTGAACGTTACATTTAACTATCAGTTTTGCGTCGGATTCGAAAATCATGACTCACAGGAGAACGACCATAATGTGCCCGAGGCAGCAATAGACCCTTGGAGACAAGTTGGCTGGAGGACGATTTATCGATTCTCGACACAATTTGAGTGTTCCATCGTCATTAGGAGGCCCTGAACGTTACAATTAACTATCAGTTTTGCGTCGGATTCGATAATCTAGACTCACAGGAGAACGACCACAAGGTGCATGAGGCAGAAATAGACCCTTGGAGACAAGTCGGCTGGAGGCCGATGTATTGAATCTCGACACAATTTGAGTGTTCCATCGTCATTAGGAGGCCCTGAACGTTACAATTAACTATCAGTTTTGCGTCGGATTCGAAAATCTAAACTCACAAGAGAACGACCTTAAGGTGCCCGAGGCAGCAATATCCCCTTGGAGACAAGCCGGCTGGAGGACGATGTATTGAATCTTGACGCAATTTGAGTGTTTCATCGTCATTAGGAGGCACTGAACGGTACAATTAACTATCACTTTTGCGTCGGATTCGAAAATGTAGACTCAGAGGAGAGCGATCAAAAGGTGCCCGAGGGAGCAATAGACCCTTGGACGCAAGTCTACAGAAGGACGATGAATTGAATCTCGACGCAATTTGAGTGTTACATCGTCATTAGGAGGCGCTGAACGTTACAATTAACTATCAGTTCTGCGACGGATTCGATAATCTAGACTCACAGGAGACCAAGGCAGTAATAGACCCTTGGAGACAAGTCGGCTGGAGGACGATGTTTTGAATCTCGACACAATTTGAGAGTTCCATCGTCATTAGGAGGCCCTGAATGTTACAATTAACTATCAGTTTCGCGTCGGATTCGAAAATCGAGACTCACAGGAGACGGACCATTTGGCGCCAGAGGCAGCAATATCCCCTTGGAGAGAAGTCTGCTGGAGGACGATGTATCGAGACTCGACGCAATTTGAGTGTTCCATCGTCATTTGGAGGCCCTGAACGTTACAATTAATTACCAGTTTTTCGTCGGATTCGAAAATGTAGACTCAGAGGGGAACGACCATAAGGTGCCCGAGGCAGCAATAGACCATCGGAGACAGGTCGCCAGGTGGACGATGTATTGAATCTGGACGCAATTTGAGTGTTCCATCGTCATTAGGAGGCGCTGAACGTTACAATTAACCATCAGTTATGCGTCGGATTCGTTAATCTAGACTCACAGGAGAACGACCATAAGGTGACCGAGGCAGCAATATCCCCATGGAAACAAGTCGGCTGGAGGACGATGTATTGAATCTCGACGAAATTTGAGTGTTCCATCGTTATTAGGAGGCCCTGAACGTTACAATTAACTATCAGTTTTGCGTCGGATTCGAAAAACTAGACTCACAGGTGAACGAACATATGGTGCCCGAGGGAGCAATATCCCCTTGGAGACAAGTCGGCTGGAGGACCATGTATTGAATCTCGATGCAATTTGAGTTTTCCATCGTTATTAGGAGGCCCTGAACGTTACAATTAACTATCAGTTTTGCGTCGGATTCCAAAATCTAGACTCACAGGAGAACGACCATTAGGTGCCACAGGCAGCAATAGACCCTTAGAGACAAGTCGCCTCGAGGACGAAGTATTGAATCTCAACGCAATTTGAGTGTTCCATCGTCATTAGGAGGCCCTGAACGTTACAATTAACAATCAGTTTTGCGTCGGATTCGAAAATGTAGACTCAGAGGAGACGGACCATATGGTGACCGAGGCAGCAATTTACCCTTTGAGACACGTCGGCTGAAGGACGATGTATTGAATCTCGACGCAATTTGAGTGTTCCGTCGTCATTAGGAAGCTCTTAACGTTACAATTAGCAGTCCGTCTTGCGTCGGATTCGAATATCAGGACTCACAGGAGAACGACCATAAGGTGACCGAGGTAGCAGTAGACCCATTGAGACAAGTCCGGTTGAGGACGATGTATTGAATCTCGACGCAATTTGAGTGTTCCATCGTCATTAGGAGGCCATGAACGTTACAATTAACTATCAGTTTTGCGTCAGATTCGATAATCTAGACTCTCAGGAGAACGACCATAAGGTGCCCGAGGCAGCATTAGACCCTTGGTGACAAGTCGGCTGGAGGACGATGTATTGAATCTCGAAGCAATTAGAGTGTTCCATCGTTATTAGGAGGCCCTGAACGTTACAATTAACTATCAGTTTTACGTCGGATTCGATAATCTAGACTCACAGGAGAACGACCATAAGGTGCCCGAGGCAGCAATAGACCCTTAGACACAAGTCGCCTGGAGGTCGAAGTATTGAATCTCGACGCAATTTGAGTGTTCTATCGTCATTAGGAGGCCCTGAACGTAAAAATTAACTATCAGTTTTGCTTCGGATTCCATAGTCTGGACTCACAGGAGAACGACCAAAAGGCGCCTGAGGCAACAATAGACCATTTGAGACAAGTCGCCTGGAGGACGATGGATTGAATCTCGACGCAATTTGAGTCTTGCAGCGTCATTAGGAGGCCCTGAACGTTACAGTTAACTATCAGTTTCGCGTCGGATTCTAAAATCTAGAGTCACAAGTTGCCAGAGGCAGCAATGGTCCCTTGGAGACAACTCGGCTGAATGACGTGTTCCATCGTCATTAGGAGGCCCCGAACGTTACAATTATTTATCAGTTTTGCGTCGGATTCGATAATCTAGACTCACAGGAGAACGTCCATAGGGTGCCCGAGGCAGCAATAGACCCCTGTAGACAAGTTGGCTGGAAGTCGATGTAATGAATCTCGACGCAATTTGTGTGGTCCATCGTCATTAGGAGGCCCTGAACGTTACATTTAACTATCAGTTTTGCGTCGGATTCGAAAATCTAGACTCACAGGAGAAGGACCATGTGCTGCCCGAGGCAGCAATTTCACTTTGGAGACAAGTCGGCTGGAGGACGATTTATTGAATCTCAACACAATTTGAGTGTTCATCGTCATTAGGAGGCCCTGAACGTTACAATTATTTATCAGTTTTGCGTCGGATTCGATAATCTAGACTCACAGGAGAACGTCCATAGGGTGCCCGAGGCAGCAATAGACCCCTGTAGACAAGTCGGCTGGAAGTCGATGTATCGATCTCGACGCAACTTGAGTGTTCCATCGTCATTAGGAGGCCCTGAACGTTACAATTAACTATCAGTTTCGCGTCGGGTTCAAAAATCTAGACACACAGGAGAAGGACCATGTGCTGCCAGAGGCAGCAATTTCACTTTGGAGACAAGTCGGCTGGAGGACGATGCAATGAATCTCGACGCAATTTGAGTGTTCCATCGTCATTAGGAGGTCCTGAACGTTACATTTAAATATCAGTTTTGCGTCGGATTCGAAATACTACACTCACATGAGACGGACTATATGGCTCCCAAGGCAGCAATATCCCCTACGAGACAAGTCGGCTGGAGTACGATGTATTGAATCGCGACGCAATTTGAGTGTTCGATCGTCATTAGTAGGCTCTGAACGTTACAGATAACTATCAGTTTAGCGTCGGATTCGATAATCTAGACTCACAGGAGAACGACCATAAGGTGCCCGGGGCAGCAATATCCCCTTGGAGACAAGTCGGCTGGAGAACGATGTATTGAATCTCGACGCAATTTGTGTGTTCCATCGCTATTAGGAGGCCCTGAACTATCAGTTTTACGTCGGATTTGAAAATCTAGACTCACAGGAGATCGACCATAAGGTGCCCGAGGCAACAATATCCCCTTGGAGACAAGTCGGCTGGAGGACGATGTATTGAATCGCGACGCAATTTGAGTGTTCGATCGTCATTAGGAGGCCCTGCACTATACAATTAACCATCAGTTATGCGTCGGATTCGTTAATCTAGACTCACAGGAGAACGACCATAAGGTGACCGAGGCAGCAATATCCCCATGGAAACAAGTCGGCTGGAGGACGATGTATTGAATCTCGACGAAATTTGAGTGTTCCATCGTTATTAGGAGGCCCTGAACGTTACAATTAACTATCAGTTTTGCGTCGGATTCGTTAAACTAGACTCACAGGAGAACGAACATATGGTGCCCGAGAAAGCAATATCCCCTTGGAGACAAGTCGGCTGGAGGACCATGTATTGAATCTCGATGCAATTTGAGTTTTCCATCGTTATTAGGAGGCCCTGAACGTTACAATTAACTATCAGTTTTGCGTCGGATTCCAAAATCTAGACTCACAGGAGAACGACCATTAGGTGCCACAGGCAGCAATAGACCCTTAGAGACAAGTCGCCTCGAGGACGAAGTATTGAATCTCAACGCAATTTGAGTGTTCCATCGTCATAAGGAGGCCCTGAACGTTACAATTAACTATCAGTTTTGCTTCGGATTCCATAGTCTAGACTCACAGGAGAACGACCAAAATGCGCCCGAGGCAACAGTAGACCCTTTGAGACAAGTGGGCTGGAGGACAATGTATTAGATCGCGACGCAGTTTGAGTGTTCCATTGTCATTAGGAGGCCCTGAACGTTACAATTAACAATCAGTTTCGCGTGGGATTCGAAAATCTAGACTCACAGGAGCACGATTACAAGGTGCCAGAGGCAGCAGTAGACACTTAGAGACAAGTCGGCTGGAGGACGATGTATTGAATCGCGACGCTATTTGAGTGTTCCATCGACATTAGGAGGCCCTGAACGTTACAATTAACAATCAGTTTTGCGTCGGATTCGAAAATGTAGACTCAGAGGAGACGGACCATATGGTGACCGAGGCAGCAATTTACCCTTTGAGACATGTCGGCTGAAGGACGATGTATTAAATCTCGACGCAATTTGAGTGTTCCATCGTCATTAGGAGGCTCTTAACGTTACAATTAGCAGTCCGTCTTGCGTCGGATTCGAATATCAGGACTCACAGGAGAACGACCATAAGGTGACCGAGGTAGCAGTAGACCCATTGAGACAAGTCCGGTTGAGGACGATGTATTGAATCTCGACGCAATTTGAGTGTTCCATCGTCATTAGGAGGCCATGAACGTTACAATTAACTATCAGTTTTGCGTCAGATTCGATAATCTAGACTCTCAGGAGAACGACCATAAGGTGCCCGAGGCAGCATTAGACCCTTGGTGACAAGTCGGCTGGAGGACGATGTATTGAATCTCGAAGCAATTAGAGTGTTCCATCGTCATTAGGAGGCCCTGAACGTTACAATTAACTATCAGTTTTGCTTCGGATTCCATAGTCTAGACTCACAGGAGAACGACCAAAAGGCGCCCGAGGCAACAATGAACCCTTGGAGACAAGTCGGCTGGAGGACGATGTATTGAATCGCGACGCAGTTTGAGTGTTCCATCGTTATTAGGAGGCCCTGAACGTTACAATTAACTATCAGTTTTGCGTCAGATTCGATAATCTAGACTCACAGGAGAACGACCATAAGGTGCCCGAGGCAGCAATAGACCCTTAGAGACAAGTCGCCTGGAGGTCGAAGTATTGAATCTCGACGCAATTTGAGTGTTCTATCGTCATTAGGAGGCCCTGAACGTAAAAATTAACTATCAGTTTTGCTTCGGATTCCATAGTCTAGACTCACAGGAGAACGACCAAAAGGCGCCTGAGGCAACAATAGACCATTTGAAACAAGTCGCCTGGAGGACGATGGATTGAATCTCGACGCAATTTGAGTCTTGCAGCGTCATTAGGAGGCCCTGAACGTTACAGTTAACTATCAGTTTCGCGTCGGATTCTAAAATCTACAGTCACAAGTTGCCAGAGGCAGCAATGGTGCCTTGGAGACAACTCGGCTAAATGACGTGTTCCATCGTCATTAGGAGGCCCCGAACATTACAATTATTTATCAGTTTGGCGTCGGATTCGATAATCTAGACTCACAGGAGAACGTCCATAGGGTGCCCGAGGCAGCAATAGACCCCTGTAGACAAGTCGGCTGGAAGTCGATGTATTGAATCTCGACGCAATTTGAGTGGTCCATCGTCATTAGGAGTCCCTGAACGTTACATTTAACTATCAGTTTTGCGTCGGATTCGAAAATCTAGACTCACAGGAGAAGGACCATATGGTGCCCGAGGCAGAATTATCACCTTGGAGACAAGTCGGCTGAGGGACGATGAAATGAATCTCAACACAATTTGAGTGTTCATCGTCATTAGGAGGCCCTGAACGTTACAATTATTTATCAGTTTTGCGTCGGATTCGATAATCTAGACTCACAGGAGAACGTCCATAGGGTGCCCGAGGCAGCAATAGACCCCTGTAGACAAGTCGGCTGGAAGTCGATGTATCGAATCTCGACGCAACTTGAGTGTTCCATCGTCATTAGGAGGCCCCGAACGTTACAATTAACTATCAGTTTCGCGTCGAGTTCAAAAATCTAGACTCACAGGAGAAGGACCATGTGCTGCCCGAGGCAGCAATTTCACTTTGGAGACAAGTCGGCTGGAGGACGATGTATTGAATCGCGACCCAATTTGAGTTTTCCATCGACATTAGGAGGCCCTGAACGTTACAATTAACAATCAGTTTTGCGTCGGATTCGAAAATCTGGACTCACAGGAGACGGACCATATGGTGCTAGAGGCAGCAATATCCCCTAGGAGACAAGTCGGCTGGAGGACGATGTATTGAATCTGGACGCAATTTGAGTGTTCCATCGTCATTAGGAGGCTCTTAACGTTAGAATTAGCAGCCCGTTTTGCGTCGGATTCGAATATTTGGACTCACAGGAGAACGACAATAAGATGCCTGAGGCAGCAACAGAACCTTGGAGACAAATCGGCTGGAGGTCGATGTATTGAATGGCGACGCAATTTGTGTGTTCCATCGTCTTTAGGTCGCCCGGAACATTACAATTAACCGTCACTTTCGCGTCGGATTCGAAAATCTAGACTTACAGGAGACGGACCCGAGGCGGCAATATCCCCTTGGAGACAAGTTGGCCGGAGGACGATGTATTGAATCTCGACGCAATTTGTGTTTTCCATCGTCATTAGGAGGTCCTGAACGTTACAATTAACTATCAGTTTTGCGTCGGATTCGATAATCTAGACTCACAGGAAAACGACCATAGGGTGCCCGATTCAGCAATAGACCCTTGGAGACAATTCGGCTGGAGGACGATGTATTGAATCGCGACGCAATTTGAGTGTTCGATCGTAATTAGGAGGCTCTGAACGTTACAATTAAGTATCTGTTTTGCGTCGGATTCGATAATCTAGACTCACAGGAGAACGACCATCAGGTGCCCGAGGCAGCAGTAGACCCTTGGAGACAAGTCGCCTGGAGGAAGATGTATTGAATATCGACGCAATTTGAGTTTTCCATCGTCATTAGGAGGCCCTGAACGTTACAAGTAACTATGAATTTTGCGTCGGATTCGAGATTCTAGACTCACAGAAGACGGCCAAATGATGACCGATGCAGCAATAGACCCTTGGAGACAAGTCGGCTGTACGACGATGTATTGAATCTCGACGCAATTTGAGTGTTCCATCGTCATTAGGAGGCCCTGAACGATACAATTCACTATCAGTTTTGCGTCGGATTCGATAATCTAGACTCACAAGAGAACGACCATAGGGTGCCCGATTCAGCAATAGACCCCTCGAGACAATTCCGCTGGAGGACGATGTAATGAATCTCGACCCAATTTGAGTGTTCCATCGTCATTAGGAGGCCCTGAACGTTACAATTAACTATCAGTTTAGCGTCGGATTCGATATTCTAGACCCACAGGAGAACGACCAAAAGGAGCCCGATGCAACAATAGACCCTTGGAGACAAGTCGGCTGGAGGATGATGTATTGAATCTCGACGAAATTTGAGTGTTCCATCGTCATTAGGAGGCCATGAACGTAACAATTAACTATCAGTTTTGCGTCATATTTGAAAATCTAGACCCACAGGAGAACGACCATATGGTGCTCGAAGCAGGAATATCCCGTAGGAGGCAGGGCGGCTGGAGGACGATGCATTGAATCTCGACGCAATTTGAGTGTTCCATCGTCATTAGGAGGCCCTGAACGATACAATTCACTATCAGTTTTGCGTCGGATTCGATAATCTAGACTCACAAGAGAACGACCATAGGGTGCCCGATTCAGCAATAGACCCCTCGAGACAAGTCCGCTGGAGGACGATGTATTGAATCTCGACCCAATTTGAGAGTTCCATCCTCATTAGGAGTCCCTGAACGTTACATTTGACTATCAGTTTGGCGTCGGATTCGAAAATCTAGACTCACAGGAGACGGACCTTATGGTGCCCGAGGCAGCAATATCCCCTTGGACACAAGTCGGCTGGAGGACGATATATTGAATCTCGACGCAATTTGAGTGTTCCATCGTTATTAGGAGGCCCTGAAAGATACAATTAACTATCAGTTTTGCGTCGGATTCGCAAATGTAGACTCAGAGGAGACGGACCATATGGCGACCGAGGCGTCAATTTACCCTTGGAGACAAGTCGGCCGAAGGACGATGTATTGAATCTCGAAGCAATTTGAGTGTTCCATCGACATTAGGAGCCCATGAACGTTACAATTAACTATCAGTTTCGCGTCGGCTTCGAAAATCTAGACTCACAGGAGAAGGATCGTATGGTGCCCGAGGCAGCAATATCACGATTGGATACAAGTCGGCTGGAGGATGATGTATTGAATCTCGACGAAATTTGAGTGTTCCATCGTCATTAGGAGGCCATGAACGTAACAATTAACTATCAGTTTTGCGTCATATTTGAAAATCTAGACCCACAGGAGAACGACCATATGGTGTTCGAAGCAGGAATATCCCCTAGGAGGCAGGTCGGGTGGAGGACGATGTATTGAATCGACGCAATTTGAGTGTTCCATCGCCATTAAGCGGCAATGAACGTTACAATTAACTATCAGTTTTGCGGCGGATCCAATAATCTAGACTCACAGGAGAACGACCATAAGGTGCCCGAGGCAGCAGTAGACCCTTGGAGACAAGTCGGCTGGAGGACGATGTATTGAATGGGGACGCAATTTGAGTGTTCCATCGTCATTAGGAGGCCATGAACGTTACAAATAACTATCAGTTTTGCGTCGGATTCGAGATTCTAGACTCACAGAAGACGGCCAAATGATGACCGATGCTGCAATAGACCCTTGGAGACAAGTCGGCTGTACGGCGATGTATTGAATCTCCACGCAATTTGAGTGTTCCATCGTCATTAGGAGGCCCTGAACGTTACAATTCACTATCAGTTTTGCGTCGGATTCGATAATCTAGACTCACAAGAGAACGACCATAGGGTGCCCGATTCAGCAATAGACCCCTCGAGACAAGTCCGCTGGAGGACGATGTATTGAATCTCGACCCAATTTGAGAGTTCCATCGTCATTAGGAGGCCTTGAACGTTACAATTAACTATCGGATTCGCTATTCTAGGCCCACAGGAGAACGACCAAAAGGAGCCCGAGGCAACAATAGACCCTTGGAGACAAGTCGGCTGGAGGGTTATGTATTGAATCGCGACTCAATTTTAGTGTTTCATCGTCATTAGGAGGCCCTGAACGTTACAATTAACTATCAGTTTTGCGTCGGATTCGAAAATCTAAACTCACAAGAGAACGACCTTAAGGTGCCCGAGGCAGCAATATCCCCTTGGAGACAAGCCGGCTGGAGGACGATGTATTGAATCTTGACGCAATTTGAGTGTTTCATCGTCATTAGGAGGCACTGAACGGTACAATTAACTATCAGTTTTGCGTCGGATTCGAAACTGTAGACCCAGAGGAGAGCGATCAAAAGGTGCCCGAGGCAGCAATAGACCCTTGGAAACAAGTCTACAGAAGGACGATGAATTGAATCTCGACGCAATTTGAGTGTTACATCGTCATTAGGAGGCCCTGAATGTTACAATTAACTATCAGTTCTGCGTCGGATTCGATAATCTAGACTCACAGGAGACCAAGGCAGTAATAGACCCTTGGAGACAAGTCGGCTGGAGGACGATGTTTTGAATCTCGACACAATTTGTGTGTTCCATCGTCATTAGGAGGCCCTGAATGTTACAATTAACTATCAGTTTCGCGTCGGATTCGAAAATCTAAACTCACAAGAGAACGACCTTAAGGTGCCCGAGGCAGCAGTAGACCATCGGAGACAGGTCGCCAGGAGGACGATGTATAGAATCTCGACGCAATTTCAGTGTTCCATCGTCATTAGGAGGCCCTTAACGTTACAATTAACTATCAGTTTCGCGTCGGATTCGAAAATCTAGACTCACAGGTGCACGACCATAAGGTGCCAGAGGCAGCAGTAGACGCTTGGAGACAATTCGGCTGGAGGACGATGTATTGAATCTCGACGAAATTTGAGTGTCCCATCGTTATTAGGAGGTCCTGAACGTTGCAATTAACTATCAGTTTTGCGTCGGATTCGAAAAACTAGACTCACAGGAGAACGAACATATGGTGCCCGAGGGAGCAATATCCCCTTGGAGACAAGTCGGCTGGAGGACGATGTATTGAATCGCGACGCAATTTCTTCATTAGGAGGCCATAAACGTTACAATTAACCATCAGTTTAGCGTCGGATTCGAAAATCTATACTCACAGGATAACGACCATAAGGTGCCACAGGCAGCAATATCCCGTTGGAGACAAGTCGGCTTGAGGACGATGTATTGAATCTCGACGCAATTTGAGTGTTCCATCGCCATTAGGAGGCCCTGAACGTTACAGCTAACTATCAGTTTTGAGTCGGATTCGAAAATCTAGACTCACAGGAGCACGACCATAAGGTGCCAGAGGCAGCAATATCCCCTTGGAGACAAGTCGGCTGGAGAACGATGTATTGAATCTCGACGCAATTTGAGTGTTCCATCGTCATTAGGAGGCCCTGAACTATCAGTTTTACGTCGGATTTGAAAATCTTGACTCACAGGAGAACGACCATAAGGTGCCCGAGGCAGCAATAGACCCTGGGAGACAAGTCGGCTGGAGGACGATGTATTGAATCTCGAAGCAATTTGAGTGTTCCATTATCATAAGGAGGCCGTGAACGTTACAATTAACTGTGAGTTTCGCGTCGGATTCGAAAATTAAGACTCAGAGTAGAGCGATCACAAGGTGCCCGAGGCAGCAATAGACCCTTGGAAACAAGTCTACAGAAGGACGATGAATTGAATCTCGACGCAAATTGAGTGTTGCATCGTTGTTAGGAGGCCCTGAACGTTACATTTAATTACCAGTTTTACGTCGGATTCGATAATGTAGACTCAGAGGAGAACGACCACAAGGTGCCCGAGGCAGCAATAAACCATCGAAGACAAGTCGCCTGGAGGACGTTGTATTGAATCTCGACGCAATTTGAGTGTTCCATTGTCATTAGGTGGCCATGAACGATTCAATTAACTATCAGTTTTGCGTCGGATTCGAAAATCTAGACTCTCAGGAGAACGACCATATGGTGTCCGAGGCAATTATATCCCCTTGGAGACAAGACGGCTGGAGGACGATGGATTGAATCTCGACGCAATTTGAGTGTTCCATCGTCATTAGGAGGCCATGATTGTTACAATTAACCATCAGGTCTGAGTCGGATTCTAAAATCTAGACTCACAGGAGAACGACTATTAGGTGCCATAGGTAGCGATAGACATTTGGAGTCAAATCGGCTGGAGGACGAGTGTTCGATCGTCATTAAGAGGCCCTGAACATCAGAATTAACCGTCAGTTGTGCGTCGGATTCGAAAATCTAGAATCACAGGAGACGGACCATATGGTGCCCGTGGCAGCAATATCCCCTTGGAGGCAAGTCGGCAGGAGTACGTTGTATTGAATCTCGACGCAATTTGAGTGATACATCGTCATTAGGAGGCCATGACCGTTACAATTAACTATCAGTTTTGCTTCGGATTCCATAATCTAGACTCACAGGAGAACGACCAATAAGCGGACGAGGCAACAATAGACCCTTGGAGACAAGTCGGCTGGAGGACGATGTGTTGAATCGCGACGCAATTTGAGTGTTCGATCGTCATTAGGAGGCCCTGCTCTATACAATTAACCATCAGTTTTGCGACGGATTCAAAAATCTAGACTCACAGGAGAACGACCATATGGTGCCCGAGACAGCAATATCCCCTTTGAGACAAGTCGGCTGGAGGACGATGTATTGAATCTCGACGAAATTTGAGTGTCCCATCGTTATTAGGAGGTCCTGAACGTTGCAATTAACTATCAGTTTTGCGTCGGATTCGAAAAACTAGACTCACAGGAGAACGAACATATGGTGCCCGAGGGAGCAATATCCCCTTGGAGACAAGTCGGCTGGAGGACGATGTATTGAATCGCGACGCAATTTGAGTGTTCGATCGTCATTAGGAGACCCTGAACGTTACAATTAACTGTCAGTTTTGCGTCGGATTCGAAAATCTAGACTCACAGGAGAACGACCATTAGGTGCCACAGGCAGCAATAGACCCTTAGAGACAAGTCGCCTCGAGGACGAAGTATTGAATCTCAACGCAATTTGAGTGTTCCATCGTCATAAGGAGGCCCTGAACGTTACAATTAACTATCAGTTTTGCTTCGGATTCCATAGTCTAGACTCACAGGAGAACGACCAAAATGCGCCCGAGGCAACAGTAGACCCTTTGAGACAAGTGGGCTGGAGGACAATGTATTGAATCGCGACACAGTTTGAGTGTTCCATTGTCATTAGGAGGCCCTGAACGTTACAATTAACAATCAGTTTCGCGTGGGATTCGAAAATCTAAACTCACAGGAGCACGATTACAAGGTGCCAGAGGCAGCAGTAGACACTTAGAGACAAATCGGCTGGAGGACGATGTATTGAATCGCGACGCTATTTGAGTGTTCCATCGACATTAGGAGGCCCTGAACGTTACAATTAACAATCAGTTTTGCGTCGGATTCGAAAATGTAGACTCAGAGGAGACGGACCATATGGTGACCGAGGCAGCAATTTACCCTTTGAGACATGTCGGCTGAAGGACGATGTATTGAATCTCGACGCAATTTGAGTGTTCCATCGTCATTAGGAGGCTCTTAACGTTACAATTAGCAGTCCGTCTTGCGTCGGATTCGAATATCAGGACTCACAGGAGAACGACCATAAGGTGACCGAGGTAGTAGTAGACCCATTGAGACAAGTCCGGTTGAAGACGATGTATTGAATCTCGACGCAATTTGAGTGTTCCATCGTCATTAGGAGGCCATGAACGTTACATTTAACTATCAGTTTTGCGTCAGATTCGATAATCTAGACTCTCAGGAGAACGACCATAAGGTGCCCGAGGCAGGATTAGACCCTTGGTGACAAGTCGGCTGGAGGACGTTGTATTGAATCTCGAAGCAATTAGAGTGTTCCATCGTCATTAGGAGGCCCTGAACGTTACAATTAACTATTAGTTTTGCTTCGGATTCCATAGTCTAGGCTCACAGGAGAACGACCAAAAGGCGCCCGAGGCAACAATGAACCCTTGGAGACAAGTCGGCTGGAGGACGATGTATTGAATCGCGACGCAGTTTGACGGACTATAAGGTGCCCGAGGCAGCAATATCCCCTTGGAGACAAGTCGGCTGGATGACGATTTATTGAATCTCAACACAATTTGAGTGTTCATCGTCATTAGGAGGCCCTGAACGTTACAATTATTTATCAGTTTTGCGTTGGATTCGATAATCTAGACTCACAGGAGAACGTCCATAGGGTGCCCGAGGCAGCAATAGACTCCTGTAGACAAGTCGGCTGGAAGTCGATGTATCGAATCTCGACGCAACTTGAGTGTTCCATCGTCATTAGGAGGCCCTGAACGTTACAATTAACTATCAGTTTCGCGTCGAGTTCAAAAATCTAGACTCACAGGAGAAGGACCATGTGCTGCCCGAGGCAGCAATTTCACTTTGGAGACAAGTCGGCTGGAGGACGATGCAATGAATCTCGACGCAATTTGAGTGTTCCATCGTCATTAGGAGGTCCTGAACGTTACATTTAAATATCAGTTTTGCGTCGGATTCGAAATACTACACTCACATGAGACGGACTATATGGCTCCCAAGGCAGCAACATCCCCTAGGAGACAAGTCGGCTGGAGGACGATGTATTGAATCGCGACGCAATTTGAGTGTTCGATCGTCATTAGGAGGCTCTGAACGTTACAATTAAGTATCAGTTTTGCTTCGGATTCGATAATCTCGACTCACAGGAGAACGACCATAAGGTGCCAGAGGCAGCAGTAGACCCTTGGAGACAAGTCGCCTGGAGGACGATGTATTGAATCTTGACGCAATTTGAGTGTTCCATCGTCATTAGGATTCCCTGAACGTTACAAATAACTATCAGTTTAGCGTCGGATTCGATAATCTAGACTCACAGGAAAACGACCAAAAGGAGCCCGAGGCAACAATAGACCCTTGGAGACAAGTCGGCTGGAGGACGATGTATTGAATCGCGACGCAATTTGAGTGTTCCATCGTCATTAAGAGGCCCTGAAGGTTACAATTAACGATCAGTTTTGCGTCGGATTCGCAAGTGTAGACTCAGAGAAGACGGATCATATGGCGACCGAGGCTGCAATTTACCCTTGGAGACAAGTTTACTGAAGGACGATGTATTGAATCTCGACGCCATTTAAGTGTTCCATCGTCATTAAGAGGCCCTGAACGTTACAATTAACTGTCAGTCTTGCGTCGGATTCGATAATCTAGACTCACAGGAGAACAACCATAAGGTGCCTGGGGCAGCAATAGACCCTTGGAGACAAGTCGGCTGGAGGACGATGTATTGAATCTCGACGCAATTTGAGTGTTCCAACGTCGTTAGGAGGCCCTGGACGTTACAATTAACAATCAGTTTTGCGTCGGATTCGAAAATGTAGACTCAGAGGAGACGCACCATATGGTGACCGAGGCAGCAATTGACCCTTGGAGACATGTCGGCTGAAGGACGATGTATTGAATCTCGACGCAATTTGAGTGTTCCATCGTCATTAGGAGGCCATGAACGTTACAATCGACCATCAGTTTTGCGTCGGATTCGAAAATCTAGACTGACAGGAGACGGACTATAAGGTGCCCGTGACAGCAATATCCACTTGGAGACAAGTCGGCTGGAGGACGATGCATTGAATCTCGAAGCAATTTGAGTGTTCCATCGTCAACAGGGGGTTCTAAACGTTACAATTAACTATCAGTTTTGCATCGGATTCGAAATTCTAGACTCACAGGAGACGGTCTATATGGTGCCCAAGGCAGCAATATCCCCTTGGAGACAAGTCGGCTGCAGGACTATGCATTGAATCGCGACGCAAATAGAGTGTTCCATCGTCATTGGGAGGCCCTGAACGTTACAATTAACTATCAGTTATGGGTCGGATTCGACAATCTAGACTCACAGGAGAACGACCATAAGGTGCCCGAGGGAGCAATAGAACCTTGGAGGCAAGTCGGCTGGAGGGCGATGTATTGAATCTCGACGCAATTTGAGTGTTCCATCGTCATTAGGAGGCCCTGAACGTTACACTAACTATCAATTACGCGTCGGATTCGAAAATCTGGACTCTCAGGAGACGGACCATATGGTGCACGAGGCAGCAATATCCCCTAGGAGACAAGTTGGCTGGAGGACGATGTATTGAATTTCGGAGCAATTTGAGTGTTGCATCGTCATTAGGGGGCTCTCAACGTTGCAATTGGAACTCCGTTTTGCGTCGGTTTCGAATATCTGGACTCACAGGAGAACGACCATAAGGTGACCGAGGTAACAGTAGACCCATTGGGACAAGTCGGCTGGAGGACGATTTATTGAATCGCAACGCAATTTGAGTGTTGCAGCGTCATTAGGAGGCCCTGAACGTTACAATTAACTATCAGTTTTGCGTCGGATTCGAAAATCTAGACTCACGAGTTGCCAGAGGCAGCAATGGTCCCTTGGAGACAAGTCGGCTGAATGACGTGTTCCATCGTCATTAGGAGGCCCTCAACGTTACATTTAACTATCAGTTTTGCGTCGTATTCGAAAATCATGCCTCACAGGAGAACGAGCATAATGTGTCCGAGGCAGCAATAGACCCTTGGAGACAAGTCGGCTGATGACGTGTTCCATCGTCATTAGGAGGCCCTGAACGTTACAATTAACTATCAGTTTTCCGTCGGATTCGATAATTTAGACTCACAGGACAACGACCAAAATGTGCCCGAGGCAGCAATAGACCTATGGAGACAAATCGGCTGGAAGACGATGTATTGCATGGCGACGCAATTTGAGTGTTCCATGGTTATTAGGAGGCCCGGAACATTACAATTAACCGTCATTTTTGCGGAGGATTCGAAAATCTAGACTCGCTGGAGACGGAGCATAAGGGCCCCGAGGCAGCAATATCCCTTTGGAGACAAGTCATCTGGAGAACGATGTATTGAATCTCGACGCAATTTGAGTGTTCCATCGTCATTAGGAGGTCCTGAACGTTACATTTAACTATCAGTTTTGCGTCGGATTCAAAATACTAGACTAACGGGAGACGGACTATATGGTTCCCAAGGCAGCAATATCCCCTCTGAGACAAGTCGGCTGGAGGACGATGTATTTAATCTAGACGTAATTTGAGTGTTCCATCGTCATTAGGAGGCCCTGAACGTTACAATTACCTATCAGTTTTGCGTCGGATTCGATAATCTAGAGTCACAGGATAACGACCATAGGGTGCTTGAGGCAGCAATAGACCCCTGGAGACAAGTCGGCTGGAGGTCGATGTATTGAATCTCGACGCAATTTGAGTGTCCCATCGTCATTAGGAGGCCCTGAACGTTACAATTAACTATCAGTTTCGCTTCGAATTCTCAAATCTAGACTCACAGGAGAAGGACCATGTGGTGCCCGAGGCAGCAATTTCACTTTGGAGACAAGTCGGCTGGAGGACGATGCAATGAATCTCGACGAAATTTGAGTGTTCCATCGTCATTCGGAGGCCCTGAACGTTATAATTAACTGTCAGTATTGCGTCGGATTCGATAATCTAGACTATCAGGAAACCGAGCATAAGGTGCCCGAGGCAGTAATAGACCCTTGGAGAAAAGTCGGCTGGAGGACGATGTATTGAATCACGACGCAATTTGAGTGTTCCATCGTCATTAGGAGGCCCTGAACGTTACAAGTAACTATCAGTTTTGCGTCGGATTCGAAAATCTAGACTCACAGGAGACGGACCCGAGGCGGCAATATGCCCTTGGAGACAAGTTGGCCGGAGAACGATGTATTGAATCTCAACGCAATTTGTGTTTTCCATCGTCATTAGGAGGTCCTGAACGTTACAATTAACTATCAGTTTTGCGTCGGATTCGATAATCTAGACTCACAGGAAAACGACCATAGGGTGCCCGATTCAGCAATAGACCCTTGGAGACAATTCGGCTGGAGGACGATGTATTGAATCGCGACGCAATTTGAGAGTTCGATCGTAATTAGGAGGCTCTGAACATTACAATTAAGTATCTGTTTTGCGTCGGATTCGATAATCTAGACTCACAGGAGAACGACCATAAGGTGCCCAAGGCAGCAGTATACCCTTGGAGACAAGTCGCCTGGAGGACGATGTATTGAATATCGACGCAATTTGAGTTTTCCATCGTCATTAGGAGGCCCTGAACGTTACAAGTAACTATCAGTTTTGCGTCGGATTCGAGATTCTAGACTCACAGAAGACGGCCAAATGATGACCGATGCAGCAATAGACCCTTGGAGACAAGTCGGCTGTACGACGATGTATTGAATCTCGACGCAATTTGAGTGTTCCATCGTCATTAGGAGGCCCTGTACGATACAATTCACTATCAGTTTTGCGTCGGATTCGATAATCTAGACTCACAAGAGAGCGACCATAGGGTGCCCGATTCAGCAATAGACCCCTCGAGACAAGTCCGCTGGAGGACGATGTAATGAATCTCAACCCAATTTGAGTGTTCCATCGTCATTAGGAGGCCCTGAACGTTACAATTAACTATCAGTTTAGCGTCGGATTCGATATTCTAGACCCACAGGAGAACGACCAAAAGGAGCCCGATGCAACAATAGACCCTTGGAGACAAGTCGGCTGGAGGATGATGTATTGAAACTCGACGAAATTTGAGTGTTCCATCGTCATTAGGAGGCCATGAACGTAACAATTAACTATCAGTTTTGCGTCATATTTGAAAATCTAGACCCACAGGAGAACGACCATATGGTGCTCGAAGCAGGAATATCCCCTAGGAGGCAGGGCGGCTGGAGGACGATGCATTGAATCTCGACGCAATTTGAGTGTTCCATCGTCATTAGGAGGCCCTGAACGATACAATTCACTATCAGTTTTGCGTCGGATTCGATAATCTAGACTCACAAGAGAACGACCATAGGGTGCCCGATTCAGCAATAGACCCCTCGAGACAAGTCCACTGGAGGACGATGTATTGAATCTCGACCCAATTTGAGAGTTCCATCGTCATTAGTAGTCCCTGAACGTTACATTTAACTATCAGTTTGGCGTCGGATTCGAAAATCTAGACTCACAGGAGACGGACCATATGGTGCCCGAGGCAGCAATATCCCCTTGGACACAAGTCGGCTGGAGGACGATATATTGAATCTCGACGCAATTTGAGTGTTCCATCGTTATTAGTAGGAGCTGAAAGATACAATTAACTATCAGTTTTGCGTCGGATTCGCAAATGTAGACTCAGAGGAGACGGACCATATGGCGACCGAGGCAGCAATTTACCCTTGGAGACAAGTCGGCCGAAGGACGATGTATTGAATCTCGACGCAATTTGAGTGTTCCATCGACATTAGGAGCCCATGAACGTTACAATTAACTATCAGTTTCGCGTCGGCTTCGAAAATCTAGACTCACAGGAGAAGGATCGTATGGTGCCCGAGGCAGCAATATCACCTTGGATACAAGTCGGCTGGAGGACGATGTAATGAATCTCGACCCATTTTGAGTGTTCCATCGTCATTAGGAGGCCATGAACGTCACAATTAACCATCAGTTTTGCGTCGGATTCGAAAATCTAGACTCACAGGAGACGGACCATAAGGTGCCCGAGACAGCAATATCCCCTTGGAGATAAGTCGGCTGGAGGACGATGCATTGAATCTCGACGCAATTTGAGTGTTCCACCGTCATCAGGGGGTTCTGAACGTTACAATTGACTATCAGTTTTGCATCGGATTCGAAATTCTAGACTCACAAGAGACGGTCTATATGGTGCCCGAGGCAGCAATATCCCCTTGGAGACAAGTCGGCTGGAGGACGATGTACTGAATCTCGACGCAATTTGAGTGTTCCATCGTCATTAAGCGGCAATGAATGTTACAATTAACTATCAGTTTTGCGGCGGATCCGATAATCTAGACTCAGAGGAGAACGACCATAGGGTGCCCGAGGCAGCAATAGACCCATCCAGACAAGTCGGCTGGAGGACGAAGTATTGAATGGCGACGCAATTTGAGTGTTCCAACGTCATTAGGAGGCCATGAACGTTACAAATAACTATCAGTTTTGCGTCGGATTCGAGATTCTAGACTCACAGAAGACGGCCAAATGATGACCGATGCTGCAATAGACCCTTGGAGACAAGTCGGCTGTACGACGATGTATTGAATCTCCACGCAATTTGAGTGTTCCATCGTCATTAGGAGGCCCTGAACGTTACAATTCACTATCAGTTTTGCGTCGGATTCGATAATCCAGACTCACAAGAGAACGACCATAGGGTGCCCGATTCAGCAATAGACCCCTCGAGACAAGTCCGCTGGAGGACGATATATTGAATCTCGACGCAATTTGAGTGTTCCATCGTTATTAGGAGGCTCTGAAAGATACAATTAACTATCAGTTTTGCGTTGGATTCACAAATGTAGACTCAGAGGAGACGGACCATGTGGCGACCGAGGCAGCAATTTACCCTTGGAGACAAGTCGGCTGAGGGAAGATGTATAGAATCTCGACGCAATTTGAGTGTTCCATCGTCATTAGGAGGCCCTGAACGTTACAATTAACTATCAGTTTTGCGTCGGATATGAGATTCTAGACCCACAGGAGACGGACCAAATGATGACCGATGCAGCAATAGAGCCTTGGAGACAAGTCGGCTGGAGGACGATGTATTGAATCTCGACGCAATTTATGTATTTCTTCGTCATTAGGAGGCCCTGAACGTTACAATTAACTATCAGTTTTGCGTCGGATTCGATAATCTAGACACACAGGTGAACGACCATTGGGTGCCCGAGGCAGCAATAGACCCATCGAGACAAGTCGTCTGGAGGACGATGTATTGAATCTCGACCCAATTTGAGTGTTCCATCGTCATTAGGAGGTCCTGAACGTTACAATTAACTATCAGTTTCGCATCGTATTCGAAAATCTAGACTCACAGGAAAAGGACCATATGGTGCCCGAGGCAGCAATATCACCTTGGAGACAAGTCGGCTGGAGGACGATGTAATGAATCTCGACGCAATTTGAGTGTTCCATCGTCTTTAGGAGGCCATGAACGTAACAATTAACTATCAGTTTGCGTCGGATTCGCAAATCTAGACACACAGGAGAGCGACCATAAGGTGCCCGAGGCAGGAATATCCCCTAGGAGACAAGTCGGCTGGAGGACGATGTACTGAATCTTGACGCAATTTGAGTGTTCCCTCGTCATTAGGAGGCCATGAACGTTTCAGTTAACCATCAGTTTGCGTCAGATTCGAAAATCTAGACTCACAGGAGAAGGACTATATGGTGCCCGAGGCAGCAATATCACCATGGAGACAAGTCGGCTGGAGGACGATGTAATGAATCTCGACGCAATTTGAGTGTTCCCTCGTCATTAGTAGGCCATGAGCGTTACAATTAACCATCAGTTTAGCGTCGGATTCGAAAATCTAGACTCACAGGAGACGGAACATATTGTGCCCGAGGCAGCAATATCCCCTTGGAGACAAGTCGGCTGGAGGACTATGTACTGAATCTCGCCGCAATTTGAGTGTTGCATCGTTATTAGAAGGCTCTGAACGTTACAATTGGCACTTCGTTTTGCGTCGGATTCGAATATCTAGACTCACAGGAGAACGACCATAAGGTGACCGAGGTTGCAGTAGACCCATTGGGACAAGTAGGCTAGAGGACGTTGTATTAAATCGCGACGCAATTTGAGTGTTCCATCGTCTTTAGGAGGCCCTGAACGTTACAATTAACTATCAGTTTGCGTCGGATTCGATAATCTAGACTCACAGGAGAACGACCATATGGTGCCCGTGGCAGCATTAGACCCTTGGACACAAGTCGCCTGGAGGAAGATGTATTGAAACTCGACGCAATTTGAGTGTTCCATCGCCATTATGAGGCCCTGAACGTTACAATTAACTATCAGTTTTGCGTCGGATATGAGATTCTAGACTCACAGGAGACGGACCAAATGATGACCGATGCAGCAATAGAGCCTTGGAGACAAGTCGGCTGGAGAACGATGTATTGAATCTTGACGCAATTTGAGTATTCCTTCGTCATTAGGAGGCCCTGAACGTTACAATTAACTATCAGTTTTGCGTCGGATTCGATAATTTAGACTCACAGGAGAACTACTAAAAGTCGCCCGCGGCAACAATAGACCCTAGGAGACAAGTCAGCTGGCCGACGATGTATTGAATCGCGACGGAATTTGAGTGTTCCATCGCCATTAGGAGGCCATGAACGTTACAATTAACTACCAGTATTGCGTCGGATTCGATAATCTAGTCTCACAGGAGAACGACCATCAGATGCCCGAGGCAGCAATAGACCCCTGGAGACAAGTCGCCTGGAGGACGATGTATTGAATCTCGACGCAATTTTGGTGTTCCATCTTCATTAGGAGGCCAGGAACGTTACAATTAACCAACAGTTCTGCGTCGGATTCGTAAATCTAGACTCACAGGAGACGGATTGTAAGGTGCCCGAGACAGCAATATCCCCTTGGAGACAAGTCGGTTGGAGGACGATGTATTGAATCTCGACGCAATTTGAGTGTTCCATCGTCATTAGGAGGTCCTGAACGTTACAATTAACTATCAGTTTTGCGTGGGATTCGAAATTCTAGACCCCACAGGAGACGGATTATATGTTGCCCGAGGCAGCATCATCCCCATGGAGACAAGTCAGCTGGAGGACGATGTATTGAATCTCGGTGATATTTGAGTGTTGCATCGTCATTAGGAGGCTCTGAACGTTACAATTGGCAGTCCGTTTTGCGTCGGATTCGAAAATCTAGACTCACAGGAGACGGAACATATTGTGCCCGAGGCAGCAATATCCCCTTGGAGACAAGTCGGCTGGAGGACTATGTATTGAATCTCGACGCAATTTGAGTGTTCCATCGTCGTTAGGAGGCCCTGAATGTTACACTTAACTATCAGTTTCGCGTCGGATCCGAAAATCTATACTCTCAGGAGACGGACCATATGGTGCCCGAGGCAGCAATATCCCCTAGGAGACAAGTCGGCTGGAGGACGATGTACTGAATCTCGACGCAATTTAAGTGTTGCATAATATTAGGAGGCGCGGAACGTTGCAATTAACTATCAGTTATGCGTTGCATTCGAAAATCTAGACTCACAGGAGAACGACCAATAGGTGCCCGAGGCAGCAATAGACAATTGGAGACAAGTCGGCTGGAACACGATCTGTTGAGTCTCGACGCAAATTGAGTGTTCCAACGTAATTAGGAGGCAATGAACGTTACATTTAACTATCATTTTTCCGTCGGATTCGAAAATCTAGACTCACAGGAGACGGACGATATGGTGCCCGAGGCAGAAATTCCCCTAGGAGACAAGTCGGCTGGAGGGCGATGAATTGAATCTCTACGCAATTTGAGTGTTCCATCGTCATTAGGAGGCCCTGAACGTTTCAATTAACTATCAGTTTCGCGTCGGATTCGAAAATCTAGACTCACAGGAGAACGACCATATGGTGCCCGAGGCAGCAATGGACCTTGGAGACAAGTCGGGCGGAGGACGATGTATTGAATCTCGACCCAATTTCAGTGTTCCATCGTCATTAGGAGGCCCTGAACGTTACAATTAACTATCAGTTTCGCGTCGGATTCGAAAATCTAGACTCTATGAATCGGGCCATATGGTGTCCGAGGCAGCAATATCCCCTTGCAGACAAGTCGGCTGGAGGAGGATGTATTGAATCTCGACGCAATTTGAGTGTTCCATCGTTATTAGGAGGCCCTGAACGATACAATTAACCATCAGTTTTGCGTCGGATTCGAAAATCTAGACTCACAGGAAAAGGACTATATGGTGCCCGAGGCAGCAATATCACCATGGAGACAAGTCGGCTGGAGGACGATGTAATGAATCTCGACGCAATTTGAGTGTTCCATCGTCATTAGGAGGCCATGAACGTAACAATTAACTATCAGTTTGCGTCGGATTCGAAAATCTAGACTTACAGGAGAACGACCATAAGGTGCCCGAGGCAGCAATATCCTCTTCGAGACAAGTCGGCAGGAGGACGATGTATTGTATTTCGGTGCAATTTGAGTGTTGCATTGTCATTAGGAGGCTCTCAACGTTACAATTGGCAGTCCGTTTTGCGTCGGTTTCGAATATCTGGACTCACAGGAGAACGACCATAAGGTGACCGAGGTAGCAGTAGACCCATTGGGACAAGTCGGCAGGAGGACGATGTATTGAATCGCGACGCAATTTGAGTGTTCCATCGTCATTAGGAGGCCCTGAACGTTACAATTAACTATCAGTTTTGCGTCGGATTCGAGATTCTAGACTCACAGAAGATGGCCAAATGATGACCGATGCAGCAATAGACCCTTGGAGACAAGTCGGCTGTACGACGATGTATTGAATCTCGATGCAATTTGAGTGTTCCATCGTCATTAGGAGGCCCTGAACGTTACAATTCACTATCAGTTTTGCGTCGGATTCGATAATCTAGACTCAGAAGAGAACGATTATAGGGTGCCCGATTCAGCAATAGACCCCTCGAGACAAGTCCGCTGGAGGACGATGTATTGAATCTCGACTCAAATTGAGCGTTCCATCGTCATTAGGAGGCCCTGAACGTTACAATGAACTATCAGTATTGCGTCGGATTCGATAATCTAGTCTCACAGGAGAACGACCATGAGATGCCCGAGGCAGCAATAGACCCTTGGAGACAAGTCGCCTGGAGGACGATGTATTGAATCTCGACGCAATTTGAGTGTTCCATCGTCATTAGGAGGCCAGGAACGTTACAATTAACCAACAGTTTTGCGTCGGATTCGAAAATCTAGACTCACAGGTGACGGACTATAAGGTGCCCGAGACAGCAATATCCCCTTGGAGACAAGTCCGCTGGAGGACGATGTATTGAATCTCGTCGCAATTTGAGTGTTCCATCGTCATTAGGAGGTCCTGAACGTTACAATTAACTATCAGTTTTGCGTGGGATTCGAAATTCTAGACTCACAGGAGACGGATTATATGTTGCCCGAGGCAGCAATATCCCCATGGAGACAAGTCAGCTGGAGGACGATGTATTGAATCTCGGTGATATTTGAGTGTTGCATCGTCATTAGGAGGCTCTGAACGTTACAATTGGCAGTCCGTTTTGCGTCGGATTCGAATATCTGGACTCACAGGAGAACGTCCATAAGGTGACCGAGGTAGCAGTAGACCCATTGGGACAAGTCGGCTGGAGGACGATGTATTGAATCGCGACGCAATTTAAGTGTTCCATCGTCATTAGGAGGCATTGAACGTCACAATTAACTATCAGTTTGCGTCGGATTCGATAATCTAGCCTCACAGGAGAACGACCATGAGATGACCGAGGCAGCAATAGACCCGTGGAGACAAGTCGCCTGGAGGACGATGTATTGAATCTCGACGCTATTTGAGTGTTCCATCGTCATCAGGAGGCCAGGAACGTTACAATTAACCAACAGTTTTGCGTCGGATTCGAAAATCTAGACTCACAGGTGACGGACTATAAGGTGTCCGAGACAGCAATATCCCCTTGGAGACATGTCGGCTGGAGGACGATGAATTGAATCTCGACGCAATTTGAGTGTTCCATCGTCATTAGGAGGTCCCGAACGTTACAATTAACTATCAGTTTTGCGTGGGATTCGAAATTGTAGACTCACAGGAGACGGATTATATGTTGCCCGAGGCAGCAATATCCCCATGGAGACAAGTCAGCTGGAGGACGATGTATTGAATCTCGGTGATATTTGAGTGTTGCATCGTCATTAGGAGGCTCTGAACGTTACAATTGGCAGTCCGTTTTGCGTCGGATTCGAATATCTGGACTCACAGGAGAACGACCATAAGGTGACCGAGGTAGCAGTAGACCCATTGGGACAAGTCGGCTGGAGGACGATGTATTGAATCGCCAAGCAATTTAAGTGTTCTATAGTCATTAGGAGGCCCTGAACGTTACAATTAACTATCAGTTTGCGTCGGATTCGATAAACTAGCCTCACAGGAGAACGACCATGAGATGACCGAGGCAGCAATAGACCCGTGGAGACAAGTCGCCTGGAGGACGATGTATTGAATCTCGTCGCAATTTGAGTGTTCCATCGTCATTAGGAGGCCAGGAACGTTTCAATTAACCAACAGTTTTGCGTCGGATTCGAAAATCTAGACTCACAGGTGACGGACTATAAGGTGCCCGAGACAGCAATATCCCCTTGGAGACATGTCGGCTGGAGGACGATGTATTGAATCTCGACGCAATTTGAGTGTTCCATCGTCATTAGGAGGTCCCGAACGTTACAATTAACTATCAGTTTTGCGTGGGATTCGAAATTCTAGACTCGCAGGAGACGGATTATATGTTGCCCGAGGCAGCAATAACCCCATGGAGACAAGTCAGCTGGAGGACGATGTATTGAATCTCGGTGATATTTGAGTGTTGCATCGTCATTAGGAGGCTCTGAACGTTTCAATTGGCAGTCCGTTTTGCGTCGGATTCGAATATCTGGACTCACAGGAGAACGACCATAAGGTGACCGAGGTAGCAGTAGACCCATTGGGACAAGTCGGCTGGAGGACGATGTATTGAATCGCGAAGCAATTTAAGTGTTCTATCGTCATTTGGAGGCCCTGAACGTTACAATTAACTATCAGTTATGCGTCGGATTCGATAATCTAGACTCACAGAAGAACGACCATAAGGTGCCGGAGGCAGCAATATCCCCTTGTAGACAAATCGGCTGGAGGTCGATGTATTGAATCTCGACGCAATGTGAGTGTTCCATCGTCATTAGGAGGCGCTGAACGTTGCAATTAACTATCAGTTATGCGTTGCATTCGAAAATCTGCGTAAGATCTGTGCCCTTCAGGTGCAGTTGAAAAACGCACAGGAGGAGCTAGATAGGATGAGGAGGGAGAAGGGGGTTGGGGAATGGGAGCTGGCTGTTGGCAAGAGATCTGCTAGGAGAAGGAGATTTTCAGATAGTTTTACTATTGGTGTTTGTAATAGATATGACCAACTGTCAGAGTCTAGTGGAGAGGAATCTCTAGTAGCTGTAGATGTAGGAAGTATGCAGCAGACCTCAGCAGTTACGGTGGCTAGGACAGTTGCAAAGTCTAAGAGAAAGAAGAAGGTTCTGCTGTTAGGTAGTTCTCATGGTAGAGGTGTAGGCCAGCAGTTGCAGGAAGTTTTGGGGAGTGAGTACCAGGTCACCAGCATTGTGAAGCCTAATGCAGGATTGGCTCAGGTGACTTTTAACATAGGGGGGTTATGTAGGGATTTTACTAAAGAGGATCAGGTAGTGATTGTGGGTGGGGCTGGTAATAGTATTGATAGGGATGGGAAGTATGACATAGATGGTGACCTGGAAAAGATAGCCACTCAGACTGGCAACACGAATGTGCATTTCGTGGAACTGTTTCAGCGTCACGATCGGCCTCATCTTAATATAGCCGTCAGGCGTAATAACATGAGACTTGGGGGTGCGCTGATGACAGAAGGCATGAGTCACATTTCAGTGGTGTCGGTGGAGTCTATCAGTAGGACGGGTTTCACTAGACATGGCCTGCACCTCAACAGGTATGGGAAGGGGAGGTTGGCAAAACTTATAGGTGACAGCATAGGTGGGGGTGGTGGGATCACTCATGGGAAAATTCCGGTAGTTGTGGGTGTTAGAGCTGTACCTTTTTTAGATTGAAGTCAGCTGATAGGTATTCCTGCTTAAGGGAAGTCTCTCTAACAAAGAAACCACTTTCTACAAAGCTTGGGTATCCGATTAATGAGGGAATTAGTATATTTCATCAAAATATACAAGGTATTCGAGATAAAGTTAGTGAACTGCTTATAGATGTTGACTCTGAAATTATTGGTATATCTGAACACTTCTTAAATAAGGAGATAATTCAGAGGCTTCCTTTACCAGGATACAGGTTGGCTGGCAGCTTTTCTAGGAGCTCTTTGCGGTGTGGGGGAGTAGCCATGTATGTGAAAAACGGTATCCCATTTGAGTCAATTGATGTTTCAAACTACTGCACTGAAAAGGTGTTTGAATGTTGTGCAGGTGTGGTTAAATTTAGTGGAGCTAAACGTCTTACTGTTGTTATTTATAGATCCCCAGACTCCGATTTCACAACATTTTTGCTAAAGCTAGAGGAGGTTCTTGGTTCACTTTATAGGAAATACAAAAAGTTAGTTATATGTGGTGACTTCAATATTAATTGTATAAGTGATTGTTCAAGGAAAAGGATGCTGGTAGACCTCCTTAATTCATATAATCTTATGCAAACCGTATTCTTTCCAACGAGAGTGCAAGGGAACAGTAGAACAACCATAGACAATATTTTTGTTCATTCGTCATTATTAGAAGGGCATTCTGTTAGCAAAAAGGTGAATGGCCTTTCAGATCATGATGCACAAATTTTAAGTCTAAAAGATTTTTGTGCTTCAACACATGTTAAATATAGTTACCAACTTTTTAGGAAAGCTGATCCAGTTGCTGTACAGACTTTTGTAAACCTTATCAAGGAACAAGATTGGCAAGATGTTTATAGTGCTGATACAGTAGACGATAAATATAATGCTTTCCTCAAGACTTTTCTCGTGCTCTTTGAAAGTTGCTTTCCGTTAGAACGTTTAAAACAGGGTACTAGCACAAACAGGCAGCCTGGGTGGCTGACTAAAGGGATAAGAATATCTTGTAGAACAAAGTGGCAATTATATCAAAACGTTAGAAACAGTCAAAATCTAAATGCAGCAGCCCATTACAAACAGTATTGTAAGGTGCTTAAAAAAGTTATTAGGAAGGCAAAAAGTATGTGGTATGCAGATAGAATAGCTAAGTCTCAGGATAAAATTAAAACCATATGGTCAGTCGTAAAGGAAGTGGCTGGTCTGCAGAGACAGGTCGAGGATATAGAATCAGTGCGTAGTGGGGATGTCCGTGTTGCTGATAAGTCGCATATATGTACAGTACTTAATAATCACTTTCTGAATATAGCAGGTGAACTAAATGGAAACCTAGTCCCAACAGGGAATCATATAGCGCTCTTAGAAAAAAGTGTTCCGAGACTGTTACCTGAAATGCTCCTCCATGATACTGACAAGAGGGAGATTGAGTTAATAATTAAATCACTAAAGACCAAGAACTCTCATGGATATGACGGGGTATCTAGCAGAATACTGAAGTATTGTTCCACGTATATTAGCTCAGTACTTAGCCATATCTGTAACTTTTCCTTTAGCAGTGGTCGGTTTCCTGACCGATTAAAGTACTCGGTAGTGAAGCCACTTTATAAAAAGGGAGACAGGGATAATGTTGACAATTATAGACCTATTTCTATGCCATCGGTGTTTGCTAAAGTTATCGAGAGGCTTGTATATACAAGGTTACTGCAGCATTTAAATTCACATAATTTGCTGTCAAATGTACAGTTTGGTTTTAGAAATGGCTTAACAACTGAAAATGCTATATTCTCTTTTCTCTGTGAGGTTTTGGACGGATTAAATAAAAGGTTGAGAACGTTAGGTGTTTTCTTTGATTTAACGAAGGCTTTTGACTGTGTTGACCACAAAATATTACTGCAGAAGTTGGAACATTATGGAGTAAGGGGAGTAGCTTACAATTGG
This sequence comes from Schistocerca serialis cubense, assembly GCF_023864345.2. NCBI lineage: Eukaryota > Metazoa > Arthropoda > Insecta > Orthoptera > Acrididae > Schistocerca > Schistocerca serialis. The sequence goes on from NW_026047583.1 coordinate 61,043,513, forward strand.
TTCGCCTCCTACTTTAAGAACAGAAAGCAGAAGGTAATCCTCCGCAATATTGAGAGTGGTAATGATGTTCAGTCCCAATGGGGCACTGTTAAATGGGGCGTTCCCCAAGGGTCGGTGCTGGGGCCACTGCTGTTCCTTATTTATGTAAATGATATGCCTTCTAGTATTACAGGTGATTCAAAAATATTTCTGTTTGCTGATGACACCACCTTGGTAGTGAAGGATCTTGTGTGTAATATTGAAACATTATCAAATAATGTAGTTCATGAAGTAAGTTCGTGGCTTGTGGAAAATAATTTGATGCTAAATCACAGTAAGACTCAGTTTTTACAGTTTCTAACCCACAATTCAACAAGAACTGACATTTTAATCAGACAGAATGGGCATGTTATAAGCGAGACGGAACAGTTCAAGTTCCTAGGCGTACGGATAGATAGTAAGCTGTTGTGGAAAGCCCATGTTCAGGATCTTGTTCAGAAACTAAATGCCGCTTTATTTACCATTAGAACAGTATCTGAAATAAGTGACATTTCAACACGAAAAGTAGTATACTTCGCATATTTTCATACGCTTATGTCATATGGTATAATTTTTTGGGGTAATTCTTCTGATTCAAAAAGGGTATTTTTGGCTCAAAAACGGGCTGTTCGTGCTATGTATGGTGTAAGTTCGAAAACCTCTTGTCGACCCCTATTCAATAGTCTGGGAATTTTGACATTGCCCTCACAGTATGTATTTTCTTTAATGTCGTTTGTTGTTAGCAATATTAGCTTATTCCCAAGAGTTAGCAGCTTTCACTCAGTTAATACTAGGCAGAAATCAAATCTGCATGTGGAATGCACTTCCTTGACTCTTGTGCAGAAAGGAGTGCAGTATTCTGCTGCATCCATTTTCAATAAGCTACCACAAGAACTCAAAAATCTTAGCAGTAGCCCAAACACTTTTAAGTCTAAACTGAAGAGTTTCCTCATGGCTCACTCCTTCTATTCTGTCGAGGAGCTCCTGGAAGAGATAAAAAATTAAGCAAATTCCAGTGTTACATTCTTGATTTTCTTTATTTAAACTAACGACTTGTTTCATTTTATGTGTTTCTACAATCGTGTTATAATTTCATGTATTGACTCGTTCCATGACCATGGAGACTTCTCCTAAATGTGGTCCCACGGAACAATAAATAAATAAATAAATAAATAAAAATAAATCTAGACTCACAGGAGAACGACCAATAGGAGCCCGAGGCAGCAATAGACAACTGGAGACAAGTCGGCTGGAACACGATCTATTGAGTCTCGACGCAAATTGAGTGTTCCATCGTAATTAGGAGGCCATGAACGTTACACTTAACTATCATTTTTCCGTCGGATTCGAAAATCTAGACTCACAGGAGACGGACGATATGGTGCCCGAGGCAGAAATTCCCCTAGGAGACAAGTCGGGCGGAGGACGATGTATTGAATCTCGACCCAATTTCAGTGTTCCATCGTCATTAGGATGCCCTGAACGTTACAATTAACTATCAGTTTCGCGTCGGATTCGAGAATCTAGACTCTATGAGGCGGGCCATATGGTGCCCGAGGCAGCAATATCCCCTTGCAGACAAGTCGGCTGGAGGAGGATGTATTGAATCTCGACGCAATTTGAGTGTTCCATCGTTATTAGGAGGCCCTGAACGATACAATTAACCATCAGTTTTGCGTCGGATTCGAAAATCTAGACTCACAGGAAAAGGAGTATATGGTACCCGAGACAGCAATATCACCATGGAGACAAGTCGGCTGGAGGACGATGTAATGAATCTCGACGCAATTTGACTGTTCCATCGTCATTAGGAGGCCATGAACGTAACAATTAACTATCAGTTTGCGTCGGATTCGAAAATCTATACACTCAGGAGAACGACCATAAGGTGCCCGAGGCAGGAATATCCCCTAGGAGACAAGTCGGCTAGAGGACGATGTATTGAATCTCGACGCAATTTGAATGTTCTCTCGTCATTAGGAGGCAATGGACGTTACAATTAACCATCAGTTTTGCGTCGGATTCGAAAATCTAGACTCACAGGAAACGGAATAAATGGTGCCCGAGGCAGCAATCCCCTTGGAGACAAGTCGGCTGGAGGACGATGTATTGAATCTCGACGCAATTTGACTGTTCCATAGTCATTAGGAGGCCCTGAACGATGCAAATAACTATCAGTTTTGCGTCGGATTCGAAAATCTAGACTCACAGGAGAACGACCATAAGGTGCCCGAGGCAACAATACACCCTTGGAGACAAGTCGGCTGGAGGCGATGTAATGAAGCTCGACGTAATTTGAGTGTCCCATCGTCATTAGGAGGCCATGAACGTAACAATTAACTATCAGTTTTTCGTCGGATTCGAAAATCTAGACACTCAAGAGAGCGACCATAAGGTGCCCGAGGCAGGAATATCCCCTAGGAGACAAGTCGGCTGGAGGACGATGTATTGAATCTTGACGCAATTTGAGTGTTCCCTCGTCATTAGGAGGCCATGAACGTTACAATTAACTATGAGTTTTGCGTCGGATTCGATAATTTAGACTCACAGGAGAACTACCAAAAGGCGCCCGCGGCAACAATAGACTCTAGGAGACAAGTCGGCTGGACGACGATGTATTGAATCGCGACGGAATTTGAGTGTTCCATTGCCATTAGGAGGCCATTAACGTTACAATTAACTATCAGTATTGCGTCGGATTCGATAATCTAGTCTCACAGGAGAACGTCCATGAGATGCCCGAGGCAGCAATAGACCCTTGGAGACAAGTCGCCTGGAGGACGATGTATTGAATCTCGACGCAATTTGAGTGTTCCATCGCCAATAGGAGGCCAGGAACGTTACAATTAACCAACAGTTTTGCGTCGGATTCGAAAATCTAGACTCACAGGAGACGGACTATAAGGTGCCCGACACAGCAATATCCCCTTGGATACAAGTCGGCTGGAGGACGATGTATTGAATCTCGATGCAATTTGATTTTCCATCGTTATTAGGAGGCCCTGAACGTTACAATTAACTATCAGTTTTGCGTCTGATTCGAGATTCTAGACTCACAGGAGACAGACCAAATGATGACCGATGCAGCAATAGACCCTTGGAGACAAGTCGGCTGGAGGACGATGTATTGAATCGCGACGCAATTTAAGTGTTCCATCGTCATTAGGAGGCCCTGAACGTTGTAATTAACTATTAGTTTGCGTCGGATTCGATAATCTAGCCTCACAGGAGAACGTCCATAAGGTGCCCGTGGCAGCATTAGACCGTTGAAGACAAGTCGCCTGGAGAACGATGTATTGAATCTCGACGCAATTTGAGTGTTCCATCGTCATTAGGAGGTCCTGAACGTTACAATTAACTATCAGTTTTGCGTCGGATTCGAGATTCTAGACTCACAGGAGACAGACCAAATGATGACCGATGCAGCAATAGACCCTTGGAGACAAGTCCGCTGGAGGACGATGTATTGAATCCCGTCGCAATTTGAGTGTTCCATCGTCATTAGGAGGTCCTGAACGTTACAATTAACTATCAGTTTTGCGTGGGATTCGAAATTCTAGACTCACAGGAGACGGATTATATGTTGCCCGAGGCAGCAATATCCCCATGGAGACAAGTCAGCTGGAGGACGATGTATTGAATCTCGGTGATATTTGAGTGTTGCATCGTCATTAGGAGGCTCTGAACGTTACAATTGGCAGTCCGTTTTGCGTCGGATTCGAATATCTGGACTCACAGGAGAACGTCCATAAGGTGACCGAGGTAGCAGTAGACCCATTGGGACAAGTCGGCTGGAGGACGATGTATTGAATCGCGACGCAATTGAAGTGTACCATCGTCATTAGGAGGCCCTGAACGTTACAATTAACTATCAGTTTGCGTCGGATTCGATAATCTAGCCTCACAGGAGAACGACCATGAGATGACCGAGGCAGCAATAGACCCGTGGAGACAAGTCGCCTGGAGGACGATGTAATGAATCTCGACGCAATTTGAGTGTTCCATCGTCATTAGAAGGCCAGGAACGTTACAATTAACCAACAGTTTTGCGTCGGATTCGAAAATCTAGACTCACAGGTGAAGGACTATAAGGTGCCCGAGACAGCAATATCCCCTTGGAGACATGTCGGCTGGAGGACGATGTATTGAATCTCGACCCAATTTGAGTGTTCCATCGTCGTTAGGAGGTCCCGAACGTTACAATTAACTATCAGTTTTGCGTGGGATTCGAAATTCTAGACTCACAGGAGACGGATTATATGTTGCCCGAGGCAGCAATATCCCCATGGAGACAAGTCAGCTGGAGGACGATGTATTGAATCTCGGTGATATTTGAGTGTTGCATCGTCATTAGGAGGCTCTGAACGTTACAATTGGCAGTCCGTTTTCCGTCGGATTCGAATATCTGGACTCACAGGAGAACGACCATAAGGTGACCGAGGTAGCAGTAGACCCATTGGGACAAGTCGGCTGGAGGACGATGTATTGAATCGCGACGCAATTTAAGTGTTCCATCGTCATTTGGAGGCCCTGAACGTTACAATTAACCATCAGTCTTGCGTCGGATTCGAGATTCTAGACTCACAGGAGACAGACCAAATGATGACCGATGCAGCAATACACCCTTGGAGACAAGTCGGCTGGAGGACGATGTATTAAATCTCGACGCAATTTGAGTGTTCCATCGTCATTAGGCGGCCATGAACGTTACAATTAACTATCAGTTTTGCGTCGGATTCGATAATCTAGACTCACAGGAGAACGACCATAAGGTGCCCGAGGCAGCAATATCCCCTTGTAGACAAATCGGCTGGAGGTCGATGTATTGAATCTCGACGCAATGTGAGTGTTCCATCATCATTAGGAGGCGCTGAACGTTGCAATTAACTATCAGTTATGCGTTGCATTCGAAAATCTAGACTCACAGGAGAACGACCAATAGGTGCCCGAGGCAGCAATAGACAACTGGAGACAAGTCGGCTGGAACACGATCTATTGAGTCTCGACGCAAATTGAGTGTTCCATCGTAATTAGGAGGCAATGAACGTTACATTTAACTATCATTTTTCCGTCGGATTCGAAAATCTAGACTCACAGGAGACGGACGATATGGTGCCCGAGGCAGAAATTCCCCTAGGAGACAAGTCGGCTGGAGGGCGATGTATTGAATCTCGACGCAATTTGAGTGTTCCATCGTCATTAGGAGGTCCCGAACGTTACAATTAACTATCAGTTTTGCGTGGGATTCGAAATTCTAGACTCACAGGAGACGGATTATATGTTGCCCGAGGCAGCAATATCGCCATGGAGACAAGTCAGCTGGAGGACGATGTATTGAATCTCGGTGATATTTGAGTGTTGCATCGTCATTAGGAGGCTCTGAACGTTACAATTGGCAGTCCATTTTCCGTCGGATTCGAATATCTGGACTCACAGGAGAACGACCATAAGGTGACCGAGGTAGCAGTAGACCCATTGGGACAAGTCGGCTGGAGGACGATGTATTGAATCGCGACGCAATTTAAGTGTTCCATCGTCATTTGGAGGCCCTGAACGTTACAATTAACCATCAGTATTGCGTCGGATTCGAGATTCTAGACTCACAGGAGACAGACCAAATGATGACCGATGCAGCAATACACCCTTGGAGACAAGTCGGCTGGAGGACGATGTATTAAATCTCGACGCAATTTGAGTGTTCCATCGTCATTAGGCGGCCATGAACGTTACAATTAACTATCAGTTTTGCGTCGGATTCGATAATCTAGACTCACAGGAGAACGACCATAAGGTGCCCGAGGCAGCAATATCCCCTTGTAGACAAATCGGCTGGAGGTCGATGTATTGAATCTCGACGCAATGTGAGTGTTCCATCGTCATTAGGAGGCGCTGAACGTTGCAATTAACTATCAGTTATGCGTTGCATTCGAAAATCTAGACTCACAGGAGAACGACCAATAGGTGCCCGAGGCAGCAATAGACAACTGGAGACAAGTCGGCTGGAACACGATCTATTGAGTCTCGACGCAAATTGAGTGTTCCATCGTAATTAGGAGGCCATGAACGTTACATTTAACTATCATTTTTCCGTCGGATTCGAAAATCTAGACTCACAGGAGACGGACGATATGGTGCCCGAGGCAGAAATTCCCCTAGGAGACAAGTCGGCTGGAGGGCGATGTATTGAATCTCTACGCAATTTGAGTGTTCCATCGTCATTAGGAGGCCCTGAACGTTTCAATTAACTATCAGTATCGCGTCGGATTCGAAAATCTAGACACTCAGGAGAACGACCATAAGGTGCCCGAGGCAGGAATATCCCCTAGGAGACAAGTCGGCTAGAGGACGATGTATTGAATCTGGACGCAATTTGAATGTTCTCTCGTCATTAGGAGGCAATGGACGTTACAATTAACCATCAGTTTTGCGTCGGATTCGAAAATCTAGACTCACAGGAAACGGAATAAATGGTGCCCGAGGCAGCAATATCCCCTTGGAGACAAGTCGGCTGGAGGACGATGTATTGAATCTCGACGCATTTTGACTGTTCCATAGTCATTAGGAGGCCCTGAACGATGCAAATAACTATCAGTTTTGCGTCGGATTCGAAAATCTAGACTCAGAGGAGAACGACCAAAAGGTGCCCGAGGCAACAATACACCCTTGGAGACAAGTCGGCTGGAGGCGATGTAATGAATCTCGACGTAATTTGAGTGTCCCATCGTCATTAGGAGGCCATTAACGTAACAATTAACTATCAGTTTTTCGTCGGATTCGAAAATCTAGACACTCAAGAGAGCGACCATAAGGTGCCCGAGGCAGGAATATCCCCTAGGAGACAAGTCGGCTGGAGGACGATGTATTGAATCTTGACGCAATTTGAGTGTTCCCTCGTCATTAGGAGGCCATGAACGTTACAATTAACCACCAGTTTTGCGTCGGATTCGAGAATCTAGACTCACTGGAGACGGACCATACGGTGCCCAAGGCAGCAATATCCCCTTGGAGGCAAGTCGGCTGCAGGACTATGCATTGAATCGCAACGCAATTAGAGTGTTCCATCGTCATTGGGAGGCCCTGAATGTTACACTTAACTATCAGTTTCGCGTCGGATTCGAAAATCTATACTCTCAGGAGACGGACCATATGGTGCCCGTGGCAGCAATATCCCCTAGGAGACAAGTCGGCTGGAGGACGATGTATTGAATCTCGAAGCAATTTGAGTGTTGCATCGTTATTAGGAGGCTCTTAACGTTACCATTGGCACTCCGCTTTGCGTCGGATTCAAAAATCTAGACTCACAGGAGAAGGACCATATGGTGCCCGAGGCAGCAATATCACCTTGGAGACAAGTCGGCTGGAGGACGATGTATTGAATCTCGGTACAATTTGAGTGTTGCATCGTCATTAGGAGGCTCTTAACGTTACCATTGGCACTCCGCTTTGCGTCGGATTCGAAAATCTAGACTCACAGGAGAAGGACCATATGGTGCCCGAGGCAGCAATATCACCTTGGAGACAAGTCGGCTGGAGGACGATGTATTGAATCTCGACGCAATTTGAGTATTCCTTCGTCATTAGGAGGCCCTGAACGTTACAATTAACTATCAGTTTTGCGTCGGATTCGATAATTTAGACTCACAGGAGAACTACCAAAAGGTGCCCGCGGCAACAATAGACTCTTGGAGACAAGTCGGCTGGACGTCGATGTATTGAATCGCGACGGAATTTGAGTGTTCCATTGCCATTAGGAGGCCATTAACGTTACAATTAACTATCAGTATTGCGTCGGATTCGATAATCTTGTCTCACAGGAGAACGTCCATGAGATGCCCGAGGCAGCAATAGACCCTTGGAGACAAGTCGCCTGGAGGACGATGTATTGAATCTCGACGCAATTTGAGTGTTCCATCGTCAATAGGAGGCCAGGAACGTTACAATTAACCAACAGTTTTGCGTCGGATTCGAAAACCTAGTCTCACAGGAGACGGACTATAAGGTGCCCGACACAGCAATATCCCCTTGGAGACAAGTCGGCTGGAGGACGATGTATTGAATCTCGACGCAATTTGAGTGTTCCATCGTCATTAGGAGGTCCTGAACGTTACAATTAACTATCAGTTTTGCGTCGGATTCGAGATTCTAGACTCACAGGAGACAGACCAAATGATGACCGATGCAGCAATAGACCCTTGGAGACAAGTCGGCTGGAGGACGATGTATTGAATCGCGACGCAATTTAAGTGTTCCATCGTCATTAGGAGGCCCTGAACGTTATAATTAACTATCAGTTTGCGTCGGATTCGATAATCTAGCCTCACAGGAGAACGTCCATAAGGTGCCCGTGGCAGCATTAGACCGTTGAAGACAAGTCGCCTGGTGAAGGATGTATTGAATCTCGACGCAATTTGAGTGTTCTATCGTCATTTGGAGGCCCTGAACGTTACAATTAACCATCAGTTTTGCGTCGGATTCGAGATTCTAGACTCACCGGAGACAGACGAAATGATGACCGATGCAGCAATAGACCCTTGGAGACAAGTCGGCTGGAGGACGATGTATTAAATCTCGACGCAATTTGAGTGTTCCATCGTCATTAGGAGGCCCTGAACGTTTCAATTAACTATCAGTTTCGCGTCGCATTCGAAAAGCTAGACTCACAAGAGAACGACCACATGGTGCCCGAGGCAGCAATAGACCCTTGGAGACAAGTCGGCTGGAGGACGATGTAATGAATCTCGACGCAATTTGAGTGTTCCATCGTCATTAGGAGGCCATGAACGTAACAATTAACTATCAGTTTGCGTCGGATTCGAAAATCTAGACACTCAGGAGAACGACCATAAGGTGCCCGAGGCAGGAATATAACCTAGGAGACAAGTCGGCTAGAGGACGATGTATTGAATCTCGACGCAATTTGAGTGTTCTCTCTTCGTTAGGAGGCCAGAACGTTACAATTAACCATCAGTTTTGCGTCGGATTCGAAAATCTAGACTCACTGGAGACGGAACATATGGTGCCCGAGGCAGCAATATCCCCTTGGAGACAATTCGGCTGGAGGACGATGTATGGAATCTCGATGCAATTTGAGTGTTATATAGTCATTAGGAGGCCCTGAACGTTACAATTAACTATCAGTTTTGCGTCGGATTCAAAAATCTAGACTTACTGGAGAACGACCGTAAGGTGCCCGAGGCAGCAATATCCTCTTCGAGACAAGTCGGCTGGAGGACGATGTGTTGAATCTCGACACAACTTGAGTGTTCCATCGTCATTAGGAGGCCATGAACGTAACAATTAACTATCAGTTTGCGTCGGATTCGAAAATCTAGACACTCAGGAGAACGACCACAAGGTGCCCGAGGCAGGAATATCCCCTAGGAGACAAGTCGGCTAGAGGACGATGTATTGAATCTCGACGCAATTAGAGTCTTCCATCGTCATTGGGAGGCCCTGAACGTTACAATTAGCTATCAGTTTTGCGTCGGATTCGACAATCTAGACTCACAGGAGAACGACCAAAAGGTGCCCGAGGCAGCAGTAGAATCTTGGAGACAAGTCGGCTGGAGGACGATGTTTTGAATCGCGACGGAATTTGAGTGTTCCATCGTCATTAGGAGGCCATGAACCTTACAATTAGCCATCAGATTTGCGTCGGATTCGAAAGTCTAGACTCACAGGAGGAGGACCATATGGTGCCCGAGGCAGCAATATCACCTCGGAGACAAGTCGGCTGGAGGACGATGTATTGAATCTCGACGCAATTTGAGTGTTCCATCGTCATTAGGGGGCCATGAACGTAACAATTAACTATCAGTTTTGCGTCGGATTCGAAAATCTAGACTCACAGGAGAACGACCATAAGGTGCGCGAGGCAGGTATATCCCCTAGGACACAAGTCGGCTGGAGGACGATGTAATGAATCTCGACGCAATTTGAGTGTTCCATCGTCATTAGGAGATCATTAACGTTACAATTAACTATCTGTTTTGCGTCGGATTCGATTATCTAGACTCACAGGAGAGCGACCAAAAGGTGCCCGAGGCAGCATTAGACCCTTGGAGACAAGTCGCCTGGAGGACGATGTATTGAAACTCGACGCAATTTGAGTGTTCCATCGTCATTAGGAGACCCTGAACGTTACAATTAACTATCTGTTTCGCGTCGGATTCGAAAATTAAGACTCACAGGAGCACGACCATAAGGTGCCAGAGGCAGCAATGGACCCTTGGAGACAAGTCGGCTGGAGGACGATGTATTGAATCGCGACGGAATTTGAGTATTCCATCGTCATTCGGAGGCCATGAACGTTACAATTAACCATCAGATTTGCGTCGGATCGAAAATCTAGACTCACAGGAGACGGACTATAAGGTGCCCGAGACAGCAATATCCCATCGGAGACAAGTCAGCTGGAGGACGATGTATTGAATCTCGACGCAATTTGAGTGTTCCATCGTCATTAGGAGGTCCTGAACGTTACAATTAACTATCAGTTTTGCTTGGGAATCGAAATTCTAGACTCACAGGAGACGGAGTACATGTTGCCCGAGGCAGCAATATCCCCATGGAGGCAAGTCGGCTGGAGGACGATGTATTGAATCTCGACACAATTTGAGTGTTCCATCGTCATTAGGAGGCCCTGAACGTTACAATTTACTATCAGTTTTGCGTCGGATTCAAAAATCTAGACTCACAGGTTACGGACCATATGGTGCCCGAGGCAGCAATATCCCCTTGGAGACACGTCGGCGGGAGGTGGTGGTGGTGGTTGTTGGGATGTTTAAGGGGGACTAAACAGCGAAGGTCATCAGTCCCCCATTCCAAAATCAGGCGAGCCGAAAATCTACGGAGCAGATAAAAGCCAAAGGGGGAGGAGACGTCCCCCCAGGCGCTAATAGAACACAAATGCAGCAAGAAACACGACAGACAAGAACAGGACAGAGGAACACCAGACAGAAAGAAACAGAAGAAAGGAGGATGGCCGGAGACTGGTTGACTGACCATGAGAAAAAAAAGTGAAAGAGTCAACCATCTGACGGCACACCAGAACAGCAAGAGGCACAAGGACAAAAGACACAGAAAGGGAAAGGCGCAGGACCTCCCTAAATCGAACCATAATTAGGACTACTACGGATAAAATGAAAAACATTGTCAGCCATGGAGGCATCGTCGGTTAAAACCAAAGCCAAAGTGCCCTGGAGATTAAAAGATTGCCGGAGTGTGCGCAGTCGAGGACACTCCAGCAAAATGTGGCCGACCGTCAGCCGGGACCCACACAGACACAAGGGGGGATCCTCCTGACGCAACAGATGGCCGTGCGTCAGTATGTATGGCCGATGCGTAGCCGACACAGGACTACCGAGTCCCTGCGAGAAACCCGCAGGGAGGAACGCCACACATCGGTCGTCCCCTTGACAGCCCGCAGTTTATTCGGGGCTGTCATGCCACGCCACTCAGCAGCCCACATCCCAATCAGCTTACGGCGCAACACCAGCTGCTGGTCGCGAGCCGTAAGGCCGACCTCCAAAGCCGAGGCGTCGATCGCCCCTTTGGCCAGCCTGTCTACACGTTCGTTCCCTGGGATGCCAACATGACCGGGCGTCCAAACCAAGACCACCGAACGACCAGAACGGGCAATGGCGGAAACAGACTCCTGAATGGAGGACACCAGAGGAGAGGAGGGATAGCAGCGGTCGATGGCCTGAAGGCTGCTCAAGGAGTCACTGCAGATCACGATGGACCTACCTGAGCAGAAACGCATATGCTCAAGAGCGCGCAAGATGGCCACCAGCTCTGCAGTAAAAATACTGCAGCCAGCCGGCAAGGAGCGTTGCTCAACATGGGCAGAGTGAGCAAAGGCGTAGGCAGTGCGACAATCAACCAGGGAACCATCAGTGTAGACAGGCTCACAGCCCGGAAATGATTCGAGGAGCGCAAGAAAGCGGCGACGGAGGGCCACAGGCGGAACCGAGTCCTTAGGGCCCTGTGCCAAATCCAGACGGACAGACGGCCGGGACAAACACCAGGGAGGCGTAGGTGTATGGACCCGGAAGGGAGGCAGAAGAGGGAATGACCCCAGTTCTGACAGCAGGGACTGGACACGGACAGCTACAGAAAGCCCTGACCTAGGTCGCCGTTCGGGCAGATGGAGGACCATGGCAGGGTAAAGCAGACGACGATTGGGATGGCCTGGTGAGCAATGGACGTGGACAGCATAGTCGGCGAGCAGACGATGGCGGCGAATCCGCAGCGGGGGAACCCCGGCCTCCACCAGTAGACTATCCACGGGACTAGTGCGAAAACTCCAGTTGCAAGCCAAACCCCACAGTGGTGTATGGGGTCTAACAACTTCAACACTGAGGGTGACGCAGACCCATAGGCCAGGCTCCCATAATCAAGCCGGGACTGCACAAGGGCTCTGTACAATAGCAGCAGTGTGCAGCGATCTGCACCCCAAGACGTGTGGCTTAGGCAGCGGAGGGCGATGAGGTGCCGCCAGCATTTTTGTTTCAGCTGAGTAACATGAGGAACCCATGTGAGCCGGGCATCAAACACAAGTCCCAAGAAGCGGCAAGAGTCCACCACTGCAAGCAGGTGGCCGTCGAGGTAAAGTTCAGGATGAGGGTGGACCGTCCGACGCCTGCAGAAGTGCATTACTCGAGTCTTGGCAGCAGAGAACTGAAAACCATGAGTCAGAGCCCATGATGCTGCCTTGCGAACGGCAACTTGCAGCCTGCGTTCGGCGACTCCCGTAGTCGTGGAGTTAAATGAGATGCAGAAGTCGTCGGCATACAAAGAAGGAGACACCGACGATCCCACTGCTGCAGCCAGACCATTAATGGCCACTAAAAATAAGGAGAAACTCAACACCGAGCCCTGTGGGACCCCATTTTCCTGTATATAAGAGGAACTAGAGGTGGCACCGACTTGCACCCGGAAAGAGCGGCGCAATAAAAAGCTTTGAAGAAAAGCCGGGAGCCGACCACGAAGACCCCACCCATGCAAGGTGGCGAGGATGTGATGCTTCCATGTGGTGTCATACGCCTTCCGCAGATCGAAAAATACAGCAACGAGATGCTGACGTCGGACAAAGGCCGTACGGACAGCAGACTCCAGCCGCACCAAATTGTCCACTGCAGACCGGCCCCGACGGAAGCCACCCTGGGATGGAGCGAGGAGACCGCACGACTCAAGGACCCAGCACAAACGCCGCCCCACCATACGTTCGAGCAATTTGCACAAAACGTTGGTGAGGGTAACGGGACGATAGCTGTCCACCGCCAGTGGGTCCGCACCGGGCTTCAAGATGGGGACAATAAGACCCTCTCGCCATTGCGACGGGAACACGCCTTCGCTCCAAATGCGATTAAATATCGCGAGAATGTGTCTCTGGCAGTCCCTGGAGAGATGCTTCAGCATCTGCGCGTGGATGCAGTCGGGGCCTGGTGCTGTATCAGGGCAATCGGCGAGGGCAGCGAGGAATTCCCTCTCGCTGAAAGGAGCATTGTATGTTTCATAATGACGCGTGTGGAATGAGAACGGCGTCCGCTCGGCTCGCTCCTTTAGAGAGCGAAAGGCGGGGGGATAGGATGCAGTCGCAGAGCTCTGAGCAAAGTGCGCGGCTAGCCGTTCAGCAATGGCGGCAGCGTCCGTGCAGACAGCGCCATCCAAGGAGAGACCAGGGACAGCCATAGGGGTCTGGGATCCAGAAATCCGCCGGATCCGGGACCACACGAGCGAGGAGGAGACACGGGAGCCCAGGGAGGAGACGTACCTCTCCCAGCACTCCTGCTTACGCCGTGCAATAAGACGAGGGGCGAAGGCACGGAGCCTCTTAAAAGCGATGAGGGTCTCCAGAGACGGGTGCCGCCTATGACGCTGGAGAGCCCGCCTACGGTCGCGAATAGCCTCAGCAATCTCCGGCGACCACCAGGGGACAGCCTTCCGCCGAGGGAGGCCAGAGGAACGGGGGATGGCAGCCTCGGCCGCTGATATGATGGACGTGGTGAAAACACGGACCACCTCATCAATGTCACCCTGTGGGGGAGACGCAATGGTGACAGCGGAAGTAAAAGCTGGCCAGTCAGCCCTGTGGAGAGCCCAGCGGGGCAAGCGCCCAGAAGAATGACACTGGGGCAGTGACAAATAGATGGGAAAATGGTCACTACCACACAGGTCAGGATGCACTCTCCAGTGGAGGGATGGGACAAGTCCAGGGCTGCAAATAGAGAGATCGATGGCCGAGAACGAGCCATAGGCCACACTGAAATGCGTGGGAGCACCGGTGTTCAAGAGGCTAAGGTCGAGCTGAGCCAACACATGCTCCACGACCCGACCGCGATCATCGGAGACAGTCCCACCCCATAGAGGGTTGTGGGCATTGAAATCGCCCAGCAGCAAAAAAGGTGGCGGCAGTTGGGCTATCAGAGCAGCCAGGACATGCTGTGCGACAGCACCATCAGGTGGAAGGTAAATACTGCAGACGGTGATAGCCTGTGGCGTCCACACCCGAACAGCGACAGCCTCTAAAGCTATTTGTAGAGGTACAAACTCGCTGTGAAGAGAGTTAAGGACATATATGCAGACGCCACCAGACACCCTTTCATAAGCTGCCCGGTTCTTAAAATAACCCCGATAGCCACGGAGGGCAGGGGTCCGCATTGCTGGAAACCAAGTTTCCCGCAGAGCAATGCAAAGGAAAGGATGATGGCTGAGAAGTTGGCGGAGCTCAGCTAGATGGTGGAAAAAACCGCTGCAGTTCCACTGGAGGATGGTATGAGCCATGGATGGGAAAGGCGTGAAGGGATTGGGGAGGCAGATTATGCCTCCGGGGCCCCTGCTGCTACTGAGTCACCATCTGGACAACAGCCATCTACTGCATCCGAGGGACTGGCGAGATCCATGTCCTCAGCGGACGCCAGAATCTCCACCTCATCCTCAGACACAGAGCTTGTAGGAAGCGGTGGAATGGGTGCCACCGCAATGTCGGTAGCCTTGGGGAGTTTCTTCTTCTTCTGCTTCTCGCGCTGCGCCTTGGGTGGTTCAGGCTGGGAGGGCGTCACCGGGTCAGTCTCAGGGACAGACGATGACCGTGTGTCCCGGCGACCAGGGACTGGCGGTTGTTTGAGACACTTGCGGCCGTCGGCTTTGGAACCGGTCGGAACGTGCGAAGGGAGGTCCCCAAGGGATCCCTTCCTTACGAGAGTAGCCGAAGAAGTCTTACGCTTCTCCGGCTGGGAAGGGGGCACTGATGTCCCCGATGGTTGGGGGGGTGTTGCTCCTGAAGGAGATGGAGCAGGACCAACAGGAGGTTTAGTGCCCCCCACCATCATGGGGGCAGGTGTGGGACTTCGACTCTGAAAGCTGACTGGAGCGGATGGAATTGTAGAAGGAGTGACAGTTGCGGCATAAGAAGCTGTCATGCGCACTGGATGAAGCCGATCATCTTTCCGCTTCGCCTCAGTGTACGTCAGGCGGTCGAGAGTCTTTATTTCCATGATCTTCCGCTCCTTCTGCAGAATCGGACAGTCTGGCGAGCAAGGCGGATGGTGCGCACCACAGTTCACACAGATTGGAGGCGGCGCACAGGGATGATCAGGATTGGAAGGTCGACCGCAATCGCGACAGACGAGGTCGGAAGCACAGCGTGAAGACATGTGGCCGAACTTCCAACACTTGAAGCATCGCATCGGGGGAGGGATATAAGGCCTGACATCACAACGGTACACCATCACCTTGACTTTCTCAGGTAACGTGTCACCCTTGAAGGCCAAGATGAAGGCACCGGTGGCAACCTGCGATCCCTCGGACCCCAGTGGACGCGCCGGACGAAATGGACACCTCGGCGCTCCAAGTTGGCGCGCAGCTCGTCTTCAGACTGTAAAAGGAGATCCCTGTGAAAGATAATGCCCTGGACCATGTTCAGACTTTTATGGGGCGTGATAGTGATGGAGACATCCCCCAGCTTAGTACAAGCGAGCAAGGCCCGCGACTGGGCGGAGGATGCCGTTTTTATCAACACCGATCCGGACCGCATCTTGGACAAGCCCTCCACCTCCCCAAACTTGTCCTCCAAATGCTCTACAAAGAACTGAGGCTTCACGGACATAAAAGATTCCCCGTCAGCTCTGGTACAGACGAGATACCGGGGCGAGTATCGTTCGCTCTCATTCATAGCCCTTCGTTCCTCCCATGGTGTGGCCAGGGAGGGGAACGATTTGGGGTCATACACATGAGCCTTAAAGTGAGCTTTGGAACCCTTAGAGACTGCTGACGGCTGGCCGCCAGCGAGAGATGATGTATCACGCTTCATTGCGGGTCATCCGCCCTGATGCCACCTACTCCGACCAAGGGCCCTCCCCACGGGCGCCACCCAGCCACAGCAAAGGCCACCTGGCAGGATGGCCATTGCCGGGAGTCCCGATGCCCCAGGGAGATGGGCTTCTACTCCTTGGCATACGTGGGGAGTTAACGGCGCTGGCATCAGTAGAGCGATCCCTGTGTTGTCAGGGTGCTACAACCAAGAGGGTACATGGCGGCCCCACCACAACGGACTGGCTACCGTGCTGGATCTTAGGTGCAAAAATGGCCAAGGTCGTCGTCGCAGTTAAAAGAAACACTGCAGAGCGCAGCGTGGTAATCGCCCAAGAGATCGAAAACGAGCGGGACACCATTGCAACGACGAGAAAGACGGCTAAAGGTCTAATTGCACGACGGATACAGTGCACCATGTAAGGCGCCCTTCCCCAATTGGCTCGCTCTTCGGAATAATTTAGAAAGATGGAGGTCAAACCCGAGAGGGGACCATCACATAAGGCCGAAACATGTGAGACTCCTTTTAGTCGCCTCTAACGACAGGCAAGAATACCGCGGGCCTATTCTAACCCCCAAACCCGCAGGGGGGTCTGCGGGAGGACGATGTATTGAATCTCGACGTAATTTGAGTGTTCTATCGTCATTAGGAGGCCGTGAACGTTACAATTAACTATCAGTTTTGCGTCGGATTCGATAATCTAGTCTCACAGGAGAACGACCAAAAGGTGCCCGAGGCAACAATAGATCCTTGGAGACGAGTCGGCTGGAGGACGATGTATTGAATCACGACGCAATTTGGGTGATCCATTGTCATTACGAGGCCCTGAACGTAATAATTAACTATCAGTTTTGCGTCGGATTCGATAATCTAGACTCACAGGAGAACGACCATGAGGTGCCCGAGGCAGCATTACACCCATGGAGACAAGTCACCTGGAGGACGATGTATTGAAACTCGACGCAATTTGCGTGTTCCATCGTCATTAGGAGGCAATGAATGTTACAATTAATTATCAGTTTTGCGTCGGATTCGACAATCTAGAGTCACAGGAGAACGACCATAAGGTGCCCGAGGCAATTTAGACCCCTGGAGACAAGTCGGCTGGAGGACGATGTACGGAATCTCGACGCAATTTGAGTGTTCCATCGACATTAGGAGGCGTTGAACGTTACAATTAACTATCAGTTTCGCGTCGGATTCGAAAATCTAGACTCACGGGAGGCCGACCATATGGTGCCCGAGGCAGCAATATCCCCTTGGAGACAAGTCGGCTGGAGGGCGATGTATTGAATCTCGACGCAATTTGAGTGTTCCTTCGTCATTAGTAGGCCTGAACGTTACAATTAGCAGTCCGTTTTGCGTCGATTTAGAATATCTGGACTCACAGGAGAACGACCATAAGGTGACCGAGGTAGCAGTAGACCCATTGAGACAAGTCGCCTGGAGGACGATGTTTTAAATCGTGATGAAATTTGTGTGTTCCAACGTCATTAGGAGGCCCTGAACGTTACAATCAACTATCTGTTTCGCGTCGGATTCGAAAATCTAGACTCACAGGAGACGGACTATAACATGCCCGAGACAGCAATATCCCCTTGGAGACAAGTCGGCTGGAGGACGATGTATGGAATCTCGACGCAATTTGAGTGTTCCATCGTCATTAGAAGGCCATGACCGTTACAATTAACCATCACATTTGCGTCGGATTCGAAAATCTAGACTCACAGGAGACGGACTATAACGTGCCCGAGACAGCAATATCCCCTTGGAGACAAGTCGGCTGGAGGACGATGTATTGAATCTCGACGCAATTTGAGTGTTCCATCGTCATTAGAAGGCCATGACCGTTACAATTAACCATCAAATTTGCGTCGGATCGAGATTCTAGACTCACAGGAGACGGATTATAAGGTTCCCGAGACAGCAATATCCCATTGAGACAAGTCGCCTGGAGGACGATGTATTAAATCGCGCCGCAATTTGAGTGTTCCATCGTTATTAGGAGGCCCTAGACGTTACAACTAACTATCAGCTTTGCGTGGGATTCGAAAATCTAGACTTACACGAGAACGACCATAAGGTACCCGAGGCAGCAATAGAACCTTCGAGACAAGTCGGCTGGAGAAAGATGTATTGAATCTCGACGCAATTTGAGTGTTCCATCGCAATTAGGAGGCCATGAACGTTACAATTAACCATCAGATTTTCGTCGGATTCGAATATCTAGACTCACAGGAGACGGACTATAGGGTGCCCGAGACAGCAATATCCCATTGGAGGCAAGTTGGCTGGAGGACGATGTATAGAATCTCGACGCAATTTCAGTGTTCCATCGTCATTAGGAGGCCCAGAACGTTACAAAAAACTATCAGTTTTGCGTCGGATTCGAAAATCAAGACTCACAGGTGACGGCCCATATGGTGCCTGAGGCACCAATATCCCCTTGGAGACACGTCGGTTGGAGGACGATGTATTGAATCTCGACGCAATTTGAGTGTTCCATCGTCATTAGCAGGCCATGAACGTTACAATTAACCGTCAGATTTGCGTCGGATTCGAAGATCTAGACTCGCAGGAGACGGATTATAAAGTGCCCGAGACAGCAATATCCCCTTGGAGACTAGTCGGCTGGAGGACGATGTATTGAATCCTGACGCAATTTGAGTGTTCAATCGTCATTAGGACGCCATGAACGTTACAATTAACCATCAGATTTGCGTCGGATCGAAAACCTAGACTTACTGGAGACGGACTAGTAGGTGCCCGTGACAGCAACATCCCTTTGGAGAATAGCCGGCTGGGGGACGATGTACTGAAACTTGACGCAATTAGAGTGTTCCACCGTCATTAGGAGGCCCTGAACGTTACAATTAACTATCCGTTTTTCGTCGGATTCGATAATCTAGACTCACTGGAGAACGACCATACGGTGCCCGAGGCAGCAACAGACCCTTGGAGACAAGTCGTGTGAATGACGATATATTGAATCTCGACGCAATTTGAGTGTTCCATTGTCATTAGGAGGTCCTGAACGTTACAATTAACTATCAGTTTCGCGTCGGATTCGAAAATCTAGTCTCACAGGAGAGGGACCATATGGTGCCCGAGGCAGCAATATCCCCTAGGAGACCAGCCGGCTGGTGGACGATGTATTGAATCTCGAGGCAATTTGAGTGTTCCATCGTCATTAGGAGGCCCTGAACGTTACAATTAACTATCAGTTTTGCGTCGGATACGATAATCTAGACTCACAGGAGTACGACCATGAGGTGCCCGAGGCAGCATTAGACCCATGGAGACAAGTCGGCTGGAGGACGATGTACTGAATCTCGACGGAATTTGAGCGTTTCATTGTCATTAGGAGGCCCTGAACGTTGAAATTAACTATCAGTTTCGCGTCGGATTCGAAAATCTAGACTCACAGGAGACCGACCAAATGGTGCCCGCGGCTGCAATGTCCCCTTGGAGACAAGTCGGCTGAATGACGATGTATTGAATCTCGACGCAATTTGAGTGTTTCATCGTCATTAGGAGGCCCTGAACGTTACAATTAATTAACAGTTTTGCGTGGGATTCGAAATTGTAGACTTACCGGAGACGGACCATATGGTGCCCGAGGCAGCAATATCCCCTTGGAGACAAGTCGGCTGGAGGGAGATGTATTGAATCTCGACGCAATTTGAGTGTTCCATCGTCATTAGGAGGCCCTGAACGTTACAATTAATTAACAGTTTTGCGTGGGATTCGAAATTGTAGACTTACCGGAGACGGACCATATGGTGACCGAGGCAGCAATAGACCCTTGGAGACAAGTCGTCTGGAAGAAGATGTATTGAATCACGACGCAATTTGAGTGTTCCATTGTCATTAGGAGGCCCTGAACGTTACAATTAACTATCAGCTTTGCGTCGGATTCGAAAATCTAGACTCACGGGAGACGGAGTATCAGGTGCCCGTGGCCGGTATATCCCCTAGGAGACATGTCGGCTGGAGGACGATGTAATGAATCTCGACGCAATTTGAGTGTTCCATCGTCATTAGGAGGCCATTAACGTTACAATTAACTATCAGTTTTTCGTCGGATTCGACAATATGGACTCACAGGAGACGGACCATAAGGTGCCCGATGCAGCAATAGACCGTTGGAGACATGTCGGCTGGAGGACGATGTATTGAATTCCGACGTTATCTGAGTCTTCCATCGTCATTAGGAGGCTCTCAATGTTACACTTAACTATCAGTTTCGCGTCGGATTCGAAAATCTAGACTCACAGGAGACGGACCATATGGTGCCCGAGGCAGCAATATCCCCTAGGAGACAAGTCGGCTGGAGGACGATGTATTGAATCTCGACGCAATTTGAGTGTTCCTTCGTCATTAGGAGGCTCTGATCGTCACAATTAGCAGTACGTTTTGCGTCGGATTCGAATATCTGGACTCACAGGAGAACGATCATAAGGTGACCGAGGTAGCAGTAGACCCATTGAGACAAGTCGCCTGGAGGACGATGTATTAAATCGCGACGCAATTTGAGTGTTCCATCGTCATTAGGAGGCCCTGAACGTTACAATTAACTACCAGTTTTGCGTCGGATTCGATAATCTAAACACACAGGA
Source organism: Schistocerca serialis cubense (assembly GCF_023864345.2). Taxonomy (NCBI): domain Eukaryota; kingdom Metazoa; phylum Arthropoda; class Insecta; order Orthoptera; family Acrididae; genus Schistocerca; species Schistocerca serialis. The sequence goes on from NW_026047583.1 coordinate 61,064,465, forward strand.
GAACGACCATGAGGTGCCCGAGGCAGCATTAGACCCATGGAGACAAGTCACCTGGAGGTAGATGTATTGAATCTCGACGCAATTTGAGTGTTCCATCGTCATTAGGAGGCCCTGAATGTTAAAATTAACTATCAGTTTTGCGTCGGATCCGATAATCTAGACTCACAGGAGAACGATCATAAGATGCCCGAGGCAGCAGTAGACCCCTGGAGACAAGTCGGCGTAAGGACGATGTACTGAATCTCGACGCAATTTGAGTGTTCCATCGTCATTAGGAGGCCCTGAACGTTAAAATTAACTATCAGCTTTGCGTGGGAATCGAAAATGTAGAATCACAGGAGAACGACCATAAGGTGTCCGAGGAAGCAATTGAACCTTGGTGGCAGATCACCGAATAACGATGTATTGAATCTCGACGCAATTTGAGTGTTCCATCGTCTTCAGGAGGCCCTGAAAGTAACAATTAACTATCAGTTTCGCGTCGGATTCGAAAATCTAGACTCACAGGAGACCGACCAAATGGTGCCCGCGGCTGCAATGTCCCCTTGGAGACAAGTCGGCTGAATGACGATGTATTGAATCTCGACGCCATTTGAGTGTTTCATCGTCATTAGGAGGCCCTGAACGTTACAATTAACTATCTGTTTTGCGTCGGATTCGACAATCTAGACTCACAGGAGAACGACCACAAGGTGCCGAGGCTGCAATAGACCCTTGGAGACAAGTCGGCTGGAGGACGATGTATCGAATCTCGACGCAATTTGAGTGTTCCATCGTCATTAGGAGGCCCTGAACGTTACAATTAACTATCAGTTTCGCGTCGGATTCGAAAATCTAGATTCACAGAAGACGCACCATATGGTGCCCGAGGCAGCAATATCCCCTTGGAGACAAGTCGGCTGGAGGGAGATGTATTGAATCTCGACGCAATTTGAGTGTTCCATCGTCATTAGGAGGCCCTGAACGTTACAATTAATTATCAGTTTTGCGTGGGATTCGAAATTGTAGACTTACCGGAGACGGACCATATGGTGACCGAGGCAGCAATAGACCCTTGGAGACAAGTCGTCTGGAAGAAGATGTATTGAATCACGACGCAATTTGAGTGTTCCATTGTCATTAGGAGGCCCTGAACGTTACAATTAACTATCAGCTTTGCGTCGGATTCGAAAATCTAGACTCACGGGAGACGGAGTATCAGGTGCCCGTGGCCGGTATATCCCCTAGGAGACAAGTCGGCTGGAGGACGATGTAATGAATCTCGACGCAATTTGAGTGTTCCATCGTCATTAGGAGGCCATTAACGTTACAATTAACTATCAGTTTTTCGTCGGATTCGACAATATAGACTCACAGGAGACGGACCATAAGGTGCCCGATGCAGCAATAGACCGTTGGAGACATGTCGGCTGGAGGACGATATATTGAATTCCGACGTTATTTGTGTCTTCCATCGTCATTAGGAGGCTCTCAATGTTACACTTAACTATCAGTTTCGCGTCGGATTCGAAAATCTAGACTCACAGGAGACGGACCATATGGTGCCCGAGGCAGCAATATCCCCTAGGAGACAAGTCGGCTGGAGGACGATGTATTGAATCTCGACGCAATTTGAGTGTTCCTTCGTCATTAGGAGGCTCTGATCGTCACAATTAGCAGTACGTTTTGCGTCGGATTCGAATATCTGGACTCACAGGAGAACGATCATAAGGTGACCGAGGTAGCAGTAGACCCATTGAGACAAGTCGCCTGGAGGACGATGTATTAAATCGCGACGCAATTTGAGTGTTCCATCGTCATTAGGAGGCCCTGAACGTTACAATTAACTACCAGTTTTGCGTCGGATTCGATAATCTAAACACACAGGAGAACGACCATGAGGTGCCCGATGCAGCATTAGACCCATGGAGACAAGTCACCTGGAGGACGATGTATTGAATCTCGACGCAATTTGAGTGTTCCATCGTCATTAGGAGGCCCTGAACGTTAAAATTAACTATCAGCTTTGCGTGGGAATCGAAAATGTAGAATCACAGGAGAACGACCATAAGGTGTCCGAGGAAGCAATTGAACCTTGGTGGCAGATCGGCCGAATAACGATGTATTGAATCTCGACGCAATTTGAGTGTTCCATCGTCTTCAGGAGGCCCTGAAAGTAACATTAACTATCAGTTTTGCGTCGGATTCGATAATCTAGACTCATAGGAGAACGACTATGAGGTGCCCGAGGCAGCAACAGACCCATGGAGACAAATCGGCTGCAGGACGATGTATCAGATTTCGACGCAATTTGAGTGTTTCATCGTCATTAGGAGGCCCAGAACGTTACAATTAACAATCGGTTTCGCGTCGGATTCGAAAATCTAGACTCACAGGAGACGGACCAAATGGTGAACGAGGCAGAAATATCCCCTTGGAGACAAGTCGGCATGAGGTCGATGTATTGATTCTCGACGCAATTTGAGTGTTCCATCGTCATTAGGAGGCCCTGAACGTTGAAATTAACTATCAGTTTCGCGTCAGATTCGAAAATCTAGACTCACAGGAGACCGACCAAATGGTGCCCGCGGCTGCAATATCCCCTTGGAGACAAGTCGGCTGAATGACGATGTATTGAATCTCGACGCAATTTGAGTGTTTCATCGTCATTAGGAGGCCCTGACCGTTACAATTAACTATCTGTTTTGCGTCGGATTCGATAATCTAGACTCACAGGAGAACGACCACAAGGTGCCGAGGCTGCAATAGACCCTTGGAGACAAGTCGGCTGGAGGACGATGTACCGAATCTCGACGCAATTTGAGTGTTCCATCGTCATTAGGAGGCCCTGAACGTTACAATTAACTATCAGCTTTGCGTCGGATTCGAAGATCTAGACTCACGGGAGACGGACCATCAGGTGCCCGAGGCCGGTATATCCCCTTGGAGACAAGTCGGCTGGAGGGAGATGTATTGAATCTCGACGCAATTCGAGTGTTCCATCGTCATTAGGAGGCCCTGAACGTTACAATTAATTATCAGTTTTGCGTCGGATTCGAAATTGTAGACTTACAGGAGACGGACCATATGGTGACCGAGGCAGCAATAGACCCTTGGAGACAAGTCGTCTGGAAGAAGATGTATTGAATCACGACGCAATTTGAGTGTTCCATTGTCATTAGGAGGCCCTGAACGTTACAATTAACTATCAGCTTTGCGTCGGATTCGAAGATCTAGACTCACGGGAGACGGACCATCAGGTGCCCGAGGCCGGTATATCCCCTAGGAGACAAGTCGGCTGGAGGACGATGTAATGAATCTCGACGCAATTTGAGTGTTCCATCGTCATTAGGAGGCCATTAACGTTACAATTAACTATCAGTTTTTCGTCGGATTCGTCAATATAGACTCACAGGAGACGGACCATAAGGTGCCCGAGGCAGCAATAGACCGTTGGAGACATGTCGGCTGGAGGACGATATATTGAATTCCGACGTTATCTGAGTCTTCCATCGTCATTAGGAGGCTCTCAATGTTACACTTAACTATCAGTTTCGCGTCGGATTCGAAAATCTAGACTCACAGGAGACGGACCATATGGTGCCCGAGGCAGCAATATCCCCTAGGAGACAAGTCGGCTGGAGGACGATGTATTGAATCTCGACGCAATTTGAGTGTTCCTTCGTCATTAGGAGGCTCTGATCGTCACAATTAGCAGTACGTTTTGCGTCGGATTCGAATATCTGGACTCACAGGAGAACGATCATAAGGTGACCGAGGTAGCAGTAGACCCATTGAGACAAGTCGCCTGGAGGACGATGTATTAAATCGCGACGCAATTTGAGTGTTCCATCGACATTAGGAGGCCCTGAACGTTACAATTAACTACCAGTTTTGCGTCGGATTCGATAATCTAAACACACAGGAGAACGACCATGAGGTGCCCGAGGCATCATTAGACCCATGGAGACAAGTCACCTGGAGGGCGATGTATTGAATCTCGACGCAATTTGAGTGTTCCATCGTCATTAGGAGGCCCTGAATGTTAAAATTAACTATCAGTTTTGCGTCGGATCCGATAATCTAGACTCACAGGAGAACGATCATAAGATGCCCGAGGCAGCAATAGACCCCTGGAGACAAGTCGGCTTAAGGACGATGTACTGAATCTCGACGCAATTTGAGTGTTCCATCGTCATTAGGAGGCCCTGAACGTTAAAATTAACTATCAGCTTTGCGTGGGAATCGAAAATGTAGAATCACAGGAGAACGACCATAAGGTGTCCGAGGAAGCAATTGAACCTTGGTGGCAGATCGGCCGAATAACGATGTATTGAATCTCGACGCAATTTGAGTGTTCCATCGTCTTCAGGAGGCCCTGAAAGTAACAATTAACTATCAGTTTTGCGTCGGATTCGATAATCTAGACTCATAGGAGAACGACTATGAGGTGCCCGAGGCAGCAACAGACCCATGGAGACAAATCGGCTGGAGGACGATGTATCAGATTTCGACGCAATTTGAGTGTTTCATCGTCATTAGGAGGCCCAGAACGTTACAATTAACTATCGGTTTCGCGTCGGATTCGAAAATCTAGACTCACAAGAGACGGACCATAAGGTGCCCGTGGCAGCAATATCCCCTTGGAGACAAGTCGGCTGGAGGACGATGTATTGAATCTCGACGCAATTTGAGTGTTCTTTCGTTATTAGGAGGCTCTGATCGTCACAATTAGCAGTACGTTTTGCGTCGGATTCGAATATCTGGACTCACAGGAGAACGATCATAAGGTGACCGAGGTAGCAGTAGAGCCATTGAGAAAAGTCGCCTGGAGGACGATGTATTAAATCGCGACGCAATTTGAGTGTTCCATCGTCATTAGGAGGCCCTGAACGTTACAATTAACTACCAGTTTTGCGTCGGATTTGATAATCTAAACACACAGGAGAACGACCATGAGGTGCCCGAGGCAGCATTAGACCCATGGAGACAAGTCACCTGGAGGACGATGTATTGAATCTCGACGCAATTTGAGTGTTCCATCGTCATTAGGAGGCCCTGAATGTTAAAATTAAATATCAGTTTTGCGTCGGATCCATTAATCTAGACTCACAGGAGAACGATCATAAGATGCCCGAGGCAGCAATAGACCCCTGGAGACAAGTCGGCTTAAGAACGATGTACTGAATCTCGACGCAATTTGAGTGTTCCATCGTCATTAGGAGGCCCTGAACGTTATAATTAACTATCAGCTTTGCGTGGGAATCGAAAATGTAGAATCACAGGAGAACGACCCTAAGGTGTCCGAGGAAGCAATTGAACCTTGGTGGCAGATCGGCCGAATAACGATGTATTGAATCTCGACGCAATTTGAGTGTTCCATCGTCTTCAGGAGGCCCTGAAGGTAACAATTAACTATCAGTTTTGCGTCGGATTCGATAATCTAGTCTCACAGGAGAACGACCAAAAGGCGAACTAGGCAACAATAGACCCTTGGAGACAAGTCGGCTGGAGGACGATGTAATGAATCGCGACGCAATTTGGGGGTTCCATCGTCATTAGGAGGCCCTGAACGTTACAAATAACTATCGGTTTTGCGTCGGATTCGATAATCTAGACTCACTGAAGAACGACCATAAGGTGCCCGAGGCAGCAATAGACCCTTGGAGACAAGTCACCTGGAGGACGATTTATTGAATCTCGACGCAATTTGAGTGATCCATCGTCATTAGGAGGCCATGAACCTTACAATTAACCATCAGATTTGCACCCGACCGAAAATATAGACTCACAGGAGACGTATTAGATGGTGCCCGTGACAGCAATATCCCTTTGGAGACTAGACGGCTGGAGGACGATGTATAGAATCTCGTCGAAATTTGAGTGTTCCATCGTCATTAGGAGGTCCTGAACGTTGCAATTAACTATCAGTTTTGCGTCGGATTCGAAATTGTAGACTCACAGGAGACGGACCATATGGTGATCGAGGCAGCAATAGACCCTTGGAGACAAGTCGCCTGGAGGACGATGTACTGAATTTCGTCGCAATTTGAGTGATCCATCATCATTAGGAGGCCGTGAACGTTACAATTAACTATCAGTTTTGCGTCGGATTCGATAATCTAGACTCACAGGAGAACGAACATAACGTGTCCGAGGCAGGAATATCCCCTAGGAGACAAGTCGGCTGGAGGACGATGTATGGAGTCTCGACGCAATTTGAGTGTTCCATCGTCATTAGAACGCCATGACCGATACAATTAACCATCAGATTTGCGTCGGATCGAAAATCTAGACTCACAGGAGACGGTCTATATGTTGCCCGAGGCAGCAATATCCCCATGGAGACAAGTCGGCTGGAGGGCGATGTATTGAATCTCGACGCAATTTGAGTGTTCCTTCGTCATTAGTAGGCTCTGAACGTTACAATTAGCAGTCCGTTTTGCGTCGATTTCGAATATCTGGACTCACAGGAGAACGACCATAAGGTGACCGAGGTAGCAGTAGACACATTGAGACAAGTCGCCTGGAGAACGATGTTTTAAATCGCGACGCAATTTCTGTGTTGCAACGTCATTAGGAGGCCCTGAACGTTACAATTAACTATCTGTTTCGCAACGGATTCGAAAATTTAGACTCACAGGAGACGGACTATAACATGCCCGAGACAGCAATATCCCCTTGGAGACAAGTCGGCTGGAGGTCGATGTATTGAATCTCGACGCAATTTGAGTGTTCCATCGTCATTAGAAGGCCATGACCGTTACAATTAACCATCAAATTTGCGTCGGATCCAGAATCTAGACTCACAGGAGACGGACTATAAAGTGCCCGAGGCAGCAATGTCCCTTTGGAGACAAGTCGGCTGGAGGACGATGTATAGATCCTCGTCGCAATTTGAGTGTTCCATCGTCATTAGGAGGTCCTGAACGTTGCAATTAACTATCAGTTTTGCGTGGGATTCGAAATTCTAGACTCACAGGAGGCGGACTATATGTTGCCCGAGGCAGCAATATCCCCATGGAGACAAGTCGGCTGGAGGACGATGTATTAAATTTCGACGCAATTTGAGTGTTCCATCGTCATTAGGAGGCCCTGAATGTTACAATTAACTATCAGTTTTGCGTCGGATTCGATAATCTAGAGTCACACGAGAACGACCATAAGGTGCCCGAGGCAGCAATAGACCCCTGGAGACAAGTCGGCTGGAGGACGATGTACTGAATCTCGACGCAATTTGAGTGTTCCTTCGTCATTAGGAGGCTCTGAACGTTACAATTAGCAGTCCGTTTTGCGTCGGATTCGAATCTCTGGACTCACAGGAGGACGACCATAAGGTGACCGAGGTAGCAGTAGACGCATTGAGACAAGTCGCCTGGAGGACGATGTATTAAATCGCGCCGCAATTTGAGTGTTCCATCGTCATTAGGTGGCCCTAGACGTTACAATTAACTATCAGCTTTGCGTGGGATTCGAAAATCTAGACTTACACGAGAACGACCATAAGGTGCCCGAGGCAGCAATAGACCCTTCGAGACAAGTCGGCTGGAGAAAGATGTATTGAATCTCGACGCAATTTGAGTGTTCCATCGTAATTAGGAGGCCATGATCGTTACAATTAACCATCAGATTTGCGTCGGATTCGAATATCTAGACTCACAGGAGACGGACTATAAGGTGCCCGAGACAGCAATATCCCATTGGAGGCAAGTCGGCTGGAGGACGATGTATAGAATCTCGACGCAATTTCAGTGTTCCATCGTCATTAGGAGGCCCAGAACGTTACAATCAACTATCAGTTTTGCGTCGGATTCGAAAATCAAGACTCACAGGTGACGGCCCATATGGTGCCCGAGGCACCACTATCCCCTTGGAGACACGTCGGTTGGAGGACGATGTATTGAATCTCGACGCAATTTGAGTGTTCCATCGTCATTAGGAGGCCGTGAACGTTACAATTAACTATCAGTTTTGCGTCGGATTCGATAATCTAGACTCACAGGAGAACGAACATAACGTGTCCGAGGCAGGAATATCCCCTAGGAGACAAGTCGGCTGGAGGACGATGTATGGAAACTCGACGCAATTTGAGTGTTCCATCGTCATTAGAACGCCATGACCGTTACAATTAACCATCAGATTTGCGTCGGATCGAAAATCTAGACTCACAGGAGACGGACTATATGTTGCCCGAGGCAGCAATATCCCCATGGAGACAAGTCGGCTGGAGGACGATGTATTGAATCTCGACGCAATTTGAGTGTTCCTTCGTCATTAGTAGGCTCTGAACGTTACAATTAGCAGTCCGTTTTGCGTCGATTTCGAATATCTGGACTCACAGGAGAACGACCATAAGGTGACCGAGGTAGCAGTAGACCCATTGAGACAAGTCGCCTGGAGAACGATGTTTTAAATCGCGACGCAATTTGTGTGTTCCAACGTCATTAGGAGGCCCTGTGCGTTACAATTAACTATCTGTTTCGCTTCGGATTCGAAAATTTAGACTCACAGGAGACGGACTATAACATGCCCGAGACAGCAATATCCCCTTGGAGACAAGTCGGCTGGAGGACGATGTATGGAATCTCGACGCAATTTGAGTGTTCCAGCGTCATTAGAAGGCAATGACCGTTACAATTAACCATCAAATTTGCGTCGGATCCAGAATCTAGACACACAGGAGACGGACTATAAAGTGCCCGAGACAGCAATATCCCATTGGAGACAAGTCGGCTGGAGGACGATGTATAGAATCTCGTCGCAATTTGAGTGTTCCATCGTCATTAGGAGGTCCTGAACGTTGCAATTAACTATCAGTTTTGCGTCGGATTCGAAATTGTAGACTCACAGGAGACGGACCATATGGTGATCGAGGCAGCAATAGACCCTTGGAGACAAGTCGCCTGGAGGACGATGTATTGAATTTCGACGCAATTTGAGTGATCCATCATCATTAGGAGGCCGTGAACGTTACAATTAACTATCAGTTTTGCGTCGGATTCGATAATCTAGACTCACAGGAGAACGAACATAACGTGTCCGAGGCAGGAATATCCCCTAGGAGACAAGTCGGTTGGAGGACGATGTATGGAGTCTCGACGCAATTTGAGTGTTCCATCGTCATTAGAACGCCATGACAGTTACAATTAACCATCAGATTTGCGTCGGATCGAAAATCTAGACTCACAGGGGACGGACTATATGTTGCCCGAGGCAGCAATATCCCCATGGAGACAAGTCGGCTGGAGGACGATGTATTGAATCTCGACGCAATTTGAGTGTTCCTTCGTCATTAGTAGGCTCTGAACGTTACAATTAGCAGTCCGTTTTGCGTCGATTTCGAATATCTGGACTCACAGGAGAACGACCATAAGGTGACCGAGGTAGCAGTAGACACATTGAGACAAGTCGCCTGGAGAACGATGTTTTAAATCGCGACGCAATTTGTGTGTTCCAACGTCATTAGGAGGCCCTGAACGTTACAATTAACTATCTGTTTCGCGTCGGATTCGAAAATTTAGACTCACAGGAGACGGACTATAACATGCCCGAGACAGCAATATCCCCTTGGAGACAAGTCGGCTGGAGGACGATGTATGGAATCTCGACGCAATTTGAGTGTTCCATCGTCATTAGAAGGCCATGACCGTTACAATTAACCATCACATTTGCGTCGGATTCGAAAATCTAGACTCACAGGAGACGGAATATAACGTGCCCGAGACAGCAATATCCCCTTGGAGACAAGTCGGCTGGAGGTCGTTGTATTGAATCTCGACGCAATTTGAGTGTTCCATCGTCATTAGAAGGCCATGACCGTTACAATTAACCATCAAATTTGCGTCGGATCCAGAATCTAGGCTCACAGGAGACGGACTATAAAGTGCCCGAGACAGCAATATCCCATTGGAGACAAGTCGGCTGGAGGACGATGTATAGAATTTAGACGCTATTTGAGTGTTCCATCGTCATTAGGAGGCCCTGAATGTTACAATTAACTATCAGCTTTGCGTGGGATTCGAAAATCTAGACTTACACGAGAACGACCATAAGGTGCCCGAGGCAGCAATAGACCCTTCGAGACAAGTCGGCTGGAGAAAGATGTATTGAATCTCGACGCAATTTGAGTGTTCCATCGTAATTAGGAGGCCATGATCGTTACAATTAACCATCAGATTTGCGTCGGATTCGAATATCTAGACTCACAGGAGACGGACTATAAGGTGCCCGAGACAGCAATATCCCATTGGAGGCAAGTCGGCTGGAGGACGATGTATAGAATCTCGCCGCAATTTGAGTGTTCCATCGTCATTAGGAGGCCCAGAACGTTACAATCAACTATCAGTTTTGCGTCGGATTCGAAAATCAAGACTCACAGGTGACGGCCCATATGGTGCCCGAGGCACCACTATCCCCTTGGAGACACGTCGGTTGGAGGACGATGTATTGAATCTCGACGCAATTTGAGTGTTCCATCGTCATTAGGAGGCCGTGAACGTTACAATTAACTATCAGTTTTGCGTCGGATTCGATAATCTAGACTCACAGGAGAACGAACATAACGTGTCCGAGGCAGGAATATCCCCTAGGAGACAAGTCGGCTGGAGGACGATGTATGGAAACTCGACGCAATTTGAGTGTTCCATCGTCATTAGAACGCCATGACCGTTACAATTAACCATCAGATTTGCGTCGGATCGAAAATCTAGACTCACAGGAGACGGACTATATGTTGCCCGAGGCAGCAATATCCCCATGGAGACAAGTCGGCTGGAGGACGATGTATTGAATCTCGACGCAATTTGAGTGTTCCTTCGTCATTAGTAGGCTCTGAACGTTACAATTAGCAGTCCGTTTTGCGTCGATTTCGAATATCTGGACTCACAGGAGAACGACCATAAGGTGACCGAGGTAGCAGTAGACCCATTGAGACAAGTCGCCTGGAGAACGATGTTTTAAATCGCGACGCAATTTGTGTGTTCCAACGTCATTAGGAGGCCCTGAGCGTTACAATTAACTATCTGTTTCGCTTCGGATTCGAAAATTTAGACTCACAGGAGACGGACTATAACATGCCCGAGACAGCAATATCCCCTTGGAGACAAGTCGGCTGGAGGACGATGTATGGAATCTCGACGCAATTTGAGTGTTCCAGCGTCATTAGAAGGCCATGACCGTTACAATTAACCATCAAATTTGCGTCGGATCCAGAATCTAGACACACAGGAGACGGACTATAAAGTGCCCGAGACAGCAATATCCCATTGGAGACAAGTCGGCTGGAGGACGATGTATAGAATCTCGTCGCAATTTGAGTGTTCCATCGTCATTAGGAGGTCCTGAACGTTGCAATTAACTATCAGTTTTGCGTCGGATTCGAAATTGTAGACTCACAGGAGACGGACCATATGGTGATCGAGGCAGCAATAGACCCTTGGAGACAAGTCGCCTGGAGGACGATGTATTGAATTTCGACGCAATTTGAGCGATCCATCATCATTAGGAGGCCGTGAACGTTACAATTAACTATCAGTTTTGCGTCGGATTCGATAATCTAGACTCACAGGAGAACGAACATAACGTGTCCGAGGCAGGAATATCCCCTAGGAGACAAGTCGGCTGGAGGACGATGTATGGAGTCTCGACGCAATTTGAGTGTTCCATCGTCATTAGAACGCCATGACCGTTACAATTAACCATCAGATTTGCGTCGGATCGAAAATCTAGACTCACAGGGGACGGACTATATGTTGCCCGAGGCAGCAATATCCCCATGGAGACAAGTCGGCTGGAGGACGATGTATTGAATCTCGACGCAATTTGAGTGTTCCTTCGTCATTAGTAGGCTCTGAACGTTACAATTAGCAGTCCGTTTTGCGTCGATTTCGAATATCTAGACTCACAGGAGAACGACCATAAGGTGACCGAGGTAGCAGTAGACACATTGAGACAAGTCGCCTGGAGAACGATGTTTTAAATCGCGACGCAATTTGTGTGTTCCAACGTCATTAGGAGGCCCTGAACGTTACAATTAACTATCTGTTTCGCGTCGGATTCGAAAATTTAGACTCACAGGAGACGGACTATAACATGCCCGAGACAGCAATATCCCCTTGGAGACAAGTCGGCTGGAGGACGATGTATGGAATCTCGACGCAATTTGAGTGTTCCATCGTCATTAGAAGGCCATGACCGTTACAATTAACCATCACATTTGCGTCGGATTCGAAAATCTAGACTCACAGGAGACGGACTATAACGTGCCCGAGACAGCAATATCCCCTTGGAGACAAGTCGGCTGGAGGTCGTTGTATTGAATCTCGACGCAATTTGAGTGTTCCATCGTCATTAGAAGGCCATGACCGTTACAATTAACCATCAAATTTGCGTCGGATCCAGAATCTAGGCTCACAGGAGACGGACTATAAAGTGCCCGAGACAGCAATATCCCATTGGAGACAAGTCGGCTGGAGGACGATGTATAGAATTTAGACGCAATTTGAGTGTTCCATCGTCATTAGGAGGCCCTGAATGTTACAATTAACTATCTGTTACGCGTCGGATTCGACAATCTAGACTCACAGAAGCACGACCATAAGGTCCCAGAGGCACCAATATCCCCTTGGAGACACGTCGGTTGGAGGACGATGTATTGAATCTCGACGCAATTTGAGTGTTCCATCGTCATTAGGAGGCCCTGAACGTTAAAATTAACTATCAGCTTTGCGTGGGAATCGAAAATGTAGAATCACAGGAGAACGAACATAAGGTGTCCGAGGAAGCAATTGAACCTTGGTGGCAGATCGGCCGAATAACGATGTATTGAATCTCGACGCAATTTGAGTGTTCCATCGTCTTCAGGAGGCCCTGAAAGTAACAATTAACTATCAGTTTTGCGTCGGATTCGATAATCTGGACTCATAGGAGAACGACTATGAGGTGCCCGAGGCAGCAACAGACCCATGGAGACAAATCGGCTGGAGGACGATGTATCAGATTTCGACGCAATTTGAGTGTTTCATCGTCATTAGGAGGCCCAGAACGTTGCAATTAACTATCGGTTTCGCGTCGGATTCGAAAATCTAGACTCACAAGAGACGGACCATATGGTGCCCGTGGCAGCAATATCCCCTTGGAGACAAGTCGGCTGGAGGACGATGTATTGAATCTCGACGCAATTTGAGGGTTCCATCGTAAGTAGGAGGCCATGAACGTTACAATTAACCATCAGATATGCGTCGGATTCGAAAATCTAGACTAACAAGAGACGGACTTTAAGGTGTCCGAGGCAGGAATATCCCCTAGGAGACAAGTCGGCTGGAGGACGATGTATTAAATCTCGACGCAATTTGAGGGTTCCATCGTAAGTAGGAGGCCATTAACGTTACAATTAACTATCAGTTTTTCGACGGATTCGAAAATATAGACTCACAGGAGACGGACCATAAGGTTCCCGAGGCAGCAATAGACCGTTGGAGACATGTCGGCTGGAGGACGATATATTGAATTCCGACGTTATTTGAGTCTTCCATCGTCATTAGGAGGCTCTGAATGTTACACTTAACTATCAGTTTCGCGTCGGATTCGAAAATCTAGACTCACAGGAGACGGACCATATGGTGCCCGAGGCAGCAATATCCCCATGGAGACAAGTCGGCTGGAGGACGATGTATTGAATCTCGACGCAATTTGAGTGTTCCTTCGTTATTAGGAGGCTCTGATCGTCACAATTAGCAGTACGTTTTGCGTCGGATTCGAATATCTGGACTCACAGGAGAACGACCATAAGGTGACCGAGGTAGCAGTAGACACATTGAGACAAGTCGCCTGGAGAACGATGTTTTAAATCGCGACGCAATTTGTGTGTTCCAACGTCATTAGGAGGCCCTGAACGTTACAATTAACTATCTGTTTCGCGTCGGATTCGAATATTTAGACTCACAGGAGACGGACTATAACATGCCCGAGACAACAATATCCCCTTGGAGACAAGTCGGCTGGAGGACGATGTATGGAATCTCGACGCAATTTGAGTGTTCCATCGTCATTAGAAGGCCATGACCGTTACAATTAACCATCACATTTGCGTCGGATTCGAAAATCTAGACTCACAGGAGACGGACTATAACGTGCCCGAGACAGCAATATCCCCTTGGAGACAAGTCGGCTGGAGGTCGATGTATTGAATCTCGACGCAATTTGAGTGTTCCGTCGTCATTAGAAGGCCATGACCGTTACAATTAACCATCAAATTTGCGTCGGATCCAGAATCTAGACTCACAGGAGACGGACTATAAAGTGCCCGAGACAGCAATATCCCATTGGAGACAAGTCGGCTGGAGGACGATGTATAGAATCTCGTCGCAATTTGAGTGTTCCATCGTCATTAGGAGGTCCTGAACGTTGCAATTAACTATCAGTTTTGTGTGGGATTCGAAATTCTAGACTCACAGGAGGCGGACTATATGTTGCCCGAGGCAGCAATATCCCCATGGAGACAAGTCGGCTGGAGGACGATGTATTGAATTTAGACGCAATTTGAGTGTTCCATCGTCATTAGGAGGCCCTGAATGTTACAATTAACTATCAGTTTTGCGTCGGATTCGATAATCTAGAGTCACAGGAGAACGACCATAAGGTGCCCGAGGCAGCAATAGACCCCTGGAGACAAGTCGGCTGGAGGACGATGTACTGAATCTCGCCGCAATTTGAGTGTTCCATCGTCATTAGGAGGCCCTAAACGTTACAATTAACTATCTGTTACGCGTCGGATTCGACAATCTAGACTCACAGGAGCACGACCATAAGGTCCCAGAGGCAGCAATTGACCCTTGGAGACAAGTCTTCTGGAGAACGATGTATTGAATCTCGTCGCAATTTGAGTGTTCCTTCGTCATTAGGAGGCTCTGAACGTTACAATTAGCAGTCCGTTTTGCGTCGGATTCGAATCTCTGGACTCACAGGAGAACGACCATAAGGTGACCGAGGTAGCAGTAGACGCATTGAGACAAGTCGCCTGGAGGACGATGTCTTAAATCGCGCCGCAATTTGAGTGTTCCATCGTCATTAGGAGGCCCTAGACGTTACAATTAACTATCAGCTTTGCGTGGGATTCGAAAATCTAGACTTACTTGAGAACGACCATAAGGTGCCCGAGGCAGCAATAGACCCTTTGAGAGACAAGTCGGCTGGAGAAAGATGTATTGAATCTCGACGCAATTTGAGTGTTCCATCGTAATTAGGAGGCCATGATCGTTTCAATTAACCATCAGATTTGCGTCGGATTCGAATATCTGGACTCACAGGAGACGGACTATAAGGTGCCCGAGACAGCAATATCCCATTGGAGGCAAGTCGGCTGGAGGACGATGTATAGAATCTCGACGCAATTTCAGTGTTCCATCGTCATTAGGAGGCCCTAAACGTTACAATTAACTATCTGTTACGCGTCGGATTCGACAATCTAGACTCACAGGAGCACGACCATAAGGTCCCAGAGGCAGCAATTGACCCTTGGAGACAAGTCTTCTGGAGAACGATGTATTGAATCTCGTCGCAATTTGAGTGTTCCTTCGTCATTAGGAGGCTCTGAACGTTACAATTAGCAGTCCGTTTTGCGTCGATTTCGAATATCTGGACACACAGGAGAACGACCATAAGGTGACCGAGGTAGCAGTAGACCCATTGAGACAAGTCGCCTGGAGAACGATGTTTTAAATCGCGACGCAATTTGTGTGTTCCAACGTCATTAGGAGGCCCTGAACGTTACAATTAACTATCTGTTTCGCTTCGGATTCGAAAATTTAGACTCACAGGAGACGGACTATAACATGCCCGAGACAGCAATATCCCCTTGGAGACAAGTCGGCTGGAGGACGATGTATGGAATCTCGACGCAATTTGAGTGTTCCATCGTCATTAGAAGGACATGACCGTTACAATTAACCATCAAATTTCCGTCGGATTCAGAATCTAGACACACAGGAGACGGACTATAAAGTGCCCGAGACAGCAATATCCCATTGGAGACAAGTCGGCTGGAGGACGATGGATAGAATCTCGTCGCAATTTGAGTGTTCCATCGTCATTAGGAGGTCCTGAACGTTGCAATTAACTATCAGTTTTACGTCGGATTCGAAATTATAGACTCACAGGAGACGGACCAAATGGTGATCGAGGCAGCAATAGACCCTTGGAGACAAGTCGCCTGGAGGACGATGTATTGAATTTCGACGCAATTTGAGTGATCCATCATCATTAGGAGGCCGTGAACGTTACAATTAACTATCAGTTTTGCGTCGGATTCGATAATCTAGACTCACAGGAGAACGAACATAACGTGTCCGAGGCAGGAATATCCCCTAGGAGACAAGTCGGCTGGAGGACGATGTATGGAGTCTCGACGCAATTTGAGTGTTCCATCGTCATTAGAACGCCATGACCGTTACAATTAACCATCAGATTTGCGTCGGATCGAAAATCTAGACTCACAGGAGACGGACTATATGTTGCCCGAGGCAGCAATATCCCCATGGAGACAAGTCGGCTGGAGGACGATGTATTGAATCTCGACGCAATTTGAGTGTTCCTTCGTCATTAGTAGGCTCTGAACGTTACAATTAGCAGTCCGTTTTGCGTCGATTTCGAATATCTGGACTCACAGGAGAACGACCATAAGGTGACCGAGGTAGCAGTAGACACATTGAGACAAGTCGCCTGGAGAACGATGTTTTAAATCGCGACGCAATTTGTGTGTTCCAACGTCATTAGGAGGCCCTGAACGTTACAATTAACTATCTGTTTCGCGTCGGATTCGAAAATTTAGACTCACAGGAGACGGACTATAACATGCCCGAGACAGCAATATCCCCTTGGAGACAAGTCGGCTGGAGGACTATGTATGGTATCTCGACGCAATTTGAGTGTTCCATCGTCATTAGAAGGCCGTGACCGTTACAATTAACCATCACATTTGCGTCGGATTCGAAAATCTAGACTCACAGGAGCCGGACTATAACGTGCCCGAGACAGCAATATTCCCTTGGAGACAAGTCGGCTGGAGGTCGATGTATTGAATCTCGACGCAATTTGAGTGATCCATCGTCATTAGAAGGCCATGACCGTTACAATTAACCATCAAATTTGCGTCGGATCCAGAATCTAGACTCACAGGAGACGGACTATAAAGTGCCCGAGACAGCAATATCCCATTGGAGACAAGTCGGCTGGAGGACGTTGTATAGAATCTCGTCGCAATTTGAGTGTTCCATCGTCATTAGGAGGTCCTGAACGTTGCAATTAACTATCAGTTTTGCGTGGGATTCGAAATTCTAGACTCACAGGAGGCGGACTATATGTTGCCCGAGGCAGCACTATCCCCTTGGAGACACGTCGGTTGGAGGACGATGTATTGAATTTCGACGCAATTTGAGTGTTCCATCGTCATTAGGAGGCCGTGAACGTTACAATTAACTATCAGTTTTGCGTCGGATTCGATAATCTAGAGTCACAGGAGAACGACCATAAGGTGCCCGAGGCAGCAATAGACCCCTGGAGACAAGTCGGCTGGAGGACGATGTACTGAATCTCGCCGCAATTTGAGTGTTCCATCGTCATTAGGAGGCCCTAAACGTTACAATTAACTATCTGTTACGCGTCGGATTCGACAATCTAGACTCACAGAAGCACGACCATAAGGTCCCAGAGGCAGCAATTGACCCTTGGAGACAAGTCTTCTGGAGAACGATGTATTGAATCTCGGCGCAATTTGAGTGTTCCTTCGTCATTAGGAGGCTCTGAACGTTACAATTAGCAGTCCGTTTTGCGTCGGATTCGAATCTCTGGACTCACAGGAGAACGACCATAAGGTGACCGAGGTAGCAGTAGACGCATTGAGACAAGTCGCCTGGAGGACGATGTATTAAATCGCGCCGCAATTTGAGTGTTCCATCGTCATTAGGAGGCCCTAGACGTTAGAATTAACTATCAGCTTTGCGTGGGATTCGAAAATCTAGACTTACACGAGAACGACCATAAGGTGCCCGAGGCAGCAATAGACCCTTCGAGACAAGTCGGCTGGAGAAAGATGTATTGAATCTCGACGCAATTTGAGTGTTCCATCGTAATTAGGAGGCCATGATCGTTACAATTAACCATCAGATTTGCGTCGGATTCGAATATCTAGACTCACAGGAGACGGACTATAAGGTGCCCGAGACAGCAATATCCCATTGGAGGCAAGTCGGCTGGAGGACGATGTATAGAATCTCGACTCAATTTCAGTGTTCCATCGTCATTATGAGGCCCAGAACGTTACAATCAACTATCAGTTTTGCGTCGGATTCGAAAATCAAGACTCACAGGTGACGGCCCATATGGTGCCCGAGGCACCAATATCCCCTTGGAGACACGTCGGTTGGAGGACGATGTATTGAATCTCGACGCAATTTGAGTGTTCCATCGTCATTAGGAGGCCCTGAATGTTAAAATTAACTATCAGCTTTGCGTGGGAATCGAAAATGTAGAATCACAGGAGAACGAACATAAGGTGTCCGAGGAAGCAATTGAACCTTGGTGGCAGATCGGCCGAATAACGATGTATTGAATCTCGACGCAATTTGAGTGTTCCATCGTCTTCAGGAGGCCCTGAAAGTAACAATTAACTATCAGTTTTGCGTCGGATTCGATAATCTAGACTCATAGGAGAACGACTATGAGGTGCCCGAGGCAGCAACAGACCCATGGAGACAAATCGGCTGGAGGACGATGTATCAGATTTCGACGCAATTTGAGTGTTTCATCGTCATTAGGAGGCCCAGAACGTTACAATTAACTATCGGTTTCGCGTCGGATTCGAAAATCTAGACACAAGAGACGGACCATATGGTGCCCGTGGCAGCAATATAACCTTGGAGAAAAGTCGGCTGGAGGACGATGTATTGAATCTCGACGCAATTTGAGGGTTCCATCGTAAGTAGGAGGCCATGAACGTTACAATTAACCATCAGATATGCGTCGGATTCGAAAATCTAGACTAACAAGAGACGGACTTTAAGGTGTCCGAGGCAGGAATATCCCCTAGGAGACAAGTCGGCTGGAGGACGATGTATTGAATCTCGACGCAATTTGAGGGTTCCATCGTAAGTAGGAGGCCATTAACGTTACAATTAACTATCAGTTTTTCGACGGATTCGAAAAAATAGACTCACAGGAGACGGACCATAAGGTGCCCGAGGCAGCAATAGACCGTTGGAGACATGTCGGCTGGAGGACGATATATTGAATTCCGACGTTATTTGAGTCTTCCATCGTCATTAGGAGGCTCTGAATGTTACACTTAACTATCAGTTTCGCGTCGGATTCGAAAATCTAGACTCACAGGAGACGGACCATATGGTGCCCGAGGCAGCAATATCCCCTAGGAGACAAGTCGGCTGGAGGACGATGTATTGAATCTCGACGCAATTTGAGTGTTCCTTCGTTATTAGGAGGCTCTGATCGTCACAATTAGCAGTACGTTTTGCGTCGGATTCGAATATCTGGACTCACAGGAGAACGATCATAAGGTGACCGAGGTAGCAGTAGAGCCATTGAGACAAGTCGCCTGGAGGACGATGTATTAAATCGCGACGCAATTTGAGTGTTCCATCGTCATTAGGAGGCCCTGAACAATACAATTAACTACCAGTTTTGCGTAGGATTCGATAATCTAAACACACAGGAGAACGACCATGAGGTGCCCGAGGCAGCATTAGACCCGTGGAGACAGTCGGCTTAAGAACGATGTACTGAATCTCGACGCAATTTGAGTGTTCCATCGTCATTAGGAGGCCCTGAACGTTATAATTAACTATCAGCTTTGGGTGGGAATCGAAAATGTAGAATCACAGGAGAACGACCATGAGGTGTCCGAGGAAGCAATTGAATCTTAGTGGCAGATCGGCCGAATAACGATGTATTGAATCTCGACGCAATTTGAGTGTTCCATCGTCTTCAGGAGGCCCTGAAGGTAACAATTAACTATCAGTTTTGCGTTGGATTCGATAATCTAGTCTCACAGGAGAACGACCAAAAGGCGAACTAGGAAACAATAGACCCTTGGAGACAAGTCGGCTGGAGGACGATGTAATGAATCGCGACGCAATTTGGGTGTTCCATCGTCATTAGGAGGCCCTGAACGTTACAAATAACTATCGGTTTTGCGTCGGATTCGATAATCTAGACTCACTGAAAACGACCATAAGGTGCCCGAGGCAGCAATAGACCCTTGGAGACAAGTCACCTGGAGGACGATTTATTGAATCTCGACGCAATTTGAGTGATCCATCGTCATTAGGAGGCCATGAACCTTACAATTAACCATCAGATTTGCGCCCAATCGAAAATATAGACTCACAGGAGACGTACTAGAAGGTGCCCGTGACAGCAATATCCCTTTGGAGACTAGACGGCTGGAGGACGATGTACTGAAACTCGACGCAATTTGAGTGTTCGACCGTCATTAGGAGGCCCTGAACGTTACAATTAACTATCAGTTATGCGTCGGATTCGGAAATCTACTCACAGCAGAACGACCATAAGGTGCCCGAGGCAGCAATAGACCCTTTGATACAAGTCGGCTGAAGGACGATGTATTGAAACTCGACGCAATTTGAGTGTTCCATCGTCATTAGGAGGCCCTGAACGCTACAATTAACTATCACCTTCGCCTCGGATTCGAAAATCTACACTCACAAGAGACGGATCATATGGTGCCCGAGGCAGCAATATCCCCTTGGAGACAAGTCGCCTTAAGGACGATGTATTGAATTTCGACGCAATTTGAGTGATCCATCATCATTAGGAGGCCGTGAACGTTACAATTAACTATCAGTTTTGCGTCGGATTCGATAATCTAGACTCACAGGAGAACGAACATAACGTGTCCGAGGCAGGAATATCCCCTATGAGACAAGTCGGCTGGAGGACGATGTATGGAGTCTCGACGCAATTTGAGTGTTCCATCGTCATTAGAACGCCATGACCGTTACAATTAACCATCAGATTTGCGTCGGATCGAAAATCTCGACTCACAGGAGACGGACTATATGTTGCCCGAGGCAGCAATATCCCCATGGAGACAAGTCGGCTGGAGGACGATGTATTGAATCTCGACGCAATTTGAGTGTTCCTTCGTCATTAGTAGGCTCTGAACGTTACAATTAGCAGTCCGTTTTGCGTCGATTTCGAATATCTGGACTCACAGGAGAACGACCATAAGGTGACCGAGGTAGCAGTAGACACATTGAGACAAGTCGCCTGGAGAACGATGTTTTAAATCGCGACGCAATTTCTGTGTTGCAACGTCATTAGGAGGCCCTGAACGTTACAATTAACTATCTGTTTCGCAACGGATTCGAAAATTTAGACTCACAGGAGACGGACTATAACATGCCCGAGACAGCAATATCCCCTTGGAGACAAGTCGGCTGGAGGACGATGTATGGAATCTCGACGCAATTTGAGTGTTCCATCGTCATTAGAAGGCCATGACCGTTACAATTAACCATCACATTTGCGTCGGATTCGAAAATCTAGACTCACAGGAGACGGACTATAACGTGCCCGGGACAGCAATATCCCCTTGGAGACAAGTCGGCTGGAGGTCGATGTATTGAATCTCGGCGCAATTTGAGTGTTCCATCGTCATTAGAAGGCCATGACCGTTACAATTAACCATCAAATTTGCGTCGGATCCAGAATCTAGACTCACAGGAGACGGACTATAAAGTGCCCGAGGCAGCAATGTCCCTTTGGAGACAAGTCGGCTGGAGGACGATGTATAGATCCTCGTCGCAATTTGAGTGTTCCATCGTCATTAGGAGGTCCTGAACGTTGCAATTAACTATCAGTTTTGCGTCGGATTCGATAATCTAGAGTCACAGGAGAACGACCATAAGGTGCCCGAGGCAGCAATAGACCCCTGGAGACAAGTCGGCTGGAGGACGATGTACTGAATCTCGACGCAATTTGAGTGTTCCTTCGTCATTAGGAGGCTCTGAACGTTACAATTAGCAGTCCGTTTTGCGTCGGATTCGAATCTCTGGACTCACAGGAGGACGACCATAAGGTGACCGAGGTAGCAGTAGACGCATTGAGACAAGTCGCCTGGAGGACGATGTATTAAATCGCGCCGCAATTTGAGTGTTCCATCGTCATTAGGTGGCCCTAGACGTTACAATTAACTATCAGCTTTGCGTGGGATTCGAAAATCTAGACTTACACGAGAACGACCATAAGGTGCCCGAGGCAGCAATAGACCCTTCGAGACAAGTCGGCTGGAGAAAGATGTATTGAATCTCGACGCAATTTGAGTGTTCCTCCGTCATTAGTAGGCTCTGAACGTTACAATTAGCAGTCCGTTTTGCGTCGATTTCGAATATCTGGACTCACAGGAGAACGACCATAAGGTGACCGAGGTAGCAGTAGACACATTGAGACAAGTCGCCTGGAGAACGATGTTTTAAATCGCGACGCAATTTCTGTGTTGCAACGTCATTAGGAGGCCCTGAACGTTACAATTAACTATCTGTTTCGCAACGGATTCGAAAATTTAGACTCACAGGAGACGGACTATAACATGCCCGAGACAGCAATATCCCCTTGGAGACAAGTCGGCTGGAGGACGATGTATGGAATCTCGACGCAATTTGAGTGTTCCATCGTCATTAGAAGGCCATGACCGTTACAATTAACCATCACATTTGCGTCGGATTCGAAAATCTAGACTCACAGGAGACGGACTATAACGTGCCCGAGACAGCAATATCCCCTTGGAGACAAGTCGGCTGGAGGTCGATGTATTGAATCTCGGCGCAATTTGAGTGTTCCATCGTCATTAGAAGGCCATGACCGTTACAATTAACCATCTAATTTGCGTCGGATCCAGAATCTAGACTCACAGGAGACGGACTATAAATTGCCCGAGACAGCCATATCCCATTGGAGACAAGTCGGCTGGAGGACGATGTATTGAATTTAGACGCAATTTGAGTGTTCCATCGTCATTAGGAGGCCCTGAATGTTACAATTAACTATCAGTTTTGCGTCGGATTCAATAATCTAGAGTCACAGGAGAACGACCATAAGGTGCCCGAGGCAGCAATAGACCCCTGGAGACAAGTCGGCTGGAGGACGATGTACTGAATCTCGCCGCAATTTGAGTGTTCCATCGTCATTAGGAGGCCCTAAACGTTACAATTAGCTATCTGTTACGCGTCGGTCTCGACAATCTAGACTCACAGGAGCACGACCATAAGGTCCCAGAGGCAGCAATTGACCCTTGGAGACAAGTCTTCTGGAGAACGATGTATTGAATCTCGACGCAATTTGAGTGTTCCTTCGTCATTAGGAGGCTCTGAACGTTACAATTAGCAGTCCGTTTTGCGTTGGATTCGAATCTCTGGACTCACAGGAGAACGACCATAAGGTGACCGAGGTAGCAGTAGACGCATTGAGACAAGTCGCCTGGAGGACGATGTATTAAATCCCGCCGCAATTTGAGTGTTCCATCGTCATTAGGAGGCCCTAGACGTTACAATTAACTATCAGCTTTGCGTGGGATTCGAAAATCTAGACTTACACGAGAACGACCATAAGGTGCCCGAGGCAGCAATAGACCCTTCGAGACAAGTCGGCTGGAGAAAGATGTATTGAATCTCGACGCAATTTGAGTGTTCCATCGTAATTAGGAGGCCATGATCGTTACAATTAACCATCAGATTTGCGTCGGATTCGAATATCTAGGCTCACAGGAGACGGACTATAAGGTGCCCGAGACAGCAATATCCCATTGGAGGCAAGTCGGTTGGAGGACGATGTATTGAATCTCGACGCAATTTGAGTGTTCCATCATCATTAGGAGGCCCTGAACGTTACAATGAACTATCTGTTTTGCGTCGGATTCGATAATCTAGACTTACAGGAGAACGACCATAAGGTGCCCGAGGCAGCAATAAACCCTTGGAAACAAGTCACCTGGAGGTCGATGTATTGAATCTCGACGCAATTTGAGTGTTCCATCGTCATTAGCAGGCCATGAACGTTACAATTAACCATCAGATTTGCGTCGGATCGAAAATCTAGACTTACTGGAGACGGACTAGTAGGTGCCCGTGACAGCAACATCCCTTTGGAGAATAGTCGGCTGGAGGGCGATGTACTGAAACTTGACGCAATTAGAGTGTTCCACCGTCATTAGGAGGCCCTGAACGCTACAATTAACTATCCGTTTTTCGTCGGATTCGATAATCTAGACTCACCGGAGAACGACCACACGGTGCCCGAGGCAGCAATAGACCCTTGGAGACAAGTCGTGTGAATGACGATATATTGAATCTCGACGCAATTTGAGTGTTCCATTGTCATTAGGAGGTCCTGAACGTTACAATTAACTATCAGTTTCGCATCGGATTCGAAAATCTAGTCTCACAGGAGAGGGACCATATGGTGCCCGAGGTAGCAATATCCCCTAGGAGACAAGTCGGCTGGTGGACGATGTATTGAATCTCGACGCAATTTGAGTGTTCCATCGTCATTAGGAGGCCCAGAAAGTTACAATTAACTATCAGTTTTGCGTCGGATTCGATAATCTAGACTCACAGGAGAACGACCAGAAGGTGCCGGGGCTGCAATAGACCCTTGGAGACAAGTCGGCTGGAGGACGATGTATCGAATCTCGACGCAATTTGAGTGTTCCATCGTCATTAGGAGGTCCTGAACGTTGCAATTAACTATCAGTTTTGCGTCGGATTCGAAATTATAGACTCACAGGAGACGGACCAAATGGTGATCGAGGCAGCAATAGACCCTTGGAGACAAGTCGCCTGGAGGACGATGTATTGAATTTCGACGCAATTTGAGTGATCCATCATCATTAGGAGGCCGTGAACGTTGCAATTAACTATCAGTTTTGCGTCGGATTCGATAATCTAGACTCACAGGAGAACGAACATAACGTGTCCGAGGCAGGAATATCCCCTAGGAGACAAGTCGGCTGGAGGACGATGTATGGAGTCTCGACGCAATTTGAGTGTTCCATCGTCATTAGAACGCCATGACCGTTACAATTAACCATCAGATTTGCGTCGGATCGAAAATCTAGACTCACAGGAGACGGACTATATGTTGCCCGAGGCAGCAATATCCCCATGGAGACAAATCGGCTGGAGGACGATGTATTGAATCTCGACGCAATTTGAGTGTTCCTTCGTCATTAGTAGGCTCTGAACGTTACAATTAGCAGTCCGTTTTGCGTCGATTTCGAATATCTGGACTCACAGGAGAACGACCATAAGGTGACCGAGGTAGCAGTAGACACATTGAGACAAGTCGCCTGGAGAACGATGTTTTAAATCGCGACGCAATTTGTGTGTTCCAACGTCATTAGGAGGCCCTGAACGTTACAATTAACTATCTGTTTCGCGTCGGATTCGAAAATTTAGACTCACAGGAGACGGACTATAACATGCCCGAGACAGCAATATCCCCTTGGAGACAAGTCGGCTGGAGGACGATGTATGGAATCTCGACGCAATTTGAGTGTTCCATCGTCATTAGAAGGCCGTGACCGTTACAATTAACCATCACATTTGCGTCGGATTCGAAAATCTAGACTCACAGGAGCCGGACTATAACGTGCCCGAGACAGCAATATTCCCTTGGAGACAAGTCGGCTGGAGGTCGATGTATTGAATCTCGACGCAATTTGAGTGATCCATCGTCATTAGAAGGCCATGACCGTTACAATTAACCATCAAATTTGCGTCGGATCCAGAATCTAGACTCACAGGAGACGGACTATAAAGTGCCAGAGACAGCAATATCCCATTGGAGACAAGTCGGCTGGAGGACGTTGTATAGAATCTCGTCGCAATTTGAGTGTTCCATCGTCATTAGGAGGTCCTGAACGTTGCAATTAACTATCAGTTTTGCGTGGGATTCGAAATTCTAGACTCACAGGAGGCGGACTATATGTTGCCCGAGGCAGCAATATCCCCATGGAGACAAGTCGGCTGGAGGACGATGTATAGAATTTAGACGCAATTTGAGTGTTCCATCGTCATTAGGAGGCCCTGAATGTTACAATTAACTATCAGTTTTGCGTCGGATTCGATAATCTAGAGTCACAGGAGAACGACCATAAGGTGCCCGAGGCAGCAATAGACCCCTGGAGACAAGTCGGCTGGAGGACGATGTACTGAATCTCGCCGCAATTTGAGTGTTCCATCGTCATTAGGAGGCCCTAAACGTTACAATTAACTATCTGTTACGCGTTGGATTCGACAATCTAGACTCACAGAAGCACGACCATAAGGTCCCAGAGGCAGCAATTGACCCTTGGAGACAAGTCTTCTGGAGAACGATGTATTGAATCTCGACGCAATTTGAGTGTTCCTTCGTCATTAGGAGGCTCTGAACGTTACAATTAGCAGTCCGTTTTGCGTCGGATTCGAATCTCTGGACTCACAGGAGAACGACCATAAGGTGACCGAGGTAGCAGTAGACGCATTGAGACAAGTCGCCTGGAGGACGATGTATTAAATCGCGCCGCAATTTGAGTGTTCCATCGTCATTAGGAGGCCCTAGACGTTAGAATTAACTATCAGCTTTGCGTGGGATTCGAAAATCTAGACTTACACGAGAACGACCATAAGGTGCCCGAGGCAGCAATAGACCCTTCGAGACAAGTCGGCTGGAGAAAGATGTATTGAATCTCGACGCAATTTGAGTGTTCCATCGTAATTAGGAGGCCATGATCGTTACAATTAACCATCAGATTTGCGTCGGATTCGAATATCTAGACTCACAGGAGACGGACTATAAGGTGCCCGAGACAGCAATATCCCATTGGAGGCAAGTCGGCTGGAGGACGATGTATAGAATCTCGACTCAATTTCAGTGTTCCATCGTCATTATGAGGCCCAGAACGTTACAATCAACTATCAGTTTTGCGTCGGATTCGAAAATCAAGACTCACAGGTGACGGCCCATATGGTGCCCGAGGCACCAATATCCCCTTGGAGACACGTCGGTTGGAGGACGATGTATTGAATCTCGACGCAATTTGAGTGTTCCATCGTCATTAGGAGGCCCTGAATGTTAAAATTAACTATCAGCTTTGCGTGGGAATCGAAAATGTAGAATCACAGGAGAACGAACATAAGGTGTCCGAGGAAGCAATTGAACCTTGGTGGCAGATCGGCCGAATAACGATGTATTGAATCTCGACGCAATTTGAGTGTTCCATCGTCTTCAGGAGGCCCTGAAAGTAACAATTAACTATCAGTTTTGCGTCGGATTCGATAATCTAGACTCATAGGAGAACGACTATGAGGTGCCCGAGGCAGCAACAGACCCATGGAGACAAATCGGCTGGAGGACGATGTATCAGATTTCGACGCAATTTGAGTGTTTCATCGTCATTAGGAGGCCCAGAACGTTACAATTAACTATCGGTTTCGCGTCGGATTCGAAAATCTAGACACAAGAGACGGACCATATGGTGCCCGTGGCAGCAATATCCCCTTGGAGAAAAGTCGGCTGGAGGACGATGTATTGATTCTCGACGCAATTTGAGGGTTCCATCGTAAGTAGGAGGCCATGAACGTTACAATTAACCATCAGATATGCGTCGGATTCGAAAATCTAGACTAACAAGAGACGGACTTTAAGGTGTCCGAGGCAGGAATATCCCCTAGGAGACAAGTCGGCTGGAGGACGATGTATTGAATCTCGACGCAATTTGAGGGTTCCATCGTAAGTAGGAGGCCATTAACGTTACAATTAACTATCAGTTTTTCGACGGATTCGAAAATATAGACTCACAGGAGACGGACCATAAGGTGCCCGAGGCAGCAATAGACCGTTGGAGACATGTCGGCTGGAGGACGATATATTGAATTCCGACGTTATTTGAGTCTTCCATCGTCATTAGGAGGCTCTGAATGTTACACTTAACTATCAGTTTCGCGTCGGATTCGAAAATCTAGACTCACAGGAGACGGACCATATGGTGCCCGAGGCAGCAATATCCCCTAGGAGACAAGTCGGCTGGAGGACGATGTATTGAATCTCGACGCAATTTGAGTGTTCCTTCGTTATTAGGAGGCTCTGATCGTCACAATTAGCAGTACGTTTTGCGTCGGATTCGAATATCTGGACTCACAGGAGAACGATCATAAGGTGACCGGGGTAGCAGTAGAGCCATTGAGACAAGTCGCCTGGAGGACGATGTATTAAATCGTGACGCAATTTGAGTGTTCCATCGTCATTAGGAGGCCCTGAACAATACAATTAACTACCAGTTTTGCGTAGGATTCGATAATCTAAACACACAGGTGAACGACCATGAGGTGCCCGAGGCAGCATTAGACCCATGGAGACAGTCGGCTTAAGAACGATGTACTGAATCTCGACGCAATTTGAGTGTTCCATCGTCATTAGGAGGCCCTGAACGTTATAATTAACTATCAGCTTTGGGTGGGAATCGAAAATGTAGAATCACAGGAGAACGACCATAAGGTGTCCGAGGAAGCAATTGAATCTTAGTGGCAGATCGGCCGAATAACGATGTATTGAATCTCGACGCAATTTGAGTGTTCCATCGTCTTCAGGAGGCCCTGAAGGTAACAATTAACTATCAGTTTTGCGTTGGATTCGATAATCTAGTCTCACAGGAGAACGACCAAAAGGCGAACTAGGAAACAATAGACCCTTGGAGACAAGTCGGCTGGAGGACGATGTAATGAATCGCGACGCAATTTGGGTGTTCCATCGTCATTAGGAGGCCCTGAACGTTACAAATAACTATCGGTTTTGCGTCGGATTCGATAATCTAGACTCACTGAAAACGACCATAAGGTGCCCGAGGCAGCAATAGACCCTTGGAGACAAGTCACCTGGAGGACGATTTATTGAATCTCGACGCAATTTGAGTGATCCATCGTCATTAGGAGGCCATGAACCTTACAATTAACCATCAGATTTGCGCCCAATCGAAAATATAGACTCACAGGAGACGTACTAGAAGGTGCCCGTGACAGCAATATCCCTTTGGAGACTAGACGGCTGGAGGACGATGTACTGAAACTCGACGCAATTTGAGTGTTCGACCGTCATGAGGAGGCCCTGAACGTTACAATTAACTATCAGTTATGCGTCGGATTCGGAAATCTACTCACAGCAGAACGAGCATAAGGTGCCCGAGGCAGCAATAGACCCTTTGATACAAGTCGGCTGAAGGACGATGTATTGAAACTCGACGCAATTTGAGTGTTCCATCGTCATTAGGAGGCCCTGAACGCTACAATTAACTATCACCTTCGCCTCGGATTCGAAAATCTACACTCACAAGAGACGGATCATATGGTGCCCGAGGCAGCAATATCCCCTTGGAGACAAGTCGCCTTAAGGACGATGTATTGAATTTCGACGCAATTTGAGTGATCCATCATCATTAGGAGGCCGTGAACGTTACAATTAACTATCAGTTTTGCGTCGGATTCGATAATCTAGACTCACAGGAGAACGAACATAACGTGTCCGAGGCAGGAATATCCCCTAGGAGACAAGTCGGCTGGAGGACGATGTATGGAGTCTCGACGCAATTTGAGTGTTCCATCGTCATTAGAACGCCATGACCGTTACAATTAACCATCAGATTTGCGTCGGATCGAAAATCTCGACTCACAGGAGACGGACTATATGTTGCCCGAGGCAGCAATATCCCCATGGAGACAAGTCGGCTGGAGGACGATGTATTGAATCTCGACGCAATTTGAGTGTTCCTTCGTCATTAGTAGGCTCTGAACGTTACAATTAGCAGTCCGTTTTGCGTCGATTTCGAATATCTGGACTCACAGGAGAACGACCATAAGGTGACCGAGGTAGCAGTAGACACATTGAGACAAGTCGCCTGGAGAACGATGTTTTAAATCGCGACGCAATTTCTGTGTTGCAACGTCATTAGGAGGCCCTGAACGTTACAATTAACTATCTGTTTCGCAACGGATTCGAAAATTTAGACTCACAGGAGACGGACTATAACATGCCCGAGACAGCAATATCCCCTTGGAGACAAGTCGGCTGGAGGACGATGTATGGAATCTCGACGCAATTTGAGTGTTCCATCGTCATTAGAAGGCCATGACCGTTACAATTAACCATCACATTTGCGTCGGATTCGAAAATCTAGACTCACAGGAGACGGACTATAACGTGCCCGAGACAGCAATATCCCCTTGGAGACAAGTCGGCTGGAGGTCGATGTATTGAATCTCGACGCAATTTGAGTGTTCCATCGTCATTAGAAGGCCATGACCGTTACAATTAACCATCAAATTTGCGTCGGATCCAGAATCTAGACTCACAGGAGACGGACTATAAAGTGCCCGAGGCAGCAATGTCCCTTTGGAGACAAGTCGGCTGGAGGACGATGTATAGATCCTCGTCGCAATTTGAGTGTTCCATCGTCATTAGGAGGTCCTGAACGTTGCAATTAACTATCAGTTTTGCGTCGGATTCGATAATCTAGAGTCACAGGAGAACGACCATAAGGTGCCCGAGGCAGCAATAGACCCCTGGAGACAAGTCGGCTGGAGGACGATGTACTGAATCTCGACGCAATTTGAGTGTTCCTTCGTCATTAGGAGGCTCTGAACGTTACAATTAGCAGTCCGTTTTGCGTCGGATTCGAATCTCTGGACTCACAGGAGGACGACCATAAGGTGACCGAGGTAGCAGTAGACGCATTGAGACAAGTCGCCTGGAGGACGATGTATTAAATCGCGCCGCAATTTGAGTGTTCCATCGTCATTAGGTGGCCCTAGACGTTACAATTAACTATCAGCTTTGCGTGGGATTCGAAAATCTAGACTTACACGAGAACGACCATAAGGTGCCCGAGGCAGCAATAGACCCTTCGAGACAAGTCGGCTGAAGAAAGATGTATTGAATCTCGACGCAATTTGAGTGTTCCATCGTAATTAGGAGGCCATGATCGTTACAATTAACCATCAGATTTGCGTCGGATTCGAATATCTAGACTCACAGGAGACGGACTATAAGGTGCCCGAGACAGCAATATCCCATTGGAGGCAAGTCGGCTGGAGGACGATGTATAGAATCTCGACGCAATTTCAGTGTTCCATCGTCATTAGGAGGCCATGACCGTTACAATTAACCATCACATTTGCGTCGGATTCGAAAATCTAGACTCACAGGAGACGGACAATAACGTGCCCGAGACAGCAATATCCCCATGGAGACAAGTCGGCTGGAGGACGATGTATTGAATCTCGACGCAATTTGAGTGTTCCTTCGTCATTAGTAGGCTCTGAACGTTACAATTAGCAGTCCGTTTTGCGTCGATTTCGAATATCTGGACTCACAGGAGAACGACCATAAGGTGACCGAGGTAGCAGTAGACACATTGAGACAAGTCGCCTGGAGAACGATGTTTTAAATCGCGACGCAATTTCTGTGTTGCAACGTCATTAGGAGGCCCTGAACGTTACAATTAACTATCTGTTTCGCAACGGATTCGAAAATTTAGACTCACAGGAGACGGACTATAACATGCCCGAGACAGCAATATCCCCTTGGAGACAAGTCGGCTGGAGGACGATGTATGGAATCTCGACGCAATTTGAGCGTTCCATCGTCATTAGAAGGCCATGACCGTTACAATTAACCATCACATTTGCGTCGGATTCGAAAATCTAGACTCACAGGAGACGGACTATAACGTGCCCGAGACAGCAATATCCCCTTGGAGACAAGTCGGCTGGAGGTCGATGTATTGAATCTCGACGCAATTTGAGTGTTCCATCGTCATTAGAAGGCCATGACCGTTACAATTAACCATCAAATTTGCGTCGGATCCAGAATCTAGACTCACAGGAGACGGACTATAAATTGCCCGAGACAGCCATATCCCATTGGAGACAAGTCGGCTGGAGGACGATGTATTGAATTTAGACGCAATTTGAGTGTTCCATCGTCATTAGGAGGCCCTGAATGTTACAATTAACTATCAGTTTTGCGTCGGATTCAATAATCTAGAGTCACAGGAGAACGACCATAAGGTGCCCGAGGCAGCAATAGACCCCTGGAGACAAGTCGGCTGGAGGACGATGTACTGAATCTCGCCGCAATTTGAGTGTTCCATCGTCATTAGGAGGCCCTAAACGTTACAATTAGCTATCTGTTACGCGTCGGTCTCGACAATCTAGACTCACAGGAGCACGACCATAAGGTCCCAGAGGCAGCAATTGACCCTTGGAGACAAGTCTTCTGGAGAACGATGTATTGAATCTCGACGCAATTTGAGTGTTCCTTCGTCATTAGGAGGCTCTGAACGTTACAATTAGCAGTCCGTTTTGCGTTGGATTCGAATCTCTGGACTCACAGGAGAACGACCATAAGGTGACCGAGGTAGCAGTAGACGCATTGAGACAAGTCGCCTGGAGGACGATGTATTAAATCCCGCCGCAATTTGAGTGTTCCATCGTCATTAGGAGGCCCTAGACGTTACAATTAACTATCAGCTTTGCGTGGGATTCGAAAATCTAGACTTACACGAGAACGACCATAAGGTGCCCGAGGCAGCAATAGACCCTTCGAGACAAGTCGGCTGGAGAAAGATGTATTGAATCTCGACGCAATTTGAGTGTTCCATCGTAATTAGGAGGCCATGATCGTTACAATTAACCATCAGATTTGCGTCGGATTCGAATATCTAGGCTCACAGGAGACGGACTATAAGGTGCCCGAGACAGCAATATCCCATTGGAGGCAAGTCGGTTGGAGGACGATGTATTGAATCTCGACGCAATTTGAGTGTTCCATCGTAATTAGGAGGCCCTGAACGTTACAATTAACTATCGGTTTTGCTTAGGATTCGATAATCTAGACCCACAAAAGAACGACCATAAGGTGCCCGAGGCAGCAATAGACCCTTGGAGACAAGTCGGTTGGAGGACGCTGTATTGAATCTCGATGCAATTTGAGTGTTCGATCGTCATTAGGAGCCCCTGAACGTTACAATCAACTATCATTTTAGCGTCGGATTAGAAAATCTACTCACAGGAGAAGGAGCATATGGTGCAAGAGACACCAATATCCCCTTGGAGACAAGTCGGCTTGAGGACGATGAATTGAATCTCGACGCAATTTGAGTGTTCCATCGTCATTAGGAGGCGCTGAACGTTACAATCAACTATCATTTTAGCGTCGGACTAGAAAATCTACTCTCAGGAGAAGGAGCATATGCTGCCCGAGGCAGCAATATCCCCATGGAGACAAGACGGCTGGAGGACGATGTATTTAATCTTGACGCAATTTGAGTGTTCCATCGTCATTAGGAGGCGCCAGACGTTACAATTAACTATCACTTATGCGTCGGATTCGAAAATCTAGACTCACAGGAGAACGACCATAAGGTGCCCGGGACAGCAATAGACACTTGGAGACAAGTCGGCTGGAGCTCGATGTATTGAATCTCGACGCAATTTGAGTGTTCCATCGTCATTAGGTGGCCCTGAATGTTACAATTAACTATCATTTTTGCCCCGGATCCGGAAATCTAGAGTCACAGGAGACGGACCACATGGTGCCCGAGGCAGCAATATTCCCTTGTAGACAAGTCGGTTGGAGGACGATGAATTGACTCTCGACGCAATTTGAGTGTTCCATCGTCATTAGGAGGCCCTGAACGTTACAATCAACTAACACTATAGCGTCGGATTAGAAAATCTACTCACAGGAGAAGGAGCATATGGTGCCCGAGACAGCAATATCCCCTTGGAGACAAGTCGGCTGGAGGACGATGTATTGAATCTCGACGCAATTTGAGTGTTCCATCATCATTAGGAGGCCCTGAACGTTACAATTAACTATCATTTTGCGTCGGATACGGAAATCTAGACTCACAGGAGACGGACCACATGGTGCCCGAGGCAGCAATATCCCCTTCTAGACGAGTCGGTTGGAGGACGATGTACTGATTCTCGACGCAATTTGAGTGTTCCATCGTCATTAGGAGCCCCTGAACGTTACAATCAACTATTATTTTAGCGTCGGTATAGAAAATCTACTCACAGGAGAAGGAGCATATGTCGCCCGAGACAGCAGTATCCCCTTGTAGACAAGTCGGCTGGAGGACGATGTATTGAATCTCGACGCAATTTGAGTGTTCCATCGTCATTAGGAGGCCCTGAACGTTACAATTAACTATCCTTTTTGCGTCGGATACGGATATCTAGACTCACAGGAGACGGACCACATGGTGCCCGAGGTACCAATATCCCCTTGTAGACAAGTCGGTTGGAGGACGATGTATTGACTCTGGACGCAATTTGAGTGTTCCATCGTCATTAGGAGGCCCTAAACGTTTCAATCAGCTATCATTTTGGCGTCGGATTAGATAATCTACTCACAGGAGAAGCAGCATATGGTGCCAGAGACAGCAATATCCCCTTGGAGACAAGTCGGATGGAGGACGACGTATTGAATCTCGACGCTATTTGAGTGTTCCATCGTCATTAGGAGGCCCTGAACGTTACAATTAACTATCATTTTTGCGTCGGATACGGAAATCTAGACTCACAGGAGACGGACAACATGGTGCTCGAGGAAGCAATATCCCCTTGTAAACAAATCGGTTGGAGGGCGACGCAATTTGAGTGTTCCATCGTCATTAGGAGGCGCTGAACGTTACAATCAACTATCATTTTAGCGTGGGATTAGAAAATCTACTCACAGGGGAAGAAGCAAATGGTGCCCGAGACAGCAATATCCACTTGGAGACAAGTCGGCTGGAGGACGGTGTATTGAATCTCGACGCAATTTGGGTGTTCCATCGTCATTAGGAGCCCCTGAACGTTACAATCAACTATCATTTTAGCGTCGGATTAGAAAATCTACTCACAGGAGAAGGAGCATATGTCGCCCATGACAGCAATATCCCCTTGTAGACAAGTCGGCTGGAGGACGATGTATTAAATCTCGACGCAATTTGAGTGTTCCATCGTCATTAGGAGGCCCTGAACGTTTCAATTAACTATCCTTTTTGCGACGGATAGGGATATCTAGACTCACAGGAGACGGACCACATGGTGCCCGAGGCAGCAATATCCCCTTGTAGACAAGTCGGTTGGAGGACGATGTATTGACTCTGGACGCAATTTGAGTGTTCCATCGTCATTACGAGGCCCTGAACGTTTCAATCAGCTATCATTTTAGCGTCGGACTAGAAAATCTACTCACAGGAGAAGGAGCATATGGTGTCCGAGACAGCAATATACCCTTGGAGGCAAGTCGGCTGGAGGACGATGTATTGAATTTCGACGCAATTTGAGTGTTCCATCGTCATTAGGAGGCACTGAACGTTACAATTAACTATCTTTTTGCGTCGGATACGGATATCTAGACTCACAGGAGACGGACCACATGGTGCCCGAGGCAGCAATATCCTCTTGAGGACAAGTCGGTTGGAGGACGGTGTATTGACTCTCGACGCAATTTGAGTGTTCCATCGTCATTAGGACGCGCTGAACGTTACAATCAACTATTATTTTAGCGTCGGATTAGAAAATATACTCACAGGAGAAGGAGCCTATGGTGCCCGAGACAGCAATATCCCCTTGGATACAAGTCGGCTGGAGGACGATGTATTGAATCTCGACGCAATTTGAGTGTTCCATCGTCATTAGGAGCCCCTGAACGTTACAATACTCTATCATTTTAGCGTCGGATTAGAAAATCTACTCACAGGAGAAGGAGCATATGGTGCCCGAGACAGCAATATCCCCTTGGAGACAAGTCGGCTGGAGGACGATGTATTAAATCTCGACGCAATTTGAGTGTTCCATCGTCATTAGGGGGCCCTGAACGTTACAATCAACTATCATTTTTGCGGCGGATACGGAAATCTATACTCACAGGAGACGTACCACATGGTGCCCGAGGCAGCAATATCCCCTTATAGACAAGTCGGTTGGAGGACGATGTATTGACTCTCGACGCAATTTGAGTGCTCCATCGTCATTAGGAGGCCCTGTACGTTACAATTAACTATCAGTTTCGCGTCGGATTCGAAAATCTAGACTCACAGGTGACGGACCATATGGTGCCCGAGGCAGCAGTATCCCCATGGAGACAAGTCGGCTGGAGGACGATGTATTTAATCTTGACGCAGTTTGAGTGTTCCATCGTCATTAGGAGGCGCTAAACGTTACAATTAACTATCAGTTATGCGTCGGATTCGAAAATCTAGACTACCAGGAGAACAACCATAAGGTGCCCGGGACAGCAATAGACACTTGGAGACAAGTCGGCTGGAGCTCGATGTATTGAATATCGACGCAATTTGAGTGTTCCATCATCATTAGGAGGCCCTGAACGTTACAATTAACTATCATTTTTGCGTCGGATACGGAAATCTAGACTCACAGGGGACGGACCACATGGTGCCCGAGGCAGCAATATCCCCTTCCAGACGAGTCGTTTGGAGGACGATGTACTGACTCTCGACGCAGTTTGAGTGTTCCATCGTCATTAGGAGCCCCTGAACGTTACAATCAACTTTCATTTTGGCGTCGGATTAGAAAATCTACTCACAGGAGAAGGAGCATATGGTGCCAGAGACAGCATTATCCCCTTGGAGACAAGTCGGATGGAGGACGATGTATTGAATCTCGACGCAATTTGAGTGTTCCATCGTCATTACGAGGCCCTGAACGTTACAATTAACTATCATTTTTTCGTCGGGTACGGAAATCTAGACTCACAGGAGACGGACAACATGGTGCCCTAGGCAGCAATATCCCCTTGTAAACAAATCGGTTGGAGGGCGACGCAATTTGAGTGTTCCATCGTCATTAGGAGGCGCTGAACGTTACAGTCAACTATCATTTTAGCGTGGGATTAGAAAATCTACTCACAGGGGAAGGAGCAAATGGTGCCCGAGACAGCAATATCCCCTTGGAGACAAGTCGGCTGGAGGACGATGTATTGAATCTCGACGCAATTTGGGTGTTCCATCGTCATTAGGAGCCCCTGAACGTTACAATCAACTAGCATTTTAGCTTCGGATTAGAAAATCTACTCACTGGAGAAGGAGCATATGTCGCCCGAAACAGCAATATCCCCTTGTAGACAAGTCGGCTGGACGACGATGTATTGAATCTCGACGCAATTTGAGCGTTCCATCGTCATTAGAAGGCCCTGAACGCTACAATTAACTATCCTTTTTGCGTCGGATACGGATATCTAGACTCACAGGGGACGGACCACATGGTGCCCGAGGCAGCAATATCCCCTTGTAGTCAAGTCGGTTGGAGGACGATGTATTGACTCTGGACGCAATTTGAGTGTTGTATCGTCATTAGGAGGCCCTGAACGTTTCAATCAGCTATCATTTTAGCGTCGGACTAGTTAATCTACTCACAGGAGAAGGAGCATATGGTGCCCGAGGCAGCAATATCCCCTTGGAGACAAGTCGGCTGGAGGACGATGTATTGAATCTCGACGCAATTAGAGTGTTCCATCGTCATTAGGAGGCGCTGAACGTTATAATTAACTATCAGTTATGCGTAGGATTTGATAATCTAGACTCACAGGAGGACGACCATAAGGTGCCCGAGGCAGCAATAGACCCTTGGAGACAAGTCGGCTGGTGGCCGATGTATTGAATCACGACGTAATTTGAGTGTTCCATCTTCATTAGGAGGCCCTGAACGTTACAATTAACTATCAGTTTTGCGTCGGATTTGAAAATCTAGACTCACACGAGAACGACCATAAGGTGCCCGAGGCAGCAATAGACCCTTGGAGACAAGTCGGCTGCAGGACGATGTATTGAATCTCGACGCAATTTGAGTGTTCCATCGTCATTAGGAGGCCCTCAACGTTACAATTAACTATCAGTTTCGCATCGGATTCGAAAATCTAGACTCACAGGAGACGGACCATATGGTGCCCGAGGCAGCAATATCACCTTGGAGACAAATCGTCTGGTTGACGATGTATTGAATCTCACCGCAATTTGAGTGTTCCATCGTCATTAGGAGGTCCTGAACGTTACAATTAACTATCAGTTTTGCGTCGGATTCGAAATTCTAGACTCACAGGAGGCGGACTATATGATGCCCGAGGCAGCATTATCCCCTTGGAGACAAGTCGGCTGGAGGATGATGTATTGAATCTCGACGCAATTTGAGTGTTCCATCGTAATTAGGAGGCCCTGAACGTTACAATTATCTATCAGTTTTGCTTAGGATTCGATAATCTAGACTCACAACAGAACGACCCTAAGGTGCCCGAGGCAGCAATAGACCCTTGGAGACAAGTCGGTTGGAGGACGATGTATTGAATCTCGACGCAATTTGAGTGTTCGATCGCCATTAGGAGCCCCTGAACGTTACAATCAACTATCATTTTAGCGTCGGATTAGAAAATCTACTCACAGGAGAAGGAGCATATGGTGCAAGAGACAGCAATATCCCCTTGGAGACAAGTCGGCTGGAGGACGATGTATTGAATCTCGACGCAATTTGAGTGTTCGATCGCCATTAGGAGCCCCTGAACGTTACAATCAACTATTATTTTTGCGTCGGATTAGAAAATCCACTCACAGGAGACGGACCATATGGTGCCCGAGGCAGCAATATCACCTTGGAGACAAGTCGGCTGGAGGACGATGTATTGAATCTCGACGCAATTTGAGTGTTCCATCGTCATTAGGAGGCGCTGAACGTTACAATCAACTATCATTTTAGCGTCGGACTAGAAAATCTACTCACAGGAGAAGGAGCATAAGGAGTCCGAGACAGCAATATCCTTTTGGAGGCAAGTCGGCTGGAGGACGATGTATTGAATCTCGACGCAATTTGAGTGTTCCATCGTCATTAGGAGGTCCTGAACGTTACAATTAACTATCATTTTTGCGTCGGATACGGAAATCTAGACTCACAGGAGACAGACCACATGGTGCCCGAGGTAGCAATATCCTCTTGAGGACAAGTCGGTTGGAGGACGATGTATTGACTCTCGACGCAATTTGAGTGTTCCATCGTCATTAGGAGCCCCTGAACGTTGCAATACTCTATCATTTTAGCGTCGGATTAGAAAATCTACTCACAGGAGAAAGATCATATGGTGCCCGAAACAGCAATATCCCCTTGGAGGCAAGTCGGCTGGAGGACGACGTATTGAATCTCGACGCAATGTGAGTGTTCCATTGTCATTAGGAAGCCCTGAACGTTACAATTAACTATCATTTTTGCGTCGGATACGGAAATCTAGACTCACAGGAGACGGACCACATGGTGCCCGAGGCAGCAGTATCCCCTTGTAGACAAGTCGGTTGGAGGACGATGTATTGACTCTCGACGCAATTTGAGTGTTCCATCATCATTAGGAGCCCCTGAACGTTACAATCAACTATCATTTTAGCGTCGGATTAGAAAATCTACTCACAGGAGAAGGAGCATATGGTGCCCGAGACAGCAATATCCCCTTGGAGACAAGTCGGCTGGAGGACGATGTATTGAATCTCGACGCAATTTGAGTGTTCCATCGTCATTAGGGGGCTCTGAACGTTACAATCAACTATCATTTTTGCTTCGGATACGGAAATCTATACTCACAGGAGACGGACCACATGGTGCCCGAGGCAGCAATATCCCCTTATAGACAAGTCGGTTGGAGGACGATGTATTGAATCTCGACGCAATTTGAGTATTCCATCGTCATTAGGAGGCCCTGAACGTTGCAATTAACTATCATTTTTGCGTCGGATACGGAAATCTAGACTCACAGGAGACGGACAACATGGTGCCCGAGGCAGCAATATCCCCTTGTAAACAAATCGGTTGGAGGGCGACGCAATTTGAGTGTTCCATCGTCATTAGGAGTCGCTGAACGTTACAATCAACTATCATTTTAGCGTGGGATTAGAAAATCTACTCACAGGGGAAGGAGCAAATGGTGCCCGAGACAGCAATATCCCCTTGGAGACAAGTCGGCTGGAGGAGGATGTATTGAATCTCTACGCAATTTGGGTGTTCCATCGTCATTAGGAGCCACTGAACGTTACAATCAACTATCATTTTAGCGTCGGACTAGAAAATCTACTCACAGGAGAAGGAGCATATGTCGCCCGAGACAGCAATATCCCCTTGGAGACAAGTCGGCTGGAGGACGATGTATTGACTCTGGACGCAATTTGAGTGTTCCATCGTCATTAGGAAGCCCTGAACGTTTCAATCAGCCATCATTTTAGCGTCGGATTAGAAAATCTACACACAGGAGAAGGAGCATATGGTGCCCGAGACAGCAATATCCCCTTGGAGACAAGTCGGCTGGAGGACGATGTATTGAATCTCGACGCAATTAGAGTGTTCCATCGACATTAGGAGGCGCTGAACGTTACAATTAACTATGAGTTATGCGTCGGATTCGATAATCTAGACTCACAGGTAGACGACCATAAGGTGCCCGAGGCAGCAATTGACCCTTGGAGATAAGTCGGCTGGTGGCCGATGTATTGAATCACGACGCAATTTGAGTGTTCCATCGTCATTAGGAGGCCCTGAACGTTACAATTAACTATCAGGTTCGAGTCGGATTCACAAATCAAGACTCACAGAAGAGGGCCCGTATGGTGCCCGAGGCAGCAATATCCCCTTGGAGATAAGTCGGCTGGAGGACGATGTATTGAATCTCGACGCAATTTGAGTGTTCCATCGTCATTAGGAGGCCCTGAACGTTACAATTAACAGTCAGTTTTGCGTCGGATTCGAAAATCTAGACTCACATTAGGACGACCATAAGGTGCCCGAGGCAGCAATGGACCTTTGGAGACAAGTCGGCTGAATGACGATGTATTGAATCTCGACGTAATTTGTGTGTTCCGTCGTCATTAGGAGGCCCTGAACGTAACAATTATCTATCAGTTTTGGTCGGATTCGAAAATCTAGACTCAAGGAGAACGACCGTAAGGTGCCCGTGGCAGGAATATCCCCTAGGAGGCAAGTCGGCTGGAGGTCGATGTATTGAATCTCGACGCAATTTGAGTGTTCCATCGTCATTTGGAGGCGCTGAACGTTACAATTAACTTTCAGTTATGCGTCGGATTCGAAAATCTAGACTCACAGGAGAACGACCGTAAGGTGCTCGAGGCAGCAATAGACCGTTGGAGACAAGTCGGCTGGAGGACGATGTATTGAATCTCGTCGCAATTTGAGTGTTCCATCGTCATTACGAGGCCATGAACGTAACAATTAACTATCAGTTTTGCGTCGGATTCGAAAATCTAGACTCACAGGCGAACGACCATAAGGTGCACGAGGCGGGAATATCCCCTGGGAGACAAGTCGGATGGAGGACGATGTATTGAATCTCGACGCAATTTGAGTGTTCCATCGTCATTAGGAGGCCATTAACGTTACAATTAACCAATAGTTTTGCGTCGGATTCAAAAATCTAGACTCACAGGAGACGGACCATAAGGTGCCCGAGGCAGCAATATCCCCTTGTAGACAAGTCGGCTGGAGGACGATGTATTGAATCTCGATGCAATTTGAGTGTTCCATCGTCATTAAGAGGCGCTGAACGTTACAATGAACTATCAGTTTTGCGTCGGATTTGAAAATCTAGACTCACAGGAGAACGACTATAAGGCGCCCGAGGCAGCAATAGACCCTGGTAGACAAGTCGGCTGAATGACGATGTATTCAATCTCGACGCAATTTGTGTGTTGCGTCGTCATTAGGAGGCCCTGAACGTTACAATTAACTATCAGTTTCGCGTCGGATTGAAAAGTCTAGACTCACAGGAGAAGGACCATATGGTGCCCGAGGCAGCAATATCACCTTGGGGACAATTCGTTTGGAGGACGATGTATTAAATCTCGACGCAATTTGAGTGTTCCATCGTCATTAGGAGGCCATGAACGTAACAATTAACTATCAGTTTTGCGTCGTATTCGAAAATCTATAGTCGAAGGAGAACGACTATTAGGTGCCCGAGGCAGCAATAGACCCTTGGAGACAAGTTGGCTGAATGACGATGTATTTAATCTCGATGCAATTTGAGTGTTCCGTCGTCATTAGCAGGCCCTGAACGTTACTATTAACTATCAGTTTCGCGTCGAATTCAAAAGTCTAGACTCACAGGAGAAGGACCATATGGTGCCCGAGGCAGCAATATCACCTTGGAGACAATTCGGCTGGAGGACGATGTATTAAATCTCGACGCAATTTGAGTGTTCCATCGTCATTAGGAGGCCATGAACGTAACAATTAACTATCAGTTTTGCGTCGGATTTGAAAATCTAGCCTCACAGGAGAATGACCATAAGGTGCCCGAGGCAGGAATATTGCATTTGGGCTTAATTAAATATGATTGAAAATACTTTTTAGTAACTATATGTCCGTTTACGCTGTTTCTCGTAAACGGTTGGCCATGACTAGTATTGTTTCGCTATCTGACTGCAAAGAACAACAACAAGAAGGAAATGAAATTTTTCGTTGACACAATTAATTAATTAAGTTCCCAGCAACTATAAAACCTACAAAACCAATAAGCTCAAGAGTAACTGATCTGTATGTGGG
The DNA here is from genome assembly GCF_023864345.2 of Schistocerca serialis cubense. Classification (NCBI taxonomy): domain Eukaryota; kingdom Metazoa; phylum Arthropoda; class Insecta; order Orthoptera; family Acrididae; genus Schistocerca; species Schistocerca serialis. The sequence goes on from NW_026047583.1 coordinate 61,107,097, forward strand.
AGTGTGACTCAACGTACACATCTGGCACGGTTCTTCTCCAACAAGACAAGAATTTTTAAATACCATTTATACAGAAGTAACTAAAGGATATAAAAATACCATAATTACTCAAGAAAACCGGAATTACACTCTAATACAAGACCACAAGCCAGATGCTTTGTTGACTGAACCTGTCATGACGCATTATTTAAAACATGGAAATAATGAAAAAAAACACGCAATATTTTACCTTCATATATATTGACGAAAAGCACTCTGATCATTACAATGTCTTCATTAAAATAACATCTGCTATCTCTCCCATCAAATAACTGGATAAAACATGGAACAAACACTCCTTACTACAACCTCTCGACAAGCCTTGCCCACTCGCACACCTCAACACTGACTGTCTTCTACGAGCTCTGCCCACGCACTGACTACTACGAGTTCTCTCCAAGCACTGTGGAGGCGGCTTAATATTACTCTTTGGCGTAATCTCTGGCGCAGTGGCTCAGTGTAGCCACCTTTCAATATCCCCTAGGAGACAAGTCGGCTGGAGGACGATGTATTGAATCTCGACGCAATTAGAGTGTTCCATCGTCATTAGGAGGCGCTGATTTTTACAATTAACTATCAGTTATGCGTCGGATTCGATAATCTAGACTCACAGGAGAAAGACCATAAGGTGCCCGAGGCAGCAATAGACCCTTGGAGACAAGTCGGCTGGTGGCCGATGTATTGAATCACGACGCAATTTGAGTGTTCCATCGTCATTAGGAGGCCCTGAGCGTTACAATTAACTATCAGTTTTGCGTCGGATTTGAAAATCTAGACTCACAGGAGAACGACCATAAGGTGCCCGAGGCAGCAATAGACCCTTGGAGACAAGTCGGCTGAAGGACGATGTATTGAATCTCGACGCAATTTGGGTGTTCCATCGTCATTAGGAGGCCCTCAACGTTACAATTAACTATCAGTTTCGCATCGGATTCGAAAATCTAGACTCACAGGAGACGGACCATATGGTGCCCGAGGCAGCAATATCACCTTGGAGACAAATCGGCTGGATGACGATGTATTGAATCTCGACGCAATTTGAGTGTTCCATCGTCATTAGGAGGTCCTGAACGTTACAATTAACTGTCAGTTTTGCGTCGGATTCGAAAATCTAGACTCACATTAGGACGACCGTAAGGTGCCCGAGGAAGTAATATCCTCTTGGAGACAAGTCGGCTGAAGGACGATGTATTGAATATCGACGCAATTTGATTGTTCCGTCGTCATTAGGAGGCCCAGAAATTACAATTAACTATCAGGTTCGAGTCGGACTCACAAATCTAGACTCACAGGAGAGGGACAGTATGGTGCCCGAGGCAGTAATATCCCCTTGGAGATAAGTCGGCTGGAGGACGATGTATTGAATCTCAACGCAATTTGAGTGTTCCATCGTCATCAGGAGGACCTGAACGTTACAATTAACTGTCAGTTTTGCGTCGGATTCGAAAATCTAGACTCACATTAGGACGACCATAAGGTGCCCGAGGCAGCAATAGACCTTTGGAGACAAGTCGGCTGAATGACGATATATTGGATCTCGACGCAATTTGAGTGTTCCATCGTCTCTAGGAGGCCCTGTACGTTACAATTAACTATCAGTTTCTTGTCGGATTCGAAAATCTAGACTCTCAGGAGAAGGACCATATGGTGCCCGAGGAAGCAATAACTCCTTGGAGACAAGTCGGCTGGAGGACGATGTATTGAATCTCGACGCAATTTGAGTGTTCCATCGTCATTAGGAGGCCATGAACGTAACAATTAACTATCAGTTTTGCGTTGGATTGGAAAATCTAGGCTCAAAGGAGAACGACCATATGGTGCCCGAGGCGGGAATATCCCCTAGTAGACAAGTCGGATTGAGGACGATGTATTGTATCTCGACGCAATTTGAGTGTTCCATTGTCATTAGGAGGCCATGAACGTTACAATTAACCATAAGTTTTGCGTCGGATTCGAAAATCTAGACTCACAGGAGACGGACCATAAGGTGCCCGAGGCAGCAATATCCCCTTGTAGACAAGTCAGCTGGAGGACGATGTATTGAATCTCGACGCAATTTGAGTGTTCCATCGTCATTGCCCTGAACGTCACAAAGAACTATCAGTTTTGCGTCGGATTTGAAAATCTAGACTCACAGGAGAACGACTATAAGGTGCCCGAGGCAGCAATAGACCCTGGGAGACAAGTCGGCTGAATCACGATGTATTGAATCTCGACGCAATTTTGTGTGTTCCGTCGTCATTAGGGGGCCCTGAACGTTACAATTAACTATCAGTTTCGCGTCGGATTGAAAAGTCTAGACTCACAGGAGAAGGACCATATGGTGCCCGAGGCAGCAATAGACCCTTGGAGACAAGTCGGCTGGAGGACGATGTATTGTATCTCGACGCAATTTGAGTGTTCCATTGTCATTACGAGGCCATGAACGTAACAATTAACTATCATTTTTGCGTCGGATTCGAAAATCTAGACTCACAGGAGAACGACCATAAGGTTCCCGAGGCGGGAATATCCCCTGGGAGACAAGTCGGATGGAGGACGATGAATTGAATCTCGACGCAATTTGAGTGTTCCATCGTCATTAGGAGGCCATGAACGTACCAATTAAGTATCAGTTTTGCGTCGGAATCGAAAATCTAGACTCGAAGGAGAACGACCATAAGGTGCCCGAGGCAGGAATATCCCCTAGGAGACAAGTCGGCTGGAGGACGATGTATTGAATATCGACGCAATTTGAGTGTTCTATCGTCATTTGGAGGCGCTGAACGTTACAATTAACTTTCAGTTATGCGTTGGATTCGAAAATGTAGACTTACAGGAGAACGACCATAAGGTGCCCGAGGCAGCAATATACCCTTGGAGACAAGTTGGCTGAATGACGATGTATTTAATCTCGATGCAATTTGACTGTTCCGTCGTCATTAGCAGGCCCTGAACGTTACTATTAACTATCAGTTTCGCGTCGAATTCAAAAGTCTTGACTCACAGGAGAAGGACCATATGGTGCCCGAGGCAGCAATATCACCTTGGAGACAATTCGGCTGGAGGACGATGTATTAAATCTCGACGCAATTTGAGTGTTCCATCGTCATTAGGAGGCCATGAACGTAACAATTAACTATCAGTTTTGCGTCGGATTCGAAAACTAGACTCACAGGAGAATGACCATAAGGTGCCCGAGGCAGGAATATTGCATTTGGGCTTAATTAAATATGATTGAAAATACTTTTTAGTAACTATATGTCCGTTTACGCTGTTTCTCGTAAACGGTTGGCCCTGACTAGTATTGTTACGCTATCTGACTGCAAAGAACAACAACAAGAATGAAATGAAATTTTTCGTTGACACAATTAATTAATTGAGTCCCCAGCAACTATAAAACCTACAAAACCAATAAGCTCAAGAGTAACTGATCTGTATGTGGGAGTGTGACTCAACGTACACATCTGGCACGGTTCTTCTCCAACAAGACAAGAATTTTTAAATACCATTTATACAGAAGTAACTAAAGGTAATAAAAATACCATGATTACTCAAGAAAACCAGAATTACACTCTAATACAAGAACACAAGCCAGATGCTTTGTTGACTGAACCTTTCATGACGCATTATTTAAAACATGGAAGTAATGAAAAAAAACACGCAATATTTTACCTTCATATATATTGACGAAAAGCACTCTGATCGTTACAATGTCTTCATTAAAATAACATCTGCTATCTCTCCCATCAAATAACTGGATAAAACATGGAACAAACACTCCTTACTACAACCTCTCGACAAGCCTTGCCCACTCGCACAACTCAACACTGACTGTCTTCTACAAGGTCTGCCCACGCACTGACTACTACAAGTTCTCTCCAAGCACTGTGGAGGCGGCTTAATAATACTCTATGGCGCAATCTCTGGCGCAGTGGCTCAGTGTAGCCACCTTTCATATGCCCTTCCTCCACAGGCCAGAATTTGATGGTATTTCTGCCAGCATTGGTGGTGAAAATACCACCAAATTCGTCCACAAGAATACAGACAAAAATAAAAGATAATATTAATACCTAAATATCACATAATTAGTTAAAATTTTGGCTTTGCACTGACCTTTCAGTAACCTAATATATAAAATACAGTAGGCAATACAAATTCTTTTCATACATGTGGCTTTACATAATAGTTTACACAATACATAAAAAAATCAGTTTATACAAATGTTCACATAAAATGCTTTCAATGATTAGATTATACAAAAAAAAAAAAAAAAAAAAAAAAAACACCAACAGGTGACATCTTTTCAGTAGAAGCAGGCTATCAGTGGCACCCAGTAAAGTTTAGCAGGTACACCCAGCAACAAGTCACGTTAGTTCAGTAGAAGCAATCCATCAGAGGCACCCAGCAATGTTGAGTAGGTGCAGACAGCAACAAGTGACTTCATTTCATTAGTAACAGTTCATCAGTTGCACCCAGCAATGTTGAGCAGGTGCAGACAGCAACAAGTGACTTCATTTCAGTAGAAACAGACTATCAGTTGCACCCAGCAATGTTGAGCAGGTGCAGACACCGACAAGTGACATCATATCAGCAGAAACAGTCCATCAGTTGCACCCAGCAATGTTGAGAGCAGGTGCAGACACCAACAAGTGACATCATTTCAGTAGAAGCAGTCCATCAGTTGCACCCAGCAATGTTGAGAGCTTGTGCAGACACCAACAAGTGACATCATTTCACTAGAAACAGTCCATCAGTTGCACCCAGCAATGTTGAGCAGGTGCAGACACCAACAAGTGACATCATTTCAGTAGAAGCAGTCCATCAGTTGCACCCAGCAATGTTGAGCAGGTGCAGACACCAACAAGTGACATCATTTCAGTAGAAGCAGTCCATCAGTTGCACCCAGCAATGTTGAGCAGGTGCAGACACCAACAAGTGACTTCATTTCAGTAGAAGCAGTCCATCACTTGCACCCAGCAATGTTGAGCAGGTGCAGACACCAACAAGTGACATTATTTCAGTAGAAGCAGTCCATCAGTTGCACCCAGCAATGTTGAGCAGGTGCAGACACCAACAAGTGACATCATTTCAGTAGAAGCAGTCCATCAGTTGCACCCAGCAATGTTGAGCAGGTGCAGACACCAACAAGTGACATCATTTCAGTAGAAGCAGTTCCATCTGTGGCACCCAGTAAAGTTGCAGAGGTACACAGCAACAAGTCACATTAGTTCAGTAGAAGCAGTTCATCAGTGGCACCCAGCAATGTTGAGTAGGTGCAGACAGCAAGAAGTGACTTAATTTCCATACAAGTAGTCCATCAGTTGCACCTAGCAATGATGAGCAGGTCCAGATAGCAGTCCATGATATTCACTATCACTAATCACACTGTTCATCAGCAGAAACTAAACATGTCCTAGTGACACCAATCATGTAGATAAAGTACAAGTAACAGTCCATAATATTCACTATCACTGATCACTCAGTTCATCAGCAGAAATTAATCATTCCTAAGTGTCACACATTACGTTGAAAAGTGCAGGTAACAGTCCATAATATTCACCTTCACTAATCTGACAGTTCAGGCATGAACAATAGTTTGAAAACACATACAAATGCTTTTACAATGCTCTTACACTAAACATACAAATCATAACAAACACACAAATGATGTCAGATAATTTTCATATTAACTATTACAAATACTCAAATATCAGTAAACCTATAATATTTATGGGTGTCAGTGCAAGCCATTACAAACAAATAAAATAATATTTACGAGATAGGTGGGTAGGATTAGGAAAGGAAGACACACAAAACACACTCATTCATCTTTCATCCACATTAAGTACTACTGTGTAATTAAATGGTGTTAACTGTGTAAATGTAATTCTGTCAGAATCTGATGTTCATCATGTGTATCAAGTAGTAGTGGCAGCAATGTATAACAGACAATAATAGTTAGGTCAACGTCATAGTCATCATGTCAAGACCAATGTTTGCCAAGCCAGATCAAATGTACTGTTGTTGAACAACTGTCAGTGAGCCAAGATATGCAATTACTTCCTCTCTTCAAAAAAAAAGTATATACTGCTTAGTGATTTAACAAAGTGTGTGTATAGACTATCTTCCTTCTACTTTAGTGTTCTAGTCTGCTATCTTCATCCTCCTTGTTCCATAAGACCAACAAAAAAAAGATGCATCTCACTTACTTTACCTCTTATACACCAAAACTCCAATAATCATCAGCATCACATAATCTCAATACTTCACTAATACTTCTTACGTCGATACATATAAATCTTATCATCAATATCATTTACCTTACTTCTTGTCTACAAAAACTCCAATAATCATCAACTTCATATAATCTCTATACCTCAATAATACCTCTTTAATACGTCGATAAATATGAACCTTATTACCAATATCATTTCACTTCCATAACAACTCTTTCCTCTAGTCAGTCTCCTCGAACAAGTACAGATAAAATCCTAATGCAAACCTCATCATCCCATACAATCTGAAGACACATTGCCAACACACAACCTCTGTGTAATCCATCTGACCCAAATCTTCTGCTCATTATGAATTATAAACAAAGGAAATGCATACATGACCTCTAACAGACTCAGTTCGAATAACTCTCAGTAATTAAGTACGATTACGTAGTGTGAATGATCATAATATTTCACAGTGTGTACACCACTTCAAGAATTATGGCAAACAGAAGCAAACATGTGGAGTATTTCTTGTGTCAAGTGTCACTTCCTATTTCAATTGCTCACGAAAAATGCAGTGTAATAACTGTCAATGGTCTAAACCTAGTTTTGGTATGTCATGTCGTTAGCTTCCTTCCTATTAGCATACATTTATACAGCTTCCATAAAACCTCAGCTCATGTGACTTCTATGAAGTTTCTTGAACTAATGTAGTTCGTCGAATTATAGCAGTTCATTTTCTTATCTTAAAAATATAAGGCACTGAGCGTAAGCAAAACAAGCAATAGCGAGTAAATATACCAGTAGAGAATAGAATGTCAAAAAGTGGATGCAGCACAAATCCTACAACGAGGCTCTGCCAAGCGAACAATCTATAACCTATACCATAGTGTAACCTAAACTCTATATTCGTACACTGTACATCAGCATTTCAATACACCAAATTAAAGAGTAGTTATGACAACAACAGATATGTATAAATATGCAATCCATACGTAAAGCAGTAAACATGTCATTAGCATCATATCAGCATAAGCAAATAAATGTTCATATGTCATCCTAATAAGTAAACATGAAGGCGCAAGCAGATAAATCACAAAGTACAACTTACATACATATCAGCGCAACTAATCAGGTGACAATTATAATTTAAATAAATAAGCACAGCAGGCACACAGTTAAAAAAAAATGACATCAGTGAAAAAGCAGTGCAGCCAAGCGATGCATAATATATACAAGTTACAACCCAGTTCATTAATAATCATTGTCAAAGTCAGTTAACGTACGCAAGCACGTAGCTTCACACGTAAATTCATAGAACATAAAATTCAGCACAAAGTATGAATCACGTAATCGCGAGCAGCAAATTACGTCTAAAGTACGTACCTAAGTGGAAATATGTTATCTGAAAAATGAACTCAATTAATAGTTACCCTTTTAGTTTATTAGTTTCTTCTTCGAAATTACATTCTTCCTGAAAATTTCTCGATAGCAAGTCCTCTTAACGTCGGACACGCACAGAATTTACCTGAAGTTCTTAAATATTTTATACAACCGTATCCTGAAAAATACTGAATGTTAATAACAGAATTCATCAAGTCACTATAGCTTTATACTGAATTTAGTCGGAGAAATTAAACTGTGTATTTGTTTACGGCTGTCAGTGCATTCGCACTGAGCGCTCGATCAGCTGTAGGCGCGTGACGTAGGAAGCAATTGTTCGCGGTCAACGACTGCCTTGTGCGGCGCGCAGACTTGACTGTTGCTTTGAGTATGTGCCGCCGCCAAAACACAGCGCGGTATCCTTGTACTCTCCGCATTTTTACATGTAGCTGTTAGTTTCTCACAAGTATGTCATTCTACAAACATTTTTTTTCAAAGTATATCATTCCACAAAAATTTTTACGTTAGATATATGATGTATTCCCTTAGAGCGTCGAGATTTAAGAGTTTCTACTTCGACAGTGTTATCATGAATAATTTTACGAATTCTATATGGACCGTAATAAAGCAGAAAAAATTTGCGACACAAGCCTTTTCCTTTGTGCGACAAACGATGAGACTTAATTAACACTTTTTGACCAACTGACAAGATTTTTGAACGACCAGGACGCTTAGCTGATTTCTCTCTTCTAGCAGCCGCAGATGCAATATTTTGCAGAGCCAGGTTGACAACTTCAGAATGCCGCAGTTTCCGTGAAGGCGGAAAAGGAACGATTTCAGATATGCGATTTGTCGGTGCTTTATTTTTTAATACCAGTATAGGCGGTAAAGAAGTTGAATCATTAGAGAGTTCATTCAGAATGTTTTGAAAAATATGAAGATACTGATCCCAAGTTCTGTGATTCTGATGACAATAAAGACGACACAATTTATTGATTTCCTTCATCCATCTCTCTGAAGCGTTTGATTGAGGGTGAAAATGTGAAATGAAGATTGGTTTAATTTTACGACGCCGTAGAGTACGAAGCCAAATTTTAGAACGAAACTGTGATCCATTATCTGATATAACCTTATCAACATGACCCACTTCTTTAAGAAAATGTTTGATGAAAGCGTTAGATACTGAACGAGCTGTTGCTTTGCGTAAAGGTGTAAAACATACATATTTTGATGTCAACTCCACTGCTACGAAAATGTACGCAAAACCATTAGTAGATCGAACCACTGGACCGAACAAATCGACTGCAGCCATCTCCTTTAATTTCGCTGGAATGATAGGAAACATCGGTGCTCTGTGAGAAACTGTTGGCGGCTTAGCCTTTTGACATAATTTGCATTTGGCCAGAACAGATCGAATACGTTTTTCCATATTACTGAAATAGCAATTTTCTCGTAATTTGTGAAAGCATTTTCTGGGACCAAAGTGTGCATAACTGAAATGCGTATACCAAATCAATTTATTGACCCACTCATCAGGAATACAAACTAACCAAACGGAGTTGTTGACCGATTTTCGTTTAAAAAGAATGTCATTGCGAACTGAATAGCATCTAGTTTCTTTGGATCAGGAAGAATACCTTCTGTAGCAATAATGTGACCGAGAAATTTCATCTGAGAACGACCAAATTCAGATTTTTCCAAGTTCTTTGTAATACCAACTCTTGCAAAAATACGTAACAATGAATCCAAAATTTTGTTGTGTTCACTCCTAGAACGTTTAGCGATAAGAATATCGTCGACATATGAAGTAATATTGTTACGAAGATAAACAGGTAAAATTTCATTTAATCTACGAATGAATGCTGCAGCAGATATAGTAAGTCCACACGGTAATTTCCGAAGTCACTTTTGGGTAAATTAGTCATATCAGGTTATTGTTTACTTACTCACTAGATAGATTGATAGTCGAAGAGTTGGTTTGACAGATGCAAAGAATAGTAAAAGAGTAGGCAGCGGTGTAGAAAACTAAAAGAGAAACAGCACCACTACAGCTCGAGGCCCTATGCTCTCTACGGCACATATTCACTTAGAGTAGTGAATCCCCTGAGGACTTTAATAGCCGCACATAATTTCCAGTTTGTGACTTTGTGGCACATCTGACGGAAGTGCGTACGTAAATTGATCTAGCCATGAACATGGATGTATGTCATTCTTAAAATTGCGGAGGATCTTAAATTTCCGAACAGTCAAAAAGTGTTTATAGTCAAAGTTTTCGCCTCGTGGTGACAAAGACCTACCGCGTCTGTCCCAGTCCCAATGTCGATTATTCTCAAGTTCGCGCGCCTGGCGCTCTCTTGTTGCTTCTCGTAAATGAAATAAATTTCTTTCTTCATACCCCTCTGCTATCTGTGATTCTAAGTTTCTTCTACCGTCATTTCCTACTATTTCGCCTTCAATTTGTTTGACTTGCTTTTTTAAAGCCTCAAATTCCCTTTTCACGCGTTCATTAAATTTTCCCTGATTTTCAACATGTTTATTTACGTTCTGATACTCTTCGGTTTCTGCAAATGGCAATGGTGCTGTATCATCCGAATCTCTGTCCCCATGTAAACTAAGATTTGTCAGTTTATCTGAAATTTCCTCAACTCTTTCCGATAAGTCACCTTATTGTTCTTTCTGTTTATTTACGTCTTCCGTAAGTGTCGCGACTCGGGTTTCAGTATTGTCACATTTGGTAGCTAGCTGTTCATATTGTTGTGTTAGGTTATTTAATCTGTCATTTGGTACGGATTCCTCGATTCTCTCAAATATTTCTTCCTTATCCTTTGCACGTTGTAAATTTAACTCTGAAAATTTCTGTACTATCACGCGATCTCTTTCTTCCTGTTCTCTATCCTGTTCCCTTTGTCTGATTTCTACTGCAATTAATCTATTATTGTGAGCATTCAAAATTGGTTGTACTTCTTCTCTGATTTCTTTCTTTAATTCATCTTTCATATTTTTGAAACATGTCCCTATTCGTGAGTCTAACCGTGTTTCCAAAGTTCCCATCTCTGATTTAAATTCAGATCGTAAAGTTCCCATCTCAGTTTTAAATTCAGATCCCATCCGTGTTTCCATTGTTCCCATATCAGTTTTTAATTCAGATCGTAAAGTTCCCATCTCAGTTTTAATTGTTCCTATTTGTGATCCCTGTGAGTCTAACCGTGTTTCCATACGTGCTCCCAAATTTAATATAGCACTCATCAACTGCTCCATGTTAACTGTTTCAAAATTCTTTTCGCCCCTAACATTTCCCGCAAAACCAGCTTCCTTCGTCATAGCTGTAAAGCTATCTGTGTTCGATACTATTTCAGAATCTTCTATCGTTAATCTCGTATTCTGTGAATTTTCTGATTGAGAAAAATTTTGAAATGGTTCCGGACTATTTTCCCGACTTATTACATTGTTTTACACTTCATTATTCATCACACTGTTCTCCTGCGTTGGCGAGTTCGCCATGTTAACAATTTCATCATTCTCACTATCCATCATTTTTGCCTTTTTCATCGATCGCGTAATCATTTACAAAACATACAAAAAATTCGTCACTGTACGGAAATTACACACAATGCCACCTTATCTCCAACAATACCATTCATATGAAATGTTTCCCTCAAACACGATTAACAAACAATTGACACAATTGCACTAGATTGTCAAACGCGTATACAAGACAACAAATCAAATTCTGAGAAAAAAATACCATTAGAAGAATGACAATTACCAAATCTACACATGCAAAATAGACTACAATTACTAACTACAAATTACTACAACAATTCTACCATCTACTATTTTTACAATCAGAAGATTTCCAAGGGACGATCCGAAGCAGCGGCCGCCACGTGCATGGGGGCTTAATTAAATATGATTGAAAATACTTTTTAGTAACTATATGATAGATTACGCTGTTTCTCGTAAACGGTTGGCCCTGACTAGTATTGTTACGCTATCTGACTGCAAAGAACAACAACAAGAATGAAATGAAATTTTTCGTTGACACAATTAATTAATTAAGTCCCCAGCAACTATAAAACCTACAAAACCAATAAGCTCAAGAGTAACTGTTCGTATGTGGGAGTGTGACTCAACGAACACATCTGGCGCGGTTCTTCTCCAACAAGACAAGAATTTTTAAACACCATTTATACAGAAGTAACTAAAGGAAATAAAAATACCATAATTACTCAAGAAAACCAGAATTACACTCTAATACAAGAACACAAGCCAGATGCTTTGTTGACTGAACCTGTCATGACGCATTATTTAAAACATGGAAATAATGAAAAAAAAAAAGAATATTTTACCTTCATATATATTGATGAAAAGCACTCTGATCGTTACAATGTCTTCATTAAAATAACATCTGCTACCTCTCCCATCAAATAACTGGATAAAACATGGAACAAACACTCCTTACTACAACCTCTCGACAAGCCTTGCCCACTCGCACAACTCAACACTGACTGTCTTCTACGAGGTCTGCCCACGCACTGACTACTACGAGTTCTCTCCAAGCACTGTGGAGGCGGCTTAATAATACTCTATGGCGCAATCTCTGGCGCAGTGGCTCAGTGTAGCCACCTTTCAATATACCCTAGGAGACAAGTCGGCTGGAGGACATTGTATTGAATCTCGACGCAATTAGAGTGTTCCATCGTCATTAGGAGGCGCTGAACGTTACAATTAAATATCAGTTATGCGCCGGATTCGATAATCTAGACTCACAGGAGAACGACCATAAGGTGCCCGAGGCAGCAATAGACCCTTGGAGACAAGTCGGCTGGTGGCCGATGTATTGAATCACGACGCAATTTGAGTGTTCCATCGACATTAGGAGGCCCTGAACGTTACAATTAACTATCAGTTTTGCGTCGGATTTGAAAATATAGATTCACAGGAGAACGACCATAAGGTGCCTGTGGCAGCAATAGACCCTTGGAGACAAGTCGGCTAAAGGACGATGTATTGAATCTCGACGCAATTTGAGTGTTCCATCGTCATTAGGAGGCCCTCAACGTTACAATTAACTATCAGTTTCGCGTCGGATTCGAAAATCTAGACTCACATTAGGATGACCATAAGGTGCCCGAGGAAGCAATATCCCCTTGGAGACAAGTCAGCTGGAGGACGATGTATTGAATCTCGACGCAATTTGAGTGTTCCATCGTCATTAGGAGGCCATGAACGTAACAATTAACTACCAGTTTTGCGTCGGATTGGAAAATCTAGACTCACAGGAGAACGACGTGCCCGAGGTGGGAATATCCCCTAGGAGACAAGTCGAATGGAGGACGATGTATTGAATCTCGACGCAATTTGAGTGTTCCATCGTCATTAGGAGGCCATAAACGTTACAATCAACCATAAGTTTTGCGTCGGATTCGAAAATCTAGACTCACAGGAGACGGATCATAAGGTGCCCGAGGCAGCAATATCCCCTTGTAAACAAGTCGGCTGGAGGCCGATGTATTGAATCTCGACGCAATTTGAGTGTTCCATCGTCATTAGGAGGCCCTGAACGTTACAATTAACAATCAGTTTCGCGTCGGATTGAAAAGTCTCGACTCACAGGAGAAGAACCATATGGTGCCCGAGACAGCAATATCACCTTGAAGACAATTTGAGTGTTCCATCGTCATTAGGAGGCCCTGAACGTTACAACTAACTGTCAGTTTTACGTCGGATTTGAAAATCTAGACTCACATAAGGACGACCATAAGGTGCCCGAGGCAGCAATAGACTTTTGGAGACAAGTCGGCTGAATGACAATATATTGAATCTCGACGCAATTTGAGTGTTCCATCGTCATTAGGAGGCCCTGTACTTTACAATTAACTATCAGTTTCGCGTCGCATTCGAAAATCGAGACTCACAGGAGAAGGACCATATGGTGCCCGAGGCAGTCGGCTGGAGGACGATGTATTGAATCTCGACGCAATTTGAGTGTTCCATCGTCATTAGGAGGCCATGAACGTTACAATTAACCATAAGTTTTGCGTCGGATTGGAAAATCTAGACTCACAGGAGACGGAACATAAGGTGCCCGAGGTAGCAATATCCCCTTGTAAACAAGTCGGCTGGAGGACGATGTATCGAATCTCGACGCCATTTGAGTGTTCCATCGACATTAGGTGGCCCTGAACGTTAGAATTAACTATCAGTTTTGCGTCGGATTTGAAAATCTACAGGAGAACAACTATAAGGTGCCCGAGGCAGCAATAGACCCTTGGAGACAAGTCGGCTGAATGATGATGTATTGAATCTCGACGCAAATTGAGTGTTCCGTCGTCATTAGGAGGCCCTGAACGATACAATTAACTATCAGTTTCGCGTCGGATTCAAAAGTCTATACTGACAGGAAACAATTCGGCTGGAGGACGATGTATTAAATCTCGACGCAATTTGAGTGTTCCATCGTCATTAGGAGGCCATGAACGTAACAATAAACTATCAGTTTTGCGTCGGATTCGAAAATCTAGACTCACAGGAGAACGACCATAAGGTGCCCGAGGCAGGAATATCCCCTAGGAGACAAGTCGGCTGGAGGACGATATATTGAATCTCGACGCAATTTGAGTGTTCCATCGTCATTAGAGGCGCTGAACGTTACAATTAACTATCAGTTATGTGTCGGATACCAAAATCTAGACTCACAGGAGAAAGACCATAAGGTGCCCGAGGCAGCAATAGACCCTTGGAGACAATTCGGCTTGTGGCCGATGTATTGAATCACTACGCAATTTGAGTGTTCCATCGTCATTAGGAGGCGCTGAACGTTAAATTTAACTATCAGTTTCGCGTCGGATTCGAAAATCTAGACTCACAAGAAAAGGAACATATGGTGCCCGAGGCAGCAATATCTCCTTGGAGGCAAGTCGGCTGGCGGACGATGTATTGAATCTCGACGCAATTAGAGTGTTCCATCTCATTAGGAGGCCATGAACGTAACAATTAACTATCAGTTTTGCGTCGGATTTGAAAACCTAGACTCACAGGAGAAAGACCATAAGGTGCCCGAGGCAGCAATAGACGCTTGGAGACAAGTCGACTGGTGGCCGATGTATTGAATCTCGACGCAATTTGAGTGTTACATCGTCATTAGGAGGCCCTGAACGTTACAATTAACTATCAGTTTTGCGTCGAATTCGAAAATCTAGACTCCCAGGAGAACGACCATAAGGTGCCCGAGGCAGGAATATCCCCTAGGAGACATGTCGGCTGGAGGACGATGTATTGAATCTCGACGCAATTTGAGTGTTCCATCGTCATTAGGAGGCCCTGAACGTTACAATTAACAATCAGTTTCGCGTCGGATTGAAAAGTCTCGACTCACAGGAGAAGAACCATATGGTGCCCGAGGCAGCAATATCACCTTGAAGACAATTTGAGTGTTCCATCGTCATTAGGAGGCCCTGAACGTTACAACTAACTGTCAGTTTTACGTCGGATTTGAAAATCTAGACTCACATAAGGACGACCATAAGGTGCCCGAGGCAGCAATAGACTTTTGGAGACAAGTCGGCTGAATGACAATATATTGAATCTCGACGCAATTTGAGTGTTCCATCGTCATTAGGAGGCCCTGTACTTTACAATTAACTATCAGTTTCGCGTCGCATTCGAAAATCGAGACTCACAGGAGAAGGACCATATGGTGCCCGAGGCAGTCGGCTGGAGGACGATGTATTGAATCTCGACGCAATTTGAGTGTTCCATCGTCATTAGGAGGCCATGAACGTTACAATTAACCATAAGTTTTGCGTCGGATTGGAAAATCTAGACTCACAGGAGACGGAACATAAGGTGCCCGAGGTAGCAATATCCCCTTGTAAACAAGTCGGCTGGAGGACGATGTATCGAATCTCGACGCCATTTGAGTGTTCCATCGACATTAGGTGGCCCTGAACGTTAGAATTAACTATCAGTTTTGCGTCGGATTTGAAAATCTACAGGAGAACAACTATAAGGTGCCCGAGGCAGCAATAGACCCTTGGAGACAAGTCGGCTGAATGATGATGTATTGAATCTCGACGCAAATTGAGTGTTCCGTCGTCATTAGGAGGCCCTGAACGATACAATTAACTATCAGTTTCGCGTCGGATTCAAAAGTCTATACTGACAGGAAACAATTCGGCTGGAGGACGATGTATTAAATCTCGACGCAATTTGAGTGTTCCATCGTCATTAGGAGGCCATGAACGTAACAATTAACTATCAGTTTTGCGTCGGATTCGAAAATCTAGACTCACAGGAGAACGACCATAAGGTGCCCGAGGCAGGAATATCCCCTAGGAGACAAGTCGGCTGGAGGACGATATATTGAATCTCGACGCAATTTGAGTGTTCCATCGTCATTAGAGGCGCTGAACGTTACAATTAACTATCAGTTATGTGTCGGATACCAAAATCTAGACTCACAGGAGAAAGACCATAAGGTGCCCGAGGCAGCAATAGACACTTGGAGACAATTCGGCTTGTGGCCGATGTATTGAATCACTACGCAATTTGAGTGTTCCATCGTCATTAGGAGGCGCTGAACGTTAAATTTAACTATCAGTTTCGCGTCGGATTCGAAAATCTAGACTCACAAGAAAAGGAACATATGGTGCCCGAGGCAGCAATATCTCCTTGGAGGCAAGTCGGCTGGCGGACGATGTATTGAATCTCGACGCAATTAGAGTGTTCCATCTCATTAGGAGGCCATGAACGTAACAATTAACTATCAGTTTTGCGTCGGATTTGAAAACCTAGACTCACAGGAGAAAGACCATAAGGTGCCCGAGGCAGCAATAGACGCTTGGAGACAAGTCGACTGGTGGCCGATGTATTGAATCTCGACGCAATTTGAGTGTTACATCGTCATTAGGAGGCCCTGAACGTTACAATTAACTATCAGTTTTGCGTCGATTTCGAAAATCTAGACTCCCAGGAGAACGACCATAAGGTGCCCGAGGCAGGAATATCCCCTAGGAGACAAGTCGGCTGGAGGACGATGTATTGAATCTCGACGCAATTTGAGTGTTCCATCGTCATTAGGAGGCCCTGAACGTTACAATTAACAATCAGTTTCGCGTCGGATTGAAAAGTCTCGACTCACAGGAGAAGAACCATATGGTGCCCGAGGCAGCAATATCACCTTGAAGACAATTTGAGTGTTCCATCGTCATTAGGAGGCCCTGAACGTTACAACTAACTGTCAGTTTTACGTCGGATTTGAAAATCTAGACTCACATAAGGACGACCATAAGGTGCCCGAGGCAGCAATAGACTTTTGGAGACAAGTCGGCTGAATGACAATATATTGAATCTCGACGCAATTTGAGTGTTCCGTCGTCATTAGGAGGCCCTGTACTTTACAATTAACTATCAGTTTCGCGTCGCATTCGAAAATCGAGACTCACAGGAGAAGGACCATATGGTGCCCGAGGCAGTCGGCTGGAGGACGATGTATTGAATCTCGACGCAATTTGAGTGTTCCATCGTCATTAGGAAGCCATGAACGTTACAATTAACCATAAGTTTTGCGTCGGATTCGAAAATCTAGACTCACAGGAGACGGAACATAAGGTGCCCGAGGCAGCAATATCCCCTTGTAAACAAGTCGGCTGGAGGACGATGTATCGAATCTCGACGCCATTTGAGTGTTCCATCGACATTAGGTGGCCCTGAACGTTAGAATTAACTATCAGTTTTGCGTCGGATTTGAAAATCTACAGGAGAACAACTATAAGGTGCCCGAGGCAGCAATAGACCCTTGGAGACAAGTCGGCTGAATGACGATGTATTGAATCTCGACGCAAATTGAGTGTTCCGTCGTCATTAGGAGGCCCTGAACGATACAATTAACTATTAGTTTCGCGTCGGATTCAAAAGTCTATACTGACAGGAAACAATTCGGCTGGAGGACGATGTATTAAATCTCGACGCAATTTGAGTGTTCCATCGTCATTAGGAGGCCATGAACGTAACAATTAACTATCAGTTTTGCGTCGGATTCGAAAATCTAGACTCACAGGAGAACGGCCATAAGGTGCCCGAGGCAGGAATATCCCCTAGGAGACAAGTCGGCTGGAGGACGATATATTGAATCTCGACGCAATTTGAGTGTTCCATCGTCATTAGAGGCGCTGAACGTTACAATTAACTATCAGTTATGTGTCGGATACCAAAATCTAGACTCACAGGAGAAAGACCATAAGGTGCCCGAGGCAGCAATAGACCCTTGGAGACAATTCGGCTTGTGGCCGATGTATTGAATCACTACGCAATTTGAGTGTTCCATCGTCATTAGGAGGCGCTGAACGTTAAATTTAACTATCAGTTTCGCGTCGGATTCGAAAATCTAGACTCACAAGAAAAGGAACATATGGTGCCCGAGGCAGCAATATCTCCTTGGAGGCAAGTCGGCTGGCGGACGATGTATTGAATTTTGACGCAATTAGAGTGTTCCATCTCATTAGGAGGCCATGAACGTAACAATTAACTATCAGTTTTGCGTCGGATTTGAAAACCTAGACTCACAGGAGGAAGACCATAAGGTGCCCGAGGCAGCAATAGACGCTTGGAGACAAGTCGACTGGTGGCCGATGTATTGAATCTCGACGCAATTTGAGTGTTACATCGTCATTAGGAGGCCCTGAACGTTACAATTAACTATCAGTTTTGCGTCGAATTCGAAAATCTAGACTCCCAGGAGAACGACCATAAGGTGCCCGAGGCAGGAATATCCCATAGGAGACAAGTCGGCTGGAGGACGATGTATTGAATCTCGACGCAATTTGAGAGTTCCATCGTCATTAGGAGGCCCTCAACGTTACAATAACTATCAGTTACGTGTCCGATTCGAAAATCTATACTCACAGGAGACGAAACGTATGGTGCCCGTGACAGCAATATCCCCTTGGAGACAAGTCGGCTGGAGGACGATGTATTGAATCTCGACGCAATTTGAGTGTTACATCGACATTAGGAGGCCATGAACGTAACAATTAACTATCAGTTTTGCGTCGGATTTGAAAACCTAGACTCACAGGAGAAAGACCATAAGGTGCCCGAGGCAGCAATAGACGCTTGGAGACAAGTCGGCTGGAGGACGATGTATCGAATCTCGACGCAATTTGAGTGTTCCAACGTCATTAGGAGGCCCTCAACGTTACAATTAACTATCAGTTACGTGTCCGATTCGAAAATCTATACTCACAGGAGACGAAACGTATGGTGCCCGAGACAGCAATATACCCTTGGAGACAAGTCGGCTGGACGACGATGTATTGAATCTCGACGCAATTTGAGTGTTCCATAGTCATTAGGAGGCCCTGAACATTATAATTAACTATCAGGTTTGCGTCAGATTCGATAATCTAGACCCACAGGAGAACGACCAAAAGGCGCCCGATGCAACAATAGACCCTTGGTGACAAATCGGCTGGAGGACTATGTATTGAATCGCGACGGAATTTGAGCGTTCCATCGTCATTAGGAGGCTCTGAACGTTACAATTAACTATCATTTTGCGTCGGATTCGATAATCTAGACTCAAAGGAGAACGACCATATGGTGCCCGATGCATCAATAGACCCTTGGACACAAGTCGGCTGTAGGACGATGTATTGAATCGCGACGCAATTTGAGTGTTCCATCGTCATTAGGAGGCACTGAACGTTACAATTAACTATCAGTATCGCGTCGGATTTTATAATCTAGACTCACAAGAGACGGACCGTATGTTGCCCGAGGCAGGAATATCACCTTGAAGACAAGTCGGCTGGAGGACGATGTATTGAATCTCGCGCGCAATTTGAGTGTTCCATCGTCATTAGGTGGCGCTGAACGTTACAATTAACTATCAGTTTCGCGTCGGATTCAAAAGTCTATACTGACAGGAGACAATTCGGCTGGAGGACGATGTATTAAATCTCGACGCAATTTGAGTGTTCCATCGTCATTAGGAGGCCATGAACGTAACAATTAACTCTCAGTTTTGCGTCGGATTCGAAAATCTAGACTCACAGGAGAATGACCATCAGGTGCCCGAGGCAGCAATATCCCTTTGGAGACAAGTCGGCTGGAGGACGATATATTGAATCCCGACGTAATTTGAGTGTTCCATCGTCATTAGGAAGCCCTGAACGTTACAATTAACAATCAGTTTCGCGTCGGATTGAAAAGTCTCGACTCACAGGAGAAGAACCATATGGTGCCCGAGGCAGCAATATCACCTTGGAGACAATTTGAGTGTTCCATCGTCATTAGGAGGCCCTGAACGTTACAACTAACTGTCAGTTTTGCGTCGGATATGAAAATCTAGACTCACATAAGGACGACCATAAGGTGCCCGAGGCAGCAATAGACTTTTGGAGACAAGTCGGCTGAATGACAATATATTGAATCTCGTTGCAATTTGAGTGTTCCATCGTCATTAGGAGGCCCTGTACGTTACAATTAACTATCAGTTTCGCGTCGCATTCGAAAATCGAGACTCACAGAAGGACCATATGGTGCCCGAGGCAGTCGGCTGGAGGACGATGTATTGAATCTCGACGCAATTTGAGTGTTCCATCGTCATTAGGAGGCCATGAACGTTACAATTAACCATAAGTTTTGCGTCGGATTCGAAAATCTAGACTCACAGGAGACGGAATATAAGGTGCCCGAAGCAGCAATATCCCCTTGTAAACAAGTCGGCTGGAGGACGATGTATTGAATCTCGACGCCATTTGAGTGTTCCATCGCCATTAGGTGGCCCTGAACATTACAATCAACTATCAGTTTTGCGTCGGATTTTAAAATCTACAGGAGAACAACTATAAGGTGCCCGAGGCAGCAATAGACCCTTGGAGACAAGTCGGCTGATTGACGATGTATTGAATCTCGACGCAAATTGAGTGTTCCGTCGTCATTAGGAGGCCCTGAACGATAAAATTAACTATCAGTTTCGCGTCGGATTCAAAAGTCTATACTGACAGGAGACAATTCGGCTGGAGGACGATGTATTAAATCTCGACGCAATTTGAGTGTTCCATCGTCATTAGGAGGCCATGAACGTAACAGTTAACTATCAGTTTTGCGTCGGATTCGATAATCTAGACTTACAGGAGAACGACCATAAGGTGCCCGAGGCAGGAATATCCCCTAGGAGACAAGTCGGCTGAAGGACGATATATTGAATCTCGACGCAATTTGAGTGTTCCATCGTCATTAGAGGCGCTGAACGTTACAATTAACTATCAGTTTTGCGTCGGATTTGAAAATCTACGGGAGAACAACTATTAGGTGCCCGAGGCAGCAATAGACCCTTGGAGACAAGTCGGCTGAATGACGATGTATTGAATCTCGACGCAAATTGAGTGTTCCGTCGTCATTAGGACTCCCTGAACGATACAATTAACTATCAGTTTCGCGTCGGATTCAAAAGTCTATACTGACAGGAGACAATTTGGCTGGAGGACGATGTATTAAATCTCGAAGCAATTTGAGTGTTCCATCGTCATTAGGAGGCCATGAACGTAACAATTAACTATCAGTTTTGCGTCGGATTCGAAAATCTAGACTCACAGGAGAACGACCATAAGGTGATCGAGGCAGGAATATCCCCTAGGAGACAAGTCGGCTGGAGGACGATATATTGAATCTCGACGCAATTTGAGTGTTCCATCGTCAATAGAGGCGCTGAACGTTACAATTAACTATCAGTTATGTGTCGGATACCAAAATCTAGACTCACAGGAGAAAGACCATAAGGTGCCCGAGGCAGCAATAGACCCTTGGAGACAATTCGGCTTGTGGCCGATGTATTGAATCACTACGCAATTTGAGTGTTCCATCGTCATTAGGAGGCGCTGAACGTTAAATTTAACTATCAGTTTCGCGTCGGATTCGAAAATCTAGACTCACAAGAAAAGGAACATATGGTGCCCGAGGCAGCAATATCTCCTTGGAGGCAAGTCGGCTGGAGGACGATGTATTGAATCTCGACGCAATTAGAGTGTTCCATCTCATTAGGAGGCCATGAACGTAACAATTAACTATCAGTTTTGCGTCGGATTTGAAAACCTAGACTCACAGGAGAAAGACCATAAGGTGCCCGAGGCAGCAATATCCCTTTGGAGACAAGTCGGCTGGAGGACGATATATTGAATCCCGACGTAATTTGAGTGTTCCATCGTCATTAGGAAGCCCTGAACGTTACAATTAACAATCAGTTTCGCGTCGGATTGAAAAGTCTCGACTCACAGGAGAAGAACCATATGGTGCCCGAGGCAGCAATATCACCTTGAAGACAATTTGAGTGTTCCATCGTCATTAGGAGGCCCTGAACGTTACAACTAACTGTCAGTTTTACGTCGGATTTGAAAATCTAGACTCACATAAGGACGACCATAAGGTGCCCGAGGCAGCAATAGACTTTTGGAGACAAGTCGGCTGAATGACAATATATTGAATCTCGACGCAATTAGAGTGTTCCATCGTCATTAGGAGGCCCTGTACTTTACAATTAACTATCAGTTTCGCGTCGCATTCGAAAATCGAGACTCACAGGAGAAGGACCATATGGTGCCCGAGGCAGTCGGCTGGAGGACGATGTATTGAATCTCGACGCAATTTGAGTGTTCCATCGTCATTAGGAGGCTATTAACGTTACAATTAACCGTAAGTTTTGCGTCGGATTCGAAAATCTAGACTCACAGGAGACGGAACATAAGGTGCCCGAGGCAGCAATATCCCCTTGTAAACAAGTCGGCTGGAGGACGATGTATTGAATCTCGACGCCATTTGAGTGTTCCATCGCCATTAGGTGGCCCTGAACGTTACAATTAACTATCAGTTTTGCGTCGGATTTGAAAATCTACGGGAGAACAACTATTAGGTGCCCGAGGCAGCAATAGACCCTTGGAGACAAGTCGGCTGAATGACGATGTATTGAATCTCGGCGCAAATTGAGTGTTCCGTCGTCGTTAGGACTCCCTGAACGATACAATTAACTATCAGTTTCGCGTCGGATTCAAAAGTCTATACTGACAGGAGACAATTTGGCTGGAGGACGATGTATTAAATCTCGACGCAATTTGAGTGTTCCATCGTCATTAGGAGGCCATGAACGTAACAATTAACTATCAGTTTTGCGTCGGATTCGAAAATCTAGACTCACAGGAGAACGACCATAAGGTGATCGAGGCAGGAATATCCCCTAGGAGACAAGTCGGCTGGAGGACGATATATTGAATCTCGACGCAATTTGAGTGTTCCATCGTCAATAGAGGCGCTGAACGTTACAATTAACTATCAGTTATGTGTCGGATACCAAAATCTAGACTCACAGGAGAAAGACCATAAGGTGCCCGAGGCAGCAATAGACCCTTGGAGACAATTCGGCTTGTGGCCGATGTATTGAATCACTACGCAATTTGAGTGTTCCATCGTCATTAGGAGGCGCTGAACGTTAAATTTAACTATCAGTTTCGCGTCGGATTCGAAAATCTAGACTCACAATAAAAGGAACATATGGTGCCCGAGGCAGCAATATCTCCTTGGAGGCAAGTCGGCTGGAGGACGATGTATTGAATCTCGACGCAATTTGAGTGTTACATCGACATTAGGAGGCCCTGAACGTTACAATTAACTATCAGTTAATTGCCTCGGATTCGAAAACTAGACTCACAGGAGAACGACCATAAGGTGCCCGAGGCAGCAATAGACCCTTGGAGACAAATCGGCTGGTGCCCGATGTATTGAATCTCGACGCAATTTGAGTGTTCCATCGTCATTAGGGGGCCCTGTACGTTACAATTATCTATCAGTTTCGCGTCGGATTTGAAAATCTAGACTCACAGGAGACGGACCATAAGTTGCCCGAGGCAGCAATATCTCCTTGGAGACAAGTCGGCTGGAGGACGATGTATTGAATATCGACGCAATTTGAGTGTTCCATAGTCATTAGGAGGCCCTGAACGTTATAATTAATTATCAGGTTTGCGTCAGATTCGACAATCTAGACCCACAGGAGAACGACCAAGAGGCGCCCGATGCAACAATAGACCCTTGGTGACAAATCGGCTGGAGGACTATGTATTGAATCGCGACGGAATATGAGCGTTCCATCGTCATTAGGAGGCTCTGAACGTTACAATTAACTATCATTTTGCGTCGGATTCGATAATCTAGACTCAAAGGAGAACGACCATATGGTGCCCGATGCATCAATAGACCCTTGGACACAAGTCGGCTGTAGGACGATGTATTGAATCGCGACGCAATTTGAGTGTTCCATCGTCATTAGGAGGCCCTGAACGTTACAATTAACTATCAGTATCGCGTCGGATTTTATAATCTAGACTCACAAGAGACGGACCGTATGTTGCCCGAGGCAGGAATATCACCTTGAAGACAAGTCGGCTGGAGGACGATGTATTGAATCTTGCGCGCAATTTGAGTGTTCCATCGTCATTAGGTGGCGCTGAACGTTATAATTAACTCTCAGTTTTGCGTCGGATTCGAAAATTTATACTCACAGGAGAATGACCATAAGGTGCCCGAGGCAGCAATATCCCTTTGGAGACAAGTCGGCTGGAGGACGATATATTGAATCTCGACGTAATTTGAGTGTTCCATCGTCATTAGGAGGCCCTGATCGTTACAATTAACAATCAGATTCGCGTCGGATTGAAAAGTCTCGACTCACAGGAGAAGAACCATATGGTGCCCGAGGCAGCAATATCACCTTGGAGACAATTTGAATGTTCCATCGTCATTAGGAGGCCCTGAACGTTACAACTAACTGTCAGTTTTGCGTCGGATTTGAAAATCTAGACTCACATAAGGACGACCATAAGGTGCCCGAGGCAGCAATAGACTTTTGGAGACATGTCGGCTGAATGACAATATATTGAATCTCGACGCAATTAGAGTGTTCCATCTCATTAGGAGGCCATGAACGTAACAATTAACTATCAGTTTTGCGTCGGATTTGAAAACCTAGACTCACAGGAGAAAGACCATAAGGTGCCCGAGGCAGCAATAGACACTTGGAGACAAGTCGACTGGTGGCCGATGTATTGAATCTCGACGCAATTTGAGTGTTACATCGTCATTAGGAGGCCCTGAACGTTACAATTAACTATCAGTTTTGCGTCGAATTCGAAAATCTAGACTCACAGGAGAACGACCATAAGGTGCCCGAGGCAGCAATAGACCCTTGGAGACAGGTCGGCTGTAGGACGATGTATAGAATCTCGACGCAATTTGAGTGTTCCATCGTCATTAGGAGGCCCTGAACGATGCAATTAACTGTCAGTTTTGCGTCGGATTCGAAAATCTAGACTCACAGGAGACGGATCATAAGGTGCCCGAGGCAGCAATATCCCCTTGTAAACAAGTCGGCTGGAGGACGATGTATCGAATCTCGACGCAATTTGAGTATTCCATCGTCATTAGGAGGCCCTGAGCGTTACAATTAACAATCAGTTTCGCGTCGGATTGAAAAGTCTCGACTCACAGGAGAAGAACCATATGGTGCCCGAGGCAGCAATATCACCTTGAAGACAATTTGAGAGTTCCATCGTCATTAGGAGGCCCTCAACGTTACAACTAACTGTTCATGAGACCCAGAAAATATTAGATACAGGCTCCCAGGTAGATGCTATTTTTCTTGACTTCCGGAAGGCGTTCGATACAGTTCCGCACTGTCGCCTGATAAACAAAGTAAGAGCCTACGGAATATCAGACCAGCTGTGTGGCTGGATTGAAGAGTTTTTAGCAAACAGAACACAGCATGTTGTTATCAATGGAGAGACATCTACAGACGTTAAAGTAACCTCTGGCGTGCCACAGGGGAGTGTTATGGGACCATTGCTTTTCACAATATATATAAATGACTTAGTAGATAGTGTCGGAAGTTCCATGCGGCTTTTCGCGGATGATGCTGTAGTATACAGAGAAGTTGCTGCATTAGAAAATTGTAGCGAAATACAGGAAGATCTGCAGCGGATAGGCACTTTGTGCAGGGAGTGGCAACTGATCCTTAACATAGACAAATGTAATGTATTGCGAATACATAGAAAGAAGGATCCTTTATTGTATGATTATATGATAGCGGAACAAACACTGGTAGCAGTTACTTCTGTAAAATATCTGGGAGTATGCGTACGGAACGATTTGAAGTGGAATGATCATATAAAACTAATTGTTGGTAAGGCGGGTACCAGGTTGAGATTCATTGGGAGAGTGCTTAGAAAATGTAGTCCATCAACAAAGGAGGTGGCTTACAAAACACTCGTTCGACCTATACTTGAGTATTGCTCATCAGTGTGGGATCCGTACCAGGTCGGGTTGACGGAGGAGATAGAGAAGATCCAAAGAAGAGCGGCGCGTTTCGTCACTGGGTTATTTGGTAACCGTGATAGCGTTACGGAGATGTTTAATAAACTCAAGTGGCAGACTCTGCAAGAGAGGCGCTCTGCATCGCGGTGTAGCTTGCTCGCCAGGTTTCGAGAGGGTGCGTTTCTGGATGAGGTATCGAATATATTGCTTCCCCCTACTTATACTTCCCGAGGAGATCACGAATGTAAAATTAGAGAGATTAGAGCGCGCACGGAGGCTTTCAGACAGTCGTTCTTCCCGCGAACCATACGCGACTGGAACAGGAAAGGGAGGTAATGACAGTGGCACGTAAAGTGCCCTCCGCCACACACCGTTGGGTGGCTTGCGGAGTATCAATGTAGATGTAGATGTAGATGTAGATGTAACTGTCAGTTTTACGTCGGATTTGAAAATCTAGACTCACATAAGGACGACCATAAGGTGCCCGAGGCAGCAATAGACTTTTGGAGACAAGTCGGCTGAATGACAATATATTGAATCTCGACGCAATTTGAGTGTTCCATCGTCATTAGGAGGCCCTGTACTTTACAATTAACTATCAGTTTCGCGTCGCACTCGAAAATCGAAACTCACAGGAGAAGGACCATATGGTGCCCGAGGCAGTCGGCTGGAGGACGATGTATTGAATCTCGACGCAATTTGAGTGTTCCATCGTCATTAGGAGGCCATGAACGTTACAATTAACCATAAGTTTTGCGTCGGATTCGAAAATCTAGACTCACAGGAGACGGAACATAAGGTGCCCGAGGCAGCAATATCCCCTTGTAAACAAGTCGGCTGGAGGACGATGTATTGAATCTCGACGCCATTTGAGTGTTCCATCGCCATTAGGTGGCCCTGAACGTTACAATTAACTATCAGTTTTGCGTCGGATTTGAAAATCTACAGGAGAACAACTATTAGGTGCCCGAGGCAGCAATAGACCCTTGGAGACAAGTCGGCTGAATGACGATGTATTAAATCTCGACGCAATTTGAGTGTTCCATCGTCATTAGGAGGCCATGAACGTAACAATTAACTATCAGTTTTGCGTCGAATTCGAAAATCTAGACTCACAGGAGAACGACCATAAGGTGCCCGAGGCAGGAATATCCCCTAGGAGACAAGTCGGCTGGAGGACGATATATTGAATCTCGACCCAATTTGAGTGTTCCATCGTCATTAGAGGCGCTGAACGTTACAATTAACTATCAGTTATGTGTCGGATACCAAAATCTAGACTCACAGGAGAAAGACCATAAGGTGCCCGAGGCAGCAATAGACCCTTGGAGACAAATCGGCTTGTGGCCGATGTATTGAATCACTACGCAATTTGAGTGTTCCATCGTCATTAGGAGGCGCTGAACGTTAAATTTAACTATCAGTTTCGCGTCGGATTCGAAAATCTAGACTCACAAGAAAAGGAACATATGGTGCCCGAGGCAGCAATATCTCCTTGGAGGCAAGTCGGCTGGAGGACGATGTATTGAATCTCGACGCAATTAGAGTGTTCCATCTCATTAGGAGGCCATGAACGTAACAATTAACTATCAGTTTTGCGTCGGATTTGAAAACCTAGACTCACAGGAGAAAGACCATAAGGTGCCCGAGGCAGCAATAGACGCTTGGAGACAAGTCGACTGGTGGCCGATGTATTGAATCTCGACGCAATTTGAGTGTTACATCGTCATTAGGAGGCCCTGAACGTTACAATTAACTATCAGTTTTGCGTCGAATTCGAAAATCTAGACTCCCAGGAGAACGACCATAAGGTGCCCGAGGCAGGAATATCCCCTAGGAGACAAGTCGGCTGGAGGACGATGTATTGAATCTCGACGCAATTTGAGTGTTCTATCGTCATTAGGAGGCCCTCAACGTTACAATTAACTATCAGTTACGTGTCCGATTCGAAAATCTATACTCACAGGAGACGAACCGTATGGTGCCCGAGACAGCAATATCCCCTTGGAGACAAGTCGGCTGGAGGACGATGTATTGAATCTCGACGCAATTTGAGTGTTACATCGACATTAGGAGGCCCTGAACGTTACAATTAACTATCAGTTATGCGTCGGATTCGAAAACTAGACTCACAGGAGAACGACCATAAGGTGCCCGAGGCAGCAATAGACCCTTGGAGACAAATCGGCTGGTGCCCGATGTATTGAATCTCGACGCAATTTGAGTGTTCCATCGTCATTAGGCGGCCCTGTACGTTACAATTATCTATCAGTTTCGCGTCGGATTTGAAAATCTAGACTCACAGGAGACGGACCATAAGTTGCCCGAGGCAGCAATATCTCCTTGGAGACAAGTCGGCTGGAGGACGGTGTATTGAATATCGACGCAATTTGAGTGTTCCATAGTCATTAGGAGGCCCTGAACGTTATAATTAACTATCAGGTTTGCGTCAGATTCGATAATCTAGACCCACAGGAGAACGACCAAAAGGCGCCCGGTGCAACAATAGTCCCTTGGTGACAAATCGGCTGGAGGACTATGTATTGAATCGCGACGGAATTTGAGCGTTCCATCGTCATTAGGAGGCTCTGAACGTTACAATTAACTATCATTTTGCGTCGGATTCGATAATCTAGACTCAAAGGAGAACGACCATATGGCGCCCGATGCATCAATAGACCCTTGGACACAAGTCGGCTGTAGGACGATGTATTGAAACGCGTTGCAATTTGAGTGTTCCATCGTCATTAGGAGGCCCTGAACGTTACAATTAACTATCAGTATCGCGTCGGATTTCATAATCTAGACTCACAAGAGACGGACCGTATGTTGCCCGAGGCAGGATTATCACCTTGAAGACAAGTCGGCTGGAGGACGATGTATTGAATCTCGCGCGCAATTTGAGTGTTCCATCGTCATTAGGTGGCGCTGAACGTTATAATTAACTCTCAGTTTTGCGTCGGATTCGAAAATCTAGACTCACAGGAGAATGACCATAAGGTGCCCGAGGCAGCAATATCCCTTTGGAGACAAGTCGGCTGGAGGACGATATATTGAATCTCGATGTAATTTGAGTGTTCCATCGTCATTAGGAGGCCCTGAACGTTACAATTAACAATCAGTTTCGCGTCGGATTGAAAAGTCTCGACTCACAGGAGAAGAACCATATGGTGCCCGAGGCAGCAATATCACCTTGGAGACAATTTGAGTGTTCCATCGTCATTAGGAGGCCCTGAACGTTACAACTAACTGTCAGTTTTGCGTCGGATTTGAAAATCTAGACTCACATAAGGACGACCATAAGGTGCCCGAGGCAGCAATAGACTTTTGGAGACAAGTCGGCTGAATGACAATATATTGAATCTCGACGCAATTTGAGTGTTCCATCGTCATTAGGAGGCCCTGTACGTTACAATTAACTATCAGTTTCGCGTCGCATTCGAAAATCGAGACTCACAAGAGAAGGACCATATGGTACCCGAGGCAGTCGGCTGGAGGACGATGTATTGAATCTCGACGCAATTTGAGTGTTCCATCGTCATTAGGAGGCCATGAACGTTACAATTAACCATAAGTTTTGCGTCGGATTCGAAAATCTAGACTCACAGGAGACGGAATATAAGGTGCCCGAGGCAGCAATATCCCCTTGTAAACAAGTCGGCTGGAGGACGATGTATTGAATCTCGACGCCATTTGAGTGTTCCATCGCCATTAGGTGGCCCTGAACGTTACAATTAACTATCAGTTTTGCGTCGGATTTGAAAATCAACAGGAGAACAACTATAATGTGCCCGAGGCAGCAATAGACCCTTGGAGACAAGTCGGCTGAATGACGATGAATTGAATCTCGACGCAAATTGAGTGTTCCATCGTCATTAGGAGGCGCTGAACGTTAATTTTAACTATCAGTTTCGCGTCGGATTCGAAAATCTAGACTCACAAGAAAAGGAACATATGGTGCCCGAGGCAGCAATATCTCCTTGGAGGCAAGTCGGCTGGAGGACGATGTATTGAATCTCGACGCAATTAGAGTGTTCCATCTCATTAGGAGGCCATGAACGTAACAATTAACTATCAGTTTTGCGTCGGATTTGAAAACCTAGACTCACAGGGGAAAGACCATAAGATGCCCGAGGCAGCAATAGACCCTTGGAGGCAAGTCGGCTGATGGACAATGTATTGAATCGCGACGCAATTTCAATGATCCATCGTCATTAGGAGGCCCTGAACGTTACAATTAAGTATCAGTTCTGCGCTGGTTTTGAAATTCTTGACTCACAGGAGACGGACCATTTGGTGCCCGAGGCAGCAATATCCCTATGGAGACAAGTCGGCTGGAGGACGATGTATTGAATCTCGACGCAATTTGAGTGTTCCATCGTCATTAGATGGCCCTGAACGTTATAATTAACTATCAGTTATGCGTCGGATTCGTAAATCTAGACTCACAGGAGAACGACCACAAGGTGCACGAGGCAGCAATAGACCCTTGAAGACAAGTCGGCTGGAGGCCGATGTATTGAATCTCGACGCAATTTGAGTGTTCCATCGTCATTAGGAGCCCCTGAACGTTACAATTAACTTTCAGTTTTGCGTCGTAATCGAAAATCTAGACTCATAGGAGAACGACCATATGACGCCCCAATCAGCAATATCCGCTTGGAGACAAGACGGCTGGAAGACGATGTATTGAATCTCGTCGCAAATTGAGTGTTCCATCGTCATTAGGAGGCCCCGAACGTTACAATTAACTATCAGCTCTGCGTCGGATTCGAAAATCTAGACTCACAGCAGAACGACCATTAGGTGCCACAGGCAGCAATAGACCCTTGGAGACAAAACGGCTGGAGGACGATGGATTGAATCGCGACACAATTTGAGTGTTCCATCGACTTTAGGAGGCCTTGAACGTCACAATTAACTATCATTTTTGCGTCGGATTCGAAAATCTACACTCACAGGAGGATGACCAAAAGGCGCCCGAAGCAACAATAGACCCTTGGAGACAAGTCGGTTGGAGGACAATGTCTTGAATCGCGACGCAATTTGAATGTTCCATCGCCATTAGGAGGCCCTGAACGTTACAATTAAGTAACAGTTTGGGTCGGATTCGAGAATCTCGACTCAAAGGAGATCGACCATAAGGTGCCCGAGGCAGCAATAGACCCTTGGAAACGAGTCGGCTGGAGGACGATGTATTGAATCTCGACGCAATGTGAGTGTTCCATCGTCATTAGGAGGCCCTGAACGTTACAATTAATTATCAGTTTTGCGTCGGATTCTACAATCTAGAGTCACAGGAGAACGACAATAAGGTGCCCGCGGCAGCAATAGACCCTTGGAGGCAAGTCGGCTGAAGGGCACTGTATTGAATCTCGACGCAATTTGAGTGTTCCATCGTCATTAGGAGGCCCCGAACGTTACAATTAATCATCAGTTTTGCGTCGGATTCGAAAATTTAGACTCACAGGACAACGACCATTAGGTGCCACAGGCAGCAATAGACCCTTGGAGACAAAACGGATGGAGGACGATGTATTGAATCGCGACACAATTTGAGTTTTCCATCGTCATTAGGAGGCCTTGAACGTCACAATTAACTATCAGTTTTGCGTCGGATTCAAAAATCTAGAGTCACAGGAGAACGACCATAAGGTGCCCGAGGCAGCAATAGACCCTTGGAGGTAAGTCGGCTGATGGACAATGTATTGAATCGCGACGCAATTTCAATGATCCATCGTCATTAGGAGGGCTTGAACGTTACAATTAACTATCAGTTTTGCGTCGGATTCGACAATTTAGACTCATGGGAGAACGACAATAAGGTGCCCGAGGCAGCAATAGACCCTTCGGGACAAGTCGGCTGGAGAACGATGTATTGAATCTCGACGCAATTTGAGTGTTCCATCGTCATTAGGAGGCCCTGAACGTTACAATTAACTATCAGTTTTGCGTCGGATTCCATAATCTAGACTCACAGGATAACGCCCATAAGGTGCCCGAGGCAGCAATAGACCCTTGGAGACAATTCGGCTGGAGGACGATGTATTGAATCTCGACGCAGTTTGAGTGTTCCATCGTCATTAGGAGGCCCCGAACGATACAATTAATTATCAGTTTTGCGTCGGATTCGAAAATTTAGACTCACAGGAGAACGACCATTAGGTGCCACAGGCAGCAATTGACCCTTGGAGACAAAACGGGTGGAGGACGATGTATTGAATCGCGACACAATTTGAGTGTTCCATCGTCATTAGGAGGCCTTGAACGTCACAATTAACTATCAGTTTTGCGTCGGATTCGAAAATCTAGAGTCACAGAAGAACGACCATAAGGTGCCCGAGGCAGCAATAGACCCTTGGAGGCAAGTCGGCTGATGGACAATGTATTGAATCGCGACGCAATTTCAATGATCCATCGCCATTAGGAGGCCCTGAACGTTACAATTAAGTATCAGTTCTGCGCTGGTTTTGAAATTCTTGACTCACAGGAGACGGACCATTTGGTGCCCGAGGCAGCAATATCCCTATGGAGACAAGTCGGCTGGAGGACGATGTATTGAATCTCGACGCAATTTGAGTGTTCCATCGTCATTAGAAGGCCTTGAAAGTCACAATTAACTATCAGTTTTGCGTCGGATTCGAAAATCTAGACTCACAGGCAGCAATAGACCCTTGGAGACAAATCGGCTGGAGGACGATGTATTGAATTGCGACGCAATCTGAGTGTTCCATCGTTATTAGTAGGCCCTGAACGTTACAATTAACTATTAGTTTAGCGTCGGATTCGAAAATCTAGACTCCCAGGAGAACGACCATAAGGTGCCCTAGGCAGCAATATCCCCTTGGAGCAAGTCGGCTGGAGGACGATGTATTGAATCTCGGCGCAATTTGAGTGTTCCTTCGTCATTAGGAGGCCCTGAAGGTAATTAACTATCAGTTATGCGTCGGATTCGAAAATCTAGACTCACAGGAGAACGACCACAAGGTGCCCGAGGCAGCAATATCCCCTTGGAGACAAGTCGGCTGGAGGACGATGTATTGAATCTCGGCGCAATTTGAGTGTTCCTTCGTCATTAGGAGGCCCTGAAGGTAATTAACTATCAGTTATGCGTCGGATTCGAAAATCTAGACTCACAGGAGAACGACCACAAGGTGCCCGAGGCAGCAATAGACCCTTGAAGACAAGTCGGCTGGAGGCCGATGTATAGAAATCTCGACGCAATTTGAGTGTTCCATCGTCATTAGGAGGCCCTGTACGTCACAATTAACTATCAGTTTTGCGTCGGATTCGAAAATCTAGACTCACAGGCAGCAATACACCCTTCGAGACAAATCGGCTGGAGGACGATGTATTGAATTGCGACGCAATTTGAGTGTTCCATCGTCATTAGGAGACCCTGAACATTGCAATTAACCATCAGTTTTGCGTCGGGATCGATAATCTAGACTCACAGGAGAACGACCATAAGGTGCCCGTAGCAGCAATAGAGCCTTGGAGACAATTCGGCTGGAGGACGATGTATTGAATCTCGACGCAATTTGAGTGTTCCATCGTCATTAGGAGGCCCCGAACGCTACAATTAATTATCAGTTTGGCGTCGGATTCGAAAATTTAGACTCACGGGAGAACGACCATTAGGTGCCACAGGCAGCAATATACCCTTGGAGACAAAACGGGTGGAGGACGATGTATTGAATCGCGACACAAATTGAGTGTTCCATCGTCATTAGGAGGCCTTGAACGTCACAATTAACTATCAGTTTTGCGTCGGATTCGAAAATCTAGAGTCACAGGAGAACGACCATAAGGTGCCCGAGGCAGCAATAGACCCTTGGAGGCAAGTCGGCTGATGGACAATGTATTGAATCGCGACGCAATTTCAATGATCCATCGTCATTAGGAGGCCCTGAACGTTACAATTAAGTATCAGTTCTGCGCTGGTTTTGAAATTCTTGACTCACAGGAGACGGACCATTTGGTGCCTGAGGCAGCAGTATCCCTATGGAGACAAGTCGGCTGGAGGACGATGTATTGAATCTCGACGCAATTTGAATGTTCCATCGTCATTAGGAGGCCCTGTACGTCACAATTAACTATCAGTTTTGCGTCGGATTCGAAAATCTAGACTCACAGGCAGCAATAGACCCTTGGAGACAAATCGGCTGGAGGACGATGTATTGAATTGCGACGCAATTTGAGTGTTCCATCGTCATTAGGAGGCCCTGAACGTTGCAATTAACTATCAGTTTAGCGTCGGATTCGAAAATCTAGACTCACAGGAGAACGACCATAAGGTGCCCGAGGCAGCAATATCCCCTTGGAGACAAGTTGGCAGGAGGACGATGTATTGAATCTCGGCGCAATTTGAGTGTTCCTTCGTCATTAGGAGGCCCTGAAGGTAATTAACTATCAGTTATGCGTCGGATTCGAAAATCTAGACTCACAGGAGAATGACCACAAGGTGCCCGAGGTAGCAATAGACCCTTGGAAACGAGTCGGCTGGAGGACGATGCATTGAATCTCGACGCAAAGTGAGTGTTCCATCGTTATTAGGAGGCCCTGAACGTTACAATTAATTATCAGTTTTGCGTCGGATTCGAAAATCTAGAGTCACAGGAGAACGACCATAAGGTGCCCGCGGCAGAAATAGACCCTTGGAGGCAAGTCGGCTGAAGGGCACTGTATTGAATCTCGACGCAATTTGAGTGTTCCATCGTCATTAGGAGGCCCTGAACGTTACAATTAACTATCAGTTTTGCGTCGGATTCGACAATTTAGACTCACAGGATAACGGCCATAAGGTGCCCGAGGCAGCAATAGACCCTTCGGGACAAGTCGGCTGGAGAACGATGTATTGAATCTCGACGCAATTTGAGTGTTCCATCGTCATTAGGAGGCCCCGAACGCTACAATTAATTATCAGTTTTGCGTCGGATTCGAAAATTTAGACTCACAGGAGAACGACCATTAGGTGCCACAGGCAGCAATAGACCCTTGGAGACAAAACGGCAGGAGGACGATGTTTTGAATCGCGACACAAATTGAGTGTTCCATCGTCATTAGGAGGCCTTGAACGTCACAATTAACTATCAGTTTTGCGTCGGATTCGAAAATCTAGAGTCACAGGAGAACGACCATAAGGTGCCCAAGGCAGCAATAGACCCTTGGAGGCAAGTCGGCTGATGGACAATGTATTGAATCGCGACGCAATTTCAATGATCCATCGCCATTAGGAGGCCCTGAACGTTACAATTAAGTATCAGTTCTGCGCTGGTTTTGAAATTCTTGACTCACAGGAGACGGACCATTAGGTGCCTGAGGCAGCAATATCCCTATAGAGACAAGTCGGCTGGAGGACGATGTATTGAATCTCGACGCAATTTGAAAGTTCCATCGTCATTAGGAGGCCCTGTACGTCACAATTAACTATCAGTTTTGCGTCGGATTCGAAAATCTAGACTCACAGGCAGCAATAGACCCTTGGAGACAAATCGGCTGGAGGACGATGTATTGAATTGCGACGCAATTTGTGTGTTCCATCGTCATTAGGAGGCCTTGAATGTCACAATTAACTATCAGTTTTGCGTCGGATTCGAAAATCTAGAGTCACAGGAGAACGACCATAAGGTGCCCGAGGCAGCAATAGACCCTTGGAGTCAAGTCGGCTGATGGACAATGTATTGAATCGCGACGCAATTTCAATGATTCATCGTCATTAGGAGGCCCTGTACGTCACAATTAACTATCAGTTTTGCGTCGGATTCGAAAATCTAGACTCACAGGCAGCAATACACCCTTGGAGACAAATCGGCTGGAGGACGATGTATTGAATTGCGACGCAATTTGAGTGTTCCATCGTCAGTAGGAGGCCCTGAACATTGCAATTAACCATCAGTTTTGCGTCGGGTTCGATAATCTAGACTCACAGGAGAACGACCATTAGGTGCCACAGGCAGCAATAGATCCTTGGAGACAAAACGGTTGGAGGACGATGTATTGAATCGCGACACAATTTGAGTGTTCCATCGTCATTAGGAGGCCTTGAATGTCACAATTAACTATCAGTTTTGCGTCGGATTTGAAAATCTAGAGTCACAGGAGAACGACCATAAGGTGCCCGAGGCAGCAATAGACCCTTGGAGGCAAGTCGGCTGATGGACAATGTATTGAATCGCGACGCAATTTCAATGATTCATCGTCATTAGGAGGCCCTGAACTTTACAATTAAGTATCAGTTCTGCGTTGGTTTTGAAATTCATGACTCACAGGAGACGGACCATTTGGTGCCCGAGGCAGCAATATCCCTATGGAGACAAGTCGGCTGGAGGACGATGTATTGAATCTCGACGCAATTTGAATGTTCCATCGTCATTAGGAGGCCCTGTACGTCACAATTAACTATCAGTTTTGCGTCGGATTCGAAAATCTAGACTCACAGGCAGCAATAAACCCTTGGAGACAAATCGGCTGGAGGACGATGTATTGAATTGCGACGCAATTTGAGTGTTCCATCGTCATTAGGAGGCCCTGAACGTTACAATTAACTATCAGTTTTGCGTCGGATTCGAAAATCTAGACTCACAGGCTGCAATAAACCCTTGGAGACAAATCGGCTGGAGGACGATGTATTGAATTGCGACGCAATTTGAGTGTTCCATCGTCATTAGGAGGCCCTGAACGTTACAATTAACTATCAGTTTTGCGTCGGATTCGAAAATCTAGACTCACAGGAGACGGACCATTTGGTGCCCGAGGCAGCAATATCCCCCAGGAGACAAGTCGGTTGGAGGACGATGTATTGAATCTCGACGCAATTTGAGTGTTCCATCGTCATTAGGAGGCCTTGATTGTCACAATTAACTATCAGTTTTGCGTCGGATTCGAAAATCTAGAGTCACAGGAGAACGACCATAAGGTGCCCGAGGCAGCAAGTCGGCTGAAGGACAATGTATTGAATCTCGACGCAAATTGAGTGTTCCATCGTCATTAGGAGGCCCTGAATGTTACAATTAACTATCAGTTTTGCGTCGGATTCGAAAATCTAGACTCACAGGAGACGGACCATTTGGTGCCCGAGGCAGCAATATCCCCCTGGAGACAAGTCGGTTGGAGGACGATGTATTGAATCTCGACGCAATTTGAGTGTTCCATCGTCATTAGGAGGCCTTGATTGTCACAATTAACTATCAGTTTTGCGTCGGATTCGAAAATGTAGAGTCACAGGAGAACGACCATAAGGTGCCCGAGGCAGCAAGTCGGCTGAAGGACAATGTATTGAATCTCGACGCAAATTGAGTGTTCCATCGTCATTAGGAGGCCCTGAACGTTACAATTAACCATCAGTTTTGCGTCGGATTCGAAAATCTAGACTCATAGGAGACGGACCATTTGGTGCCCGAGGCAGCAATATCCGCTTGGAGACAAGTCAGCTGGAGGGCGATGTATTGAATCTCGACGCAATTTGAGTGTTCCATCGTCATTAGGAGGCCCTGAACGTTACAATTAACCATCAGTTTTGCGTCGGATTCGATTATCTAGGCTCACAGGAGACGGACCATTTGGTGCCCGAGGCAGCAATATCCCCTTGGAGACAAGTCGGCTGGAGGATGATGTATTGAATCTCGACGCAATTTGAATGTTCCATCGTCATTAGGAGGCCCTGGACGTCAGAATTAACTATCAGTTTTGCGTCGGATTCGGAAATCTAGACTCACAGGCAGCAATAGAACCTTGGAGACAAATCGGCTGGAGGACGATGTATTGAATTGCGACGCGATTTGAGTGTTTATAAAATAAATAAAATAAATAAATAAAAATATATTGTTATTTAGATATTGATTATTCTATCTGTATGATGGTGATTGTGATTGCTATTGTGTTTGCTTATCTGGAACGTGGACGTTTGATTATTCGTTATCAGACGCTTGACAATGGCTTTTTCGTAAAGGCAATGTTACTCGTAGTTGATCGTGAAATAAAACTGAATAATCGGACTTCGTAATTAAATCGTTTCCAAAGACTGCTGCTGTAGGTGCGGACTCATAATCTAAATCTCAATATTACAATTATTTGCCAGCCATGCCAATACGTCGTACGGAGGTGATTGTCTACTAAACATAAAAAAGTTACACAGTTAGTTAAATCAGATATATTCAATGAATAAGCCTACAGTTCATAATCCTACTTACTTTTATAAATATAAATTCTTTACAGAATCGAGTGCCTAGTGTGGTTGCAACTCGCAATATTCTTCTATAACATGAAATATGGCGGTGTGCCAGACAATAAAATAAAATACGTGCTTCTCCCACCACTTCAACCAGAGCTCTCCCTTTCTTAATGAAACATAAGAGTAACGTAATTGTGCTTTTGTTTTATCAGCGACACAGCGCTGCAGTTGTGTGCCATAGGCTTTATTTATTTGTCACTGATTATTTATTTAATTAATATTTCGCGTTTCCGAGGAAACTCACGCTCGGCATGCAAATGTGCCTTTATATTGCCCCCTGAATTGCGAGGCGAGAGGACACACCTGCAGGCGAGCAATTCACCTAAAGGCACAAGAAAATCTAAGTTATCTACAACTATTTACTTGACTTACATTACACATTATACACATTATATACAAAATTTGAATGACCGCGGGTGCGCCGTAAAAGATCTTATTTTGGCATATAGAGTGCGCGCATGCGCAGAAGTGTCTGTGTAAACGGCACTGCCGTTATATCGTACAGTTAGATCACGCGGCACAGTATTGCAGATCATATTGTTCGTGTGCGCGCGTTTTTCAGTCGTTGCACAAAGAAAATATTCAACCAGGATTACATATGAAGACTACGTTATATGACAGGTAACTTAGTTTTAAATTTACAATATTTGTTATAACACAATACAACTTAGATTGTTGAATGTTCTTAGTTACATAGTATTGTTTTGAAATACTTCAAAGAAAAATGTCCGTATTTTTCAGGTGCGTTGACCTATACACACCGTGTCGTTATTACAGTTCATATTCATCCGCTGCACAATAATTTTTTACAGGTTAGTATCGTCGTGGTAAAGTTTTTTGATCACAGTAACATCGTTGTATAACAACGTGATTAATACATAAGCGTGTCCATTTCTCATTTCCATTATAGTCGTAGTGATGCAGTTCGTTGTGACTAAAAGCATTGCTTATTACAGATCAGACGTGACCCGTCGAGTAATTGGTCCACGTGCAGTTCGTTTTTTACATTCCGTGGAAGCTTGGCTGCAGAACCTCGGACGGCACATAACTGGCGTCGATCCTTGGACAGTCCAGGGAAGAGTGTCCGTCACATTTCGAGAACATTTCATTCCCTGAAGTTCCAACCAAAATTCTTCTACCCGTCGTGTTGTTTTCTGGACAGGCACTTTGTGTCCATTTAATCCAGTTAACATGTTGCAGTTGGGTACTGTAGTAATATCACTAGACGATGCACGAATTATGCACTTCACATTTTCAGTTTTTTGCTGAATATAGCTCACCTAAATGTTCGTAGTTATTAATCAAGGAAATCGTTCATCGCGTTCACATAGATACGCTGCATAATGAATGGCATTAACAGTTTCTTTCACATAGGTTTCCGCGTAGTTGCAGAGTTAGTAATGTTCGTTAATGTCCGTGAACAGTGGTTCACTATGCAATGTCTTTTTGGCACTCGTTTTGTTCAAATTTTTTACATAGTAACAGTTACACTATACATCAGTTAAAAAAATAAGTAATTATACATACACACGTCACATATTTTCTTAGCATAAACATAATATAGTTGCACATAAACATGTTTACATCATCATTACATCGCTATAGGTTATTACATTGTGTCACATTTGATTACATGAATTGCAGATATTTACATCCTCTTTAGCGGTTTTGCTGGGATATTATCGATGTTTTTTGTGATGTCATCTGAAATTAAGATAGGTTAGACACAACATTCATTACATCATTAGGCAAGACCAGGCGTTTTCACTACTCAATAAATATTCAAAATAGTAAGAGAGAGAAAATGTTCGATTCCTCGCGTTTTGTGCGTGTGTGTAGAGTGTCTATGTGGCCTTGACTACTGATAGATGCTTTTCGTGTTGAGAGATGTGCGTCTAATCTATTTCTCAAAGTAAAAGATCGCTTCACAGATGACGTCTGTCAGTTCGTCAGATGTCACATCAAGTCAGTGGTACCTTCAGTAACAAATGTTCCGTGAAAAATTAATATGTCATCCACTGCTACGTAATCATAAATTTTACTTTAATATTCCGTCTTTCAGGTGGAGGCGCGCGCTGAAAGAAGAGTTCTTCTGTCTTCAACTGCATCACTGGAACCGCTGAAATGAAAATTTCTATACTACTTATTATCTGTGTTGTAACAACAGAGTTTTTCGAGTTGCTTAGCAATATTTTGATGGGTATGACTTTGACATTATTCAGCATGAAATGCTCTAAGATCTCGGTGTGCGTATAGCCCAATAATTTTGTTAGTTCTAGGATGTTGTAACAGATACGCACCAGGATGCGGTATGTTAACAATTATATAAGGTTCTTCATATAGCAGACGCCACTTAGCGTTGCGTCGTTTGAGTGCTACAGATTTATGATGAGTACGAAGTAGTACAAGCATTCCTACCTCGAATTTTTGTTTTCTTTTTATTATGTTTCTGTGATTTTTGTTTCGTATTTGTGCGTGATGTGTCAATGTAGTCAATACTTCTTTTATTTTCTGTTCAGGTGTGATTTCCTTGTCTGACAACTTAGGTAATGGTTCTATCCACTGATCGTTCTGTTTGCAATTGAACATGATCTCGTTAGGTGTGTAATTCGTATCGTAAGTATTTAAGTTATTGTGTACGTCTTCGAAAAGACTTAGGTAGGACACCCAATTAGTATGTTTTGATGAAATATAGGTCCTCATGAATCGATTTAATTCTCGGAAAAGTCTCTCAGTCGCGTTACATTGTGGACTAAACCTCGAAATAAATATACTTTTAATGTTATTGTCCTTCAAGAAATTTCTCCATTTGTACCCAGAGTAGTATGCTGCATTATCTGATAGAATTGCTTTAGGTTTTCCCACGTGCGTCAGGTAATCACTTGAGAATCTTCGTATTATAGCATTTGCAGTGGCGGATTTTAAAGCATAAAGTTTTACATGTTTAGAAAATATATCGTAAAAAGTTAAGATATATTTGACGCCTCCAGAGCTTGCTGGATGCGGTCCACTGATGTCAGTACACAGAATTTCCAGGGATTTACTAGGTACAATAGAATGTAGATCTGTTTTTGTAGATAAATTCTGAGGTTTTGATTTTTGACATATGACACATGTTTTCAGTTCCCTGTAAATTTTTCTTCTCATATTGCTAAAATAACAGTATGTACTGAGCTTTGCCAAACACTTTTTCATCCCATAATAACCCCAAACTAAGTGTGTGTGCCAAATTAGATTACGTTCAGACTCTTTGGGAATGCATACACACCAGTTAGTAGCATTTGGATGTCGGCGGTAAAATAGCACATCATTGTGTAACTTGTAATACTTAGTCAAAGGATGATTGTGTTTTTCTACCAGTAATGTTATTATCTTATACCAGTGAGGATCAGATTTTTGTAATTCAGCCATGTTTCTGCACATATCAATATAATACTGGTGATACTGCTTGTCTTGCATTAAGAGAATCCTGTAGTCATTTATATTTTCTGAGTCACTGTTGGTATCATTCATACCTTGTGGAAGTCTAGACAAAGTGTCTGCAATGGTGTTGTCCTTACCTCTTATGTACTTAATTTCAAAAGAGTAGTTCTGAAGTGTAACTGCCCATCGTGATAGTCTAAGATGTACAAGTTTACAAGTTAACAAAAATGTCAGGGCCTGGTGATCGGTGTAAATTACCGTATGTTTTCCAAATAAATAATAATTGAATTTCTTGAATGCCCATACTATGGAAAGTGTTTCTAACTCAGTAGTGGAGTATGTACGCTCACATTCAGTTAGAGTGCGACTCGCAAACCCAATAATTCTTATCTGTTCCTCCTCTTTATTCTTTACAACTTGAAATAAGCAACAGCCCAAGCCAGTACGTGAAGCGTCACAAGTCATACAAAAATCTAAATTGAAATCTGGATGGCTCAATATGTTAGCATTCACTAAAGCATGTTTAATTGTATTAAAGTCATTCTGGCACTGTTCCGACCAGATCCAAACTTGATTCTTTCTGAGTAGATTTAGCAGATGTTTACTGTTCAAAAGTGGTTGTGGCAAAAAACGTCTGAAAAATGAACATAGCCCAAGGAATGATTTTAACTGCTTTTTAGTTCGAGGGCTAGGAAAGTTTCTGATAGCATCTAATTTACTGGGATCCGGACGTATGCCCTGTGAATTAATGATATGTCCTAAATACTTTATCTCACTGCAACCAAATTTTGATTTTCTTAGGTTGGCTGTGACTCCAGCTTGTGCAAATTTTTCTACAATTCTTTGAAGAGTGTCAACGTGTTCATTCCAAGATTGTGTAGCTATCAGTATATCATCTACATAGTGTGTGACTGTCTCAACTAAATCGTCGCCAAGCACGGTATCCAGGGCTGTAATGAATACCCCAGAGCTGACATTCAGTCCGAAGGGTAGAACACAAAACTGATAGGTTCGCCCCCCGAACATAAATGCAGTATATTTCCGAGAATCAGGAGTGATACCCACCTGCCAAAACGAATTAGCGAGATCTATTGTGGAAAAATATTTTGCATCTAGAAATTTCTGTAATTGCTCTTCTAAATTTTCAGGTTTTGTGTGAACCGGTAAAATTATTTCATTAATAGCTCGTGCGTCTAACACTAACCTAATGCTTCCATTTGATGTTTTGACAACAAGTAGAGGACTACAATAAGGTGAGGTGGATGGTTCAATGACCTTCCAGTCTAACATTTGTTTTAATTCTTGCCACACAGCAGGTCGTTGAGATAACGGTACGTTATATGTCTTATGGTAGAAGATCTTGTGAGGCTTAACTTCAATCTTGTACACATACGTGTTGATAACACCTAATCGTTTGGTAAAAACTTGTAAATATTTGGATAACACTTCCTGTAGTTTTATACGTTCATGTACACTGAGAGCTGTAGCTTCACTTATCTTATGATCAAGCAATGTTTTCAAGTCCATTAGCTCTGTGTCAGATGAGTGTGTTTGCATGTCTTGAATGTCATTGTCAAGTACTAACTGAACCTTGTACCCTGTACAGTGTTTGTCTTGCTTTAGAGTTCTCCTGTCCAAATCAATAATAATTACACTGCCTTTATCATTTAAAATACATTTACCTTTGGAGAAGTCTATAATGCAGTCCTTCTCTCTCATAATATCTATTCCTAATATGCAATTTGTCACAAGGTTTTGTACAACCAGGAATGGCCATTGTACGGTTCCATTACCTATTTTAACGTTTACAAAAACTTGCTTCGTAACCCTACATGACTTATTACCTAGTGCAGTAGTTATTTTACAGTTTTGGGCAGGAAACTCAGGCACAGGTTCCAATTCACACATCTTTTTATATAAATTAAAAGACAAAACGCTTACAGCTGCACCTGTATCTAGGATAATAGTAGTTGGAATCCCACCTACTACACCAGTAGTAGATGCTAAAACAATTTCATTTGTGTTCAAACGACATTGTGTACTGTCTTGTAAAAGTTCATCTGATATATTGTTATTGTGGTTGTATCTTATAAATAAAACAGGTAGTTTTTGTTTAGAATTACTCGGCATATCATTATTCTGTTGTTCAAGTGTGGTGTCAAATAACTGATTAACATTGAAGTCGCCCCCCAAGAATTCTTCAGCCACGACCTGGGGCAAGGTAGTGACTGTTTCTAGTTTGTTGGATTATCATTTGTACTAGGTACTGACACAGATTGAGGTTGTGCATCAGGTGTCATTTCTATTATATTCACATTCGGATATTGCCTATTATGATCTCCAAACTTTTGCGGTTGTTGTTGCTGTTGCGCATTATAACTTACCTGTCGGTCGTAAGGTATGCTCCGATTTTGACCTGGTGGCTGCTGTGGTAAAGCAGAGTTTGAATGAAAGTACTGATCGTTACGAGTCCAACCTTGATGCTGTCTTGGCTCGTAGTTATTATTATTTCTATTTCTGTTTGTGTTTTTGTTATTACCTTTGTATCCGTTGTTACCGTTGTAGTCATTACCGCGGTGCCTTTTGTATGGATTGCCGCATGAAATGTTATTACTGTTGTAACTATTGTTTGTATTGGAATACGCGTGTTGATTTTGATTTCCGTACTGAGACGGCATGTGAGTTTGCTGTTTTTGTTGTACCGCGTATCCAACTGTGGGCGCGCCAGAATTGAGTTGGCAAGCCTGCATGTTTTGCACACCACTAGTGTAAACATTGTGGATGCTGTTTTGCCGCGCGAAGCGCTGATCTTCAAGTAACATGTCAACCGAATCTAAGGCTGTTAAAAAATAATCTGAATCGTCATCCGGGATATGTAGGAGTTTTTCTTTAATGCTGAAAGGCAATTTGGCCTTCAACGCACGGAGTATATCACGCGTTGCGACTGGTTCGTCTAAAAAATGTCC
Source organism: Schistocerca serialis cubense (assembly GCF_023864345.2). Classification (NCBI taxonomy): domain Eukaryota; kingdom Metazoa; phylum Arthropoda; class Insecta; order Orthoptera; family Acrididae; genus Schistocerca; species Schistocerca serialis. The sequence continues at coordinate 61,151,700 of NW_026047583.1, forward strand.
CATGTTCAAGTATTTTTCAAAATATCTGCGTAAGTTACCATTTTTACTGTTAAAAGTTTCAGGTTCTAAAATTTGTCTCCTGAGTCGCTCCTGGACGGATTGCGACCAGAATTTGTTCAGAAAAGCACGCTCAAACTCACTGTACGTGGTACATACGTCAGCTTGACTGTATGCCCAGACAGCTGCATCGCCTTGGATGTAACCGACAATATATGAAATCTTTTTCCGGTCACTCCAAGTGCGTGGAAATGCGTTACTAAAAGATTTAAGAAAAATCACCGGATGAATGGTTCGTTTTTCTGGGATAAAAATCTGAAATTGCCTGTGTTTCATTAAGCTTTCATCTTCCTTCGCATTGTGATATGGATTTATTCCACTGTAATTACTGGTATGTTCAGCTGGCGAGTAATTACGATAATGTTGCTGTGGTTTACCATGATAATAGCTTGTGTTTGTGCTTCCACATCGTGGTATGTGTTGTAGTCGTGGTGTGTTTTGTTCTTGTGTATTTGTCGTGTGCGGAATGTGTGTATCATACTCGAATGTATATTGGTTTCTGAACTGCACATTTTGACTGATATTTTCGTTACATTCAGACTGTAGTTGATCGGTGAATTGTCTCATGGGTGCAGTGATGGATTGTACTGCGTCACTGATCAGCTGTTTGTTATTAGTAATGTATTGCGCTACGGAGTCGTGCACAATTGTTGGTAAATTTTCACGTAAGCATCTATCAAAATGTTTGTCTTTGTTCTCAACCCAATCATGAAATTCTTTATTAATATTTTGAAAATGAGCTGTGGCATCTGATTGTAAGATGTCAGTCAGGTGTTGTTCAACATTGTCAAATTTATTATGTACGTCAGTAATTCGTTTTTCAAGATTGTCATGTACTGAAGGATATGTTTGAATTTGTTCAGTAAGAACTTCACACGTGGCATTAAGGTTTTTTACTTGTGTCTGTAAAAGTGCTACGTCAGTTGTAGTCTTTTCTTGTCTCGTATTGAGCTGGGAAAATTTAGTACTGAGTTCGGTCATCTGTTTGGTCAGTGTGGCGTCTATAAGTTCCACACGCTTACATAAAGTGTCATTACCTATCTTGATTGCTATGAGATCAGATTTGATTTCGTCATTTTGTGTTTTTAACTGTTCATTTTGTGTCTCTAATTGTGCCTTTAAGGTTGCCATGTTTTCGGCGTTTTGTTTCATTAGCATTTGTAACATGTCGGCAATGTTTACCGTTTGCAAGGTCTCTGCCCCCGCCGCGCCATTAGACGTGACGTCATGCATTAACATGGGCTCTGATTGAGATTTTGAAATTTTTGTAGTGGACGGCCTATCGTCAAAATTTTCGTCAACACTTGCGTCAATGTTTGATGAATCGTCACTACCGGTTGCTGTCGTAAAGTCATTTTCTAACACTTGTCTCACGTCCGAGTCGGATTGCGTCTGAATAGTACGTCCTTGCTGTTCCATTTTTGCGTATTGTTTTCTAGTTATTACCATGCCACACGTGATATATGTTTCAAGAAAATTTTTGACACTGATTTTAAAATAAAATGTAGTTGAGCATGAATCGCTCGTAGCAACAATGGCTGTCTGTTAATTTAAAAATATAAACTGAATTTGAGATTATTGGTAATGGCTGCTGGCCATGTTACATGATATCGTACAGAAGTCGGCCATATTGTACACTCGTGTATTGGTATTGTTGCATACGTTATTGTTTAGGGAAAAGTACTGAGAATGAAATTTATCACTGAAACTGTTATGCGGAAAAGAAACACTACAGAATTTACTGAAATGCTAATACACTGAATTATACGTCTGGTCAAGCCTACCAATGCAAAGATGCTGCGTCTTACCTTATTTTGCTGGAAGTTTCATTGCGTCTTCCCGCAAAATTTCAGAATTGGAAAATATCTTCAGATTTTGTTATCTCTCATACACTGACGTCCAGGTCCAGAAAGTTGATTTTTTACATGAAACAAAGAGAACAATGTAACAAATGACAAAATAACAAGTCCGACACGCAGTCGCCAATATTAAATAAATAAAATAAATAAATAAAAATATATTGTTATTTAGATATTGATTATTCTATCTGTATGATGGTGATTGTGATTGCAATTGTGTTTGCTTATCTGGAACGTGGACGTTTGATTATTCGTTATCAGACGCTTGACAATGGCTTTTTCGTAAAGGCAATGTTACTCGTAGTTGACCGTGAAATAAAACTGAATAATCGGACTTCGTAATTAAATCGTTTCCAAAGACTGCTGCGGTAGGTGCGGACTCATAATCTAAATCTCAATATTACAATAATTTGCCAGCCATGCCAATACGTCGTACGGAGGTGATTGTCTACTAAACATAAAAAAGTTACACAGTTAGTTAAATCAGATATATTCAATGAATAAGCCTACAGTTCATAATCCTACTTACTTTTATAAATATAAATTCTTTACAGAATCGAGTGCCTAGTGTGGTTGCAACTCGCAGTATTCTTCTATAACATGAAATATGGCGGTGTGCCAGACAATAAAATAAAATACGTGCTTCTCCCACCACTTCAACCAGAGCTCTCCCTTTCTTAATGAAACATAAGAGTAACGTAATTGTGCTTTTGTTTTATCAGCGACACAGCGCTGCAGTTGTGTGCCATAGGCTTTATTTATTTGTCACTGATTATTTATTTAATTAATATTTCGCGTTTCCGAGGAAACTCACGCTCGGCATGCAAATGTGCCTTTATATGTTCCATCGTCATTAGGAGGCCCTGAACATTACAATTAACCATCAGTTTTACGTCGGATTCGATAATCTAGACTCACAGGAGGACGACCAAAAGGCGCCCGAAGCAACAATAGACCCTTGGAGACAAGTCGGTTGGAGGAGAATGTATTGAATCGCGACGCAATTTGAATGTTCCATCGTCATTAGGAGGCCCTGAACGTTACAATTAAGTATCAGTTTGGGTCGGATTCGAGAATCTAGACTCAAAGGAGATCGACCATAAGGTGCCCGAGGCAGCAATAGACCCTTGGAGACGAGTCGGCTGGAGGACGATGTATTGAATCTCGACGCAATGTGAGTGTTCCATCGTCATTAGGAGGCCCTGAACGTTACAATTAATTATCAGTTTTGCGTCGGATTCGAAAATCTAGAGTCACAGGAGAACGACCATAAGGTGCCCGCGGCAGCAATAGACCCTTGGAGGCAAGTCGGCTGAAGGGCACTGTATTGAATCTCGACGCAATTTGAGTGTTCCATCGGCATTAGGAGGCCCTGAATATTACAATTAACTATCAGTTTTGCGTCGGATTCGACAATTTAGACTCACGGGAGAACGACAATAGGCTGCCCGAGGCAGCGATAGACAATTCGGGACAAGTCGGCTGGAGAACGATGTATTAAATCTCGACGCAATTTGAGTGTTCCATCGTCATTAGGAGGCCCTGAACGTTACAATTAACTATCAGTTTTGCGTCGGATTCCATAATCTAGACACACAGGATAACGCCCATAAGGTGCCCGAGGCAGCAATAGACCCTTGGAGACAAGTCGGCTGGAGGACGATGTATTGAATCTCGACGCAATTTGAGTGTTCCATCGTCATTAGGAGGCCCTGAAAGTTACAATTACCTACCAGTTTCGCGTCGGATACGAAAATCTAGTCACAGGAGAACGACCATTAGGTGCCACAGGCAGCAATAGACACTTGGAGACAAAACGGCTGGAGGACGATGTATTGAATCGCGACGCAATTTGAGTGTTCCATCGTCATTAGGAGGCCTTGAACGTTGCAATTAACTATCAGTTTTGCGTCGGATTCGAAAATCTAGAGTCACAGGAGAACGACCATAAGGTGCCCGAGGCAGCAATAGACCCTTGGAGGCAAGTCGGCTGATGGACAATGTATTGAATCGCGACGCAATTTGAATGATCCATCGTCATTAGGAGGCCCTGAACGTTACAATTAAGTATCAGTTCTGCGTTCGTTTCGAAATTCTTGACTCACAGGAGACGGACCATTTGGTGCCCAAGGCAGCAATATCCCTATGGAGACAAGTCAGATGGAGGGCGATGTTTTGAATCTCGACGCAATTTGAGTGTTCCATCATCATTAGGAGGCCCTGAACGTTACAATTAACCATCAGTTTTGCGTCGGATTTGAAAATCTAGACTTACAGGCAGCAATAGACCCTTGGAGACAAATCGGCTGGAGGACGATGTATTGAATTGCGACGCAATTTGAGTGTTCCATCGTCATTAGGAGGCCCTGAACGTTACAATTAACTATCAGTTTAGCGTCGGATTCGAAAATCTAGACTCACAGGAGAACGACCATAAGGTGCCCGAGGCAGCAATTTCCCCTTGGAGACAAGTCGGCTGGAGGACGATGTATTGAATCTCGGGGCAATTTGAGTGTTCCTTCGTCATTAGGAGGCCCTGAAGGTAATTAACTATCAGTTATGCGTCGGATTCGAAAATCTAGACTCACAGGAGAACGACCACAAGGTGCCTGAGGCAGCAATAGACCCTTGAAGACAAGTCGGCTGGAGGCCGATGTATTGAATCTCGACGCAATTTGAGTGTTCCATCGTCATTAGGAGGCCCTGAACGTTACAATTAACTATCAGTTTTGCGTCGGATTCGAAAATCTAGAGTCACAGGAGAACGACCATAAGGTGCCCGAGGCAGCAATTTCCCCTTGGAGACAAGTCGGCTGGGGGACGATGTATTGAATCTCGGGGCAATTTGAGTGTTCCTTCGTCATTAGGAGGCCCTGAAGGTAATTAACTATCAGTTATGTGTCGGATTCGAAAATCTAGACTCACAGGAGAACGACCACAAGGTGCCCGAGGCAGCAATAGACCCTTGAAGACAAGTCGGCTGGAGGCCGATGTATTGAATCTCGACGCAATTTGAGTGTTCCATCGTCATTAGGAGGCCCTGAACGTTACAATTAACTATCAGTTTTGCGTCGGATTCGAAAATCTAGACTCACAGGAGAACCACCATAAGGTAACCGAGGAAGCAATATCCCCTTGGAGACAAGTCGGCCGGAGTACGATATATTGAGTCGCGACGCAATTTGAGTGTTCCATCGTCATTATGAGGCCCTGAACGTTACAATTAACTATCAGTTTAGCGTCGGATTCGAAAATCTAGACTCACAGGAGAACGACCATAAGGTGTCCGAGGCAGCAATATCCCCTTGGAGACAAGTCGGCTGGAGGCCGATGTATTGAATCTCGGCGCAATTTGAGTGTTCCTTCGTCATTAGGAGGCCCTGAAGGTAATTAACTATCAGTTATGCGTCGGATTCGAAAATCTAGACTCACAGGAGAACGACCACAATGTGCCCGAGGCAGCAATAGACCCTTGAAGACAAGTCGGCTGGAGGCCGATGTATTGAATCTCGACGCAATTTGAGTGTTCCATCGTCATTAGGAGGCCCTGTACGTCACAATTAACTATCATTTTTGCGTCGGATTCGAAAATATAGACTCACAGGCAGCAATAGACCCTTGGAGACAAATCGGCTGGAGGACGATGTATTGAATTGAGACGCAATTTGAGAGTTCCATCGTCATTAGGAGGCCCTTAACATTGCAATTAACCATTAGTTTTGCGTCGGGTTCGATAATCTAGACTCACAGGAGAACGACCATAAGGTGCGCGTAATAGCAATAGAGCCTTGGAGGCAAGTCGGCTGGAGGACGATGTATTGAATCTCGACGCAATTTGAGTGTTCCATCGTCATTAGGAGGCCCTGAAAGTTACAATTACCTACCAGTTTCGCGTCGGATACGAAAATCTAGAGTCACAGGAGAACGACCATTAGGTGCCACAGGCAGCAATAGAAACTTGGAGACAAAACGGCTGGAGGACGATGTATTGAATCGCGACGCAATTTGAGTGTTCCATCGTCATTAGGAGGCCTTGAACGTTGCAATTAACTATCAGTTTTGCGTCGGATTCGAAAATCTAGAGTCACAGGAGAACGACCATAAGGTGCCTGAGGCAGCAATAGACCCTTGGAGGCAAGTCGGCTGATGGACAATGTATTGAATCGCGACGCAATTTGAATGATCCATCGTCATTAGGAGGCCCTGAACGTTACAATTAAGTATCAGTTCTGCGTTGGTTTCGAAATTCTTGACTCACAGGAGACGGACCATTTGGTGCCCAAGGCAGCAATATCCCTATGGAGACAAGTCAGATGGAGGGCGATGTTTTGAATCTCGACGCAATTTGAGTGTTCCATCATCATTAGGAGGCCCTGAACGTTACAATTAACCATCAGTTTTGCGTCGGATTTGAAAATCTAGACTTACAGGCAGCAATAGACCCTTGGAGACAAATCGGCTGGAGGACGATGTATTGAATTGCGACGCAATTTGAGTGTTCCATCGTCATTAGGAGGCCCTGAACGTTACAATTAACTATCAGTTTAGCGTCGGATTCGAAAATCTAGACTCACAGGAGAACGATCATAAGGTGCCCGAGGCAGCAATTTCCCCTTGGAGACAAGTCGGCTGGAGGACGATGTATTGAATCTCGGGGCAATTTGAGTGTTCCTTCGTCATTAGGAGGCCCTGAAGGTAATTAACTATCAGTTATGCGTCGGATTCGAAAATCTAGACTCACAGGAGAACGACCACAAGGTGCCCGAGGCAGCAATAGACCCTTGAAGACAAGTTGGCTGGAGGCCGATGTATTGAATCTCGACGCAATTTGAGTGTTCCATCGTCATTAGGAGGCCCTGTAAGTCACGATTAACTATCAGTTTTGTGTCGGATTCGAAACTCTAGACTCACAGGTAGCAATAGATTCTTGGAGACAAATCGGCTGGAGGACGATGTATTGAATTGCGACGCAATTTGAGTGTTCCATCGTCATAAGGTGGCCCTGAACATTGCAATTAACCATCGGTTTTGCGTCGGGTTCGATAATCTAGACTCACAGGAGGACGACCAAAAGGCGCCCGAAGCAACAATAGACCCTTGGAGACAAGTCGGTTGCAGGACGATATATTGAATCGCGACGCAATTTGAATGTTCCATCGTCATTAGGAGGCCCTGAACGTTACAATTAAGTATCAGTTTAGCGTCGAATTCGAGAATCTAGACTCAAAGGAGAACGACCATAAGGTGCCCGATGCAGCAATAGACCCTTGGAGACAAGTCGGCTGGAGGACGATGTATTGAATCTCGACGCAATGTGAGTGTTCCATCGTCATTAGGAGGCCCTGAACGTTACAATTAACTATCAGTTTTGCGTCGCATTCGAAAATCTAGACTCACAGGAGAACCACCATAAGGTAACCGAGGAAGCAATATCCCCTTGGAGACAAGTCGGCCGGAGTACGATGTATTGAGTCTCGACGCAATTTGAGTGTTCCATCGTCATTATGAGGCCCTGAACGTTACAATTAACTATCAGTTTAGCGTCGGATTCGAAAATCTAGACTCACAGGAGAACGACCATAAGGTGTCCGAGGCAGCAATATCCCCTTGGAGACAAGTCGGCTGGAGGACGATGTATTGAATCTCGGCGCAATTTGAGTGTTCCTTCGTCATTAGGAGGCCCTGAAGGTAATTAACTATCAGTTATGCGTCGGATTCGAAAGTCTAGACTCACAGGAGAACGACCACAATGTGCCCGAGGCAGCAATAGACCCTTGAAGACAAGTCGGCTGGAGGCCGATGTATTGAATCTCGACGCAATTTGAGTGTTCCATCGTCATTAGGAGGCCCTGTACGTCACAATTAACTATCATTTTTGCGTCGGATTCGAAAATATAGACTCACAGGCAGCAATAGACCCTTGGAGACAAATCGGCTGGAGGACGATGTATTGAATTGAGACGCAATTTGAGTGTTCCATCGTCATTAGGAGGCCCTTAACATTGCAATTAAGCATTAGTTTTGCGTCGGGTTCGATAATCTAGACCCACAGGAGAACGACCATAAGGTGCGCGTAATAGCAATAGAGCCTTGTAGACAAGTCGGCTGGAGGGCGATGTATTGAATCTCGACGCAATTTGAGTGTTCCATCGTCATTAGGAGGCCCTGAACGTTACAATTAACTATCAGTTTTGCGTCGGATTCGAAAATCTAGACTCACAGGAGACGGACCATATGGTGCCCGAGGCAGCAATATCCCCCTGGAGACAAGTCGGTTGGAGGACGATGTATTGAATCTCGACGCAATTTGAGTGTTCCATCGTCATTAGGAGGCCTTGATTGTCACAATTAACTATCAGTTTTGCGTCGGATTCGAAAATCTAGACTCACAGGAGGCGGACCATAAGGTGCCCGGGGCAGCAATATCCCCTTGGAGACAAGTTGTTGATTAATACTGTCAATAATAGTAGTTACTTCCCTTGTAGAGCAAGTTTGTGATAATTGTAATCAGTTTTTAACATTTTCTTATTGTAGTAGCGGAACTTAGATAAAGTTGTTTTCTTGTTTGAATAATTGTGATATTTTACCATGAGTGAGAAGTGTGGGCTTTGCCATAGGTTCGTGAGTAGTGGATTGCGGTGTTAGACTTGTTCGAAGTATTTTCACTGGGGGGAATGCAGTGGGGAAGCCAGTGGGCATTCTGGTGAGATCCTCTCCCGGAACTGCAGGTTATGTAGCAAGAGTAAATTGATAGAGGAGCTCGAGCGTAAGATCTGTGCCCTTCAGGTGCAGTTGAAAAACGCACAGGAGGAGCTAGATAGGATGAGGAGGGAGAAGGGGGTTAGGGAATGGGAGCTGGCTGTTGGCAAGAGATCTGCTGGAGAAGGAGATTTTCAGATAGTTTTACTATTGGTGTATGTAATAGATATGACCAACTGTCAGAGTCTAGTGGAGAGGAATCTCTAGTAGCTGTAGATGTAGGAAGTATGCAGCAGACCTCAGCAGTTACGGTGGCTAGGACAGTTGCAAAGTCTAAGAGAAAGAAGAAGGTTCTGCTGTTAGATAGTTCTCATGGTAGAGGTGTAGGCCAGCAGTTGCAGGAAGTTTTGGGGAGTGAGTACCAGGTCACCAGCATTGTGAAGCCTAATGCAGGATTGGCTCAGGTGACTTTTAACATAGGGGGGTTATGTAGGGATTTTACTAATGAGGATCAGGTAGTGATTGTGGGTGGGGCTGGTAATAGTATTGATAGGGATGGGGAGTATGACGTAGATGGTGACCTGGAAAAGATAGCCACTCAGACTGGCAACACGAATGTGCATTTCGTGAAACTGTTTCAGCGTCACGATCGGCCTCATCTTAATACAGCCGTCAGGCGTAATAACATGAGACTTGGGGGTGCGCTGATGACAGAAGGCATGAGTCACATTTCGGTGGTGTCGGTGGAGTCTATCAGTAGTACGGGTTTCACTAGACATGGCCTGCACCTCAACAGGTATGGGAAGGGGAGGTTGGCAAAACTTATAGGTGACAGCATAGTTGGGGGTGGTGGGATCACTCATGGGAAAATTCCGGTAGTTGTGGGTGTTAGAGCTGTACCTTTTTTAGACTGAAGTCAGCTGATAGGTATTCCTGCTTATGGGAAGTCTCTCTAACAAAGAAACCACTTTCTACAAAGCTTGGGTATCCAATTAATGAGGGAATTAGTATATTTCATCAAAATATACAAGGTATTAGAGATAAAGTTAGTGAACTGCTTATAGATGTTGACTCTGAAATTATTGATGTATCTGAACACTTCTTAAATAAGGAGATAATTCAGAGGCTTCCTTTACCAGGATACAGGTTGGCTGGCAGCTTTTCTAGGAGCTCTTTGCGGTGTGGGGGAGTAGCCATGTATGTGAAAAACGGTATCCCATTTGAGTCAATTGATGTTTCAAAGTACTGCACTGAAAAGGTGTTTGAATGTTGTGCGGGTGTGGTTAAATTTAGTGGAGCTAAACTTCTTACTGTTGTTATTTATAGATCCCCAGACTCCGATTTCACAACATTTTTGCTAAAGCTACAGGAGGTTCTTGGTTCACTTTATAGGAAATACAAAAAGTTAGTTATATGTGGTGACTTCAATATTAATTGTATAAGTGATTGTGCAAGGAAAATAATGCTGGTAGACCTCCTTAATTCATATAATCTTATGCAAACCGTATTCTTTCCAACGAGAGTGCAAGGGAACAGTAGAACAACCATAGACAATATTTTTGTTCATTCGTCATTATTAGAAGGGCATTCTGTTAGCAAAAAGGTGAATGGCCTTTCAGATCATGATGCACAAATTTTAAGTATAAAAGATTTTTGTGCTGCAACACATGTTAAATATAGTTACCAACTTTTTAGGAAAGCTGATCCAGTTGCTGCACAGACTTTTGCAAACCTTATCAAGGAACAAGAGTGGCAAGATGTTTATAGTGCTGATACAGTAGACGATAAATATAATACTTTCCTCAAGACTTTTCTCGTGCTCTTTGAAAGTTGCTTTCCGTTAGAACGTTCAAAACAGGGTACTAGCACAAACAGGCAGCCTGGGTGGCTGACTAAAGGGATAAGGATATCTTGTAGAACAAAGTGGCAATTATATCAAAACGTTAGAAACAGTCAAAATCTAAATGCAGCAGCCCATTACAAACAGTATTGTAAGGTGCTTAAAAAAGTTATTAGGAAGGCAAAAAGTATGTGGTATGCAGATAGAATAGCTAAGTCTCAGGATAAAATTAAAACCATATGGTCAGTCGTAAAGGAAGTGGCTGGTCTGCAGAGACAGGTCGAGAATATAGAATCAGTGCATAGTGGGGATGTCCGTGTTACTGATAAGTCTCATATATGTACAGTACTTAATAATCAATTTCTGAATATAGCAGGTGAACTAAATAGAAACCTAGTCCCAACAGGGAATCATATAGCGCTCTTAGAAAAAAGTGTTCCGAGACTGTTACCTGAAATGCTCCTCCATGATACTGACAAGAGGGAGATTGAGTTAATAATTAAATCACTAAAGACCAAGAACTCTCATGGATATGACGTGGTATCTAGCAGAATACTGAAGTATTGTTCCACGTATGTTAGCTCAGTACTTAGCCATATCTGTAACTTTTCCTTTAGGAGTGGTCGGTTTCCTGACCGATTAAAGTACTCGGTAGTGAAGCCACTTTATAAAAAGGGAGACAGGGATAATGTTGACAATTATAGACCTATTTCTATGCCATCGGTGTTTGCTAAAGTTATCGAGAGGGTTGTATATACAAGGTTACTGCAGCATTTAAATTCATATAATTTGCTGTCAAATGTACAGTTTGGTTTTAGAAATGGCTTAACAACTGAAAATTCTATAGTCTCTTTTCTCTGTGAGGTTTTGGACGGATTAAATAAAAGGTTGCGAACGTTAGGTGTTTTCTTTGATTTAACGAAGGCTTTTGACTGTGTTGACCACAAAATACTACTGCAGAAGTTGGAACATTATGGAGTAAGGGGAGTAGCTTACAATTGGTTCGCCTCCTACTTTAAGAACAGAAAGCAGAAGGTAATCCTCCGCAATACTGAGAGTGGTAATAATGTTCAGTCCCAATGGGGCACTGTTAAATGGGGCGTTCCCCAAGGGTCGGTGCTGGGGCCACTGCTGTTCCTTATTTATGTAAATGATATGCCTTCTAGTATTACAGGTGATTCAAAAATATTTCTGTTTGCTGATGACACCACCTTGGTAGTGAAGGATCTTGTGTGTAATATTGAAACATTATCAAATAATGTAGTTCATGATATAAGTTCGTGGCTTGTGGAAAATAATTTGATGCTAAATCACAGTAAGACTCAGTTTTTACAGTTTCTAACCCACAATTCAACAAGAACTGACATTGTAATCAGACAGAATGGGCATGTTATAAGCGAGACGGAACAGTTCAAGTTCCTAGGCGTACGGATAGATAGTAAGCTGTTGTGGAAAGCCCATGTTCAGGATCTTGTTCAGAAACTAAATGCCGCTTTATTTACCATTAGAACAGTATCTGAAATAAGTGACATTTCAACACGAAAAGTAGTATACTTCGCATATTTTCATACGCATATGTCATATGGTATAATTTCTTGGGGTAATTCTTCTGATTCAAAAAGGGTATTTTTGGCTCAAAAACGGGCTGTTCGTGCTATGTATGGTGTAAGTTAGAAAACCTCTTGTCGACCCCTATTCAATAGTCTGGGAATTTTGATATTGCCCTCACAGTATGTATTTTCTTTAATGTCGTTTGTTGTTAGCAATATTAGCTTATTCTCAAGAGTTAGCAGCTTTCACTCAGTTAATACTAGGCAGAAATCAAATCTGCATGTGGAATGCACTTCCTTGACTCTTGTGCAGAAAGGAGTGCAGTATTCTGCTGCATCCATTTTCAATAAGCTACCACAAGAACTCAAAAATCTTAGCAGTAGCCCAAACACTTTTAAGTCCAAACTGAAGAGTTTCCTCATGGCTCACTCCTTCTATTCTGTCGAGGAGCTCCTGGAAGAGCTAAAAAATTAAGCAAATTCCAGTGTTACATTCTTGATTTTCTTTATTTAAACTAATGACTTGTCGCCTGAATATGTTTCTTCTATTTCATTTTATCTGTTTCTACAATCATGTTATAATTTCATGTATTGACTCGTTCCATGACCAAGGAGACTTCTCCTAAATATGGTCCCACGGAACAATAAATAAATAAATAAATAAACAAGTCGGCTGGAGGACGGTGTATTGAATCTCGACGCAATTTGAGTGTTCCATCGTCATTAGGAAGTCCTTAACGTTACAATTAACTATCAGTTTTGCGTCGGATTCGACAATCTAGACTCACAGGAGAACGACAATAAGGTGCCCGAGGCAGCAATAGACCCTTGGAGACAAGTCGGCTGGAGGACGATGTATTGAATCTCGACGCAATTTGAGTGTTCCATCGTCATTAGGAGGCCCTGAACGTTACAATTAACTAACAGTTTTGCGTCGGATTCGAAAATCTAGATTCACAGTAAAACGACCATTAGGTGCACCAAGCAGCAATAGACCCTTGGAGACAAATCGGCTGGAGGATGATGTATTGAATCGCGACGCAATTTGAGTGTTCCATCGTCATTAGGAGGCCCTGAGCATTACAATTATCCATCAGTTTTGCGTCGGATTCGAAAATCTAGACTCACAGGAGACGTACCATATGGTGACCGAAGCAGCAATATCCCCTTGGAGACAAGTCGGCTGGAGGACGATGTATTGAATCTCGACGCAATTTGAATGTTCCATCGTCATTGAGAAGCCCTGAACGTTACAATTAACTATCAGTTTGCATCGGATTCGAAAATCTATACTCACAGGAGACGGACCATAAGGTGCCCGAGGCAGCAATAGACCCTTGGAGACAAATCGGCTGGAGGCCGATGTATTGAATTGCGACGCAATTTGAGTGTTCCATCGTCATTAGGTGGCCCTGAACGTTACAATTAACTATCAGTTTAGCGTCGGATTCGAAAGTCTAGACTCACAGGAAAACGACCATAAGGTCCCCGAGGCAGCAATATCCCCTTGTTGACAAGTCGGCTACAGGACGATGTATTGAATCTCGGCGCAATTTGAGTGTTCCATCGTCAATAGGAGGCCCTGAACGTAATTAACTATCAGTTATGCGTCGGATTCGAAAATCTAGACTCACAGGAGAACGACCAAAAGGCGCCCGAAGCAACAATAGACCCTTGGAGGCAAGTCGGTTGGAGGACGATGTATTGAATCTCGACGTAATTTGAGTGTTCCATCGTCATTAGGAGGCCATGAACGTTACAATTAACCATCAGTTTTGCGTCGGATTCGAAAATCTAGACTTACAGGAGAACGACCATAAGGTAACCGAGGAAACAATATCCCCTTGGAGACAAGTCGGCTGGAGTACGATGTATTGAATCTCGACGCAATTTGAGTGTTCCATCGTCATTAGGAGGCCCTGAACGTAATTAACTATCAGTTATGCGTCGGATTCAAAAATCTAGACTCACAGGAGAACGACCACAAGGTGCCCGAGGCAGCAATAGACCCTTGGAGACAAGTCGGCTGGAGGCCGATCTGTTGAATCTCGACGCAATTTGAGTGTTCCATCGTCATTAGGAAGTCTTGAACGTTACAATTAAGTATCAGTTTTGCGTCGGATTTGATAATCTAGACTCACAGGAGACGGAGCATATGGTGCCCGAAGTAGCAATATCCCTTTGGAGACAAGTCGGCTGGAGGACGATGCATTGAATCTCGACGCAATTTGAGTGTTCCATCGTCATTAGGAAGCCCTGAAAGTTACAATTAACTATCAGTTATGCGTCGGATTCGAAAATCTAGACTCACAGGAGGACGACCAAAAGGCGCCCGAAGCAACAATATACCCTTGGAGACAAGTCGGCTGGAGGACGATGTATTGAATCGCGACGCAATTTGAGTGTTCCATCGCCATTAGGAGGCCCTGAAGGTTACAATTAACTATCAGTTTAGCGTCGGATTCGAAAATCCAGACTCACAGGAGAACGACCATAAGGTGCCAGAGGCAGCAATATCACCTTGGAGACAAGTCGGCTGAAGGACGATGTATTGAATCTGGACGCAATTTGAGTGTTCCATTGCCATTAGGAGGCCATGAACGTTACAATTATCCATCTGTTTTGCGTCGGATTCGAAATTCTAGACTCACAGGAGACGGACCATAAGGTTCCCGAAGCAGCACTATCCCCTTGGAGACAAGTCGGCTGGAGGGCGATGTATTGCATCTCGACGCAATTTGAACGTTCCATCGCCGATAGGAAGCCCTGAACGTTACAATTAACTATCAGTTATGCGTAGGATTAGAAAATTCTAGTCTCACAGAAGAACGAACAAGAGGCGCCCAAAGCAACAATTGACCCTTGGAGACAACTCGATTGGAAGACGATGTATTGAATCTCGACGCAGTTTGAGTGTTCCATCGTCATTAGGAGGCCATGAACGTTACATTTAACCATCAGTTTTGCGTCGGATTCGAAAATCTAGACTCACAGGAGAACGACCATATGGTGCCCAAGGAAGCAATATCCCCTTGGAGACATGTCGGCTGGAGTACGATGTGATGAAGCTCGACGCAATTTAAATGTTCCATCGTCATTAGGAGGCCCTGAACGTTACAATTTTGCGTCGGATTCGAAATTCAAGACTCACAGGAGACGGACCATATGGTGCCCAAGGCAGCAATATCCCGCTGGAGACAAGTCGGCTGGAGGACGATGTATTGATTGCGATGCAATTTGAGTGTTCCATCGTCATTAGGAGGCCCTGAACGTTACAATTAACTGTCAGTTTTGCGTCGGATTGTAAAATCTAGACTCACAGACAGCAATAGACCCTTGGAGACAAATAGGCTGGAGGAAGATGTATTGAATTGCGACCCAATTTGAGTGTTCCATCGTCATTAGGAGGCCCTGAACTTTACAATTAACTATCAGTTTTGCGTCGAATACGAAAATGTAGACTCACAGGAGCACGACCAAAAGACGTCCGAAGCAACAAAGGACCCTTGGAGACATGTCGGCTGGAGGACGATGTATTGAATCTCATCGCAATTTGAGTTTTCCATCGTCGTTAGGTGGCCATGAACGTTACAATTAACCATCAGTTTTGCGTCGGATTCGAAAATCTGGACTCACAGGACAACGACCATAAGGCGCCCGAAGCAGCAATATCCCCTTGGAGACAAGTCGGCTGGAGGCCGATGTATTGAATCTCGACGCAATTTGAATGTTCCATCGTCATTGAGAAGTCCTGAACGCTACAATTAACTATCAGTTTGCATCGGATTCGAAAATCTATACTCACAGGAGACGGACCATAAGGTGTCCGAGGCAGCAATAGACCCTTGGAGACAAATCGGTTGGAGGCCGATGTATTGAATTGCGACGCAATTTGATTGTTCCATCGTCAGTAGGTGCCCCTGAACGTTACAATTATCTATCAGTTTAGCGTCGGATTCGAAAGTCTAGTCTCACAGGAGAACGACCATAAGGTGCCCGAGGCAGCAATATCCCCTTGTTGACAAGTCGGCTACAGGACGATGTATTGAATCTCGGCGCAATTTGAGTGTTCCATCGTCAATAGGAGGCCCTGAACGTAATTGGCTATCAGTTATGCGTCGGATTCGAAAATCTAGACTCACAGGAGAACGACCAAAAGGCGCCCGAAGCAACAATAGACCCTTGGAGGCAAGTCGGTTGGAGGACGATGTATTCAATCTCGACGCAATTTGAGTGTTCCATCGTCATTAGGAGGCCCTGAACGTAATCAACTATCAGTTATGCGTCGGATTCGAAAATCAAGACTCACAGGAGAACGACCAAAAGGCGTCCGAGGCAACAATAGACCGTTGGAGACAAATCGGCTGGAGGACAATGTATTGAATTGCGACGCAATTTGAGTGTTCCATCGTCATTAGGAGGCCCTGAACGTTACAATTAACTATCAGTTTCGCGTGGGATTCGAAAATCTAGACTCACAGGAGAACGACCATAAGGTGCCCGAGGCAGCAATATCCCCTTGGAGACAAGTCGGCTGGAGAACTATGTATTCAATCTCGACGCAATTTGAGTGTTCCATCGTCATTAGGAAGCTCTGAACGTTACAATTAACTATCAGGTATGCGTCGGATTCGATAATCTACACTCACATGAGGACGACCAATAGACGTCCGAAGCAACAAAAGACCCTTGGAGACAAGTCGGTTGGAGGACGATGTATTGAATCTCGACGCAATTTGAGTGTTCCGTCGTCATTAGGAGGCCCTGAATGTTACAATTAACTATCAGTTTAGCGTCGGATTCGAAAATCTAAACTCATAGGAGAACAACCATAAGGCGCCCGAGGCAGCAATATCCCCATGGTGTCAAGTCGGCTGGAGGACGATGTATTGAATCTCGGCGCAGTTTGAGTGTTCCATCGTCATTAGGAGGCCCTGAACGTAATTAACCATCAGTTACGCGTCGGATTCGAAAATCTAGACTCACAGGAGAACGACCATAAGGTGCCCGAGGCAGCAATATCACCTTGGAGACAAGTCGGCTGGAGGACGATGTATTGAATCTCGACGCAATTTGAGTGTTCCATCGTCATTAGGAGGCCCTGAACGTTACAATTAATGTATCAGTTTTGCGTCGGATTCCATAATCTAGACTCACAGGAGAACGACTAAAAGGCGCCCGAGGCAACAATAGACCCTTGGAGACAAGTCGGCTGGAGGACGATGTATTGAATCGCGACGCAATTTGAGTGTTCCATCGTCATTAGGAGGCCATGAACGTTACAATTAACTATCAGTTTTGCGTCGGATACAAAATTGTAGACTCACAGGAGGACGACCAAAAGATGTCCGAAGCAACAATAGACCCTTGGAGACAAGTCGGTTGGAGGACGAAGTATTGAATCGCGACGCAATTTGAATGTTCCATCGTCATTAGGAGGCCCTGAACGTTACAATTAACTATCAGTTTTTCGTCGGATTCGAAATTCTAGACTCACAGGAGAACGACCATAAGGTGCCCGAGGCAGCAATATCCCCTTGGAGACAAGTCGGCTGGAGGACGATGTTTTGAATCTCGACGCAATTTGAGTGTTCCATCGTCTTTAGGAGGACATGAACGTTACAATTAACCATCAGTTTTGCGTCGGATTCGAAAATCTAGACTCACAATATATAATGAATTCTACTCTGTAAATGATGAAAGTCTATATGAATGCAGCTTGCCGCTAACTTGGTGTAATGTTTTGTCTGTACAGAAGTGTATCTGTCGCCTTTATCGCTCTTTCACCCTCACACATAAATCGGTACAATAAAGTCAGGGCTTCGTGTTTTCTTTTTAGGCTGATCCGTGAAAAGACAGACAAACAATTATGCTAATGGAGGATTCTGAGTAATTTCTCGAATTTCATTCGCTCTCTCTCTCTCTCTCCCTCTCTCTCTCTCTCTCTCTCTGTCCTTTATCTGTGTACAGTTTAACTATATTATTTACGTGAAATCAGCCTAGTAGAATCTCTGGTGGATCCCTTCGTCTTAATGTTCAGCGGCTGGCTTGCTGGAAAAGATCTTTACAATTGTTATTATTATTAAGCGCTGCATTCAGTTGGGAAAATCGATCGTTTGAACACTTCGTTCAGTTTACGACAGATCTAAAATTTCAGATGTGGACGAAGCCTTTTTGGACGATTTATAAAAACTCAGAGATTGCAGGCTCTCTTCGTCACAGCTGAAACTTCCCAATTAATTACAGGGCCCAGACAATCATCAATGGTTCAGACAGAGAACTCATTCGTCATTCACTCTAGAATAAAATGGTCACAAACCTTATTTCTGAGGAAAGTTGTATATTAAATCCATTTCCGTACATGTTCCGTTTTCTGTTGGTTCCAAGACTCATGTAATTTTCTTTTACAGGGTTTTCTTTCTTTTTATCTGTCACGCTAGCGGCACAAACTTTCCTATCTCGCTTTAGCGCGAAGAAGAGTAAAAAAATCTCTTTTAGCAGTCCGAAAACCCTCCAAGCGATACTTCCGAAGATGTTCCTTTCTCCCACTATAATAACCATGGAGCATACATTTCTGTACCTCTGTTGTTCCAAAGAATAAACGTGCTAGAAAAATACCTTGGCGTCGACGAGCTGTCGGTGCATATATTACTAGAAAATCTGATCAGATACTTTTCAAACGTAAATACATGTGGATGATTTGGTTGACCATTATTAATTATTGCGTGGTAGAGGGTAATTTTCCGTGGGGAGATTACAATGCCCCATCAGCGAGCGAAGTTTGTGAGCTCAATTTTGATTCACCGAACACACTTCGCGAGCTATCTATTAGCGTGGATAACCCGGAAGTGATGATTGTCAGTCCTCCGACTGAAAAAGAATACTATATTTGAGACAGACGAAGAAAAGAAATGTTGAAAACAGAAGAAATGAAGAGACCGGTACCGCGGCTGTATTGAGAAATGAAGAGACCGGTACCGCGGCTGTATTGCTTTTACGTGCATCTAGGTGTTCTATTTGCTGTGCACAACCAAGGAAGATGATCTTTCATGAACTGATGTCAGGGTCTACCCATTCGGGAACTTTCTTAAGCAGGGAAACCTTGGAAAACCTCTTAAGCCTAGGCCCCCAGCCAACGGTACGTAGAAGATAGGAAAGCCTATAGAAGAAAAAAAAATATAATTTTGAAATAGATCTCTGAAGGAAAGACAGGGATCAATTTGTATCACGGTTTGGAGAAGAGTGGTTTGTGCCTCTAGCAAAAAAAAAAAAAAAAAAAAAAAAACGTTTTACAATAAATGACGTGAATTCTCGTTTTACAGTCTTGCTCCTGGTACAATATCTTGCGGTGCTAAACTCCCCCGGGTCTTGCATGTCCCCGACGTCCACATTTTTACTCCCTTTTGAATACTCCTTTTGACTTTGCCTCCCCACTTGTGCTTATAAGTCCATAAGTTCTAACACATTTTCTATCACTGATTTGTTCTTCGTAATTTAAAGGATTCATGTAACTTACTATAGATTTTGGATTCAAATCATCGAATAATGGAAAGTGTAGTTCATTTTATACCAAGACATCATCTATATTTCCTTGATAAGTCATATAATTTAGCTATACTCAAAACTTTTTATTCTAAATACATATATTTCTTCGCTTGAGTGCTGAAATGTAAAAGTTATTAGCATTGAGGAATGCGGATTCGCTTCTTTCAATTCCTCTCTGATTCATACGGTGTTCATCCACGCTCATATATGGAAATGGATTTTTCACACAAAATTCCCAAACGAACACGAACCATTAAATTACTACTGAATCTATGAATATTACTTTCTTTAATCATTCATTAATAAATTAAAAACTCGTAACTTCTAATTATAACACCTATTCCTTTTAGAGTTCAACATGAATCAGTTTATCCTCGCGTTTGTTGCGAGTCTCTTACAAAGCATATCTGTATCGTCTATATCGATTTTAACTCTCGCGCCAACGTCAACTGTTTTGCGCGGGAAATTATCTTTGCGGCGTTAACCGTCACTCACGATTCACTGCCACAACACATCCCTTCACACGTTTACACATGTAAGCGTTCATATGAGATTATATATGAATCTTCACTCGAACCTCTTTAGATTATTCAGCGTCATTTGCGGGAAACATTTCATTCTTCTTGAAAGTCAGTTAGATCCTTAATCATTTTTGAGGACATTAGCAATGCTAAAGTTCTATGTTGACCCATACCACAGGTGAAGCCTATCTCCACTATCTTCTTTACAACACTCGATAATAATAGTTAGTCACTATTTCTATACTCTATGTCACTGCTTAACTATTTCAACTTAAAGGTTTCTATCACTACACACACAGTTTATTGTTATGTTTTTTACGAGCGTTCATTTTGCTTTTGGCACGACCAACAATTGGGGAGCAGTATGGGCTTGTAGAGGGTTCGATCAAACCCCATTTCAACATGCAATCTGTTTCTTTTTGAACTTGAGCCTTTAACCTCCAGGGAACAGGATAGAAAGTTCTACAATACGTTTCGTGCGGCTTAACGTAGAGATGGCATATGTATCCCTTAATTACTCCTGGCCTTTCGTCAAACACGTTTTCATACGCTAATAATAATTCTTTGAGCTGCTGCTTCTGATCTTCAATAATGCAGTCGGATTCATTTAACTTCTCATACACTAATTGACCGAAATCTCCTTTGACTTGGAACTCATTATTTACGTGCTGTTTAGAATTTTGTGCAGTCCTGATTACTTGCACACTGATCCCACTATTATATTTTGTGGTAAGGCTTTCCTTTTTCAACAAGTCCAACTCAATTTCTTGTTTATTTACATTTAACCAAATTTTTCCCGTTTTAAAATCTATTCTGCGTCCGTATTGACGTAGGCTGTCGACTCCTATAATGCTGTCTACCACCAAATTTTTTACAACAAGGAATGTGCTTAATATTGCTACATTTCCGACTTCTACACTAAGTAGTGACTGCACTTTTACATTAGCCGATCTTGCCCCAACGGCGCCTATTATTCTGCAATTTTGAACTGGAAAAATTGGTACTCGTCTTATATTTCTGATCTTGTTGAATAGAGCCTCCGAAATAACATTTGTGGTTGCAGCTGTGTCCAAAACCGCCACTATCGGTACAGTCTCTAAAATGACTTGCACTTCGGCTACTGCCACCTGTTCCTTATCCTCATCTTGGGGTTCTAAGTCCTCGGTCAATTCATCTGCCAGTAATCGTCCATCATTATACGTTAGCATGTGTACACATATCCTGTTGCCCCTCAACCAATTGTTGACCGCTCCTCCGGGGCACGAGTGGGTCCTTACAAGTTTGTTGGATTTTGATTCGCCTGGTGGTTGACATCGTCCGTCACTTCGGTAATTACCGGTTGATTCGCAGATGTCCGTCCCCACTGATGTTGGTTATTTGAGTTTATTCCCCCCGGTTGATTCCACTTTCATTACCGTTATTGTTCCAAGCTTGCGGTCTGAAATTCCTTTCGTTTGCCCATACGGGATTGTATCTTTTCCCATTCCTGTTGTTCCTTGGATAGCCCCTCGCAAGACTATTGCCGGTATTATTGTTGAGATTTTGAGGGGTTTCTCCACTATTTATCGATCTCTGTGCGTTTACTTGCCTACCATTTGGCGGAGGTTCTATCTCCCTATATTGGAATCTGTTGTTACGGGCTTTCTGGTTGTTCTCTTCTATAGTGTCTATATGATCTAACGTCGTGAGGAACGACTCCAAGTCTTTATCGTTCCCGTAAATTAATTGATTCCGGATGTTAGTTGGTAATCTTGCCTTAAGTATGTTTATTATGTCTGGCAAAGGCATAGGTCTGTCCCAATATCTAGTTTTGTTTATATATTTTTCAAAATACTTCCTAAGGCTTCCTTTTGAAAAAGAGAAAGGCTCTGGGTAGAGCACCTCCTGCCTTAGGCGTTCCTGTACCCCTTCAGACCAGAATTTTGCTAAAAACGCTTTCTCAAAATCGTCATATGTCGAGCAAACAGAAGTCATGTCCGAGGCCCAGATGGCCCCCGAACCTTGTATATACCCAGTCACGAAACTGATCTTCTGCCACTCCGACCAATTTCTGGGTAGTACTCCTCTAAAACTTCGAATAAAAACAATCGGATGGACCCCCCTTTTGTCAGTGTTAAAAATCTGAAATTGCCGATGATTTAGCATTTTTTCTTCGGCATGGCAAAGGCTTTCGTAATCTCCGTCAGATAAAACTTCACGCGAACAACTAGCTCGTGGCAATTTAATATTCGAGTTACTCACACAAGTCGGTACCGTGTGCGAATGTGCAGTAACTGGCTCTACAGTCGCTGCCAACTTCTGCTGCTGGCCTGTATTCATTTGTTCTGAGCCTTGTTGTGAAACGCGTATCGACTCTGCTATCGTTTGTTTCCAATGCTCGAAATCAGCCCCTAACTGCTGTCGCACTTCCTCAAGTCCTTTCGCAAACAAATTCTCCTCCTGTTTGCCGCATAGACTCTGGAATGCTGCTTTAACATTTTGCTCAACGTTTTCACACATTAGCCTTTTGTTTTCTAATGTGGTTTCGGATAATTTACCCGTTAATACATTAATTTGGTGGTCTATAACTTCTTGACGTTCGGTCAGATGTTCAACACTTTCCTTTAGGTTCGTCTGCGTACGTGCCCATTCAGGAAGTTGCGCAATTGCACATGACGTGGCATCTTGCTTTTGTACTAACTGCGGAACCATTTCCATCTGTTCGCGTACGGTATCTAACTTAATCGCCACATACTCCTTCATTTCTACATGTACGCGGTGAGTAGATTCCTCACATTGAGCTTTCACCAATTCTATTTGTGCAGTTAATTTTCGTTCCGTCTCTTCGGCCTGATCTTTAAGTTCCTTTGTCTTCGCCTCTATCCGCTGCTCTAATTCGGAAAAACTGTCGTGTAACTGCTGCTTAATCTCAGCTTTCAAATTCTCCGGACCTTCTGTAACTGAGGCTAACTTCGTATTCAAATCATTTTGCCCCTCAGTAACTGAGGCTAACTTCGAATTCAAATCATTTTGCCCCTCGGTAACTGAGGCTAACTTCTCATTAATGTCAATTTTCAGATTTTCTTGCCCTTCAGTAACTGAGGCTAGTTTCGCGTTAATGTCGGTTTTCAAATTTTCCTGCCCTTCAGTAACTGAGGCTAATTTCGCGTTAATGTCGATTTTCATGTTATTCATGCTCTCGGTTATCATCTGCATCTGACTCATGATAATTACTAATGGATCTAATCCATGTTGCATACCTGCTGTTACATCTCCAGCCGTGTCTACAGGGCGTTCTATTGCGCTATCTGTAGCGATCGGTTCTACAACACTTCTTACTCCATCATTATCTTCAGTGTTAACAGCTGAAGGCTGTTTCGTGTTGCTCTGCTCTGTTTGACTCATCTTAAGCATTGCCCTAATTAAAACCATATAAATGATCTACAGTCAAGGCGTATATATCTCCCTTCACCCAAGAATACTTCTGTGGCTACTTTCTTATATTATATCCAGGTAAATGCAACTAGGCCAGATCAATCAAACTACATGTAGCATGAACACAATTAGAAAATGTTCCAATCTACGTCTACTTCCTCAATACTAGCAAGCTTTAATAAAACAATTATAGATCTGGCCTTCTTTCTGCGCCCAGAGTGCCGGTTTTATTTGTAGGTCTGACTAACTTGGCTGCGAGTATTTCTTCTCTTTTCCAAGTTAAATTGTCTCGTCGTAGTTCACATGAAACAGAAACCAAAATTATTTTAACAACGTCCAAAAAAGTGTCCTGTCACGGATTGGCCATTATAATGAATTCCACTCTGTAAATGATGAAAGTCTATATGAATGCAGCTTGCCGCTAACTTGGTGTAATGTTTTGTCTGTACAGAAGTGTATCTGTCGTCTTTATCGCTCTTTCACCCTCACACATAAATCGGTACAATAAAGTCAGGGCTTCCTGTTTTCTTACTAAGCTGATCCGTGAAAAGACAGACAAACAATTATGCTAATGGAGGATTCTGAGTAATTTCTCGCATTTCTTCGCTCTCTCTCTCTCCCTCTCTGTCCTTTATCTGTGTACAGTTTAACTGTATTATTTACGTGAAATCAGCCTAGTAGAATCTCTGGTGGAGCCCTTCGTCTTAATATTCAGCGGCTGGCTTGCTGGAAAAGATCTTTACATTTGTTATTATTATTAAGCGCTGCATTCAGTTGGGAAAATCGATCGTTTGAACAATTCGTTCAGTTTACGACAGATCGAAAATTTCAGATGTGGACGAAGCCTTTTTGGACGATTTCAAAAAACTCAGATTGCAGGCTCTCTTCGTCACAGCTGAAACTTCCCAATTAATTACAGGGCCCAGACAATCATCAATGGTTCAGACAGAGAACTCATTCGTCATTCACTCTAGAATAAAATGGTCACAAACCTTATTTCTGAGGAAAATTGTATATTGAATCCATTTCCGTACATGTTCCGTTTTCTGTTGGTTCCAAGACTCATGTAATTTTCTTTTACAGGGTTTTCTTTCTTTTTATCTCTCACGCGAGCAGCACAAATTTTCCTATCTCGCTTTAGCGCGAAGAAGAGTAAATAAATCTCTTTTAGCAGTCCGAAAATCCTCCAACCGATACTTCCGAAGCTGTTCCTTTCTCCCACTATAATAACCATGGAGCATACATTTCTGTACCTCTGTTGTTCCAAAGAATAAACGTTCTAGAAAAATACCTTGGCGTCCACGAGCTGTAGGCGCATATATTACTAGAAAATCTGATCAGATACTTTTCAAACGTAAATACATGTGGATGATTTGGTTGACCATTATTAATTATTGCGTGGTAGAGGGTAATTTTCCGTGGGGAGATTACAAGGAGAACGACCATAAAATGTCCGAGGAAGCAATATCCCCTTGGAGACAAGTCGGCTGGAGTACAATGTACTGAATCTCGACGCAATTTGAGTGTTCCATCGTCATTAGGAGGTCCTGAACGTTACAATAAACTATCAGTTTAGCGCCGGATTCGAAAATCTAGACTCAGAGGAGCACGACTATAAGGTGCCCGAGGCAACAATAGACCCTTGGAGACAAATCGGCTGGATGACGATGTATTGAATTGCGACGCAATTTGAGTGTTCCATCGACATTAGGAGGCCCTGAACGTTACAATTAACTATCAGTTTCGCGTCGGATTCGAAAATCTAGACTCACAGGAGCACGACCATAAGGTGCCAGAGGCAGCAATAGACCCTTGGAGACAAGTCGGCTGGAGGACGATGTATTGAATTGCGACGCAATTTGAGTGTTTCATCGCAATTAGGACGCCCTGAACGTTACAATTAACTATCAGTTTCGCGCCGGATTCGAAAATCGACACTCACAGGAGAACGACCATAAGGTGCCCGAGGCAGCAATATCCCCTTGGATTCAAGTCGGCTGGAGGACGATGTATTGAATCTCGACGCATTTTGAGTGTTCCATCGTCATTAGGAGGCCATGAACGTTACAATTAAGTATCAGTTTCGCGTCGGTTTCGAAAATCTAGACTCACAGGAGCCGGACTATATGGTACCCGAGGAAGCAATATCCCCTTAGAGACATGTCGTCTGGAGTACGATGTATTGAATCTCGACGCAATTTGAGTGTTCCATCGTCATTAGGAGGCCCTGAACGTAATTAACTATCAGTTATGCGTCGGATTCGAAAATCTAGACTCACACGAGAACGACCACAAGGTGCCCGAGGCAGCAATAGACCCTTGGAGACAAGTCGGCTGGAGGCCGATCTATTGAATCTCGACGCAATTTGAGTGTTCCATCGTCATTAGGAAGTCTTGAACGTTACAATTGAGTATCAGTTTTGCGTCGGATTTGATAATCTAGACTCACAGGAGACGGACCATATGGTGCCCGAAGTAGCAATATCCCTTTGGAGACAAGTCGGCTGGAGGACGATGCATTGAATCTCGACGCAATTTGAGTGTTCCATCGTCATTAGGAAGCCCTGAAAGTTACAATTAACTATCAGTTATGCGTCGGATTCGAAAATCTAGACTCACAGGAGGACGACCAAAAGGCGCCCGAAGCAACAATATACCCTTGGAGACAAGTCGGCTGGAGGACGATGTATTGAATCGCGACGCAATTTGAGTGTTCCATCGCCATTAGGAGGCCCTGAAGGTTACAATTAACTATCAGTTTAGCGTCGGATTCGAAAATCCAGACTCACAGGAGAACGACCATAAGGTGCCCGAGGCAGCAATATCACCTTGGAGACAAGTCGGCTGAAGGACGATGTATTGAATCTGGACGCAATTTGAGTGTTCCATCGCCATTAGGAGGCCATGAACGTTACAATTATCCATCTGTTTTGCGTCGGATTCGAAATTCTAGACTCACAGGAGACGGACCATGAGGTTCCCGAAGCAGCACTATCCCCTTGGCGACAAGTCGGCTGGAGGGCGATGTATTGCATCTCGACGCAATTTGAACGTTCCATCGCCGTTAGGAAGCCCTGAACGTTACAATTAACTATCAGTTATGCGTAGGATTAGAAAATCCTAGTCTCACGGAAGAACGAACAAGAGGCGCCCAAAGCAACAATTGACCCTTGGAGACAAGTCGATTGGAAGACGATGTATTGAATCTCGACGCAGTTTGAGTGTTCCATCGTCATTAGGAGGCCATAAACGTTACATTTAACCATCAGTTTTGCGTCGGATTCGAAAATCTAGACTCACAGGAGAACGACCATATGGTGCCCTAGGAAGCAATATCCCCTTGGAGACATGTCGGCTGGAGTACGATGTGATGAAGCTCGACGCAATTTAAATGTTCCATCGTCATTAGGAGGCCCAGAACGTTACAATTTTGCGTCGGATTCGAAATTCAAGACTTACAGGAGACGGACCATATGGTGCCCAAGGCAGCAATATCCCGCTGGAGACAAGTCGGCTGGAGGACGATGTATTGATTGCGATGCAATTTGAGTGTTCCATCGTCATTAGGAGGCCCTGAACGTTACAATTAACTGTCAGTTTTGCGTCGGATTGTAAAATCTAGACTCACAGACACAGACACTTGGAGACAAATAGGCTGGAGGAAGATGTATTGAATTGCGACCCAATTTGAGTGTTCCATCGTCATTAGGAGGCCCTGAACTTTACAATTAACTATCAGTTTTGCGTCGAATACGAAAATGTAGACTCACAGGAGCACGACCAAAAGACGTCCGAAGCAACAAAGGACCCTTGGAGACATGTCGGCTGGAGGACGATGTATCGAATCGCGATGCAATTTGACTGTTCCATCGTCATTAGGAGGCGCTGAACGTTACAATTAACTATCAGTTTTGCGTCGGATTCGAAAATCTAGACTTACAGTAGAACGACCATAAGGTGCCCGAAGCGGCAATATCCCGTTGGAGACAAGTCGGCTGGAGGACGATGTATTGAATCTCATCGCAATTTGAGTTTTCCATCGTCGTTAGGTGGCCATGAACGATACAATTAACCATCAGTTTTGCGTCGGATTCGAAAATCTGGACTCACAGGACAACGACCATAAGGTGCCCGAAGCAGCAATATCCCCTTGGAGACAAGTCGGCTGGAGGCCGATGTATTGAATCTCGACGCAATTTGAATGTTCCATCGTCATTGAGAAGTCCTGAACGCTACAATTAACTATCAGTTTGCATCGGATTCGAAAACCTATACTCACAGGAGACGGACCATAAGGTGTCCGAGGCAGCAATAGACCCTTGGAGACAAATCGGTTGGAGGCCGATGTATTGAATTGCGACGCAATTTGATTGTTCCATCGTCATTAGGAGGCCATGAACGTTACAATTAACTATCAGTTTTGCGTCGGATACAAAACTGTAGACTCACAGGAGGACGACCAGAAGATGTCCGAAGCAACAATAGACCCTTGGAGACAAGTCGGTTGGAGGACGAGGTATTGAATCGCGACGCAATTTGAATGTTCCATCGTCATTAGGAGGCCCTGAACGTTACAATTAACTATCAGTTTTTCGTCGGATTCGAAATTCTAGACTCACAGGAGAACGACCATAAGCTGCCCGTGGCAGCAATATCCCCTCGGAGACAAGTCGGCTGGAGGACGATGTATTGAATCTCAACGCAATTTGAGTGTTCCATCGTCTTTAGGAGGACATCAACGTTACAATTAACCATCAGTTTAGCGTCGGATTCGAAAATCTAGACTCACAGGAGATCGACCATTAGGTGGCGGAGGCAGCAATATCCCCATGGTGACAAGTCGGCTGGAGGACGATGTATTGAATCTCGGCGCAGTTTGAGTGTTCCATCGTCATTAGGAGGCCCTGAACGTAATTAACTATCAGTTTCGCGTCGGATACGAAAATCTAGACCCACAGGAGACGGACCATATGGTGCCCGAAGCAGTAATACCCCCTTGGAGACAAGTCGGCTGGAGTACGATGTACTGAATCTCGACGCAATTTGAGTGTTCCATCGTCATTCGGAGGCCCAGAACGTTACAATTAACTATCAGTTTTTCGTCGGCTTCCATATTCTAGGCTCAGGAGAACGAACAAAAGGCGCCAGAGGCAACAATAGACGCTTGGAAACGAGTCGGCTGGAGGACGATGTATTGAATCGCGACGCAATTTGAGTGTTCCATCGTCATTAGGAAGCCCTGAACGTTACAATTAACTATCAGTTTTGCGTCGGATTCGAAAATGTAGACTCAGAGGAGAACGGCCATGAGGTGCCCGAGGCAGCAATAGACCCTTGGAGACAAGTCGCCTAGAGGACTATGTATTGAATCTCGACGCAATTTGATTGTTCCATCGTCATTAGGAGCCCCTGAACGGTTCAATTAACTATCAGTTACGCGTCGGATTCGTAAATCTAGACTCACAGGAGCACGACCATAAGAAACCAGAGGCAGCAATAGACCCTTGGAGACAAGTCGGCTTTAGGACGATGTATTGAATCTCGACGCAATTTGAGTGTTTCATGGTCACTGGGAGGCCGTTAAAGTTACAATTAACTATCTGTTTTGCGTCGGATTCGATAATATAGACTCACAGGAGAAAGGCCATAAGGTGCCCGAGACAGCAATAGACCCTTGGTGACAAGTCGGCTGAAGGACGATGTACTAAATTTCAACGGAATTAGAGTGTTCCATCGTCATTAGGAGGCCATGAACGTTACAATTAACTATCAGAATCGCGTCGGATTCGAAAATCTAGACTCACAAGAGACGGACCGTATGGTGCTCGAGGCAGCAATAGACCCTTGGAGACAAGTCTCCTGGAGGACGATGTATTGAATCTCGACGCAATTTGAGTGTACCATTGTTATTAGGAGGCCCTGAACGTTATAATTAACTCTCAGTTTTGCGTCGAATTCGAAAATCTAGACTCACAGGAGAACGACAATAAGGTGCCCGAGGCAGCAATATCCCTTTGGAGATAAGCCGGCTTGAGGACGATATATTGAATCTCGACGCAATTTGAGTGTTTCATGGTCATTAGGAGGCCTTGAAAGTAACAATTAACTATCAGGTTTGAGTCGGATTCGATAATATAGACTCACAGGAGAATGCCCGAAAAATGCCCGAGACAGCAATAGACCCTTGGAGACAAGTCGGCTGAAGGACGATGTATTGCATTTCAACGCAATTAGAGTGTTCCATCGCAATTAGGAGGCCATGAATGTTGCAATCAACTATCAGTTTCACGTCGGATTCTAAAATCTAGAATAACAGGAGCCGGACTATATGGTGCCCGAGGCAGCAATATCCCCTTAGAGACAAGTCGGCTGGAGGACGATGTATCGAATCTCGCCACAATTTGAGTGTTCCATCGTCATTAGGATGCCCTGAACGTTATGATTAACTCTCAGTTTTGCGTCGGATTCGAAAATGTAGACACACAGGAGAACGACAATGAGGTACCCGAGGCAGCAATATCCCCTTGGAGACAAGTCGGCTGGAGGACGATAAATTGAATCTCGACGTAATTTGAGTGTTCCATCGCCATTAGGAGCCCCTGAACGGTTCAATTAACTATCAGTTACGCGTCGGATTCGTAAATCTAGACTTACAGGAGCACGACCATAAGAAACCAGAGGCAGCAATAGACCCTTGGAGACAAATCGGCTTTAGGACGATGTATTGAATCTCGACGCAATTTGAGTGTTTCATGGTCATTGGGAGGCCATGAAAGTTACAATTAACTATCTGTTTTGCGTCGAATTCGATAATATAGACCCACAGGAGAACGACCATAAGGTGCCCGCGACAGCAATATCCCCTTGGAGACAAGTCGGCTGGAGGACGATAAATTGAATCTCGACGTAATTTGAGTGTTCCATCGTCATTAGGAGGCCCTGAACGTTACAATTAACTATCAGTTATGCGTAGGATTCGTAAATTTAGACTCACAGGAGAACGACCACAAAGGGCCCGAGGCAGCAATAAACCCTTGGAGACAAGTCGGCTGGAGGCCGATGTATTGAATCTCGACGCATTTTGAGTGTTCCATCGTTATTAGGAGGCCCTGAACGTTACAATTAACTATCAGTTTTGCGTCGGATTCCATAATCTAGGCTCAGGAGATCGACCAAATGGCGCCCGAGGAAAAAATAGACCCTTGGAGACAATTCGGCTGGAGGACGATGTATTGAATTCCAACGCAATTTGAGGGTTCCATCGTCATTAGGAGGCCATGAACGTTACAATGAACTATAAGTTTTGCGTCGGATTCGAAAATCTAGACTCACTGGAGCCGGACTATGTGGTGCCCGAGGCGGCAATATCCCCTTAGAGACAAGTCGGCTGGAGGACGATGTATTGAATTTCGACGCAATTTGAGTGTTCCATCGTCATTAGGAGGCCCTGAACGAAATAATTAACTCTCAGTTTTGCGTCGGATTCGAAAATCTAGACTCACAGGAGAACGACCAAAAGGGGCCCGCGACAGCAATAACCCCTTGGAGACAAGTCGGCTGGAGGACGATGTATTGAATCTAACCGTAATTTGAGTGTTCCATCGTCATTAGGAGGCCCTGAACGTTACAATTAACTATCAGTATCGCGTCGGATTCGAAAATCAATCCTCAGAAGAGACGGACCGTATGGTGCCCGAGACAGCAATATCCCTTTGAAGACAGGTCGGCTGGAGAACGAAGTATTGAATCTCGCCGCAATTTGAGTGTTCCATCGTCATTAGGAGGCCCTGAACGTTATAATTAACTCTCAGTTTTGCGTCGGATTCGATAATGTTGACTCACAGGAGAACGACAATAAGGTACCCGAGGCAGCAATATCCCCTTGGAGACAAGTCGGCTGGAGGACGATATGTTGAATCTCGACGTAATTTCAGTGTTCCATCGTCATTAGGAGGCCCTGAACGTTACAATTAACTATCAGTTATGCGTCGGATTCGTAAATCTAGACTCACAGGAGAACGACCACAAGGGGCCCGAGGCAGCAATAGACCCTTGGAGACAAGTCGGCCGGAGGCCGATGTATTGAATCTCGACGCAATTTGAGTGTTCCATCGTCATTAGGAGGCCCTGAACGTTATAATTAACTCTCAGTTTTGGGTCGGATTGGAAAATCTAGACTCACAGGAGAACGACATTAAGGGGCCCGAGGCAGCAATATCCCCTTGGAGACAAGTCGGCTGGAGGACGATGTATTGAATCTCGACGCAATTTGAGTGTTCCATCGTCATTACGAAGACCTGGACGTTACAATTAACTGTCAGTTATGCGTCGGATTCGAAAATCTAGACGTACAGGAGGACGACAAAAAGGCGCCCGAGGCAACAATAGACCCTTGGTGACAGGATCCTGGAGGACGATGTATCGAATCGCGACGCAATTTGAATTTTCCATCGTCATTACGAGGCCCTGAACGTTACAATTAAATATCAGTTTTGCGTCGGATTCGATATTTTAGACTCACAGGAGAACGACCAAAAGATTCCCGAGGCAGCAGTATCCCCTTGGCGACAAGTCGGCTGGAGGACGATGTATTAAATCTCGACGCAATTTGAGTGTTCCATTGTCATTAGGAGGCCATGAACGTTACAATTAACTATCAGTTTTGCGTCGGATTGGACAATCTAGACTCACAGGAGAACGAAATAAGGTGCCCGAGACAGCAATAGACCCTTGGAGTCAAGTCGGCTGGAGGACGATGTATTGAATCTCGACACAATTTGAGGGTTCCATCGTCATTAGGAGGCCCTGAACGTTACAATTAACTATCAGTTTTGCGTCGGATTCGAAAATCTAGACTCAATGGAGAACGACCATAAGGTGCCCGAGGCAGCAATAGACCCTTGGAGACAAGATAGCTGGAGGACGATGTATTGAATCTCGACGCAATTTGAGTGTTCCTCTATCATTAGGAAGCCTGAACGTTACAATTATCCATCAGTTTTGCGTCGGAATCGAAAATCTAGACACACAGGAGGACGACCAATAGGCGCCCGAGGCAACAATAGCCCCTTCGAGACAAGTTGGCTGGACGACGATGTATTGAATCGCGACGCAATTTTAGTGTTCCATCGTCATTAGGACGCCCTGAACGTTACAATTAACTATCAGTTTCGCGTCGGATACGAAAATCTAGACTCACAGGAGACGGACCATATGGTGCCCGAGGCAGCAATATCCCCTTAGAGACAAGTCGGCTGGAGGACGATGTATTGAATTTCGACGCAATTTGAGTGTTCCATCGTCATTAGGAGGCCCTGAACGTTATAATTAACTCTCAGTTTTGCGTCGGATTCGATAATGTTGACTCACAGGAGAACGACAATAAGGTACCCGAGGCAGCAATATCCCCTTGGAGACAAGTCGGCTGGAGGACGATATGTTGAATCTCGACGTAATTTCAGTGTTCCATCGTCATTAGGTGGCCCTGAACGTTACAATTAACTATCAGTTATGCGTCGGATTCGTAAATCTAGACTCACAGGAGAACGACCACAAGGGGCCCGAGGCAGCAATAGACCCTTGGAGACAAGTCGGCTGGAGGCCGATGTATTGAAACTCGACGCAATTTGAGTGTTCCATCGTTATTAGGAGGCCCTGAACGTTACAATTAACTATCAGTTTTGCGTCGGATTCCATAATCTAGGCTCAAGAGATCGACCAAATGCGCCCGAGGCAGCAATATCCCCTTGGAGACAAGTCGGTTGGAGGCCGATGTATTGAATCTCGACGCAATTTGAGTGTTCCATCGTCAGTAGGAGGCCCTGAACGTTACAATTAACTATTAGTATCGCGTCGGATTCGAAAATGTAGACTCACAAGAGACGGACTATATGGTGCTCGAGGCGGCATTAGACCCTTGGAGACAAGTCTTCTGGAGGACGATGTATTGAATCTCGACGCAATTTGAGTGTACCATTGTTATTAGGAGGCCCTGAACGTTATAATTAACTCTCAGTTTTGCGTCGAATTCGAAAATCTAGACTCACAGGAGAACGACAATAAGGTGCCCGAGTCAGCAATATCCCTTTGGAGATAAGTCGGCTTGAGGACGATATATTGAATCTCGACGTAATCTGAGTGTTCCATCGTCATTAGGAGGCCCTGAACGTTACAATTAACTATCAGTTTTGAGTCGGACTCGATAATCTAGACTCACAGGAGAACGACCATAAGGTGCCAGAGGCAGCAATAGACCCTTGGAGACAAGTCGGTTGGAGGCCAGTGTATTGAATCGCAACGTAATTTGAGTGTTCCATCGCCATTAGGAGCCCCTGAACGGTTCAATTAACTATCAGTTACGCGTCGGATTCGTAAATCTAGACTCACAGGAGCACGACCATAAGAAACCAGAGGCAGCAATAGACCCTTGGAGACAAGTCGGCTTTAGGACGATGTATTGAATCTCGACGCAATTTGAGTGTTTCATGGTCATTGGGAGGCCGTGAAAGTTACAATTAACTATCTGTTTTGCGTCGAATTCGATAATATAGACTCACAGGAGAACGACCATAAGGTGCCCGCGACAGCAATATCCCCTTGGAGACAAGGCGGCTGGAGGACGATAAATTGAATCTCGATGTAATTTGAGTGTTCCATCGTCATTAGGAGGCCCTGAACGTTATAATTAACTCTCAGTTTTGGGTCGGATTGGAAAATCTAGACTCACAGGAGAACGACATTAAGGGGCCCGAGGCAGCAATATCCCCTTGGAGACAAGTCGACTGGAGGACGATATATTGAATCTCGACGCAATTTGAGTGTTCCATCGACATTAGGAGGCCATGAACGTTACAATTAACCATCTGTTTTACGTCGGACTCGAAAATCCAGACTTACAGGACACGGACCATAAGGTTCCCGAGGCAGGAATATACCCTTGGAGACAAGTCGGCTGGAGGACGATGTATTGAATCTCGACGCAATTTGAGTGTTCCATCGTCATTACGAAGACCTGGACGTTACAATTAACTATCAGTTATGCGTCGGATTCGAAAATCTAGACGTACAGGAGGACGACAAAAAGGCGCCCGAGGCAACAATAGACCCTTGGAGACAGGATCCTGGAGGACGATGTATCGAATCGCGACGTAATTTGAATATTCCATCGTCATTACGAGGCCCTGAACGTTACAATTAAATATCAGTTTTGCGTCGGATTCGATATTTTAGACTCACAGGAGAACGACCAAAAGATTCCCGAGGCAGCAGTATCCCCTTGGCGACAAGTCGGCTGGAGGACGATGTATTAAATCTCGACGCAATTTGAGTGTTCCATTGTCATTAGGAGGCTATGAACGTTACAATTAACTATCAGTTTTGCGTGGGATTCGACAATCTAGACTCACAGGAGAACGAAATAAGGTGCCCGAGGCAGCAATAGACCCTTGGAGTCAAGTCGGCTGGAGGGCGATGTATTGAATCTCGACACAATTTGAGGGTTCCATCGTCATTAGGAGGCCCTGAACGTTACAATTAACTATCAGTTTTGCGTCGGATTCGGAAATCTAGACTCAATGGAGAACGACCATAAGGTGCCCGAGGCAGCAATAGACCCTTGGAGACAAGATAGCTGGAGGGCAATGTATTGAATCTCGACGCAATTTGAGTGTTCCATTATCATTAGGAAGCCTGAACGTTACAATTATCCATCAGTTTTGCGTCGGATTCGAAAATCTAGACACACAGGAGGACGACCAATAGGCGCCCGAGGCAACAATAGCCCCTTGGAGACAAGTTGGCTGGACGGCGATGTATTGAATCGCGACGCAATTTTAGTGTTCCATCGTCATTAGGACGCCCTGAACGTTACAATTAACTATCAGTTTCGCGTCGGATACGAAAATCTAGACTCACAGGAGACGGACCATATGGTGCCCGAGGCAGCAATATCCCCTTGGAGACAAGTCGGCTAAAGGACGATGTATTGAATCTCGACGCAATTTGAGTGTTCAATCGTCATTAGGAGGCCCTGAACGTTATAATTAACTCTCAGTTTAGCGTCGGATTCGAAAATCTAGACTCACAGGAGAACGACAATACGGTGCCCGAGGCAGCAATATCCCCTTGGAGACAAGTCGGCTGGAGGACGATATATTTAATCTCGACGTAATTTGAGTGTTCCATCGTAATTAAGAGGCCATGAAGGGTGCAATTAACTATCAGTTATGCGTCGGATTCGTAAATCTAGACTCACAGGTGAACGACCACAAGGTGCCCGAGGCAGCGATAGACCCTTGGAGACAAGTCGGCTGGAGGCCGATGTATTGAATCTCGACGCAATTTGAGTGTTCCATCGTCATTAGGAGGCCCTGAGCGTTACAATTAACTATCAGTTTTCCGTCGGATTCGAAAATGTAGACCCAGAGGAGAACGGCCATAAGATGGCCGAGGCAGCAATAGACCCTTGAAGACAAGTCGCCTCGAGGACTATGTATTGAATCTCGACGCAATTTGATTGTTCCATCGTCATTCGGAGGCCCTGAACGTTACAATTAACTATATGTTCCGCGTCGGATACGAAAATCTAGACTCACAGGAGACTGAGCATATGGTGCCCGAGGCAGCAATATCCCCTTGGAGACAAGTCGGCTGTAGGACGATGTATTGAATCTCCAAGCAATTTTAATGTTGTATCGTCATTAGGAGGCCCTGAACGTTACAAATAACCATCAGTTTTGCGTCGGATTAGACAATCTAGATTCACAGGAGAACTACAATTAGGTGCCCGAAGCAGTAATATCCCCTTGAAGTCAAGTCGGCTGGAGAACGATGTATTCAAACCCGACGCAATTTGAGTGTTCCATCGTCATTAGGAGGCCCTGTACGTAACAATTAACTATTAGTTTCGCGACGGATTCGAATATCTAGACTCACAGGAGAACGACCATAAGGTGCCCAAGGCAGCAATAGACCCTTGGAGACAAGTCGGCTGAAGGACGATGTATTGAATATCGACGCAATTTGAGTGGCCCATAGTCATTAGGAGGCCCTGAACGTTACAATTAACTATCAGTTTCGCGTCGGATACGAAAATCTAAACTCATAGGAGACGGACCATATGGTGCCCGAGGCAGCAATATCCCCTTGGAGACAAATCGGCTGGAGGACGATGCATTGAATCTCTAAGCAATTTGAGTGTTCCATCGTCATTAGGAGGCCCTGAACGTTACAATTAACTATCAGTTATGCGTCGGATTCGTAAATCTAGACTCATAGGAGAACGACCAATAGGTGTCTTGGAGACAAGTCGGCTGGAGGCCGATGTATTGAATCTCGACGCAATTAGAGTGTTGCATCGTCATTAGGAGGCCCTGAATGTTACAATTAACTATCATTTTTGCGTCGGATTCGACAATCTAGACTCACAGGAGAACTACAATAAGGTGCCCGAGGCAGCAAAAGACCCTTGAAGCCAAGTCGGCTGGAGGGCGATGTATTGAATCTCTAAGCAATTTGAGTGTTCCATCGTCATTAGGAGGCCCTAAACGTTACAATTAAATATCAGTTATGCGTCGGATTCGAGAATCTAGACTTACAGGAGGACGACCAAATGGCGCCCGAGGCAACAATAGTCCCTTGGAGACAGGTCGACTTGAGGACGATGTATTGAATCGCGACGCAATTTGAATGTTCCATCGTCATTAGGAGGCCCTTGACGTTACAATTAACTATTAGTTTTACGTCGGATTCGGCAATCTAGACTCACAGGAGAACGGCCATGAGGTGCCCGAGGCACCATTAGACCCTTGGAGACAAGTCGGCTGAAGGACGATGTATTGAATCTCGAAGCAATTTGAGTGTTCCATCGTCATTAGGAGGCCCTTGACGTTACAATTAACTATTAGTTTTACGTCGGATTCGACAATCTAGACTCACAGGAGAACGGCCATGAGGTGCCCGAGGCACCATTAGACCCTTGGAGACAAGTCGGCTGAAGGACGATGTATTGAATCTCGACGCAATTTGAGTGTTCCGTCGTCATTAGGAGGCCCTGAATGTTACAATGAACTATCATTTTTGCGTCGGATTCGACAATCTAGACTCACAGGAGAACTACAAGAAGGTGCCCGAAGCAGCAAAAGACCCTTGGAGACAAGTCGGCTGGAGAGCGATGTATTGAATCTCTAAGCAATTTGAGTGTTCCATCGTCATTTGGAGGCCCTAAACGTACAATTAACTATCAGTTTTGCGTCCGATTCTATAATCTAGGCTCACAGGAGATGGACCATTAGGTGCCTGAGGCAGCAATAGACCCTTGGAGACAAGTCGGCTGGAGGACGATGTATTGAATCTCGACGCAATTTGAGTGCTCCATCGTCATTAGGAGGCTCTGAACGTTACAATTAATTATCAGTTTTGAGTCGGATTCGATATTCTAGACTCAAAGGAGATCGTCCATCAGGTGCCCGAGGCAGCCAGAGACCCTTGGTGACAAGTCGGCTGGAGGACGATGTAATGAATTCCGACGCAATTTGATAGTTCCATCGTCATTAGGAGGCCCTGAACGTTACAATTAACTATTAGTATCGCGTGGGACTCGAAAATGTAGACTCACAAGAGACGGACCGTATGGTGCCCGAAACGGCAATAGACCCTTGGAGTCAAGTCAGCTGGAGGACGATGTATTGAATCTCGACGCAATTTGAGTGTTCCATCGTCATTAGGAGGCCGTGAAAGTTACAATTAACTATCAGTTTTGCGCCGGATTCGATAATATAGGCTGACAGGAGAACGACAATAAGCTGCCCGTGGCAGCAATAGACCACTGGAGACAAGTCGGTAGAAGGACGATGTTTTGATTCTCAGCGCAATTTGAGTGTTCCGTCGTCATTAGGAGGCCCTGAACGTTACAATTAACTATCAGTTTCGCGTCGGATACGAAAATCTAGACTCACAGGAGACGGACCATATGGTGATCGAGGCAGCAATATTCCCTTGGAGACAAATCGGCTGGAGAACGATGTATTGAATCTCGAGGCAATTTGAGTGTTATATCGTAATTAGGAGGCTCTAAACGTTACAATTAACTATCAGTTATGCGTCGGATTCGTTAATCTAGACTCACAGGAGAACGACCACATGGTGCCCGAGGCAGCAATAGACCCTTGAAGACAAGTCGGCTGGAGGCCGATGTATTGAATGTCGACGCAATTTGAGTGTTCCATCGTCATTAGGAGGCCCTGAACGTTACAATTATCTATCAGTATAGCGTCGGAATCGACAATCTAGACTCACAGGAGAACTACAGTAAGGTGCCCGAGGCTGCAACAGACCCCTGGAGACAAGTCGGCTGGAGGACGACGTATTGAATCTCAAAGCAGTTTGAGTGTTCCATCGTCATTAGGAGGCCCTGAACGTTACAATTAATTATCAGTTCTGCGTCGGATTCGACAATCTAGACTCACAGGAGATGGACCATAACGAGCCCGAGGCAGCAATAGACCCTTGGAGACAAGTCGGCTGGAGGACGATGTATTGAATATCGACGCAATTTGAGTGTTCCATCGTCATTAGGAGTCCCTGGACGTTACAATTAACTCTCAGTTTTGCTTCGGATTCGAAAATCTAGATTCACAGGTGAACGACAATAAGGTGCCCGAGGCAGCAATATCCCCTTGGAGACAAGTCAGCTGGAGGACGATGTGTTGAATCTCGACGCAATTTGATTGTTCCATCGTCATTAGGAGCCCGTGAACGGTTCATTTAACAATCAGGTACTCGTCGGATTCGAGAATTTAGACTCACAGGAGCACGACCATAAGATGCCAGAGCCAGAATAGACCCTTGGAGATATAACAGCTGGTGGACGATGTATTGAATCTCGACGCAATTTGAGTGTTCCATCGACATTAAGAGGCCATGAACGTTACAATTCACCATCTGTTTTGCGTCGAATTCGAAATTCTAGACTCACAGGACACGGACCATAAAGGTGCCCGAGGCAGCAATATCCCCTTGGAGACAAGTCGGCTGGAGGACGATATATTGAATCTCGAAGCAATGTGTTCCATCGTCATTACGTTGACCTGAACGTTACAATTAACTATCAGTTATGCGTCGGATTCGAAAATCTAGACTTACAGGAGGACTACCAAAATGCGCCCGAGGCAGCAATAGACCCTTGGAGAGAGGCCGGCTGGAGGACGATGTATTGAATCGCGGCGCAATTTGAATCTTTCATCGTCATTAGGAAGCCCTGAGCGTTACAATTAAGTATCAGTTTTGCGTCGGATTCGATAATCTAGACTCACAGGAGAACGACCATAAGGTGCCCGAGGCAGCAATATGCCCTTGGAGAAAGTCGGCTGGAGGACGATGTGTTGAATCTCGACGCAATTTCAGTGTTCCATCGTCATTCGGAGGCCCTGAACGTTACAATTAACTATATGTTCCGCGTCGGATACGAAAATCTAGACTCACAGGAGACTGAGCATATGGTGCCCGAGGCAGCAATATCCCCTTGGAGACAAGTCGGCTGTAGGACGATGTATTGAATCTCCAAGCAATTTTAATGTTGTATCGTCATTAGGAGGCCCTGAACGTTACAAATAACCATCAGTTTTGCGTCGGATTAGACAATCTAGATTCACAGGAGAACTACAATTAGGTGCCCGAAGCAGTAATATCCCCTTGAAGTCAAGTCGGCTGGAGAACGATGTATTCAAACCCGACGCAATTTGAGTGTTCCATCGTCATTAGGAGGCCCTGAACGTAACAATTAACTATTAGTTTCGCGACGGATTCGAAAATCTAGACTCACAGGAGAACGACCATAAGGTGCCCAAGGCAGCAATAGACCCTTGGAGACAAGTCGGCTGAAGGACGATGTATTGAATATCGACGCAATTTGAGTGGCCCATAGTCATTAGGAGGCCCTGAACGTTACAATTAACTATTAGTTTCGCGTCGGATACGAAAATCTAAACTCATAGGAGACGGACCATATGGTGCCCGAGGCAGCAATATCCTCTTGGAGACAAATCGGCTGGAGGACGATGCATTGAATCTCTAAGCAATTTGAGTGTTCCATCGTCATTAGGAGGCCCTGAACGTTACAATTAACTATCAGTTATGCGTCGGATTCGTAAATCTAGACTCATAGGAGAACGACCAAAAGGTGTCTTGGAGACAAGTCGGCTGGAGGCCGATGTATTGAATCTCGACGCAATTAGAGTGTTGCATCGTCATTAGGAGGCCCTGAATGTTACAATTAACTATCATTTTTGCGTCGGATTCGACAATCTAGACTCACAGGAGAACTACAATAAGGTGCCCGAGGCAGCAAAAGAAACTTGGAGCCAAGTCGGCTGGAGGGCGATGTATTGAATCTCTAAGCAATTTGAGTGTTCCATCGTCATTAGGAGGCCCTAAACGTTACAATTAAATATCAGTTATGCGTCGGATTCGAGAATCTAGACTTACAGGAGGACGACCAAATGGCGCCCGAGGCAACAATAGTCCCTTGGAGACAGGTCGGCTTGAGGACGATGTATTGAATCGCGACGCAATTTGAATGTTCCATCGTCATTAGGAGGCCCTTGACGTTACAATTAACTATTAGTTTTACGTCGGATTCGGCAATCTAGACTCACAGGAGAACGGCCATGAGGTGCCCGAGGCACCATTAGACCCTTGGAGACAAGTCGGCTGAAGGACGATGTATTGAATCTCGACGCAATTTGAGTGTTCCGTCGTCATTAGGAGGCCCTGAATGTTACAATGAACTATCATTTTTGCGTCGGATTCGACAATCTAGACTCACAGGAGAACTACAAGAAGGTGCCCGAAGCAGCAAAAGACCCTTGGAGACAAGTCGGCTGGAGAGCGATGTATTGAATCTCTAAGCAATTTGAGTGTTCCATCGTCATTTGGAGGCCCTAAACGTACAATTAACTATCAGTTTTGCGTCCGATTCTATAATCTAGACTCACAGGAGATGGACCATTAGGTGCCTGAGGCAGCAATAGACCCTTGAAGACAAGTCGGCTGGAGGCCGATGTATTGAATCTCGACGCAATTTGAGTGTTCCATCGTCATTAGGAGGCCCTGAACGTTACAATTATCTATCAGTATAGCGTCGGAATCGACAATCTAGACTCACAGGAGAACTACAGTAAGGTGCCCGAGGCTGCAACAGACCCCTGGAGACAAGTCGGCTGGAGGACGACGTATTGAATCTCTAAGCAGTTTGAGTGTTCCATCGTCATTAGGAGGCCCTGAACGTTACAATTAATTATCAGTTCTGCGTCGGATTCGACAATCTAGACTCACAGGAGATGGACCATAACGAGCCCGAGGCAGCAATAGACCCTTGGAGACAAGCCGGCTGGAGGACGATGTATTGAATATCGACGCAATTTGAGTGTTCCATCGTCATTAGGAGTACCTGGACGTTGCAATTAACTCTCAGTTTTGCTTCGGATTCGAAAATCTAGATTCACAGGTGAACGACAATAAGGTGCCCGAGGCAGCAATATCCCCTTGCAGACAAGTCAGCTGGAGGGCGATGTGTTGAATCTCGACGCAATTTGAGTGTTCCATCGTCATTAGGAGGCCGTGAAAGTTACAATTAACCATCAGTTTTGCGTCGGATTCGATAATCTAGACTCAGGAGAACGACCAAAAGGCGCTCGAGGCAACATAAGGAACTTGGAGACGAGTCGGCTGGAGGACGCTGTATTGAATCGCGACGCAATTTTAGTGTTCCATCGTCATTAGGACGCCCTGAACGTTACAATTAACCACCAGTTTTGCGTTGGATTCGAAAATGTAGACTCAGAGGAGAACGATCATAAGGTGCCCGAGGCAGCAATGGACCCTTGGAGACAAGTCGCGTAGAGGAATATGTATTTAATCTCGACGCAATTTGATTGTTCCATCGTCATTAGTTGACCCTGAACGTTACAATTAACTATCAGTTTCGGGTCGGATTCGTAAATCTAGACTCACAGGAGCACGACCATAAGACGAAAGAGGCAGCAATAGCCCCTTGGAGACAAGTCGGCTGGACGCCGATGTATTGAATCTCGACGCAATTTGAGTGTTGCATCGTCATTAGGAGGCCCTTAACGTTACAATTAACTATCAGTTTTGCGTCGGATTGGACAATCTAGATTCACAGGAGAACTACAATAAGGTGCCCGAGGCAGCAATAGACCCTAGGAGTCAAGTCGGCTGGAGGACGATGTATTGAATCTCGACGCAATTTGAGTGTTCCATCGTCATTAGGAGGCCCTGAACGTTACAATTAACTATCAGTATCGCGTCACATACGAAAATCTTGACTCACAGGAGACGGACCATATGGTGCTCGGGGCAGCAATATCCCCTTGGAGACAAGTCGGCTGGAGGACGATGTATTGAATCTCGAAGCAATTTGAGTGTTATATCGTCATTAGGAGGCCCTGAACGTTACAATTAACTATCAGTTTTGCGTCGGATTGGACAATCTAGATTCGCAGGAGAACTACAATAAGG
This sequence comes from Schistocerca serialis cubense, assembly GCF_023864345.2. Classification (NCBI taxonomy): domain Eukaryota; kingdom Metazoa; phylum Arthropoda; class Insecta; order Orthoptera; family Acrididae; genus Schistocerca; species Schistocerca serialis. Next base: position 61,194,721 of record NW_026047583.1, read on the forward strand.
TGTCCGAATCAGCAATAGACCCTAGGAGTCAAGTCGGCTGGAGGACGATGTATTGAATCTCGACCCATTTTGAGTGTTCTATCGTCATTAGGAGGCTCCGAACGTTACAATTCATTATCAGGTTTGCGTCGGATTCCATATTCTAGACCCACAAGAGAACGACAATAATTTGCCCGAGGCAGCAATAGACCCTTGGAGACTAGTCGGCTGGAGGAGGATGTATTGAATTCCGACGCAATTTGAGAGTTCCATCGTCATTAGGAGGCCCTGAACGATATAATTATCTCTTAGTATCGCGTAGGATTCGAAAAATCTAGACTCGCAAGAGACGGACCGTACGGTGCCCGAAGCAACAATATCCCCTTGAAGACAATTCGGCTGGAGAACGATGTATTGAATCTCGCCGCAAGTTGAGTGTTCCATCGTCATTAGGAGGCACTGAACGTTACAATTAACTATGAGTTATGCGTCGGATTCGTAAATCTAGACTAACAGGAGAACGACCACAAGGTGCCCGAGGCAGCAATATACCCTTGAAGACAAGTCGCCTGGAGGACTATGTATTGAATCTCGACACAATTTGATTGTTCCAGCGTCATTAGTTGACCCTGAACGTTACAATTAACTATCAGTTTCGCGTCGGATTCGTAAATCTAGACCCACAGGAACACGACCATAAGATGAAAGAGGCAGCAATAGCCCCTTGGAGACAAGTCGGCTGGAGGCCGATGTATTGAATCTCGACGCAATTTGAATGTTGCATCGTCATTAGGAGGCCCTGAACGTTACAATTAAGTATCAGTTTTGCGTCGGATTCGATATTCTAGACTCACAGGAGAACGACCATAAGGTGCCCGAAGCAGCAATATCCCCTTGGAGACAAGTCGGCTGGAGGCCGATGTATTAAATCTCGACGCAATTTGAGTAATCCATCGTCATTAGGAGGCCCTGAGCGTTACAATTAACTATCAGTTTTGCGTCGAATTCGACAATCTAGACTCACAGGAGAACTACAATAAGGTGCCCGAGGCAGCAACAGGCCCATTGGAGACAAGTCGGCTGGAGGACGATGTATTAAATCTCTAAGCAATTTGAGTGTTCCATCGTCATTAGGAGGCCCTGAACGTTACAATTAATTATCAGTTTTGCGTCGGATTCGAGAATCTTGACTCACAGGAGATGGACCATAAGGTGCCCTAGGCAGCAATAGACCCTTGGAAACAAGTCGGCTGGAGGACCATGTATTGAATCTCGACGCAATTTGAGTGTTCGATCGTCATTAGGAGGCTCTGAACGTTACAATTAACTATCAGTTTTGAGTCTGATTCGATATTCTAGACTCAAAGGAGATCGACCATTAGGAGCCCGAGGCATCTTAAAAACCTTGGAGACAAGTCGCCTGGAGGACGATGTATTGAATCTCGACGCAATTTGAGAGTTCCATCGTCATTAGGAGGCCCTGAACCTGACAATTAACTATCAGTTTCGCGTCGGATACGAAAATCTAGACTCATAATAGACGAACCATATGGTCCCCGAGGAAGCAATATCCCCTTGGAGACAAATCGGCTGGAGGACGATGCATTGAATCTCTAAGCAATTTGAGCGTTCCATCGTCATTAGGAGGCCCTGAACGTTACAATTAACTATCAGTTATGCGTCGGATTCGTAAATCTAGACACACAGGAGAACGACCAAAAGGTGCCCGAGGCAGCAATAGACCCTTGGAGACAAGTCGGCTGGAGGCCCATGTATTGAATCTCGACGCAATTTGAGTGTTGCATCGTCATTTGGAGGCCCTGACCGTAACAATTAACTATCAGTTTTGCGTCGGATTCGATAATCTAGACTCAGGACAACGACCAAAAGGCTCTCGAGGCAACATAAGACCCTTGGAGACGAGTCGGCTGGAGGACGATGTGTTGAATCGCGACGCAATTTTAGTGTTCCATCGTCTTTAGGAGGCCCTGAACGTTACAATGAACTACCAGTTTTGCGTCGGATTCGAAAATGTAGACTCAGAGGAGAACGATCATAAAGTGCCCGAGGCAGCAATGGACCCTTGGAGACAAGTCGCCTACAGGACTATGTATTTAATCTCGACGCAATTTGATTGTTCCATCGTCATTAGTTGACCCTGAACGTTACAATTAACTATCAGTTTCGCGTCGGATTCGTAAATCTAGACTCACAGGAACACGACCATAAGATGAAAGAGGCTGCAATAGCCCCTTGGAGACAAGTCGGCTGAAGGCCGATGTATTGAATCTCGACGCAATTTGAATGTTGCATCGTCATTAGGAGGCCCTGAACGTTACAATTAACTATCAGTTATGCGTCGGATTCGTAAATCTAGACTAACAGGAGAACGACCACAAGGTGCCCGAGGCAGCAATATACCCTTGAAGACAAGTCGGCTGGAGGGCGATGTATTGAATCTCGACGCAATTTGAGAGTTCCATCGTCATTAGGAGGCCCTGAGCGTTACAATTAACTATCAGTTTTGCGCCGGATTCGATAATATAGACTCACAGGAGAACGACCATAAGGTGCCCGAGGCAGCAATAAAACATTGGAGACAAGTCGGCTGAAGGACGATGTATTGAATCTCGACGCAATTTGAGTGTTCCATCGTCATTAGGAGGCCCTGAACGTTAAAATTAACTATCAGTTTCGCGTCGGATACGAAAATCTAGACTCACAGGAGACGGACCATATGGTGCTCGAGGCAGCAATATCCCCCTGGAGACAAGTCGGCTGGAGGACGATGTGTTGAATCTCGACGCAATTTGAGTCTTCCATCGTCATTAGGAGATCCTTAACGTTATAATTAACTATCAGTTTTGCGTCGTATTCGATATTCTAGACTCAAAGGAGAACGACCATAAGGTGCCCGAGGCAGCAAAAGACCCTTGGAGACAAGTCGGCTGGAGGACGATGTATTGAATCCCGACGCAATTTGGGTGTTCCATCGTCATTAGGAGGCCCTGAACGTTACAATTAACTATCAGTATCGCGTCGGACTCGAAAATCTAGACTCACAAGAGACGGACCGTACGGTGCCCGAGGCAGCAATATCCCCATGATGACAAGTCGGCTGGAGGACGATGTATTGAATCTCGACGCAATTTGGGTGTTCCATCGTCATTAGGAGGCCCTGAACGTTATATTTAACTCTGAGTTTTGTGTCGGATTCGATAATCTAGACTCACAGGAGAACGACAATAAGGTGCCCGAGGCAGCAATATCCCCTTGGAGACAAGTCAGCTGGAGGACGATGTATTGAATCTCGACGCAATTTGAGTGTTCCATCGCCATTAGGTGGCCGTGAAAGTTACAATTAACTATCAGTTTTGCGCCGGATTCGATAATATAGACTCACAGGAGAACGACCTTAAGCTGCAAGAGGCAGCAATAGACCATTGGAGACAGGTCGGTTGAAGGACGATGTATTGAATCTCAACGCAATTTGAGTGTCCCATCGTCATTAGGAGGCCGTGAACGTTACAATTAACTATCAGTATCGCGTCGGATACGAAAATCTTGACTCACAGGAGACGGACCATATGGTGTTCGAGGCAGCAATATCCCCTTGGAGACAAGTCGGCTGGAGGATGATGTACTGAATCTCGAAGCAATTTGAGTGTTATATCGTCATTAGGAGGCCCTGAACGTTACAATTAACTATTAGTTTTGCTTCGGATCCGACAATCTATACTCACAGGAGAACGACAATAAGGTGCCTGAGGCAGCAATCAGCCCTTGGAGACAAGTCGGCTGAAGGACGATTTATTCCATCTCGACGCAATTTGAGTGTTCCATCGTCATTAGGAGGCCCTGAACGTTACAATTAACTATTAGTTTTGCGTCGGATTCGACAATCTATACTCACAGGAGAACGACAATAAGGTGCCTGAGGCAGCAATCAGCCCTTGGAGACAAGTCGACAGGAGGACGATGTATTGAGTCCCGACGCAATTTGAGTGTTCCATCGTCATTAGGAGGCCCTGAACGTTACAATTAACTACCAGTTTTGCGTCGGAATCGAAAATCTAGACTCACAGGAGAACGACCATAAGGTCCCCGAGGCAGCTATAGACCCTTGGAGACACGTCGGCTGGAGGACGATGTATTGAATCTCTAAGCAATTTGAGTGGTCCATCATCATTAGGAAGCCCTGAACCTTACAATTTACTGTCACTTATGCGTCGGATTCGAAAATCTATACTCACAGGAGAACAACCAAAATGCGCCTGAGGCAATAATAGAGCCTTGGAGACATTTCGGCTGGAGGACGATGTATTTAATCGCGACGCAATTTGAATGTTCCATCGTCATTAGGAGGCCCTGAACGTTACAATTAACTATCAGTTTTGCGTCGGATTCCATAATCTAGGCTAAGGAGAACGACCAAATGGCGCCCGAGACAACAATAGTCCCTTGGAGACGAGTCGGCTGCAGGACGATGTATTGAATCGCGACGCAATTTGAGTGCTCCTTCGTCATTAGGAGGCCCTGAACGTTACAATTAACTATCAGTTTTGCGTCGGATTCGTAAATGTTGACTCAGAGGAGAACGGTCATATGGGGCCCGAGACCCTTGGAGACAAGTCGGCTGGAGGACTATGTAATGAATCTCGACGCAATGTGATTGTTCCAACGTCAGTAGGAGCCCCTGAACGGTACAATTAAATATCAGTTTCGCGTTGGATTCGTAAGTCTAGAGTCAAAGGAGAACGACCATAAGGTGCCCGAGGCAGCAATATCCCCTTGTAGCCAAGACGCCTGGAGGATGATGTATTGAATCTCGACGCAATTTGAGTGTTCCATCGTCATTAGGAGGCCGTGAAAGTTACAATTAACTATCAGTTTTGCGTCGGATTCGATAATCTAGACTCACAGTAACCGGACTATATGGTGCCCGAGGCAGCAATATCCCCTTGAAGACAAGTCGGCTGGAGGACGATGTATTGAATATCGAAGCAATACGAGTGTTCCATCTTCATTAGGAGGCCCTGAACGTTACAATTAACTATTAGTTTTGCGTCGGATTCGAAAATATAGAGTCACAGGAGAACGACCATGAAGTGCCCGAGGCACCAATAGACCATTGGAGAAAAGTCGACTGAAGGACGATGTATTGAATCTCGACGCAATTTGAGTGTTCCATTGTTATTAGGAGGCCCTGAACGTTACAATTAACTATCAGTTTTGCGTCGGATTCGACAATCTAGACTCACAGGAGAACGACAATAAGGTGCCCGAGGCAGCACTATACCCTTGGAGACAAGTCGACTGGAGGACGATGTATTGAATCTCGACGCAATTTGAGTGTTCCATCGTCATTAGGAGGCCCTGAACGTTACAATTAAGTATCAGTTTTGCGTCGGATTCGATAATATTCACACAGTAGAACGACCATAAGGTGCCCGAGGCAGCAATAGACCCTTGGAGACAAGTCGCCTGGAGGACTATGTATTGAATCTCGACACAATTTGATTGTTCCAGCGTCATTAGGAGCCCCTGAACATTACAACTAAGTACCAGTTTCGTGTCAGATTCGTAAATCTAGTCTCACAGGAGCACGACCATAAGATGTCAGAGGCAGCAATAGACCCTTGGAGACAAGTCGGCTGGAGGACGATGTATTGAATCTCGACACAATTTCAGTGTTCCATAGTCTTTAGGTGACCCTGAACGTTACAATTAACTATCAGTTTTGCGTCGGATTCGAAAATCTAGACTCACAGGAGAACGACCATAAGGTGCCCGAGGCAGCAATAGACTCTTGGAGTCAAGTTGGGTGGAGAACGATGTATTGAATATCGACGCAATTTGAGTGTTCCATCGTCATTAGGAGGCTCTGAACGTTGCAATTAACTATCAGTTTTGCGTCGGATTCGAAAATCTAGACTTACAGGAGGACGACCAAAAGGCGCCCGAGGCAACAATAGACCCATGTAGACAAGTTGGCTGGAGGCCGATGTATTGAATCTCGACGCAATTTGAGTGTTCCATCGCCATTAAGAGGCCCTGAACGTTACAACTAACTACCAGTTTTGCGTCGGATTCGAAAATGTAGACTCAGATGAGAACGATCATAAAGTGCCCGAAGCAGCAATAGACCCTTGGAGACAAGTCGCCTGGAGGACTATGTATTGAATCTCGACGCAATTTGATTGTTCCATCGTCATTAGCCGACCCTGAACGTTACAATTAACTATCAGTTTCGCGTCGGATTGGGAAATCTAGACTCACAGGAACACGACCATAAGATGAAAGAGGCAGCAATAGACCCCTGGAGACAAGTCGGCTGGAGGACGATGTATTGAATCTCGACACAATTTGAGTGTCCCATCGTCATTACGAAGACCTGAAAGTTACAATTAACTATCACTTAAGCGTCGGATTCGAAAATCTAGACTTACAGGAGGACGACCAAAAGGCGCCCGAGGCAACAATAGACCCTTGGAGACAGGTCGGCTGGAGGACGATGTATTGAATCGCGACGCAATTTGAATGTTCCATCGTCATTAGGAGGCCCAGAACGTTACAATTAACCATCTTTTTTGCGTCGGATTCGATATCCTAGACTCACAGGAGAACGACCATAAGGTGCCCGAGGCAGCAATATCCCCTTGGAGACAAGTCGGCTGGAGGACGATGTAACAAATCTCGACGCAATTTGAAAGATCCATCGTCATTAGGAAGACCTGAACGTTGCAATTAACTATTAGTTATGCGTCGGATTCGAAAATCTAGACTTGCAGGAGGACGACCAAAAGGCGCCCGAGGCAACAATATACCCTAGGAGACAGGTCGGCTGGAGGTCGATGTATTGAATCGCGACGCAATTTGAATGTTCCATCGTTTTTAGGAGGCCCTAAACGTTACAATTAAGTATCAGTTTTGCGTCGGATTCGATATTCTAGACTCACTGGAGAACGACCATAACGTGCCCGAGGCAGTAATATCCCCTTGGAGACAAGTCGGCTGGAGGACGATGTATTGAATCTCGAAGCAATTTGAGTGATCCATCGTCATTTGGAGGCCCTGAACGTTACAATTAACTATTAGTTTTGCGTCGGATTAGACAATCTAGTTTCACAGGAGAACGACCATGAGGTGCCCGATGCACCAATGGACCCTAAGAGACAAGTCGGCTGAAGGACGATGTATTGAATCTCGTCGCAATTTGAGTGTTCCATCGTCATTAGGAGGCCCTGAACGTTACAATTAACTATCAGTTTTGCGTCGGATTCGATAATATTCACACAGTAGAACGACCATAAGGTGCCCGAGGCAGCAATAGACCCTTGGAGACAAGTCGCCTGGAGGACTATGTATTGAATCTCGACAGAATTTGATTGTTCCAGCGTCATTAGGAGCCCCTGAACATTACAACTAAGTACCAGTTTCGTGTCAGATTCGTAAATCTAGTCTCACAGGAGCACGACCATAAGATGTCAGAGGCAGCAATAGACCCTTGGAGACAAGTCGGCTGGAGGACGATGTATTGAATCTCGACGCAATTTCAGTGTTCCATAGTCTTTAGGTGACCCTGAACGTTACAATTAACAATCAGTTATGCGTCGGATTCGTAAATCTAGACTCACAGAAGAACGACCACAATGTGCCCGAGGCAGCAATAGACCCTTGGAGACAGGTCGGCTGGAGGACGATGTATTGAATCGCGACGCAATTTGAATGTTCCATCGTCATTAGGAGGCCCTGAACGTTACAATTAACCATCTGTTTTGCGTCGGATTCGATATTCTAGACTCACAGGAGAACGACCATAAGGTGCCCGAGGCAGCAATATCACCTTGGAGACAAGTCGGCTGGAGGACGATGTATTGAATCTCGAAGCAATTTGAGTATTCCATCGTCATTAAGAGGCCCTGAACGTTACAATTAACTATTAGTTTTGCGTCGGATTCAACAATCTAGACTCACAGGAGAACGACCATGAGGTGCCCGATGCACCAATAGACCCTTTGAGACAAGTCGGCTGAAGGACGATGTATTGAATCTCGACGGAATTTGAGTGTTTCATTGTCATTAGGAGGCCCTGAACGTTACAAATAACTATCAGTATCGCGTCGGATTCGAAAATTTAGACACACAAGAGACGGACCGTATGGTGCCCGATGCAGCAACATCCCCTTGAAGACAAGTCGGCTGGAGGACGATGTATTGAATCCCGCCATAATTTCAGTGTTCCATCGTCATTAGGAGGCCCTGAACGTTACAATTAACTATCATTTTCGCGTCGGATTCGTAAATCTAGACTCACAGGAGCACGACCATAAGGTTCCCCGAGGCAGCAATAGACCCTTGGAGACAAGTCGCCTGGAGGACTATGTATTGAATCTCGACGCAATTTGATTGTTCCATCGTCATTAGTTGACCCTGAACGTTACAATTAACTATCAGTTTCGCGTCGGATTGGTAAATCTAGACTCACAGTAACACGACCATAAGATGAAAGAGGCAGCAATAGAACCCTCGAGACAAGTCGGCTGGAGGACGATGTATTGAATCTCGACGCAATTTGAGTGTTCCATCGTCATTACGAAGACCTGAAATTTACAATTAACTATCAGTTAATCGTCGGATTCGAAAATCTAGACTTACAGGAGGACGACCAAAAGGCGCCCGAGGCAACAATAGACCCTTGGAGACAGGTCGGCTGGAGGACGATGTATTGAATCGCGACGCAATTTGAATGTTCCATCGTCATTAGGAGGCCCAGAACGTTACAATTAACCATCTGTTTTGCGTCGGATTCGATATTCTAGACTCACAGGAGAACGACCATAAGGTGCCCGAGGCAGCAATATCCCCTTGGAGACAAGTCGTCTGGAGGACGATGTAACGAATCTCGACGCAATTTGAAAGATCCATCGTCATTAGGAAGACCTGAACGTTACAATTCACTATTAGTTATGCGTCGGATTCGACAATCTAGACACACCGAAGAACGACCATGAGGTGCCCGAGGCACCAATAGACCCTAAGAGACAAGTCGGCTGAAGGACGATGTATTGAATCTCGTCGCAATTTGAGTGTTCCATCATCATAAGGAAGCCCTGATCGTTACAATTAACTATCAGTATTGCGTCGGATTCGAAAATCTAGACTCACAGGAGGACGACCAAAAGGCGCGCGAGGCAAAAATAGACACTTGGAGACAAGTCGGCTGGAGGACGATGTATTGAATCTCGACGCAATTTGAGTGTTCCATCGTCATTAGGAGGCACTGAACGTTACAATTATATATCAGTTTTGCTTCGGATTCGAAAATCTAGACTCACAGGAGAACGACCATAAGGTGCCCGAGGCAGCAATAGATCCTTAGAGACAAGTCGGCTGGAGGACGATGTATTGATTCCCGACGCAATTTGAGTGTTCTATCGGCATTAGGAGGCCCTGAACGTTACAATTAACTATCAGCATCGCGTCAGATTCGAAAATCTAGACCCACAAGAGACGGACCGTATGGTGCCCGAGGCAGCAATATCCCCTTGAAGACAAGTCGGCTGGAAGATGATGGATTGAATCTCGCCGCAATTTGAGTGTTCCATCGTCATTAGGAGGCCCTGAACGTTATAATTATCTCTCAGTTTTGCGTCGGATTCGAAAATCGAGACTCACAGGAGAACGAACATAAGGTGCCCGAGGCAGCAATAGACACCTGGAGACAAGTCGGCTGAAGGATGATGTATTGAATATCGACGCAATTTGAGTGATCCATCGTCATTAGGATTCCCTGAACGATACAATTAACTATCAGTTTTGCGTCGGATTCGACAATATAGACTCACAGGAGAACTACAATAAGGTGCCCGCGGCAGCAATAGATCCTTGGAGACAAGTCGGCTGGAGGCCGATGTATTGAATCTTGACGCAATTTGAGTGTTCCATCGTCATTAAGTGGTATGAACGTTACAATTAACTATCAGCTTTGCGTCGGATTCCATAATCTAGACTCAGGAGTACGACCAAAAGGCGCCCAAGGCAACAATAGACCCTTGGAGACAAGTCGGCTAGTGGACAATGTATTGAATGGCGACGCAATTTGAGTGTTCCATCGTTATTAGGAGGCCCTGAACATTACAATTAAATATTAGTGTTGCGTCGGATTCGAAAATCTAGACTCTGAGGAGAACATTCATAATTTGCCCGAGGCAGCATAGACCCTTGGAGACAAGACCCCTGGAGGACTATGTATTGAATCAGGGCTCAATTTGATTGTTCCATCGACATTAGGAGCCCTTGAACGTTACAATTAACTATCAGTTTCGCGTCGGATTCGTAAATCTAGACTCACATGAGCACGAACATAAGATGCCAGTGCCGCAATAGACCCTGGGAGACAAGTCGGCTGTAGGACGATGTACTGAATCTCTACGCAATATGAATGATCCATCGTCATTAGGAAGACCTGAACGTTACAATTAACTATCAGTTATGCGTCGGATTCGAAAATCTAGACTCACAGGAGACGGACCATAAGGTGCCCGAGGCAGCAATATCCCCTTGGAGACAAGTCCGCTGGAGGACGATGTATTGCATCTCGTCGCAATTTGAGTGTTCCATCGTCATTAGGAGGCTCTGAACGTTACATTTAACTATCAGTTTTGCGTCGGATTCCATAATCTAGACTCACAGGAGAACGACCACAGGGTGGCCGAGGCAGCAATATCCCCTTGAAGACAAGTCGGCTGGAGGACGATGTATTGAATCTCGACGCAATTTGAGTGTTCCATCGTCATTAGGAGGCCCTGAACTTTATAATTATCTCTCAGTTTTTTGTCGGAACCGAAAATTTGGACTCACAGGAGAACGACAATGAGGTGCCCGGGGCAGCAATAGACCCTAGGAGACAAGTCGGCTGAAGGACGATGTATTGAAACTCGACGCAATTTGAGTGTTCCATCGTCATTAGAAAGCCGTCAAAGTTACAATTAACTATCAGTTTTGCGTCGGATTCGACAATCTAGACTCACAGGAGAACGACAATACGGTGCCCGAGGCAGCAATAGACCCTTGGAGCCAAGTGGGCTGGAGGACGATGTATTGAATCTCGACGCAATTTGAGTGTTCCAGCGGCATTAGGAGGCCCTGAACGTTACAATTAACTATCAGTTTTGCGTCGGATTCGAAAATCTAGACTCACAGGAGAACGACCATAAGGTGCCCGAGGCAGCAATTGACCCTTAGTGACAAGTCGGCTGGAGGACGATGTATTGAAAATCGACGCAATTTGAGTGGTCCGTCGTCATTAGGAGGCCCTGAAAGTTACAATTAACTATAACTTTCGCGTCGGATACGAAAATCAAGACCCACAGAAGACGGAACGTATGGTGCTCGAGGAAGCAATATCCCCTTAGAGACAAGTCGGCTGAAGGACGATGTATTGAATCTCTAAGCAATTTGAGTGTTCCATCGGCATTAGGAGGCCCTGATCGTTACAATATACTATCAGTATCGCGTCGGATTCGAAAATCTAGACTCACAAGAGTCGGACCGTACGGTCCCCGAGGCAGCAATATCCCCTTGGAGACAAGTCGGCTGGAGGCCGATGTATTGAATCTCGACGCAATTTGAGTGTTCCATCGTCATTAGGAGGCCATGAAAGTTACAATAAACCATCAGTTTTGCGTCGGATTCCATAATCTAGACTAAGGAGAACGACCAAAAGGCGCCCGAGGCAATAATAGACCCTCGGAGACAAGTCGGCTGGAGGACGATATAGTGAATCGCGACGCAATTTGAATGTTCCATCGTCATTAGGAGGCCCTGAGCGTTACAATTAAGTATCAGTTTTGCGTCGGATTCGATAATCTAGACTCACAAGAGAACGACCATGAGGTGCCCGAGGTACCAATAGACCCTCGGAGACAAGTCGGCTGGAGGACGATGTATTAAATCGCGACGCAATTTGAATGTTCGATCGTCAATAGGAGGCCCTGAGCGTTACAATTAAGTATCAGTTTTGCGTCGGATTCGATATTCTAGACTCACAGGAGAACGACCATAAGGTGCCCGTGGCAGCAATATCCCTTTGGAGACAAGTCGGCTAGAGGTACGATGTATTGAATCTCGAAGCAATTTGAGTGTTCCATCGTCATTAGGAGGCCCTGAACGTTACAATTAACGTTAGAAACAGTGAAAATCTAAAAGCAGCAGCCCATTACAAACGGTATTGTAAGGTGCTTAAAAAAGTTATTAGGAAGGCAAAAAGTATGTGGTATGCAGATAGAATAGCTAAGTCTCAGGATAAAATTAAAACCATATGGTCAGTCGTAAAGGAAGTGGCTGGTCTGCAGAGACAGGTCGAGAATATAGAATCAGTGCGTAGTGGGGATGTCCGTGTTACTGATAAGTCACATATATGTACAGTATTTAATAATCACTTTCTGAATATAGCAGGTGAACTAAATAGAAACCTAGTCCCAACAGGGAATCATATAGTGCTCTTAGAGAAAAGTGTTCCGAGACTGTTACCTGAAATGCTCCTCCATGATACTGACAAGAGGGAGATTGAGTTAATAATTAAATCACTAAAGACCAAGAACTCTCATGGATATGACGTGGTATCTAGCAGAATACTGAAGTATTGTTCCACGTATGTTAGCTCAGTACTTAGCCATATCTGTAACTTTTCCTTTAGGAGTGGTCGGTTTCCTGACCGATTAAAGTACTCGGTAGTGAAGCCACTTTATAAAAAGGGAGACAGGGATAATGTTGACAATTATAGACCTATTTCTATGCCATCGGTGTTTGCTAAAGTTATCGAGAGGGTTGTATATACAAGGTTACTGCAGCATTTAAATTCACATAATTTGCTGTCAAATGTACAGTTTGGTTTTAGAAATGGCTTAACAACTGAAAATGCTATAGTCTCTTTTCTCTGTGAGGTTTTGGATGGATTAAATAAAAGGTTGTGAACGTTAGGTGTTTTCTTTGATTTAACGAAGGCTTTTGACTGTGTTGACCACAAAATATTACTGCAGAAGTTGGAACATTATGGAGTAAGGGGAGTAGCTTACAATTGGTTCGCCTCCTACTTTAAGAACAGAAAGCAAAAGGTAATCCTCCGCAATATTGAGAGTGGTAATGATGTTCAGTCCCAATGGGGCACTGTTAAATGGGGCGTTCCCCAAGGGTCGGTGCTGGGGCCACTGCTGTTTCTTATTTATGTAAATGATATGCCTTCTAGTATTACAGGTGATTCAAAAATATTTCTGTTTGCTGATGACACCACCTTGGTAGTGAAGGATCTTGTGTGTAATATTGAAACATTATCAAATAACGTAGTTCATGATATAAGTTCGTGGATTGTGGAAAATAATCTGATGCTAAATCACAGTAAGACTCAGTTTTTACAGTTTCTAACCCACAATTCGACAAGAACTGACATTTTAATCAGACAGAATGGGCATGTTATAAGCGAGACGGAACAGTTCAAGTTCCTAGGCGTACAGATAGAGAGTAAGCTGTTGTGGAAAGCCCATGTTCAGGATCTTGTTCAGAAACTAAATGCCGCTCTATTTACCATTAGAACAGTATCTGAAATAAGTGACATTTCAACACGAAAAGTAGTATACTTCGCATATTTTCATACACTTATGTCATATGGTATTATTTTTTGGGGTAATTCTTCTGATTCAAAAAGGGTATTTTTGGCTCAAAAACGGGCTGTTCGAGCTATGTATGGTGTAAGTTCGAAAACCTTTTGTCGACCCCTATTCAATAGTCTGGGAATTTCGACATTGCCCTCACAGTATGTATTTTCTTTAATGTCGTTTGTTGTTAGCAATATTAGCTTATTCCCAAGAGTTAGCAGCTTTCACTCAGTTAATACAAGGCAGAAATCAAATCTGCATGTGGAATGCACTTCCTTGACTCTTGTGCAGAAAGGAGTGCAGTATTCTGCTGCATCCATTTTCAATAAGCTACCACAAGAACTCAAAAATCTTAGCAGTAGCCCAAACACTTTTAAGTCTAAACTGAAGAGTTTCCTCATGGCTCACTCCTTCTATTCTGTCGAGGAGCTAATGGAAGAGCTAAAAAATTAAGCAAATTCCAGTGTTACATTCTTGTTTTCTTTATTTAAACTAACGACTTGTCGCCTGAATATGTTTCTTATATTTCATTTTACCTGTTTCTACAATCGTGTTATAATTTCATGTATTGACTCGTTCCATGACCATGGAGACTTCTCCTAAATGAGGTCCCACGGAACAATAAATAAATAAATAAATAAAAAATACATAAATAAAATCAGTTTTGCGTCGGATTCAACAATCTAGACTCACAGAAGAACGTCAAATAGGTGCCCGAGGCAGCAATAGACCCTTGGAGACAAGTCGGCTGGTGGACGATGTATTGAATCTCGACGCAATTTGAGTGTTCCATCGTCATTAGGACATCCTGAACGTTACAATTAACTTTCAGTTTCGCGTCGGATTCGTAAATCTAGACTCACAGGAGCACGAACATAAGATGCCAGTGCCGCAATAGACCGTTGGAGACAAGTCGGCTGTAGGACAATATGAATGATCCATCGTCATTAGGAAGACCTGAACGTTACAATTAACTATCAGTTATGCGTCGGATTCGAAAATCTAGACTCACAGGAGACGGACCATAAGGTGCCCGAGGCAGCAATATCCCCTTGGAGACAAGTCGGCTGGTGGACGATGTATTGAATCTCGACGCAATTTGAGTGTTCCATCGTCATTGAGAGATCCTGAACGTTACAATTAACTATCAGTTTTGCGTCGGATTCGAAAATCTAAACTCAGGGGAACGACCAAAAGGAGCCCCAGGCAACAATAGACCCTTGGAGACGAGTCGGCTGGAGGACGATGTATTGAATCTCGACGCAATTTGAGTGTTCCATCATCATTAGGATGCCCTGAACGTTACAATTAACTATCAGTTATGCGTCGGATTCGAAAATCTAGACTCACAGGAGAACGACCAAAAGGCGCCCGAGGCAACAATAGAACCTTGGAGACAAGTCGGATGGAGGACGATGTATTGAATCACGACGCAATTTGAATGTTCCATCGTCAATAGGAGGCCCTGAGCGTTACAATTAAGTATCAGTTTTGCGTCGGATTCGATAACCTAGTCTCACAGGAGAACGACCATAAGGTGCCCGAGGCAGCAATAGATCCTTGGAGACAAGTCTGCTGAAGGACGATGTATTGCATCTCGACGCAATTTGAGTGTTCCATCGTCATTAGGAGGCTCTGAACGTTATATTTAACTATCAGTTTTGCGTCGGATTCCATAATCTAGACTCACAGGAGAACGACCACAAGGTGGCCGAGGCAGCAATATCCCCTTGAAGACAAGTCGGCTGGAGGACGATGTATTGAATCTCGACGCAATTTGAGTGTTCCATCGTCATTAGGAGGCCCTGAACGTTACAATTAACCATCAGTTTTGCGTCGGATTCCATAATCTAGACTCAGGAGAACGACCAAAACTCGCCCGAGGCAACAATAGACCGTTGGAGACGAGTCGGCTGGTGGACGATGTATTGAATCTCGACGCAATTTGAGTGTTCCATCGTCATTAGAAAGCCGTCAAAGTTACAAGTAACTATCAGTTTTGCGTCGGATTCGACAATCTAGACTCACAGGAGAACGACAATAAGGTGCCCGAGGCAGCAATAGACCCTTGGAGCCAAGTCGGCTGGAGGACGATGTATTGAATCTCGACGCAATTTGAGTGTTCCATCCTCATTAGGAGGCCCTGAAAGTTACAATTAAATATCAGTTTTGCGTCGGATTCGAAAATCTAGACTCACAGGAGGACGACAATAAGGTGCCCGAGGTAGCAATAGACCCTTAGAGACAAGTCGGGTGGAGGACGATGTATTGAATCTCGACGCAATTTGAGTGTTCCATCATCATTAGGAAGCCCTGAACGTTACAGTTAACTATCAGTTATGCGTCGGATTCGAAAATCTAGACTCACAGGAGGACGACCAAAAGGCGGCCGAGGCAACAAAAGACCCTTAGAGACAAGTCGGCTGGAGGACAATGTATTGAATCGCGACGCTATTTGAATGTTCCATCGTCATTAGTAGGCCCTGAGCGTTACAATTAAGTATCAGTTTTGCGTCGGATTTGATAATCTAGACTCACAGGAGAATGACCATAAGGTGCACGAGGCAGCAATACACTCTTGGAGACAAGTCGGCTGAAGGACGATGTATTGAATATCGACGCAATGTCAGTGATCCAGCGTCATTAGGAGGCCCTGAAAGTTGCAATTAACTATCAGTTTTGCGTCGGACTCGACAATCTAGACCCACAGGAGACTGACCATATGGTGCCCGAGGCAGCAATATCCCCTTGGGGACAAGTCGGCTGGAGTTTTATTGAATCTCTAAGCAACTTGAGTGTTCCATCGTCATTAGGAGGCCATGAACGTTGCAATTAACTATCAGTTTTGCGTCGGATTCGACAATCTACGCTTACAGGAGAACTACAATAAGGTGCCCGAGGCAGCAATAGACCCTTGGAGACAAGTCGGCTGGAGGACTATGTATTGAATCTCGACGCAATTTGAGTGTTCTATCGTTATTAAGAGGCTCTGAACGTTACAATTAGTTTTGCGTCGGATTCGATATTCTAGACTCACAGGAGAACGACCATAAGGTGCCCGAGGCAGCAATAGACCCTTGGAGACAAGACGGCTGGTGGACGATGTATTGAATCCCGACGCAATTTGAGTGTTCATCGTCATTAGGAGGCCCTGAACGTTACAATTAAATATCAGTATCGCGTCGGATTCGAAAAACTAGACTTAAAAGAGACGTACCGTATTGTGCCCGGGGCAGCAATATCCCCTTGAAGACATGTCGGCTGGGGGACGATTTATTGAATCTCGACGTAATTTGAGTGTTACATCGTCATTAGGAGGCCCTGAACGTTACAATTAACTATCAGTTTTGCTTCGGATTCGAAAATGTAGACTCAGTGGAGAACGATCATAAGGTGCCCGAGGCAGCGATAGACCCTTGGAGACAAGTCGGCTGGAGGACGATGTATTGAATCTCGACGCAATTTCAGTGTTCCATCATCATTAGGAAGCCCTGAACGTTACAGTTAACTATCAGTTATGCGTCGGATTCGAAAATCTAGACTCACAGGAGAACTACAATAAGGTGCCCGAGGCAGCAATAGACCCTTGGAGACAAGTCGGCTGGAGGACGATGTATTGAATCTCGACGCAATTTGAGCGTTCCATCGTCATTAGGAGGCTCTGAACGTTACAATTAACTATCAGTTTTGCGTCGGATTCGATATTCTAGACTCACAGGAGAATGACCATTAGGTGCCCAAGGCAGCAATAGACCCTTGGAAACAAGTCGGCTGGAGGACGATGTATTGAATCCCGACGCAATTTGAGTGTTCCATCGTCATTAGGAGGCCCTGAACGTTACAATTAACTATCAGTATCGCGTCGGATTCGAAAATGTAGACTAACAAGAAACGGACCGTTTGGTGCCCGAGGCAGCAATATCCCCTTGAAGACAAGTCGGCTGGAGGCCAATGTATTTAATCTCGACGCAATTTGAGTGTTCCATCGTCATTAGGAGACCCTGATCGTTACAATCAACCATCAGTTTTGCGTCGGATTCCATAATCTAGACTCAGGAGAACGACCAAATGGAGCCCCAGGTAACAACAGACCCTTGAAGACAAGTCGGCTGGAGGCCAATGTATTTAATCTCGACGCAATTTGAGTGTTCCATCGTCATTAGGAGACCCTGATCGTTACAATCAACCATCAGTTTTGCGTCGGATTCCATAATCTAGACTCAGGAGAACGACCAAATGGAGCCCCAGGTAACAACAGACCCTTGGAGACGAGTCGGCTGGAGGACGATGTATTGAATCTCGACGCAATTTGAGTGTTCCATCGTCATTAGGAGGCCCTGAAAGTTACAACTAACTATCAGTTTTGCGTCGGAATCGACAATATCGACTCACAGGAGAACGACAATAAGGTGCCCGAAGCAGCAATAGACCCTTGGACACAATTCGGCTATAGGACGATGTATTGAATCTCGACGCCCTTTGAGTGTTCCATCGTCATTAGGAGGCCCTGAACGTTACAAGTAACTATCAGTTATGCGTCGGATTCGAAAATCTGGACTCACAGGAGGACGACAAAAACGCGCCCTAGGCAACAATAGTCCCATTGAGACAAGTCGGCTGGAGGACGATGTATTGAATCGCGACGCAGTTTAAATGTTCCATCGTCATTAGGAGGCACTGAGCGTTACATTTAAGTATCAGTTTTGCGTCGGATTCGATAATCTAGACTCACAGGAGAACGACCATAAGGTGCCCGAGGCAGCAATAGACCCTTGGAGACAAGTCGGGTGGAGGACGATGTATTGAATCTCGACGCCATTTGAGTGTTCCATCGTCATTAAGAGGCTCTGAACGTTACAATTAACTAACAGTCTTGCGTCGAATTCCATAATCTAGACTCACAGGAGAACGACCATAAGGTGCCCGAGGCAGCAATAGACCCTTGGAGACAAGTCGGCTGGAGGACGATGTATTGAATCCCGACGCCCTTTGAGTGTTCCATCGTCATTAGGAGGCCCTGAACGTTACAATTAACTGTCAGTATCGCGTCGGATTCAAAATCTAGACTCACTAGAGACGGACCGTATGGTGCCGAGGCAGCAATATCCACTTGAAAACAAGTCGGCTGGAGGACGATATATTGAATCTCGCCGCAATTTGAGTGTTCCATCGTCATTAGGAGGCCCAGAACGTTATAATTAACTCTCAGTTTTGCGTTGTTTTCGAAAATCTAGACTCACAGTAAAACGATAGTAAGGTGCCCGAGGCAGCAATATTCCCTTGGAGACAATCGGCTGGAGGACGATATATTGAATCTCGACGTAATTTGAGAGTTCCATCGTCATTAGGAGGCCCTGAACGTTACAATTAACTATTAGTTTTGCGTCGGATTTCATAACCTATACTCAGGAGAACGACCAAAAAGCGCCCGAGGGAACAATAGACCCTTGGAGACAAGTCGGCTGGAGGACGATGTATTGAATCGCGACGCAATTTGAGTGTTCCATCGGCATTAGGAGGCCGTGAACGTTACAATTAACTATAAGTTTTGCGTCGGATTCGTAAATCTAGACTCATAGGAGACGGACCATTTGGTGCCCGACGCAGCTTTATCCCCTTGGAGACAAGTCGGCTGGAGGACGATGTATTGGTTTTCTAAGCGATTTGAGTGTTCCATCGTCATTAGGAGGCCCTGAACGTTACAATTAACTATCAGTTTTGCATCGGATTCGACTATCTAGACTCACACGTGAACTACAATAAGGTGCCCGAGGCAGCAATAGACCCTTGGAGACAAGTCGGCTGGAGGGCGATGTATTGAATCCCGACGCAATTTGAGTGTTCCATCGTCATTAGGAGGCTCTGAACGATACAATTAACTATCAGTGTTGCATCGGATTCGATATTCTAGATTCACAGGAGAACAACCATAAGGTGCCGGAGGCAGCAATAGTCCCTTGGAGACAAGTCGGCTGAAAGACGATGTATTGAATCCTGACGCCATTTGAGTGTTCCATCGTCATTAGGAGGCCCTGAACGTTGCAATTAACTATCAGTATCGCGTCAGATTCGAAAATCAAGACACACAAGAGACGGACCGTATGGTGCCCGAGGCAGCAATATCCTCTTTAAGACAAGTCGGCTGGAGGACGATGTATTGAATCTCGACGCAATTTGAGTGTTCCATCGTCATTGAGAGATCCTGAACGTTACAATTAACTATCAGTTTTGCGTCGGATTCGAAAATCTAAACTCAGGGGAACGACCAAAAGGAGCCCCAGGCAACAATAGACCCTTGGAGACGAGTCGGCTGGAGGACGATGTATTGAATCTCGACGCAATTTGAGTGTTCCATCATCATTAGGATGCCCTGAACGTTACAATTAACTATCAGTTATGCGTCGGATTCGAAAATCTAGACTCACAGGAGAACGACTAAAAGGCGCCCGAGGCAACAATAGAACCTTGGAGACAAGTCGGATGGAGGACGATGTATTGAATCACGACGCAATTTGAATGTTCCATCGTCAATAGGAGGCCCTGAGCGTTACAATTAAGTATCAGTTTTGCGTCGGATTCGATAACCTAGTCTCACAGGAGAACGACCATAAGGTGCCCGAGGCAGCAATAGATCCTTGGAGACAAGTCTGCTGAAGGACGATGTATTGCATCTCGACGCAATTTGAGTGTTCCATCGTCATTAGGAGGCTCTGAACGTTATATTTAACTATCAGTTTTGCGTCGGATTCCATAATCTAGACTCACAGGAGAACGACCACAAGGTGGCCGAGGCAGCAATATCCCCTTGAAGACAAGTCGGCTGGAGGACGATGTATTGAATCTCGACGCAATTTGAGTGTTCCATCGTCATTAGGAGGCCCTGAACGTTACAATTAACCATCAGTTTTGCGTCGGATTCCATAATCTAGACTCAGGAGAACGACCAAAACTCGCCCGAGGCAACAATAGACCGTTGGAGACGAGTCGGCTGGTGGACGATGTATTGAATCTCGACGCAATTTGAGTGTTCCATCGTCATTAGAAAGCCGTCAAAGTTACAAGTAACTATCAGTTTTGCGTCGGATTCGACAATCTAGACTCACAGGAGAACGACAATAAGGTGCCCGAGGCAGCAATTGACCCTTAGTGACAAGTCGGCTGGAGGACGATGTATTGAAAATCGACGCAATTTGAGTGATCCGTCGTCATTAGGAGGCCCTGAAAGTTACAATTAACTATCACTTTCGCGTCGGATACGAAAATCTAGACCCACAGAAGACGGACCGTATGGTGCCCGAGGAAGCAATATCCCCTTAGAGACAAGTCGGCTGAAGGACGATGTATTGAATCTCTAAGCAATTTGAGTGTTCCATCGGCATTAGGAGGCCCTGATCGTTACAATTTACTATCAGTATCGCGTCGGATTCGAAAATCTAGACACACAAGAGACGGACCGTACGATGCCCGAGGCAGCAATATCCCCTTGGAGACAAGTCGGCTTGAGGCCGATGTATTGATTCTCGACGCAATTTGAGTGTTCCATCGTCATTAGGAGGCCATGAAGTGTTACAATAAACCATCAGTTTTGCGTCGGATTCCATAATCTAGACTAAGGAGAACGACCAAAAGGCGCCCGTGGCAACAATAGACCCTCGGAGACAAGTCGGCTGGAGGACGATATACTGAATCGCGACGCAATTTGAATGTTCCATCGTCATCAGGAGGCCCTGAGCGTTACAATTAAGTATCAGTTTTGGGTCGGATTCGATAATCTAGCCTCACAAGAGAACGACCATGAGGTGCCCGAGGCACCAATAGACCCTTGGAGACAAGTCGGCTGGAGGACGATGTATTGAATCGCGACGCAATTTGAGTGTTCCATCGTCATTAGGAGGCCCTGAACGTTACAATTAACTATCTGTTTTGCGTCGGATTCGACAATCTAGACTCACAGGAGAACTACAATATGGGGCCCGAGGCAGCAATAGACCCTTGGAGACAAGTCGGCTGGAGGACGATGTATTGAATCTCGACGCAATTTGAGTGTTCCATCCTCATTAGGAGGCCCTGAACGTTACAATTAAATATCAGTTTTGCGTCGGATTCGAAAATCTAGACTCACAGGAGGACGACAATAAGGTGCCCGAGGTAGCAATAGACCCTTAGAGACAAGTCGGGTGGAGGACGATGTATTGAATCTCGACGCAATTTGAGTGTTCCATCATCATTAGGAAGCCCTGAACGTTACAGTTAACTATCAGTTATGCGTCGGATTCGAAAATCTAGACTCACAGGAGGACGACCAAAAGGCGGCCGAGGCAACAAAAGACCTTTAGAGACAAGTCGGCTGGAGGACAATGTATTGAATCGCGACGCAATTTGAATGTTCCATCGTCATTAGTAGGCCCTGAGCGTTACAATTAAGTATCAGTTTTGCGTCGGATTTGATAATCTAGACTCACAGGAGAATGACCATAAGGTGCACGAGGCAGCAATACACTCTTGGAGACAAGTCGGCTGAAGGACGATGTATTGAATATCGACGCAATGTCAGTGATCCAGCGTCATTAGGAGGCCCTGAAAGTTGCAATTAACTATCAGTTTTGCGTCGGACTCGACAATCTAGACCCACAGGAGACTGACCATATGGTGCCCGAGGCAGCAATATCCCCTTGGGGACAAGTCGGCTTAAGTTTTATTGAATCTCTAAGCAACTTGAGTGTTCCATCGTCATTAGGAGGCCATGAACGTTGCAATTAACTATCAGTTTTGCGTCGGATTCGACAATCTACGCTTACAGGAGAACTACAATAAGGTGCCCGAGGCAGCAATAGACCCTTGGAGACAAGTCGGCTGGAGGACTATGTATTGAATCTCGACGCAATTTGAGTGTTCTATCGTTATTAAGAGGCTCTGAACGTTACAATTAGTTTTGCGTCGGATTCGATATTCTAGACTCACAGGAGAACGACCATAAGGTGCCCGAGGCAGCAATAGACCCTTGGAGACGAGACGGCTGGTGGACGATGTATTGAATCCCGACGCAATTTGAGTGTTCATCGTCATTAGGAGGCCCTGAACGTTACAATTAAATATCAGTATCGCGTCGGATTCGAAAAACTAGACTTAAAAGAGACGTACCGTATTGTGCCCGGGGCAGCAATATCCCCTTGAAGACATGTCGGCTGGGGGACGATTTATTGAATCTCGACGTAATTTGAGTGTTACATCGTCATTAGGAGGCCCTGAACGTTACAATTAACTATCAGTTTTGCTTCGGATTCGAAAATGTAGACTCAGTGGAGAACGATCATAAGGTGCCCGAGGCAGCGATAGACCCTTGGAGACAAGTCGGCTGGAGGACGATGTATTGAATCTCGACGCAATTTCAGTGTTCCATCATCATTAGGAAGCCCTGAACGTTACAGTTAACTATCAGTTATGCGTCGGATTCGAAAATCTAGACTCACAGGAGAACTACAATAAGGTGCCCGAGGCAGCAATAGACCCTTGGAGACAAGTCGGCTGGAGGACGATGTATTGAATCTCGACGCAATTTGAGCGTTCCATCGTCATTAGGAGGCTCTGAACGTTACAATTAACTATCAGTTTTGCGTCGGATTCGATATTCTAGACTCACAGGAGAATGACCATTAGGTGCCCAAGGCAGCAATAGACCCTTGGAAACAAGTCGGCTGGAGGACGATGTATTGAATCCCGACGCAATTTGAGTGTTCCATCGTCATTAGGAGGCTCTGAACGTTACAATTAACTATCAGTATCGCGTCGGATTCGAAAATGTAGACTAACAAGAAACGGACCGTTTGGTGCCCGAGGCAGCAATATCCCCTTGAAGACAAGTCGGCTGGAGGCCAATGTATTTAATCTCGACGCAATTTGAGTGTTCCATCGTCATTAGGAGACCCTGATCGTTACAATCAACCATCAGTTTTGCGTCGGATTCCATAATCTAGACTCAGGAGAACGACCAAATGGAGCCCCAGGTAACAACAGACCCTTGAAGACAAGTCGGCTGGAGGCCAATGTATTTAATCTCGACGCAATTTGAGTGTTCCATCGTCATTAGGAGACCCTGATCGTTACAATCAACCATCAGTTTTGCGTCGGATTCCATAATCTAGACTCAGGAGAACGACCAAATGGAGCCCCAGGTAACAACAGACCCTTGGAGACGAGTCGGCTGGAGGACGATGTATTGAATCTCGACGCAATTTGAGTGTTCCATCGTCATTAGGAGGCCCTGAAAGTTACAACTAACTATCAGTTTTGCGTCGGAATCGACAATATCGACTCACAGGAGAACGACAATAAGGTGCCCGAAGCAGCAATAGACCCTTGGAGACAATTCGGCTGGAGGACGATGTATTGAATCTCGACGCCCTTTGAGTGTTCCATCGTCATTAGGAGGCCCTGAACGTTACAAGTAACTATCAGTTATGCGTCGGATTCGAAAATCTGGACTCACAGGAGGACGACAAAAACGCGCCCTAGGCAACAATAGTCCCATTGAGACAAGTCGGCTGGAGGACGATGTATTGAATCGCGACGCAGTTTAAATGTTCCATCGTCATTAGGAGGCACTGAGCGTTACATTTAAGTATCAGTTTTGCGTCGGATTCGATAATCTAGACTCACAGGAGAACGACCATAAGGTGCCCGAGGCAGCAATAGACCCTTGGAGACAAGTCGGGTGGAGGACGATGTATTGAATCTCGACGCCATTTGAGTGTTCCATCGTCATTAAGAGGCTCTGAACGTTACAATTAACTAACAGTCTTGCGTCGAATTCCATAATCTAGACTCACAGGAGAACGACCATAAGGTGCCCGAGGCAGCAATAGACCCTTGGAGACAAGTCGGCTGGAGGACGATGTATTGAATCCCGACGCCCTTTGAGTGTTCCATCGTCATTAGGAGGCCCTGAACGTTACAATTAACTGTCAGTATCGCGTCGGATTCAAAATCTAGACTCACTAGAGACGGACCGTATGGTGCCGAGGCAGCAATATCCACTTGAAAACAAGTCGGCTGGAGGACGATATATTGAATCTCGCCGCAATTTGAGTGTTCCATCGTCATTAGGAGGCCCAGAACGTTATAATTAACTCTCAGTTTTGCGTTGTTTTCGAAAATCTAGACTCACAGTAAAACGATAATAAGGTGCCCGAGGCAGCAATATTCCCTTGGAGACAATCGGCTGGAGGACGATATATTGAATCTCGACGTAATTTGAGAGTTCCATCGTCATTAGGAGGCCCTGAACGTTACAATTAACTATTAGTTTTGCGTCGGATTCCATAACCTATACTCAGGAGAACGACCAAAAAGCGCCCGAGGGAACAATAGACCCTTGGAGACAAGTCGGCTGGAGGACGATGTATTGAATCGCGACGCAATTTGAGTGTTCCATCGGCATTAGGAGGCCGTGAACGTTACAATTAACCATAAGTTTTGCGTCGGATTCGTAAATCTAGACTCATAGGAGACGGACCATTTGGTGCCCGACGCAGCTTTATCCCCTTGGAGACAAGTCGGCTGGAGGACGATGTATTGGTTTTCTAAGCGATTTGAGTGTTCCATCGTCATTAGGAGGCCCTGAACGTTACAATTAACTATCAGTTTTGCATCGGATTCGACTATCTAGACTCACACGTGAACTACAATAAGGTGCCCGAGGCAGCAATAGACCCTTGGAGACAAGTCGGCTGGAGGGCGATGTATTGAATCCCGACGCAATTTGAGTGTTCCATCGTCATTAGGAGGCTCTGAACGATACAATTAACTATCAGTGTTGCATCGGATTCGATATTCTAGATTCACAGGAGAACAACCATAAGGTGCCGGAGGCAGCAATAGTCCCTTGGAGACAAGTCGGCTGAAAGACGATGTATTGAATCCTGACGCCATTTGAGTGTTCCATCGTCATTAGGAGGCCCTGAACGTTGCAATTAACTATCAGTATCGCGTCAGATTCGAAAATCAAGACACACAAGAGACGGACCGTATGGTGCCCGAGGCAGCAATATCCTCTTTAAGACAAGTCGGCTGGAGGACGATGTATTGAATCTCGCCGCTATTTGAGTGTTCCATCGTCTTTAGGAGGCCCTGAACGTTGTAATTAACTCTCAGTTTTGCGTCGGATTCGAAAATCTAGACTCACAGTAGAACGACAATAAGGTATCCGAGGCAGCAATATCCCCTTGGAGACAAGTCGGCTGGAGGACGATATATTGAATCTGGACGTAATTTGAGTGTTCCATCGTCATTAGGAGGCCCTGAACGTTACAATTAACTATCAGTTTTGCGTCGGATTCCGTAAGCTAGACTCAGGAGAACGACCAAAAGGCGCCCGAGGGAACAATAGACCCTTGGAGACAAGTCGGCTGGAGGACGATGTATTGAATCTCGACGCAATTTGAGTGTTCCATCGGCATTAGGAGGCCCTGAACGTTACAATTAACTATCAGTTTTGCGTTGGATTCGTAAATCTAGACTCATAGGAGACGGACCATTTGATGCCCGACGCAGCATTATCCCCTTGGAGACAAGTCGGCTGGAGGACGATGTATTGAATTTCTAAGCGATTTGTGTGTTCCATCGTCATTAGGAGGCCCTGAACGTTACAATTAACTATCAGCTTTGCATCGGATTCGACTATCTAGACTCACATGAGAACTACAATAAGGTGCCCGAGGCAGTAATAGACACTTGGAGACAAGTCGGCTGGAGGACGATGTATTGAATCCCGACGCAATTTGAGTGTTCCATCGTCATTAGGAGGCTCTGAACGTTACAATCAACTATCAGTGTTGCATCGGATTCGATATTCTAGACTCACAGGAGAACGACCATAAGGTGCCGGAGGCAGCAATAGTCCCTTGGAGACAAGTCGGCTGAAAGACGATGTATTGAATCCCGACGCAATTTGAGTGTTCCATCGTCATTAGGAGGCCCTGAACGTTGCAATTAAATATCAGTATCGCGTCAGATTCGAAAATCAAGACACACAAGAGACGGACCGTATGGTGCCCGAGGCAGCATTATCCCCTTTAAGACAAGTCGGCTGGAGGACGATGTATTGAATCTCACCGCAATTTGAGTGTTCCATCGTCTTTAGGAGGCCCTGAACGTTATAATTAATTCTCAGTTTTGCGTCGGATTCCATAATCTAGACTCACGGGAGAACGACCATACAGTGCCCGAGGCAGCAATAGACCCTTAGAGACAAACGGCTAAAGGTCGATGTATTGAATCTCGACGCAATTTGAATGTTCCATCGTCATTAGGAGGCCCTGAACGTTACAATTATTTTTCAGTTTTGCGTCGGATTCCATAATGTAGACTCAGGAGAACGACCAAAAGGCGCCCGAGGGAATACTAGACCCTTGGAGACAAGTCGCCTGGTGGACGATGTATTGAATCTCGACGCAATTTGAGTGTTCTATCGTCATTAGGAGGCTCTGAACGTTGCAATTAACTATCAGTATCGCGTCGGATTCGAAAATCAAGACACACAAGAGACGGACCGTATGGTGCCCAAGGCAGCAATATCCCCTTGAAGACAAGTCGGCTGAAGGACGATGTAGTGAATCTCGCCGCAATTTGAGTGTTCCATCGTCATTAGGAGGCCCTGAACGTTATAATGAACTCTCAGTTTTGCATCGGATTCGAAAACCTAGACTCACAGTAGAACGACAATAAGGTGCCCGAGGCAGCAATATCCCCTTGGAGACAAGTCGGCTGGAGGACGATATATTGAATCTCGACGCAATTTGAGTGTTCCATCGGCATTAGGAGGCCCTGAACGTTACAATTAACTATCAGTTTTGCATCGGATTCGACAATCTAGACTCACATGAGAACTACAATAAGGTGCCCGAGGCAGCAATAGACCGTTGGAGACAAGTCGGCTGGAGGACGATGTATTGTATCCCGACGCCATTTGACTGTTTCATTGTCATTAGGAGGCCGTAAACGTTACAATTAACTACCAGTATCGCGTCGGATTCGAAAATCTACACTCACAAGAGACGGACCGTATGGTGCCCGAGGCAGCAATATCCCCTTGAAGACAAGTCGGCTGGAGGACGATACATTGAATCTCGCCGTAATTTGAGTGTTCCATCGTCATTAGGAGGCCCTGAACGTTACAATTAACTATCAGTTTTGCGTCGGATTCCATAACCTAGACTCAGGAGAACGACCAATAGGCGCCCGAGGGAACAATAGACCCTTGGAGACAAGTCGGCTGGAGGACGATGTATTGAATCTCGACGCAATTTGAGTGTTCCATCGTCATTAGGAGGCTCTGAACGTTACAATTAACTATCAGTGTTGCGTCGGATTCGATATTCTAGACTCACAGGAGAACGACCATAAGGTGCCGGAGGCAGCAATAGTCCCTTGGAGACAAGTCGGCTGAAAGACGATGTGTTGAATCCCGACGCCATTCGAGTGTTCCATCGTCATTAGGAGGCCGTGAACGTTACAATTAACTATCAGTATCGCGTCGGATTCGAAAATCTAGACTCACAAGAGACGGACCGTATGGTGCCCGAGGCAGCAATATCCCCTTGAAGACAAGTTGGCTGGAGGACGATGTATTGAATCTCGCTGCAATTTGAGTGTTCCATCGTCATTAGGAGGCCCTGAACGTTATAATTAACTCTCAGTTTTGCGTCGGATTCGAAAATCTAGACTCACAGGAGAACGACAATAAGGTGCCCGAGGCAGCAATAGACCCTTGGAGACAAGTCGGCTGGAGGTCGATGTATTGAATCCCGACGCAATTTGAATGTTCCATCGTCATTAGGAAGCCCTGAACGTTACATTTGTTTTTCAGTTTCGCGTCGGATTCCATAATCTAGACTCAGGAGAACGACCAAAAGGCGCCCGTGGGAACAATAGACCCTTTGAGACAAGTCGCCTGGAGGGCGATGTATTGAATCTCGACGCAATTTGTGTGTTCATCGGCATTAGGAGGCCCTGAAGGTTACAATTAACTATCAGTTTTGCGTCGGATTCGAAAAACTAGACTCATAGGAGAACGACCATTAGGTGCCCGAGGCAGCAATAGACCCTTAGAGACAAGTAGGCTGGAGGAAG
Organism: Schistocerca serialis cubense; assembly: GCF_023864345.2. NCBI lineage: Eukaryota > Metazoa > Arthropoda > Insecta > Orthoptera > Acrididae > Schistocerca > Schistocerca serialis. The sequence goes on from NW_026047583.1 coordinate 61,223,481, forward strand.
ATGTATCGAATATCGACGTAATTTGAGTGATCCGTCGTCATTAGGAGGCTCTGAAAGTTACAATTAACTATCACTTTGGCGTTGGATACGAAAATCTAGACTCACAGGAGACGGACCATATGGTGCCCGAGGCAGCAATATCCCCTTGGAGACAAGTCGGCTGGAGGACGATGTATTGAATCTCTAAGCAATTTCAGTGTTCCATCGTCATTAGGAGGCCCTGAACGGTACAATTAACTATCAGTTTTGCGTCGGATTCGACAATCTAGTCTCACAGGAGAACGACAATAAGGTGCCCGAGGCAGCAATATCCCCTTGGAGACAAGTCGGCTGGAGGACGGTATATAGAATATCGACGTAATTTGAGTGTTCCATCGTCATTAGGAGGCCCTGGACGTTACAATTAACTATCAGTTATGCGTCGGATTCGTAAATCTAGACTCACAGGAGAACGACCACAATGTGCCCGAGGCAGCAATAGACCCTTGGAGACAAAACGGCTGGAGGTCGATGTATTGAATCTCGATGCTATTTGAATGTTTCATCGTCATTAGGAGGCCCTGAAGGTTACAATTATTTTTCAGTTTTGCGTCGAATTCCATAATCTAGACTCAAGAGAACGACCAAAAGGCGCCCGAGGGAACAATAGACCCTTGGAGACAAGTCGCCTGGAGGACGATGTATTGAATCTCGACGCAATTTGAGTGTTCTATCGTCATTAGGAGGCTCTGAACGTTACAATTAACTATCAGTGTTTCGTCGGATTCGATATTCTAGACTCACAGGAGAACGCCCATATGCTGCCGGAGGCAGCAATAGTGCCTTGGAGACAAGTCGGCTGAAAGACGATTAATGAATCCCGACGCCATTTCAGTGTTCCATCGTCATTAGGAGACCGTTAACGTTACAATTAACTATCAGTATCGCGTCGGATTCGAAAATCAAGACACTCAAGGGACGGACCGTATGGTGCCCGAGGCAGCAATAGACCCTTTGTGACAAAACGGCTGGACGTCGATGTATTGAATCCCGACGCAATTTGAATGTACCATGGTCATTAGGAGGCCGTGAACGTTACATTTATTTTTCAGTTTCGCGTCGGATTCCATAATCTAGACTCAGGAGAACGACCAAAAGGCGCCCGGGGGAACAATAGACCCTTGGAGACAAGTCGCCTGGAGGAAGATGTATTGATTCTCGACGCAATTTGAGTGTTCCATCGGCATTAGGAGGCCCTGAACGTTACAATTAACTATCAGTTTTGCATCGGATTTGAAAATCTAGACTCATAGGAGAACGACCATAAGGTGCCCGAGGCAGCAATAGACCCTTAGAGACAAGTCGGCTGGAGGAAGATGTATTGAATATCGACGTAATTTGAGTGATCCGTCGTCATTAGGAGGCCCTGAAAGTTACAATTAACTATCACTTTCGCGTTGGATACGAAAATCTAGACTCACAGGAGACGGACCATATCGTGCCCGAGGCAGCAATATCCCCTTGGAGTCAAGTCGGCTGGAGGACGATAGATTGAATCTCTAAGCAATTTGAGTGTTCCATCGTCATTAGGAGGCCCTGAACTTTACAATTAACTATCAGTTTTGCGTCGGATTCGACAATCTAGACTCACAGGAGAACTACAATAAGGTGTCGGAGGCAGCAATAGACCCTTGGAGACAAGTCGGCTGGAGGACGATGTATTGAATCTCGACGCAATTTGAGTGTTCTGTCGTCATTAGGAGGCTCTGAACGTTACAATTAACTATCAGTTTTGCGTCGGATTCGATATTCTAGACTCGCAGGAGAACGACCATAAGGTGCCCGAGGCAGCAGTAGACCATATAAGTAGGCTGTTTAGGTTTTTTTATTGGTAACGCCACCTCTGTATGAAAATCTCTGGCTGTGCTGTGTGCAGTCTGTGGCTGCTTTGCATTGTTGTAATACTCGCCATTGTAGTGTTGGGCAGCGGCAGCTGGATGTGAACAGCGCGTAGCGTTGGGCAGTTGGAGGTGAGCCGCCAGCACTGGTGGATGTGGGGAGAGAGATGGCGGAGTTTTGAAATTTGTCATGAACTGCTATATTTATATATGATGATATCAAGGTAAATACATTGTTTGTTCTCTATTAATATCTTTCATTTGCTAACTATCCCTATCAGTAGTTAGTGCCTTCCATAGTTTGAATCTTTTATTTAGCTGGCAGTAGTGGCGCTCGCAGTATTGCAGTAGCTTGAGCAGCGAAGATTTTTGTGAGGTAAGTGATTTGTGAAAGGTATAGTTTAATGTTAGTCAGGGCCATTCTTTAGTAGGGAATTTTGAAAGTCAGATTGCGTTGCGCTAAAAACATTGTGTGTCAGTTTAAGCACAGTCTTGTATAAATTGTTCGAAGGGGAAGTTTCATATCGCGACCTTGCCTGGATACCTCACTGGAATCTTCTGATTTTTTCTTGTAGTTTGTGTATTTAGTGTAGCTTTTGTCTATTGCTAGCGCGTAATTATAGAGAGAATTTTCTTGGTAGTTGTGGTTTTTCATTGTTGCACAGTAAAGCAGTTGTGGCATGCGTGTAGTTTTGCACCAAGTATTTCGCAGCTGCGCTTGCAATTAACTAGATATTATTTTCAGTTCCATGTTAATGTGTTCTCTTATTTTTGATCTTCAAATTGTGTTTTTCTGTGTTGTCGTGTGAAATACTGTGACGTAATACTAGGCTCCAAAGTAAACTGAGAAATGACAGTGAAAATGAAAGCTGTGTGTTAGCGCCACCGAGTAATGAATTAACTGATGTTCAAAGTAGTAATTTGGTAATTGTGCATAGGGAAATGGAGCCGGCGGCAAACAATGGCGTGGACAGTGAAACAATTAGTGAAGGGGGAAACATTATCGATCGATCGGTCGGCAACAGCTCGCCTCAGGAATCCGAAATGACAGGACATAATTTTGCAAATACTGTAGATTCAGGTTTTGCGTCCTCACCGTTTTCTCAAATGAATCAAGACACATTTTCTGCTTGTCAAAATATGAATGTTGCTGGTGAAAATGCACTGCCAAAAAGCATAGAGAAACAGATTCCAGACATTAATACATTATTATTGCAATTAATGCAACAAATGGAACAAAATCAGAGACAAATGGGACAAAATCTTCAAAAGTTAGACACAATGGAACAAAATCTTCAAAAGTTAGACACAATGGAACAAAATCTTCAAAAGTTAGACACAATGGAACAACACCAGAGACAAACACAGCAACAGTTACACACAATGGAACAAAATCAGAGACAAACACAGCAAAAGCTTCAAAAGTTAGACTCATTGGAACAAAGTCTCGAACAAACACGTGAAGATTTAACAGCTGAGTTACATAACATTGAATCGAAATGTCAGAAAGTGTGTAATGACGTAAAAACACAAATTTGTGAGCATTTTCAACCTATTTTTTTCGCGGCATGAAAATGCATTACAGAATCACGAAGCAGCCATAAAAGAACTGCAAACCATTGTTCATGAAAATCATGAGACCCTGTGGGCTAAAATTGACTCAGTTGCATCTACGGATTCGGTTACACAACTTGCAAAAACTCAGGAAAACTTAAAGGACACAGTAGATTCGATTTCAACACAAATGGACACTCTGAAGCTTGGTTCAGAAAAACACACTGAGGAAATGTGTTCATTATCAGAGAAAGTAGTTGAACTTTCGGATCAGCTAAATAATTTATCTACGAAGGTAGATGATAATCTGAATGACGCAAAACCGGCAGTCTTTAATGACACAGAAGAGAGCGAACAAATTAGGAAACTGAAACAAAATCTTAAACAAATTGATACGCAACACCAAAGAGAAATCCGGGAAGTACAAGATCAGCTGACACAGGTAATACAAGAATTACGTATTTCAGAGGACACTCGCGCTCCAACACGGGAAGAGGGACTTAGAAATACGGAAAAGCCGCAAAATAATAACACAGGGCATTTCGGAAGTAATGAAAGAAATTGGCAATGTGCACCGAATTTTGAGATGGAACGGCCGACACGACGTAACAATGACCGATATGCTACTTGCCGACATGATGATTTTGACTATAAGCTGTTCATTACTAGACGTAAATTCACAACATTTAAAAATTCTGGCAACGACATTCATCCACAAGCATGGCTCCATCAATTCTCTCATTGTTTTCCTCCCAACTGGTCGTTAGAACACAGATTAGAATTTATGTGTGGCTACTTAGAGAATGAACCAGCTGTAAGAATGCGATCGGTCATTCACGATTGTCACAGTGAAGGAGAATTTTACCATGCCTTCCTCTCAGCATATTGGTCTCAAGCTACACAAGACCGAGTAAAACATAGCATCATAATGATGAAACATGTCGAACAATCTGAATTTTCCAGTCTTGTGAAATATTTTGAAGACATGTTGCACAAGAATCAGTACCTGTCAAACCCATACAGCCCCTCAGAACTCATCCGCATTTGCTTAATCAAATTGCCTGAACATTTACGACACATTATTTTGGCAGGACGTTGCAAAGACGACGTTGAAGCTTTTCAGGGACTCTTACAAGAATTAGAAATTGACACAAACAGTTGCGGGATGCGAAAACAGGAAAACAATCACTACAGATCACATCAGTCGCAATTCCGCGATGAAAGAAATAATAACTCAACGCGACAAGGCTATTCTCACAACACAAATCGTGACCGAAACAGACACCACCCGTATTACAACCATTGGCAGAGTAGTAATAATTACAGGGAAAGATCACCTCTCTGCGGTAGAGACTATCACAGAGACAATAAGAGAAACAGACAATATGGGAACCAAAAGAAATACTATCAAGGGAGACAGAATAACTTAAGACGCAACGGACCAGCGCGCAGTTACGATTCAGGGAGAAATTCTCCACCATGTGACCGACAAGGAAGAAACTACGGAATCTACCGACATGACGACAGACGATATAATCATAACGACAGACGTCAATTTCATCAGAACTGGCGGGATTCTAACACGGCTGGGCCCTCTCGGCAAGGCGAATTTGTAGAAGTTCGGTCTCCTAATCCCAATAACGGCGCGCGCCAACAAAGAGACAGACAATGACTTGCACAGCAGGCAGCCGCGTGCGCCGGCTGGCTCAGAGAAAAATAACATAGAAGCTAACCTTGAGAAAAATTCCAGTATTCTTTACCGACGTGTACAACATGATAATTGCTTTGAAGTTGAAACTCTGTGCACTAGGAAGAGTAAAGGTTTACACCACATTTCACATGTAAAACCGTTTATTGAAAGATAATCTGCTTTTTAACTTTGTCATTGCCATAAAACTTTTCACTTCACATTTCTAGTATGCTTTGTCTGACTTAAGAAACTGTTAACATACAACAATGTTTGAAGTTAAATATCCAGTCTAGAACCTGGGGAAATTTTTAAACAGAAATGACGAATGCATTGTTGTAGTGAACAGACGACACAGTGTTGTATTTGTACATTCTCGCTTGTTAGTTGCACGATTACGTAACGACTCTCAGGCTTACATACTTAGGACACATACTGGTACTGCTAATGAGATTTTAATGCAACATTTTGGTTTACTTGAAAATACATTCTGGGTTTAAAGTACTTTCTGTGAGATACCAGACGACACAGTGGTTAGTTTATGTGACAACTACACGGTTTTATCACATCGCTACTAATGAGTGACAATTTACAATGTTGCTTTTGCGGTGTATCTGCTTTATATCTGCACAGTTTTTCTGAATTCTTCTGAAAAGCAAAACATGTTTTATTAGTAACTTTTGTGGTATAGCTACAAGGAGACAGCCTTTTCCATAGTACAACAATACGTTACAGCACAGTACTTTCATCATCACAACAATAAGCGTAATAACTAAGATATCTATACGCAAAGCATTTCACGTTTGTTTATCATGAGGTAACTACATTGACTTCTGCAGAACTTAGCTTTCGGAGGACGATAACTACGACACTTCCACAGAGATTATGTTGCAACAAGACGCACATTTAGCGCTACAGGACACGTATTTGAGTGATTGATTTTGTACTTAAAATATTTATTTTTAAAGATTTTTGAATTACAAAGAAGGTTTTCCGTGACACATTTCATTCCATTGCAATAATCTGTAACACCTGAGGGCATTATTCATTAATCCTCAGGGGGGTACACGCTTACTTTGTGTACCATGTGTGTGGCAAGCACAAGGAGCCCTAGCTAAAATGGTATTTGCTTATACAACTTTACACATCGGTACCATATTTCTCTAACACACAAATTACACAGCTATCTGATCATTTAACAGAGAAATAAACTTTTTTATTACATCAGTGACAGATGTTTACGCAATTACGCAGTTGGATAACTTCACACCTACGAAATTGTATTTTGTCTGTACTTTGAGAAATGCTCATATTTTTCGGAACCATTGTGATACTACGAGAGCTTTGAATGATGTATTTGGTAAGGGAGCATGATTTTAAAGTACGTTTGAGGTAGATGACATTATTGAAATGAGCAGAGAATATTTTTTAGGGTTTGAAATTATTGCAGAAAGCTACGACGTTTTTTGAGATTTGACTGAGGTGTTATGATATTATTACGACGACGATGTGTATTATGTTGTTGAGGAATGTTTATTATGCTACGTATTTCTCATGATGAAATATTGAAGAAGTGTCGACGAATGAGGTAAGGAATAATGAGTAGTGATTAGGGACTCTGATTTGTGGAAAAGGTTGTTGGAAACCAAGAATCATACTTTAAGAGTTATGAAATGTGTGTAAATGCATGAATGTATCACAATGCCGACGAAAACGTTTTGAACACTGTTATATTCATAGGATTTTGTTTCTACAGATTTGTACCGCAAATTCTTGAACTGTGAAATATTTTTATGTGAGACTGTCACTGTAGCGGAAACTGCTGTCGTAAATATTTCCGTAGGAAAGTTAAGTGACCACCTGCACGTAATGCGTCGCGGGCACCCAGCTGTGTCAGACGCCTGGAGAAGAAGCCATTATTGCGAGCCGTTTTCAGCGGCACAGGTAGAAAAAAAAAAGGGGAGGACATTATCCTCGCTATTGACGTTCCTTTGTAGAGAGCATCGCAAAAACGACACGGTTGAACTTGAAAACATATGATAACACATTTCACAGCTATTGTCTTGCTAATTGAGAGAAATGCCATATGGTTTGCTTTATGTATTTGTTTACTCATTTTGTTTAATATCTAGTTTCTAGCTGCACTGCAGCATTGGTTAAAATAAAATTTTATAGATGTACTAATACAAATATTTTCTGTCTACAGATCGAGTAAATAATAATTTTTTTCAAAAAAATGAGGGAGCACGAAACGACATTTACCTTCACAGGACCTGCATTCATAATTTTCTTCTTAAGCACTTGGTAATTTCTTTTGTAGAATAAATTGTGATGCATCACTCTAGTGTTAAGATGTGACATAGGTATTAGACATGGCCATTTTAGTGTAATATTCTTTCTGCTTGAGCTATGTCATGTTTAGGTATACGGGTAAGTTACTGCTGTTTGCCAGGCATAGTGCTACTGAATTTGACTTTGTGTTACTCTGGTAAGCCAGTTTACTACTGATTTATTTTTCTTGTTGCTGCACATTGGCTCATATTAGTTGTAATGTTGCATTGCTTGGTAATTTAGATTTACTGTAGCTTGCTTTGCAATTTTCCATTTTTTTGGTCATTGCTGTTTGTGTTACTTATTTTGTGCTGCTGCATTGCCTCGTCCCTTAGTTTAGCATCTGAGCTCAGTAGATTTAAGTTAGCTTAAGAGGGGGTAGCCTCTAAGAGAATGAGTTGCGATGAATTGGAAGAAATGCATTGAGAATCTATACGAAAAACGTACAGAAAGCAGGTATAGGTAGGATTTTCTTGGAAATAAATAATGAGGTAAGAATTATGTGAAATAAATACAGAAAGCATGATTGGATAGGATTTTTTTGGTGGAAGCAAAGGTTGAAATAAGACGAAAGACCTATGGAATGAAGTTTTGGGTTGGACTGCAGTACCAAATGTTACACTGAAAACAAACCCTGTCCTTTCCTTTTGTGTTATCCCACTACGTGTTTGTGTACCCTTGTGTATTTGTTTTCTTCCTGTCTCTGTGTAGTTTCATAGAATTTTTTTTTTCTTCTAATACTCAGCTACATTCACTATGATGAGGAATACTGTTATCCTCAAATATAATTTGCATTAATAATATGTTATTTACTTTGTAAAGATGTTTAGACATTATTTATCTGTTCTGTTTTGTTGCTCATATGTGAAGGTGATGTTTGAAAAGTTATTCTGATCTTTATGTATTTACTTATGTCATTATTTTTGTAACACTGATGTATATGTTTATTTCTATTCTGTTGTAACGCCTGTTTTACTGCAAATGTTATCTGTATTGTTATGTTTTTAATGATGTATTTTGTACCTTTGTAATTGTATTCTCGTGTTATAAAATTGTAATTGACACCAGTTCATCTTATTATTAACTTGTAAGTTACATTTCACTGTACACGTTTCTGTTGGTCATAGTATATGGACAATATGTGAGAAGTAGGGACTGTTAGTGTTTGCACGTGCGTTAATAATTCAGCACGGGACTGGATAACAGCATTGTTGGTTCCAAGGACAGTTCCAAAAACTTTGTGAGTGCACAAGTGGTGGTTTATGGACTTGCTATATTATCCGCAAGACTCTTCAATGGTGATTGTGCACCTGCACAGTCACAACAGATGGCTGCTGGCTATCTCTACAAGGACTACAGTGGGTCTACATCTTTGATGATCCATCAATACCATTATTTCTACAAGGACTGCAGTGGGTCTGCACCTCTGGTGGCCCACCAATACCATATTCTCTACCAGGACTACAGTGGGTCTGCTCTGTGATGACCTACCTACCAATACTCTTCAAAATTTCGACTGACTCTGCTGTGGGTTTGCTCTGTTGTGGCCCATTACCTGTATGCATGTCAAGAGTCAGCACTGTCTTTCCCTTGGAAGGACAACACTACTTCTTCAAGATTGCATGGAAATCCACTAATTCTGTGTGCATTTTCTTTTACTGCTCAGACTTTGAGAAAAACACTGCTATTCTACTGTTATGTACGATTAGGACTGTCTTTATGGACTGTGAGAAAATTTTAGCTTTTGACCAACATTGTATCAATAAGTGTGTGCATTTGATTTCTTTGTTATTGTAATTATGAAAAATTTTTTTCAAATCTGTATTGGCCACCGCCCAATCCAATTTGTAAAATTTTTTGTGGGGAGCATGGGGGCTATGTAAGTAGGCTGTTTAGGTTTTTTTATTGGTAACGCCACCGCTGTATGAAAATCACTGGCTGTGCTGTGTGCAGTCTGTGGCTGCTTTGCATTGTTGTAATACTCGCCATTGTAGTGTTGGGCAGCGGCAGCTGGATGTGAACAGCGCGTAGCGTTGGGCAGTTGGAGGTGAGCCGCCAGCACTGGTGGATGTGGGGAGAGAGATGGCGGAGTTTTGAAATTTGTCATGAACTGCTATATTTATATATGATGATATCAAGGTAAATACATTGTTTGTTCTCTATTAATATCTTTCATTTGCTAACTATCCCTATCAGTAGTTAGTGCCTTCCATAGTTTGAATCTTTTATTTAGCTGGCAGTAGCGGCGCTCGCAGTATTGCAGTAGCTTGAGAAGCGAAGATTTTTGTGAGGTAAGTGATTTGTGAAAGGTATAGTATAATGTTAGTCAGGGCCATTCTTTAGTAGGGAATTTTGAAAGTCAGATTGCGTTGCGCTAAAAACATTGTGTGTCAGTTTAAGCACAGTCTTGTATAAATTGTTCAAAGGGGAAGTTTCAACCCTTGGAGACAAGTCGGCTGGAGGACGATGTATTGAATCCCGACGCAATTTGAGTGTTCCATCGTCATTAGGAGGCCCTGAACGTTACAATTAACTATCAGTTATGCGTCGGATTCGTAAATCTAGACTCACAGGAGATGGACCACAAGGTGCCCGAGGCTGCAATTGACCCTTGGAGACAAGTCGGCAGGAGGCCGATGTATTGAATCTCGACGCAATTTGAGTGTTCCATCGTCATTAAGAGGCCCTGAACGTTACAATTAACTATCAGTCTTGCGTCGGATTCCATAATCTAGACTCAGGAGAACGACCAAAAGGCTCCCGAGGGATCAATAAACCCTTGGAGACAAGTTGGCTCGAGGACGATGTATTGAATCGCGACGCAATATGAGTGTTCCATCGTTATTAGGAGGCCCTGAACGTTACAATTAACTATCAGTTATGCGTCGGATTCGAAAATCTAGTCTCACACGAGGACGGCCAAAAGGCGCCCGAGGCAACAATAGACCCTTGGAGACAAGTCGGCTGGAGGACGATGCATTGAAACGCGACGCAATTTGAATGTTCCATCGTCATTAGGAGGCGCTGAGCGTTACAATTAAGTATCAGTTGTGCGTCGGATTCGATAATCTAGACACACAGGAGATCGACCATAAGGTGCCCGAGGCACCAACAGACCCTTGGAGACAAGTCGGCTGAAGGACCATGTATTGAATTGCGACGCAATTTGAGTGTTCCATCGTCAGTAGGTGGCCATGAACGTTACAATTAACTATCAGTTTCGCGTCAGATTCGAAAATCTAGACTCACAGGAGCCGGACTATATGGTGCCCGAGGCAGGAATATCCCCTTAGAGAGAAGTCGGCTGGAAGACGATGTATTGAATCTCGACGCAATTTGAGTGTTCCATCGTCATTAGGAGGCCCTGAACGTTACAATTAACTATCAGTTTTGCGTCGGATTCGAAAATCTAGCCTCACAAGAGAACGACCATAAGGTGCCCGAGGCAGCAATATCCCCTTGGAGACAAGTCGGCTGGAGGACGATGTATTGAAGCTCGACGCAATTTGAGTGTTCCATCGACAATAGGAGGCCATGAACGTTACAATTAAACATCTGTTTTGCGTCGGATTCGAAAATCCAGACTCACAGGAGACGGACCATAAGGTGCCCGAGGCAGCAATATCCCCTTGGAGACAAGTCGGCTGGAGGACGATGTATAGAATCTCGACGCAATTTGAGTGTTCCATCGTCATTAGGAAGACCTGAACGTTACAACTAACTATCAGTTATGCGTCGGATTCGAAAATCTAGACTCACAGGAGACGGAAGATAAGGTGCCCGAGGCAGCAATATCCCCTTGGAGACAAGTCGGCTGGAGGACGATGTATTGAATCTTGACGCAATTTGAGTGTTCCATCGTCATTAGGAGGACCTGAACGTTACAATTAACTATTAGTTATGCGTCGGATTCGAAAATCTAGACTCACAAGAGACGGACCGTATCGTGCCCGAGGCAGCAATATCCCCTTGAAGACAAGTCGGCTGGAGGACGATATAATGAATTTCGACGTAATTTGAGTGTTGCATCGTCATTAGGAGGCCCTGAACGTTACAATTAACTGTCAGTTTTGCGTCGGATTCCATAATCTAGACTCAGGAGAACGACCAAAAGGCTCCCGAGGCAACAATAGACCCTTGGAGACAAGTCCGCTGGAGGACGATATATTGAATCGCGACGCAATTTGAGTGTTCCATCGTCATTAGGAGGCCCTGAACGTTACAATTAACTAACAGTTTTGCGTGGGATTCGAAAATGTAGACTCAGAGGAGAACGATCATAAGGTGCCCGAGGCAGCGATAGACCCTTGGAGACAAGTCGCCTGGAAGACTATATATTGAATCTCGACGCAATTTGATTGTTCCATCGTCATTAGGTGACCCTCAACGTTACAATTAACTATCAGTTTCGCGTCGGATTCGTAAATCTAGACTCGTAGGAGCACGACCATAAGATGAAGCAGGCAGCAATAGACCCCTGGAGACAAGTCGGCTGGAGGACGATGTATTGAACCTCGACGCAATTTGAGTGTTCCATCGTCATTATGAGGCCCTGAACGGTACAATTAACTATCAGTTATGCGTCGGATTCGTAAGTCAAGACTCACAGGAGAACGACCACAAGGTGCCCGAGGCAGCAATAGACCCTTGGAGACAAGTCGGATAGGGTCCGATGTATTGAATCTCGACGCAATTTGAGTGTTCCATCGTTATTAGGAGGCTCTGAACGTTACAATTAACTCTCAGTTTTGCGTCGGATTCGATATTCTAGGCTCACAGGAGAACGACCATAAAGTGCCCGAGGCAGCAATAGACCCTTGGAGGCAAGACGCCTGGAGGACTATGTATTGAATCTCGACGCAATTTTTATTGTTCCATCGTCATTAGGAGCCCCTGAACTATACAATTAACTATCAGTTTCTCGTCGGATTCGTAAATCTAGACTCACAGGAGCACGATCATAAGATGCCAGAGGCAGCAATAGACCCTTGGAGACAAGTCGGCTGGAGGACGATGTATTGAATCTCGACGCAATTTGAGTGTTCAATCGTCATTAGGAGGCCCTGAACAATACAATTAACTATCAGTTATGCGTCGGATTCGTAAATCTAGACTCACAGGAGAACGACCACAAGATGCCCGAGGCAGCAATATCCCCTTAGAGACAAGACGCCTGGAGGACTATGTATTGAATCTCGACGCAATTTGATTGTTCCATCGTCATTAGGAGCCCCTGAACTTCACAATTAACTATTAGTTATGCGTCGGATTCGAAAATGTAGACTCACAAGAGACGGACCGTATTGTGCCCGAGGCAGCAATATCCCCTTGAAGACAAGTCGGCTGGAGGACGATATATTGAATCTCGACGTAATTTGAGTGTTCCATCGTCATTAGGAGGCCCTGAACGTTACAATTAACTATCAGTTATGCGACGGATTCGTAAATCTAGACTCACAGGAGAACGACCACAAGGTGCCCGAGGCAGCAATAGACCCTTGGAGTCAAGTCGGCTGGAGGCCGATGTATTGAATCTCGACGCAATTTGAGTGTTGCATCGTCATTAGGAGGCCCTGAATGTTACAATTAACTATCAGTTTTGCGTCGGATTCCATAATCTAGACTCAGGAGAACGACCAAAAGGCGCCAGAGGCTAATATAGACGCTGGGAGACGTGTCGGCTGGAGGACGATGTATTGAATCGCGACGCAATTTGAGTGTTCCATCGTCATTAGGAGGCCCTGAACGTTACAATTAACTATCAGTTTCGCGTCGGATTCGAAAATGTAGACTCAGAGGAGAACGATCATAAGGTGCCCGAGGCTGCGATAGACCCTTGGAGACAAGTCGCCTGGAGGATAATATATTGAGCCACGACGCAATTTGATTGTTCCATCGTCATTAGTTGACCCTGAACGTTACAATTAACTATCAGTTTCGCGTCGGATTCGTAAATCTAGACTCATAGGAGCACGACCATAAGATGTAGGAGGCAGCAATGGACCCTTGGAGGCAAGTCGGCTGGAGGACGATGTATTGAATCTCGACGCAATTTGAGTGATCCATCATCATTACGAAGACCTGAACGTTACAATTAACTATCAGTTATGCGTCGGATTCGAAAATGTAGACTCACAGGAGGACGACCAAAAGGCGACCGAGGCAACAATAGGCCCTTGGAGACAAATCGGCTGCCGGACGATGTATTGAATCGCGACGCAATTTGAATGTTCCATCGTCATTAGGAGGCCCTGAGCGTTACAATTAAGTATCAGTTTTGCGTCAGATTCGATAATCTAGACTCACAGGAGACGGACCATAAGGTGCCCGAGACAGCAATATCCCCTTGGAGACAAGTCGGCTGAAGGACCATGTATTGAATAGCGACGCAATTTGAGTGTACCATCGTCATTAGGAGGCCCTGAACATTACAATTAACTATCAGTTTTGCGTCGGATTCGAAAATCTAGACTCAAATGAGAACGAAGATAAGGTGCCCGTGGCAGCAGTATCCCCTTGGAGACAAGTCTGCTGGAGGACGATGTATTGAATCTCGACGCAATTTGAGTGTTCCATCGTCATAAGGAGGCCCTGAACCTTACAATTGACTATCAGTTATGCGTCGGATTCGAAAATCTAGACTCACAGGAGAACGACCACAAGGAGCCCGAGGCAGCAATAGACCATTGGAGACAAGTCGGCTGGAGGCCGATGTATTGAATCTCGACGCAATTTGAGTGTTCCATCGTCATTAGGAGGCCCTGAACGTTACAAGTAACTATCAGTTTTCCATCGCATTCGATATTCTAGTCTCACAGGAGAACGACAATAAGGTGCCCGAGGCAGCAATATCCCCTTGGAGACAAGTCGGCTGGAGGACGATGCATTGAATCTCGACGCAATTTGAGTGTTCCATCGTCATTAGGAGGCCCTGAACGTTACAATTACCTATCAATTTTGCGTCGAATTCAACAATCTAGACTCACAGGAGAACTACAATAAGGTGCCCAAGGCAGCAATAGACCCTTGGAGACATGTCGGATAGTGTCCGATGTATTGAATCTCGACGCAATTTGATTGTTCCATCGTCATTAGGAGCCCCTGAACTTTACAATTAACTATTAGTTATGCGTCGGATTCGAAAATGTAGACTCACAAGAGACGGACCGTATTGTGCCCGAAACAGCTATATCCCCTTGAAGACAAGTCGGCTGGAGGACGATATATTGAATCTCGACGTAATTTGAGTGTTCCATCGTCATTAGGAGGCCCTGAACGTTACAATTAACTATCAGTTATGCGACGGTTTCGTAAATCTAGACTCACAAGAGAACGACCACAAGGTGCCCGAGGCAGCAATAGACCCTTGGAGACAAGTCGTCTGGAGGCCGATGTATTGAATCTCGACGCAATTTGAGTGTTGCATCGTCATTAGGAGGCCCTGAATGTTACAGTTAACTATTAGTTTTGCGTCGGATTCCATAATCTAGACTCAGGAGAACGACCAAAAGGCGCCAGAGGCAAAAATAGACGCTGGGAGACGAGTCGGCTGGAGGACGATGTATTGAATCGCGACGCAATTTGAGTGTTCCATCGTCATTAGGAGGCCCTGAACGTTACAATTAACTGTCAGTTTCGCGTCGGATTCGAAAATGTAGACTCAGAGGAGAACGATCATAAGGTGCCCGAGGCTGCGATAGACCCTTGGAGACAAGTCGTCTGGAGGATAATTTATTGAGCCTCGACGCAATTTGATTGTTCCATCGGCATTAGTTGACCCTGAACGTTACAATTAACTATCAGTTTCGCGTCGGATTCGTAAATCTAGACTCATAGGAGCACGACCATAAGATGTAGGAGGCAGCAATGGACCCCTGGAGACAAGTCGGCTGGAGGACGATGTATTGAATCTCGACGCAGTTTGAGTGATCCATCGTCATTAGGAGGCCCTGAGCGTTACAATTAAGTATCAGTTTTGCGTCGGATTCGATAATCTAGACTCACAGGAGACGGACCATAAGGTGCCCGAGACAGCAATATCCCCTTGGAGACAAGTCGGCTGAAGGTCCATGTATTGAATAGCGAAGCAATTTGAGTGATCCATCGTCATTAGGAGGCCCTGAACGTTACAATTAACTATCAGTTTCGCGTCGGATTCGAAAATCTAGACTCAGAGGAGAACGATCATAAGGTCCCCGAGGCAGCAATATCTCCTTAGAGACAAGCTGGCTGGAGGACGATGTATTGAATCTCGACGCAATGTGAGTGTTCCATCGTCATTAGGAGGCCCTGAACGTTACAATTAACTATCAGTTTTGCGTCGGATTCGAAAATCTAGACTCAAATGAGAACGAAGATAAGGTGCCCGAGGCAGCAATATCCCCTTGGAGACAAGTCGGCTGGAGGCCGATGTATTGAATCTCGACGCAATTTGAGTGTTCCATCGACATTAGGAGGCCATGAACGTTACAATTAACCATCTGTTTTGCGTCGGATTCGAAAATCTAGACTCACAGGAGACGGACCATAAGGTGCCCGAGACAGCAATATCCCCTTGGAGACAAGTCGGCTGGAGGACGATGTAGTGAATCTCGGAGCAATTTGAGTCCGACGCATAACTGATAGTCAATTGTAACGTTCAGGGCCTTCTTATGACGATGGAACCATCGTCATAAGGAGGCCCTGAACGTTACAATTGACTATCAGTTATGCGTCGGATTCGAAAATCTAGACTCACAGGAGAACGACCACAAGGAGCCCGAGGCAGCAATAGACCCTTGGAGACAAGTCGGCTGGAGGCCGATGTATTGAATCTCGACGCAATTTGAGTGTTGCATCGTCATTAGGAGGCCCTGAACGTTACAATTAACTATCAGTTTTGCGTCGGATTCCATAATCTAGACTCAGGAGAACGACTAAAAGGCGCGCGAGGCAACAATAGACCCTGGGAGACGAGTCGGCTGGAGGACGATGTATTGAATCGCGACGCAATTTGAGTGTTCCATCGTCATTAGGAGGCCCTGAGCGTTACAGTTAACTATCAGTTTTGCGTCGGATTCGAAAATGTAGACTCAGAGGAGAACGATCATAAGGTGCCCGAGGCAGCGATAGACCCTTGGAGACAAGTCGCCTGGAGGATTATATATTGAGCCTCGACGCAATTTGATTGTTCAATCGTCATTAGTTGACCTGAACGTTACAATTAACAATCAGTTTCGCTTCGGATTCGTAAATCTAGACTCATAGGAGCACGACCATAAGATGCCAGAGGCAGCAATAGACCCTTGGAGACAAATCGGCTGGAGGACGATGTATTGAATCTCGACACAATTTGAGTGTTCCATCGTCATTTCGAAGACCTGAACGTTACAATTAATTATCAGTTTTGCGTCGGATTCGAAAATCTAGACTCACAGGAGAACGACTATAAGGTGCCCGAGGCAGCGATATCCCCTTGGAGACAAGTCGGCTGTAGGACGACATATTGAATCTCGACGTAATTTGAGTGTTCCATCGTCATTAGGAGGCCCTGAACTTTACAATTAACTATCAGTTTCGCGTCGGATTCGTAAATCTAGACTCACAGGAGCACGACCATAAGATGCCAGAGGCAGCAATAGACCCTTGGAGACAAATCGGCTGGAGGACGATGTATTGAATCTCGACACAATTTGAGTGTTCCATCGTCATTAGGAGGCCCTGTACGTTACAATTAAGTATCAGTTTTGCGTCGGATTCGATATTCTAGACTCACAGCTTTTCCGCCAAATGTGACAACCGTGAAATCCATGACCTAGCAAACTCTTTAATTGATTCCTTGCCTGCATTGAAGCGTTTTCCACTCCAAAATTCTCTCAACACTTTATTTTGCTTATTGCTAGACCAATACTCATTAATAAAAGCTGTTTTAAATTCCGCTAATGTTTTACATTTCAACATAACATCAGCTGACCAACACATGGCGTCACCTGCTAAATGGCTTCTAACAAACGAGATTTTCTCTCGTTCAGACCAAGTTGGTGGAATCACATCTTCAAAATCTTTCCAGAAATCTAGCTGATGGATATTTTTATCTGGATCGAACCGCAAGAACTGCCGACACCCGATAAAAGCGGCGTTTGCAGCTACAACTTGTTGTACATTACCATTACCAGAAGTTACTGAAGCTACTTTACTCTCAATGTTAGCAATGTTAGTACTGATATTTTCTACTTTCATTTCAACATTATCTACTCTTTGCACAATATGAGTAGTGTCAGTTTTAATTGCATCTACATCTGCTTGACATATGTTTACTTTAATGTTAACATCTTTAAATCTATCTGAGCACAGTTCAGATTCCGCCTCGATCTTTTCTGTTAACTTGTGCTCCAGCTTCGCATCTTCCATTCGGAAGTCTTTGCGAACCTCAGCAACTTCGGATTTAACTGTTTTATACATTTCAGAAAACTGTTGAGCAACCTTTTTCTTAATATCCTCATGGTTGTAATCAATTTTATAATTCAAACTGTCCAGATCCTCTTTCAACTTATTTCAACTAGCCTTGAAAGAATTTTCTAATTCAGCTTTATTGGATTCTAATTTATTGTCCATCGCCTCAAACCGTTTATTAAAATTGGTTTGGCTGGCCACAATTTCAGACTTAACTTCAGCATTACTGCTTTTGACCTGTTCACTTATTTCAGATTTTAATTCAGCTGTCATTTGTGCATTACTGGCAGCTATTGCTTGTAATATAACATTTAGATCAACAGCCCCAGCATCTTTGGGTTGCTCACTGGCGGGTTTTTTATCACACTCAGGTGACATAAAACTAGCTCCAATACCCGAATCATCAAAACTACATGAAACTTCTGATTGATTAGTCATATCCAACTGCTCCTTCTTAAACTCTACCATCTCTGATGACTGTTTCATTTTTAATTCATCAGAGAAACTATCTTCCCATAAATTTACAATTTCTACTTTCCGCTTTACTACAGGGGTCTCTATTATTGAATCATTGCCCCTTCCCACACTACTGTCAGGAGACAATACTTCATTTTTCACTTTAACATTACTACTTTCATGCCTATTTACTCTTGAACCGTTGTCTGGATTTACAGTTCCCTCAACAGACATAGGTTCTAATTTACGTTTAAACTCCGTTTCTTTTGGCGGTTCCATCGCCGACAGTCTTTTAGTGCAGGTTAGTAAAATTTTTAACAGCTTTTCACTTAACTTAGTTCCTTCTGCACGACGTATGTCGTTGCCGGCGCGGCGTACCAGGATTCCTGATGCGACGTGGCACGTTGAACTGCAGACGGCTCTCCGACGGCTGTTGTGTGTTAGCGTGGCCCGCAATTGCAGGCTCTGCGCCGGCTGCTCCAGCGAACGACTGCGGTGCGGCGAGACTGGCTTCTCGCAATGCCGGCAGCACCGCTAGACTCAGTGCCAGCTCCGTCAATCCAGATGCGTTGTTAATCCAATTGCGTCGTCCACATGCACACGTAACACTTTCACTGTTTTATACTCAGTTGCGTGTCGAATTCCACTCGCGAATCCGAACAGTTAAAAATCACTTTCACTTAGTTGATTTCCCGGCCGATGCACCATATGTGGGGCGGCGAATAAGTTGTAAAAACAATTAATGTAGTATCCTTGTTTGAATGTTGTAACATTTCCCGGCCGATGCACCATATGTGGGGCGGCGAATAAGTTGTAAAAACAATTAATGTAGTATCCTTGTTTGAATGTTGTAACATTTCCCGGCCGATGCACCATATGTGGGGCGGCGGATGCAGTTTGTGATAAATAATCTAATCTGATTGCTGGATAAACGCTTGCATGTAGAATCAGTTTCTGGCTTTTAGAATGTTGTTAATGCTGTCTTTCGCCGTTCTCAACACTGGCTCTCTATTTACTTTTTTGGCACCCAGATAGTGATTTAATAAAACCTGGAACCAGTAATTAGAGATCCTAGTGCCCACTTCAATTGAGATACCATTATAGCTGCAGCTTATAGCTCTGAGGAATTAGGAGATTGTCCGGTTTTCCAAAATAGTTGAGTATATTCTGAAATTCACTGATAAAAAACACAAGTATCCCTACAACCTAACTAACAGAGCAGTTCAGAGTCTAATGCGCTGATGCAACTATAAATGTCCGAATTAAATGTTTAAAAAAATGCTCGCCATAATTTGATGAAAATATTTCATCAAACGCCACGCTAAATATTTGGTAGAATGTCTGTCCCGCGACGGCACGTGAAAATACGACAATACGCAAACTGAAGCTAGATAATGAAAATCATTCCAGAATTAACACTTCACATAAAATGTTTTCATGGTTCCGCGTATCTCTAGTAACTTAATACGGCACCCGAGGCTGTTTGTAGCAGATACACTGATGCGACGCGACTACCGACACAGATGGCGTGTCATTCAGCGTCTGGAGAGAACTGGGGCCTTGCTTCCTCGCGTAGCGTCCTTATATATAAAGCCGCGGTGCGGAAGGCGAAGGGAACACCTGATCTTTTCGGCTCTCTCGACTAGCCGCTGGGCTAGTAACGCACCACATCAAGTTACATAATAATTTATAGCTTCTTTTGCTGATGGCCGATGAAGCTCTTAATTTAAACGTGCATTCAGCACGCAGGTAAGTATTGATAATAAAATTTTGACGTGGCTAAGTTAAATACTTTGGGCGAGAGAATTAATTAAATTACACTGCACGCAGTAGATGAGCTCTGAACTGCCCCTTTTGAGATCCGCTATCGCTATAATTTTATAGGTATTAAAAAGAAACTTGACACATCTTCATAATCATAGCGGACCTCCAACCTATTTAAATCTAACCATCCTAGCCTTATTTACTAGCCTACTTAATCTATCTTGCTTCCTTCAGTTTTGAGACGAAAACCACAAAATCATGAATTTCTACTAAAATCTTAATTTGTGAAATCCAAAGTACTGTTTTTATTAAATCATTATGAAAGATGAATCTATATATAAATTTTGAAGTCTCTAGCTCTTTTCTGTTGCGCCAATGACTTTTTCAGAAAAACGTCCAAATTTCGAAAATGACTGAAATTATCGAACTGATATTTAACACACATTAATTTAGTATTATTCCTGACATGCTAGAAAAGTTTTAGGTCATTTGCTTGATTTTTAAGGTATTGCGCAACATTTATGACGTCAGAGCTAGTTACAGCAGACTGGCTGGCACACAATGGAAACTGATGTGAATTTACTACAGCGTGAGTAGGCTGCTTCCCTACAAGAGGAGAACGACCATAAGGTGCCCGAGGCAGCAATAGGCCCTTGGAGACAAGTCGCCTAGAGGACGCTGTATTGAATCTCGACGCAATTTGAGTGTTCCATCGTCATTAGGAGGCCCTGAACGTTACAATTAACTATCAGTTTTGCGTCGGATTCGAAAATCAAGACTCACAGGAGCACGACCATAAGGTGCGAGAGGCAGCAATAGAACCTTGGAGACAAGTCGGCTGGAGGACGATGTATTGAATCACGAACCAATTTCAGTGTTCCATCGTCATTAGGACGTCGTGAACGTTACAATTAACTATGAGTTTAGCGTCGGATTCGATAATCTAGACTCACAGGAGGACGACCAAAAGGCGCTCGAGGCAACAATATTCCCTTGGAGACAAGTCGGCTGGAGGATGATGTATAGAATCTCGACGCTATTTCAGTGTTCCATCGTTATTAGGAGGCCCTGAACGTTACAATTAAGTATCAGTTTCGCGTCGGATTCGAAAATGTAGACTCAGAGGAGAACGATCATAAGGTGCGCGAGGCGGCAATAGTCCCTTGGAGACAAGAACCCTGGAGGACTATGTATTGAATCTCGACGAAATTTGAGTGTTCCATCGTCATTAGGAGGCCCTGAACGTTACAATTAACTATCAGTTATGCGACGGATTCGAAAATGTAGACTCACAGGAGCCGGACCATAAGGTGCCCGAGGTAGCGAAATCCCCTTGGAGACCAGTCGGCTGGAGGGCGATATATTGAATCTCAACGCAATTGCGTCATTAGGAAGACCTGAACATTACAATTAACTATTAGTTATGCGTCGGGTTCGAAAATCTAGACTTGCAGGAGGACGACCAAAAGGCGCCCGTGGCAACAATAGACACTTGGAGACAGGTCGCCTGGAGGACGATGTATTGAATCGCGACGCAATTTGAATGTTCCATCGTCATTAGGAGGCCCTGTACGTTACAATTAAGTATCAGCTTTGCGTCGGATTCGATATTCTAGACTCACAGGAGAACGACCATAAGGTGCCCGAGGCAGCAATATCCCCTTGGAGACAAGTCGGCTGGAGGACGATGTATTGAATCTTGAAGCAATTTGAGTGTTCCATCGTCATTACGAGGCCACGAACGTTACAATTAACTACCAGTTTTGCGTCGGATTCGAAAATCTAGACTCACAGGAGAACGACCATAAGGTGCCCGAGGCAGCAATATATCCTTCGAGACAAGTCGGCTGAAGGACGATGTATTGCATCTCGTCGCAATTTGAGTGTTCCATCGTCATTAGGAAGACCAGAACGTTACAATTAACTTTTAGTTATGCGTCGGATTCGAAAAGCTAGACTCAAAGGAGGACGACCAAAAGGCGCCCTAGGCAACAATAGACCCTTGGAGACAAATCCGCTGGAGGACGATGTATTGAATCGCGAAGCAATTTGAATGTTCCATCGTCATTAGGAGGCCCTGAGCGTTACAAATAAGTATCAGTTTTGCGTCGGATTCGATAATCTAGACTCACAGAAGAACAACCATAAGGTGCCCGAGGCAGCAATATCCCCTTGGAGACAAATCGGCTGGAGGACGATATATTGACACTCGACGTAATTTGAGTGTTCCATCGTCATTAGGAGGCCCTGAATGTTACAATTAACTATCAGTTATGCGTCGGATTCGTAAATCTAGACTCACAGGAGAACGACCACAAGGTGCCCGAGGCAGCAATAGACCCTTGGAGACAAGTCGGCTGGAGGCCGATGTATTGAATCTCGACGCAATTTGAGTGTTCCACCGTTATTAGGAGGCCCTGAACAATACAATTAAGTATCAGTTTTGCGTCGGATTCCATTATCTAGACTCAGGAGAACGATCAAATGGCGCCCGAGGCAACAATAGTCCCTTGGATACAAGACGGCTGGAGGACGATGTATTGAATCTCGCTGCAATTTGAGTGTTCCATCGTTATTTGGAGGCCCTGAACGTTATAATTAACTCTCAGTTTTGCGGCGGATTCAAAAATCTAGACTACAGGAGAACGACCATAGGGTGCCCGAGGCAGCAATATCCCCTTGGAGACAAGTCGGCTGGAGAAAGATATACTGAATCTCGACGTAATTTGAGTCTTCCATCGTCATTAGGAGGCAATGAACGTTACAATTAACTATTACTTATACGTCCGATTCGTAAATCTAGACTCACAGGAGAACGACCACAAGGTAACCGAGGCAGCAATAGACCCTTGGAGACAAGTCGGCTGGAGGCCGATGTATTGAATCTCGACGCAATTTGAGTGTTCCATCGTCATTAGGAGGCCCTTAACGTTACAATTAACTATCAGTTTTGCGTCGGATTCGTAAATCTAGACTCACAGGTGAACGACCAAAAGGCGACCGGGGCAACAATATACCTTTGGAGACAAGACGGCTGGAGGACGATGTATTGAATCTTGACGCAATTTGAGTGTTCCATCGTCATTAGGAGGCCCTGAGCGTTACAATTAACTATCAGTTTTGCGTCGGATTCGAAAATGTAGACTGAGAGGAGAACGACCATAAGGTGCCCGAGGCAGCAATAGTCACTTGGCGACAATTCGCCTGCAGGAAGATGTATTGAATCTCGACGCAATTTGAGTGTTCCATCGTCATTAGGAGGCCCTGAACGTTACAATTAACTATCAGTTATGCGTCGGATTCAAAAATGTAGCCTCACAGGTTAACAACCATAAGGTGCCCGGAGCAGCATTAGACCCTCGGAGTCAAGTCGGCTGGAGGACGATGCATTGAATAGCGTCGCAATTTGAGTGTTCCATCGTCATTAGGAGGCCCTGAACGTTACAGTTAACTATCAGTATCGCGTCGGATTTGAAAATCTAGACTCACAAGAGACGGACACTATGGTGCCCGAGGCAGCAATATCCCCTTGAAGACAAGTCGGCTGGAGGACGATGTATTGAATCCCGCTGCAATTTGAGTGTTCCATCGTCATTTGGAGGCCCTGAACGTTATAATTAACTCTCAGTTTTGCGGCGGATTCAAAAATCTAGACTACAGGAGAACGACCATAAGGTGCCCGAGGCAGCAATATCCCCTTGGAGACAAGTCGGCTGGAGGACGATATATTGACTCTCGACGTAATTTGAGTCTTCCATCGTCATTAGGAGGCCCTGAACGTTACAATTGACTATCAGTTTAGCGTCGGATTCGAAAATCCAGACTCACAGGAGAACGACCATGAGGTGCCCGAGGCACCAATAGACCCTTGGAGACAAGTCGGCTGAAGGACGATGTATTGAATCTGGTCGCAATTTGAGTGTTCCATCGACATTAGGAAGACCTGAACGTTACAATTAACTATTTGTTATGCGTCGGATTCCAAAAGCTAGACTCAAAGGAGGACGACCAAAAGGCGCCCGAGGCAACAATACACCCTTGGAGACAAGTCGGCTGGAGGACGATGTATTGAATCGCGACGCAATTTGAATGTTCCATCGTCATTAGGAGGCCCTGAGCGTTACAAATAAGTATCAGTTTTGCGTCGGATTCGATAATCTAGATTCACAGAAGAACGACCATAAAGTGCCCAAATCAGCAATATCCCCTTGGAGACAAGTCGGCTGGAGGACGATGTATTCAATCTCGACGCAATTTCAGTGTTCCATCGACATTAGGAGGCCATGAACGTTTCAAATAACTATCAGTTTTGCGTCGGATTCGAAAATGTAGACTCAGAGGAGAACGACATATGGTGCCCGAGGCAGCAATAGACCCTTGGGGACAAGTCGGCTGGAGGACGATGTATTGAATCTCGACGCAATTTGAGTGTTCCATCCTCATTAGGAGGCCCTGAACGTTACAATTAACTATCAGTATCGCGTCGGATTTGAAAATCTAGACTCACAAGAGACGGACACTATGGTGTCCGAGGCAGCAGTATCCCCTTGAAGACAAGTCGGCTGGAGGACCATGTATTGAATCTCGCCGCAATTTGAGTGTTCCATCGTCATTTGGAGGCCCTGAACGTTATAATTAACTCCCAGTTTTGCGTCGGATTCGAAAATCTAGACTCACAAGAGAACGACCATAAGGTGCCCGAGGCAGCAATAGACCCTTGGGGACAAGTCGGCTGGAGGCCGATGTATTGAATCTCGACGCAATTTGAGTGTTCCATCGTCATTAGGAGGCCCTGAACGTTACAATTAACTATCAGTTTTGCGTCGGATTCGAAAATCTAGACTCACAGGGGGACGAACAAAAGGCGCCCGAGGCAACAATAGACCCTTGGAGACAAGACGGCTGGAGGACGATGTATTGAATCTCGACGCAGTTTGTGTGTTCCATCGTCGTTAGGAAGACCTGTACGTTACAATTAACTATCAGTTATGCGTCGGTATCGAAAATCTAGACTTGCATGAGGACGACCAAAAGGCGCCCGAGGCAAAAATAGACCCTTGGAGACAGGACGGCTGAAGGACGATGTATTGAATCTCGTCGCAATTTGAGTGTTCCATCGTCATTAGGAAGACCTGAACGTTACAATTAACTATTTGTTATGCGTCGGATTCGAAAAGCTAGACTCAAATGAGGACGACCAAAAGGCGCCCGAGGCAACAATAGACCCTTGGAGACAAGTCGGCTGGAGGACGATGTATTGAATCGCGACGCAATTTGAATGTTCCATCGTCCTTAGGAGGCCCTGAGCGTTACCTATAAGTAACAGTTTTGCGTCGGATTCGATAATCTAGACTCACAGAAGAACGATCATAAGGTGTCCGAGGCAGCAATATCCCCTTGGAGACAAGTCGGCTGGCGGACGATATATTGACTCTCGACGTAATTTGAGTCTTCCATCGTCATTAGGAGGCCCTGAACGTTACAATTAACTATCAGTTATGCGTCGGATTCGTAAATCTAGACTCACAGGAGAACGACCACAAGGTGCCCGAGGCAGCAATAGACCCTCGGAGACAAGTCGGCTGGACGCCGATGTATTGAATAGCGACGTAATATGAGTGTTCCATCGTCCTTAGGAGGCTCTGACCGTTACAATTAACTATCAGTATCACGTCGGATTTGAAAATCTAGCCTCACAAGAGACGGACACTATGGTGTCCGAGGCAGCAGTATCCATTTGAAGACAATTCAGCTGGAGGACCATGTATTGAATCTCGCCGCAATTTGAGTGTTCCATCGTCATTTGGAGGCCCTGAACGTCATAATTAACTCTCAGTTTTGCGTCGGATTCGAAAATCTAGACTCACAAGAGAACGACCATAAGGTGCCCGAGGCAGCAATAGACCCTTGGCGACAAGTCGGCTGGAGGCCGATGTATTGAATCGCGACGCAATTTGAATGTTCCATCGTCCTTAGGAGGCCCTGAGCGTTACCAATAAGTATCAGTTTTGCGTCGGATTCGATAATCTACACTCACAGAAGAACGATCATAAGGTGCCCGAGGCAGCAATAGACCCTTGGAGACAGGTCGGCTGGAGGACGATGTATTGAATCTCGACGCAATTTGAATGTTCCATCGTCATTAGGAAGACCTGAACGTTACAATTAACTGTCAGTTGTGCGTCGAATTCGAAAATCTAGACTTGCAGGAGGACGACCAAAAGGTGAACGAGGCAATAACAGACCCTTGGTGACAGGTCGCCTGGATGTCGATGTATTTAATCGCGACGCAATTTGAATGTTCCATCGTCATTAGGAGGCCCTGAACGTTACAATAAAGTATCAGTTTTGCGTCGGATTCGATACTCTAGACTCACAGGAGTACGACCATAGGGTGCCCGTGGCAGCAATATCCCCTTGGAGACAAGTCGCCTGGAGGACGAATTATTGAATCTCGAAGCTATTTGAGTGTTCCATCGTCATTAGGAGGCCCTGAACGTTACAATTAACCATCAATTTTGCGTTGGATTCGTAAATCTAGACTCACAGGAGAACGACCACAAGGTGCCCGAGGCAGCAATACACCCTCGGAGACACGTCGGCTGGACGACGATGTATTGAATAGTGACGCAATTTGAGTGTTCCATCGTCATTAGGAGGCCCTGAACGTTACAATTAACTATCAGTTTTGCGTCGGATTCGAAAATCTAGACTCACAGGGGGACGAACAAAAGGCGCCCAAGGCAACAATAGACCCTTGGAGACAAGACGACTGGAGGACGATGTATTAAGTCTCGACGCAATTTGAGTGTTCCATCGTCATTAGGAGGCCCTGAACGTTACAATTAACTATCAGTTTTGCGTCGGATTCGAAAATGTAGACTCAGAGGAGAACGACCATAAGGTGCCCGAGGCAGCAATAGACCCTTGGAGACATGTCGCCTCGACGACGATGTATTGAATCTCGGCGCAATTTGAGTGTTCCATCGTCATTAAGAGGCCCTGAACGTTACAAATAACTATCAGTTTTGCGTCGGATTCGAAAATGTAGACTCAGAGGAGAACAACCATATGGTGCCCGAGGCAACAATAGACCCTTGGAGACGTGTCGGCTGGCTTACGATGTATTAAATCTCGACGCAATTTGAGCGTTCAATCGTCATTAGGAGGTCCTGAACGTTACAATTAACTATCAGTTTTGCGTCGGATTCGAAAATGTAGACTCAGAGGACAACGACCATAAGGTGCCCGAGGCAGCAATAGACCCTTGGAGTCAAGTCGCCTGTAGGACGATGTATTGAATCTTGACGCAATTTGAGTGTTCCATCGTCATTAGGAGGCCCTGACCGTTACAATTAACTATCAGTTTCGCGTCGGATTCGAAAATCAAGACCCACAGGAGCACGACCATAGAGTGCCAGAGGCAGCAATAGACCCTTGGAGACAAGTCGGCTGGAGGACGATGTATTGAATCTCGACCCAATTTGAGTGTTCCATCGTCATTAGGTGGCCGTGAACGTTACAATTAACTATGAGTTTTGCGTCGGATTCGATAATGTAGACTCACAGGAGAACGACCAAAAGGCGCCCGGGGCAACAATAGACCTTTGGAGACAAGTCGGCTGGAATACGATGTATTGAATCTCGACGCAATTTGAGTGTTCCATCGTAATTAGGGGGCCCTGCACGTTACAATTAACTATCAGTTTTGCGTCGGATGCGTAAATCTAGACTCACAGGAGAACGACCACAAGGTGCCCGAGACAGCAATTGACCCTTGGAGACAAGTCGGCTGGAGGCCGATGTATTGAATCTCGACGCAATTTGAGTTTTCCATCGTTATTAGGAGGCCCTGAACGTTACAATTAAATATCTGTTTCACGTCGGATCCGAAAATGTAGACTCAGTGGAGAACGATCATAAGGTGCGCGAGGCAGCAATAGACCCTTGGAGACAAGAACCCTGGAGGACTATGTATTGAATCTCGACGCAATTTGAGTGTTCCACGGTCATTAGGAGGCCCTTAAAGTTACAATTAACTATCAGTTTTTGGTCGGATTCCATAATCTAGATTCAGGAGAACGACCAAAAGGCGCCCGTAGCAACAATAGTCAGTTGGAGACAAGTCGGCTCAAGGACAATGAATTGAATCGAGACGCAATTTGAGTGTGCCAATGTTATTAGGAGGCCCTGAAAGTTACAATTATATATCAGTTTCGCGTCGGATTCGAAAATGTAGACTCAGAGGAGAACGATCATAAGGTCCACGAGGCAGCAATAGACCCTTGGAGACAATATCCCTGGAGGACTATGTGCTGAATCTCGACGCGATTTGATTGTTCCATCGTCATTAGGAGCCCCTGAACTTTACAATTAACTAACAATTAACTATCAGTTTCGCGTCGGTTTCGTAAATCTAGATTCACAGTTGCACGACCATAAGATGCCAGAGGCAGCAATAGACCCTTGGTGACAAGTCGGCTGGAGGACGATGTATTGAATCTCGACGCAATTTGAGTGTTCCATCGTCATTAGGAGGCCGTAAAAGATTCAATTAACTATCAGTTTTGCGTCGGATTCGATAATCTAGACTCACAGGAGAACGACCATAAGGTGCCCGAGGCAGCAATATCCCCTTGGAGACAAGTCGCCTGGAAGACGAATTATTGAATCTCGAAGCAATTTGAGTGTTGCATCGTCATTAGAAGGCACTGAACGTTACAATTAACTATCAGTTATGCGTCGGATTCGAAAATCTAGACTTGCATGAGGACGGCCAAAAGGCGCCCGAGGTAATTATACACCCTTGGAGACAGGTCGGCTGGAGGACGATGTATTGAATCGCGACGCAATTTGAATGTTCCATCGTCATTAGGAGGCCCTGAACGTTACAATTAACTATCATTTTGCGTCGGATTCGATAATTTAGACTCACAGGAGAACGACCATAAGGTGCCAGAGGCAGCAATAGACCCTTGGAGACAAGTCGGTTGGAGGACGATGTATTGAATCTCGACGCAATTTGAGTATTCCATCGTCATTAGGTGGCCGTGAACGTTACAATTAACTATGAGTTTTGCTTCGGATTCGATAATGTAGACTCACAGGAGAACGACCAAAAGGCGCCCGGGGCAACAATAGACCCTTGGAATCAGGTTGGCTGGGGGGCGATGAATTGAATCGCGACGCAAGTTGAATGTTTCATCGTCGTTAGGAGCCCTGAACGTTACAATTAACTATCAGTTTTGCGTCGGATTCCATAATCCAGACACAGGAGAACGACCAAAAGCCGCCCGAGGCAACAATAGTCCCTTGGAGACAAGTCGGCTCGAGGACGATGTATTGAATCACGACGCAATTTGAGTTTTCCATCGTTATTAGGAGGCCCTGAACGTTACAATTAACTATCAGTTTTGGGTCGGATTCGAAAACCTAGACTCGCAGGAGACGGACCATAAGGAGCCCGAGGCAGCAATATCCCCTTGGAGACAAGTAGGCTGGAGGCCGATGTATTGAATCTCGGCGCAATTTGAGTGTTCCATCGTCAGTAGGAGGCCCTGAACGTTACAATTAACTATCAGTTTTAAGTCGGATTCGAAAATGTAGACTCAGAGGAGAACGACCATTCGGTGCCCGAGGCAGCAGTAGACCCTTGAAGACAAGTCCGCTGGAGGACGATATATTAAATATCGACGTAATTTGAGTGTTCCATCATCATTAGGAGGCCCTGAACGTTACAATTAACTATCAGTTATGCGATGGATTCGTAAATCTAGACTCACAGGAGAACGACCACAAGGTGCCCGAGACAGCAATTGACCCTTGGAGACAAGTCGGCTGGAGGCCGATATATTGAATCTCGACGCAATTTGAGTGTTCTACCGTCATTAGGAGGCCCTGAACGATACAACTAACTATCAGTTTTGCGTCGGATTCCATAATCCAGACACAGGAGAACGACCAAAAGCCGCCCGAGGCAACAATAGTCCCTTGGAGACAAGTCGGCTCGAGGACGATGTATTCAATCGCGACGCAATTTGAGTGTTCCATCGTTATTAGGAGGCCCTGAACGTTACAATTAAATATCTGTTTCACGTCGGATCCGAAAATGTAGACTCAGTGGAGAACGATCATAAGGTGCGCGAGGCAGCAATAGACCCTTGGAGACAAGAACCCTGGAGGACTATGTATTGAATCTCGACGCAATTTGATTGTTCCATCGTCATTAGGAGCCCCTGAACTTTACAATTAACTAACAATTAACTATCAGTTTCGCGCCGGATTCGTAAATCTAGATTCACAGGGGCACGACCAAAAGGTGCCAGAGGCAGCAATAGACCCTTGGAGACAAGCCGGTTGGAGGACGATGTATTGAATCTCGACGCAATTTGAGTGTTCCATCGTCTTTAGGTTTCCCTGAACGTTACAATTAACTATCAGTTTTGCGTCGGATTCGAAAATCTAGACTCATAGGAGAACGACAATAAGGTGCCCGAGGCAGCAAAATCCCCTTGGAGACAAGTCGGCTGGAGGACGATGTATTAAATTTCGACGCAATTTGATTGTTCCATCGACATTAGGAGGCCATGAACGTTACAATTAACCATCTGTTTTGCGTCGGATTCGAAAATCTAGACTCACAGGAGACGGACCATAAGGTGCCCGAGGCAGCAATTTCACCTTGGACACAAGTCGGCTGGAGGACGATGTATTGAATCTCGACGCAATTTGAATGTTCCATCGTCATTAGGAAGACCTGAACGTTACAATTAACTGTCAGTTGTGCGTCGGATTCGAAAATCTAGACTTGCAGGAGGACGACCAAAAGGCGAACGAGGCAATAACAGACCCTTGGTGACAGGTCGCCTGGATGTCGATGTATTGAATCGCGACGCAATTTGAATGTTCCATCGTCATTAGGAGGCCCTGAACGTTACAATTAAGTATCAGTTTTGCGTCGGATTCGATACTCTAGACTCACAGGAGTACGACCATAGGGTGCCCGAGGCAGCAATATCCCCTTGGAGACAAGTCGCCTGGAGGACGAATTAGTGAATCTCGAAGCTATTTGAGTGTTCCATCGTCATTAGGAGGCCCTGAACGTTGCAATTAACCATCAATTTTGCGTCGGATTCGACAATCTAGACTCAAAGAAGAACGACAATAAGGTGCCCGAGGCAGCAATAGACCCTTGGAGACAAGTCGGCTGGAAGACGATGTATTGGATCTCGAAGGAATTTAAGTGTTCCATCGTCATTAGCAGGCCCTGAACGTTACAATTAACTATCAGTTTTGCGTCGGATTCGACAATCTAGACTCACAGGAGAACGAACATAAGGTGCCAGAGGCAACAATAGACCCTTGGAGACAAGTCGGCTGGAGGACTATGTATTGAATCGCGACGGAATTTAAGTGTCGCATCGTCATTAGAAGGCTCTGAACGTTACAATTAACTATCATTTTGCGTCGGATTCGATGATTTAGACTCACAGGAGAACGACCATAAGGTGACCGAGGTAGCAATAGACCCTCGGAGTCATGTCGGCTGGAGGACGATGTATTGAATAGCGACGCAATTTGAGTGTTCCATCGTCATCAGGAGGCCCTGAACGTTACAATTAACTATTAGTTATGCGTCCGATTCGTAAATCTAGACCCACAGGAGAACGACCACAAGGTGCCCGAGGCAGCAATAGACCCTTGGAGATAAGTCGCCTGGGCGACGATGTACTGAATCTCGACGGAATTTGAGTGTTCCATCGTCATTAGGAGGCCCTGAACGTTACAATTAACTATTATTTTCGCGTCGGATTCGAAAATCTAGGCTCACAGGAGCACGACCATAACGTGCCAGAGGCAGCAATAGACCCTTGGAGACAAATCGGCTGGAGGACGATGTATTGAATCTCAACGCAATTTGATTGTTCCATCGTCATTAGGAGGCCCTGAACGTTATAATTAACTTTCTATTTTGCGTCGTATTCGAAAATCTAGACTTACAGGAGGACGACAAAAAGGCGCCCGAGGCAACAATAGACCCTTGGAGGCGAGTCGGCTGGCTTACGATGTACTGAATCTCGAACCAATTTGAGTGTTCCATCGTCATTAGGAGGCCCTGAACGTTACAATTAACTATCATTTTTGCGTCGGATTCGAAAATGTATTCTAGGAGGACAACGAGCATAAGTTGCCCTAGGCAGCATTAGACCCTTGGAGACAAGTCGCCTGGCGGACGATGTGTTGAATCTCGACGCAATTTGAGTGTTCCATCGTCATTAGGAGGCCCTGAACGTTACAATTAACTATCAGTTTCGCGTCGGATTCGAAAATCTAGACTCACAGGAGCACGACCAACAGGTGCCAACGGCAGCAATAGATCCTTGGAGACAAGTCGGCTGGAGGACGATGTATTGAATCTCGAACCAATTTGAGTGTTCCATCGTCATTACGAGGACCTGAACGTAACAATTAATTATCAGTTATGCGTCGGATTCGAAAACCTAGACTCGCAGGAGAAAGACCATAAGGTGCCCGAGGCAGCAATATCCCCTTGGAGACAAGTCGGCTGGAGGACGATGTATTGAATCTCGACGCAATTTGAGTGTTCCATCGTCATTGGGAGGCCCTGAAAGTTACAATTAACTATCAGTTTTGCGTCAGATTCGAAAATCTAGAGTGATCATAAGGTGCCCGAAGCAGCAATAGACCATTTGAGACACGTCGGCTGAAGGACGATGTATTGAATCTCGACGCAATTTGAATGTTCCATCGTCATTAGGAGGCCCTTAGCGTTAGAATTAACTATCAGTTTTGCGTCGGATTCGACAATCTAGACTCACGGGAGAACGACAATAAGGTGCCAGAGGCAGCAATATCCCCTTGGAGACAAGTTGCCTGGAGGACGATGTATCGAATCTCGACGCAATTTGAGTGTTCCATCGTCATTAGGAGACCCTGAACGTTACAATTAAATATCAGTTTCGCGTCGGATTCGAAAATCTACACGCACAGGAGCACGACCATAAGGTGCCAGAGGCAGCAATAGATCCTTGGACACAAGTCGGCTGGAGGACGATATATTGAATCTCGAAGCAATTTGAATGTTCCATCGTCATTAGGAGGCCGTGAATGTTACAATTAACTATGAGGTTTGCGTCGGATTCGACAATGTAGACTCACAGGAGTACGACCAAAAGGCGCCCGAGGCAACAATAGACCCTTTGAGACTAGTCGGCTGTAGGACGATGTATTATATCTCGACGCAAATTGAGTGTTCCATCCGCATTAGGAGGCCCTGAACGTTACATTTAACTATCAGTTTTGCGTCGGATTTGAAAATGTAGACTCAGAGGAGAACGACCATAAGGTGCCCGAGGCAGCAATAGACCCTTGGAGACAAGTCGCCTGGAGGACGATGTATTGAATCTCGACGCATTTTGAGTGTTCCATCGTCATTAGGAGGCCCTGAACGTTACAATTAACTATCAGTTTTGCGTCGGATTCGAAAATGTAGTCTCAGAGTGTAACCTCCCCCTCAGTTATCGACCTTAATGACAGTGAAAAATTAAACCGCGTGTACCTAATGGAAATTTGGGAAAAGCAATCGTCACCGAAGTTAATCTGTCGGTAAAGAGGAAGGAAAGTGTGACATCTAAATGAAAGGGAAAATGCAAATGAAACTGGTGGAAATTAATTTTGAAAAGGGGTAAAGTTGATGAAGAAAGTAAATTTGCGGCCTTTACGTTAACAATTAACAAGCGGTAATTAGATATTTGAGATTTGGGGGAAATTACGGTCGCCAGTCCTAAGGACAATTACTATAGTAACTGAAAAAGAAAGGTAATTACACATATAATTAGCAATAGATGCGTGGCAACTGAAGGTTGACACGTGTAGTGTGAAAACTGAAAGTTTGTCAGAAGTAATAAATTTCGCTACACTCTGACTTAATTTAGCAAAAGAATTAATAAAACTGGAAAATCGAAAGTTAATTTAGTGACTGAAATTAATAGTGAGCTTTCTTTCTGAAGCACATCGACATTCAGTAAAATAAGGTTAGTCTTGGACTACCTCAACAATCATTTCAAAAGCTACTTGAATCTACGCAATTTAGAAATAAGAGAATTAACTTTGAACTTGAATTAAAATGATTCTGAACAATTAACAATAGTAAAATTTAGTACGTACCAAGCTGAGCTGCAGTCACAGGTAGCTAAAATACGGTAACAAAACTCGCACTCTTAATTTGTGCTTGTGCAATCTAAATATTGTAGCCAGCTGAACTTTGAAATTAAAGCAGTGAAATCGAATGATGCTGGAATTTGAATTTCAACGACCCTCGGGCTCATTTCGGAAAAGGAAGGGACCCTGCTTGGCAATGCAATTGGGACAATGAGCAACAAAGGTTCATGCTAAGTTGCTGTAATTTTGCGAGGCAAATGGAACAATTTGAAAAGCTGAGGTCTGCCACACAGTTCTGAAACTTTACGTGCTTTTAGTCTTCCTTGTTGGTTGATTGAAGGTTTGAAGCCGTCGATCGAGGAGGTGGCGACAGTCACTCATTGTCGGCCGTCGCTGTTGCAGAAGCTGGATGTTGGCGCGCCTTCTTCTCGACACGGTCACCAGGCGAAACGGGCTCTTGATGTGCGCCAGCTAATGCTTCCCGTCCGCGACACCATGTCAGAAACTATCATCGCGAGTCGAGCGCAATTACATGCTGCCAAACCCCGAAAGCGCGGCAACTCGCGGGAGCGTCACACAACACACCTGCTCCACTCGCTACTCCAGCCAGACTCCAACAGCTCTGCCCGCGCTCCACGCGGCAGAGTTAACACTACCAAAGATCCTACACACTTTGAGTCTTCACACGACCTATCGATGTAATCGTTCGATAGCAGTTTTCCCTAGGCAAGACCCAGCGTAAAAATACAAATAATATTTACGAAACAAACCAATTATACATCGACATAAATGCATAAATATATATATACAAATAGTAAAACAATTACAATATGTAAAGACACAGATATGTCATATATTCAGGTAACAAAAATAAGGAAAACAAATTATAGTACAATAGATGGGAATAGTAGGATAAGCATTTCCGGCGTTACACGTGCCCCACATTGTCTGAGGATGTTCGTGTAACTTAAACAGACTCAGAAAATGTCCAAAAAAAAAGAAACAGCGGAAATGCATATGCTCAAAACATCAACAAAATTTAGCATTCGCCTAATTAACCATAAACCAATTTTTAGACGATAATAATTGAGTGGAGACACTCCTAATCTTATTCCGCTCTGTCATCTTGATCAAAATAAAACAGGTTGACAACATATTAAAATTCATAGAAAACATAGAAAGTGATTTAGCTATTCTAAAAATCTAAATTCCTAGCAGTATCAAGAAATGGAATACTATTTACAAAATTAATCAGATCACATGGTCATAGAAAACAGATATATCAAAATACGCAAATTAATAATTTATTACATAGAATACGTATTTTATATAAACCTTTCATAATTAATATTCTCGTCATGAGTGTGCACTTAACGCTAAACAAGAAAATAATATACAGCAGATCGACAAAAACATAAATATTGACAACAGATTTCTTTCATATCAGCTGTCCGGGAAGAAAAACAACTCCGCCTTCCGTACTCGCAAGTACAAAGAATGCCGACAGCGGCACAAGAGCCGACAGCGGCACAAGAGCCGACAGCGGTTCCGCCCCGCCAGTATTGTTACGCCCGCCTGTGCGGCACGCTTGATCTCTCTCGCCCTTGTAACGGCATTTCCAGAACGTCCGTTTCACTGAATTCTTTCGGTAAAACTCACTCCCGAGTAATCTCAAGGAGTCCATAAACACTATCACAGTGGATAACTCAACACTGTCCATCATCACACGCATGTACTAGCCTGAAACTTAAAACAGCGTCTATGTACATTGGCAATGACTAGTAAATCACATATTTATGGAATCTTACAGCTATTTACAAAATCATATTTACATTCCTTAATCTACTGTGACTCAGCCGAAAACTTAAACTAGCAGCTTGGATTTTTCAGTTGATTAGATCATGATTAAATTGATTAAAATTAAATTGATTAATCAAAATTAATTACTTATTAATTACAACTTCTTTAATGACCTTGGTCAGTCAAAAGCATCGCCACATGGCACATCCTTAAATCTTACACTCTATATCTACATACTGTACAAATTACCCTATCTGTGGTACTAATCAATCCTTGGTTGGTACAATTTCAGGTCTACAATGTTTCGTATACCTAATAGCTTTCCAGAGCTTGGATACTCTAAGCAATAAGCATTTGTGTGAGGTATACCAATGACTTTATATGGCCCATTATAAACAAACTTAAATTTAGAGATTTCATTGTCTATCTCGCTCGATTTCTCATGAGCTTTTACAAGTACTAAGTCTCCGATCGCAAACTTAGCAAAACACGCTTTAGCGTCATGACGACGTATGCTAGCATCGGCTTTAAGCTTCATTACTTCTCGCAAACGATCTTTTTTCACACAAATACTAATGACAATCCGTGGAGGGAATTTGATTATCTCTTCCACTAAACTTTTACTTCCGTCACCCAACAGGATTTCCTCTGGAGAAAATCCCGTAGATTCATGTCTCAAGGTGTTCATAATTCTCTCAAATACTGCTACATATTTGCCCCATGCCCTATGGTTGTGATGGCAATAGGTACGGGAAAGTCGGCCTCGTCTTTGTTCGTGTGTTACGTTTGACACACCGTCTACAAATACTTTCCAATTCACTTTCTATACTATTGTCAATGCCGAGATTCCTCACATTACAGTAGTTCAAATTCATACCTACGTCAATACCATTGGGCCAGTTAACAATGCGTATAGGCTGGCATTACCTATGCACACCGTCTCCTGCCTCGTCAAAACTAACTACTATTGTTTTATCTTGGGACGTATATGTCAAAGTTTTGCTTTCGCAATTAATCACTGCACGGTACTTTAATAGCCAATCTAACCTGATAATTACTTCCGTAGTTAAGTCTGGCACGACGACAAACTCTTGCTCAAATTGTGCCCCACATATCTCGAAGTGGACAAAAATCTGTTTTGTGACCGGTTTATTGGCCTTCCCAGTAGCACCGATAATTTTCACTCCTGTTACTGGCATAACTACGATGCCAGGTCTGTCTTTCAGTAACTCAAATATTTTCCCAGATACAGCACTCAGTTCTGCACCGGTGTCAATAAACACGTTTAGTTGTAGGTCGTGCATATTAACAGACACTACTATCTGTCTACACTTGTCCTCGACTGTTTCTTCATTTTCCCACAGTAAATCCTCGTCTATATCCAGGTCATTCCAGAAAAAACCATCCGGCTTTGATCCTAAATCCGGTTTATCTGGCGGCTTTTTCAGCCTCTGTTCAAATACAGTTTTAATTTCCACACGTTTGTCCTGAGGCTTAGTCTAGCTTCGCCTCCAATACCGAAACCTTTTCCTGTAACTTGTCAACTAGTGAGTGTTGCTTTGCTGTCAATTCACTAATTGTCACCTTTGTTGATTCCTCTTTGGTCAGATTGATCTCATCTGCCAATCTACCTGGAGGAATGTGCCCAGTAGCATATGAAATTACTTCCTCTGGATCTGCGCAACCCACA
The DNA here is from genome assembly GCF_023864345.2 of Schistocerca serialis cubense. Lineage (NCBI taxonomy): Eukaryota > Metazoa > Arthropoda > Insecta > Orthoptera > Acrididae > Schistocerca > Schistocerca serialis. Next base: position 61,261,252 of record NW_026047583.1, read on the forward strand.
CTGCTATCGTCTGACTGTATAATGTCAGCTCTAACCTCATGCACGCTGTAATCTATGTGCTTTTCTACCAATCGTGTCCGGCTATCACTAAAATTTTCGTAATCTTTCTCCTTAATACTCTCGCAACGTTTAAACTGGAGGTTTGCGTCGGATGGGTCGGTTACTTCTATCACTATAACTTTCGGTAAAGTCTGCCTGTTAGGGCCAGAACTTTCCGTTACTACTTCAACATCTAACTCCTGCGGGACGAAACACGACGAATCTTGCTCGTGCTCCCCATTAACATCAACTATTTCTGGTAAAGTCTGCCGGTTAGGGCCAGAACTTTCCATCACTTCAGAAATACTATCTTCCTGTGGGACGAGACGCGGCAAATTCTGCCCGCGCTCTCCATAAATGCTTCTCCCGTACAGGCCCCTATAATCTCTTAGTTCGTCGTATAAGCGACCGAGCTGCCTTAACCAGACCTCATCCCTCTCTGCATCCCCTCGCTCAATGGCGGACGTGTTATCCGACATCTGATCTTCTCTCAACAATTGCGAATCATTCTTAAACTCAATCTCCAGTTCCGCTGTGGGTATTACAGCTGCCCCTTTATAATCGATTTCCAGAACACTACTTAAATTGTTCTCACTGACAGTGAATGTATTTTCTGCTGCCGTGTATACAGTTGATCTACTACTTGTGGGCGCACTCCTTTCTTCTAACACTGGCACACTCTCCCGCCGTTGATTATTCCACACGGAATTTTCATAACGACGACACCTGGGTTTTCTCCTGTTATTGGGCCGCCAAAATTTCTCCACGCCTGGTCGGCCCCTCACCGGCGCGGCTAATGGTTTCCCTGTCTCGTCCCAGCAGATACGGTCCCCGGATGCTGCTGAGGCGGCTGATCACACCCTCTGGCGTTATTACTATTCTGTGAAGCCCGTATCACGTTAGTATGATACTGGTTTCCGTCATTCCTGTTATTATTTGCATTGTACCGATTGTTATTACGGTCCGAACCATTATTGTTATTGCTGCCATGGTTGCGGTATGCATTATTTCCATGGTTATTGTTGTTGTGGTTGCTGTGGTACCCGTTGTTGTTACCACGGCCTCTACCCCTGTCGCGATTATTGCGCCAATAGTCCTTGTCCTCAATTCTTCCCAGGAAATCATTGATTGTCCTGCGATTGCTTCCTACATAGCGTTTAGCATCATCTGGAAGCTTCTTGTAGAGTTCCCAGACTATTTAGGATTCCGTGCGGCGATCACGCAAATATTCCAACTTGCGGATCCAGCCCTCACAAAACTCCTTCATCGAGCCGCGCGAATTCGCATCGAAAGACCTCGATACGACAAATTCGCGCCAGACACTTTGCTGTTTTTGCTCTGACCAGTATTCAGCCAGAAAAAATTTTTTAAATTCGTCAAAAGTCAGGTCCATAATGTTGAGGTTTAAGCCCCACCGCTTGGCATCACCAGCCAACACATCAATAATCGCATTAATTTTTCTCTCATTAGTCCATGATCTGGGTAAAACTCTTTCACAATTCTTAATGAAATCCGTCGCGTGTATACCGCCTTTTTTCAAGGGGTCGAACCGCTCCTCTTTCGTCAACAATTCCGAACTATGTGCATAGATTGGCATATAGCTCTGTTTTTCGTCAAGTTTCTTTTCTAATTCCGACACTCTCGTAATTACTTGGCAAGTGGTTGTCGCAAGTGTTTCTACTTCCCTTTTTTTTTCTTCGCAGGTATTAGCCTGCTTCGTCACTTTGGTATCTACTTCGGATACTAAAGCCTTTAAAGTTTCCACCTTCTTTTGATCCTCTTTTTTCACTAATTGAATTTGTTCCGTCACCTTATTCTCGATGATCGGAGCAACTGATTCTCCTACACTTTTCTCGATTCTGCTAATTTCGGAATAAAAACGAGTATTTATGCTGGCAATTTCCGCCTGAACGCCTATAATTTCCTGTTTAAGATCACCGATTTCACTATTAATCACAACAATATCTTCTTTGATTTTATCAACTTCTGTGTTAACAACTCCAACATTGTTGTTAACAACATTAATAGCTTTGTTGTGACTGTCTAGCTTTCGTTCAATTTTTTCAGACTGAGCTTCTTGCTTGGTCGATTGACTCTTGATTTCGTTAGTCAAAACATTCAATAAATCAGTTAAATTCCCGGAAACTACCGGTTTTACTTCCGCAGCGGCTTCCTCTTTAATTTTCCCCCCGTATTCGTCATCAAGGGATTCAGATTTGATTTTCACTTCCGATTCCAAAACATTTTCTAAAGTTTGGAATCCAATTTCTGCTCTTTGTTGCGTTTCGGCGGTCGCGTCTTTCATGCTAGCCGCCTGCCCCTGAGCAATGGGTAACGCGGTGCGCGTTTCCCACTGTTCGACCAATTGTTCCGTATCCAAGACTACCAAATTTTGGCAATTGTTGCCTTCACTCATTTTAATAATTTTCAATATAAATGCCAAATCTCAAATATAACTAGGATTACTCCCACTACTCATTCTCGCTGACGTAACGGCCTGTACGTAACCAGTACTTCGTTACGAGATTTGCAACATACAAAATTCGTGTCCAGAACAACCTCAAATCCGAAGATTGTCCTGTCACCAGGTCGCCACGTGTAACCTCCCCCACACTTATCGACCTTAATGACAGTGAAAAATTAAACCGCGTGTACCTAATGGAAATTTGGGAAGAACAATCGTCACCGAAGTTAATCTGTCGGTAAAGAGCGAGGAAAGGGTTACATCTAAATGAAAGGACAAATGCAAATGAAACTGGTGGAAATTAATTTTTAAAGGAGTAAAGTTGATGAAGAAAGTAAATGTGCGTCCGTTACGCTAACAATTAACTAGCGGTAATTAGATATTTGAGATTTGGGGGAAATTACGGTCGCCAGTCCTAAGGACAATTACTATAGTAACTGAAAAAGAAAGGTAATTACACATATAATTAGCAATAGATGCGTGGCAACTGAAGGTTGACACGTGTAGTGTGAAAACTGAAAGTTTGTCAGAAGTAATAAATTTCGCTACACTCTGACTTAATTTAGCAAAAGAATTAATAAAACTGGAAAATCGAAAGTTAATTTAGTGACTGAAGTTAATAGTGAGCTTTCTTTCTGAAGCACATCGACATTCAGTAAAATAAGGTTAGTCTTGGACTGCCTCAACAATCATTTCAAAAGCTACTTGAATCTACGCAATTTAGAAATAAGAGAATTAACTTTGAACTTGAATTAAAATGATTCTGAACAATTAACAATAGTAAAATTTAGTACGTACCAAGCTGAGCTGCGGTCACAGGTAGCTAAAATACGGTAACAAAACTCGCACTCTTAATTTGTGCTTGTGCAATCTAAATATTGTAGCCAGCTGAACTTTGAAATTAAAGCAGTGAAATCGAATGATGCTGGAGTTTGAATTTCAACGACCCTCGGGCTCATTTCGGAAAAGGAAGGGACCCTGCTTGGCAATGCAATTGGGACAATGAGCAACAAAGGTTCATGCTAAGTTGCTGTAATTTTGCGAGGCAAATGGAACAATTTGAAAAGCTGAGGTCTGCCATACAGTTCTGAAACTTTACGTGCTTTTAGTCTTCCTTGTTGGTTGATTGAAGGTTTGAAGCCGTCGATCGAGGAGGTGGCGACAGTCACTCATTGTCGGCCGTCGCTGTTGCAGAAGCTGGATGTTGGCGCGCCTTCTTCTCGACACGGTCACCAGGCGAAACGGGCTCTTGATGTGCGCCAGCTAATGCTTCCCGTCCGCGACACCATGTCAGAAACTATCATCGCGAGTCGAGCGCAATTACATGCTGCCAAACCCCGAAAGCGCGGCAACTCGCGGGGGCGTCACACAACACACCTGCTCCACTCGCTACTCCAGCCAGACTAAAACAGCTCTGCCCGCGCTCCACGCGGCAGAGTTAACACTACCAAAGATTTTACACACTTTGAGTCTTCACACGACCTATCGATGTAATCGTTCGATAGCAGTTTTCCCTAGGCAAGACCCAGCGTAAAAATACAAATAATATTTACGAAACAAACCAATTATACATCGACATAAATGCATAAATATATATATACAAATAGCAAAACAATTGCAATATGTAAAGACACAGAAATGTCATATATTCAGGTAACAAAAATAAGGAAAACAAATTATAGTACAATAGATGGGAATAGTAGGATAAGCATTTCCGGCGTTACAAGAGGACAACGAGCATAAGGTGCCCTAGGCAGCATTAGACCCTTGGAGACAAGTCGCCTGGAGGACGATGTATTGAATCTCGACGCAATTTGAGTGCTCCATCGTCATTAGGAGGCCCTGAACGTTACAATTAACTGTCAGTTTCGCGTCGGATTCGAAAATCTAGACTCATAGGAGCACGACCAACAGGTGCCAAAGGCAGCTATAGACCCTTGGATACAAGTCGGCTAGAGGACGATGTATTGAATCTCGAACCAATTTGAGTGTTCCATCGTCATTAGGAGGCCCTAAACGTTACAATTAAGTATCAGTTATGCGTCGGATTTGTAAATCAAGACTCACAGGATAACGACCACAAGGTGCCCGAGGCAGCAATAGACACTTGGAGACAAGTTAACTGGAGGACGATTTATTGAATCTCGATGCAATTTGAGTGTTCCATCGTCATTAGGAGGCACTAAAGGTTACAATTAACTTTCAGTTTTGCGTCGGTTTCGAAAATCTAGACTCACAGGAGACGGACCATATGGTTCCCGAGGCAGCAATATCCCCTTGGAGACAAGTCGGCTGGAGGACGATGAATCTCGACGCAAATTGAGTGCTACATCGTCATTAGGAGGCCCTGAACGTTACAATTAACTAAGAGTTTCGCGTCGGATTCGAAAATCTAGACTCACAGGAGAACGACCATTAGGTGCCACAGGCAGCAATAGACCCTTGGAGACAAATCGGCTGGAGGACGATGTACTGAATCTCGAACCAATTTGAGTGTTCCATCGTCATTAGGAGGCCGTGAACGTTACAATTAACTATGAGTTATGCGACGGATTCGATAATCTGGACTCACAGGAGAACGACCAAAAGGCACCCGGGGCAACAATAGACCGTTGGAAACAAGTCGGCTGGAGGGCGATCAATTGAATAGCGACGCAATTTGAGTGTTCCATCGTCATTACGAGGACCTGAACGTTACAATTAACTATCAGTTATGCGTCGGATTCGAAAACCTAGACTCGCAGGAGAACGACCATATGGTGGCCGAGTCAGCAATAGATCCTTGGAGACAAGTCGGCTAGAGGACGATGTATTGAATCTCGAACCAATTTGAGTGTTCCATCGTCATTAGGAGGCCGTGAACGTTGCAATTAACTATTAGTTATACGACGGATTCGAAAATCTAGACTCACAGGAGGACGACCAAAAGGCGCCCAAGGAAACAATAGACCCTTGGAGACAAGTCGGCTGGAGGACGATGTATTGAATCTCGACGCAATTTGAGAGTTCCATCGTCATTAGGAGGCCCTGAACGTTACATTTAACTATCAGTTTTGCGTCTGATTTGAAAATGAAGACTCAGAGGAGAACGACCATAAGGTGCCCGAGGCAGCAATAGACCCTTGGAGACAAGTCGCCTGGAGGACGATGTATTGAATCTCGACGCAATTTGAGTGTTCCATCGTCATTAGGAGGCCCTGAACGTTACAATTAACTATCAGTTTTGCGTCGGATTCGGCAATCTAGACTCACAGGAGAACGACCATTAGGTGCCACAGGCAGCAATAGACCCTTGGAGACAAGTCGGCTGGAGGCCGATGTATTGAATCTCGAAGCAAATTGAGTGTTCCATCGTCATTAGGAGGTCCTGAACGTTACAATTAACTATCAGTTTCGCGTCGGATTCGAAAATCTAGACTCACAGGAGACGGACTATAAGGTGCCAGAGGCAGCATTAGACCCTAGGAGACAAGTAGGCTGGAGGACGATGTATTGAACCTCGACGCAATTTGAGTGTTCCATCGTCATTAGGAGGCCCTGAATGTAACAATTAACTATCAGTTTCGCGTCGGATTCGAAATTCTAGACTCACAGAAGCACAACCATAAGGTGCCAGAGGCAGCAATAGACCCTTAGAGACAAGTCGGCTGGAGGACGATGTATTGAATCTCGAAGCAATTTGAATGTTCCATCGTCATTAGGTGGCCCTTAACGTTACAATTAACTCTCAGTTTCGCGTCGGATTCGAAAATCTAGACTCGGAGGAGGGGGACCAAAAGGTGCGCGATGCAGAAATATGCCCTTGGAGTCAGGCCGGCTGGGGGACGATGTATTGAATCTCGAAGCAATTTGAGTGTTTCATCGTGAATAGGATGCCCTGAGCGTTACAATTAACTATCAGTTTTGCGTCGGATTCGACAATCTAGACTCACAGGAGAACGACCAGAAGGCGCCTGGGGCAACAATAGACCTTTGGAAACAAGTCGGCTGGAGGACGATGTATTGAATCTCGACGCAATTTGAGTGTTCCATCTTCATTAGGAGGCCCTGAACGTTACAATTAACCATCGGTTTTGCGTCGGATTCGAGAATCTAGACTCACAGGAGACGGACTATAAGGTGCCAGAGGCAGCAATAGACCCTTGGAGACAAGTAGGCAGGAGGACGAAGTATTGAATCTCGACGCAATTTGAGTGTTCCATCGTCATTAGGAGGCCCTGAACGTTGCAATTAACTATCAGTTTCGCGTCTGATTCGAAAATCTAGACTCACAGGAGACGGACCATATGGTGCCCGAGGCAGCAATATCCCCTTGGAGACAAGTCGGCTGGAGGACGATGTATTGAATCTCGACGCAATTTGAGTGTTCCATCGTCATTAGGAGGCCCAGAATGTTATGATTAACTCTCAGTTTTGCGTCGGATTCGAAAATCTAGACTCACAGGCAGCAATAGACCCTTGGAGACAAATCGGCTGGAGGACGATGTATTGAATCGCGACGCAATTTGAGCGTTTCATCGTCATTAGGAGGCACTGAACATTACTATTAACCATCGGTTTTGCGTCGGATTGGTGAATCTAGAGTCACAGGAGACGGACTATAAGGTGCCAGAGGCAGCAATAGACCCTTGGAGACAAGTAGGCTGGAGGACGATGTATTGAATCTCGACGCAATTTGAGTGTTCCATCGTCATTAGGAGGCCCTGAACGTTACAATTAACTATCAGTTATGCGTCGGATTCGAAAATCTAGACTCACAGGAGGACGACCAAAAGGCGCCCGAGGCAACAATAGACCCTTGGAGACAAGTCGGCTGGAGGACGATGTATTGAATCTCGACGCAATTTGATTGTTCCATCGTCATTAGGAGGCCCTGAACGTTACAATTAATTATCAGTTTCTCGTCGGATTCGAAAATGTAGGCTCACAGGAGAACGACCATAAGGTGCCCGAGGCAGCAATAGACCCTTGGAGAAAAGTCGGCTGGAGGACGATGTACTGAATCTCGAAGCAATTTGAGTGTTACATCGTCATTAGGAGGCCGTGAACGTTACAATTAACTGCGAGTTTCGCGTCGGATTCGATAATCTAGTCTCACAGGAGAACGACTAAAAGGCGCCATGGGTAACAATAGACCCTTGGAAACAATTCGGCTGGAGGGCGATGAATTGAATCGCGACGCAATTTGAGTGTTCCATCGTCATTGGGAGGCCCTGAACGTTACAATTAACTATCAGTTTTGCGTCAGATTCGAAAATCTAGAGTCACCATAAGGTAACCAAAGCAGCAATAGACCCTTGGAGACAAATCGGCTGGAGGACGATGTATTGAATCTCGAAGCAATTTGAGTGTTCCATCGTCATTAGGTGGCCCTTAACGTTACAATTAAGTATTAGTTTTGCGTCGGATTCGAAAATCTAGACTCACAGGAGAACGTCCATTAGGTGCCACAGGCAGCAATAGACCCTTGGAGACAAATCGGCTGGAGGACGATGTATTGAATCGCGACGCAATTTGAGTGTTCCATCGTCATTAGGAGGCACTGAACATTACAATTAACCATTAGTTTTGCGTCGGATTCGAAAATCTAGATTCACAGGAAACGGACCATAAGGTGCCAGAGTCAACAATAGACCCTTGGAGATAAACCTGCTGGAGGACGATGTATTGAATCTCGACGCAATTTGAGTGTTACATCGTCATTTGGAGGCCGTGGACGCTACAATTAACTATCAGTTATGCGTCGGATTCGAAAATCTAGACTCACAGGAGGACGACCAAAAGGCGCCCGAGGAAACAATAGGTCCTTGGAGACAAGTCGGCTGGAGGACGACGTATTGAATCTCGACGCAATTTGAGAGTTCCATCGTCATTAGGAGGACCTGAACGTTACATTTAACTATCAGTTTTGCGTCTGATTTGAAAATGTAGACTCAGAGGAGAACGACCATAAGGTGCCCGAGGCAGCAATAGACCCTTGAAGACAAGTCGCCTGGAGGACGATGTATTGAATCTCGACGCAATTTGAGTGTTCCATCGTCATTAGGAGGCCCTGAACGTTACAATTAACTATCAGTTTTGCGTCGGATTCGACAATCTAGACTCACAGGAGAACGAACATTAGGTGCCACAGGCAGCAATAGACCCTTGGAGACAAATCGGCGGGAGGACGATGTATTGAATCTCGACGCAATTAGAGTGTTCCATCGTCATTAGGAGGCAATGCACATTACTATCAACCATCGGTTTTGCGTCGGATTCGAAAATCTAGACTCACAGGAGACGGACTATAAGGTGCCAGAGGCAGCAATAGACCCTTGGAGACAAGTCGGCTGGAGACCGATGTATTGAATCTCGACGCAATTTGAGTGTTCCATCGTCATTAGGAGGCCCTGAACGTTGCAATTAACTATCAGTTTCGCGTCGGATTCGAAAATCTAGACTCACAGGAGACGGACCATATGGTGCCGGAGGCAGCAATATCCCCTTGGAGACAAGTCGGCTGGAGGACGATGTATTGAATCTCGACACAATTTGAGTGTTCCGTCGTCATTAGGAGGCACTGAACATTACTATTAACCATCGGTTTTGCGTCGGATTCGAAAATCTAGACTCACAGGAGACGGACTATAAGGTGCCAGAGGCAGCAATAGACCCTTCGAGACAAGTAGGCTGGAGGACGATTTATTGAATCTCGACGCAATTTCAGTGTTCCATCGTCATTAGGAGGCCCTGAACGTTACAATTAACTATCAGTTTTGCGTCGGATTCGAAAATCTAGACTCACAGGAGAACGAGCAAAAGGCGCCCGAGGCAACAATAGACCCTTGGAGACAATTCGGCTGGTAGACAATGTATTGAATCTCGACGCAATTCGAGTGTTCCACCGTCATTAGGAGGCCCTGAATGTTATAATTAACTCTCAGTTTTGCTTCGGATTCGAAAATCTAGACTCACAGGAGAACGAGCAAAAGGCGCCCGAGGCAACAATAGACCCTTGGAGACAAGTCGGCTGGAGGACGATGTATTGAATCTCGAAGCAATTTGAATGTTCCATCGTCATTAGGTGGCCCTTAACGTTACAATTAACTCTCAGTTTCGCGTCGGATTCGAAAATCTAGACTCACAGGAGACGGACCAAAAGGTGCCCGATGCAGAATAATGCCCTTGGAGTCAGGTCGGCTGGGGGACGATGTATTGAATCTCGAAGCAATTTGAGTGTTTCATCGTGATTAGGAGGCCCTGAACGTTACAATTAACTATCAGTTTTGCGTCGGATTCGAAAATCTAGTCTCACAGGAGACGGACCATAAGGTGCCATATCAGCAATAGACCCTTGGAGACAAGTCGGCTGGAGGACGATGTATTGAATCTCGACGCAATTTGAGTGTTCCATCGTCATTAGGAGGCCGTGAACGTTACAATTAACTATCAGTTATGCGTCGGATTCGAAAATCTAAACTCACAGGAGGACGACCAAAAGGCGCCCGAGGCAACAATAGACCCTTGGAGACACGTCGGCAGGAGGACGATGTATTGAATCTCGATGCAATTTGATTGTTCCATCGTCATTAGGAGGCCCTGAACGTTACAATTAATTATCAGTTTTGCGTCGGATTCGAAAATGTAGGCTCACAAAAGAACGACCATAAGGTGCCCGAGGCAGCAATAGACCCTTGGAGACAAGTCGCCAGGAGGACGATGTATTGAATCACGACGCAATTTGAGTGTTCCATCGTCATTAGGAGGCCCTGAATGTAACAATTAACTATCTGTTTCGCGTCGGATTCGAAATTCTAGACTCACAGAAGCACGACAATAAGGTGCAAGAGGCAGCAATAGACCCTGGGAGACAAGTCGGCTGGAGGACGATGTATTGAATCTCGAAGCAATTTGAGTGTTCCATTATCATTAGGAGGCCGTGAACGTTACAATTAACTGTGAGTTTCGCGTCGGATTCGATAATCTAGACTCACAGGAGAACGACCAAAAGGCGCCCGGGATAACAATAGACCCTTGGAAACAATTCGGCTGGAGGGCGATGAATTGAATCGCGACGCAATTTGAGTGTTCCATCGTCATTGGGAGGCCCTGAACGTTACAATTAACTATCAGTTTTGCGTCAGATTCGAAAATCTAGAGTCACAATAAGGTAACCAAAGCAGCAATAGACCCTTGGAGACAAATCGGCTGGAGGACGATGTATTGAAACTCGAAGCAATTTGAGTGTTCCATCGTCATTAGGTGGCCCTTAACGTTACAATTAAGTATTAGTTTTGCGTCGGATTCGAAAATCTAGACTCACAGGAGAACGTCCATTAGGTGCCACACGCAGCAATAGACCCTTGGAGACAAAACGGCTGGAGGACGATGTATTGAATCGCTACGCAATTTGAGTGTTCCATCGACATTAGGAGGCCGCGAACGTTACAATTAACTATCAGTTATGCGTCGGATTCGAAAATCTAAACTCACAGGAGGACGACCAAAAGGCGCCCGAGGCAACAATAGACCCTTGGAGACAAGTCGGCTGGAGGACGATGTATTGAATCTCGATGCAATTTGATTGTTCCATCGTCATTAGGAGGCCCTGAACGTTACAATTAATTATCAGTTTTGCGTCGGATTCGAAAATGTACGCTTACATTAGAACGACCATAAGGTGCCCGAGGCAGCAATAGACCCTTGGAGACAAGTCGCCAGGAGGACGATGTATTGAATCACGACGCAATTTGAGTGTTCCATCGTCATTAGGAGGCCCTGAATGTAACAATTAACTATCAGTTTCGCGTCGGATTCGAAATTCTAGACTCACAGAAGCACGACCATAAGGTGCAAGAGGCAGCAATAGACCCTTGGAGACAAGTCGGCTGGAGGACGATGTATTGAATCTCGAAGCAATTTGAGTGTTCCATTGTCATTAGGAGGCCGTGAACGTTACAATTAACTGTGTGTTTCGCGTCGGATTCGATAATCTAGACTCACAGGAGAACGACCAAAAGGCGCCCGGGGTAACAATAGACCCTTGGAAACAATTCGGCTGGAGGACGATGTATTGAATCTCGACGCAATTTGAGTGTTCCATCGTCATTAGGAGGCCCTGAACGTTACAATTAACTTTCATTTTTGCTTCGGATTCGAAAATCTAGACTCACAGGAGAAGGACTATATGGTGCCCGAGGCAGCAATATCCCCTTGGAGACACGTCTGCTGGAGGACGATGTATTGAATCTCGACGCAAATTGAGTGTTTCATCGTCATTAGGAGGCCCTCAACGTTACAATTAACTATGAGTTTTGCGTCGGATTCGAAAATCTAGTCTCACAGGAGACGGACCATAAGGCGCCATAGTCAGCAATAGACCCTTGGAGACAAGTCGGCTGGAGGACGATGTATTGAATCTCGACGCAATTTGAGTGCTCCATCGTCATTAGGAGGACCTGAACGGTACAATTAACTGTCAGTTATGCGTCGGATTCGTAAATCTTGATTCACAGGAGAACGACCACAAGGTCCCCGAGGCAGCAATTGACCCTTGGAGTTAAGTCGGCTGGAGGCCTATGTGTTGAATCTCGACGCAATTTGGGTGTGTTCCATCGTCATTAGAAGGCCCTGAACGTTACAATTAACTATCAGTTTTGCGTCGGAGTCGACAATCTAGACTCACAGGAGAACGACCATAAGGTGCCACAGGCACCAATAGACCCTTGGAGAAAAATCGGCAGGAGGATGATGTATTGATTCTCGACGCAATTTGAGTGTTCCATCGGCATTAGGAGGCCCTGAACGTTACAATTAACTATCAGTTATGCGTCGGATTTGTAAATCTAGTCTCACAGGAGAACGACCACAAGGTGCCCGAGGCAGCAATAGACCCTTCGAGACAAGTCGGCTGGAGGCCGATGTATTGAATCTCGACGCAATTGGAGTGTTCCATCGTCATTAGGAGGCCCTGAACGTTACAATTAACTTTCATTTTTGCTTCGGATTCGAAAATCTAGACTCACAGGAGACGGACTATATGGTGCCCGAGGCAGCAATATCCCCTTGGAGACACGTCTGCTGGAGGACGATGTATTGAATCTCGACGCAAATTGAGTGTTCCATCGTCATTAGGAGGCCCTCAACGTTACAATTAACTATCAGTTTTGCGTCGGATTCGAAAATCTAGTCTCACAGGAGACGGACCATAGGGTGCCAAAGTCAGCAATAGACCCTTGGAGACAAGTCAGCTGGAGGACGATGTATTGAATCTCGACGCAAATTGAGTGTTTCATCGTCATTAGGAGGCCCTCAACGTTACAATTAACTATGAGTTTTGCGTCGGATTCGAAAATCTAGTCTCACAGGAGACGGACCATAAGGTGCCATAGTCAGCAATAGACCCTTGGAGACAAGTCGGCTGGAGGACGATGTATTGAATCTCGACGCAATTTGAGTGTTCCATCGTCATTAGGAGGCCGTGTACGTTACAATAAACTATCAGTTATGCGTCGGATTCGAAAATTTAGACTCACAGGAGAACGACCAAAAGGCGCCCGAGGCAACAATAGACCCTTGGAGACAAGTCGGCTGGATGACGATGTATTGAATCTCGACGCAATTTGAGTGTTCCATCCTCATTAGGAGGCCCTGAACGTTACAATTAACTATCAGTTTTGCGTCGGATTCGAAAATGTAGACTCAGAGGAGAACGACCATTAGGTGCCCGAGGCAGCAGTAGACTCTTGGAGACAAGTCGCCTGGAGGACGATATATTGAACTCGACGCAATTTGAGTGTTCCATCGTCATTAGGAGGCACTGAACATTACAATTAACCATCAGTTTTGCGTCGGATTCGAAAATCTAGATTCACAGGAAACGGACCATAAGGTGCCAGAGTCAACAATAGACCCTTGGAGATAAACCTGCTGGAGGACGATGTATTGAATCTCGACGCAATTTGAGTGTTACATCGTCATTTGGAGGCCGTGTACGCTACAATTAACTATCAGTTATGTGTCGGATTCGAAAATCTAGACTCACAGGAGGACGACCAAAAGGCGCCCGAGGAAACAATAGGTCCTTGGAGACAAGTCGGCTGGAGGACGACGTATTGAATCTCGACGCAATTTGAGAGTTCCATCGTCATTAGGAGGACCTGAACGTTACATTTAACTATCAGTTTTGCGTCTGATTTGAAAATGTAGACTCAGAGGAGAACGACCATAAGGTGCCCGAGGCAGCAATAGACCCTTGAAGACAAGTCGCCTGGAGGACGATGTATTGAATCTCGACGCAATTTGAGTGTTCCATCGCCATTAGGAGGCCCTGAACGTTACAATTAACTATCAGTTTTGCGTCGGATTCGACAATCTAGACTCACAGGAGAACGAACATTAGGTGCCACAGGCAGCAATAGACCCTTGGAGACAAATCGGCGGGAGGACGATGTATTGAATCTCGACGCAATTAGAGTGTTCCATCGTCATTAGGAGGCACTGCACATTACTATCAACCATCGGTTTTGCGTCGGATTCGAAAATCTAGACTCACAGGAGACGGACTATAAGGTGCCAGAGGCAGCAATAGACCCTTGGAGACAAGTCGGCTGGAGACCGATGTATTGAATCTCGACGCAATTTGAGTGTTCCATCGTCATTAGGAGGCCCTGAACGTTGCAATTAACTATCAGTTTCGCGTCGGATTCGAAAATCTAGACTCACAGGAGACGGACCATATGGTGCCGGAGGCAGCAATATCCCCTTGGAGACAAGTCGGCTGGAGGACGATGTATTGAATCTCGACACAATTTGAGTGTTCCGTCGTCATTAGGAGGCACTGAACATTACTATTAACCATCGGTTTTGCGTCGGATTCGAAAATCTAGACTCACAGGAGACGGACTATAAGGTGCCAGAGGCAGCAATAGACCCTTCGAGACAAGTAGGCTGGAGGACGATGTATTGAATCTCGACGCAATTTGAGTGTTCCATCGTCATTAGGAGGCCCTGAACGTTACAATTAACTATCAGTTTTGCGTCGGATTCGAAAATCTAGACTCACAGGAGAACGAGCAAAAGGCGCCCGAGGCAACAATAGACCCTTGGAGACAATTCGACTGGTAGACAATGTATTGAATCTCGACGCAATTCGAGTGTTCCACCGTCATTAGGAGGCCCTGAATGTTATAATTAACTCTCAGTTTTGCGTCGGATTCGAAAATCTAGACTCACAGGAGAACGAGCAAAAGGCGCCCGAGGCAACAATAGACCCTTGGAGACAAGTCGGCTGGAGGACGATGTATTGAATCTCGAAGCAATTTGAATGTTCCATCGTCATTAGGTGGCCCTTAACGTTACAATTAACTCTCAGTTTCGCGTCGGATTCGAAAATCTAGACTCACAGGAGACGGACCAAAAGGTGCCCGATGCAGAATAATGCCCTTGGAGTCAGGTCGGCTGGGGGACGATGTATTGAATCTCGAAGCAATTTGAGTGTTCCATCGTCATTAGGAGGCCCTGAATGTAACAATTAACTATCTGTTTTGCGCCGGATTCGAAAATCTAGTCTCACAGGAGACGGACCATAAGGTGCCATATCAGCAATAGACCCTTGGAGACAAGTCGGCTGGAGGACGATGTATTGAATCTCGACGCAATTTGAGTGTTCCATCGTCATTAGGAGGCCGTGAACGTTACAATTAACTATCAGTTATGCGTCGGATTCGAAAATCTAAACTCACAGGAGGACGACCAAAAGGCGCCCGAGGCAACAATAGACCCTTGGAGACACGTCGGCTGGAGGACGATGTATTGAATCTCGATGCAATTTGATTGTTCCATCGTCATTAGGAGGCCCTGAACGTTACAATTAATTATCAGTTTTGCGTCGGATTCGAAAATGTAGGCTCACAAAAGAACGACCATAAGGTGCCCGAGGCAGCAATAGACCCTTGGAGACAAGTCGCCAGGAGGACGATGTATTGAATCACGACGCAATTTGTGTGTTCCATCGTCATTAGGAGGCCCTGAATGTAACAATTAACTATCTGTTTCGCGTCGGATTCGAAATTGTAGACTCACAGAAGCACGACAATAAGGTGCAAGAGGCAGCAATAGACCCTGGGAGACAAGTCGGCTGGAGGACGATGTATTGAATCTCGAAGCAATTTGAGTGTTCCATTATCATTAGGAGGCCGTGAACGTTACAATTAACTGTGAGTTTCGCGTCGGATTCGATAATCTAGACTCACAGGAGAACGACCAAAAGGCGCCCGGGATAACAATAGACCCTTGGAAACAATTCGGCTGGAGGGCGATGAATTGAATCGCGACGCAATTTGAGTGTTCCATCGTCATTGGGAGGCCCTGAACGTTACAATTAACTATCAGTTTTGCGTCAGATTCGAAAATCTAGAGTCACAATAAGGTAACCAAAGCAGCAATAGACCCTTGGAGACAAATCGGCTGGAGGACGATGTATTGAAACTCGAAGCATTTTGAGTGTTCCATCGTCATTAGGTGGCCCTTAACGTTACAATTAAGTATTAGTTTTGCGTCGGATTCGAAAATCTAGACTCACAGGAGAACGTCCATTAGGTGCCACACGCAGCAATAGACCCTTGGAGACAAAACGGCTGGAGGACGATGTCTTGAATCGCTACGCAATTTGAGTGCTCCATCGTCATTAGGAGGACCCGAACGGTACAATTAACTATCAGTTATGCGTCGGATTCGTAAATCTAGATTCACAGGAGAATGACCACAAGGTCCCCGAGGCAGCAATTGACCCTTGGAGTTAAGTCGGCTGGAGGCCGATGTGTTGAATCTCGACGCAAATTGAGTGTTCCATCGTCATTAGAAGGCCCTGAACGTTACAATTAACTATCAGTTTTGCGTCGGAGTCGACAATCTAGACTCACAGGTGAACGACCATAAGGTGCCACAGGCAGCAATAGACCCTTGGAGAAAAATCGGCAGGAGGACGATGTATTGAATCTCGACGCAAATTGAGTGTTCCATCGTCATTAGGAGGTCCTCAACGTTACAATTAACTTTCAGTTTTGCGTCGGATTCGAAAATCTAGTCTCACAGGAGACGGACCTTCAGGTGCCATAGTCAGCAATAGACCCTTGGAGACAAGTCGGCTGGAGGACGATGTATTGAATCTCGACGCAATTTGAGTGTTCCATCGTCATTAGGAGGCCGTGAACGTTACAATTAACTATCAGTTATGCGTCGGATTCGAAAATCTAAACTCACAGGAGGACGACCAAAAGGCGCCCGAGGCAACAATAGACCCTTGGAGACAAGTCGGCTGGAGGACGATGTATTGAATCTCGATGCAATTTGATTGTTCCATCGTCATTAGGAGGCCCTGAACGTTACAATTAATTATCAGTTTTGCGTCGGATTCGAAAATGTACGCTTACAGGAGAACGACCATAAGGTGCCCGAGGCAGCAATAGACCCTTGGAGACAAGTCGCCAGGAGGACGATGTATTGAATCACGACGCAATTTGAGTGTTCCATCGTCATTAGGAGGAACTGAATGTAACAATTAACTATCAGTTTCGCGTCGGATTCGAAATTCTAGACTCACAGAAGCACGACCATAAGGTGCAAGAGGCAGCAATAGACCCTTGGAGACAAGTCGGCTGGAGGACGATGTATTGAATCTCGAAGCAATTTGAGTGTTCCATTGTCATTAGGAGGCCGTGAACGTTACAATTAACTGTGTGTTTCGCGTCGGATTCGATAATCTAGACTCACAGGAGAACGACCAAAAGGCGCCCGGGGTAACAATAGACCCTTGGAAACAATTCGGCTGGAGGACGATGTATTGAATCTCGACGCAATTTGAGTGTTCCATCGTCATTAGGAGGCCCTGAACGTTACAATTAACTTTCATTTTTGCTTCGGATTCGAAAATGTAGACTCACAGGAGACGGACTATATGGTGCCCGAGGCAGCAATATCCCCTTGGAGACACGTCTGCTGGAGGACGATGTATTGAATCTCGACGCAAATTGAGTGTTTCATCGTCATTAGGAGGCCGTCAACGTTACAATTAACTATGAGTTTTGCATCGGATTCGAAAATCTAGTCTCACAGGAGACGGACCATAAGGCGCCATAGTCAGCAATAGACCCTTGGAGACAAGTCGGCTGGAGGACGATGTATTGAATCTCGACGCAATTTGAGTGTTCCATCGTCATTAGGTGGCCCTTAACGTTACAATTAAGTATTAGTTTTGCGTCGGATTCGAAAATCTAGACTCACAGGAGACGGACCAAAAGGTGCCCGATGCAGAATAATGCCCTTGGAGTCAGGTCGGCTGGGGGACGATGTATTGAATCTCGAAGCAATTTGAGTGTTTCATCGTGATTAGGATGCCCTGAGCGTTACCATTAACTATCGGTTTTGCGTCGGATTCGACAATCTAGACTCACAGGAGAACGACCAGAAGGCGCCTGGGGCAACAAGAGACCCTTGGAAACAAGTCGGCTGGAGGACGATGTATTGAATCGCGACGCAATTTGAGTGCTCCATCGTCATTAGGAGGACCTGAACGGTACAATTAACTGTCAGTTATGCGTCGGATTCGTAAATCTTGATTCACAGGAGAACGACCACAAGGTCCCCGAGGCAGCAATTGACCCTTGGAGTTAAGTCGGCTGGAGGCCGATGTGTTGAATCTCGACGCAATTTGAGTGTTCCATCGTCATTAGAAGGCCCTGAACGTTACAATTAACTATCAGTTTTGCGTCGGAGTCGACAATCTAGACTCACAGGAGAACGACCATAAGGTGCCACAGGCACCAATAGACCCTTGGAGAAAAATCGGCAGGAGGATGATGTATTGATTCTCGACGCAATTTGAGTGTTCCATCGGCATTAGGAGGCCCTGAACGTTACAATTAACTATCAGTTATGCGTCGGATTTGTAAATCTAGTCTCACAGGAGAACGACCACAAGGTGCCCGAGGCAGCAATAGACCCTTGGAGACAAGTCGGCTGGAGGCCGATGTATTGAATCTCGACGCAATTTGAGTGTTCCATCGTCATTAGGAGGCCCTGAACGTTACAATTAACTTTCATTTTTGCTTCGGATTCGAAAATCTAGACTCACAGGAGACGGACTATATGGTGCCCGAGGCAGCAATATCCCCTTGGAGACACGTCTGCTGGAGGACGATGTATTGAATCTCGACGCAAATTGAGTGTTCCATCGTCATTAGGAGGCCCTCAACGTTACAATTAACTATCAGTTTTGCGTCGGATTCGAAAATCTAGTCTCACAGGAGACGGACCATAAGGTGCCAAAGTCAGCAATAGACCCTTGGAGACAAGTCAGCTGGAGGACGATGTATTGAATCTCGACGCAAATTGAGTGTTTCATCGTCATTAGGAGGCCCTCAACGTTACAATTAACTATGAGTTTTGCGTCGGATTCGAAAATCTAGTCTCACAGGAGACGGACCATAAGGTGCCATAGTCAGCAATAGACCCTTTGAGACAAGTCGGCTGGAGGACGATGTATTGAATCTCGACGCAATTTGAGTGTTCCATCGCCATTAGGAGGCCGTGTACGTTACAATAAACTATCAGTTATGCGTCGGATTCGAAAATTTAGACTCACAGGAGAACGACCAAAAGGCGCCCGAGGCAACAATAGACCCTTGGAGACAAGTCGGCTGGATGACGATGTATTGAATCTCGACGCAATTTGAGTGTTCCATCCTCATTAGGAGGCCCTGAACGTTGCAATTAACTATCAGTTTTGCGACGGATTCGAAAATGTAGACTCAGAGGAGAACGACCATTAGGTGCCCGAGGCAGCAGTAGACTCTTGGAGACAAGTCGCCTGGAGGACGATATATTGAACTCGACGCAATTTGAGTGTTCCATCGTCATTAGGAGGCACCGAACGTTACAATTAACTATCAGTTTCGCGTCGGATTCGAAAATCTAGACTCACAGGAGACGGACAATATTGTCCCCGAGGCAGCAATATCCCCTTGGAGACAAGTCGGCTGGAGGACGTTGTGCTGTATCTCGACACAATTTGAGTGTTCCATCGTAATTAGGAGGCCCTGAACGTTACTATTAACTATCAGTTTTGCGTCGCATTTGAAAATTTAGACTCACAGGAGACGGACCATAAGCTGCCAGAGGCTGCAATAGACCCTTGGTGACAAGTAGGCTTCAGGACGATATTTTGAATCTCGACGCAATTTGAGTGTTCCATCGTCATTAGGAGGCCGTGAACGGTACAATTAACTATCAGTTATGCGTCGGATTCGAAAATCTAGACTACAGGAGGACGACCAAAAGGCACCCGAGGCAACAATAGACCCTTGGAGACAAGTCGGCTGGAGGACGATGTATTGAATCTCGACGCAATTTGAGTGTCCCATCGTCAATAGGAGGCCCTGAACGTTACAATTAATTATCAGTTTTCCGTCGGATTCGAAAATGTAGACTCAGAGGAGAACGACCATAAGGCGCCCGAGGCAGCAATTGACCCTTGGAGGCAAGTCGCCTGGAGGACGATGTATTGAATCTCGACGCAATTTGAGTGTTCCATCGTCAATAGGAGGCCCTGAACGTTACAATTAACTATCAGTTTTGCGTCGGATTCGAAAATCTAGTCTCACAGGAGACGGACCGTAAGGTGCCAAAGTCAGCAATAGACCCTTGGAGACAAGTCAGCTGGAGGACGATGTATTGAATCTCGACGCAATTTGAGTGTTCCATCGTCATTAGGAGGCCGTGAACGTTACAATTAACTATCAGTTATGCGTCGGATTCGAAAATCTAAACTCACAGGAGGACGACCAAAAGGCGCCCGAGGCAACAATACACCCTTGGAGAAAAGTCGGCTGGAGGACGATGCATTGAATCTCGATGCAATTTGATTGTTCCATCGTCATTAGGAGGCCCTGAACGTTACAATTAATTATCAGTTTTGCGTCGGATTCGAAAATAGAGGCTCACAGGAGGACGACCATAAGGTGCCCGAGGCAGCAATAGACCCTTGGAGACAAGTCGCCAGGAGGACGATGTATTGAATCACGACGCAATTTGAGTGTTTCATCGTCATTAGGAGGCCCTGAATGTAACAATTAACTATCACTTTCGCGTCGGATTCGAAATTCTAGACTCACAGAAGCACGACCATAAGGTGCAAGAGGCAGCAATAGACCCTGGGAGAAAAGTCGGCTGGAGGCCGATGTATTGAATCTCGACGCAATTTGAGTGTTCCATTGTCATTAGGAGGCCCTGAACGTTACAATTAACTTTCATTTTTGCTTCGGATTCAAAAATCTAGACTCACAGGAGACGGACTATATGGTGCCCGAGGCAGCAATATCCCCTTGGAGACACGTCTGCGGGAGGACGATGTATTGAATCTCGACGCAATTTGAGAATTCCATCGTCATTAGGAGGCCCTGAACGTTACATTTAACTATCAGTTTTGCGTCTGATTTGAAAATGTAGACTCAGAGGAGAACGACCATAAGGTGCCCGAGGCAGCAATAGACCCTTGGAGACAAGTCCCCTGGAGGACGATGTATTGAATCTCGACGCAATTTGAGTGTTCCATCGTCATTAGGAGGCCCTGAACGTTACAATTAACTATCAGTTTTGCGTCGGATTCGACAATCTAGACTCACAGGAGAACGACCAATAGGTGCCACAGGCAGCAATAGACCCTTGGAGACAAATCGGCGGGAGGACGATGTATTGAATCTCGACGCAATTTGAGTGTTCCATCGTCATTAGGAGGCCCTGAACGTTGCAATTAACTATCAGTTTCGCGTCGGATTCGAAAATCTAGACTCACAGGAGACGGACCACATGGTGCCGGAGGCAGCAATATCCCCTTGGAGACAAGTCGGCTGGAGGACGATGTATTGAATCTCGACACAATTTGAGTGTCCCATCGTCATTAGGAGGCCCTGAACGTTACTATTAACTATCATTTTTGCGTCGCATTTGAAAACTTAGACTCACAGGAGACGGACCATAAGGTGCCAGAGGCAACAATCGACCCTTGGAGACAAGTCGGCTGGTAGACAATGTATTGAATCTCGACGCAATTCGAGTGTCCCACCGTCATTAGGAGGCCCTGAATGTTATAATTAACTCTCAGTTTTGCGTCGGATTCGAAAATCTAGACTCACAGGAGAGCGACCAAAAGGCGCCCGAGGCAACAATAGACCCTTGGAGACAAGTCGGCTGGAGGACGATGTATTCAATCGCGACGCAATTTGAGTGTTCCATCGTCATTAGGAGGCACTGAACATTACTATTAACCATCGGTTTTGCGTCGGATTCGACAATCTAGACTCACAGGCGAGCGACCAGAAGGCGCCTGGGGCAAGAAGAGACCCTTTGAAACAAGTCGGCTGGAGGACGATGTATTGAATCGCGACGCAATTTGAGTGCTCCATCGTCATTAGGAGGACCTGAACGTTACAATTAACTATCAGTTATGCGTCGGATTTGTAAATCTAGTCTCACAGGAGAACTACCACAAGGTGCCCGAGGCAGCAATAGACCCTTGGAGACAAGTCGGCTGGAGGACGATGTATTGAATCTCGACGCAATTTGAGTGTTCCATCGTCATTAGGAGGCCCTGAACGTTACAATTAACTTTCATTTTTGCTTCGGATTCGAAAATCTAGACTCACAGAATACGGACTATATGGTGCCCGAGGCAGCAATATCCCCTTGGAGACACGTCTGCTGGAGGACGATGTATTGAATCTCGACGCAAATTGAGTGTTTCATCGTCATTAGGAGGCCCTCAACGTTACAATTAACTATCAGTTTTGCGTCGGATTCGAAAATCTAGTCTCACAGGAGACGGACCATAAGGTGCCATAGTCAGCAATAGACCCTTGGAGACAAGTCGGCTGGAGGACGATGTATTGAATCTCGACGCAATTTGAGTGTTCCATCGTCATTAGAAGGCCGTGTACGTTACAATAAACTATCAGTTATGCGTCGGATTCGAAAATTTAGACCCACAGGAGTACGACCAAAAGGCGCCCGAGGCAACAATAGACCCTTGGAGACAAGTCGGCTGGATGACGATGTATTGAATCTCGACGCAATTTGAGTGTTCCATCCTCATTAGGAGGCCCTGAACGTTACAATTAACTATCAGTTTTGCGTCGGATTCGAAAATGTAGACTCAGAGGAGAACGACCATACGGTGCCCGAGGCAGCAATATCCCCTTGGAGACAAGTGGCTGGAGGACGATGTATTGAATCTCGACGCAATTTGAGTTTTCCATCGTCATTAGGAGGCCCTGAATGTAACAATCAACTATCATTTTCGCGTCGGATTCGATAATCTAGACTCACAGGAGAACGACCAAAAGGCTCCCGGGGTAACAATAGACCCTTGGAAACAATTCGGCTGGAGGGCGATGAATTGAATCGCGACGCAATTTGAGTGTTCCATCGTCATTGGGAGGCCCTGAACGTTACAATTAACTATCAGTTATGCGTCGGATTCGAAAATCTAGACTCACACGAGGACGACCAAAAGGCGCCGGAGGCAACAATAGACCCTTGGAGACAAGTCGGCTGGAGGACGAAGTATTGAATCTCGACGCAATTTGAGTGTTCCATCGTCATTAGGAGGCCCTGAACGTTACAATTAACTATCAGTTTCGCGTCGGATTCGAAAATCTAGACTCACAGGAGCCGGACCTTATGGTGCCCGAGGCAGCAATATCCCCTTGGAGACAAGTCGGCTGGAGGACGATGTATTGAATCTCGACGCAATTTGAGTGTTCCATCGTCATTAGGAGGCCCTGAAGGTTATGATTAACTCTCAGTTTTGCGTCGGATTCGAAAATCTAGACTCACAGGAGAACGACCATTAGCTGCCACAGGCAGCAATGGACCCTTGGAGACAAATCGGCTGGAGGACGATGTATTGAATCGCGACGCAATTTGAGCGTTCCATCGTCATTAGGAGGCACTGAACATTACTATTAACCATCGGTTTTGCGTCGGATTCGAGAATCTAGACTCACAGGAGACGGAATATAAGGTGCCAGAGGCAGCAATAGACCCTTGGAGACAAGTAGGCTGGAGGACGATGTATTGAATCTCGACGCAATTTGATTGTTCCATCGTCATTAGGAGGCCCTGAACGTTACAATTAATTATCAGTTTTGCGTCGGATTCGAAAATGTAGGCTCACAAGAGAACGACCATAATGTGCCCGAGGCAGCAATAGACCCTTGGAGACAAGTCGCCTATAGGACGATGTATTGAATCACGACGCAATTTGAGTTTTCCATCGTCATTAGGAGGCCCTGAATGTAACAATCAACTATCATTTTCGCGTCGGATTCGATAATCTAGACTCACAGGAGAACGACCAAAAGGCTCCCGGGGTAACAATAGACCCTTGGAAACAATTCGGCTGGAGGGCGATGAATTGAATCGCGACGCAATTTGAGTGTTCCATCGTCATTGGGAGGCCCTGAACGTTACAATTAACTATCAGTTCTGCGTCAGATTCGAAAATCTAGAGTCACAATAATGTAACCAAAGCAGCAATAGACCCTTGGAGACAAATCGGCTGGAGGACGATGTATTGAATCTCGAAGCAATTTGAGTGTTCCATCGTCATTAGGTGGCCCTTAACGTTACAATTAACTCTCAGTTTCGCGTCGGATTCGAAAATCTAGACTCACAGGAGACGGAACATAAGGTGCACGAGGCAGAAATATGCCCTTGGAGACAGGTCGGGTGGGGGGCGATGTATTGGATCTCGAAGCAATTTGTGTGTTCCATCGTCATTAGGAGGCCCTGAACGTTATAATTAACTATCAGTTTTGCGTCGGATTCGAAGATCTGAGTCACGGGAGAACGACCATAAGGTGCCCGAGGCAGCAATAGACCCTTGGAGACACGTCGTCTGAAGGACGATGTATTGAATCTCGACGCAATTTGAGTGTTTCATCGTGATTAGGAGGCAGTGAACGTTACAATTAACTATCAGTTTTGCGTCGGATTCGACAATCTAGACTCACAGGAGAACGACAATAAGGTGCCCGAGGCAGCAATAGACCCTTGGAGACAAGTCGACTGGAGGACGATGTATTGAATCGCGACGGAATTTGAGTGTTCCATCGTCATAAGGAGGCCCTGAACGTTACAATTAAATATCATTTTGCGTCGAATTTGATAATCTAGACTCAGAGGAGAACGACCATAAGGTGCCCGAGGCAGCAATAGACCCTTGGAGACAAGTCGGCAGGAGGACGATATATTGAATCTCGACGTAATTTGAGTGTTCCGTCGTCATTAAGAGGCCCTGAACGTTACAATTAACTATCAGTTATGCGCCGGATTCGTAAATCTAGACTCACAGGAGATCGACCAGAAGGCGCATGGGGCAACAATAGACCCTTGGAAACAAGTCGGCTGGAGGACGATGTATTGAATCGCGACGCAATTTGAGTGTTCCATCGTCATTAGGAGGCCCTGAACGTTACAATTAACTATCAGTTATGCGTCGGATTCGTAAATCTAATCTCACAGGAGAACGACCACAAGGTCCCCGAGGCAGCAATAGACCCTTGGAGTTAAGTCGGCTGGAGGCCGATGTATTGAATCTCGACGCAATTTGAGTGTTCCATCGTCATTAGAAGGCCCTGAACGTTGCAATTAACTATCTGTTATGCATCGGATTCGTAAATCAAGACTCACAGGAGAACGACCACAAGGTCCCCGTGGCAGCAATAGAATCTTGGAGTTAAGTCGGCTGGAGGCCGATGTGTTGAATCTCGACGCAATTTGAGTGTTCCATCGTCATTAGGAGGCCCTTAACGTTACAATTAACATTCAGTTTTGCGTCGGTTCCGAAAATCTAGACTCACAGGAGAACGACCATTAGGTGCAACAAGCAGCAATAGACCCTTGGAGACAAATTGGCTGGAGAACGATGTATTGAATCGCGACACAATTTGAGTGTTCCATCGTCATTAGGAGGCGCTGAACATTACAATTAACCATCAGTTTTGCGTCGGATTCGAAAATGTAGACTCACAGGAGACGGACCATAAGGTGCCAGTGCCAGCAATAGACCCTTGGAGACAAGTCGGCTGGGGGACGATGTATTGAATCTCGACGCAATTTGAGTGTTCCATTGTCATTAGGAGGCCGTGAATGTACAATTAACTATCAGTTATGCGTCGGATTCGAAAATCTACACTCACAGGAGGACGACCAAAAGGTGCCCGAGGCAACAATAGACCCTTGGAGACAAGTCGGCTGGAGGACGATGTATTGAATCTCGACGCAATTTGAGTGTTCCATCGTCATTAGGAGGCCCTGAACGTTACAATTAACTATCAGTTTTGCGTCGGATTCGAAAATGTAGACTCAAACGACCATAAGGTGCCCGAGGCTGCAACAGACCCTTGGTGACAGGTCGCCTGGAGGACGATGTATTGATTCTCGACGCATCGTCATTAGGAGGCCTTGAACGTTACAACTAAATATCAGTTTCGCGTCGGATCCGAAAATCTAGACTCAACGGAGCACGACCATAAGGTGCCAGAGGCAGTAATAGACCCTTGGAGACATGTCGCCTGGAGGACGATGTATTGAATCTCGAAGCAATTTGAGTGTTCCATCGTCATTAGGAGGCCGTGAACGTTACAATCAACTATGAGTTTTGCGTTGGATTCGATAATCTAGACTCACAGGAGTACAACCAAAAGGCGCCCGGGGCAACAATAGACCCTTGGTAACAAGTCGGCTGGAGGACGATGTATTGCATCTCGACGCAATTTTAATGTTCCATCGTCATTAGGAGGCCCTCAATGTTACTATTAACTATCAGTTTTGCGTCGCATTCGAAAATCTAGACTCACAGGAGACGGACCATAAGGTCCCAGAGGCAGCAAGACACCCTTAGAGACAAGTAGGCTGCAGGACGATGTATTGAATCTCGACGCAATTTGAGTGTTCCATCGTCATTAGGAGGCCATGAACGGTACAATTAACTATCAGTTATGCGCCGGATTCGAAAATCTACACTACAGGAGGACGACCAAAAGGCGCCGGAGGCAACAATAGACACTTGGAGACAAGTCGGCTGGAGGACGATGTATTGAATCTCGACGCAATTTGAGTGTTCCATCGTCATTAGGAGGCCCTGATCGTTTCAATTAACTATCAGTTTTGCGTCGGATTCGAAAATGTAGACTCAGAGAGGAACGACGATAAGGTGCCAGAGGCAGCAATAGACCCTTGGAGACAGGTCGGCTGATGGACGATGTATTGAGTCTCGACGCAATTTAGGTGTTCCATCGTCATTAGGAGGCCCTGAACGTACCTATTAACTATCAGTTTTGCGTCGGATTCGAAAATGTAGACTCAAACGACCATAAGGTGCCCGAGGCAGCAACAGACCCTTGGAGACAAGTCGCCTGGAGGACGATGTATTGATTCTCGACACATCATCATTAGGAGGCCTTGAACGTTACAACTAACTATCAGTTTCGCTACGGATTCGAAAATCTAGACACAAAGGAGCACGACCAAAAGGTGCCAGAGCCAGCAATAGACCCTGGGAGACAAGTAGGCTGCAGGACGATGTATTGAATCTCGACGCAATTTGAGTGTTCCATCGTAATTAGGAGGCCCTTAACGTTACAATTAACTATCAGTTTTGCGTCGGATTCGACAATCTAGACTCACAGGAGAACGACAATAAGGTGCCCGAGGCAGCAATTTCCCCTTGGAGACAAGTCGGCTGGAGGACGATGTATTGAATCTCGACGCAATTTAGGTGTTCCATCGTCATTAGGAGGCCCTGAACGTAACTATTAACTATCACTTTTGCGTCGGATTCGAAAATGTAGACTCAAACGACCATAAGGTGACCGAGGCAGCAACAGACCCTGGGAGACAAGTAGGCTGAAGGACGATGTATTGAATCTCGAAGCAATTTGATTGTTCCATCGTCAATAGGAGGCCGTGAACGTTACAATCAACTATGAGTTTTGCGTCGGATTCGATAATCCAGGCTCACAGGAGTACGACAAAAAGGCGCCCGGTGCAACAATAGACCCTTGGAAACAAGTCGGCTGGAGGACGAAGTATTGACTCTCGACGCAATTTGAGTGTTCCATCGTCAATAGGAGGCCCTGAACGTTACAATTAACTATCAGTTTTGCGTCGCATTCGAAAATCTAGACTCACAGGAGACGGACCATAGGGTGCCAGAGGCAGCAACAGACCCTGGGAGACAAGTAGGCTGCAGGACGATGTATTGAATCTCAACGCAATTTGAGTGTTCCATCGTCATTAGGAAGCCGTGAACGGTACAATTAACTTCAGATTCGCGTCGGATTCGAAATTCTAGACTCCCAGAAGCACGACCATATGGTGCCAGAGGCAGCAATAGACCCTTACAGACAAGTCGGCTGGAGGACGATGTATTGAATCTCGAAGCAATTTGAGTGTTAAATCGTCATTAGGAGGCCGTGAACGTTACAATTAACTATGAGTTTTGCGTCGGATGCGATAATCTAGACTCACAGGAGAACGACCAAAAGGCGCCCGGGGTAACAATAGACCCTTGGAAACATTTCGGCTGGAGGACGATGAATTGAATCGCGACGCAAATTGAGTGTTCCATCGTCATTGGGAGACCCTGAACGTTACAATTAACTATCAGTTTTGCGTCAGATTCGAAAATCTAGAGTCTCCATAAGGTGCCCGAAGCAGCACTAGACCCTTGGAGACACGTCGGCTGAAGGACGATGTATTCAATCTCGACGCAATTTGAGTGTTCCATCGTCATTAGGAGGCCGTGAGCGTTACAATTAACTATGAGTTTTGCGTCGGATTTGATAATCTAGACTGACAGGAGACGACTAAGAGGCGCCCGAGGCAACAATAGACCCTTAAAGACAATTCGGCTGGAGGACGATGTATTGAATCTCGACGCAATTTAAGTGTTCCATCGTCATTAGGAAGCCCTGAACGTAACAATTAACTATCAGTTTCGCGTCGCATTCGAAAATGTAGACTCAAACGACTATAAGGTGCCCGAGGCAGCAACAGACCCTTGGAGACAATTCGCCTGGAGGACGATGTATTGATTCTCGACGCATCGTCATCCGAAGGCCTTGAACGTTACAACTAACTATCAGTTTCGCGTCGGATTCGAAAATCTAGACACAAAGGAGCATGACCATAAGGTGCCAGAGGCAGCAATAGACCCTTGGAGACAAGACGCCTGGAGGACGATGTATTGGATCTCGAAGCAATTTGAGTGTTCCATCGTCATTAGGAGGCCCTTAACGTTACAATTAACTATCAGTTTTGCGTCGGATTAGACAATCTAGACTCACAGGAGAACGAATATAAGGGCCCGAGGCAGCAATTTCCCCTTGGAGGCAAGTCGGCTGGCGGACGATTTATTGATTCTCGACGCAATTTGAGTGTTCCATCGTCATTAGGAGGCCCTGAACGTTACAATTAAATATCGGTTTCGCGTCGGATTCGAGAATCTAGACTCACAGGAGCACGACCATAAGGTGCCAGAGGCAGCAGTAGACCCTTGGAGACAAGTCGGCTGGAGGACGATGTATTGGATCTCGAAGCAATTTGAGTGTTCCATCGTCATTAGGAGGCCCTGAACGTTACAATTAACTATCAGTTTGGCGTCGCATTGGAAAATCTAGACTCACAGGAGACGGACCATAGGGTGCCAGAGGCAGCAACAGACCCTGGGAGACAAGTAGGCTGCAGGACGATGTATTGAATCTCAACGCAATTTGAGTGTTCCATCGTCGTTAGGAGGCCGTGGACGGTACAATTAACTTCAGATTCTCGTCGGATTCGAATTTCTAGACTCCCAGAAGCACGACCATATGGTGCCATAGGCAGCAATAGACCCTTAGAGACAAGTCGGCTGGAGGACGATGTATTGAATCTCGAAGCAATTTGAGTGTTAAATCGTCATTAGGAGGCCGTGAACGTTACAATTAACTATGAGTTTTGCGTCGGATGCGATAATCTAGACTCACAGGAGAACGACCAAAAGGCGCCCGGGGTAACAATAGACCCTTGGAAACATTTCGGCTGGAGGACGATGAATTGAATCGCGACGCAAATTGAGTGTTCCATCGTCATTGGGAGGCCCTGAACGTTACAATTAACTATCAGTTTTGCGTCAGATTCGAAAATCTAGAGTCTCCATAAGGTGCCCGAAGCAGCACTAGACCCTTGGATACACGTCGGCTGAAGGACGATGTATTCAATCTCGACGCAATTTGAGTGTTCCATCGTCATTAGGAGGCCTTGAGCGTTACAATTAACTATGAGTTTTGCGTCAGATTCGATAATCTAGACTCACAGGAGACGACTAAAAGGCGCCCGAGGCAACAATAGACCCTTAAAGACAAGTCGGCTGGAGGACGATGTATTGAATCTCGACGCAATTTAAGTATTCCATCGTCATTAGGAGGCCCTGAACGTAACAATTAACTATCAGTTTCGCGTCGGATTCGCAAATGTAGACTCAAACGACTATAAGGTGCCCGAGGCAGCAACAGACCCTTGGAGACAAGTCGCCTGGAGGACGATGTATTGATTCTCGACGCATCGTCATTAGAAGGCCTTGAACGTTACAACTAACTATCAGTTTCGCGTCGGATTCGAAAATCTAGACACAAAGGAGCACGACCATAAGGTGCCAGAGGCAGCAATAGACCCTTGAAGACAAGACGCCTCGAGGACGATGTATTGGATCTCGAAGCAATTATAGTGTTCCATCGTCATTAGGAGGCCCTTAACTTTACAATTAACTATCAGTTTTGCGTCGGATTCGACAATCTAGACTCACAGGAGAACGAATATAAGGGCCCGAGGCAGCAATATCCCCTTGGAGGCAAGTTGGTTGGCGGACGATTTATTGATTCTCGACGCAATTTGAGTGTTCCATCGTCATTAGGAGGCCCTGAACGTTACAATTAAATATCGTTTTCGCGTCGGATTCGAGATTCTAGACTCACAGGAGCACGACCATAAGGTGCCAGAGGCAGCAGTAGACCCTTGGAGACAAGACGGCTGAAAGACGAAGTATTGAATCTCGAAGCAATTTGAATGTTCCATCGTCATTAGGAGGCCCTCAACGTTACAATTAACTATCAGTTTTGCGTCGCATTCGAAAATCTAGACTCACAGGAGACCGACCATAAGGTGCCAGAGGAAGCCATAGACCCTGCGAGACAAGTAGGCTGCAGGACGATGTATTGAATCTCGACGCAAATTGAACGTTCCATCGTCATTAGGAGGCCGTGAACGGTCCAATTGACTTCAGTTTCGCGTCGGATTCGAAATTCTAGACTCCCAGAAGCACGACCATATGGTGCCAGAGGCAGCAATAGACCCTTGGAGACAAGTCGGCTGGAGGACGAAGTATTGAATCTCGAAGCAATTTGAGTGTTCCGTCGTCATTAGGAGGCCGTGAACGTTACAATTAACTATGAGTTTTGCGTCGGATTCGATAATTTAGACTCACAGGAGAACGACCAAAAGGCGCCCGGGGTAACAATAGACCCTTGGAAACATTTGGGCTGGAGGACGATGAATTGAATCGCGACGCAATTTGAGTGTTCCATCGTCATTGGGAGGCCCAGAACGTTACAATTAACTATCAGTTTTGCATCAGATTCGAAAATCTAGAGTCACCATAAGATGCCCGAAGCAGCAATAGACCCTTGGAGACAGGTCGGCTGATGGACGATGTATTGAATCTCGACGCAATTTAGGTGTTCCATCGTCATTAGGAGGCCCTGAACGTAACTATTAACTATCAGTTTTGCGTCGGATTCGAAAATGAAGACTCAAACGACCATAAGGTGCCCGAGGCAGCAACAGACCCTTGGAGACAAGTCGCCTGGAGGACGATGTATTGATTCTCGACGCATCGTCATTAGGAGGCCTTGAACGTTACAACTAACTATCAGTTTTGCGTCGGATTCGAAAATCAAGACACAAAGGAGCACGACCATAAGGTGCCAGAGGCAGCAATAGACCCTGGGAGACAAGTAGGCTGCAGGACGATGTATTGAATCTCGACGCAATTTGAGTGTTCCATCGTAATTAGGAGGCCCTTAACGTTACAATTAACTATCAGTTTTGCGTCGGATTCGACAATCTAGACTCACAGGAGAACGACAATAAGGTGCCTGAGGCAGCAATATCCCCTTGGAGACAAGTCGGCTGGAGGACGATGTATTGAATCTCGACGCAATTAAGGTGTTCCATCGTCATTAGGAGGCCCTGAACGTAACTATTAACTATCAGTTTTGCGTCGGATTCTAAAATGTAGACTCAAACGACCTTAAGGTGCCCGAGGCAGCAACAGACCCTGGGAGACAAGTAGGCTGAAGGACGATGTATTGAATCTCGAAGCAATTTGAGAGATCCATCGTCATTAGGAGGCCGTGAACGTTACAATCAACTATGAGTTTTGCGTCGGATTCGATAATCTAGGCTCACAGGAGTACGACGAAAAGGCGCCCGGGGCAACAATTGACCCTTGGAAACAAGTCGGCTGGAGGACGAAGTATTGAATCTCGACGCAATGTGAGTGTTCCATCGTCATTAGGAGGCCCTGAACGTTACAATTAACTATCAGTTTTGCGTCGCATTCGAAAATCTAGACTCACAGGAGACGGACCATAAGGTGCCAGAGGCAGCAATAGACCCTGGGAGACAAGTAGGCTGCAGGACGATGTATTGAATCTCGACGCAATTTGAGTGTTCCATCGTCATTAGGAGGCCGTGAACGGTACAATTAACTTCAGTTTCGCATCGGATTCGATATTCTAGACTCCCAGAAGCACGACCATATGGTGCCAGAGGCAGCAATAGACCCTTAGAGACAAGTCGGCTGTAGGACGATGTATTGAATCTCGAAGCAATTTGAATGTTAAATCGTCATTAGGAGGCCGTGAACGTTACAATTAACTATCAGTTTTGCGTCGGATCCGAAAATGCAGACTCAAACGACTATAAGGTGCCCGAGGCAGCAACAGACCCTTGGAGACAAGTCGCCTGGCGGACGATGTATTGATTCTCGACGCATCGTCATTAGGAACCCTTGAACGTTACAACTAACTATCAGTGCGCGTCGGATTCCAAAATCTAGACACAAAGGAGCACGACCATAAGGTGCCAGAGGCAGCAATAGACCCTTGGAGACTAGTCGGCTGGAGTTCGATGTGTTGATTCTCGACGCAATTTGAGTGTTCCATCGTCATTAGGAGGCCCTGAACGTTACAATTAAATATCGTTTTCGCGACGGATTCGAAAATCTAGACTCACAGGAGCACGACCATAAGGTGCCAGAGGCAGCAGTAGACCCTTGGAGACAAGTCGGCTGGAGGACGATGTATTGAATCTCGAAGCAATTTGAATGTTCCATTGTCATTAGGAGGCCGTGAACGTTACAATTAACTTTTAGTTTCGCGTCGGATTGAAAATCTAGAGTTACAGGAGACGGACCATAAGGTGCCCGAGGCAGAAATATCCCCTTGGAGACAAGTTGGCTGGGAGAAGATGTATAGAATCTCGACGCAAGTTGAGTGTTCCATCGTCATTAGTAGGCCCTGAATGTTACAATTAACTATCAGTTTTGCGTCGGATTCGAAAATCTAGAGTCACAGGAGAACGACCATAAGGTGCCCGAGGCAGCAATAGACCCTTTTTAGACAAGTCGACTGGAGGACGATGTATTGAATCGCGACGGAATTTGAGTGTTCCATCGTCATTAGGAGGCCCTGAACGCTACAATTCACTATCATTTTGCGTCGGATTCGATAATCTAGACTCAGAGGAGGACGACCATAAGGTGCCCGAGGCAGCAATAGACCCTTGCAGACAAGTCGCCTGGAGGACAATATATTGAATCTCGAACGTTAATTGAGTGTTCCATCGTCATTAGGAGGCCCTGAACATTACAATTAACTATCAGTTATGCGTCGGATTCGTAAATCTAGTCTCACAGGGGAACGACCAGAAGGCGCCCGGGGCAACAATAGACCCTTGGAAACAAGTCGGCTGGAGGACGATGAATTGAATCGCGACGCAATTTGAGTGTTTCATCGTCATTAGGAGGCCCTGAACGTTACAATTAACTGTCAGTTGCGCGTCGGATTCGAAAATCTAGACTCACAGGAGACGGACCATATGGTGCCTGATTCAACAATATCCCCTTGGAGACAAGTCGGCTGGAGGACGGTGTATTGAATCTCGACGCAATTTGAGTGTTCCATCGTTATTAGGAGGCCCTGAACGTTATAATTTCCTCTCAGTTTTGCGTCGGATTCGAAAATCTAGACTCACAGGAGAACGACCATAAGGTGCCCGAGGCAGCAATATCCCCTTGGAGACAAGTCGGCTGGGGGACGATATATATAATCTCGACGTAGTTTGAGTGTTCCATCGTCATTAGGAGGCCCTGAACGGTACAATTAACTATCAATTATGCGTCGGATTCGTAAATCTAGACTCACAGGACAACGACCACAAGGTCCCCGAGGCAGAAATAGACCCTTGGAGTTAAGTCGGCTGGAGGCCGATGTACTGAATCTCGACGGAATTTGAGTGTTCCATCGTCATTAGAAAGCCCTGAACGTTACAATTAACCATCAGTTATGCGTCGGATTCGTAAATCTAGACTCACAGGCGAACGACCACAAGGTCCCCGAGGCAGCAATAGACTCTTGGAGTTAAGTCGGCTGGAGGCCGATGTATTGAACCTCGACGCAACTTGAGTGCTCCATCGTCATTCGGAGGCCCTGAACGTTACAATTAACTATCAGTTTTGCGTCGGATTCGAAAATGTAGACTCAAAGGAGCACGACCATAAGGTGCCAGAGGCAGCAATAGACCCTTGGACACAAGACGCCTGGAGGACGATGTATTGAATCTCGAAGCAATTTGAGTGTTCCATCGTCATTAGGAGGCCGTGAACGTTACAATCAAATATGAGTTTTGCGTCGGATTCGATAATCTAGACTCACAGGAGTACGACCAAAAGGAACCCGGGGCAACAATAGACCCTTGGAAACAAGTCGGTTGTGGACGATGAATTGAATCGCGACGCAATTTGAGTGTTCCATCGTCATTAGGAGGCCCTGAACGTTCCAATTAACTATCAGTTATGCGTCGGATTCGTAAATCTAGACTCACAGGAGTACGACCAGAAGGCGCCCGGGGCAACAATAGACCCTTGGAAACAAGCCGGCTGGAGGACGATGAATTGAATCGCGACGCAATTTGAGTGTTTCATCGTCATTAGGAGGCCCTGAACGTTACAATTAACTGTCAGTTTCGCGTCGGATTCGAAAATCTAGACTCACAGGAGACGGACCATATGGTGCCTCATTCAACAATATCCCCTTGGAGACAAGTCGGCTGGAGGACGGTGTATTGAATCTCGACGCAATTTGAGTGTTCCATCGTTATTAGGAGGCCCTGAACGTTATAATTTCCTCTCAGTTTTGCGTCGGATTCGAAAATCTAGACTCAGAGGAGAACGACCATAAGGTGCCCGAGGCAGCAATATCCCCTTGGAGACAAGTCGGCTGGAGGACGATATATATAATCTCGACGTAGTTTGAGTGTTCCATCGTCATTAGGAGGCCCTGAACGGTACAATTAACTATCAATTATGCGTCGGATTCGTAAATCTAGACTCACAGGACAACGACCACAAGGTCCCCGAGGCAGAAATAGACCCTTGGAGTTAAGTCGGCTGGAGGCCGATGTACTGAATCTCGACGGAATTTGAGTGTTCCATCGTCATTAGAAAGCCCTGAACGTTACAATTAACCATCAGTTATGCGTCGGATTCGTAAATCTAGACTCACAGGCGAACGACCACAAGGTCCCCGAGGCAGCAATAGACTCTTGGAGTTAAGTCGGCTGGAGGCCGATGTATTGAACCTCGACGCAACTTGAGTGCTCCATCGTCATTCGGAGGCCCTGAACGTTACAATTAACTATCAGTTTTGCGTCGGATTCGAAAATGTAGACTCAAAGGAGCACGACCATAAGGTGCCAGAGGCAGCAATAGACCCTTGGACACAAGACGCCTGGAGGACGATGTATTGAATCTCGAAGCAATTTGAGTGTTCCATCGTCATTAGGAGGCCGTGAACGTTACAATCAAATATGAGTTTTGCGTCGGATTCGATAATCTAGACTCACAAGAGTACGACCAAAAGGCACCCGGGGCAACAATAGACCCTTGGAAACAAGTCGGTTGTGGACGATGAATTGAATCGCGACGCAATTTGAGTGTTCCATCGTCATTAGGAGGCCCTGAACGTTGCAATTAACTATCAGTTTCGCGTCGGATTCGAAAATCTAGTCTCACAGGAGACGAACCATAAGTTGCGCGAGGCAGCAATATCCCCTTGGACAGGGCTGGGGGACGATGCATTGAATCTCGAAGCAGTTTGAGTGTTCCATCGTCATTAGGAGGCCCTGAACGTTACAATTATCAATCAGTTTTGCTTTGGATTCGAGAATGTAGACTCACAGGAGAACGACAATAAGGTGCTCGAGGCAGCAATAGACCCTTGGAGACAAGTCTGCTGGAGGACGATGTATTGAATCTCGACCCAATTAGAGTGTTCCATCGTCATTAGGAGGCCCTGAACGTTGCAATTAACTATCAGTTTTGCGTCGGATTCGAAAATCTAGACTCAGAGGAGTACGACCATAAGGTGCCAGAGGCAGCAATAGACCTTTGGTGACAAGTCGGCTGGAGGAAGATATATCGAATCTCGAAGCAGTTTGAGTGTTCCATCGTCATTTGGAGGCCGTGAATGTTACAATTAACTAAGAGTTTTGCGTCGGATTCGATAATCTGGACTTACAGGAGTACGACCAAAAGGCGCCCGGGGCAACAATAGACCCCTTGGAGAAAAGTCTGCTGGAGGACGATGTATTGAATCTCGACGCAATTTGAGAGTTCCATCGTCATTAGGAGGCCCTAAACGTTACAATTAACTCTCAGTTTTGCGTCTGATTCGAAAATCTAGACTTACAGGAGAACGACCATAAGGTGCCCGAGGCAGCAATATACCCTTGGAGGCAAGTCGGCTAGAGGACGATATATTGAATCTCGACGCAATTTGAGTGTTCCATCGTCATTAGGAGGCCCTAAACGTTACAATGAACTTTCATTTTTGCGCCGGATTCGAAAATCTAGACTCACAGGAGACGGACCATATGGAGCCCGAGGCAGCAATATCCCCTCGTAGACAAGTCTCCTGGAGGACGGTGTATTGAATCTCGACGCAAATAGAGTGTTCCATCGTCATTAGGAGGCCCTGAACGTTACAATTAACTATCAGTTTTGCGTCGAATACGAAAATCTAGACTCACAGGAGAACGACCATTAGGTGCCACAGGCAGCAATAGACCCTTGGAGACAAATCGGCAGGAGGTCGATGAATTGAATCGCGACGCAATTTGAGTGATCCATCGTCATTAGGAGGCACTGAACATAACAATTAACCATCAGTTTTGCGTCGGATTCGAAAATCTAGACTCACAGGAGACGGACCATAAGGTGCCAGAGGCAGCAATAGACCCTGGGAGACAAGTAGGCTGCAGGACGATGTATTGAATCTCGACGCAATTTGAGTGTTCCATCGTCATTAGGAGGCCGTGAACGGTACAATTAACTTCAGTTTCGCATCGGATTCGAAATTCTAGACTCCCAGAAGCACGACCATATGGTGCCAGAGGCAGCAATAGACCCTTAGAGACAAGTCGGCTGTAGGACGATGTATTGAATCTCGAAGCAATTTGAATGTTAAATCGACATTAGGAGGCCGTGAACGTTACAATTAACTATGAGTTTTGCGTCGGATGCGATAATCTAGACTCACAGGAGAACGACCAAAAGGCGCCCGGGGTAACAATAGACCCTTGGAAACATTTCGGCTGGAAGACGATGAATTGAATCGCGACGCAATTTGAGTGTTCCATCGTCATTAGGAGGCCCTGAACGTAACAATTAACTATCAGTTTTGCGTCGGATCCGAAAATGTAGACTCAAACGACTATAAGGTGCCCGAGGCAGCAACAGACCCTTGGAGACAAGTCGCCTGGCGGACGATGTATTGATTCTCGACGCATCGTCATTAGGAACCCTTGAACGTTACAACTAACTATCAGTGCGCGTCGGATTCCAAAATCTAGACACAAAGGAGCACGACCATAAGGTGCCAGAGGCAGCAATAGACCCTTGGAGACAAGTCGGCTGGAGTTCGATGTGTTGATTCTCGACGCAATTTGAGTGTTCCATCGTCATTAGGAGGCCCTGAACGTTACATTTAAATATCGGTTTCGCGACGGATTCGAAAATCTAGACTCACAGGAGCACGACCATAAGGTGCCAGAGGCGGCAGTAGACCCTTGGAGACAAGTCGGCTGGAGGACGATGTATTGAATCTCGAAGCAATTTGAATGTTCCATTGTCATTAGGAGGCCGTGAACGTTACAATTAACTTTTAGTTTCGCGTCGGATTGAAAATCTAGAGTTACAGGAGACGGACCATAAGGTGCCCGAGGCAGAAATATCCCCTTGGAGACAAGTTGGCTGGGAGAAGATGTATAGAATCTCGACGCAAGTTGAGTGTTCCATCGTCATTAGTAGGCCCTGAATGTTACAATTAACTATCAGTTTTGCGTCCGATTCGAAAATC
Organism: Schistocerca serialis cubense; assembly: GCF_023864345.2. Taxonomy (NCBI): domain Eukaryota; kingdom Metazoa; phylum Arthropoda; class Insecta; order Orthoptera; family Acrididae; genus Schistocerca; species Schistocerca serialis. The sequence goes on from NW_026047583.1 coordinate 61,299,529, forward strand.
TAGTGTCACAGGAGAACGACCATAAGGTGCCCGAGGCAGCAATAGACCTTTGGAGACAAGTCTGCTGGAGGACGATGTATTGAATCTCGACCCAATTAGAGTGTTCCATCGTCATTAGGAGGCCCTGAACGTTACAATTAACTATCAGTTTCGCGTCGGATTCGAAAATCTAGACTCACAGGAGACGAACCATAAGTTGCGCGAGGCAGCAATATCCCCTTGGACAGGGCTGGGGGACGATGCATTGAATCTCGAAGCAGTTTGAGTGTTCCATCGTCATTAGGAGGCCCTGAACGTTACAATTATCAATCAGTTTTGCTTTGGATTCGAGAATGTAGACTCACAGGAGAACGACAATAAGGTGCTCGAGGCAGCAATAGACCTTTGGAGACAAGTCTGCTGGAGGACGATGTATTGAATCTCGACCCAATTAGAGTGTTCCATCGTCATTAGGAGGCCCTGAACGTTACAATTAACTATCAGTTTTGCGTCGGATTCGAAAATCTAGACTCAGAGGAGTACGACCATAAGGTGCCAGAGGCAGCAATAGACCTTTGGTGACAAGTCGGCTGGAGGAAGATATATCGAATCTCGAAGCAGTTTGAGTGTTCCATCGTCATTTGGAGGCCCTGAATGTTACAATTAACTATCAGTTTTGCGTCGGATTCGAAAATCTAGAGTCACAGGAGAACGACCATAAGGTGCCCGAGGCAGCAATAGACCCTTTTTAGACAAGTCGACTGGAGGACGATGTATTGAATCGCGACGGAATTTGAGTGTTCCATCGTCATTAGGTGGCCCTGAACGCTACAATTCACTATCATTTTGCGTCGGATTCGATAATCTAGACTCAGAGGAGGACGACCATAAGGTGCCCGAGGCAGCAATAGACCCTTGCAGACAAGTCGCCTGGAGGACAATATATTGAATCTCGAACGTTAATTGAGTGTTCCATCGTCATTAGGAGGCCCTGAACGTTACAATTAACTGTCAGTTTCGCGTCGGATTCGAAAATCTAGACTCACAGGAGACGGACCATATGGTGCCTCATTCAACAATATCCCCTTGGAGACAAGTCGGCTGGAGGACGGTGTATTGAATCTCGACGCAATTTGAGTGTTCCATCGTTATTAGGAGGCCCTGAACGTTATAATTTCCTCTCAGTTTTGCGTCGGATTCGAAAATCTAGACTCACAGGAGAACGACCATAAGGTGCCCGAGGCAGCAATATCCCCTTGGAGACAAGTCGGCTGCAGGACGATATATATAATCTCGACGTAGTTTGAGTGTTCCATCGTCATTAGGAGGCCCTGAACGGTACAATTAACTATCAATGATGCGTCGGATTCGTAAATCTAGACTCACAGGACAACGACCACAGGGTCCCCGAGGCAGAAATAGACCCTTGGAGTTAAGTCGGCTGGAGGCCGATGTACTGAATCGCGACGGAATTTGAGTGTTCCATCGTCATTAGAAAGCCCTGAACGTTACAATTAACCATCAGTTATGCGTCGGATTCGTAAATCTAGACTCACAGGCGAACGACCACAAGGTCCCCGAGGCAGCAATAGACTCTTGGAGATAAGTCGGCTGGAGGCCGATGTATTGAACCTCGACGCAACTTGAGTGCTCCATCGTCATTCGGAGGCCCTGAACGTTACAATTAACTATCAGTTTTGCGTCGGATTCGAAAATGTAGACTCAAAGGAGCACGACCATAAGGTGCCAGAGGCAGCAATTGACCCTTGGACACAAGACGCCTGGAGGACGATGTATTGAATCTCGAAGCAATTTGAGTGTTCCATCGTCATTAGGAGGCCGTGAACGTTACAATCAAATATGAGTTTTGCGTCGGATTCGATAATCTAGACTCACAGGAGTACGACCAAAAGGCACCCGGGGCAACAATAGACCCTTGGAAACAAGTCGGTTGTGGACGATGAATTGAATCGCGACGCAATTTGAGTGTTCCATCGTCATTAGGAGGCCCTGAACGTTCCAATTAATTATCAGTTTCGCGTCGGATTCGAAAATCTAGACTCACAGGAGACGAACCATAAGTTGCGCGAGGCAGCAATATCCCCTTGGACAGGGCTGGGGGACGATGCATTGAATCTCGAAGCAGTTTGAGTGTTCCATCGTCATTAGGCGGCCCTGAACGTTACAATTATCAATCAGTTTTGCTTTGGATTCGAGAATGTAGACTCACAGGAGAACGACAATAAGGTGCTCGAGGCAGCAATAGACCCTTGGAGACAAGTCTGCTGGAGGACGATGTATTGAATCTCGACCCAATTAGAGTGTTCCATCGTCATTAGGAGGCCCTGAACGTTGCAATTAACTATCAGTTTTGCGTCGGATTCGAAAATCTAGACTCAGAGGAGTACGACCATAAGGTGCCAGAGGCAGCAATAGACCTTTGGTGACAAGTCGGCTGGAGGAAGATATATCGAATCTCGAAGCAGTTTGAGTGTTCCATCGTCATTTGGAGGCCGTGAATGTTACAATTAACTAAGAGTTTTGCGTCGGATTCGATAATCTGGACTTACAGGAGTACGACCAAAAGGCGCCCGGGGCAACAATAGACCCCTTGGAGAAAAGTCTGCTGGAGGACGATGTATTGAATCTCAACGCAATTTGAGAGTTCCATCGTCATTAGGAGGCCCTAAACGTTATAATTAACTCTCAGTTTTGCGTCTGATTCGAAAATCTAGACTTACAGGAGAACGACCATAAGGTGCCCGAGGCAGCAATATACCCTTGGAGGCAAGTCGGCTAGAGGACGATATATTGAATCTCGACGCAATTTGAGTGTTCCATCGTCATTAGGAGGCCCTAAACGTTACAATGAACTTTCATTTTTGCGCCGGATTCGAAAATCTAGACTCACAGGAGACGGACCATATGGAGCCCGAGGCAGCAATATCCCCTCGTAGACAAGTCTCCTGGAGGACGGTGTATTGAATCTCGACGCAAATAGAGTGTTCCATCGTCATTAGGAGGCCCTGAACGTTACAATTAACTATCAGTTTTGCGTCGGATACGAGAATCTAGACTCACAGGAGAACGACCATTAGGTGCCACAGGCAGCAATAGACCCTTGGAGACAAATCGGCAGGAGGACGATGAATTGAATCGCGACGCAATTTGAGTGATCCATCGTCATTAGGAGGCACTGAACATAACAATTAACCATCAGTTTTGCGTCGGATTCGAAAATCTAGACTCACAGGAGACGGACCATAAGGTGCCAGAGGCAGCAATAGACCCCTTGGAGTAAGTCGGCTGGAGGACGATGTATTGAATCTCGACGCAATTTGAGTGTTCCATCGTCATTAGGAGGCCCTGAACGTTGTAATTAACTCTCAGTTTTGCGTCGTATACGAAAATCTAGACTCACAGGAGAACGACCATAAGGTGCCCGAGGCAGCAATATCCCCTTGGAGACAAGTCGGCTGGATGACGATATATTGAATCTCGAAGTAATTTGAGTGTTCCATCGCCATAAGGAAGCCCTAAACGTTACAATTAACTATCAGTTATGCGTCGGATACGTAGATCTATACTCACAGGAGAACGACCACAAGGTAACCGAGGCAGCAATAGACCCTTGGAGACAAGTCGGCTGGAGGCCGATGTATTGAATCTCGACGCAATTTGAGTGTTCCATCGTCATTAGGAGGCCCTGAGCGTTACAATTAACTATCAGTTATGCGTCGGATACGTAGATCTATACTCACAGGAGAACGACCACAAGGTAACCGAGGCAGCAATAGACCCTTGGAGACAAGTCGGCTGGAGGACGATGAATTGAATCGCGACGCAATTTGAGTGTTCCATCGTCATTAGGAGGCACCGAACATAACAATTAACCATCAGTTTTGTGTCGGATTCGAAAATATAGACTCACAGGAGACAGACCATAAGGTGCCAGAGACAGCAATAGACCCTTGGAGACAAGTCGGCTGGAGGACGATGTATTGAATCTCGACGCGATTTGAGTGTTCCACCGTCATTAGGAGGCAGTGAACGTTACAATTTACTATCAGTTATGCGTCGGTTTCGAAAATCTAGACTCACAGGAGAACGACCAAAAGGCGAGCGAGGCAACAATAGTCCTTTCGAGACATGTCGGCTGGAGGACGATGTATAGAATTTCGACGCTATTTGAGTGTTCCAGTGTCATTAGGAGGCTCTGAACGTGACAATAAAATATCAGTTTTGCGTCGGATTCGAAAATGTAGACATAGTAGAGAACGACTATAAGTTGCCCGAGGCAGTAATAGACCCTTGGAGACAAGTCGGCTGAAGGACGATGTATTGAATCTCGACGAAATTTGAGTGTTCCATCGTCATTAGGTGGCCCTGAACGTTACAATTAACTATCAGTTTTGCGTCGGATTCGACAATCTAGACTCACAGGAGATGTACCATTAGGTGCCCGAGGCAGCAATACCCCCTTGGAGACAGGTCGGCAGGAGGACGATGAATTGAATCGCGACGCAATTTGAGTGTTCCATCGTCATTAGGAGGCACCGAACATAACAATTAACCATCAGTTTTGCGTCGTATACGAAAATCTAGACTCTCAGGAGACGGATCATATGGTGCCCGAGGCAGCAATATCCATTTGGAGACAAGTCGGCTGGAGGACGAGGTATTGAACCTCGACGCAATTTGAGTGTTAGATCGTCATTAGGAGGCGCTAAACGTTACAATTAGCTATCAGTTTTGCGTCGGATTCGAAAATCTAGACTCACAGGAGAACGACAATAAGTTGCCCAAGGCAGCAATAGACCCTTGGAGACAAGTCGGCTGGAGGACGATGTATTGAATCGCGACGGATTTTGAGTGTTTCATCGTCATGAGGAGGCCCTGAACGTTACAAATAAGTATCATTTTGCGTCGGAATCGATAATCTAGACTCAGAGGAGAACGACCATAAGGTGCCCGAGGCAGCAATAGACCCCTTGGAGTAAGTCGGCTGGTGGACGGTGTATTGAATCTCGACGCAATTTGAGTGAACCATCGTCATTAGGAGGCCCTGAACGTTGTAATTAACTCTCAGTTTTGCGTCGGATACGAAAATCTAGACTCACAGTAGAACGACCATAAGGTGCCCGAGGCAGCAATATCCCCTTGGAGACAAGTCGACTGGATGACGATATATCGAATCTCGAAGTAATTTGAGTGTTCCAAGGTCATTAGGAGGCCCTGAACGTTACAATTAACTATCAGTTATGCGTCGGATTCGTAGATCTAGACTCACAGGAGATCGACCACAAGGTCCCCGAGGCAGCAATAGACGCTTGGAGACAAGTCGGCTGGAGGCCGATGTATTGAATCTCGACGCAATTTGAGTGTTCCATCGTCATTAGGAAGACCTGAACGTTACAATTAAGTATTACTTTTGCGTCGGATTCGATACTCTAGACTCATAGGAGAACGACCATAACGTGCCCGATGCAGCAATATCCCCTTGGAGACACGTCGGCTTGAGGACGATGTATTGAATCTCGAAGCAATTTGAGTGTTCCATCGTCATTAGGAGGCCCTGAACGTTACAATTAACTATCAGTTTTGCGTCAGATTCGACAATCTAGACTCACTGGAGAACGAAAGAAAAGTGCCCGAGGCAGCAATAGACCCTTGGAGACAAGTTGGCTGGAGGACGATGTATTGAATGTCGACGCTATTTGAGTGTTCCATCGTCTTTAGGAGGCACTGAACATCAGTTTTTCGTCGGATAAGAAAATCTAGACTTACAGGAGGAAGACCAATTGGCGTCCTAGGCAACAACAATCCCTTGGAGACAGTTCGGCTGTAGGACGATATATTGAATCGCGACGCAATTTGAATGTTCCATCGTTATTAGGAGGCCCTGAACGTTACAATTAAGTATCAGTTTTGCGTCGGCTTCGATACTCTAGACTCATAGGAGAACGACCATAACGTGCCCGAGGCGGCAATATCCCCTTGGAAACACGTCGGCTGGAGGACGATGTATTGAATCGCGACGGAATTTGATTGTTCCATCTTCATTATGAGGCCCTGAACGTTACAATTAACTATCATTTTGTGTCGGATTCGATAATCTAGACTCAGAAGAGAACGACCGTAAGGTGCCCGAGGCAGCAATAGACCCCTTGGAGTAAGTCGGCTGGAGGACGATGTATTGAATCTCTACGCAATTTGAGTGTTCCATCGTCATTAGGAGGCCCTGAACGTTGTAATTAACTCTCAGTTTTGCGTCGGATACGAAAATCTAGACTCACAGGAGAACGACCATAAGGTGCCCGAGGCAGCAATATCCCCTTGGAGACAAGTCGGCTGGATGACGATATATTGAATCTCGAAGTAATTTGAGTGTTCCATCGTCATTAGGAGGCCCTGAACGCTACAATTAACTATCAGTTATGCGTCGGATTCGTAGATCTAGACTCACAGGAGAACGACCACAAAGTCCCCGAGGCAGCAATAGACGCTTGGAGACAAGTCGGCTGGAGGTCGATGTATTGACTCTCGACGCAATTTGAGTGTTCCATCGTCATTAGGAAGACCTGAACGTTACAATTAAGTATCACTTTTGCGTCGGATTCGATACTCTAGACTCATAGGAGAACGACCATAACGTGCCCGAATCAGCAATATCCCCTTGGAGACACGTCGGCTGGAGGACGATGAATTGAATCTCGAAGCAATTTGAGTGTTCCATCGTCATTAGGAGGCACTGAACATAACAATTAACCATCAGTTTTGTGTCGGATTCGAAAATCTAGACTCACAGGAGACAGACCATAAGGTGCCAGAGGCATCAAAAGACCCTTGGAGACAAGTCGGCTGGAGGACGATGTATTGACTCTCGACGCAATTTGAGTGTTCCATCGTCATTTGGAGGCCCTGAACGCTACAATTAACTATCAGTTTTCGTCGGATTCAAAAATCTAGACTCACAGGAGAACGACCATAAGTTGCCCGAGGCAGTAATAGACCCTTGGAGACAAGATGGCTGAAGGACGATGTATTGAATCTCGACGAAATTTGAGTGTTCCATCGTCATTAGGTGGCCCTGAACGTTACAATTAACTATCAGTTTTGCGTCGGATTCAACAATCTAGACTCACAGGGGATGGACCATAAGGTGCAAGAGGCATCAATATCCCCTTGGAGACAAGTCGGCTGGAGGACGATGTATTGAATCTCGACGCAATCTGAGTGTTCCATCGTCATTAGGAAGACCTGAACGTTACAATTAACTATCAGTTATGCGTCGGATTAGAAAATCTAAACTTACAGGAGGACGACCAAAAGGCGTCCGAGGCAACAATAAACCCTTGGAGACAGGTCGGCTGGAGGACGATGTATTTAATCTCGACGCAATTTGAATGTTCCATCGTCATTTGGAGGCCCTGAACGTTACAATTAAGTATCACTTTTGCGTCGGATTCGATACTCTAAACTCATAGGAGAACGACCATAACGTGCCCGAGGCAGCAATATCCCCTTGGAGACACGTCGGCTAAAGGACGATGTATTGAATCTCGAAGCAATTTGAGTGTTCCATCGTCATTAGGAGGCCCTGAACGTTACAATTAACTATCAGTTTTGCGTCGGATCCGACAATCTAGACTCACAGGAGAACGAAAGAAAAGTGCCCCAGGCAGCAATAGACCCTAGGAGACAAGTTGTCTCGAGGACGATGTATTGAATCTCGACGCTATTTGAGTGTTCCTTCGTCATTAGGAGGCCCTGAACGTTACAATTAACTATCAGTTTTGCGTCGGATTCTAAAATCTAGACTCACAGGAGAACGACCATTAGGTGCCACACGCTGCAATAGACCCTTGGAGACCAATCGGCCGGAGGACGATGTATTGAATCGCAACGCAATTTGAATGTTCCATCATCATTAGGAGGCAATGAACATAACAATTAACCATCAGTTTTGCGTCGGATTCGAAATTATAGACTCACAGGAGACGGACCATTAGGTGCCATAGACCCATGGAGACAAGTCGGCTGGAGGACGATGTATTGAATCTCAAAGCAATTAAAGTGATCCATCGTCATTAGGAGGCAGTGAACGTTACAATTAACTATGAGTTTTGCGTCGGATTCGATACTCTAGACTCACAGGAGAATGACCATAGGGGGCCCGAGGCAGCAATATCCCCTTGGAGACAAGTCGGCGGGAGGACGATGTATTGAATCTTGACGCAATTTGAGTGTTCCATCGTCATTAGGAGGCCCCGAACGTTATAATTAACTATTAGCTTTCGTCGGATTCGAAAATCTAGCGTCACAGGAGAACGACCATAAGGTGCCCGAGGCAGCAATAGACCCTTGGAGACATGTCGCCTGGAGGACGATGTATTGAATCTCGACGCAATTTGTCTGTTCCATCGTCTATAGGAGGTGCTGAACGTTACAATTAACTATCAGCTACGCGTCGGATTCGATAATCTAGATTCACAGGAGCACGACCATAAGGTGCGAGAGGCAGCAATAGACCCTTGGAGACAAGTCGGCTGGAGGACGATGTACTGAATCTCGAAGCAATTTGAGTGTTCCATCGTCATTAGGAGGCCCTGAACGTTACAATAAACTATGAGTTTTGCTTCGGATTCGACAATCAAGACTCACAGGAGAACGACCATAAGGTGCCCGAGGCAACAATACACCCTTGGAGACAAGTCGGCTGCAGGACTATGTATTGAATCGCGACGGAATTTGAGTATTTCATCGTCATTAGAATGCACTGAACGTTACAATTAACTATCATTTAGCGTCGGATTCGATAATCTAGACTCACAGGAGAACGGCCATAAGGTGCCCGAGGCAGCAATAGACCCTTGGAGACAAGTCGGCTGGAGGGTGATTTATAGAACCGCGACGCAATTTGAGTGTTCCATCGTCATTAGGAGGCCCTGAACGTTACAATTAACTATGAGTTTTGCGTCGGAATCGACAATCTAGACTCACAGGAGAACGAAAGAAAAGTGCCCGAGGCAGCAATAGACCCTTGGTAACAAATCGACTGGAGGACGATGAATTGAATCGCGACGCAATTTGAGTGTTCCATCGTCATTAGGAGGAACTGAACATAACAATTAACCATCAGTTTTGTGTCGGATTCGAAAATCTAGACTCACAGGAGACAGACCATAAGGTGCCAGAGGCATCAAAAGACCCTTGGAGACAAGTCGGCTGGAGGACGATGTATTGACTCTCGACGCAATTTGAGTGTTCCATCGTCATCTGGAGGCCCTGAACGCTACAATTAACTATCAGTTTTTGTCGGATTCAAAAATCTAGACTCACAGGAGAACGACCATAAGTTGCCCGAGGCAGTAATAGACCCTTGGAGACAAGATGGCTGAAGGACGATGTATTGAATCTCGACGAAATTTAAGTGTTCCATCGTCATTAGGTGGCCCTGAACGTTACAATTAACTATCAGTTTTGCGTCGTTTTCAACAATCTAGACTCACAGGGGATGGACCATAAGGTGCCCGAGGCATCAAAATCCCCTTGGAGACAAGTCGGCTGGAGGACGATGTATTGAATCTCGACGCAATCTGAGTGTTCCATCGTCATTAGGAAGACCTGAACGTTACAATTAACTATCAGTTATGCGTCGGATTAGAAAATCTAGACTTACAGGAGGACGACCAAAAGGCGTCCGAGGCAACAATAAACCCTTGGAGACAGGTCGGCTGGAGGACGATGTATTTAATCTCGACGCAATGTGAATGTTCCATCGTCATTAGGAGGCCCTGAACGTTACAATTAAGTATCACTTTTGCGTCGGATTCGATACTCTAAACTCATAGGAGAACGACCATAACGTGCCCGAGGCAGCAATATCCCCTTGGAGACACGTCGGCTAACGGACGATGTATTGAATCTCGAAGCAATTTGAGTGTTCCATCGTCATTAGGAGGCCCTGAACGTTACAATTAACTATCAGTTTTGCGTCGGATCCGACAATCTAGACTCACAGGAGAACGAAAGAAAAGTGCCCCAGGCAGCAATAGACCCTAGGAGACAAGTTGTCTCGAGGAGGATGTATTGAATCTCGACGCTATTTGAGTGTTCCTTCGTCATTAGGAGGCCCTGAACGTTACAATTAACTATCAGTTTTGCGTCGGATTCTAAAATCTAGACTCACAGGAGTACGACCATTAGGTGCCACACGCTGCAATAGACCCTTGGAGACCAATCGGCTGGAGGACGATGTATTGAATCGCAACGCAATTTGAATGTTCCATCATCATTAGGAGGCAATGAACATAACAATTAACCATCAGTTTTGCGTCGGATTCGAAATTATAGACTCACAGGAGACGGACCATTATGTGCCATAGACCCTTGGAGACAAGTCGGCTGGAGGACGATGTATTGAATCTCAAAGCAATTAAAGTGATCCATCGTCATTAGGAGGCGGTGAACGTTACAATTAACTATGAGTTTTGCGACGGATTCGATACTCTAGACTCACAGGAGAACGACCATAGGGGGCCCGAGGCAGCAATATCCCCTTGGAGACAAGTCGGCGGGAGGACGATGTATTGAATCATGACGCAATTTGAGTGTTCCATCGTCATTAGGAGGCAATGAACGTTACAATTAACTATCAGTTTCGTGTCGGATTCGAAAATCTAGACTCACAGGAGACGGACCATATGGTGACACGCAGCAATATCCCCTTGGAGAAAGGTCGTTTGGGGGACGATGTATTGAATCTCGACGCAATCTGAGTGTTCCATCGTCATTAGGAGGCCCTGAACGTTACAATTAACTATCAGTTACGCGTCGGATTCGAAAATCTAGACTCACTGGAGGACAACCAAAAGGCGCCCGAGGCACCAACAGACCCTTGGAAACAAGTCGGCTGCAGGACTATGTATTGAATCGCGACGGAATTTGAGTATTTCATCGTCATTAGAATGCACTGAACGTTACAATTAACTATCATTTAGCGTCGGATTCGATAATCTAGACTCACAGGAGAACGACCATAAGGTGACCGAGGCAGCAATATCCCCTTGGAGAGAAGTCGGCTTGAGGACGATGTATTGAATCTCGACGCAATTTGAGTGTTCCATCGTCATTAGGAGGCCCTCAAAGTTACAATTAACTATCAGTTTTGCGTCGGATTCGAAAATCTAGACTCACAGGACAACGACCATAAGGTGACCGAGGCAGCAATAGACCCTTTGAGACATGTCGGCTGGAGGACGATGTATTGAATCTCGACGCAATTTGAGTGTTCCATCGTCATTATGAGGCCCTGAACGTTATAATTAACTATCAGTATAGCGTCGGATTCGAAAATATGGACTCACAGGAGCACTACCATAAGGTGACCGAGGCAGCAATATCCCCTTGGAGGGAAGTCGGCTTGAGGACGATGTATTGAATCTCGACGCAATTTGAGTGTTCCATCGTCATTAGGAGGGCCTGAAAGTTACAATTAACTATCAGTTTTGCGTCGGATTCGAAAATCTAGACTCACAGGACAACGACCATAAGGTGACCGAGGCAGCAAAAGACCCTTTGAGACATGTCGGCTGGAGGACGATGTACTGAATCTCGACGCAATTTGCGTGTTGCATCGTCATTTGGAGGCACTGAACATTACAATTAACTATCAGTTTTCGTCGGATTCGAAAATCTAGACTCACAGGAGAACGACCCTAAGATGCCCGAGGCAGCAGCATCCCCTTGGAGTAAGTCGGCTGGAGGACGATGTATTCAATCTCGACGCAATTTGCGTGTTGCATCGTCATTTGGAGGCATTGAACGTTACAATTAACTATCACTTTTGCGTCGGATTCGAAAATGTAGACTCACAGGAGCACGACCGTAAGGTGCCAGAGGCAGCAATAGACCCTTGGAGACAAGTCGGCTGAATGACGATGAATTGAATCTCGACGCAATTTGAGTGTTCCATCGTCATTAGTAGGCCCTGAACGTTACAATAAACTATCAGATTTGTGTCGGATTCGAAATTCTAGACTCACAGGAGGCGGACCATATGGGCACCGAGGCAGCTATAGACCCTTGGAGACAAGTCGGCTGGAGGACGATGTATTGAATCCCGACGCAATTTGAGTGTTCCATCGTCATTAGGAGGCCTTGAAAGTTACTATTAACTCTCAGTTTTGCGTCGGATTCGAGAAAATCTAGACTCACAGGACAACGACCATATGGTCACCGAGGCAGCAATAGACCCTTGGAGACAAGTCGGCTGGAGGACGATGTATTGAATCCCGACGCAATTTGAGTGTTCCATCGTCATTAGGAGGCCCTGAAAGTTACTATTAACTCTCAGTTTTGCGTCGGATTCGAGAATCTAGACTCACAGGAGACGCACCATATGGTACCCGAGACAACAATATCCCTCTGGAGGCAAGTCAGCTGGAGGACGATGTATTTAATCTCGACGCAATTTGAGTGTTCCATCGTCATTAGGGGGCCATGAACGTTACAATTAACTATCAGTTTTGCGTCGGATTCGAAAATCTAAACTCACAGGAGACGCACCATATGGTGCCCGAGGCAGCTATATCCCTCTGGAGGCAAGTCGGCTGGAGGACGATGTATTTAATCTCAACGCAATTTGAGTGTTCCATCGCCATTAGGAGGCCCTGAACGTTACAATTAACTATCAGTTTTGCGTCGGATTCGAAAATCTAGACTCACAGGAGAACGACCATAAGGTGCCCGAGGCAGCAATATCCCCTTGGAGACAAGTCGGCTGGAGGTCGATGTATTGAATCTCGACGCAATTTGAGTGTTCCATCGTCATTATTAGGCCCTGAACGTTACAATTAACTTACAGTTTTGCGTCGGATTCGAAAATGTAGACTCACAGGAGCACGACCGTAAGGTGCCAGAGGCAGCAATAGACCCTTGGAGACAAGTCGGCTGAATGACGATGAATTGAATCTCGACGCAATTTGAGTGTTCCATCGTCATTAGTAGGCCCTGAACGTTACAATAAACTATCAGATTTGTGTCGGATTCGAAATTCTAGACTCACAGGAGGCGGACCATATGGTCACCGAGGCAGCAATAGACCCTTGGAGACAAGTCGGCTGGAGGACGATGTATTGAATCCCGACGCAATTTGAGTGTTCCATCGTCATTAGGAGGCCCTGAAAGTTACTATTAACTCTCAGTTTTGCGTCGGATTCGAGAAAATCTAGACTCACAGGACAACGACCATAAGGTGCCCGAGGCAGCAATATCCCCTTGGAGACAAGTCTGCTTGAGGACGATGTATTGAATCTCGACGCAATTTGAGTGTTCCATCGTCATTAGGAGGCCCTGAACGTTACAATTAACTCTCAGATATGCGTCGGATTCGAAAATCTAGACTCACTTGACAACGACCATAAGGTGACCGAGGCAGCAATAGACCTTTTGAGACAAGTCGGCTGGAGGACGATGTATTGAATCTCGTCGCAATTTGAGTGTTCCATCGTCATTAGTAGGCCCTGAACGTTACAATAAACTATCAGATTTGTGTCGGATTCGAAATTCTAGACTCACAGGAGGCGGACCATATGGGCACCAAGGCAGCAATAGACCCTTGGAGACAAGTCGGCTGGAGGACGATGTATTGAATCCCGACGCAATTTGAGTGTTCCATCGTCATTAGGAGGCCTTGAAAGTTACTATTAACCCTCAGTTTTGCGTCGGATTCGAGAAAATCTAGACTTACAGGACAACGACCATATGGTCACCGAGGCAGCAATAGACCCTTTGAGACAAGTCGGCTGGAGGACGATGTATTGAATCTCGACGCAATTTGAGTGTTCCATCGTCATTAGTAGGCCCTGAACGTTACAATAAACTATCAGATTTGTGTCGGATTCGAAATTCTAGACTCACAGGAGGCGGACCATATGGGCACCGAGGCAGCAATATCCCTCTGGAGGCAAGTCGGCTGGAGGACGATGTATTTAATCTCAACGCAATTTGAGTGTTCCATCGCCATTAGGAGGCCCTGAACGTTACAATTAACTATCAGTTTTGCGTCGGATTCGAAAATCTAGACTCACAGGAGAACGACCATAAGGTGCCCGAGGCAGCAATATCCCCTTGGAGACAAGTCGGCTGGAGGTCGATGTATTGAATCTCGACGCAATTTGAGTGTTCCATCGTCATTATTAGGCCCTGAACGTTACAATTAACTTACAGTTTTGCGTCGGATTCGAAAATGTAGACTCACAGGAGCACGACCGTAAGGTGCCAGAGGCAGCAATAGACCCTTGGAGACAAGTCGGCTGAATGACGATGAATTGAATCTCGACGCAATTTGAGTGTTCCATCGTCATTAGTAGGCCCTGAACGTTACAATAAACTATCAGATTTGTGTCGGATTCGAAATTCTAGACTCACAGGAGGCGGACCATATGGTCACCGAGGCAGCAATAGACCCTTGGAGACAAGTCGGCTGGAGGACGATGTATTGAATCCCGACGCAATTTGAGTGTTCCATCGTCATTAGGAGGCCCTGAAAGTTACTATTAACTCTCAGTTTTGCGTCGGATTCGAGAATCTAGACTCACAGGAGACGCACCATATGGTACCCGAGACAACAATATCCCTCTGGAGGCAAGTCAGCTGGAGGACGATGTATTTAATCTCGACGCAATTTGAGTGTTCCATCGTCATTAGGGGGCCATGAACGTTACAATTAACTATCAGTTTTGCGTCGGATTCGAAAATCTAAACTCACAGGAGACGCACCATATGGTGCCCGAGGCAGCAATATCCCTCTGGAGGCAAGTCGGCTGGAGGACGATGTATTTAATCTCAACGCAATTTGAGTGTTCCATCGCCATTAGGAGGCCCTGAACGTTACAATTAACTATCAGTTTTGCGTCGGATTCGAAAATCTAGACTCACAGGAGAACGACCATAAGGTGCCCGAGGCAGCAATATCCCCTTGGAGACAAGTCGGCTGGAGGTCGATGTATTGAATCTCGACGCAATTTGAGTGTTCCATCGTCATTATTAGGCCCTGAACGTTACAATTAACTTACAGTTTTGCGTCGGATTCGAAAATGTAGACTCACAGGAGCACGACCGTAAGGTGCCAGAGGCAGCAATAGACCCTTGGAGACAAGTCGGCTGAATGACGATGAATTGAATCTCGACGCAATTTGAGTGTTCCATCGTCATTAGTAGGCCCTGAACGTTACAATAAACTATCAGATTTGTGTCGGATTCGAAATTCTAGACTCACAGGAGGCGGACCATATGGTCACCGAGGCAGCAATAGACCCTTGGAGACAAGTCGGCTGGAGGACGATGTATTGAATCCCGACGCAATTTGAGTGTTCCATCGTCATTAGGAGGCCCTGAAAGTTACTATTAACTCTCAGTTTTGCGTCGGATTCGAGAAAATCTAGACTCACAGGACAACGACCATAAGGTGCCCGAGGCAGCAATATCCCCTTGGAGACAAGTCTGCTTGAGGACGATGTATTGAATCTCGACGCAATTTGAGTGTTCCATCGTCATTAGGAGGCCCTGAACGTTACAATTAACTCTCAGATATGCGTCGGATTCGAAAATCTAGACTCACTTGACAACGACCATAAGGTGACCGAGGCAGCAATAGACCTTTTGAGACAAGTCGGCTGGAGGACGATGTATTGAATCTCGTCGCAATTTGAGTGTTCCATCGTCATTAGTAGGCCCTGAACGTTACAATAAACTATCAGATTTGTGTCGGATTCGAAATTCTAGACTCACAGGAGGCGGACCATATGGGCACCAAGGCAGCAATAGACCCTTGGAGACAAGTCGGCTGGAGGACGATGTATTGAATCCCGACGCAATTTGAGTGTTCCATCGTCATTAGGAGGCCTTGAAAGTTACTATTAACCCTCAGTTTTGCGTCGGATTCGAGAAAATCTAGACTTACAGGACAACGGCCATATGGTCACCGAGGCAGCAATAGACCCTTTGAGACAAGTCGGCTGGAGGACGATGTATTGAATCTCGACGCAATTTGAGTGTTCCATCGTCATTAGTAGGCCCTGAACGTTACAATAAACTATCAGATTTGTGTCGGATTCGAAATTCTAGACTCACAGGAGGCGGACCATATGGGCACCGAGGCAGCAATAGACCCTTGGAGACAAGTCGGCTGGAGGACGATGTATTGAATCCCGACGCAATTTGAGTGTTCCATCGTCATTAGGAGGCCCTGAAAGTTACTATTAACTCTCAGTTTTGCGTCGGATTCGAGAATCTAGACTCACAGGAGACGCACCATATGGTGCCCGAGACAACTATATCCCTCTGGAGGCAAGTCAGCTGGAGGACGATGTATTTAATCTCGACGCAATTTGAGTGTTCCATCGTCATTAGGAGGCCATGAACGTTACAATTAACTCGCAGTTTTGCGTCGGATTCGAAAATCTAGACTCACAGGAGACGCACCATATGGTGCCCGAGGCAGCAATATCCCTCTGGAGGCAAGTCGGCTGGAGGACGATGTATTGAATCTCGACGCAATTTGCGTGTTGCATCGTCATTTGGAGGCACTGAACATTACAATTAACTATCAGTTTTCGTCGGATTCAAAAATCTAGACTCACAGGAGAACGACCCTAAGATGCCCGAGGCAGGAACATCCCCTTGGAGTAAGTCGGCTGGAGGACGATGTATTCAATCTCGACGCAATTTGCGTGTTGCATCGTCATTTGGAGGCACTGAACGTTACAATTAACTATCAGTTTTCGTCGGATTCGAAAATCCAGACTCACAGGAGAACGACCCTAAGATGCACGAGGCAGCAATATCCCCTTGGAGACAAGTCGGCTGGAGGACGATGTATTGAATCTCGACGCAATTTGAGTGTTCCATCGTCATTAGGAGGCCCAGAAACGTTGTAATTAACTATCAGTTTCGCGTCGGATTCGAAAATCTACATTCACAGGAGCACGATCAAAAAGCGCCCGAGGCACCAACAGACCCTTGGAAACAAGTCGGCTGGAGGACGATGTATTGAATCTCGACGCAATTTGAGTGTTCCATCGTCATTAGGAGAACCTTAACATTACAATTAACTATCAGTTTTGCGTCGGATTCGAAAATCTAGACTCACAGGAGACGCACCATATGGTGCCCGAGGCAGCAATATCCCTCTGGAGGCAAGTCGGCTGGCGGACGATGTATTTAATCTCAACGCAATTTGAGTGTTCCATCGCCATTAGGAGGCCCTGAACGTTACAATTAACTATCAGTTTTGCGTCGGATTCGAAAATGTAGACTCACAGGAGCACGACCGTAAGGTGCCAGAGGCAGCAATAGACCCTTGGAGACAAGTCGGCTGAATGACGATGAATTGAATCTCGACGCAATTTGAGTGTTCCATCGTCATTAGTAGGCCCTGAACGTTACAATAAACTATCAGATTTGTGGCGGATTCGAAATTCTAGACTCACAGGAGGCGGACCATATGGTCACCGAGGCACAATAGACCCTTGGAGACAAGTCGGCTGGAGGACGATGTATTGAATCCCGACGCAATTTGAGTGTTCCATCGTCATTAGGAGGCCCTGAAAGTTACTATTAACTCTCAGTTTTGCGTCGGATTCGAGAAAATCTAGACTCACAGGACAACGACCATAAGGTGCCCGAGGCAGCAATATCCCCTTGGAGACAAGTCTGCTTGAGGACGATGTATTGAATCTCGACGCAATTTGAGTGTTCCATCGTCATTAGGAGGCCCTGAACGTTACAATTAACTCTCAGATATGCGTCGGATTCGAAAATCTAGACTCACTTGACAACGACCACAAGGTGACCGAGGCAGCAATAGACCCTTTGAGACAAGTCGGCTGGAGGACGATGTATTGAATCTCGACGCAATTTGAGTGTTCCATCGTCATTAGTAGGCCCTGAACGTTACAATAAACTATCAGATTTGTGTCGGATTCGAAATTCTAGACTCACAGGAGGCGGACTATATGGGCACCGAGGCAGCTATAGACCCTTGGGGACAAGTCGGCTGGAGGACGATGTATTGAATCCCGACGCAATTTGAGTGTTCCATCGTCATTAGGAGGCCTTGAAAGTTACTATTAACTCTCAGTTTTGCGTCGGATTCGAGGAAATCTAGACTCACAGGACAACGACCATATGGGCACCGAGGCAGCAATAGACCCTTGGAGACAAGTCGGCTGGAGGACGATGTATTGAATCCCGACGCAATTTGAGTGTTCCATCGTCATTAGGAGGCCCTGAAAGTTACTATTAATTCTCAGTTTTGCGTCGGATTCGAGAATCTAGACTCACAGGAGACGCACCATATGGTGCCCGAGACAACAATATCCCTCTGGAGGCAAGTCAGCTGGAGGACGATGTATTTAATCTCGACGCAATTTGAGTGTTCCATCGTCAGTAGGAGGCCATGAACGTTACAATTAACTATCAGTTTTGCGTCGGATTCGAAAATCTAGACTCACAGGAGAACGACCATAAGGTGCCCGAGGCAGCAATATCCCCTTGGAGACAAGTCGGCTGGAGGTCGATGTATTGAATCTCGACGCAATTTGAGTGTTCCATCGTCATTATTAGGCCCTGAACGTTACAATTAACTTACAGTTTTGCGTCGGATTCGAAAATGTAGACTGACTGGAGCACGACCGTAAGGTGCCAGAGGCAGCAATAGACCCTTGGAGACAAGTCGGCTGAATGACGATGAATTGAATGTCGATGCAATTTGAGTGTTCCATCGTCATTAGTAGGCCCTGAACGTTACAATAAACTATCAGATTTGTGTCGCATTCGAAATTCTAGACTCACAGGAGGCGGACCATATGGTCACCGAGGCAGCAATAGACCCTTGGAGACAAGTCGGCTGGAGGACGATGTATTGAATCCCGACGCAATTTGAGTGTTCCATCGTCATTAGGAGGCCCTGAAAGTTACTATTAACTCTCAGTTTTGCGTCGGATTCGAGAAAATCTAGACTCACAGGACAACGACCATAAGGTGCCCGAGGCAGCAATATCCCCTTGGAGACAAGTCTGCTTGAGGACGATGTATTGAATCTCGAAGCAATTTGAGTGTTCCATCGTCATTAGGAGGCCCTGAACGTTACAATTAACTCTCAGATATGCGTCGGATTCGAAAATCTAGACTCACTTGACAACGACCATAAGGTGACCGAGGCAGCAATAGACCCTTTGAGACAAGTCGGCTGGAGGACGATGTATTGAATCTCGACGCAATTTGAGTGTTCCATCGTCATTAGTAGGCCCTGAACGTTACAATAAACTATCAGATTTGTGTCGGAATCGAAATTCTAGACTCACAGGAGGCGGACCATATGGGCACCGAGGCAGCAATAGACCCTTGGAGGCAAGTCGGCTGGAGGACGATGTATTGAATCCCGACGCAATTTGAGTGTTCCATCGTCATTAGGAGGCCTTGAAAGTTACTATTAACTCTCAGTTTTGCGTAGGATTCGAGAAAATCTAGACTCACAGGACAACGACCATATGGTCACCGAGGCAGCAATAGACCCTTGGAGACAAGTCGTCTGGAGGACGATGTATTGAATCCCGACGCAATTTGAGTGTTCCATCGTCATTAGGAGGCCCTGAAAGTTACTGTTAACTCTCAGTTTTGCGTCGGATTCGAGAATCTAGACTCACAGGAGACGCACCATATGGTGCCCGAGACAACAATATCCCTCTGGAGGCAAGTCATCTGGAGGACGATGTATCTAATCTCGGCGCAATTTGAGTATTCCATCGTCATTAGGAGGACATGAACGTTACAATTAACTATCTGTTTTGCGTCGGATTCGAAAATCTAGACTCACAGGAGACGCACCATATGGTGCCCGAGACAACAATATCCCTCTGGAGGCAAGTCAGCTGGAGGACGATGTATTTAATCTCGACGCAATTTGAGTGTTCCATCGTCATTAGGAGGCCATGAACGTTACAATTAACTACCAGTTTTGCGTCGGATTCGAAAATCTAGACTCACAGGAGAACGACCATAAGGTTCCCGAAGCAGCAATATCTCCTAGGAGACAGGTCGGCTGGAGGTCGATGAATTGAAACTCGACGCAATTTGAGTGTTCCATCGTCATTAGGATGCCCTGAATGTTACAATTAACTGTCAGTTTTGCGTCGGATTCGAAAATCTAGACTCACAGGAGAACGACCACAAGGTGCCCGATGCAGCAATAGACCCTTGGAGGCAAGTTGGCTGGAGGCCGACGTATTGAATCTCGACGCAATTTGAGTGTTCCATCGTCATTAGGAGGCCATGAACGTTACAATTAACTATCAGTTTTGCGTCGGATTCGAAAATCTAGACTCACAGGAGACGCACCATATGGTGCCCGAGACAACAATATCCCTCTGGAAGCAAGTCAGCTGGAGGACGATGTATTTAATCTCGACGCGATTTGAGTGTTCCATCGTCATTAGGAGGCCATGAACGTTACAATTAACTACCAGTTTTGCGTCGGATTCGAAAATCTAGACTCACAGGAGAACGACCATAAGGTGCCCGAGGCAGCAATATCCCCTTGGAGATAAGTCGGCTGGAGGTCGATGTATTGAATATCGACGCATTCTAAGAGTTCCATCGTCATTAGGATGCCCTGAATGTTACAATTAACTATCAGTTTTGCGTCGGATTCGAAAATGTAGACTCAGAGGAGAACGACCATAATGTGCCCGAGGCTGCAATAGACCCTCGGAGTCAAGTCGCCTTGAGGACGATGTATTGAATCTCGACGCAATATGAGTGTTCCATCGTCATTAGGAGGTACTGTAATATCAGTTTTGCCTCGGATTCGAAAACCTAGACTTACAGGAGAAGGAAAATAAGGTGCCCGAGGCAGCAATATCCCTTTGGAGACAAGTCGGCTGGAGGACGATGTATTGAATCTCGACGCAATTTGAGTGTTCCATCGTCATTAGGAGGCCCTGAAGATTACAGTTAACTATCAGTTTTGCGATGGATTCGAAAAACTAGACTCACAGGAGCACGACATTAAGGTGCCAGAGGCAGCAATAGACCCTTGGAGACAAGTCGGCTTGAGGACGATGAATTGAAACTCGACGCAATTTGAGTGTTCCATCGTCAATAGGAGGCCCTGAACGTTACAATTAACTCTCAGTTTTGCGCCGGATTCGAAAATCTAGACTCACAGGAGACAGACCATATGGTGCCCGAGGCAGCAATAGAGCCTTGGAGACGAGTCGGATGGAGGACGATGTATTGAATCTCGATGCAATTTGAGTGTTCCATCGTCATTAGGAGGCCCAGAAACGTTACAATTAACTATCAGTTTCGCGTCGGATTCGAAAATCTAGACTCACAGGAGCACGATCAAAAGGCGCCCGAGGCACCAACAGACCCTTGGAAACAAGTCGGCTGGAGGACGATGTATTGAATCTCGACGCAATTTGAGTGTCCTATCGTCATTAGGAGGCCCTGAACTTTACAATTAACTATCAGTTTTGCGTCGGATTCGAAAATCTAGACTCACAGGAGACGCACCATATGGTGCCCGGGGCAACAATATCCCTCTGGATGCAAGTCGGCTGGAGGACGATGTATTTAAGCTCGACGCAATTTGAGTGTCCCATCGTCATTAGAAGGCCCTGAACGTTACAATTAACTATCAGTTTTGCGTTTGATTGGAAAATCTAGACTCACAGGAGAACGACCATAAGGTGCCCGAGGCAGCAATATCCCCTTGGAGACAAGTCGGCTGGAGGTCGATGTATTGAATCTCGACGCAATTTGAGTGTTCCATCGTCATTAGGAGGCCCTGAACGTTACAATTAATTATCAGTTTTGCGTCGGATTCGAAAATGTAGACTCAGAGGAGAACGACCATAATGTGCCCGAGGCAGCAATAGGCGCTCAGAGACAAGTCGCCTTGAGGACGATGTATTGATTCTCGACGCAATTTGAGTGTTCCATCGTCATTAGGAGGTACTGAACTATTAGTTATGCCTCGGATTCGAAAACCTAGACTTTCAGGAGAAGGAAAATAAGGTGCCCGAGGCAGCAATATCCCTTTGGAGACAAGTCGGCTGGAGGACGATGTATTGAATCTCGACGCAATTTGAGTGTTCCATCGTCATTAGGAGGCCCTGAACGTTACAATTAACTATCAGTTTTGCGTCGGATTCGAAAATCTAGACTCACAGGAGACGGACCATATGGTGCCCGAGGCAGAATAGACCCTCGGAGACAAGTCGGCTGGAGGACGACGTATTGAATCTCGAGGCAATTTGAGTGTTCCATCGTCATTAGGAGGCCCTGAACATTACAGTTAACTATCAGTTTTGCGTCGGATTGGAAAAACTAGACTCACAGGAGCACGACCTTAAGGTGCCAGAGGCAGCAATAGACCCTTGGAGACAAGTCGGCTTGAGGACGATGTATTGAAACTCGACGCAATTTGAGTGTTCAGTCGTCATTAGGAAGCCCTGAACGTTACAATTAACTCTCAGTTTTGCGTCGGATTCGAAATTCTAGACTCACAGGAAGCGGACCATATGGTGACCGAGGCAGCAATAGACCCTTTGAGACAAGTCGGCTGGAAGACGATGTATTGAATCTCGACGCAATTTGCGTGTTCCATCGCCATTAGGAGGCCCTGAACTTTACAATTAACTATCAGTTTTGCGGCGGATTCGATAATCTAGACTCACAGGAGAGCGACCAAATGGCACCCGAGGCAACAATAGACCCTTGGAAACAAGTATGCTGATTGACGATGTATTGAATCGCGACGCAATTTGAGTGTTCCATCATCATTAGGAGGCCCTGAACGTTACAATTAACTATCAGTTTTTGTCGGATTCGAAAATCTAGACTCACAGGAGACGGACCATATGATGCCCGATGGAGCAATATCCCCTTGGAGACACGTCGGCTGGAGGACGATGTATTGAATCTCGACGCAATTTGAGTGTTCCATCTTCATTAGGAGGCCGTGAACGTTACAATTAACTATCAGTTTTGCGGCGGATTCGATAATCTAGACTCACAGGAGAGCGACCAAATGGCACCCGAGGCAACAATAGGCCCTTGGAAACAAGTGTGCTGATTGACGATGTATTGAATCGCGACGCAATTTGAGTGTTCCATCGTCATTAGGGGATCCTGAGCGTTACAATTAACTATCAGTTTTGCGTCGGATTCGAAAATCTAGACTCACAGAAGAACGTCCGTAAGGTGCCCGAGGCAGCAATAGACCCTTGAAGACAAGTCGGCTGAAGGACGATGTATTGAATCTCGACGCAATTTGAGTGTTCCATCGTCATTAGGAGGCCCTGAAAGTTGCAATTGACTCTCAGGTTTGCGTCGGATTCGAAAATCTAGACTTAAAGGAGAACGACCCTAATGTGCCCGAGGCAGCAATATCCCCTTGGAGACAAGTCGGCTGGAGGACTATGTATTGAATCTCGACGCAATTTGAGAGTTCCATTGTCATTAGGAGGCCCTGAACTTTACAATTAACTATCAGTTATGCGTCGGATTCGAAAATCTAGACTCACAGGAGAACGACCACAAGGTGCCCGATGCAGCAATAGACCCTTGGATGCAAGTCGGCTGGAGGACAATGTATTGCATCTCGACGCAATTTGAGTGTTACATCGTCATTGGGAGGCTCTGATCTATACAATTAACTATCAGTTTTGCGTCGGATTCGAAAATCTAGGCTCACAGGAGACGGAACATATGGTGCCCGAGGCAGCGATAGACCCTTGGAGTCAAGTCGGCTGGAGAACGATGTAATGAATCTCGACGCAATATGAGTGTTCCATCGTCATTAGGAGGCCCAGAAACGTTACAATTAACTATCAGTTTCGCGTCGGATTCGAAAATCTAGACTCACAGGACCTCGATCAAACGGCGCCCGAGGCACCAACAGACCCTTGGAGACAAGTCGCCTTGAGGACGATGTATTGAATCTCGACGCTATTTGAGTGTTCCATCGGCATTAGGAGGTACTGAACTATCAGTTTTGCGTCGGATTCGAAAATCTAGACTCACGGGAGAACGACCATTAAGTGCCACAGGCATCAATAGACCCCTTCGAAACAAATCGCCTGGAGGTCGATGTATATAATCGCGACGCAATTTGAGTGTTCCATCGTCATAAGGAGGTCCTGAACGTTACAATTAACTATCAGTTCGGCGTCGGATTCGAAAATCGACGCTCACAGGAACACGACCATAAGGTGCCAGAGGCAGCAATAGACCCTTGGAGACAAGTCGGCTGGAGAACGATGTAATGAATCTCGACGCAATTTGAGTGTTCCATCGTCATTAGGAGGCCCTGAACGTTACAATTATCTACCAGTTTTGCGTTGGATTCGAAAATGTAGACTCACAGGACACGAACCATATGCTGCCCGAGGCAGCAATATCCCCTTGGAGACAAGTCGGCTGGAGGACGATGTATTGAATCTCGACGCAATTTGAGTGTTCCATCGTCATTAGGAGGCCCTGAACGCTACAATTAAGTATCAGTTTTGCGTCGGGTTCGAAAATCTAGGCTCATAAAAGAACGACCATAAGATGCCCGAGGCAGCAATAGACCGTTGGAGACAAGTCGGCTGAAGGACGATGATTTGAATCTCGACGCAATGTGAGTGTTCCATCGTCATTAGGAGGTACAGAACTATCAGTTTTGCCTCGGATTCGGAAATCTAGACTCACAGGAGAAGGAAAATAAGGTGCCCGAGGCAGCAATACCCCCTTGGAGACAAGTCGGCTGCAGGACGATGTATTGAATCTCGACGGATTTTGAGTGTTCCATCGTAATTAGGAGGCCCAGATCGTTATAATTAACTATCAGTTTCGCGTCGGATTCGATAATCTAGACTCACAGGAGAACGACCAAAAGGCGCCCGAGGCAACAATAGACCCTTGGAAACAAGTAGGCTGATAGACGAAGTATTGAATCGCGATGCAATTTGAGTGTTCCATCGTCATTAGGAGGCCCTGAACGTTACAATTAACTATCAGTTTTGCGTCGGATTCGAAAATCTAGACTCACAGGAGACGGACCACATGGTGCCCGATGCGGCAATACCCCCTTGGAGACAAGTCGGCTGGAGGACGATGTATTGAATCTCGACGCAATTTCATTGTTCCATCGTCATTAGGAGGCCCTGAACGTTACAATTAACAATCAGTTTTGCGTCGGATTCGAAAATCTAGGCTCATAAAGGAACGGCCGTAAGGTGCCCGAGGCAGCAGTAGACCCTTGAAGACAAGTCGGCTGAAGGACGATGTATTGAATCTCGACGCAATTTGAGTGTTCCATCGTCATTAGGAGGCGCTGAAAGCTACAATTAACTCTCAGTTTTGCGTCGGATTCGAAAATCTAGACTCACAGGACAACAACCATAAGGTGACCGAGGCAGCAATAGACCCTTTGAGACAAGTCGGCTGGATGACGATGTATTGAATCTCGACGCAATTTGCGTGTTCCATTGTCATTAGGAGGCCCTGAAAGTTGCAATTGACTCTCAGTTTTGCGTCGGATTCGAAAATCTAGACTTAAAGGAGAACGACCCTAATGTGCCCGAGGCAGCAATATCCCCTTGGAGACAAGTCGGCTGGAGGACTATGTATTGAATCTCGACGCAATTTGAGAGTTCCATTGTCATTAGGAGGCCCTGAACTTTACAATTAACTATCAGTTATGCGTCGGATTCGAAAATCTAGACTCACAGGAGAACGACCACAAGGTGCCCGATGCAGCAATAGACCCTTGGATGCAAGTCGGCTGGAGGACAATGTATTGCATCTCGACGCAATTTGAGTGTTACATCGTCATTGGGAGGCTCTGATCTATACAATTAACTATCAGTTTTGCGTCGGATTCGAAAATCTAGGCTCACAAGAGACGGAACATATGGTGCCCGAGGCAGCGATAGACCCTTGGAGTCAAGTCGGCTGGAGAACGATGTAATGAATCTCGACGCAATATGAGTGTTCCATCGTCATTAGGAGGCCCAGAAACGTTACAATTAACTATCAGTTTCACGTCGGATTCGAAAATCTAGACTCACAGGAGCACGATCAAACGGCGCCCGAGGCACCAACAGACCCTTGGAGACAAGTCGCCTTGAGGACGATGTATTGAATCTCGACGCTATTTGAGTGTTCCATCGGCATTAGGAGGTACTGAACTATCAGTTTTGCGTCGGATTCGAAAATCTAGACTCACGGGAGAACGACCATTAAGTGCCACAGGCATCAATAGACCCCTTCGAAACAAATCGCCTGGAGGTCGATGTATATAATCGCGACGCAATTTGAGTGTTCCATCGTCATAAGGAGGTCCTGAACGTTACAATTAACTATCAGTTCGGCGTCGGATTCGAAAATCGAGGCTCACAGGAACACGACCATAAGGTGCCAGAGGCAGCAATAGACCCTTGGAGACAGGTCGGCTGGAGAACGATGTAATGAATCTCGACGCAATTTGAGTGTTCCATCGTCATTAGGAGGCCCTGAACGTTACAATTATCTACCAGTTTTGCGTTGGATTCGAAAATGTAGACTCACAGGACACGAACCATATGCTGCCCGAGGCAGCAATATCCCCTTGGAGACAAGTCGGCTGGAGGACGATGTATTGAATCTCGACGCAATTTGAGTGTTCCATCGTCATTAGGAGGCCCTGAACGTTACAATTAAGTATCAGTTTTGCGTCGGGTTCGAAAATCTAGGCTCATAAAAGAACGACCATAAGATGCCCGAGGCAGCAATAGACCCTTGGAGACAAGTCGGCTGAAGGACGATGATTTGAATCTCGACGCAATGTGAGTGTTCCATCGTCATTAGGAGGTACAGAACTATCAGTTTTGCCTCGGATTCGGAAATCTAGACTCACAGGAGAAGGAAAATAAGGTGCCCGAAGCAGCAATACCCCCTTGGAGACAAGTCGGCTGCAGGACGATGTATTGAATCTCGACGGATTTTGAGTGTTCCATCGTAATTAGGAGGCCCAGATCGTTATAATTAACTATCAGTTTCGCGTCGGATTCGATAATCTAGACTCACAGGAGAACGACCAAAAGGCGCCCGAGGCAACAATAGACCCTTGGAAACAAGGAGGCTGATAGACGAAGTATTGAATCGCGACGCAATTTGAGTGTTCCATCGTCATTAGGAGGCCCTGAACGTTACAATTAACTGTCAGTTTTGCGTCGGATTCGAAAATCTAGACTCACAGGAGACGGACCACATGGTGCCCGATGCGGCAATACCCCCTTGGAGACAAGTCGGCTGGAGGACGATGTATTGAATCTCGACGCAATTTCATTGTTCCATCGTCATTAGGAGGCCCTGAACGTTACAATTAACAATCAGTTTTGCGTCGGATTCGAAAATCTAGACTCATAAAGGAACGACCGTAAGGTGCCCGAGGCAGCAGTAGACCCTTGAAGACAAGTCGGCTGAAGGACGATGTATTGAATCTCGACGCAATTTGAGTGTTCCATCGTCATTAGGAGGCGCTGAAAGCTACAATTAACTCTCAGTTTTGCGTCGGATTCGAAAATCTAGACTCACAGGACAACAACCATAAGGTGACCGAGGCAGCAATAGACCCTTTGAGACAAGTCGGCTGGATGACGATGTATTGAATCTCGACAAAATTTGCGTGTTCCATTGTCATTAGGAGGCCCTGAACGTTACAATTAACTATCAGTCTTCGTCGGATTCGAAAATCTAGACTCACAGGACAACGACCCTAAGGTGCCCGAGGCAGCAGAATCCCCTTGGAGACAAGTCGGCTGGAGGACGATCTATTGAATCTGTACGCAATTTGAGTGTTCCATCGTTATTAGGAGGCCCTGCACGTTACAATTAATTATCAGTTTTGCGTCGGATTCGAAAATGTAGACTCAGAGGAGAACGACCATAGGGTGCCCGAGGCAGCAATAGACCCTCGGAGACAAGTCGCCTTGAGGACGATGTATTGAATCTCGACGCAATTTGAGTGTTCCATCGGCATTTGGATGCACTGAATGTTACAATTAACTATCAGTTTCGCGTCGGATTCGAAAAATCTATACTCACAGGAGCACGACCATAATGTCCCAGAGGCAGCAATGGACCCTTGGAGACAAGTCGGCCTGAGGACGATGTATTGAATCTCGACGCAATTTGAGTGTTCCATCGACATTAGGAGGCCCTGAACGTATCAATTAACTCTCAGTTTAGCGTCGGATTCGAAAATCTAGACTCACATCAAAACGACCATAAGGTGCCAGAGGCAGCAATAGACCCTTGGAGGCAAGTCGGCTTGAGGACGATGTATTGAATCTCGACGCAATTTGAGTGTTCCATCGTCATTAGGAGCCCCTGAACGTTGAATTAACTATCAGTTTTTTGTCGGATTTGAAATTCTAGACTCATAGGAGGCGGACCATATGGTGACCGAGGCAGCAATAGACCCTTGGAGACAAGTCGGCTGGAGGACGATGTATTGAATCTCGACGCAATTTGAGGGTTCCATCGTCATTAGGTGGCCCTGAACGTTACAATTAACTATCAGTTTCGCGTCGGATTCGAAAATCTAGACTCACGGGAGCACGAACATAAGGTGCCGGAGGCAGCAATATCCCCTTGGAGACAAGTCGGCTGGAGGTCGATGTATTGAATCTCGACGCAATTCGAGTGTTTCATCGTCATTAGGAGGCCGTGAACGTTACAATTAACTATCAGTTTTGCGTCGGATTCGATAATCTAGACTCACAGGAGAACGATCAAAAGGCGCCCGAGGCAACAATAGACCCTTGGAAACAAGTCGGCTGGAGGACGATGTATTGAATCGCGCCGCAATTTGAGTGTTCTATCGTCATTAGGAGGCCCTGAACTTTACAATTAACTATCAGTTTTCAGTCGGATTCGATAATCTAGACTCACAGGAGAACGATCAAAAGGCGCCCGAGGCATCATAAGACCCTTGGAAACAAGTTGGCTGAGGACGATGTATTGAATCTCGACGCAATTTGAGTGTTCCATCGTCATTAGGAGGCCCTGAACGTAACAATTAACTATCAGTTTTGCGTCGGATTCGAAAATGTAGACTCAGAGGAGAACGACCATAAGGTGCCCTAGGCAGCAATATACCCTCGGAGACAAGTCGCCTGGAGGACGATGTATTGAATCTCGACGCAATTTGAGTTTTCCATCGTCATTAGGATGCCCTGAACGTTACAATTAACAATCAGTTTCGCGTCGGATTCGAAAATCTCGACTCACAGGAGTACGACCATAAGGTGCCAGAGGCAGCAATAGACCCTTGGAGAAAAGTCGGCTGTGGGACGATGCATTGAATCGCGATGCAATTTGAGTGTTCCATCGTCATTAGGAGGCCCTGAACGTTACAATTAGCAATCAGTTTTGCGTCGGATTCGAAAATCTAGACTCACTGTAGAACGACCATGAGAGGCCCGAGATAGCAACATCGCCTTGGAGACAAGTCGGCTGGAGGACAATGTACTGAATCTCGACGCAATTTGAGTGTTCCATCGTCATTAGGAGGCCATTAACGTTACAATTAACCATCCTATTTTGCGTCGGATTCGAAAATCTAGACTCACAGGAGAACGACCATAAGGTGTCCGAGGCAGCAGTATTCCCTTTGAGACAAGTCGGCTGGAGGACGATGTATTGAATCTCGACGCAATTTCAGTGTTCCATCGCCATTAGGAGGCCCTGAACGGTATAATTAACTATCATTTTCGCGTCGGATTCGAAAATCTAGACTTACAGGAGCACGACCATAAGGTGCCAGAGGCAGGAATAGACCCTTGGAGACAAGTCGGCTGGAGGACGATGTATTGAATCTCGACGCACTTTGAGTGTTCCACCGTCATTAGGAGGCCCTGAACGGTATAATGAACTATCAGTTTTGCGTCGGATTCGAAAATCTAGGCTCACAGGGGACGGACCATATGGTGCCCGAGGCAGCAATATCCCCTTGTAGGCAAGTCGGCTGGAGGACGATGTATTGAATCTCGACGTAGTTTGAGTGTCCCATCGTCATTAGGAGGCCCTGAAAGGTGTAATTAACTATCAGATTCGCGTCGGATTCGAAAATCTAAACTCACAGGAGCAAGATCATAAGGTGCTAGATGCAGCAATAGACCCTTGGAGACAAATCGGATGGAGGACGATGTATTGAATCTCGACGCAATTTGAGTGTTCCATCGTCATTAGGGGGCCGTGAACGTTACAATTAACTATCAGTTTTGCGTCGGATTCGATAATCTAGCCTCAAAGGAGAACGATCAAAGGCGCCCGCGGCAACAATAGACCCTTGGAAACAAGTCGGCTGGAGGACGATGTATTGAATCTCGACCCAATTTGAGTGTTCCATCGTCATTAGGAGGCCCTGAACGTTTCAATTAACTATCAGATTCGCGTCTGATTCGATAATCGAGACTCACAGGAGACGGACCATATGGTGCCCGAGGCAGCAATATCCCCTTGGAGACAAGTCGGCTTGAGGACGATGTATTAAATCTCGACGCAATTTGAGTGTTCCATCGTCATTAGGAGGCCCTGAACGTTACAATTAACTATCAGTTTTGCGTCGGATTTGAAGATGTAGACTCAGAGGAGAACGACCATAACGTTCCCGAGGTAGCAATAGACACTCGGAGACAAGTCGTCTGTAGGACGATGTATTGAATCTCGACGCAATTTGAGTGTTACATCGTCATTAGGAGGACCTGATCGTAACAATTAAATGTCAGCTTCGCGTCGTATTCGAAAATCTAGACTCACAGGAGACGGACCATATGGTGCCCGAGGCAGCAATATCCCCTTGGAGACAAGTCTGCTTGTGGACGATGTATTGAATCTCGACGCAATTTGAGTGTTCCATCGTCATTAGGAGGCCCTGAACGTTATAATTAACTATCAGCTTCCGGTCGGATTTGAAAGTCTAGACTCACAGGAGCACGATCATAAGGTGCCAGAAGCAGCAATAGACCCTTGGAGACAAATCGGCTGGAGGACGATGTATTGAATTCGACGCAATTTGAGTGTTCCATCGTCATTAGGAGGCCGTGAACGTAACAATTAACTATCAGCTTTGCGTCGGATTCGATAATCTAGACTCACATCAGAACGATCAAAAGGCGCCCGAGGCAACAATAGACCCTTGGAAACAAGTCGTCTGTAGGACGATGTATTGAATCTCGACGCAATTTGAGTGTTACATCGTCATTAGGAGGCCCTGAACGTTACAGTTAAGTATCAGTTTTGCGTCGGATTCGATAATCTAGACTCACAGGGGACGGACCATATGGTGCCCGAGGCAGCAATATCCCCTTGTAGGCAAGTCGGCTGGAGGACGATGTATTTAATCTCCACGCAACTTGAGTGTTCCATCGTCATTACGAGGCCCTGAATGTTGCAATTGTCCATCAATTTTGCGTCGGATTCGAAAATGTAGACTCACAGGAGACGGACCATATGGTGCCCGAGCCAGCAATATCCCCTTGGAGACAAGTCGGCTTGAGGACGATGTATAGAATCTCGACGCAATTTGAGGGTTCCATCGTCATTAGGAGGCGCTGAAAGCTACAATTAACTCTCAGTTTTGCGTCGGATTCAAAATCTAGACTCACAGGACAACAACCATAAGGTGACCGAGGCAGCAATAGACCCTTTGAGACAAGTCGGCTGGATGACGATGTATTAAATCTCGACGCAATTTGCGTGTTCCATTGTCATTAGGAGGCCCTGAACGTTACAATTAACTACCAGTTTTCGTCGGATTCGAAAATCTAGACTCACAGGACAACGTCCCTAAGGTGCCCGAGGCAGCAGTATCCCCTTGGAGACAAGTCGGCTGGAGGACGATGTATTGAATCTCGACGCAATTTGAGTTGTCCATCGCCATTAGGAGGCTCTGAAAGTTACAATTAACTATCAGTTTTGCGTCGGATTCGAAAATCTAGACTCACAGGAGAACGACCACAAGGTGCCCGATGCAGCAATAGACCCTTGGATGCAAGTCGGCTGGAGGACAATGTATTGCATCTCGACGCTATTTGAGTGTTACATCGTCATTGGGAGGCTCTGATCTATACAATTAACTATCAGTTTTGCGTCGGATTCGAAAATCTAGGCTCACAGGAGACGGAACATATGGTGCCCGAGGCAGCGATAGACCCTTGGAGTCAAGTCGGCTGGAGAACGATGTAATGAATCTCGACGCAATATGAGTGTTACATCGTCATTGGGAGGCCCTGATCTATACAATTAACTATCAGTTTTGCGTCGGATTCGAAAATCTAGGCTCACAGGAGACGGAACATATGGTGCCCGAGGCAGCGATAGACCCTTGGAGTCAAGTCGGCTGGAGAACGATGTAATGAATCTCGACGCAATATGAGTGTTCCATCGTCATTAGGAGGCCCAGAAACGTTACAATTAACTATCAGTTTCGCGTCGGATTCGAAAATCTAGACTCACAGGAGCACGATCAAACGGCGCCCGAGGCACCAACAGACCCTTGGAGACAAGTCGCCTTGAGGACGATGTATTGAATCTCGACGCTATTTGAGTGTTCCATCGGCATTAGGAGGTACTGAACTATCAGTTTTGCGTCGGATTCGAAAATCTAGACTCACGGGAGAACGACCAATAAGTGCCACAGGCATCAATAGACCCCTTCGAAACAAATCGCCTGGAGGTCGATGTATATAATCGCGACGCAATTTGAGTGTTCCATCGTCATAAGGAGGTCCTGAACGTTACAATTAACTATCAGTTCGGCGTCGGATTCGAAAATCGAGGCTCACAGGAACACGACCATAAGGTGCCAGAGGCAGCAATAGACCCTTGGAGACAAGTCGGCTGGAGAACGATGTAATGAATCTCGACGCAATTTGAGTGTTCCATCGTCATTAGGAGGCCCTGAACGTTACAATTATCTACCAGTTTTGCGTTGGATTCGAAAATGTAGACTCACAGGACACGAACCATATGCTGCCCGAGGCAGCAATATCCCCTTGGAGACAAGTCGGCTGGAGGACGATGTATTGAATCTCGACGCAATTTGAGTGTTCCATCGTCATTAGGAGGCCCTGAACGTTACAATTAAGTATCAGTTTTGCGTCGGATTCGAAAATCTAGGCTCATAAAAGAACGACCATAAGATGCCCGAGGCAGCAATAGACCCTTGGAGACAAGTCGGCTGAAGGACGATGATTTGAATCTCGACGCAATGTGAGTGTTCCATCGTCATTAGGAGGTACAGAACTATCAGTTTTGCCTCGGATTCGGAAATCTAGACTCACAGGAAAAGGAAAATATGGTGCCCGAGGCAGCAATACCCCCTTGGAGACAAGTCGGCTGCAGGACGATGTATTGAATCTCGACGGATTTTGAGTGTTCCATCGTAATTAGGAGGCCCAGATCGTTATAATTAACTATCAGTTTCGCGTCGGATTCGATAATCTAGACTCACAGGAGAACGACCAAAAGGCGCCCGAGGCAACAATAGACCCTTGGAAACAAGTAGGCTGATAGACGAAGTATTGAATCGCGACGCAATTTGAGTGTTCCATCGTCATTAGGAGGCCCTGAACGTTACAATTAACTATCAGTTTTGCGTCGGATTCGAAAATCTAGACTCACAGGAGACGGACCACATGGTGCCCGATGCGGCAATACCCCCTTGGAGACAAGTCGGCTGGAGGACGATGTATTGAATCTCGACGCAATTTGATTGTTCCATCGTCATTAGGAGGCCCTGAACGTTACAATTAACAATCAGTTTTGCGTCGGATTCGAAAATCTAGACTCATAAAGGAACGACCGTAAGGTGCCCGAGGCAGCAGTAGACCCCTGAAGACAAGTCGGCTGAAGGACGATGTATTGAATCTCGACGCAATTTGAGTGTTCCATCGTCATTAGGAGGCGCTGAAAGCTACAATTAACTCTCAGTTTTGCGTCGGATTCGAAAATCTAGACTCACAGGACAACAACCATAAGGTGACCGAGGCAGCAATAGACCCTTTGAGACAAGTCGGCTGGATGACGATGTATTGAATCTCGACGCAATTTGCGTGTTCCATTGTCATTAGGAGGCCCTGAACGTTACAATTAACTATCAGTTTTCGTCGGATTCCAAAATCTAGACTCACAGGACAACGACCCTAAGGTGCCCGAGGCAGCAGTATCCCCTTGGAGACAAGTAGGCTGGAGGACGATCTATTGAATCTGTACGCAATTTGAGTGTTCCATCGTTATTAGGAGGCCCTGCACGTTACAATTAACTATCAGTTTTGCGTCGGATTCGAAAATGTAGACTCAGAGGAGAACGACCATAGGGTGCCCGAGGCAGCAATAGACCCTCGGAGACAAGTCGCCTTGAGGACGATGTATTGAATCTCGACGCAATTTGAGTGTTCCATCGGCATTTGGATGCCCTGAACGTTACAATTAACTATCAGTTTCGCGTCGGATTCGAAAAATCTATACTCACAGGAGCACGACCATAATGTCCCAGAGGCAGCAATGGACCCTTGGAGACAAGTCGGCCTGAGGACGATGTATTGAATCTCGACGCAATTTGAGTGTTCCATCGACATTAGGAGGCCCTGAACGTTACAATTAACTCTCAGTTTAGCGTCGGATTCGAAAATCTAGACTCACATCAAAACGACCATAAGGTGCCAAAGGCAGCAATAGACCCTTGGAGGCAAGTCGGCTTGAGGACGATGTATTGAATCTCGACGCAATTTGAGTGTTCCATCGTCATTAGGAGCCCCTGAACGTTGAATTAACTATCAGTTTTTCGTCGGATTTGAAATTCTAGACTCATAGGAGGCGGACCATATGGTGACCTAGGCAGCAATAGACCCTTGGAGACAAGTCGGCTGGAGGACGATGTATTGAATCTCGACGCAATTTGAGTGTTCCATCGTCATTAGGTGGCCCTGAGCGTTACAATTAACTATCAGTTTCGCGTCGGATTCGAAAATCTAGACTCACGGGAGCACGAACATAAGGTGCCGGAGGCAGCAATATCCCCTAGGAGACAAGTCGGCTGGAGGTCGATGTATTGAATCTCGACGCAATTCGAGTGTTTCATCGTCATTAGGAGGCCGTGAACGTTACAATTAACTATCAGTTTTGCGTCGGATTCGATAATCTAGACTCACAGGAGAACGATCAAAAGGCGCCCGAGGCAACAATAGACCCTTGGAAACAAGTCGGCTGGAGGACGATGTATTGAATCGCGCCGCAATTTGAGTGTTCTATCGTCATTAGGAGGCCCTGAACTTTACAATTAACTATCAGTTTTGCGTCGGATTCGCTAATCTAGACTCACAGGACACGGACCATATGGTGCCCTTGGAGACAACTCGGCTGTAGGACGACGTATTGAATCTCGACGCAATTTGAGTGTTCCATCGTAATTAGGAGACCGTGAACGTTACAATTAACTATCAGTTTTCAGTCGGATTCGATAATCTAGACTCACAGGAGAACGATCAAAAGGCGCCCGAGGCATCATAAGACCCTTGGAAACAAGTTGGCTGAGGACGATGTATTGAATCTCGACGCAATTTGAGTGTTCCATCGTCATTAGGAGGCCCTGAACGTAACAATTAACTACCAGTTTTGCGTCGGATTCGAAAATGTAGACTCAGAGGAGAACGACCATAAGGTGCCCTAGGCAGCAATATACCCTCGGAGACAAGTCGCCTGGAGGATGATGTATTGAATCTCGACGCAATTTGAGTTTTCCATCGTCATTAGGATGCCCTGAACGTTACAATTAACAATCAGTTTCGCGTCGGATTCGAAAATCTCGACTCACAGGAGTACGACCATAAGGTGCCAGAGGCAGCAATAGACCCTAGGAGAAAAGTCAGCTGTGGGACGATGCATTGAATCGCGATGCAATTTGAGTGTTCCATCGTCATTAGGAGGCCCTGAACGTTACAATTAACAATCAGTTTTGCGTCGGATTCGAAAATCTAGACTCACTGTAGAACGACCATGAGAGGCCCGAGATAGCAACATCGCCTTGGAGACAAGTCGGCTGGAGGACAATGTACTGAATCTCGACGCAATTTGAGTGTTCCATCGTCATTAGGAGGCCATTAACGTTACAATTAACCATCCTATTTTGCGTCGGATTCGAAAATCTAGACTCACAGGAGAACGACCATAAGGTGTCCGAGGCAGCAGTATTCCCTTTGAGACAAGTCGGCTGGAGGACGATGTATTGAATCTCGACGCAATTTCAGTGTTCCATCGCCATTAGGAGGCCCTGAACGGTATAATTAACTATCATTTTCGCGTCGGATTCTAAAATATAGACTTACAGGAGCACGACCATAAGGTGCCAGAGGCAGGAATAGACCCTTGGAGACAAGTCGGCTGGAGGACGATGTATTGAATCTCGACGCACTTTGAGTGTTCCACCGTCATTAGGAGGCCCTGAACGTTACAATAAACTATCAGTTTTGCGTCGGATTCGATAATCTATACTCGCAGGAGAACGATCAAAAGGCGCCCGAGGCAACAATAGACCCTTGGAAACAAGTCGGCTGGAGGCCGATGTATTGAATCGCGACGCAATTTGAGTGTTCCATCGTCATTAGGAGGCTCTGAACCTTACAATTAACTATCAGTTTTGCGTCGGATTCGAAAATCTAGGCTCACAGGGGACGGACCATATGGTGCCCGAGGCAGCAATATCCCCTTGTAGGCAAGTCGGCTGGAGGACGATGTATTGAATCTCGACGTAGTTTGAGTGTCCCATCGTCATTAGGAGGCCCTGAAAGGTGTAATTAACTATCAGATTCGCGTCGGATTCGAAAATCTAAACTCACAGGAGCAAGATCATAAGGTGCCAGATGCAGCAATAGACCCTTGGAGACAAATCGGATGGAGGACGATGTATTGAATCTCGACGCAATTTGAGTGTTCCATCGTCATTAGGGGGCCGTGAGCGTTACAATTAACTATCAGTTTTGCGTCGGATTCGATAATCTAGCCTCAAAGGAGAACGATCAAAGGCGCCCGCGGCAACAATAGACCCTTGGAAACAAGTCGGCTGGAGGACGATGTATTGAATCTCGACCCAATTTGAGTGTTCCATCGTCATTAGGAGGCCCTGAACGTTACAATGAACTATCAGATTCGCGTCTGATTCGATAATCTAGACTCACAGGAGACGGACCATATGGTGCCCGAGGCAGCAATATCCCCTTGGAGACAAGTCGGCTTGAGGACGATGTATTAAATCTCGACGCAATTTGAGTGTTCCATCGTCATTAGGAGGCCCTGAACGTTACAATTAACTATCAGTTTTGCGTCGGATTTGAAGATGTAGACTCAGAGGAGAACGACCATAAGGTTCCCGAGGTAGCAATAGACACTCGGAGACAAGTCGTCTGTAGGACGATGTATTGAATCTCGACGCAATTTGAGTGTTACATCGTCATTAGGAGGACCTGAACGTTACAATTAAATGTCAGTTTCGCGTCGTATTCGAAAATCTAGACTCACAGGAGACGGACCATATGGTGCCCGAGGCAGCAATATCCCCTTGGAGACAAGTCAGCTTGAGGACGATGTATTCAATCTCGACGCAATTTGAGTGTTCCATCGTCATTAGGAGGCCCTGAACGTTATAATTAACTTTCAGCTTCCGGTCGGATTTGAAAATCTAGACTCACAGGAGCACGATCATAAGGTGCCAGAAGCAGCAATAGACCCTTGGAGACAAATCGGCTGGAGGACGATGTATTGAATTCGACGCAATTTGAGTGTTCCATCGTCATTAGGAGGCCGTGGACGTAACAATTAACTATCAGCTTTGCGTCGGATTCGATAATCTAGACTCACATCAGAACGATCAAAAGGCCCCCGAGGCAACAATAGACCCTTGGAAACAAGTCGTCTGTAGGACGATGTATTGAATCTCGACGCAATTTGAGTGTTACATCGTCATTAGGAGGCCCTGAACGTTACAGTTAAGTATCAGTTTTGCGTCGGATTCGAAAATCTAGACTCATAAAAGAACGACCATAAGATGCCCGAGGCAGCAATAGACCTTTGGAGACAAGTCGGCTGCAGGACGATGTACTGAATCCCGACGGAATTTGAGTGTTCCAACGTAATTAGGAGGCCCAGATCGTTGTAATTAACTATCACTTTCGCGTCGGATTCGATAATCTAGACTCACAGGAGAACGACCAAAAGGCGCCCGAGGCAACAATAGACCCTTGGAAACAAGTAGGCTGATAGACGAAGTATTGAATCGCGACGCAATTTGAGTGTTCCATCGTCATTAGGAGGCCCTGAACGTTGCAATTAACTATCAGTTTTGCGTCGGATTCGAAAATCTAGACTCACAGGGGACGGACCATATGGTGCCCGAGGCAGCAATATCCCCTTGTAGGCAAGTCGGCTGGAGGACGATGTATTTAATCTCCACGCAACTTGAGTGTCCCATCGTCATTACGAGGCCCTGAACGTTACAATTGACCATCAATTTTGCGTCGGATTCGAAAATGTAGACTCACAGGAGACGGACCATATGGTGCCCGAGCCAGCAATATCCCCTTGGAGACAAGTCGGCTTGAGGACGATGTATAGAATCTCGACGCAATTTGAGTGTTCCATCGTCATTAGGAGGCGCTGAAAGCTACAATTAACTCTCAGTTTTGCGTCGGATTCGAAAATCTAGACTCACAGGACAACAACCATAAGGTGACCGAGGCAGCAATAGACCCTTTGAGACAAGTCGGCTGGATGACGATGTATTGAATCTCGACGCAATTTGCGTGTTCCATTGTCATTAGGAGGCCCTGAACGTTACAATTAACTATCAGTTTTCGTCGGATTCGAAAATCTAGACTCACAGGACAACGTCCCTAAGGTGCCCGAGGCAGCAGTATCCCCTTGGAGACAAGTCGGCTGGAGGACGATGTATTGAATCTCGACGCAATTTGAGTTGTCCATCGCCATTAGGAGGCTCTGAAAGTTACAATTAACTATCAGTTTTGCGTCGGATTCGAAAATCTAGACTCACAGGAGAACGACCATAAGGTGCCCGAGGCAGCAATATCCCCTTGGAGACAAGTCGGCTGGAGGTCGATCTATTGAATCTCTACGCAATTTGAGTGTTCCATCGTTATTAGGAGGCTCTGCACGTTACAATTAACTATCAGTTTTGCGTCGGATTCGAAAATGTAGACTCAGAGGAGAACGACCATAGGGTGCCCGAGGCAGCAACAGACCCTCGGAAACAAGTCACCTTGAGGACGATGTATTGAATCTCGACGCAATTTGAGTGTTCCATCGTCATTAGGAGCCCCTGAACGTTGAATTAACTATCAGTTTTTCGTCGGATTTGAAATTCTAGACTCATGGGAGGCGGACCATATGGTAACCGAGGCAGCAATAGACCCTTGGAGACAAGTCGGCTGGATGACGATGTATTGAATCTCGACGCAATTTGAGTGTTCCATCGTCATTAGGAGGCCCTGAACGTTACAATTAACTCTCAGTTTAGCGTCGGATTCGAAAATCTAGGCTCACATTAAAACGACCATAAGGTGCCAGAGGCAGCAATAGACCCTTGGAGGCAAGTCGGCTTGAGGACGATGTATTGAATCTCGACGCAATTTGAGTGTTCCATCGTCATTAGGAGCCCCTGAACGTTGAATTAACGATCAGTTTTTCGTCGGATTTGAAATTCTAGACTCATGGGAGGCGGACCATATGGTAAGCGAGGCAGCAATAGACCCTTGGAGACAAGTCGGCTGGATGACGATGTATTGAATCACGAAGCAATTTGAGTGTTCCATCGTCATTAGGAGGCCCTGAACGTTACAATTAACTATCAGTTTTGCGTCGGATTTGAAATTCTAGACTCATAGGAGGCGGACCATATGGTGACCGAGGCAGCAATAGACCCTTGGAGACAAGTCGGCTGGAGGACGATGTATTGAATCTCGACGCAATTTGAGTGTTCCATCGTCATTAGGAGGCCCTGAACGTTACAATTAACTATCAGTTTCGCGTCGGATTCGAAAATCTAGACTCACGGGAGCACGAACATAAGGTGCCGGAGGCAGCAATATCCCCTTGGAGACAAGTCGGCTGGAGGTCGATGTATTGAATCTCGACGCAATTCGAGTGTTTCATCGTCATCAGGAGGCCGTGAACGTTACAATTAACTATCAGCTTTGCGTCGGATTCGATAATCTAGACTCACAGGAGAACGATCAAAAGGCGCCCGAGGCAACAATAAACCCTTGGAAACAAGTCGGCTGGAGGACGATGTATTGAATCGCGCCGCAATTTGAGTGTTCTATCGTCATTAGGAGGCCCTGAACATTACAATTAACTATCAGTTTTGCGTCGGATTCGATAATCTAGACTCACAGGAGACGGACCATATGGTGCCCTTGGAGACAACTCGGCTGTAGGACGACGTATTGAATCTCGGCGCAATTTGAGTGTTCCATCGTAATTAGGAGACCGTGAACGTTACAATTAACTATCAGTTTTCAGTCGGATTCGATAATCTAGACTCACAGGAGATCGATCAAAAGGCGCCCGAGGCATCATAAGACCCTTGGAAACAAGTTGGCTGAGGACGATGTATTGAATCTCGACGCAATTTGAGTGTTCCATCGTCATTAGGAGGCCATTAACGTTACAATTAACCATCCTATTTTGCGTCGGATTCGAAAATCTAGACTCACAGGAGAACGACCATAAGGTGTCCGAGGCACCAATATTCCCTTGTAGGCAAGTCGGCTGGAGGACGATGTATTTAATCTCGACGCAACTTGAGTGTTCCATTGTCATTACGAGGCCCTGAACGTTACAATTGACCATCAATTTTGCGTCGGATTCGAAAATGTAGACTCACAGGAGACGGACCATATGGTGCCCGAGCCAGCAATATTCCCTTGGAGACAAGTCGGCTTGAGGACGATGTATTGAATCTCGACGTA
This sequence comes from Schistocerca serialis cubense, assembly GCF_023864345.2. Taxonomy (NCBI): domain Eukaryota; kingdom Metazoa; phylum Arthropoda; class Insecta; order Orthoptera; family Acrididae; genus Schistocerca; species Schistocerca serialis. Next base: position 61,340,589 of record NW_026047583.1, read on the forward strand.
GTTTGAGTGTCTCATCGTCATTAGGAGGCCCTGAAAGGTGTAATTAACTATCAGATTCGAGTCGGATTCGAAAATCTAAACTCACAGGAGCAAGATCATAAGGTGCCAGATGCAGCAATAGACCCTTGGAGACAAATCGGCTGGAGGACGATGTATTGAATCGCGACGCAATTTGAGTGTTGGATCGTCATTAGGAGGCCCTGAACTTTACAATTAACTATCAGTTTCGCGTCGGATTCGAAAATCTAGACTCACAGGAGTCGGAGCATATGGTGCCCGAGACAGCAATATCCCCATGGAGGCAAGTCGGCTGGAGGACGATCTATTTAATCTCGACGCAATTTGAGTGTTGGATCGTCATTAGGAGGCACTGAACGTTACAATTAACTACCAGTTTTGCGTCGGTTGCGAAAATCTAGACTCACGGGAGAACGACCATAAGAGGCCCGAGGCAGCAGTATCCCCTTGGAGACAAGTCGGCTGGAGGACGATGTATTGAATCTCGACGCAATTTCAGTGTTCCATCGTCATTAGGAGGCCCTGAACGGTATATTTAACTATCAGTTTCGCGTCGGATTCGAAAATCTAGACTCACAGGAGCACGAGCACAAGGTGCCAGAGGCAGCCATAGATCCTTGAAGACATGTCGGCTGGAGGACGATGTATTGAATCTCGACGCAATTTGAGTGTTCCATCGTCATTAGGAGGCCCTGAACCTTACAATTAACTTTTAGTTTAGCGTCGGATTCGAAAATCTAGACACACAGGAGACGGACCATATGTTGCCTGAGGCAGCAATATCCCCTTGTAGGCAAGTCGGCTGGAGGACGATGTATTGAATCTCGACGCAATTTCAGTGTTCCATCGTCATTAGGAGGCCCTGAACGGTATATTTAACTATCAGTTTCGCGTCGGATTCGAAAATCTAGACTCACAGGAGCACGAGCACAAGGTGCCAGAGGCAGCCATAGATCCTTGAAGACATGTCGGCTGGAGGACGATGTATTGAATCTCGACGCAATTTGAGTGTTCCATTGTCATTAGGAGGGACTGAAAGTTGCAATTAACTATCGGTTTTGCGTCGGTTTCGAAAATCTAACCTCACAGGAGACGTACCATATGGTGGCCGAGGCGGCAATATCCCCGTGTAAGCAAGTCGGCTGGAGGACGATGTATTTAATCTCGACGCAATTTGAGTGTTCTATCGTCATTAGGAGGCCCTGAACGTTACAAGTAACTATCAGTTTTTCGTCGGATTTGAAAATGTAGACTCAGAGGAGAACGACCATAGGGTGCCCGAGGTATCAATAGACCCTCGGAGACAAGACGCCTGGAGGACGATGTATTGAATCTCGGCGCAATTTGAGTGTTCCATCGTCATTAGTATGCCCTGAACGTTACAATTTACTATCAGTTTTGCGTCGGATTCGAAAATCTAGACTCACAGGAGAACGACCATAAGGAGCCCGCGGCAGCAATAGAACCTTGGAGACAAGTCGGTTGGAGGACGATGTATTGAATCTCGACGCAATTTAAGTGTTCCATCGTCATTAGGAGGCCCTGAACGTTACAATAAACTATCAGTTTCGCGTCATATTCGATAATCTAGACCCACAGGAGACGGACCATATGGTGCCCGAGGCAGCAATATCCCCTTAGAGACAAGTCGGCTTGAGGACGATGTATTGAATCTCGACGCAATTTGAGTGTTCCATCGTCATTAGGAGGCCCTGAACGTTACAATTGACTCCCAGCTTTGCGTCGGATTCGAAAATCTAGACTCACAGGAAAACGACGATAAGGTGCCCGACGCTGCAATAGACCCTTCGAGACAAGTCGGCTGGAGGACGATGTGTTGAATCTCGACGATTTTTGAGTGTTCCATCGTCATTCGGAGGCCCTGAAAGTTACAATTAACCATTAGTTTTGCGTCGGATTCGAAAACCTAGACTCACAGGAGAACGACTATAAGGTGCCCGAGGCAGCAATATCCCCTTGGAGACAAGTCGGCTGGAGGTCGATGTATTGTATCTCGACGCAATTTGAGTTTTCCATCGACAATAGGATGCCCTGAACGTTACAATTAATTGTCAGTTTCGCGTCGGAATCGAAAATCTAGACTCACAGGAGAACGACCATAAGGTGCCAGCGGCAGCAATAGACCCTTGGAGAAAAGTCGGCTGGATGATGATGCATTGAATCGCGACGCAATTTGAGTGTTCCATCGTCATTAGGATGCCCTGAACGTTACAATTTACTATCAGTTTTGCGTCGGATTCGAAAATGTTGACTCAGAGGAGAACGACCATAAGGTACCCGAGGCAGGAATAGACCCTTGGAGACAAGTCGGCCGAAGGACGATGAATTGAATCTCGACGCAATTTGAGTGTTCCATTGTCATTAGGAGGCTCTCAACGTTACAATTAACGATCTGTTTTGCGTCGGATTCGATAATCTAGACTCACAGGAGAACGACTATAAGGAGCCCGCGGCAGCAATTGAGCCTTGGAGATAAGTCGGCTGGAGGACGATGTATTGAATCTCGACGCAATTTGAGTGTTCCATCGTCATTAGGAGGCCCTGAACGTTACAATTCACTATCAGTTCCGCGTCGGATTCGAAAATCTAGACTCACAGGAGCACGACCATAAGGTGCCCGAGGCAGCAATATCACCTTGGAGACAAGTCGGCTGGAGGATGATGTATTGAATCTCGACGCAATCTGAGTGTTCCATCGTCATTAGGAGGCCCTGAACGTTACAATTAACTATCAGTTTTGGTCGGATTCGATAATCTAACCTCACAGGAGACGGACCATATGGTGGCCGAGGCAGTAATATCCCCGTGTAGGCAAGTCGGCTGGAGGACGATGTATTTTATCTCTACGCAATTTGAGTGTTCCATCGTCATTAAGAGGCCGTGAGCATTACAATTAACTATCAGTTTTGCGTTGGATTCGATAATCTAGACTCACAGGAGAACGATCAAAAGGCGCCCGAGGCAACAATAGACCCTTGGAAACTAGTCGGCTGGAGGACGATGTATTGAATCGCGACGCAATTTGAGTGTTCCATCGTCATTAGGAGGCCCTGAACGTTACAATTAACTATCAGGTTTGGGTCGGATTCGAAAATCTAGACTCACAGGAGAACGACCATAAGGAACCCGCGGCAGCAATAGAACCTTGGAGACAAGTCGGCTTGAGGACGATGTATTGAATCTCGACGCAATTTGCGTGTTCCATCGTCATTAGGAGCCCTGAACGTTACAATTAACTATCAGTTTCGCGTCATATTCGAAAATCTAGACTCACAGGAGACGGACCATATGGTGACCGAGGCAACAATAGACCCTTGGCGACAAGTCGGCTGGAGAACGATGTATTGAATCTCGACGCAATTTGAGTGTTCCATCGTCATTAGGAGGCGCTGAACGTTACAATTAACTATCAGTTTTGCGTCGGATTCGATAATCTAACCTCACAGGAGGCGGACCATATGGTGGCCGAGGCAGTAATATCCCCGTGTAGGCAAGTCGGCTGGAGGACGATGTATTTTATCTCTACGCAATTTGAGTGTTCCATCGTCATTAAGAGGCCGTGAGCATTACAATTAACTATCAGTATTGCGTCGGATTCGATAATCTAGACTCACAGGAGAACGATCAAAAGGCGCCCGAGGCAACAATAGACCCTTGGAAACTAGTCGGCTGGAGGACGATGTATTGAATCGCGACGCAACTTGAGTGTTCCATCGTCATTAGGAGGCCCTGAACGTTACAATTAACTATCAGTTTTGCGTCGGATTCGAAAATCTTGTCTCAAAGGAGAACGACCATAAGGTGCCCGAGGCAGCAATATCCCCTTGAAGACAAGTCGGCTGGAGGTCGTTGTATTGAATCCCGACGCAATTTGAGTGTTCCATCGTCATTACGAGGCCCTGAACGTTCCTATTAACTATCAGTTTTGCGTCGGATTCGAAAATGTAGACTCAGAGGGGAACGACCATAAGGTGCCCGAGATAGCAATAGACCCTCGGAGACATGTCGCCTGAAGGACGATGTGTTGAATCTGGACGCAATATGAGGGTTCCATCGTCATTAGGATGCCCTGAACGTTACAATTAACTATCAGTTTTGCGTCGGATTCGAAAATCTTGTCTCAAAGGAGAACGACCATAAGGTGCCCGAGGCAGCAATATCCCCTTGAAGACAAGTCGGCTGGAGGTCGTTGTATTGAATCCCGACGCAATTTGAGTGTTCCATCGTCATTACGAGGCCCTGAACGTTACTATTAACTATCAGTTTTGCGTCGGATTCGAAAATGTAGACTCAGAGGGGAACGACCATAAGGTGCCCGAGGTAGCAATAGACCCTCGGAGACATGTCGCCTGAAGGACGGTGTGTTGAATCTCGACGCAATTTGAGGGTTCCATCGTCATTAGGATGTCCTGAACGTTACTATTAACTATCAGTTTCGCGTCGGATTCGAAAATCTAGACACACAGGAGCACGACGATAAGGTGCCAGAAGCAGCAATAGACTCTTGGAGAAAAGTCGGCTGGTGGACGATGCATTGAATCGCGACGCAATTTGAGTGTTCCATCGTCATTAGGAGGCCCTGAACGTTACAATTAACTATCAGGTATGGGTCGGATTCGAAAATCTAGACTCACAGGAGACGGACCATATGGTGCCCGAGGCAGAAATATCCCCTTGGAGACAAGTCGGCTGGAGGACGATGTATGGAATCTCGACGCAATTTGAGTGTTCCATCGTCATTAGGAGGCCCTGAACGTTACAATTTACTATCAGTTTTGCGTCGGATTCGAAAATCTAGACTCACAGGAGAACGACCATAAGGAACCCGTGGCAGCAATAGAACCTTGGAGACAAGTCGGCTTGAGGACGATGTATTGAATCTCGACGCAATTTGCGTGTTCCATCGTCATTAGGAGCCCTGAACGTTACAATTAACTATCAGTTTCGCGTCATATTCGAAAATCTAGACTCACAGGAGACGGACCATATGGTGACCGAGGCAACAATAGACCCTTGGCGACAAGTCGGCTGGAGAACGATGTATTGAATCTCGACGCAATTTGTGTGTTCCATCGTCATTACGAGGCGCTGAACGTTACAATTAACTATCAGTTTTGCGTCGGATTCGATAATCTAACCTCACAGGAGGCGGACCATATGGTGGCCGAGGCAGTAATATCCCCGTGTAGGCAAGTCGGCTCTAGGACGATGTATTTTATCTCTACGCAATGTGAGTGTTCCATCGTCATTAAGAGGCCGTGAGCATTACAATTGACTATCAGTATTGCGTCGGATTCGATAATCTAGACTCACAGGAGAACGATCAAAAGGCGCCCGAGGCAACAATAGACCCTTGGAAACTAGTCGGCTGGAGGACGATGTATTGAATCGCGACGCAATTTGAGTGTTCTATCGTCATTAGGAGGCCCTGAACGTTACAATTAACTATCAGTTTTGCGTCGGATTCGAAAATCTTGTCCCAAAGGAGAACGACCATAAGGTGCCCGAGGCAGCAATATCCCCTTGAAGACAAGTCGGCTGGAGGTCGTTGTATTGAATCCCGACGCAATTTGAGTGTTCCATCGTCATTACGAGGCCCTGAACGTTACTATTAACTATCAGTTTTGCGTCGGATTCGAAAATGTAGACTCAGAGGGGAACGACCATAAGGTGCCCGAGATAGCAATAGACCCTCGGAGACATTTCGCCTGAAGGACGATGTGTTGAATCTCGACGCAATATGAGGGTTCCATCGTCATTAGGATGCCCTGAACGTTACAATTAACTATCAGTTTTGCGTCGGATTCGAAAATCTTGTCTCAAAGGAGAGCGACCATAAGGTGCCCGAGGCAGCAATATCCCCTTGGAGACAATTCGGCTGGAGGACGATGTATTGAATCCCGACTCAATTTGAGTGTTCCTTCGTCATTAGGTGGCCCTGAACGTTAAAATTAACTATCAGTTTCCCGTTGGATTCGAAAATCTAGACTCACAGGAGTACGACCTTAAGGTGCCACAGGCAGCAACAGACCCTTGCAGACAAGTCGGCTGGAGAACGATGTATTGAATCTCGACGCAATTTGAGTGTTCCATCGTCATTAGGAGGCCGTGAGCGTTACAATTAACTATCAGTTTTGCGTCGGATTCGTTAATCTAGACTCACAGGAGAAAGATCAAAAGGCGCCCGAGGCAACAATAGTGCCCTTGGAAACTAGTCGGCTGGAGGACGATGTATTGAATCGCGACGCAATTTGAGTGTTCCATCGTCATTAGGAGGCCCTGAACGTTACAATTACCTATTAGTTTTGCGTCGGATTCGAAAATCTAGACTCACAGGAGACGGACCATATGGTGACCGAGGCAGAAATATCCCCTTGGAGACAAGTCGGCTGGAGGACGATGTATGGAATCTCGACGCAATTTGAGTGTTCCATCGTCATTAGGAGGCCCTGAACGTTACAATTTACTATCAGTTTCGCGTCGGATTCGAAAATCTAGACTCACAGGAGAACGACCATAAGGAACCCGCGGCAGCAATAGAACCTTGGAGAAAGGTCAGCTGGAGGACGATGTATGGAATCTCGACGCAATTTGAGTGTTCCATCGTCATTAGGAGGCCCTGAACGTTACAATTTACTATCAGGTTTGCGTCGGATTCGAAAATCCAGACTCACAGGAGAACGACCATAAGGAGCCCGCTTCAGCAATAGAACCTTGGAGACAAGTCGGCTGGAGGACGATGTATTGAATCTCGACGCAATTTGAGTGTTCCATCGTCATTAGGAGGCCGTGAGCGTTACAATTAACTATCAGTTTTGCGTCGGATTCGATAATCTAACCTCACAGGAGACGGACCATATGGTGGCCGAGGCAGTAATATCCCCGTGTAGGCAAGTCGGCTGGAGGACGATGTATTTTATCTCTACGCAATTTGAGTGTTCCATCGTCATTAGGAGGCCCTGAACGTTACAATTTACTATCAGTTTCGCGTCGGATTCGAAAATCTAGACTCACAGGAGAACGACCATAAGGAACCCGCGGCAGCAATAGAACCTTGGAGACAAGTCAGCTGGAGGACGATGTATTGAATCGCGACGCAATTTGAGTGTTCCATCGTCATTAGGAGGCCCTGAACGTTACAATTAACTATCAGGTTTGGGTCGGATTCGAAAATCTAGACTCACAGGAGACTGACCATATGGTGCCCGAGGCAGAAATATCCCCTTGGAGACAAGTCGGCTGGAGGACGATGTATGGAATCTCGACGCAATTTGAGTGTTCCATTGTCATTAGGAGGTCCTGAACGTTACAATTAACTATCAGTTTTGCGTCGGATTCGAAAATCTTGTCTCAAAGGAGAACGACCATAAGGTGCCCAAGGCAGCAATATCCCCTTGAAGACAAGTCGGCTGGAGGTCGTTGTATTGAATCCCGACGCAATTTGAGTGTTCCATCGTCATTACGAGGCCCTGAACGTTACTATTAACTATCAGTTTTGCGTCGGATTCGAAAATGTAGACTCAGAGGGGAACGACCATAAGGTGCCCGAGGTAGCAATAGACCCTCGGAGACATGTCGCCTGAAGGACGATGTGTTGAATCTCGACGCAATATGAGGGTTCCATCGTCATTAGGATGCCCTCAACGTTACAATTAACTATCAGCTTCGCGTCGGATTCGAAAATCTAGACTCACAGGAGCACAACCATAAGGTGCCAGAGGCAGCAATAGACTCTTGGAGAAAAGTCGGCTGGAGGACGATGCATTGAATCGCGACGCAATTTGAGTGTTTTATCGTCATTAGGAGACCCTGAATGTTACAATTAACTATCAGTTTTGGGTCGGATTCGAGAATCTAGACTCACAGGAGACGGACCATATGGTGCCCGAGGCAGAAATATCCCGTTGGAGACAAGTCGGCTGGAGGACGATGAATGGAATCTCGACGCAATTTGAGTGTTCCTTCGTCATTAGGAGGCCCTGAATGTTAAAATTAACTATCAGTTTCCCGTTGGATTCGAAAATCTAGACTCACAGGAGTACGACCATAAGGTGCCAGAGGCAGCAACAGACCCTTGCAGACAAGTCGGCTGGAGAACGATGTATTGAATCTCGACGCAATTTGAGTGTTCCATCGTCATTAGGATGCCGTGAGCGTTACAATTAACTATCAGTTTTGCGTCGGATTCGTTAATCTAGACTCACAGGAGAAAGATCAAAAGGCGCCCGAGGCAACAATAGAGCCCCTGGAAACTAGTCGGCTGGAGGACGATGTATTGAATCGCGACGCAATTTGAGTGTTCCATCGTCATTAGGAGGCCCTGAACGTTACAATTAACTATCAGTTTTGCGTCGGATTCGAAAATCTAGACTCACAGGAGACGGACCATATGGTGACCGAGGCAGAAATATCCCCTTGGAGACAAGTCGGCTGGAGGACGATGTAAGGAATCTCGACGCAATTTGAGTGTTCCATCGTCATTAGGAGGCCCTGAACGTTACAATTTACTATCAGTTTCGCGTCGGATTCGAAAATCTAGACTCACAGGAGAACGACCATAAGGAACCCGCGGCAGCAATAGAACCTTGGGGACAAGTCGGCTTGAGGACGATGTATTGAATCTCGACGCAATTTGAGTGTTCCATCGTCATTAGGAGCCCTGAACGTTACAATAAACTATCAGTTTCGCGTCATATTCGAAAATCTAGACTCACAGGAGACGGACCATATGGTGCCCGAGGAAGTAATATCCCCTTAGAGACAAGTCGGCTTGAGGACGATGTATTGAATCTCGACGCAATTTGAGTGTTCCATCGTCATTAGGAGGCCCTCAACGTTACAGTTAACTCTCAGTTTAGCGTCGGATTCGAAAATCTAGACTCACAGGAAAACGACGATAAGGTGCCCGAGGCAGCAATAGACCCTTCGAGACAAGTCGGCTGGAGGACGATGTGTTGAATCTCGACGATTTTTGAGTGTTCCATCGTCATTAGGAGGTCCTGAACGTCACTAATAACTATCAGTTTTGCGTCGGATTCGAAATTCTAGACTCACAGGAGTCGGACCATATGGTGACCGAGGCAACAATAGACCCTTAGCGACAAGTCGGCTGGAGGACGATGTATTGAATCTCGACGCAATTTGAGTGTTCCTTCGTCATTAGGAGACCCTGAATGTTACAATTAACTATCAGTTTCGCGTCGGATTCGAAAATCTAGACTCACAGGAGTACGACCATAAGGTGCCGGAGGCAGCAATTTCCCCTTGGAGACAAGTCGGCTGGAGGTCGATATATTGAATCTCGACGCAATTCGAGTGTTTCATCGTCATTAGGAGGCCGTGAACGTTACAATTAACTATCAGTTTTGCGTCGCATTCGATAATCTAGACTCACAGGAGAACGATCAAAATGCGCCCGAGGCAACAATAGAGCCCTTGGAAACTAGTCGGCTGGAGGACGATGTATTGAATCGCGACGCAATTTGAGTGTTCCATCGTAATTAGGAGGCCCTGAACGTTACAATTAACTATCAGTTTTGCGTCGGATTCGAAAATCTAGACTCACAGGAGACGGACCAAATGGTGTCCGAGGCAGCAATATCCCCTTAGAGACAAGTCGGCTTGAGGACGTTGTGTTCAATCTCGACGATTTTTGAGTGTTCCATCGTCATTAGGAGGTCCGGAACGTTACTATTAACTATCAGTTTTGCGTCGGATTCGAAATTCTAGACTCGCAGGAGACGGACCATATGGTGACCGACGCAGCAATAGACCCTTGGCGACAAGTCGGCTGGAGGACGATGTATTGAATCTCGACGAAATTTGAGTGTTCCATCGTCATTACGAGGCGCTGAACGTTACAATTAACTATCAGTTTTGCGTCGGATTCGAAAACCTAGACTCACAGGAGAACGACTATAAGGTGCCCGAGGCAGCAATATCCCCTTCGAGACAAGTCGGCTGGAGGTCGATGTATTGAATCTCGACGCAATCTGAGTTTTCCATCGTCATTAGGATGCCCTGAACGTTACAATTAATTATCAGTTTTGCGTCCGATTCGAAAATCTAGACTCACAGGAGAACGACCATAAGGTGCCAGAGGCAGCAATAGACCCCTGGAGAAAAGTTGGCTGGAGGGTGATGCATTGAATCGCGACGCAATTTGAGTGTTCCATCGTCATTAGGAGGCACCGAACATTACAATTAACCATCAGTTTTGCGTCGAATTCGATAATCTAGACTTACAGGAGAACGATCAAAAGGCGCCCGAGGCAACAAAAGACCCTCGGAAGCAAGTCGGCTGGATGCTGATGTATTGAATCGCGACACATTTTGAGTGCTCCATCGTCATTAGGAGGCCCTGAACCTTACAATTAACTATCAGTTTTGCGTCGGATTCGAAAATCTAGACTCACAGGAGACGGACCATATGGTGCCCGAGGCAGCAATATCCCCTTGTAGGCAAGTCGGTGGAGGACGATGTATGGAATCTCGACGCAATTTGAGTGTTTCATCGTCATTAGGAGGCCCTGAACGTTACAATTTACTATCAGGTTTGCGTCAGATTCGAAAATCTAGACTCACAGGACAACGACCATAAGGAGCCCGCTTCAGCAATAGAACCTTGGAGACAAGTCGGCTGGAGGACGATGTATTGAATCTCGACGCAATTTGAGTGCTCCATCGTCATTAGGAGGCCCTGTACGTTACAATAAACTATCAGTTTCGCGTCATATTCGAAAATCTAGACTCACAGGAGACGGACGATATGGTGTCCGAGGCAGCAATATCCCCTTAGAGACAAGTCGGCTTGAGGCCGATGTGTTGAATCTCGACGATTTTTGAGTGTTCCATCGTCATTAGGAGGTCCGGAACGTTACTATTAACTATCAGTTTTGCGTCGGATTCGAAATTCTAGACTCGCAGGAGACGGACCATATGGTGACCGACGCAGCAATAGACCCTTGGCGACAAGTCGGCTGGAGGACGATGTATTGAATCTCGACGCAATTTGAGTGTTCCATCGTCATTAGGAGGCGCTGAACGTTACAATTAACCATCAGTTTTGCGTCGGATTCGAAAACCTAGACTCACAGGAGAACGACTATAAGGTGCCCGAGGCAGCAATATCCCCTTGGAGACAAGTCGGCTGGAGATCGATGTATTGAATCTCGACGCAATCTGAGCTTTTCCATCGTCATTAGGATGCCCTGAACGTTACAATTAATTATCAGTTTTGCGTCGGATTCGAAAATCTAGACTCACAGGAAAACGACGATAAGGTGCCCGAGGCAGCAATAGACCCTTCGAGACAAGTCGGCTGGAGGACGATGTGTTGAATCTCGACGATTTTTGAGTGTTCCATCGTCATTAGGAGGTCCTGAACGTCACTAATAACTATCAGTTTTGCGTCGGATTCGAAATTCTAGACTCACAGGAGTCGGACCATATGGTGACCGAGGCAACAATAGACCCTTAGCGACAAGTCGGCTGGAGGACGATGTATTGAATCTCGACGCAATTTGAGTGTTCCTTCGTCATTAGGAGACCCTGAATGTTACAATTAACTATCAGTTTCGCGTCGGATTCGAAAATCTAGACTCACAGGAGTACGACCATAAGGTGCCGGAGGCAGCAATTTCCCCTTGGAGACAAGTCGGCTGGAGGTCGATATATTGAATCTCGACGCAATTCGAGTGTTTCATCGTCATTAGGAGGCCGTGAACGTTACAATTAACTATCAGTTTTGCGTCGCATTCGATAATCTAGACTCACAGGAGAACGATCAAAATGCGCCCGAGGCAACAATAGAGCCCTTGGAAACTAGTCGGCTGGAGGACGATGTATTGAATCGCGACGCAATTTGAGTGTTCCATCGTAATTAGGAGGCCCTGAACGTTACAATTAACTATCAGTTTTGCGTCGGATTCGAAAATCTAGACTCACAGGAGACGGACCAAATGGTGTCCGAGGCAGCAATATCCCCTTAGAGACAAGTCGGCTTGAGGACGTTGTGTTCAATCTCGACGATTTTTGAGTGTTCCATCGTCATTAGGAGGTCCGGAACGTTACTATTAACTATCAGTTTTGCGTCGGATTCGAAATTCTAGACTCGCAGGAGACGGACCATATGGTGACCGACGCAGCAATAGACCCTTGGCGACAAGTCGGCTGGAGGACGATGTATTGAATCTCGACGAAATTTGAGTGTTCCATCGTCATTACGAGGCGCTGAACGTTACAATTAACTATCAGTTTTGCGTCGGATTCGAAAACCTAGACTCACAGGAGAACGACTATAAGGTGCCCGAGGCAGCAATATCCCCTTCGAGACAAGTCGGCTGGAGGTCGATGTATTGAATCTCGACGCAATCTGAGTTTTCCATCGTCATTAGGATGCCCTGAACGTTACAATTAATTATCAGTTTTGCGTCCGATTCGAAAATCTAGACTCACAGGAGAACGACCATAAGGTGCCAGAGGCAGCAATAGACCCCTGGAGAAAAGTTGGCTGGAGGGTGATGCATTGAATCGCGACGCAATTTGAGTGTTCCATCGTCATTAGGAGGCACCGAACATTACAATTAACCATCAGTTTTGCGTCGAATTCGATAATCTAGACTTACAGGAGAACGATCAAAAGGCGCCCGAGGCAACAAAAGACCCTCGGAAGCAAGTCGGCTGGATGCTGATGTATTGAATCGCGACACATTTTGAGTGCTCCATCGTCATTAGGAGGCCCTGAACCTTACAATTAACTATCAGTTTTGCGTCGGATTCGAAAATCTAGACTCACAGGAGACGGACCATATGGTGCCCGAGGCAGCAATATCCCCTTGTAGGCAAGTCGGTGGAGGACGATGTATGGAATCTCGACGCAATTTGAGTGTTTCATCGTCATTAGGAGGCCCTGAACGTTACAATTTACTATCAGGTTTGCGTCAGATTCGAAAATCTAGACTCACAGGACAACGACCATAAGGAGCCCGCTTCAGCAATAGAACCTTGGAGACAAGTCGGCTGGAGGACGATGTATTGAATCTCGACGCAATTTGAGTGCTCCATCGTCATTAGGAGGCCCTGTACGTTACAATAAACTATCAGTTTCGCGTCATATTCGAAAATCTAGACTCACAGGAGACGGACGATATGGTGTCCGAGGCAGCAATATCCCCTTAGAGACAAGTCGGCTTGAGGCCGATGTGTTGAATCTCGACGATTTTTGAGTGTTCCATCGTCATTAGGAGGTCCGGAACGTTACTATTAACTATCAGTTTTGCGTCGGATTCGAAATTCTAGACTCGCAGGAGACGGACCATATGGTGACCGACGCAGCAATAGACCCTTGGCGACAAGTCGGCTGGAGGACGATGTATTGAATCTCGACGCAATTTGAGTGTTCCATCGTCATTAGGAGGCGCTGAACGTTACAATTAACCATCAGTTTTGCGTCGGATTCGAAAACCTAGACTCACAGGAGAACGACTATAAGGTGCCCGAGGCAGCAATATCCCCTTGGAGACAAGTCGGCTGGAGATCGATGTATTGAATCTCGACGCAATCTGAGCTTTTCCATCGTCATTAGGATGCCCTGAACGTTACAATTAATTATCAGTTTTGCGTCGGATTCGAAAATCTAGACTCACAGGAGAACGACCATAAGGTGCCAGAGGCAGCAATAGACCCCTGGAGAAAAGTTGGCTGGAGGGTGATGCATTGAATCGCGACGCAATTTGAGTGTTCCATCGTCATTAGGAGGCACTGAACATTACAATTAACCATCAGTTTTGCGTCGAATTCGATAATCTAGACTTACAGGAGAACGATCAAAAGGCGCCCGAGGCAACAATAGACCCTCGGAAGCAAGTCGGCTGGTGGCCGATGTATTGAATCGCGACGCATTTTGAGTGCTCCATCGTCATTAGGAGGCCCTGAACCTTACAATTAACTATCAGTTTTGCGTCGGATTCGAAAATCTAGACTCACAGGAGAACGACCATAAGGAAACCGCGGCAGCAATAGAACCTTGGAGACAAGTCGGCTTGAGGACGATGTATTGAATCTCGACGCAATTTGAGTGTTCCATCGTCATTAGGAGGCCCTCAACGTTACAGTTAACTCTCAGTTTAGCGTCGGATTCGAAAATCTAGACTCACAGGAAAACGACGATAAGGTGCCCGAGGCAGCAATAGACCCTTCGAGACAAGTCGGCTGGAGGACGATGTGTTGAATCTCGACGATTTTTGAGTGTTCCATCGTCATTAGGAGGTCCTGAACGTCACTAATAACTATCAGTTTTGCGTCGGATTCGAAATTCTAGACTCACAGGAGTCGGACCATATGGTGACCGAGGCAACAATAGACCCTTGGCGACAAGTCGGCTGGAGGACGATGTATTGAATCTCGACGCAATTTGAGTGTTCCATCGTCATTAGGAGGCCCTGAACGTTACAATTTACTATCAGGTTTGCGTCGGATTCGAAAATCTAGACTCACAGGGAACGACCATAAGGAGCCCGCTTCAGCAATAGAACCTTGGAGACAAGTCGGCTGGAGGACGATGTATTGAATCTCGACGCAATTTGAGTGTTCCATCGTCATTAGGAGGCCCTTTAGCGTTACAATTAACTATCAGTTTTGCGTCGGATTCGATAATCTAACCTCACAGGAGACGGACCATATGGTAGCCGAGGCAGTAATATCCCCGTGTAGGCAAGTCGGCTGGAGGACGATGTATTTTATCTCTACGCAATTTGAGTGTTCCATCGTCATTAAGAGGCCGTGAGCATTACAATTAACTATCAGTTTTGCGTCGGATTCGATAATCTAGACTCACAGGAGAACGATCAAAAGGCGCCCGAGGCAACAATACACCCTTGGAAACTAGTCGGCTGGAGGACGATGTATTGATTCGCGACGCAATTTGAGTGTTCCATCGTCATTAGGAGGCCATGAACGTTACAATTAACTATCAGGTTTGGGTCGGATTCGAAAATCTAGACTCACAGGAGACGGACCATATGGTGCCCGAGGCAGAAATATCCCCTTGGAGACAATTCGGCTGGGGGACGATGTATGGAAACTCGACGCAATTTGAGTGTTTCATCGTCATTAGGAGGCCCTGAACGTTACAATTAACTATCAGTTTTGCGTCGGATTCGAAAACCTTGTCTCAAAGGAGAACGACCATAAGGTGCCCGAGGCAGCAATATCCCCTTGAAGACAAGTCGGCTGGAGGTCGTTGTATTGAATCCCGACGCAATTTGAGTGTTCCATCGTCATTACGAGGCCCTGAACGTTACTATTAACTATCAGTTTTGCGTCGGATTCGAAAATGTAGACTCAGAGGGGAACGACCATAAGGTGCCCGAGGTAGCAATAGACCCTCGGAGACAAGTCGGCTGGAGGACGATGTATTGAATCTCGACGAAATTTGAGTGTTCCATCGTCATTACGAGGCCGTGAGCGTTACAATTAACTATCAGTTTTGCGTCGGATTCGAAAATCTAGACTCACAGGAGCACAACCATAAGGTGCCAGAGGCAGCAATAGACTCTTGGAGAAAAGTCGGCTGGAGGACGATGCATTGAATCGCGACGCAATTTGAGTGTTTCATCGTCATTAGGAGGCCGTGAGCGTTACAATTAACTATCAGTTTTGCGTCGGATTCGTTAATCTAGACTCACAGGAGAAAGATCAAAAGGCGCCCGAGGCAACAATAGAGCCCTTGGAAACTAGTCGGCTGGAGGACGATGTATTGAATCGCGACGCAATTTGAGTGTTCCATCGTCATTAGGAGGCCCTGAACGTTACAATTAACTATCGGTTTTCGGTCGGATTCGATAATCTACACTCACAGGAGACGGAACATATGGTGCCCGAGGCAGAAATATCCCCTTGGAGACAAGTCGGCTGGAGGACGATGTATGGAATCTCGACGCAATTTGAGTGCTCCATCGTCATTAGGAGGCCCTGAACGTTACAATTTACTATCAGGTTTGCGTCGGATTCGAAAATCTAGACTCACAGGAGAACGACCATAAGGAGCCCGCTTCAGCAATAGAACCTTGGAGACAAGTCGGCTGGAGGACGATGTATTGAATCTCGACGCAATTTGAGTGTTCCATTGTCATTAGAAGGCCCTGAGAGTTACAATAAACTATCAGTTTCGCGTCATATTCGAAAATCTAGACTCACAGGAGACGGACCAAATGGTGTCCGAGGCAGCAATATCCCCTTAGAGACAAGTCGGCTTGAGGACGTTGTGTTCAATCTCGACGATTTTTGAGTGTTCCATCGTCATTAGGAGGTCCGGAACGTTACTATTAACTATCAGTTTTGCGTCGGATTCGAAATTCTAGACTCGCAGGAGACGGACCATATGGTGACCGACGCAGCAATAGACCCTTGGCGACAAGTCGGCTGGAGGACGTTGTATTGAATCTCGACGAAATTTGAGTGTTCCATCGTCATTACGAGGCCCTGAACGTTACAATTAACTATCAGTTTTGCGTCCGATTCGAAAATCTAGACTCACAGGAGAACGACCATAAGGTGCCAGAGGCAGCAATAGACCCCTGGATAAAAGTTGGCTGGAGAGTGATGCATTGAATCGCGATTCAATTTGAGTGTTCCATCGTCATTAGGAGGCGCTGAACATTACAATTAACCATCAGTTTTGCGTCGAATTCGATAATCTAGACTTACGGGAGAACGATCAAAAGGCGCCCGAGGCAACAATAGACCCTCGGAAGCAAGTCGGCTGGAGGCCGATGTATTGAATCGCGACGCATTTTGAGTGCTCCATCGTCATTAGGAGGCCCTGAACCTTACAATTAACTATCAGTATTGCGTCGGATTCGATAATCTAGACTCACAGGAGACGGACCATATGGTGCCCGAGGCAGCAATATCCCCTTGTAGGCAAGTCGGTGGAGGACGATGTATTTAATCTCGACGCAATTTGAGTGTTCCATCGTCATTAGGAGGCCCTGAACGATACAATTAACTATCTGTTTTGCATCGGATTCGAAAATGAACACTCAGAGGAGAACGACCATAAGGTGCCCGAGGTAGCAATAGACCCTCGGAGACAAGTCGCCTGGAGGACGATGTATTGAATCTCGACGCAATTTGAGTGTTCCATCGTCAATAGGAGACCCTGAACGTTACAATTAACTATCAGTTTCGCGTCGGATTCGAAAATCTAGTCTCACAGGAGTACGACCATGAGGTGCCAGAGGCAGCAACAGACCCTTGCAGACAAGTCGGCTGGAGAACGATGTATTAAATCTCTACGCAATTTGAGTGTTCCATCGTCATTACGAGGCCGTGAGCGTTACAATTAACTATCAGTTTTGCGTCGGATTCGATAATCAGGACTCACAGGTGAACGATCAAAAGGCGCCCGAGGCAACAATAGACCCTTGGAAACTAGTCGGCTGGAGGACGATGTATTGAATCGCGACGCAATTTGAGTGTTCCATCGTCATTTGGAGGCCCTGAACGTTACAATTAACTATCCGTTTTAGGTCGGATTCGATATTCTAGACTCACAGGAGACGGACCATATGGTGCCCGAGGCAGAAATATCCCCTTGGAGACAAGTCGGCTGGAGGACGATGTATGGAATCTCGACGCAATTTGAGTGTTCCATCGTCATTACGAGGCCCTGAACGTTACAATTAACTATCAGTATTGCTTCGGATTCGAAAATGTAGACTCAGAGGGGAACGACCATAAGGTGCCAGAGGCAGCAATAGACCCTTGGAGACAAGTCGGCTGGAGGACGATGTATTGAATCTCGACGCAATTTGAGTGTTCCATCGTCATTAGGAGACCCTGAACGTTACTATTAACTATCAGTTTCGCGTCGAATTCGAAAATCTAGACTCACAGGAGCACGACCATAAGGTGCCAGAGACAGCAATAGACGCTTGGAGAAAAGTCGGCTGGAGGACGATGCTTTGAATCGCGACGCAATTTGAGTGTTCCATCGTCATTAGGAGGCCCAAAATGTTACAATTACCTATCAGTTTTGGGTCGGATTCGAAAATCTAGACTCACAGGAGACGGACCATATGGTGCCCGAGGCAGAAATATCCCCTTGGAGACAAGTTGGCTGGAGGACGATGTATGGAATCTCGACGCAATTTGAGTGTTCCATCGTCATTAGGAGGCCCTGAATGTTACAATTAACTATCAGTTTTGTGTCGGATTCGAAAATCTAGACTCACAGGAGTACGATAATAAGGTGCCAGAGGCAGCAACAGACCCTTGCAGACAAGTCGGCTGGTGATCGATGTAATGAATCGCGACGCAATTTGAGTGTTCCATCGACATTAGGAGGCCCTGAACGTTACAATTAACTATCAGTTTTGGGTCGGATTCGAAAATCTAGACTCACAGGAGACGGACCATATGGTGCCCAAAGGTGAAATATCCCCTTGGAGACAAGACGGCTGGAGGACGATGTATGGAATCTCGACGCAATTTCAGTGTTCTATCGTCATTAGGAGGCCCTGATCGATACAATCAACAATAAGTTTGGCGTCGAATTCGAAAATCTAAGCTCACTGGAGAACGACCATAAGAACCCCGAGGTAGGAATATCCCTTTGGAAACAAGTCGGCTGGAGGACGATGTATTGAATCTCGACGCAATTTTAGTTTTCCATCGTCATTAGGAGGCCATGAACGTTACAATTAACCATCAGTTTTGCGTCTGATTCGAAAATCTAGATTCACAGGTGAACGACCATAAAGTGTCCGTGGCAGTAATATCCCCTTGGAGACAAGTCGGCTGGAGGACGACGTATTGAATCTCGACGCAATTTGAGTGTTCCATCGTCATTAGGAGGCCCTGAACGTTACAATTAACTATCCGTTTCGCGTCGGATTCGAAAATCTAGAAACACAGGAGCACGACCATAAGGTGCCAGAGGCAGCAATAGACACTTGGAGACAAGTCGGCTGGAGGACGATGTATTGAATCTCGACGCAATTTGAGTGTTTCATTGTCTTCAGGAGGCCGTGAACGTTATAATTAACCATCAGTTTTGCGTCGGATTCGATAATCTAGACTCACAGGAGAACGACCAAAAGGCGCCCGAGGCAACAGTAGACCCTTGGAAACATGTCGACTGATGGAGGACGTATTGAATCGCGACGCAATTTGAGTGTTCCAACGTCATTAGGAGTCCCTGAACGTTACAATTAACTATCAGTTTCGCGTCGGACTCGATAATCTAGACTCACAGGAGTACGACCATAAGGTGCCAGAGGCAGCAATACACCCTTGGAGAGAAGTCGGCTGGAGGACAATGTATTGAGTCTCGACGCAATTTGAGTGTCCCATCGTCATTAGGAGGCCGTGAACGTTACAATTAACTATCAGTTTTGCGTCGGATTCGATCATCTAGACTCACACGAGAACGACCAAAAGGCGCCCGAGGCAACAATAGACCCTTGGAGACATGTCGTCTGATGGACGATGTATTGAATCGCGACTCAATTTGAGTGTTCCATCGTCATTAGGAGGCCCTGAACGTTACAATTAACTATCAGTTTTGCGTCGGATTCAAAAATCTAGACTCACAGGTGACGGACCATATGGTGCCCGAGGCAGCAATATCCCCTTGGAGGCAAGTCGGCTGGAGGACGATGTATGGAATCTCGACGCAATTTGAGTGTTCCATCGACATTAGGAGGCCTGAATGTTACAATTAACTATCAGTTTCGCGTCGGATTCGAAAATCTAGACTCACAGGAGTAGACCATAAGGTGCCAGAGGAAGCAACAGACCCTTGCAGACAAGTCGGCTGGTGATCGATGTACTGAATCTCGACGCAATTTGAGTGTTCCATCGTCATTAGGAGGCCGTGAGCGTTACAATTAGCTATCAGTTTTGCGTCGGATTCGATAATCTAGAGTCACAGGAGAAGGACCAAAAGGCGCCCGAGGCAACAATAGACCCTTTAAAACTAGTCGGCTGGAGGACGATGTATTGAATCGCGACGCAATTTGAGTGTTCCATCGTCATTAGCAGGCCCTGAATGTTACAATTAACTATCAGTTTCGCGTCGGATTCGAAAATCTAGACTCACAGGAGTACGACCATAAGGTGCCAGAGGCAGCAACAGACCCTTGCAGACAAGTCGGCTGGAGGACGATGTATTGAATCTCGACGCAATTTGAGTGTTCCATCGTCATTAGGAGGCCCTGAACGTTACAATTAACTATCGGTTTTCGGTCGGATTCGATAATCTAGACTCACAGGAGACGGAACATATCGTGCCCGAGGCAGAAATATCCCCTTGGAGACAAGTCGGCTGGAGGACGATGTATTGAATCTCGACGCAATTTGAGTGTTCCATCGTCATTAGGAGGCCGTTAGCGTTACAATTAACTATCAGTCTTGCGTCGGATTCGATAATCTAACCTCACAGGAGACGGACCATATGGTAGCCGAGGCAGTAATATCCCCGTGTAGGCAAGTCGGCTGGAGGACGATGTATTTTATCTCTACGCAATTTGAGTGTTCCATCGTCATTAAGAGGCAGTGAGCATTACAATTAACTATCAGTTTTGCGTCGGATTCGATAATCTAGACTCACAGGAGAACGATCAAAAGGCGCCCGAGGCAACAATACACCCTTGGAAACTAGTCGGCTGGAGGACGATGTATTGAATCGCGACGCAATTTGAGTGTTCCATCGTCATTAGGAGGCCCTGAACGTTACAATTAACTATCAGGTGTGGGTCGGATTCGAAAATCTAGACTCACAGGAGACGGACCATATGGTGCCCGAGGCAGAAATATCCCCTTGGAGACAATTCGGCTGGAGGACGATGTATGGAATCTCGACGCAATTTGGGTGTTCCATCGTCATTAGGAGGCCCTGAACGTTACAATTAACTATCAGTTTTGCGTCGGATTCGAAAATGTAGACTCAGAGGGGAACGACCATAAGGTGCCCGAGGTAGCAATAGACCCTCGGAGACATGTCGCCTGATGGACGATGTGTTGAATCTCGACGCAATATGAGGGTTCCATCGTCATTAGGATGCCCTGAACGTTACTATTAACTATCAGCTTCGCGTCGGATTCGAAAATCTAGACTCACAGGAGCACAACCATAAGGTGCCAGAGGCAGCAATAGACTCTTGGAGAAAAGTCGGCTGGAGGACGATGCATTGAATCGCGACGCAATTTGAGTGTTTCATCGTCATTAGGAGGCCGTGAGCGTTACAATTAACTGTCAGTTTTGCGTCGGATTCGTTAATCTAGACTCACAGGAGAAAGATCAAAAGGCGCCCGAGGCAACAATAGAGCCCTTGGAAACTAGTCGGCTGGAGGACGATGTATTGAATCGCGACGCAATTTGAGTGTTCCATCGTCATTAGGAGGCCCTGAACGTTACAATTAACTATCAGTTTTGCGTCGGATTCGAAAATCTAGACTCACACGAGACGGACCATATGGTGCCCGAGGCAGAAATATCCCCTTGGAGACAAGTCGGCTGGAGGACGATGTATGGAATCTCGACGCAATTTGAGTGTTCCATCGTCATTAGGAGGCCCTGAACGTTACAATTAACTATCGGTTTTCGGTCGGATTCGATAATCTAGACTCACAGGAGACGGAACATATGGTGCCCGAGGCAGAAATATCCCCTTGGAGACAAGTCGGCTGGAGGACGATGTATGGAATCTCGACGCAATTTGAGTGTTCCATCGTCATTAGGAGGCCCTGAACGTTACAATTTACTATCAGGTTTGCGTCGGATTCGAAAATCTAGACTCACAGGAGAACGACCATAAGGAGCCCGCTTCAGCAATAGAACCTTGGAGACAAGTCGGCTGGAGGACGATGTATTGAATCTCGACGCAATTTGAGTGTTCCATTGTCATTAGGAGGAGCTGAGAGTTACAATAAACTATCAGTTTCGCGTCATATTCGAAAATCTAGACTCACAGGAGACGGACCAAATGGTGTCCGAGGCAGCAATATCCCCTTAGAGACAAGTCGGCTTGAGGACGTTGTGTTCAATCTCGACGATTTTTGAGTGTTCCATCGTCATTAGGAGGTCCGGAACGTTACTATTAACTATCAGTTTTGCGTCGGATTCGAAATTCTAGACTCGCAGGAGACGGACCATATGGTGACCGACGCAGCAATAGACCCTTGGCGACAAGTCGGCTGGAGGACGATGTATTGAATCTCGACGAAATTTGAGTGTTCCATCGTCATTACGAGGCGCTGAACGTTACAATTAACTATCAGTTTTGCGTCGGATTCGAAAATCTAGACTCACAGGAGACGGACCATATGGTGCCCGAGGCAGCAATATCCCCTTGTAGGCAAGTCGGTGGAGGACGATGTATGGAATCTCGACGCAATTTGAGTGTTTCATCGTCATTAGGAGGCCCTGAACGTTACAATTTACTATCAGGTTTGCGTCAGATTCGAAAATCTAGACTCACAGGACAACGACCATAAGGAGCCCGCTTCAGCAATAGAACCTTGGAGACAAGTCGGCTGGAGGACGATGTATTGAATCTCGACGCAATTTGAGTGCTCCATCGTCATTAGGAGGCCCTGAACGTTACAATAAACTATCATTTTCGCGTCATATTCGAAAATCTAGACTCACAGGAGACGGACGATATGGTGTCCGAGGCAGCAATATCCCCTTAGAGACAAGTCGGCTTGAGGCCGATGTGTTGAATCTCGACGATTTTTGAGTGTTCCATCGTCATTAGGAGGTCCGGAACGTTACTATTAACTATCAGTTTTGCGTCGGATTCGAAATTCTAGACTCGCAGGAGACGGACCATATGGTGACCGACGCAGCAATAGACCCTTGGCGACAAGTCGGCTGGAGGACGATGTATTGAATCTCGACGCAATTTGAGTGTTCCATCGTCATTAGGAGGCGCTGAACGTTACAATTAACTATCAGTTTTGCGTCGGATTCGAAAACCTAGACTCACAGGAGAACGACTATAAGGTGCCCGAGGCAGCAATATCCCCTTGGAGACAAGTCGGCTGGAGGTCGATGTATTGAATCTCGACGCAATCTGAGCTTTTCCATCGTCATTAGGATGCCCTGAACGTTACAATTAATTATCAGTTTTGCGTCGGATTCGAAAATCTAGACTCACAGGAGAACGACGATAAGGTGCCAGAGGCAGCAATAGACCCCTGGAGAAAAGTTGGCTGGAGGGTGATGCATTGAATCGCGACGCAATTTGAGTGTTCCATCGTCATTAGGAGGCACTGAACATTACAATTAACCATCAGTTTTGCGTCGAATTCGATAATCTAGACTTACAGGAGAACGATCAAAAGGCGCCCGAGGCAACAATAGACCCTCGGAAGCAAGTCGGCTGGAGGCCGATGTATTGAATCGCGACGCATTTTGAGTGCTCCATCGTCATTAGGAGGCCCTGAACCTTACAATTAACTATCAGTTTTGCGTCGGATTCGAAAATCTAGACTCACAGGAGACGGACCATATGGTGCCCGAGGCAGAAATATCCCCTTGTAGGCAAGTCGGTGGAGGACGATGTATTTATTCTCGACGCAATTTGAGTGTTCCATCGTCATTAGGAGGCCCTGAACGATACAATTAACTATCTGTTTTGCATCGGATTCGAAAATGAACACTCAGAGGAGAACGACCATAAGGTGCCCGAGGTAGCAATAGACCCTCGGAGACAAGTCGCCTGGAGGACGATGTATTGAATCTCGGCGCAATTTGAGTATTTCATCGTCATTAGGATGCCCTGAACGTTACAATTTACTATCAGTTTTGCGTCGGATTCGAAAATCTAGACTCACAGGAGAACGACCATAAGGAGCCCACGGCAGCAATAGACCCTAGTAGACAAGTCGGTGGCAGGACGATGTATTGAATCTCGACGACTTTTGAGTGTTCCACCGTCATTAGGAGGTCCTGAACGTTACAATTAGCTATCAGTTTCGCGTCGGATTCGGAAATCTAGACTCACAGGAGCACGACCATAAGGTGCCAGAGGCAGCAATAGACACTTGGAGACAAGTCGCCTGGAGGGCGAGGTATTGAATCTCGACTCAATTTGAGTATTCCATCGTTATTAGGAGGCCCTGAATGTTGCAAATAACTATCGGTTTTGCGTCGGATTCGAAATACTAGACTCACAGGAGACGGACCATATGGTGACCGACGCAGCAATAGACCCTTGGAGACAAGTCGGCTGGAGGACGATGTATTGAATCTCGACGCAATTTGAGTGTTCCATCGTCAATAGGAGACCCTGAACGTTACAATTAACTATCAGTTTCGCGTCGGATTCGAAAATCTAGTCTCACAGGAGTACGACCATAAGGTGCCAGAGGCAGCAACAGACCCTTGCAGACAAGTCGGCTGGAGAACGATGTATTAAATCTCTACGCAATTTGAGTGTTCCATAGTCATTAGGAGGCCGTGAGCGTTACAATTAACTATCAGTTTTGCGTCGGATTCGATAATCTGGACTCACAGGAGAACGATCAAAAGGCGCCCGAGGCAACAATAGACCCTTGGAAACTAGTCGGCTGGAGGACGATGTATTGAATCGCGACGCAATTTGAGTGTTCCATCGTCATTAGGGGGCCCTGAACGTTACAATTAACTATCCGTTTTAGGTCGGATTCGATATTCTAGACTCACAGGAGACGGACCATATGGTGCCCGAGGCAGAAATATCCCCTTGGAGACAAGTTGGCTGGAAGACGATGTATGGAATCTCGACGCAATTTGAGTGTTCCATCGTCATTAGGAGGCCCTGAATGTTACAATTAACTATCAGTTTTGTGTCGGATTCGAAAATCTAGACTCACAGGAGTACGATAATAAGGTGCCAGAGGCAGCAACAGACCCTTGCAGACAAGTCGGCTGGTGATCGATGTAATGATTCGCGACGCAATTTGAGTGTTCCATCGACATTAGGAGGCCCTGAACGTTACAATTAACTATCAGTTTTGGGTCGGATTCGAAAATCTAGACTCACAGGAGACGGACCATATGGTGCCCAAAGGTGAAATATCCCCTTGGAGACAAGTCGGCTGGAGGACGATGTATGGAATCTCGACGCAATTTGAGTGTTCTATCGTCATTAGGAGGCCCTGATCGATACAATCAACAATAAGTTTGGCGTCGAATTCGAAAATCTAAGCTCACTGGAGAACGACCATAAGAACCCCGAGGTAGGAATATCCCTTTGGAAACAAGTCGGCTGGAGGACGATGTATTGAATCTCGACGCAATTTTAGTTTTCCATCGTCATTAGGAGGCCATGAACGTTACAATTAACCATCAGTTTTGCGTCTGATTCGAAAATCTAGATTCACAGGTGAACGACCATAAAGTGTCCGAGGCAGTAATATCCCCTTGGAGACAAGTCGGCTGGAGGACGACGTATTGAATCTCGACGCAATTTGAGTGTTCCATCGTCATTAGGAGGCCCTGAACGTTACAATTAACTATCCGTTTCGCGTCGGATTCGAAAATCTAGAAACACAGGAGCACGACCATAAGGTGCCAGAGGCAGCAATAGACACTTGGAGACAAGTCGGCTGGAGGACGATGTATTGAATCTCGACGCAATTTGAGTGTTTCATTGTCTTCAGGAGGCCGTGAACGTTATAATTAACCATCAGTTTTGCGTCGGATTCGATAATCTAGACTCACAGGAGAACGACCAAAAGGCGCCCGAGGCAACAGTAGACCCTTGGAAACATGTCGACTGATGGAGGACGTATTGAATCGCGACGCAATTTGAGTGTTCCAACGTCATTAGGAGTCCCTGAACGTTACAATTAACTATCAGTTTCGCGTCGGATTCGAAAATCTAGACTCACAGGAGTACGACCATAAGGTGCCAGAGGCAGCAATACACCCTTGGAGAGAAGTCGGCTGGAGGACAATGTATTGAGTCTCGACGCAATTTGAGTGTCCCATCGTCATTAGGAGGCCGTGAACGTTACAATTAACTATCAGTTTTGCGTCGGATTCGATCATCTAGACTCACACGAGAACGACCAAAAGGCGCCCGAGGCAACAATAGACCCTTGGAGACATGTCGTCTGATGGACGATGTATTGAATCGCGACTCAATTTGAGTGTTCCATCGTCATTAGGAGGCCCTGAACGTTACAATTAACTATCAGTTTTGCGTCGGATTCAAAAATCTAGACTCACAGGTGACGGACCATATGGTGCCCGAGGCAGCAATATCCCCTTGGAGGCAAGTCGGCTGGAGGACGATGTATGGAATCTCGACGCAATTTGAGTGTTCCATCGACATTAGGAGGCCTGAATGTTACAATTAACTATCAGTTTCGCGTCGGATTCGAAAATCTAGACTCACAGGAGTAGACCATAAGGTGCCAGAGGAAGCAACAGACCCTTGCAGACAAGTCGGCTGGTGATCGATGTACTGAATCTCGACGCAATTTGAGTGTTCCATCGTCATTAGGAGGCCGTGAGCGTTACAATTAGCTATCAGTTTTGCGTCGGATTCGATAATCTAGACTCACAGGAGAAGGACCAAAAGGCGCCCGAGGCAACAATAGACCCTTTAAAACTAGTCGGCTGGAGGACGATGTATTGAATCGCGACGCAATTTGAGTGTTCCATCGTCATTAGCAGGCCCTGAATGTTACAATTAACTATCAGTTTCGCGTCGGATTCGAAAATCTAGACTCACAGGAGTACGACCATAAGGTGCCAGAGGCAGCAACAGACCCTTGCAGACAAGTCGGCTGGAGGACGATGTATTGAATCTCGACGCAATTTGAGTGTTCCATCGTCATTAGGAGGCCCTGAACGTTACAATTAACTATCGGTTTTCGGTCGGATTCGATAATCTAGACTCACAGGAGACGGAACATATCGTGCCCGAGGCAGAAATATCCCCTTGGAGACAAGTCGGCTGGATGACGATGTATGGAATCTCGACGCAATTTGAGTGTTCCATCGTTATTAGGAGGCCCTGAACGTTACAATTTACTATCAGGTTTGCGTCGGATTCGAAAATCTAGACTCACAGGGAACGACCACAAGGAGCCCGCTTCAGCAATAGAACCTTGGAGACAAGTCGGCTGGAGGACGATGTATTGAATCTCGACGCAATTTGAGTGTTCCATCGTCATTAGGAGGCCGTTAGCGTTACAATTAACTATCAGTTTTGCGTCGGATTCGATAATCTAACCTCACAGCAGACGGACCATATGGTAGCCGAGGCAGTAATATCCCCGTGTAGGCAAGTCGGCTGGAGGACGATGTATTTTATCTCTACGCAATTTGAGTGTTCCATCGTCATTAAGAGGCAGTGAGCATTACAATTAACTATCAGTTTTGCGTCGGATTCGATAATCTAGACTCACAGGAGAACGATCAAAAGGCGCCCGAGGCAACAATACACCCTTGGAAACTAGTCGGCTGGAGGACGATGTATTGAATCGCGACGCAATTTGAGTGTTCCATCGTCATTAGGAGGCCCTGAACGTTACAATTAACTATCAGGTTTGGGTCGGATTCGAAAATCTAGACTCACAGGAGACGGACCATATGGTGCCCGAGGCAGAAATATCCCCTTGGAGACAATTCGGCTGGAGGACGATGTATGGAATCTCGACGCAATTTGGGTGTTTCATCGTCATTAGGAGGCCCTGAACGTTACAATTAACTATCAGTTTTGCGTCGGATTCGAAAATGTAGACTCAGAGGGGAACGACCATAAGGTGCCCGAGGTAGCAATAGACCCTCGGAGACATGTCGCCTGATGGACGATGTGTTGAATCTCGACGCAATATGAGGGTTCCATCGTCATTAGGATGCCCTGAACGTTACTATTAACTATCAGCTTCGCGTCGGATTCGAAAATCTAGACTCACAGGAGCACAACCATAAGGTGCCAGAGACAGCAATAGACTCTTGGAGAAAAGTCGGCTGGAGGACGATGCATTGAATCGCGACGCAATTTGAGTGTTTCATCGTCATTAGGAGGCCGTGAGCGTTACAATTAACTATCAGTTTTGCGTCGGATTCGTTAATCTAGACTCACAGGAGAAAGATCAAAAGGCGCCCGAGGCAACAATAGAGCCCTTGGAAACTAGTCGGCTGGAGGACGATGTATTGAATCGCGACGCAATTTGAGTGTTCCATCGTCATTAGGAGGCCCTGAACGTTACAATTAACTATCAGTTTTGCGTCGGATTCGAAAATCTAGACTCACAGGAGGCGGACCATATGGTGCCCGAGGCAGAAATATCCCCTTGGAGACAAGTCGGCTGGAGGACGATGTATGGAATCTCGACGCAATTTGAGTGTTCCATCGTCATTAGGAGGCCCTGAACGTTACAATTAACTATCGGTTTTCGGTCGGATTCGATAATCTAGACTCACAGGAGACGGAACATATGGTGCCCGAGGCAGAAATATCCCCTTGGAGACAAGTCGGCTGGAGGACGATGTATGGAATCTCGACGCAATTTGAGTGTTCCATCGTCATTAGGAGGCCCTGAACGTTACAATTTACTATCAGGTTTGCGTCGGATTCGAAAATCTAGACTCACAGGAGAACGACCATAAGGAGCCCGCTTCAGCAATAGAACCTTGGAGACAAGTCGGCTGGAGGACGATGTATTGAATCTCGACGCAATTTGAGTGTTCCATTGTCATTAGGAGGCCCTGAGAGTTACAATAAACTATCAGTTTCGCGTCATATTCGAAAATCTAGACTCACAGGAGACGGACCAAATGGTGTCCGAGGCAGCAATATCCCCTTAGAGACAAGTCGGCTTGAGGACGTTGTGTTCAATCTCGACGATTTTTGAGTGTTCCATCGTCATTAGGAGGTCCGGAACGTTACTATTAACTATCAGTTTTGCGTCGGATTCGAAATTCTAGACTCGCAGGAGACGGACCATATGGTGACCGACGCAGCAATAGACCCTTGGCGACAAGTCGGCTGGAGGACGATGTATTGAATCTCGACGAAATTTGAGTGTTCCATCGTCATTACGAGGCGCTGAACGTTACAATTAACTATCAGTTTTGCGTCGGATTCGAAAATCTAGACTCACAGGAGACGGACCATATGGTGCCCGAGGCAGCAATATCCCCTTGTAGGCAAGTCGGTGGAGGACGATGTATGGAATCTCGACGCAATTTGAGTGTTTCATCGTCATTAGGAGGCCCTGAACGTTACAATTTACTATCAGGTTTGCGTCAGATTCGAAAATCTAGACTCACAGGACAACGACCATAAGGAGCCCGCTTCAGCAATAGAACCTTGGAGACAAGTCGGCTGGAGGACGATGTATTGAATCTCGACGCAATTTGAGTGCTCCATCGTCATTAGGAGGCCCTGAACGTTACAATAAACTATCATTTTCGCGTCATATTCGAAAATCTAGACTCACAGGAGACGGACGATATGGTGTCCGAGGCAGCAATATCCCCTTAGAGACAAGTCGGCTTGAAACCGATGTGTTGAATCTCGACGATTTTTGAGTGTTCCATCGTCATTAGGAGGTCCGGAACGTTACTATTAACTATCAGTTTTGCGTCGGATTCGAAATTCTAGACTCGCAGGAGACGGACCATATGGTGACCGACGCAGCAATAGACCCTTGGCGACAAGTCGGCTGGAGGACGATGTATTGAATCTCGACGCAATTTGAGTGTTCCATCGTCATTAGGAGGCGCTGAACGTTACAATTAACTATCAGTTTTGCGTCGGATTCGAAAACCTAGACTCACAGGAGAACGACTATAAGGTGCCCGAGGCAGCAATATCCCCTTGGAGACAAGTCGGCTGGAGGTCCATGTATTGAATCTCGACGCAATCTGAGCTTTTCCATCGACATTAGGATGCCCTGAACGTTACAATTAATTATCAGTTTTGCGTCGGATTCGAAAATCTAGACTCACAGGAGAACGACCATAAGGTGCCAGAGGCAGCAATAGACCCCTGGAGAAAAGTTGGCTGGAGGGTGATGCATTGAATCGCGACGCAATTTGAGTGTTCCATCGTCATTAGGAGGCACTGAACATTACAATTAACCATCAGTTTTGCGTCGAATTCGATAATCTAGACTTACAGGAGAACGATCAAAAGGCGCCCGAGGCAACAATAGACCCTCGGAAGCAAGTCGGCTGGAGGCCGATGTATTGAATCGCGACGCATTTTGAGTGCTCCATCGTCATTAGGAGGCCCTGAACCTTACAATTAACTATCAGTTTTGCGTCGGATTCGAAAATCTAGACTCACAGGAGACGGACCATATGGTGCCCGAGGCAGAAATATCCCCTTGTAGGCAAGTCGGTGGAGGACGATGTATTTATTCTCGACGCAATTTGAGTGTTCCATCGTCATTAGGAGGCCCTGAACGATACAATTAACTATCTGTTTTGCATCGGATTCGAAAATGAACACTCAGAGGAGAACGACCATAAGGTGCCCGAGGTAGCAATAGACCCTCGGATACAAGTCGCCTGGAGGACGATGTATTGAATCTCGGCGCAATTTGAGTATTTCATCGTCATTAGGATGCCCTGAACGTTACAATTAATTATCAGTTTTGCGTCGGATTCGAAAATCTAGACTCACAGGAGAACGACCATAAGGAGCCCACGGCAGCAATAGACCCTAGTAGACAAGTCGGTGGCAGGACGATGTATTGAATATCGACGAAATTTGAGTGTTCCATCGTCATTAGGGGGCCCTGAACGTTACAATTAACTATCAGTTTCGCGTCATATTCGAAAATCTAGACTCACAGGAGAACGACGATAAGGTGCCCGAGGCAGCAATAGACCCTTCGAGACAAGTCGGCTGGAGGACGATGTATTGAATCTCGACGACTTTTGAGTGTTCCACCGTCATTAGGAGGTCCTGAACGTTACAATTAGCTATCAGTTTCGCGTCGGATTCGGAAATCTAGACTCACAGGAGCACGACCATAAGGTGCCAGAGGCAGCAATAGACACTTGGAGACAAGTCGGCTGGAGCACGAGGTATTGAATCTCGACTCAATTTGAGTATTCCATCGTTATTAGGAGGCCCTGAATGTTGCAAATAACTATCGGTTTTGCGTCGGATTCGAAATACTAGACTCACAGGAGACGGACCATATGGTGACCGACGCAGCAATAGACCCTTGGAGACAAGTCGGCTGGAGGACGATGTATTGAATCTCGACGCAATTTGAGTGTTCCATCGTCAATAGGAGACCCTGAACGTTACAATTAACTATCAGTTTCGCGTCGGATTCGAAAATCTAGTCTCACAGGAGTACGACCATAAGGTGCCAGAGGCAGCAACAGACCCTTGCAGACAAGTCGGCTGGAGAACGATGTATTAAATCTCTACGCAATTTGAGTGTTCCATAGTCATTAGGAGGCCGTGAGCGTTACAATTAACTATCAGTTTGCGTCGGATTCGATAATCTGGACTCACAGGAGAACGATCAAAAGGCGCCCGAGGCAACAATAGACCCTTGGAAACTAGTCGGCTGGAGGACGATGTATTGAATCGCGACGCAATTTGAGTGTTCCATCGTCATTAGGAGGCCCTGAACGTTACAATTAACTATCCGTTTTAGGTCGGATTCGATATTCTAGACTCACAGGAGACGGACCATATGGTGCCCGAGGCAGAAATATCCCCTTGGAGACAAGTCGGCTGGAGGACGATGTATGGAATCTCGACGCAATTTGAGTGTTCCATCGT
Organism: Schistocerca serialis cubense; assembly: GCF_023864345.2. NCBI lineage: Eukaryota > Metazoa > Arthropoda > Insecta > Orthoptera > Acrididae > Schistocerca > Schistocerca serialis. The sequence goes on from NW_026047583.1 coordinate 61,372,391, forward strand.
CATTACGAGGCCCTGAACGTTACAATTAACTATCAGTATTGCTTCGGATTCGAAAATGTAGACTCAGAGGGGAACGACCATAAGGTGCCAGAGGCAGCAATAGACCCTTCGAGACAAGTCGGCTGGAGGACGATGTATTGAATCTCGACGCAATTTGAGTGTTCCATCGTCATTAGGAGACCCTGAACGTTACTATTAACTATCAGTTTCGCGTCGGATTCGAAAATCTAGACTCACAGGAGACTGACCATATGGTGCCCGAGGCAGAAATATCCCCTTGGAGACAAGTCGGCTGGAGGACAATGTATGGAATCTCGACGCAATTTGAGTGTTCTATCGTCATTAGGAGGCCCTGATCGATACAATCAACAATAAGTTTGGCGTCGAATTCGAAAATCTAAGCTCACTGGAGAACGACCATAAGAACCCCGAGGTAGGAATATCCCTTTGGAGACAAGTCGGCTGGAGGACGATGTATTGAATCTCGACGCAATTTTAGTGTTCCATCGTCATTAGGAGGCCCTGAACGTTACAATTAACTATCCGTTTCGCGTCGGATTCGAAAATCTAGAAACACAGGAGCACGACCATAAGGTGCCAGAGGCAGCAATAGACACTTGGAGACAAGTCGGCTGGAGGACGATGTATTGAATCTCGACGCAATTTGAGTGTTTCATTGTCTTCAGGAGGCCGTGAACGTTATAATTAACCATCAGTTTTGCGTCGGATTCGATAATCTAGACTCACAGGAGAACGAACAAAAGGCGCCCGAGGCAACAGTAGACCCTTGGAAACATGTCGACTGATGGAGGACGTATTGAATCGCGACGCAATTTGAGTGTTCCAACGTCATTAGGAGTCCCTGAACGTTACAATTAACTATCAGTTTCGCTTCGGATTCGAAAATCTAGACTCACAGGAGTACGACCATAAGGTGCCAGAGGCAGCAATACACCCTTGGAGAGAAGTCGGCTGGAGGACAATGTATTGAGTCTCGACGCAATTTGAGTGTCCCATCGTCATTAGGAGGCCGTGAACGTTACAATTAACTATCAGTTTTGCGTCGGATTCGATCATCTAGACTCACACGAGAACGACCAAAAGGCGCCCGAGGCAACAATAGACCTTTGGAGACATGTCGTCTGATGGACGATGTATTGAATCGCGACTCAATTTGAGTGTTCCATCGTCATTAGGAGGCCCTGAACGTTACAATTAACTATCAGTTTTGCGTCGGATTCAAAAATCTAGACTCACAGGTGACGGACCATATGGTGCCCGAGGCAGCAATATCCCCTTGGAGGCAAGTCGGCTGGAGGACGATGTATGGAATCTCGACGCAATTTGAGTGTTCCATCGACATTAGGAGGCCTGAATGTTACAATTAACTATCAGTTTCGCGTCGGATTCGAAAATCTAGACTCACAGGAGTAGACCATAAGGTGCCAGAGGAAGCAACAGACCCTTGCAGACAAGTCGGCTGGTGATCGATGTACTGAATCTCGACGCAATTTGAGTGTTCCATCGTCATTAGGAGGCCGTGAGCGTTACAATTAGCTATCAGTTTTGCGTCGGATTCGATAATCTAGACTCACAGGAGAAGGACCAAAAGGCGGCCGAGGCAACAATAGACCCTTTAAAACTAGTCGGCTGGAGGACGATGTATTGAATCGCGACGCAATTTGAGTGTTCCATCGTCATTAGGAGGCCCTGAACGTTACAATTAACTATCAGTTTTGGGTCGGATTCGAAAATCTAGACTCACAGGAGACGGACCATATGGTGCCCGAGGCAGAAATATCCCCTTGGAGACAAGTCGGCTGGAGGACGATGTATGGAATCTCGACGCAATTTGAGTGTTCCATCGTCATTAGGAGGCCCTGAAGGTTACAATCAACAATCAGTTTTGCGTCGAATTCGAAAATCTAAGCTCGCTGGAGAACGACCATAAGAGGCCCGAGGTAGCAATATCCCCTTGGAGACAAGTCGGCTGGAGGACGATGTATTGAATCTCGACGCAATTTGAGTGTTCCATCGTCATTAGGAGGCCATGAACGTTACAATTAACCATCAGTTTTGCGTCTGATTCGAAAATCTAGACTCACAGGAGCCGGACCATAAGGTGCCCGAGGCAGCAATATCCCCTTGGAGACAAGTCGGCTGGAGGATGATGTATTGAATCGCGACGCAATTAGAATGTTCCATCGTCATGAGGAGGCCCTGTACGTTACAATTAAGTATCAGTTTTGCGTCGGATTCGATATTCTAGACTCACAGCTTTTCCGCCAAATGTGACAACCGTGAAATCCATGACCTAACAAACTCTTTAATTGATTCCTTGCCCGCATTGAAGCGTTTTCCACTCCAAAATTCTCTCAACACTTCATTTTGCTTATTGCTAGACCAATACTCATTAATAAAAGCTGTTTTATATTCCGCTAATGTTTTACATTTCAACATAACATCTGCTGACCAACGCATGGCGTCACCTGCTAAATGGCTTCTAACAAACGAGATTTTCTCTCGTTCAGACCAAGTTGGTGGAATCACATCTTCAAAATCGTTCCAGAAATCTAGCTGATGGATATTTTTATCTGGATCGAACCGCAAGAACTGCCGACACCCGATAAAAGCGGCGTTTGCAGCTACAACTTGTTGTACATTACCATTACCAGAAGTTACTGAAGCTACTTTACTCTCAACGTTAGCAATGTTAGTACTGATATTTTCTACTTTCATTTCAACATTATCTACTCTTTGCACAATATGAGTAGTGTCAGTTTTAATTGCATCTACATCTGCTTGACATATGTTTACTTTAATGTTAACATCTTTAAATCTATCTGAGCACAGTTCAGATTTCGCCTCGATCTTTTCTGTTAACTTGTGCTCCAGCTTCGCATCTTCCATTCGGAAGTCTTTGCGAACCTCAGCAACTTCGGATTTAACTGTTTTATACATTTCAGAAAACTGTTGAGCAACCTTTTTCTTAGTATCCTCATGGTTGTAATCAATTTTATAATTCAAACTGTCCAGATCCTCTTTCAACTTATTGCAACTAGCCTTGAAAGAATTTTCTAATTCAGCTTTATTGGATTCTAATTTATTGTCCATCGCCTCAAACCGTTTATTAAAATTGGTTTGGCTGGCCACAATTTCAGACTTTAATTCAGCATTACTGCTTTTGACCTGTTCACTTATTTCAGATTTTAATTCAGCTGTCATTTGTGCATTACTGGCAGCTATTGCTTGTAATATAACATTTAGATCAACAGCCCCAGCATCTTTGGGTTGCTCACTGGCGGGTTTTTTATCGCACTCAGGTGACATAAAACTAGCTCCAATACCCGAATCATCAAAACTACATGAAACTTCTGATTGATTAGTCATATCCAACTGCTCCTTCTTAAGCTCTACCATCTCTGATGACTGTTTCATTTTTAATTCATCAGAGAAACTATCATCCCATAAATTTGCAATTTCTACTTTCCGCTTTACTACAGGGGTCTCTATTATTGAATCATTGCCCCTTCCCACACTACTGTCAGGAGACAATACTTCATTTTTCACTTTAACATTACTACTTTCATGCCTATTTACTCTTGAACCGTTGTCTGGATTTACAGTTCCCTCAACAGACATAGGTTCTAATTTACGTTTAAACTCCGTTTCTTTTGGCGGTTCCATCGCCGACAGTCTTTTAGTGCAGGTTAGTAAAATTTTTGACAGCTTTTCACTTAACTTAGTTCCTTCTGCACGACGTATGGCGTTGCCGGCGCGGCGTACCAGGATTCCTGATGTGACGTGGCACGTTGAACTGCAGACGGCTCTCCGACGGCTGTTGTGTGTTAGCGTGGCCCGCAATTGCAGGCTCTGCGCCGGCTGCTCCAGCGAACGACTGCGGTGCGGCGAGACTGGCTTCTCGCGATGCCGGCAGCACCGCTAGACTCAGTGCCAGCTCCGTCAATCCAGATGCGTTGTTAATCCAATTGCGTCGTCCACATGCACACGTAACACTTTCACTGTTTTATACTCAGTTGCGTGTCGCATTCCACTCGCGAATCCGAATAGTTAAAAATCACTTTCACTTAGTTGATTTCCCGGCCGATGCACCATATGTGGGGCGGCGAATAAGTTGTAAAAACAATTAATGTAGTATCCTTGTTTGAATGTTGTAACATTTCCCGGCCGATGCACCATATGTGGGGCGGCGAATAAGTTGTAAAAACAATTAATGTAGTATCCTTGTTTGAATGTTGTAACATTTCCCGGCCGATGCACCATATGTGGGGCGGCGGATGCAGTTTGTGATAAATAATCTAATCTGATTGCTGGATAAACGCTTGCATGTAGAATCAGTTTCTGGCTTTTAGAATGTTGTTAATGCTGTCTTTCGCCGTTCTCAACACTGGCTCTCTATTTACTTTTTTGGCACCCAGAAAGTGATTTAATAAAACCTGGAACCAGTAATTAGAGATCCTAGTGCCCACTTCAATTGAGATACCATTATAGCTGCAGCTTATAGCTCTGAGGAATTAGGAGATTGTCCGGGATTTCTAATCAAAAACGGTTTTCCAAAATAGTTGAGTATATTCTGAAATTCACTGATAAAAAACACAAGTATCCCTACAACCTAACTAACAGAGCAGTTCAGAGTCTAATGCGCTGATGCAACTATAAATGTCCGAATTAAATGTTTAAAAAAATGCTCGCCATAATTTGATGAAAATATTTCATCAAACGCCACGCTAAATATTTGGTAGAATGTCTGTCCCGCGACGGCACGTGAAAATACGACAATACGCAAACTGAAGCTAGATAATGAAAATCATTCCAGAATTAACACTTCACATAAAATGTTTTCATGGTTCCGCGTATCTCTAGTAACTTAATACGGCACCCGAGGCTGTTTGTAGCAGATACACTGATGCGACGCGACTACCGACACAGATGGCGTGTCATTCAGCGTCTGGAGAGAACTGGGGCCTTGCTTCCTCGCGTAGCGTCCTTATATATAAAGCCGCGGTGCGGACGGCGAAGGGAACGCCTGATCTTTTCGGCTCTCTCGACTAGCCGCTGGGCTAGTAACGCACCACATCAAGTTACATAATAATTTATAGCTTCTTTTGCTGATGGCCGATGAAGCTCTTAATTTAAACGTGCATTCAGTACGCAGGTAAGTATTGATAATAAAATTTTGACGTGGCTAAGTTAAATACTTTGGGCGAGAGAATTAATTAAATTACACTGCACGCAGTAGATGAGCTATGAACTGCCCCTTTTGAGATCCGCTATCGCTATAATTATATAGGTTTTAAAAAGAAACTTTACACATCTTCATAATCATAGCGGACCTCCAACCTATTTAAATCTAAACATCCTAGCCTTATTTACTAGCCTACTTAATCTATCTTGCTTCCTTCAGTTTTGAGACGAAAACCACAAAATCATAAATTTCTACTAAAATCTTAATTTGTGAAATCCAAAGTACTGTTTTTATTAAATCATTATGAAAGATGAATCTATATATAAATTTTGAAGTCTCTAGCTCTTTTCTGTTGCGCCAATGACTTTTTCAGAAAAACGTCCAAATTTCGAAAATGACTGAAATTATCGAACTGATATTTAACACACATTAATTTAGTATTATTCCTGACATGCTAGAAAAGTTTTAGGTCATTTGCTTGATTTTTAAGGTATTGCGCAACATTTATGACGTCAGAGCTAGTTACAGCAGACTGGCTGGCACACAATGGAAACTGATGTGAATTTGCTACAGCGTGAGTAGGCTGCTTCCCTACAAGAGGAGAACGACCATAAGGTGCCCGAGGCAGCAATAGGCCCTTGGAGGCAAGTCGCCTGGAGGACGCTGTATTGAATCTCGACGCAATTAGAGTGTTCCATCGTCATTAGGAGGCCCTGAACGTTACAATTAACTATCAGTTTTGCGTCGGATTCGAAAATGTAGACTCAGAGGAGAACGACCATAAGGTGCCCGAGGTAGCAATAGACCCATGGAGACAAGTCGCCTGGAGGACGATGAATTGAATCTCGACGCAATTTGATTGTTCCATCGTCATTAGGAGGCCGTGAACGTTACAATTAACTATCAGTTATGCGTCGGATTCGAAAATTAAGACTCACAGGAGCACGACCATAAGGTGCCAGAGGCAGCAATAGACCCTTGGAGACAAGTCGGCTGGAGGACGATGTATTGAATCTCGACGTAATTTGAGTGTTCCATCGTCATTAGGAGGCCCTGAACGTTACAATTAACTATCAGTTATGCGTCGGATTCGTAAATCTAGACTCACAGGAGAACGACCACAAGGTGCCCGAGACAGCAGTAGACCCTTGGAGACAAGTCGGCTGGAGGCCGATGTATTGAATCTCGACGGAATTTGAGTGTTCCACCGTCATTAGGAGGCCCTGAACGTTACAATTAACTATCAGTTTTGCGTCGGATTCCATAATCTAGACTCAGGAGAACGACCAAAAGGCGCCCGAGGCAAAAATATTCCCTTGGAGACAAGTCGGCTCGAGTACGATGTATTGAATCGCGACGCAATTTGAGTGTTCCATCGTTATTAGGAGGCCGTAAAAGTTACAATTAACTATCAGTTTTGCGTCGGATTCGATAATCAAGACTCACAGGAGAACGACCATAAGGTGCCCGAGGCAGCAATAGACCCTTGGAGACAATTCGGCTGAAGGACGATGTATTGAATTGCGACGCAATTTGAGAGTTCCATCGTCATTGGGAGACCATGAACTTTACAATTAACTATCAGTTTCGCGTCGGATTTGAAAATCTAGACTCACAGGAGCCGGAATATATGGTGTCCGAGGGAGCAATATCCCCTTAGAGACAAGTCCCCTGGAGGACGATGTAATGACTCTCGACGCAATTTGAGTGTTCCATCGTCATTAGCAAGACCTGATCGTTACAATTAACTATCAGTTATGCGTCGGATTCGAAAATCTAGACTTGCAGGAGGACGACCAAAAGGCGCCCGAGGCAATAATAGACCCTTGGAGACAGATCGGTTGGAGGACGATGTATTGAATCGCAACGCAATTTGAATGTTCCATCGTCATTACGAGGCCCTGAACGTTACAATTAAGTATCAGTTTTGCGTCGGATTCGATACTCTAGACTCAGAGGAGAACGACCATAAGGTGCCCGAGGCAGCAATAGACCCTTGGAGACAAGTCGCCTGGAGGACTACGTATTAATCTCGACGCAATTTGAGTGTTCCATCGTCAATAGGAGGCCCTGAACGTTACAGTTAACTATCAGTATCGCGACGGATTTGAAAATCTAGACTCACAAGAGACGGACACTATGGTGCCCGAGGCAGCAATATCCCCTTGAGGACAAGTCGGCTGGAGGACGATGTATTGAATCTCGACGCAATTTGAGTGTTCCATCGACATTAGGAGGCCCTGAACATTGCAATTAACTATCAGTTTTGCGTCGGATTCGAAAATGTTGACTCAGAGGAGAACGACCATATGGTGTCCGAGGCAGCAATAGACCCTTGGAGACAAGTCGCCTGGAGGACGATATATCGAATCTCGACGCATTTTGAGTGTTCCATCGTCATTAGGAGGCCCTGAACGTTACAATTAACTATTATTTTCGCGTCGGATCCGAAAATCTAGACTCACAGGAGCACGACCATAACGTGCCAGAGGCAGCAATAGACCCTTGGAGACAAGTCGGCTGGAGGCCGATGTATTGAATCTCGACGCAATCTGAGTGTTCCATCGTCATTAGGATGCCCTGAACGTTACAATTAATTATCAGTTTTGCGTCAGATTCCATAATCTAAACTCTGGAGAACGACCAAAGGGCCCCCGAGGGAACAATAGACCCTTGGAGACAAGTCGGCACGAGGACGATGTACTAAATCGCGACGCAACTTGAGTGTTCCATCGTCATTAGGAAGCCCTGAACGTTAAAATTAACTATTATTTTCGTGTCGGATCCGAAAATCTAGACTCACAGGAGCACGACCATAAGGTGCCCGAGGCAGCAATAGACCCTTGGAGACACGTCGGCTGAAGGACGATGTATTGAATTGCGACGCAATTTGAGAGTTCCATCGTCATTGGGAGACCATGAACTTTGCAATTAACTATCAGTTTCAGGTCGGATTTGAAAATCTAGACTCACAGGAGCCGGAATATATGGTGCCCGAGGGAGCAATATCCCCTTAGAGACAAGTCCCCTGGAGGACGATGTATTGAATCTCGACGCAATTTGAGTGTTCCATCGTCATTAGCAAGGCCTGATCGTTACAATTAACTATCAGTTATGCGTCGGATTCGAAAATTTAGACTTGCAGGAGGACGACCAAAAGGCGCCCGAGGCAATAATAGACCCTTGGAGACAGGTCGGCTGGAGGACGATGTATTGAATCGCGACGCAATTTGAATGTTCCATCGTCATTAGGAGGCCCTGAACGTTACAATTATGTATCAGTTTTGCGTCGGTTTCGATACTCTAGACTCACATGAGAACGACCATAAGGTGCCCGAGGCAGCAAATTCCCCTTGGAGTCAAGTCGCCTGGAGGACGAATTATTTAATCTCGAAGCAATTTGAGTGTTCCATCGTCATTAGGAGGCCCTGAACGTTACAATTAACTATTAGTTTTGCGTCGGATACGAAAATGTAGACTCAGAGGAGAACGACCATAAGGTGCCCGAGGCAGCAATAGACCCTTGGAGACAAGTCGGCTGGAGGCCGATGTATTGAATCTCGACGCAATCTGAGTGTTCCATAGTCATTAGGAGGCCCTGAACGTTACAATGAATTATCAGTATTGCGTCAGATTCCATAATCTAAACTCTGGAGAACGACCAAAAGGAGCCCACGGGAACAATAGACCCTTGGAGACAAGTCGGCTCGAAGACGATGTATTAAATCGCGACGCAATTTGAGTGTTCCATCGTTATTAGGAGGCCCTGAACGTTACAATTAAATATCAGTTTTGCGTCGGATACGAAAATGTAGACTCAGAGGAGAACGATCATAAGGTGCCCGAGGCAGCAATAGACCCTGGGAGACAAGACGCCTGGAGGACTATATATTGAATCTCGACGCAATTTCATTGCTCCATCGTCATTAGGAGCCCCTGAACTATACAATTAACTATCAGTTTCGCGTCGGATTCGTAAAACTAGACTCACAGGAGCACGACCATAAGATGTCAGAGGCAGGAATAGACCCTTGGAGACAAGTCGGCTGGAGGATGATGTATTGAATCTCGACACAATTTGAGTGTTCCATCGTCATTAGGAGGCCCTGTACGTTACAATTAAGTATCAGCTTTGCGTCGGATTCGATATTCTAGACTCACAGGAGAACGACCATAAGGTGCCCGAGGCAGCAATATCCCCTTGGAGACAAGTCGGCTGGAGGACGATGTATTGAAACTTGAAGCAATTTGAGTGTTCCATCGTCATTACGAGGCCCTGAACGTTACAATTAACTATTAGTTTTGCGTCGTATTCGACAATCTAGACCCACAGGAGAACGACCATGAGGTGCCCGAGGCACCAATAGACATTTGGAGACAAGTCAGCTGAAGGACGATGTATTGAATCTCGTCGCAATTTGAGTGTTCCATCGTCATTAGGAAGACCAGAACGTTACAATTAACTTTTAGTTATGCGTCGGATTCGAAAGGCTAGACTCAAAGGAGGACGACCAAAAGGCGCCCGAGGCAACAATAGACCCTTGGAGACAAGTCGGCTGGAGGACGATGTATTGAATCGCGAAGCAATTTGAATGTTCCATCGTCATTAGGAGGCCATGAGCGTTACAAACAAGTATCAGTTTGGCGTCGGATTCGATAATCTAGACTCACAGAAGAACGACCATAAGGTGCCCGAGGCAGCGATATCCCCTTGGAGACAATTCGGCTGGAGGACGATATTTATTTATTTATTTATTTATTTATTTATTGTTCCGTGGGACCACATTTAGGAGAAGTCTCCATGGTCATGGAACGAGTCAATACATGAAATTATAACACGATTGTAGAAACAGATAAAATGAAATATAAGAAACATATTCAGGCGACAAGTCGTTAGTTTAAATAAAGAAATCAAAAATGTACACTGGAATTTGCTTAATTTTGTATCTCTTCCAGGAGCTCCTCGACAGAATAGAAGGAGTGAACCATGAGGAAACTCTTCAGTTTAGACTTAAAAGTGTTTGGGCTACTGCTAAGAATTTTGAGTTCTTGTGGTAGCTTATTGAAAATGGATGCAGCAGAATACTGCACTCCTTTCTGCACAAGAGTCAAGGAAGTGCATTCCACATGCAGATTTGATTTCTGCCGAGTATTAACTGAGTGAAAGCTGCTAACTCTTGGGAATAAGCTAATATTGCTAACAACAAACGACATTAAAGAAAATACATACTGTGAGGGCAATGTCAAAATTCCCAGACTATTGAATAGGGGTCGACAAGAGGTTTTCGAACTTACACCATACATAGCTCGAACAGCCCGTTTTTGAGCCAAAAATACCCTTTTTGAATCAGAAGAATTACCCCAAAAAATAATACCATATGACATAAGCGTATGAAAATATGCGAAGTATACTACTTTTCGTGTTGAAATGTCACTTATTTCAGATACTGTTCTAATGGTAAATAAAGCGGCATTTAGTTTCTGAACAAGATCCTGAACATGGGCTTTCCACAACAGCTTACTATCTATCTGTACGCCTAGGAACTTGAACTGTTCCGTCTCGCTTATAACATGCCCATCCTGTCTGATTAAAATGTCAGTTCTTGTTGAATTGTGGGTTAGAAACTGTAAAAACTGAGTCTTACTGTGATTTAGCATCAAATTATTTTCCACAAGCCACGAACTTATATCATGAACTACATTATTTGATAATGTTTCAATATTACACACAAGATCCTTCACTACCAAGGTGGTGTCATCAGCAAACAGAAATATTTTTGAATCACCTGTAATACTAGAAGGCATATCATTTACATAAATAAGGAACAGCAGTGGCCCCAGCACCGACCCTTGGGGAACGCCCCATTTAACAGTGCCCCATTGGGACTGAACATCATTACCACTCTCAATATTGCGGAGGATTACCTTCTGCTTTCTGTTCTTAAAGTAGGAGGCGAACCAGTTGTAAGCTACTCCCCTTACTCCATAATGTTCCAACTTCTGCAGTAATATTTTGTGGTCAACACAGTCAAAAGCCTTCGTTAAATCAAAGAAAACACCTAACGTTCGCAACCTTTTATTTAATCCGTCCAAAACCTCACAGAGAAAAGAGACTATAGCATTTTCAGTTGTTAAACCGTTTCTAAAACCAAACTGTACATTTGACAGCAAATTATGTGAATTTAAATGCTGCAGTAACCTTGTATATACAACCCTCTCAATAACTTTAGCAAACACTGATGGCATAGAAATAGGTCTATAATTGTCAACATTATCCCTGTCTCCCTTTTTATAAAGTGGCTTCACTACCGAGTACTTTAATCGGTCAGGAAACCGACCACTCCTAAAGGAAAAGTTACAGATATGGCTAAGTACTGAGCTAACATACGTGGAACAATACTTCAGTATTCTGCTAGATACCCCGTCATATCCATGAGAGTTCTTGGTCTTTAGTGATTTAATTATTAAGTCAATCTCCCTCTTGTCAGTATCATGGAGGAGCATTTCAGGTAACAGTCTCGGAACACTTTTTTCTAAGAGCGCTATATGATTCCCTGTTGGGACTAGGTTTCTATTTAGTTCACCTGCTATATTCACAAAGTGATTATTAAGTACTGTACATATATGCGACTTATCAGTAACACGGACATCCCCACTACGCACTGATTCTATATTCTCGACCTGTCTCTGCAGACCAGCCACTTCCTTTACGACTGACCATATGGTTTTAATTTTATCCTGAGACTTAGCTATTCTATCTGCATACCACATACTTTTTGCCTTCCTAATAACTTTTTTAAGCACCTTACAGTACTGTTTGTAATGGGCTGCTGCATTTAGATTTTGACTGATTCTAACGTTTTGATATAATTGCCACTTTGTTCTACAAGATATTCTTATCCCTTTAGTCAGCCACCCAGGCTGCCTGTTTGTGCTAGTACCCTGTTTTGAACGTTCTAACGGAAAGCAACTTTCAAAGAGCACGAGAAAAGTCTTGAGGAAAGCATTATATTTATCGTCTACTGTATCAGCACTATAAACATCTTGCCACTCTTGTTCCTTGATAAGGTTTACAAATGTCTGTACAGCAACTGGATCAGCTTTCCTAAAACGTTGGTAACTATATTTAACATGTGTTGCAGCACAAAAAACTTTTAGACTTAAAATTTGTGCATCATGATCTGAAAGGCCATTCACCTTTTTGCTAACAGAATGCCCTTCTAATAATGACGAATGAACAAAAATATTGTCTATGGTTGTTCTACTGTTCCCTTGCACTCTCGTTGGAAAGAATACGGTTTGCATAAGATTATATGAATTAAGGAGGTCTACCAGCATCCTTTTCCTTGCACAATCACTTATACAATTAATATTGACTCTCGACGTAATTTCAGTGTTCCGACGTCATTAGGAGGCCCTGAACCTTACAATTAACTATCAGTTATGCGTCGGATTCGTAAATCTAGACTCACAGGAGAACGACCACAAGGTGCCCGAGGCAGCAATAGACCCTTGGAGACAAGTCGGCTGGAGGTCGATGTATTGAATCTCGACGCAATTTGAGTGTTCCACCGTTATTAGGAGGCCCTGAACAATACAATTAAGTATCAGTTTTGCGTCGGATTCCATAATCTAGACTCAGGAGAACGATCAATTGGCGCCCGAGGCAACAATAGTCCCTTGGATACATGTCGGCTGGAGGACGATGTATTGAATCGCGATGCAATTTGGTGTTCCATCGTTATTACGAGGCCCTGAACGTTAAAATTAACTATCAGTTTTGCGTCGGATTCGAAAATCTAGACTCACAGGAGAGCGACCACAAGGTGCCCGAGGCAGCAATATCCCCTTGGAGACAAGTCGGCTGGAGGACGATATATTGACTCTCGACGTAATTTCAGTGTTCCGACGTCATTAGGAGGCCCTGAACGTTACAATTAACTATCAGTTATGCGTCGGATTCGTAAATCTAGACTCACAGGAGAACGACCACAAGGTGCCCGAGGCAGCAATATCCGCTTGGAGACAAGTCGGCTGGAGGACGATGTATTGAATCTCGACGCAGTTTGAGTGTTCCGTCGTCATTAGGAAGACCTGAACGTTACAATTAACTATCAGTTATGCGTCGGATTCGAAAATCTACACTTGCATGAGGACGACCAAAAGGCGCCCGAGGCAATAATAGAGCCTTGGAGACAGGTCGGCTGGAGGACGATGTATTGAATCGCGACGCAATTTGGATGTTCCATCGTCATTAGGAGGCTTTGAACGTTACAATTAACTATCATTTTGCGTCGGATTCGATATTTTAGGCTCACAGGAGAACGACCATAAGGTGCCCGAGGCAGCAATAGACCCTTGGAGACAAGTCGCCTGGAGGACGATGTATTGAATCTCGACGCAGTTTGAGTGTTCTGTCGTCATTAGGAAGACCTGAACGTTACAATTAACTATCAGTTATGGGTCGGATTCGAAAATCTACGCTTGCATGAGGACGACCAAAAGGCGCCCGAGGCAATAATAGACCCTTGGAGACAGGTCGGCTGGAGGACGATGTATTGAATAGCGTCGCAATGTGAGTGTTCCAACGTCATTAGGAGCCCCTGAACGTTACAGTTAACTATCAGTATCGCGTCGGATTTCAAAATCTAGACTCACAAGAGACGGACACAATGGTGCCCGAGGCAGCAATATCCCCTTGAAGACAAGTCTGCTGGATGACGATGTATTGAATCTCGCAACAATTTGAGCCTTCCATCGTCATTAGGAGGCCCTGAACGTTACAATTAACTATCAGTTTTGCGTCGGATTCGAAAATGTAGACTCAGAGGAGAACGACCATAAGGTGCCCGAGGCAGCAATATACCCTTAGAGACAATTCGCCTGGAGGACGATGTATTGAATCTCGACGCAATTTGAGTGTTCCATCGTCATTAGGAGGCCCTGAACGTTACAATTAACTATCAGTTTTCCGTCGGATTCGAAAATGTAGCCTCACAGGAGAACAACCATAAGGTTCCCGAGGCAGCATTAGACCCTCGGAGTCAAGTCGGCTGGAGGACGATGTATTGAATCTCGACGTAATTAGAGTCTTCCATCGTCATTAGGAGGCCCTGAACGTTACAATTAAGTATTAGTTATGCGTCCGATTCGTAAATCTAGACTCACAGGTGAACGACCAAAAGGCGCCCGAGGCAACAATAGACCCTTGGAGACAAGACGGCTGGAGGACGATGTATTGAATCTCGACGCAATTTGAGTGTTCCATCGTCGTTAGGAAACCCTGAACGTTACAATTAACTATCAGTTTTGCGTCGGATTCGAAAATGTAGACTCAGAGGAGAACGACCATAAGGTGCCCGAGGCAGCAATATACCCTTGGAGACAATTCGCCTGGAGGACGATGTATTGAATCTCGACGAAATTTGAGTGTTCCATCGTCATTAGGAGGCCCTGAACGTTACAGTTAACTATCAGTTTTCCGTCGGATTCGAAAATGTAGCCTCACAGGAGAACAACCATAAGGTTCCCGAGGCAGCATTAGACCCTCGGAGTCAAGTCGGCCGGAGGACGATGTATTGAATAGCGTCGCAATTTCAGTGTTCCATCGTCATTAGGAGGCCCTGAACGTTACAGTTAACTATCAGTATCGCGTCGGATTTGAAAATCTAGACTCACAAGACACGGACACTATGGTGCCCGAAGCAGCAATATCCCCTTGAAGACAAGTCGGCTGGAGGACGATAAATTGAATCTCGACGTAATTAGAGTCTTCCATCGTCATTAGGAGGCCCTGAACGTTACAACTAACTATTAGTTATCCGTCCGATTCGTAAATCTAGACACACAGGAGAATGACCACAAGGTACCCGAGGCAGCAATAGACCCTTGGAGACAAGTCGGCTGGAGGCCGATGTATTGAATCTCGACGCAATTTGAGTGTTCCATCGTCATTAGGAGGCCCTGAACGTTACAATTAACTATCAGTTTTCCGTCGGATTCGAAAATGTAGCCTCACAGGAGAACAACCATAAGGTTCCCGAGGCAGCATTAGACCCTCGGAGTCAAGTCGGCTGGAGGACGATGTATTGAATCTCGACGTAATTAGAGTCTTCCATCGTCATTAGGAGGCCCTGAACGTTACAATTAACTATTAGTTATGCGTCCGATTCGTAAATCTAGACTCACAGGAGAATGACCACAAGGTACCCGAGGCAGCAATAGACCCTTGGAGACAAGTCGGCTGGAGGCCGATGTATTGAATCTCGACGCACTTTGAGTGTTCCATCGTCATTAGGAGGCCCTGAACGTTACAATTAACTATCAGTTTTGCGTAGGATTCGTAAATCTAGACTCACAGGAGCACGACTATAAGATGCGAGAGGCTGCAATAGACCCTTGGAGACAAGTCGGCTGGAGGACGATGTATTGAGTCTCGACGCAATTTGAGTGTTCCATCGTCATTAGGAGGCCCTGAACGTTGCAATTAACTATCAGTTATGCGTCGGATTCGAAAATGTAGCCTCACAGGAGCCGGACCATAAGGTGCGCGAGGCAGCAATATCCCCTTGGAGACCAGTCGGCTGGAGGGCGATGTATTGAATCTCGACGAAATTTCGTCATTAGGAAGACCTGAACATTACAATTAACTATTAGTTATGCGTCGGATTCGAAAATCTAGACTTGCAGGAGGACGACCAAAAGGCGCCCGAGGCAACAATAGACCCCTGGAGACAGGTCGCCTGGAGGACGATGTATTGAATCGCGACGCAATTTGAATGCTCCATCGACATTAGGAGGCCATGAGCGCTACAATTAAGTATCAGTTTTGCGTCGGATTCGAAAATCAAGACTCACAGGAGCACGACCATAAGGTGCCAGAGGCAGCAATAGACCCTTGGAGACAAGTCGGCTGGAGGACGATGTATTGAATCTCGACATAATTTGAGTGTTCCATCGTCATTAGGAGGCCCTGAACGTTACAATTAACCATCAGTATTGCGTCGGATTCCATAATCTAGACTCAGGAGAACGACCAAAAGGCGCCCGAGGCAACAATATTCCCTTGGAGACAAGTCGGCTCGAGTACGATGTATTGAATCGCTACGCAATTTGAGTGTTCCATCGTTATTAGGAGGCCCTGAACGTTACAATTAAGTATCAGTTTCGCGTCGGATTCGAAAATGTAGACTCAGAGGAGAACGATCATAAGGTGCGCGAGGCAGCAATAGTCCCTTGGAGACAAGAAACCTGGAGGACTATGTATTGAACCCTTGCGCAATTTGATTGTTCCATCGTCATTACGAGCCCCTGAATTTTACAATTAACTATCAGTTTCGCGTCGGATTCGTAAATCTAGAATCACAGGAGCACGACCATAAGATGCCAGAGGCAGCAATAGACCCTTGGAGACAAGTCGGCTGGAGGACGATGTATTGAATCTCGACGCAATTTGAGTGTTCCATCGTCATTCGGAGGCCCTGAACGTTACAATTAACTATCAGTTTTGCGTCAGATTCGAAAATCTAGACTCACAGGTGAACGACCAAAAGGCGCCCGAGGCAACAATAGACCCTTGGAGACAAGACGGCTGGAGGACGATGTATTGAATCTCGACGCAATTTGAGTGTTCCATCGTCGTTAGGAAACCCTGAACGTTACAATTAACTATCAGTTTTGCGTCGGATTCGAAAATGTAGACTCAGAGGAGAACGACCATAAGGTGCCCGAGGCAGCAATATACCCTTGGAGACAATTCGCCTGGAGGACGATGTATTGAATCTCGACGCAATTTGAGTGTTCCATCGTCATTAGGAGGCCCTGAACGTTACAGTTAACTATCAGTTTTCCGTCGGATTCGAAAATGTAGCCTCACAGGAGAACAACCATAAGGTTCCCGAGGCAGCATTAGACCCTCGGAGTCAAGTCGGCTGGAGGACGATGTATTGAATAGCGTCGCAATTTCAGTGTTCCATCGTCATTAGGAGGCCCTGAACGTTACAGTTAACTATCAGTATCGCGTCGGATTTGAAAATCTAGACTCACAAGACACGGACACTATGGTGCCCGAAGCAGCAATATCCCCTTGAAGACAAGTCGGCTGGAGGACGATAAATTGAATCTCGAAGTAATTAGAGTCTTCCATCGTCATTAGGAGGCCCTGAACGTTACAACTAACTATTAGTTATCCGTCCGATTCGTAAATCTAGACACACAGGAGAATGACCACAAGGTACCCGAGGCAGCAATAGACCCTTGGAGACAAGTCGGCTGGAGGCCGATGTATTGAATCTCGACGCAATTTGAGTGTTCCATCGTCATTAGGAGGCCCTGACCGTTACAATTAACTATCAGTTTTCCGTCGGATTCGAAAATGTAGCCTCACAGGAGAACAACCATAAGGTTCCCGAGGCAGCATTAGACCCTCGGAGTCAAGTCGGCTGGAGGACGATGTATTGAATCTCGAAGTAATTAGAGTCTTCCATCGTCATTAGGAGGCCCTGAACGTTACAATTAACTATTAGTTATGCGTCCGATTCGTAAATCTAGACTCACAGGAGAATGACCACAAGGTACCCGAGGCAGCAATAGACCCTTGGAGACAAGTCGGCTGGAGGCCGATGTATTGAATCTCGACGCAATTTGAGTGTTCCATCGTCATTAGGAGGCCCTGAACGTTACAATTAACTATCAGTTTTGCGTAGGATTCGTAAATCTAGACTCACAGGAGCACGACTATAAGATGCGAGAGGCTGCAATAGACCCTTGGAGACAAGTCGGCTGGAGGACGATGTATTGAGTCTCGACGCAATTTGAGTGTTCCATCGTCATTAGGAGGCCCTGAACGTTGCAATTAACTATCAGTTATGCGTCGGATTCGAAAATGTAGCCTCACAGGAGCCGGACCATAAGGTGCGCGAGGCAGCTATATCCCCTTGGAGACCAGTCGGCTGGAGGGCGATGTATTGAATCTCGACGAAATTTCGTCATTAGGAAGACCTGAACATTACAATTAACTATTAGTTATGCGTCGGATTCGAAAATCTAGACTTGCAGGAGGACGACCAAAAGGCGCCCGAGGCAACAATAGACCCTTGGAGACAGGTCGCCTGGAGGACGATGTATTGAATCGCGACGCAATTTGAATGCTCCATCGACATTAGGAGGCCATGAGCGTTACAATTAAGTATCAGTTTTGCGTCGGATTCGAAAATCAGGACTCACAGGAGCACGACCATAAGGTGCCAGAGGCAGCAATAGACCCTTGGAGACAAGTCGGCTGGAGGACGATGTATTGAATCTCGACATAATTTGAGTGTTCCATCGTCATTAGAAGGCCCTGAACGTTACAATTAACTATCAGTATTGCGTCGGATTCCATAATCTAGACTCAGGAGAACGACCAAAAGGCGCCCGAGGCAACAATATTCCCTTGGAGACAAGTCGGCTCGGGTACGATGTATTGAATCGCTACGCAATTTGAGTGTTCCATCGTTATTAGGAGGCCCTGAACGTTACAATTAAGTATCAGTTTCGCGTCGGATTCGAAAATGTAGACTCAGAGGAGAACGATCATAAGGTGCGCGAGGCAGCAATAGTCCCTTGGAGACAAGAAACCTGGAGGACTATGTATTGAACCCTTGCGCAATTTGATTGTTCCATCGTCATTACGAGCCCCTGAATTTTACAATTAACTATCAGTTTCGCGTCGGATTCGTAAATCTAGAATCACAGGAGCACGACCATAAGATGCCAGAGGCAGCAATAGACCCTTGGAGACAAGTCGGCTGGAGGACGATGTATTGAATCTCGACGCAATTTGAGTGTTCCATCGTCATTAGGAGGCCCTGAACGTTACAATTAACTATCAGTTTTGCGTCAGATTCGAAAATCTAGACTCACAGGTGAACGACCAAAAGGCGCCCGAGGTAACAATAGACCCTTGGAGACAAGACGGCTGGAGGACGATGTATTGAATCTCGACGCAATTTGAGTGTTCCATCGTCGTTAGGAAACCCTGAACGTTACAATTAACTATCAGTTTTGCGTCGGATTCGAAAATGTAGAATCAGAGGAGAACGACCATAAGGTGCCCGAGGCAGCAATATACCCTTGGAGACAATTCGCCTGGAGGACGATGTATTGAATCTCGACGCAATTTGAGTGTTCCATCGTCATTAGGAGGCCCTGAACGTTACAGTTAACTATCAGTTTTCCGTCGGATTCGAAAATGTAGCCTCACAGGAGAACAACCATAAGGTTCCCGAGGCAGCATTAGACCCTCGGAGTCAAGTCGGCTGGAGGACGATGTATTGAATAGCGTCGCAATTTCAGTGTTCCATCGTCATTAGGAGGCCCTGAACGTTACAGTTAACTATCAGTATCGCGTCGGATTTGAAAATCTAGACTCACAAGACACGGACACTATGGTGCCCGAAGCAGCAATATCCCCTTGAAGACAAGTCGGCTGGAGGACGATAAATTGAATCTCGACGTAATTAGAGTCTTCCATCGTCATTAGGAGGCCCTGAACGTTACAACTAACTATTAGTTATCCGTCCGATTCGTAAATCTAGACACACAGGAGAATGACCACAAGGTACCCGAGGCAGCAATAGACCCTTGGAGACAAGTCGGCTGGAGGCCGATGTATTGAATCTCGACGCAATTTGAGTGTTCCATCGTCATTAGGAGGCCCTGAATGTTACAATTAACTATCAGTTATGTGTCGGATTCGAAAATCTACACTCACAGGGGGACGACAAAAAGGCGCCCGAGGCATCAATAGACCCTTGGAGACAAGATAGCTGGGGGATATGTATTGAATCTCGACGCAATTTGAGTGTTCCATCGTCATTAGGAGGCCCTGAACGTTACAATTAACTATCAGTTTTGCGTAGGATTCGTAAATCTAGACTCACAGGAGCACGACTATAAGATGCGAGAGGCTGCAATAGACCCTTGGAGACCAGTCGGCTGGAGGGCGATATATTGAATCTCGACGCAATTTCGTCATTAGGAAGACCTGAACATTACAATTAACTATTAGTTATGCGTCGGATTCGAAAATCTAGACTTGCAGAAGGACGACCAAAAGGCGCCCGAGGCAACAATAGACCCTTGGAGACAGGCCGCCTGGAGGAAGATGTATTGAATCGCGACGCAATTTGAATGTTCCATCGTCATTAGGAGGCCCTGTACGTTACAATTAAGTATCAGTTTTGCGTCGGATTCGATATTCTAGACACAGGAGAACGACCATAAGGTGCCCGAGGCAGCGATAGACCCTTGGAAACAAGTCGCCTGGAGGACGATGAATTGAATCTCGACGCAATTTGATTGTTCCATCGTCATTAGGAGGCCGTGAACGTTACAATTAACTATCAGTTATGCGTCGGATTCGAAATTCAAGACTCACAGGAGAACGACCACAAGGTGCCCGAGACAGCAGTAGACCCTTGGAGACAAGTCGGCTGGAGGCCGATGTATTGAATCTCGACGCAATTTGAGTGTTCCACCGTCATTAGGAGGCCCTGAACGTTACAATTAACTATCAGTTTTGCGTCGGATTCCATAATCTAGACTCAGGAGAACGACCAAAAGGCACCCGAGGCAACAACATTCCCTTGGAGACAAGTCGGCTCGAGTACGATGTATTGAATCGCGACGCAATTTGAGTGTTCCATCGTTTTTAGGAGGCCCTGAACGTTACAATTAAGTATCAGTTTCGCGTCGGATTCGAAAATGTAGACTCAGAGGAGAACGATCATAAGGTGCGCGAGGCAGCAATAGACCCTTGGAGACATGAACCCTGGAGGACTAAGTATTGAACCCTTACGCAATTTGATTGTTCCATCGTCATTACGAGCCCCTGAACTTTACAATTAACTATCAGTTTCGCGTCGGATTCGTAAATCTAGATTCACAGGAGCACGACCATAAGATGCCAGAGGCAGCAATAGACCCTTGGAGACAAGTCGGCTGGAGGCCGATGTATTGAATCTCGACGCAATCTGAGTGTTCCATCGTCATTAGGATGCCCTGAACGTTACAATAATTATCAGTTTTCGTCAGATTCCATAATCTAAACTCTGGAGAACGACCAAAAGGCGCCCGAGGGAACAATAGACTCTTGGAGACAAGTCGGCACGAGGACGATGTATTAAATCGCGACGCAACTTGAGTGTTCCATCGTCATTAGGAGGCCCTGAACGTTACAATTAACTATTATTTTCGCATCGGATCCGAAAATCTAGTCTAACAGGAGCACGACCATAAGGTGCTCGAAGCAGCAATACACCCTTGGAGACAAGTCGGCTCAAGGACGATGTATTGAATTGCGACGCAATTTGAGAGTTCCATCGTCATTGGGAGTCCATGAACTTTACAATTAACTATCAGTTTCGCGTCGGATTTGAAAATCTAGACTCACAGGAGCCGGAATATATGGTGCCCGAGGGAGCAATATCCCCTTAGAGACAAGTCCCCTGGAGGACGATGTATTGACTCTCGACGCAATTTGAGTGTTCCATCGTCATTAGCAAGACCTGATCGTTACAATTAACTATCAGTTATGCGTCGGATTCGAAAATCTAGACTTGCAGGAGGACGACCAAAAGGCGCCCGAGGCAACAATATTCCCTTGAGACAACTCGGCTGGAGGCCGATGTATTGAATCTCGACGCAATCTGAGTGTTCCATCGTCATTAGGATGCCCTGAACGTTACAATAATTATCAGTTTTGCGTCGGATTCGATACTCTAGACTCACAGGAGAACGACCATAAGGTGCCCGAGGCAGCAAATTCCCCTTCGAGTCAAGTCGCCTGGAGGACGAATTATTTAATCTCGAAGCAATTTGAATGTTCCATCGTCATTAGGAGGCCCTGAACGTCACAATTAACTATTAGTTTTGCGTCGGATACGAAAATGTAGACTCAGAGGAGAACGACCGTAAGGTGCCCGAGGCAGCAATAGACCCTTGGAGACAAGTCGATTGGAGGACGATGTATTGAATCTCGACGCAATTTGAGTGTTCCATCGTCATTAGGAGGCCCTGAACGTTACAGTTAACTATCAGTATCGCGTCGGATTTGAAAATCTAGACTCACAAGAGACGGACACTATGGTGCCCAAGGCAGCAATATCCCCTTGAGGACAAGTCGGCTGGAGGACGATGTATTGAATCTCGACGCAATTTGAGTGTTCCATCGTCATTAGGAGGCCCTGAACGTTACAATTAACTATCAGTTTTGCGTCGGATTCGAAATTGTAGACTCAGAAGAGAACGACCATATGGTGCCCGAGGCAGCAATAGACCCTTGGAGCCAAGTCGCCTGGAGGACGATGTATTGAATCTCGACGCAATTTGAGTGTTCCATCGTCATTAGGAGGCCCTGAACGTTACAATTAACTATTATTTTCGCGTCGGATCCGAAAATCTAGACTCACAGGAGCACGACCATAACGTGCCAAAGGCAGCAATAGACCCTTGGAGACAAGTCGGCTGGAGGCCGATGTATTGAATCTCGACGCAATCTGAGTGTTCCATAGTCATTAGGAGGCCCTGAACGTTACAATTAATTATCAGTTTTGCGTC
Organism: Schistocerca serialis cubense; assembly: GCF_023864345.2. Lineage (NCBI taxonomy): Eukaryota > Metazoa > Arthropoda > Insecta > Orthoptera > Acrididae > Schistocerca > Schistocerca serialis. Next base: position 61,395,195 of record NW_026047583.1, read on the forward strand.
AGATTCCATAATCTAAACTGTGGAGAACGACCAAAAGGCGCCCAAGGGAACAATTGACCCTTGGAGACATGTCGGCTCGAAGACGATGTGTTAAATCGCGACGCAATTTGAGTGTTCCATCGTTATTAGGAGGCCCTGAACGTTACAATTAAGTATCAGCTTTGCGTCGGATTCGATATTCTAGACTCACAGGAGAACGACCATAAGGTGCCCGAGGCAGCAATATCCCCTTGGAGACAAGTCGGGTGGAGGACGATGTATTGAAACTTGAAGCAATTTGAGTGTTCCATCGTCATTACGAGGCCCTGAACGTTACAATTAACTATTAGTTTTGCGTCGTATTCGATAATCTAGACCCACAGGAGAACGACCATGAGGTGCCTGAGGCACCAATAGACCCTTGGAGACTAGTCAGCTGAAGGACGATGTATTGAATCTCGTCGCAATTTGAGTGTTCCATCGTCATTAGGAAGACCAGAACGTTACAATTAACTTTTAGTTATGCGTCGGATTCGAAAAGCTAGACTCAAAGGAGGACGACTAAAAGGCGCCCGAGGCAACAATAGTCCCTTGGAGACAAGTCGGCTGGAGGACGATGTATTGAATCGCGAAGCAATTTGAATGTTCCATCGTCATTACGAGGCCATGAGCAATACAAATAAGTATCAGTTTTGCGTCGGATTCGATAATCTAGACTCACAGAAGAACGACCATAAGGTGCCCGAGGCAGCAATTTCTTCTTGGAGACAAATCGGCTGGAGGACGATATATTGACTCTCGACGTAATTTGAGTGTTCCGACGTCATTAGGAGGCCCTGAACGTTACAATTAACTATCAGTTATGCGTCGGATTCGTAAATCTAGACTCACAGGAGAACGACCACAAGGTGCCCGAGGCAGCAATAGACCCTTGGAGACAAGTCGGCTGGAGGCCGATGTATTGAATCTCGACGCAATTTGAGTGTTTCACCGTTATTAGGAGGCCCTGAACAATACAATTAAGTATCAGTTTTGCGTCGGATTCCATAATCTAGACTCAGGAGAACGATCAAATGGCGCCCGAGGCAACAATAGTCCCTTGGATACAAGTCGGCTGGAGGACGATGTATTGAATCGCGATGCAATTTGAGTGTTCCATCGTTATTAGGAGGCGTTGAACGTTACAATTAACTATCAGTTTTGCGTCGGATTCGAAAATCTAGACTCACAGGAGAGCGACCCTAAGGTGCCCGAGGCAGCAATATCCCCTTGGAGACAAATCGGCTGGAGGACGATGTATTGAATCTCGCCGCAATTTCAGTGTTCCATCGACATTAGGAGGCCATGAACGTTACAATTAACCATCTGTTTTGCGTCGGATCCAAAAATCTGGACTCACAGGAGACGGACCATAAGGTGCCCGAGGCAGCAATATCCCCTTGGAGACAAGTCGGCTGGAGGACGATGTATTGAATCTCGACGCAGTTTGAGTGTTCCATCGTCATTAGGAAGACCTGAACGTTACAATTAACTATCAGTTATGCGTCGGATTCGAAAATCTACACTTGCATGAGGACGACCAAAAGGCGCCCGAGGCAATAATAGACCCTTGGAGACAGGTCGGCTGGAGGACGATGTATTGAATCGCGACGCAATTTGAATGTTCCATCGTCATTAGGAGGCTCTGAACGTTACAATTAACTATCATTTTGCGTCGGATTCGATAATTTAGACTCACAGGAGAACGACCATAAGGTGCCCAAGGCAGCAATGGACCCTTGGAGACAAGTCGCCTGGAGGACGATGTATTGAATCTCGACGCAGTTTGAGTGTTCCATCGTCATTAGGAAGACCTGAACGTTACAATTAACTATCAGTTATGCGTCGGATTCGAAAATCTACACTTGCATGAGGACGACCAAAAGGCGCCCGAGGCAATAATAGACCCTTGGAGACCAGTCGGCTGGAGGGCGATATATTGAATCTCGACGCAATTTCGTCATTAGGAAGACCTGAACATTACAATTAACTATTAGTTATGCGTCGGATTCGAAAATCTAGTCTTGCAGAAGGACGACCAAAAGGCGCCCGAGGCAACAATAGACCCTTGGAGACAGGTCGCCTGGAGGACGATGTATTGAATCGCGACGCAATTTGAATGTTCCATCGTCATTAGGAGGCCCTGAGCGTTACAAATAAGTATCAGTTTTGCGTCGGATTCGATAATCTAGATTCATAGAAGAACGACCATAAGGTGCCCGAGGCAACAATATCCCCTTGGAGACAAGTCGGCTGGAGGACGATATATTGACGCTCGACGTAATTTGAGTGTTCCATCGTCATTAGGAGGCCCTGAACGTTACAATTAACTATCAGTTTTGCGTCGGATTCGAAAATATAGACTCACAGGGGGACGAACAAAAGGCGCCCGAAGCAACAATAGACCTTTGGAGACAGGACGGCTGGAGGACGATGAATTGAATCTCGACGCAATTTGAGTGTTCAATCGTCATTAGGAGGCCCTGAACGTTACAATTAACTATCAGTTTTGCGTCGGATTCGAAAATGTGACTCAGAGGAGAACGACCATAAGGTGCCCGAGGCAGCAACAGACCCTTGGAGACAAGTCGCCTGGAGGACGATGTATTGAATCACGACGCAATTTGAGTGTTCCATCGTCATTAGGAGGCCCTGAACGTTGCAATTAACTATCAGTTTCGCGTCGGATTCGAAAACCAAGACTCACAGGAGCACGACCATAAGGTGCCAGAGGCAGCAATAGACCCTTGGAGACAATTCGGCTGGAGGACGATGTATTGAATCTCGACGCAATTTGAGTGTTCCATCGTCATTAAGAGGCCGTAAAAGTTACAATTAACTATCAGTTTTGCGTCGGATTCCATAATCTAGACTCACAGGAGAACGACCATAAGGTGCCCGAGGCAGCTATAGACCCTTGGAGACAAGTCGGCTGAAAGACGATGTATTGAATTGCGACGCAATTTGAGAGTTCCATCGTCATTGGGAGGCCATGAACTTTACAATTAACTATCAGATTCGCGTTGGATTTGAAAATCTAGACTCACAGGAGCCGGAATATATGGTGCCCTAAAGAGCAATATCCCCTTAGAGACAAGTCCCCTGGAGGACGATGTATTGAGTCTCGACGCAATTTGAGTGTTCCATCGACATTAGGATGCCATGAACGTTACAATTAACCATCTGTTTTGCGTCGGATTCGAAAATCTAGACTCACAGGAGACGGTCCATAAGGTGCCCGAGGCAGCAATATCCCCTTGGAGACAAGTCGCCTGGAAGACGAATTATTGAATCTCGAAGCAATTTGAGTGTTCCATCGTCATTAGGAGGCCCTGAACGTTACAATTAACTATCAGTTTTGCGTCGGATTCGACAATCTAGACTCACAGGAGAACGACAATAAGGTGCCCGAGGCAGCAATAGACCCTCGGAGTCAAGTCGGCTGGAGGACGATGTATTGAATCTAGCCGCAATTTGAGTGTTCCATCGTCGTTAGGAGGCCCTGAACGTTACAATTAACTATCAGTTATGCGTCGGATTCGTAAATCTATACTCACAAGAGAGCGACCACAAGGTGCCCGAGGCAGCAATAGACCCTTGGAGACAAGTCGGCTGGAGGATGATGTATTGAATCTCGACGCAGTTTGAGTGTTCCATCGTCATTAGGAAGACCTGAACGTTACAATTAACTATCAGTTTTGCGTCGGAATCCATAATCTAGACTCAGGAGAACGACCAAAAGGCGCCCGAGGCAAGAATAGTCCCTCGGGTACAAGTCGGCTTGAGGACGATGTATTGAATCGCGATGCAATTTGAGTGTTCCATCATTATTAGGAGGCCCTGAACATTACAAATTACTATCAGTTTTGCGTCGGATTCGACAATCTAGACTCACAGGAGAACGACAATAAGGTGCCCGAGGCAACAATAGACACTTGGAGACAAGTCGGCTGGAGGTCTATGTATTGAAGCGCGACGGAAATTGAGTGTTGCATCGTCATTAGAAGGCACTGAACGTTACAATTAACTATCATTTTTGCGTCGGATTCGAAAACCTAGACTCGCAGGAGACGGACCATAAGGTGCCCGAGGCAGCAATATCCCCTTGGAGACAAGTCGGCTGGAGGACGATGTATTGAATCTCGACGCAGTTTGAGTGTTCCATCGTCATTAGGAAGACCTGAACGTTACAGTTAACTATCAGTTATGCGTCGGATTCGAAAATCTAGACTTGCATGAGGACGACCAGAGGGCGCCCTAGGTAATTATACACCCTTGGACACATGTCGGCTGGAGGACGATGTATTGAATCGCGACGCAATTTCAATGTTCCATCGTCATTAGGAGGCCGTGAACGTTACAATTAACTATGAGTTTTGCGTCGGATTCGATAATGTAGACTCACAGGAGAACGACCAAAAGGCGCCCGGGGCGACAATAGACCCTTGGAGACAAGTCGGCTGGAGGACGATGTATAGAATCTCGACGCAATTTGAGTGTTCCATCGTCATTAGGAAACTCTGAACGTTACAATTAACTAACAGTTTTGCATCGGATTCGATAATCAAGACTCACAGGAGAACGACTATAAGGTGCCCGAGGCAGCAATAGACCCTTGGAGACAAGTCGGCTGGAGGACGATATATTGAATATCGACGTAATTTGAGTGTTCTATCGTCATTAGGAGGCCCTGAACGTTACAATTAACTATCAGTTATGCGTCTGATTCGTAAAGGTAGACTCACAGGAGAACGACCACAAGGTGCCCGAGACAGCAATAGACCCTTGGAGACAAGTCGGCTGGATGCCGATGTATTGAATCTCGACGCAATTTGAGTGTTCCACCGTCATTAGGAGGCCCTGAACGTTACAATTAACTATCAGTTTTGCGTCGGATTCCATAATCCAGACACAGGAGAACGACCAAAAGCCGCCCGAGGCAACAATAGTCCCTTGGTGACAAGTCGGCTAGAGGACGATGTATTGTATCGCGACGCAATTTGCCTGTTCCATCGTTATTAGGAGGCCCTGAACGTTACAATTAAATATCAGTTTCGCGTCGGATTCGAAAATGTAGACTCAGAGGAGAACGATCATAAGGTGCGCGAGGCAGCAATAGACCCTTGGAGTCAAGAACCCTGGAGGACTATGTATTGAATCTCGACGCAATTTGATTGTTCCATCGTCATTAGGAGCACTTGAACTTTACAATTAACTAAATTAACTATCAGTTTCGCGTCGGATTCGTAAATCTAGATTCACAGGAGCACGACCATAAGATGCCCGAGGCAGCAATAGACCCTTGGAGACAAGTCGGCTGAAGGACGATGTGTTGAATTGCGACGCAATTTGAGAGTTCCATCGTCATTGGGAGGCCATGAACTTTGCAATTAACTATCAGTTTCGCGTCGGATTTGAAAATCTAGACTCACAGGAGCCAGATTATATGGTGCACGAGGGAGCAATATCCCCTTAGAGACAAGTCCCCTGGAGGACGATGTATTGAATCTCGACGCAATTTGAGTGTCCATCGTCTTTAGGAGGCCCTGAACGTTACAATTAACTATCAGTTTTGCGTCGGATTCGAAAATCTAGACTCACAGGAGAACGACCATAAGGTGCCCGAGGCAGCAAAATCCCCTTGGAGACAAGTCGGATCGAGGACGATGTATTGAATTTCGACGCAATTTGAGTGTTCCATCGACATTAGGAGGCCATGAACGTTACAATTAACCATCTGTTTTGCGTCGGATTCGAAAATCTAGACTCACAGGAGACGGACCATAAGGTGCCCGAGGCAGCAATTTCCCCTTGGAGACAAGTCGGCTGGAGGACGATGTATTGAATCTCGGCGCAATTTGAGTGTTCCATCGTCATTCGGAAGACCTGAACGTTACAATTAACTGTCAGTTATGCGTCGGATTCGAAAATCTAGACTTGCAGGAGGACGACCAAAAAGGCGCCCGAGGCAATAACAGACCCTTGGTGACAGGTCGCCTGGATGTCGATGTATTGAATCGCGACGCAATTTGAATGTTCCATCGTCAATAGGAGGCCCTGAACGTTACAATTAAGTATCAGTTTTGCGTAGGATTCGATACTCTAGACTCACAGGAGACCGACCATAGGGTGCCCGAGGCAGCAATATCCCCTTGGAGACAAGTCGCCTGGAGGACGAATTATTGAAACTCGAAGCAATTTGAGTGTTCCATCATCATTAGGAGGCCCTGAACGTTACAATTAACCATCAATTTGGCGTCGGATTCGACAATCTAGACTCACAGCAGAACGACCATAAGGTGCCCGAGGCAGCAATAGACCCTTGGAGACATGTCGGCTCGAGGACGATGTATTGAATCGCGATGCAATTTGCGTGTTCCATCGTTATTAGGAGGCCCTGAACGTTACAATTAAATATCAGTTTCGCGTCGGATTCGAAAATGTAGACTCAGAGGAGAACGATCATAAGGTGCGCGAGGCAGCAATAGACCCTCGGAGACAAGAACCCTGGAGGACTATGTATTGAATCTCGACGCAATTTGATTGTTCCATCGTCATTAGGAGCACTTGAACTTTACAATTAACTAAATTAACTATCAGTTTCGCGTCGGATTCGTAAATCTAGATTCACAGGAGCACGACCATAAGATGCCCGAGGCAGCAATAGACCCTTGGAGACAAGTCGGCTGAAGGACGATGTGTTGAATTGCGACGCAATTTGAGAGTTCCATCGTCATTGGGAGGCCATGAACTTTGCAATTAACTATCAGTTTCGCGTCGGATTCGTAAATCTAGATTCACAGGAGAACGACCATAAGGTGCCCGAGGCAGCAATAGACCCTTCGAGACAAGTCGGCTGAAGGACGATGTGTTGAATTCCGACGCAGTTTGAGAGTTCCATCGTCATTGGGAGGCCATGAACTTTGCAATTAACTATCAGTTTCGCGTCGGATTTGAAAATCTAGACTCACAGGAGACAGAATATATGGTGCACGAGGGAGCAATATCCCCTTAGAGACAAGTCCCCCGGAGGACGATGTATTGAATCTCGACGCAATTTGAGTGTTCCATCGTCATTAGGAAGACCTGAACGTTACAATTAACTGTCAGTTATGCGTCGGATTCGAAAATCTAGACTTGCAGGACGACGACCAAAAGGCGCCCGAGGCAATAACAGACCCTTGGTGACAGGTCGCCTGGATGTCGATGTATTGAATCGTGACGCAATTTGAATGTTCCATCGTCATTAGGAGGCCCTGAACGTTACAACTAAGTATCAGTTTTGCGTCGGATTCGATACTCTAGACTCACAGGAGAACGACCATAGGGTGCCCGAGCAGCAATATCCCCCTGGAGACAAGTCGCCTGGAGGACGAATTATTGAATCTCGAAGCAATTTGAGTGTTCCATCGTCATTAGGAGGCCCTGAATGCTACAATTAACTATCAGTTTTGCGTCGCATTCGAAAATCTAGACTCACAGGAGACGGACCGTAAGGTCCCAGAGGCAGCAAGAGACCCTTGGAGACAAGTTGCCTGGAGGACGATGTATTGAATATCGACGCATTTTGAGTGTTCCATCGTCATTAGGAGGACTTGAACGTTACAATTAAATATCAGTTTTGCGTCGGATTCGAAAATCTACACTCACAGGAGGACGACCAAAAGGCGCCCGTGGCAACAATAGACCCTTGCAGACAAGTCGGCTGGAGGACGATGTATTGAACCTCGACGCAATTTAGGTGTTAAATCGTCATTAGGAGGCCGTGAACGTTAAAATTAACTATCAGTTATGCGTCGGATTCGAAAATCTACACTCACAGGAGGACGACTAAAAGGCGCCCGAGGCAACAATAGACCCTTGGAGACAAGTCGGCTGGAGCACGATGTATTGAATCACGACGCAATTTAGGTGTTCCATCGTCATTAGGAGGCCCTGAAAGTGACTATTAACTATCAGTTTTGCGTCGGATTCGAAAATGTAGACTCAAACGACCATCAGGTGCCCGAGGCAGCAACAGACCCTTGGAGAAAAGTCGCCTTGAGGACGATGTATTGATTCTCGACGCATCGTCATTAGGAGGCCTTGAACGTTACAACTAACTATCAGTTTCGCGTCGGATTCGAAAATCTAGACACAAAGGAGAACGACCATTAGGTGCCAGAGGCAGCAGTAGACCCTTGGAGACAAGGCGGCAGGAGGACGATGTATTGAATCTCGAAGCAATTTGAATGTTCCATTCTCATTAGGAGTCCGTGAACGTTACAATTAACTATGAGGTTTGCGTCGGATTCGATAATCTAGACTCAGAGGAGAACGACCATAAGGTGCCCGAGGCAGCAATAGACCCTTGCAGACAAGTCGGCTGGAGGACAATATATTGAATCTCGAACGTAATTTGAGTGTTCCATCGTCATTAGGAGGCCCTGAACGTTACAATTAACTATCAGTATTGCGTCGGATTCCATAATCTAGACTCACAGGAGTACGAACAAAAGGCTCCCGGGGCAACAACAGACCCTTGGAAACAAGCCGGTTGTGGACGATGATTTGAATCGCGACGCAATTTGAGTGTTCCATCGTCATTAGGAGGCCCCGAACGTTCCAATTAACTATCAGTTTCGCGTCGGATTCGAAAATCTAGACTCACAGGAGACGGAACATAAGGTGCCCGATTCAGCAATATCCCCTTCTAGACAAGTCGGCTGGGGACGATATGTTCAATCTCGAAGCAATCTGAGTGATCCATCGTCATTAAGAGGCCGTGAACGTTACATTTAACTATCAGTTTTGCGTCGGATTCGAAAATCTAGACTCACAGGAGAATCACCATAAGGTGCCCGAGGCAACAATAGAACCTTGGAGACAAGTCGGCTGAAGAACGATGTATTGAATTTCGACACAATTTGAGTGTTCCATCGTCATTAGGAGGCCATGAACATTACAATTAACAATCAGTTTTGCGTTGGATTCGAGAATGTAGACTCACAGGAGAACGACAATAAGGTGCCCGAGGCAGCAATAGACCCTTGGAGACAAGCCTGCTGGAGGACGATGTATTGAATCTCGACCCAATTAGAGTGTGCCAGCGTCATTAGGAGGCCCTGAACGTTACAATTAACTATCAGTTTTGCGTCGGATTCGAAAATGTAGACTCAGGGGAGTACGAACATAAGGTGCCAGAGGCAGCAATAGACCCTTGAAGAAAAGTCGGCTGGAGGCCGATGTATTGAATCTCGACGCAATTTGAGTGTTCCACCGTCGTTAGGAGGCCCTAAAAGTTACAATTAACTTTCATTTTTGCGTCGGATTCGAAAATCTAGACTCACAGGCGACGGACCATATGGAGCCCGAGGCAGCAATATACCCTCGTAGACAAGTCACCTGGAGGACGGTGTATTGAATCTCGACGCAAATAGAGTGTTCCATCGTCATTAGGAGGCCCTGAACGTTACACTTAACTATCAGTTTTGCGTCGGATACGAAAATCTAGACTCACAGGAGAACGACCATTAGGTGCCACAGGCAGCAATAGACCCTTGGAGACAAATCGGCTGGTGGACGATGAATTGAATCGCGACGCAATTTGAGTGATCCATTGTCATTAGGAGGCACTGAACATAACAATTAACCATCAGTTTTGCGTCTTATTCGAAAATCTAGACTCACAGGAGACGGACCATAAGGTGCCAGAGGCAGCAATAGACCCTTGGAGACAAGTCGGCTGGAGGACGATGTATTGAATCTCGACGCAATTTGAGTTCTCCATCGTCATTAGGACGCCCTGAGCGTTACAATTAACTATCAGTTTCGCGTCGGATACGAAAATCTAGACTCACAGGAGAACGACCATTAGGTGCCACAGGCAGCAGTATCCCCTTGGAGACAAATCGACTGGATGACGATATATTGAACCGCGACGCAATTTGAGTGTTCCATCGTCATTAGGAGGCCCTGAACGTTACAATTAACTAACTTTTGGCGTCGGATTCGATAATCTAGACTCAGACTAGAACGACCATAAGGTGCCCGAGGCAGCAATAGACCCCGTGGAGCAAGTCGGCTGGAGGACGATGTATTGAATCTCGACGCAATTTGAGTGTTCCATCGTCATTAGGAGGCCCTGAACGTTACAATTAACTATCAGTTTTGCTTCGGATTCGAAAATCTAGACTCACAGGAGAACGACCATTATGTGCCACAGGCAGCAATAGACCCTTGGAGACAAATCGGCAGGAGGACGATGAATTGAATCGCGACGCAATTTGAGTGATCCATCGTCACTATGAGGCACTGAACATAACAATTAACCATCAGTTTTGCGTCGGATTCGAAAATATAGACTCACAGGAGACGGACCATAAGGTGCCAGAGGCAGCAATAGACCATTGGAGACAAGTCGGCTGGAGGACGATGTACTGCATCTCGACGCAATTTGAGTGTTCCAGTGAAATTAGGAGGCGCTGAACGTTACAATTAACTATCAGTTTTGCGTCGGATTCGAAAATCTAGACTCACAGGAGAACGACAATAAGGTGCCCGAGGCAGCAATAGACCCTTGGAGACAAGTCGGCTGGAGGACGATGTATTGAATCGCGACGGAATTTGAGTGTTCCATCGTCATTAGGAGGCCCTGAACGTTACAATTAACTATCATTTTGCGTCGGATTCGATAATCTAGACTCAGAGGAGAACGACCATAAGGTGCCCGAGGTAGCAATAGACCCCTTGGAGTAAGTCGGCTGGAGGACGATGTATTGAATCTCGACGCAATTTGAGTAAACCATCGTCATTAGGAGGCCCTGAACGTTGTAATTAACTCTCAGTTTTGCGTCGAATACGAGAATCTAGACTCACAGGAGAACGACAATAAGGTGCCCGAGGCAGCAATAGACCCTTGGAGACAAGTCGGCTGGAGGACGATGTATTGAATCGCGACGGAATTTGAGTGTTCCATCGTCATTAGGAGGCCCTGAACGTTACAATTAACTATCATTTTGCGTCGGATTCTATAATCTAGACTCAGAGGAGAACGACCATAAGGTGCCCGAGGCAGCAATAGACCCCTTGGAGTAAGTCGGCTGGAGGACGATGTAATGAATCTCGACGCAATTTGAGTAAACCATCGTCATTAGGAGGCCCTGAACGTTGTAATTAACTCTCAGTTTTGCGTCGGATACGAGAATCTAGACTCACAGCAGAACGACCATAAGGTGCCCGAGGCAGCAATATCCCCTTGGAGACAAGTCGGCTGGACGACGATATATTGAATCTCGAAGTAATTTGAGTGTTCCATCGTCATTAGGAGGCCCTGAACGTTGTAATTAACTCTCAGTTTTGCTTCGAATACGAGAATCTAGACTCACAGGAGAACGACAATAAGGTGCCCGAGGCAGCAATAGACCCTTGGAGACAAGTCGGCTGGAGGACGATGTATTGAATCGCGACGGAATTTGAGTGTTCCATCGTCATTAGGAGGCCCTGAACGTTACAATTAACTATCATTTTGCGTCGGATTCGATATGCTAGACTCACAGGAGAACGACCATAAGTTGCCCCAGGCAGTAATCGACCCTTGGAGACAAGATGGCTGAAGGTCGATGTATTGAATCTCGACGAAATTTGAGTGTTCCATCGTCCTTAGGTGGCCCTGAACGTTACAATTAACTATCAGTTTTGCGTCGGATTCAACAATCTAGACTCACAGGAGATGGACCATAAGGTGCCCGAGGCAGCAATATCCCCTTGGAGACAAGTCGGCCTGAGGACGATGTATTGAATCTCGACGCAATCTGAGTGTTCCATCGTCATTAGGAAGACCTGAACGTTACAATTAACTATCAGTTATGCGTCGGATTAGAAAATGTAGACTTACAGGAGGACGACCAAAAGGGGTTCGAGGCAACAATAAACCCTTGGAGACAGGTCGGCTGGAGGACGATGTATTAAATCGCGACGGAATTTGAGTGTTCCATCGTCATTAGGAAGCCGTGAACGTTACAATTAACTGTGAGGTTTGCGTCGGATTTGATAATCTAGACTCACAGGAGAACGACCAAAAGGCGACCGAGGCAACAATAGACCCTTGGAAACAAGTCGGCTGGATAACGATGAATTGAATCGCGACGCAATTTGAGTGTCCCATCGTCATTAGGAGGCCCTGAACGTAACAATTAACTTTCAGTTTTGCGTCGGATTCGAAAATCTAGACTCACAGGAGACGGACCATAATGTGCCAGAGGCAGCAATATCCCCTTGGAGACAAGTAGGCTGGAGGACGATGTATTGAATCTCGAAGCAATTTGAGAGGCCCTGAACGTTACAATTAACTATCAGTTTTGCGTCGGATTGGAAAATCTAGAGTCACAGGAGACAGACCAAATGGTGCCCGAGGCAGAATACACCCTTGGAGACAAGTCGGCTGGAGGACGACATATTTAATCTCGACGCAATTTGACTGTTCCATCGTCTATAGGAGGCCCAGAACGTTACAATTAACTATCAGTATCGCGTCGAATTCGAAAATCTAGACCCACAGGAGGACGACCATAAGGTGCCAGTGGCAGCAATAGCCCCTTGGAGACACGTCGGCTGGAGGACGATGTATTAAATCGCGACGGAATTTGAGTGTTCCATCGTCATTAGGAAGCCGTGAACGTTACAATTAACTGTGAGGTTTGCGTCGGATTTGATAATCTAGACTCACAGGAGAACGACCAAAAGGCGACCGAGGCAACAATAGACCCTTGGAAACAAGTCGGCTGGATAACGATGAATTGAATCGCGACGCAATTTGGGTGTCCCATCGTCATTAGGAGGCCCTGAACGTAACAATTAACTTTCAGTTTTGCGTCGGATTCGAAAATCTAGACTCACAGGAGACGGACCATAATGTGCCAGAGGCAGCAATATCCCCTTGGAGACAAGTAGGCTGGAGGACGATGTATTGAATCTCGAAGCAATTTGAGAGGCCCTGAACGTTACAATTAACTATCAGTTTTGCGTCGGATTGGAAAATCTAGAGTCACAGGAGACAGACCAAATGGTGCCCGAGGCAGAATACACCCTTGGAGACAAGTCGGCTGGAGGACGACATATTTAATCTCGACGCAATTTGAGTGTTCCATTGTCATTAGGAGCCGTAAACGTTATAATTAACTATCAGTTTTGCGTCGGATTCGATAATGTAGACACACAGGAGAACGACCAAAACGCCCCCGAGGCAACACTAGACCCCTGGAAACAAGTCGGCTGGAGGACGATGTATTGAATCGCGACGCAATTTGAGTGTGCCATCGTCACTATGAGGCCCTGAACGTTTTAATTATCTATCAGTTTCGCGTTGGATTCGAAAATCTAGAGTCACAGGAGAACGACCATAAGGTGCCCGAGGCAGCAATAGACCCTTGGAGACAAGTCGGCTGTAGGACGATGTATTGAATCTCGACGAAATTTAGGTGTTCCATCGTCATTAGGATGCCGTGAACGTTACAATTAATTATCAGTTTTGCGTCGGATTCGATAATCTAGACTCACAGGAGAACGACCAAATGGCGCCTGAGGCAACAATAGACCTTTGGAAACAAGTCGGCTGGCGGACGATGAATTGAATCGCGACGCAATTTGAGTTTTCCATCGACATTAGGAGGCCCTAAACGTTACAATTAACTATCAGTTTTGCATCGGGTTCGAAAATCTAGACTCACAGGAGAACGACCATAAGTTGCCAGAGGCAGCAATAGACCATTGGAGACAAGTCGGCTGGAGGCCGACGTATTGAATCTCGTCGCAATTTGAGTGTTCCATCGTCATTATGAGGCTCTGAACGTTACAATTAACTATCAGTTTTGCGTCGGATTCCAAAATCTAAAGACACAGGAGAACGGCAATAAGGTGCCCGAGGCCGGAATAGACCCTTGAAGACAAGACAGCTGAAGGACGATGTATTGAATCTCGACGCAATTTGAGTTATCCATCGTCATTAGGAGGCACTGAACGTTACAATTAACTATCAGTTTTTCTTCGGATTCGATAATCTAGACTCACAGGAGAACGAGCAAAAGGCGCCCGAGGCAACAATAGACCCTTGGAGACAAGTCGGCTGGAGGACGATGAATTGAATCGCGACGCAATTTGAGTGTTCCATCGTCATTAGGAGGCCCTGAACGTTTTAATTAACTATCAGTTTCGCGTCGGATTCTAAAATCTAAAGTCACAGGAAAAACGAACGTAAGGTGCCCGAGGCAGCAATAGACCCTTGGAGACAAGTCGGCTGGAGGACGATGAATTGAATCTCAACGAAACATGAGTGTTCCATCGTCATTAGGAGGCCGTGAACGTTACAATTAACTATCAGTTTTGCGTCGGATTCGATAATCTAGACTCGCAGGAGAACGACCAAAAGGCGCCCGAGACAATAATAGATCTTTGGAAATAAGTCGGCTGGAGGACGATGATTTGAATCGCGACGCAATTTCAGGTTTCCATCGTCATTAGGAGGCCCTGAACGTTACAATTAACTATCAGTTTCGCGTCGGATTCGAAAATCTGGACTCACAGGAGACGGACCATATGGTGCCCGAGGCAGCAAAATCCCCTTGGAGACAAGTCGTCTGGAGGACGATGTATTGAATCTCGACGCAATTTGAGTGTTCCATCGTTATTAGGAGGCCCTGAACGTTACAATTAACTATCAGTTTTGCGACGGATTCGAAAATCTACACTCACAGGAGATCGACCAGGAGATGCTTGAGGCAGCAATAGACCCTTGGAGACAAGTCGGCTGAAGGACGATGTACTGAATCTCGATGCAATTTGAGTGTTCCATCGTCATTAGGAGGCCCTGAACGTCACAATTAACTATCAGTTTTGCGTCGGATTCCAAAATCTAAAGTCACAGGAGAACGGCAATAAGGTGCCCGAGGCCGCAATAGACCCTTGAAGACAAGACAGCTGAAGGACGATGTATTGAATCTCGACGCAATTTGAGTTATCCATCGTCATTAGGAGGCACTGAACGTTACAATTAACTATCAGTATCGCGTCGGATTCGAAAATCTAGACTCACAGGAAACGGACAATAAGGTGCCCGAGGCAGCAATATCCCCTTGGACACAATTCGGCTGGAGGGCGATGTATAGAATGTCGACGCTATTTTAGTGTTCCATCGTCATTAGGAGGTCCTGAACCCTACAATTAACTATCAGTTTTGCGTCGGATTCGACAATCTAGACTCAGAGGAGACGGACCATAAGGTGCCAAAGGCAGCAATAGACCTTTGGAGGCAAGTCGGCTGGAGGACGATGTATTGAATCTCGAAGCAATTTGAATGTTCCATCGTCATTAGGAGACCGTGAACGTTACAATTAACTATCGGTTTTGCGTTGGATTCGACAATCTGGAGTCACAGGAGAACGACCAAAAGGCGCCCGAGGCAGCAATATCCCGTTGGAGACAAGTCGGCTGGAGGACGATGTATGGAATCTCGACGCAAATTGAGTGTTACATCGTCATTAGGAGACCCTGAACGTCACAGTTAACTATCAGTTTTTTGTCAGATTCGAAAATCTAGACTTACAGGAGAACGACCGTTAGGTGCCACAGGCAGCAATAGACCCTTGGAGACAAATCGGCTGGAGGACGATGTATTGAATCGCGACGCAATTTGAGTGTTCCATCGTCATTAGGAGGCGCTGAACATTACAATTAACCATCAGTTTTGCGTCGGATTCGATAATCTAGACTCAGAGGAGACGGACCATAAGGTGCCAGAGGCAGCAATAGACCCTTGGAGACAAATCGGCTGGAGGACGATGTATTGAATCTCGACGCAATTTGAGTGTTGCATCGTCATTAGGAGGCCGTGAACGTTACAATTAACTATCAGTTATGCGTCGGATTGGAAAATCTAGACTCACAGGAGACAGACCAAATGGTGCCCGGGGCAGAATAGACCCTTGGAGAAAAGTCGGCTCTAGGACGATGTATTTAATCTCGACGCAATTTGAGTGTTCCATTGTCATTAGGACCTGTTAACTTTACAATTAACTATCAGTTTTGCGTCGGATTCGATAATCTAGACACACAGGAGAACGTTAAAAACCCCCCCGAGGCAACACTAGACCCCTGGAAACAAGTCGGCTGGAGGACGATGTATTAAATCGCGACGCAATTTGAGTGTGCCATCGTCATTAGGAGGCCCTGAACGTTTTAATTATCTATAAGTTTCGCGTCGGATTCGAAAATCTAGAGTCACAGGAGACGGACAATAAGGTGCCCGAGGCAGCAATATCCCCTTGTACACAATTCGGCTGGAGGACGATGTATAGAATGTCGACGCTATTTTAGTGTTCCATCGTTATTAGGAGGTCCTGATCCCTACAATTAACTATCAGTTTTGCGTCGGATTCGACAATCTAGACTCACAGGAGGACGAACATAAGGTGCCAGAGGCAGCAATAGACCTTTGGAGGCAAGTCGGCTGGAGGACGATGTGTTGAATCTCGAAGCAATTTGAATGTTCCATCGTCATTAGGAGGCCGTGAACGTTACAATTAACTGTGAGTTTTTCGTTGGATTCGATAATCTGGACTCACAGGAGAACGACCAAAAGGCGCCCGAGGCAGCAATTTCCCCTTGGAGACAAATCGGCTGGAGGACGATGTATTGAATCTCGACGCAAATTGAGTGTTACATCGTCATTAGGAGACCCTGAACGTCACAATTAACTATCAGTTTTTCGTCAGATTCGAAAATCTAGACTTACAGCAGAACGACCATTAGGTGCCACAGGCAGCAATAGACCCTTGGAGACAAATCGGCTGGAGGACGATGTATTGAATCGCGACGCAATTTGAGTGTTCCATCGTCATTAGGAGGCACTGAACATTACAATTAACCATCAGTTTTGCGTCGGACTCGATAATCTAGACTCAGAGGAGACGGACCATAAGGTGCCAGAGGCAGCAATAGACCCTTGGAGACAAATCGGCTGGAGGACGATTTATTGATTCTCGACGCAATTTGAGTGTTGCATCGTCATTAGGAGGCCGTGAACGTTACAATTAACTATCAGTTATGCGTCGGATTCGATAATCTAGACTTACAGGAGGACGACCAAAAGGCGCCCGAAGCAACAATAGACCCTTGGAGACAAGTCGGCTGGCGGACGATGCATTGAATCTCGACGCAATTTGAGTGTTCCATCGTCATTTGGAGGCCCTGAACGTTACAATTAATTAGCAGTTTCGCGTCGGATTCGAAAATCTAGACTCACAGGAGCACGACCATAAGTTGCCAGAGGCAGCAATAGACCCTTGGAGACAAGTCAGGTGGAGGACGATGTATTGAATCGCGACGGAATTTGAGTGTTCCATCGTTATTAGGAGGCCGTGAACGTTACAATTAACTGTGAGTTTTGCGTCGGATTTGATAATCTAGACTCACAGGAGAACGACCAAAAGGCGCCCGAGGCAACAATAGATCCTTGGAGACAAATCGGCTGGAAGACGATGTATTGAATCGCGACGCAATTTGAGTGTTCCATCGTCATTAGGAGGCCCTGAACGTAACAATTAACTTTCAGTTTTGCGTCGGATTCGAAAATCTAGA
Organism: Schistocerca serialis cubense; assembly: GCF_023864345.2. NCBI lineage: Eukaryota > Metazoa > Arthropoda > Insecta > Orthoptera > Acrididae > Schistocerca > Schistocerca serialis. The sequence goes on from NW_026047583.1 coordinate 61,412,823, forward strand.
CCCACAGGAGACGGACCATAAGGTGCCAGAGGCAGCAATATCCCCATGGAGACAAGTAGGCTGGAGGTCGATGTATTGAATCTCGAAGCAATTTGAGTGTTCCATCGTCAATAGGAGGCCCTGAACGTTACAATTAACTATCAGTTTTGCGTCGGATTGGAAAATCTAGACTCACAGGAGACAGACCAAATGGTGCTCGAGGCAGAATAGACTCTTGGAGACAAGTCGGCTGGAGGACGATGTATTTAATATCGACGCAATTTGGGTGTTCCATTGTCATTAGGAGCCGTAAACGTTATAATTAACTATCAGTTTTGCGTCGGATTCGATAATGTAGACACACAGGAGAACGACCAAAACGCCCCCGAGGCAACACTAGACCCCTGGAAACAAGTCGGCTGGAGGACGATGTATTGAATCGCGACGCAATTTGAGTGTGCCATCGTCACTATGAGGCCCTGAACGTTTTAATTATCTATCAGTTTCGCGTCGGATTCGAAAATCTAGAGTCACAGGAGAACGACCATAAGGTGCCCGAGGCAGCAATAGACCCTTGGAGACAAGTCGGCTGTAGGACGATGTATTGAATCTCGACGAAATTTAGGTGTTCCATCGTCATTAGGATGCCGTGAACGTTACAATTAATTATCAGTTTTGCGTCGGATTCGATAATCTAGACTCACAGGAGAACGACCAAATGGCGCCTGAGGCAACAATAGACCTTTGGAAACAAGTCGGCTGGCGGACGATGAATTGAATCGCGACGCAATTTGAGTTTTCCATCGACATTAGGAGGCCCTAAACGTTACAATTAACTATCAGTTTTGCATCGGGTTCGAAAATCTAGACTCACAGGAGAACGACCATAAGGTGCCAGAGGCAGCAATAGACCATTGGAGACAAGTCGGCTGGAGGCCGATGTATTGAATCTCGTCGTAATTTGAGTGTTCCATCGTCATTATGAGGCTCTGAACGTTACAATTAACTATCAGTTTTGCGTCGGATTCCAAAATCTAAAGACACAGGAGAACGGCAATAAGGTGCCCGAGGCCGGAATAGACCCTTGAAGGCAAGACAGCTGAAGGACGATGTATTGAATCTCGACGCAATTTGAGTTATCCATCGTCATTAGGAGGCACTGAACGTTACAATTAACTATCAGTTTTTCTTCGGATTCGATAATCTAGACTCACAGGAGAACGAGCAAAAGGCGCCCGAGGCAACGATAGACCCTTGGAGACAAGTCGGCTGGAGGACGATGAATTGAATCGCGACGCAATTTGAGTGTTCCATCGTCATTAGGAGGCCCTGAACGTTTTAATTAACTATCAGTTTCGCGTCGGATTCTAAAATCTAAAGTCACAGGAAAAACGAACATAAGGTGCCCGAGGCAGCAATAGACCCTTGGAGACAAGTCGGCTGGAGGACGATGAATTGAATCTCAACGAAATTTGAGTGTTCCATCGTCATTAGGAGGCCGTGAACGTTACAATTAACTATCAGTTTTGCGTCGGATTCGATAATCTAGACTCGCAGGAGAACGACCAAAAGGCGCCCGAGACAATAATAGATCTTTGGAAATAAGTCGGATGGAGGACGATGATTTGAATCGCGACGCAATTTCAGGTTTCCATCGTCATTAGGAGGCCCTGAACGTTACAATTAACTATCAGTTTCGCGTCGGATTCGAAAATCTAGACTCACAGGAGACGGACCATATGGTGCCCGAGGCAGCAAAATCCCCTTGGAGACAAGTCGTCTGGAGGACGATGTATTGAATCTCGACGCAATTTGAGTGTTCCATCGTTATTAGGAGGCCCTGAACGTTACAATTAACTATCAGTTTTGCGACGGATTCGAAAATCTACACTCACAGGAGATCGACCAGGAGATGCTTGAGGCAGCAATAGACCCTTGGAGACAAGTCGGCTGAAGGACGATGTACTGAATCTCGATGCAATTTGAGTGTTCCATCGTCATTAGGAGGCCCTGAACGTCACAATTAACTATCAGTATCGCGTCGGATTCTAAAATCTAGACTCGCAAGTGACGGACCGTATGGTGCCCGAGGCAGCAATATCCCCTTGGAGACATGTCGGCTGGAGGACGATGTATTGAATCTCGACGCAATTTGAGTGTTCCATTGTCATTAGGAGGCCTTGAACGTTATAATTATTTCTCAGTTTTGCGTCGGATACGAAAATCTAGACTCACAGGAGAACGGCAATAAGGTGACCCAGGCAGTAGTATCGCCTTGGAGACAAGTCGGCTGGAGGACGGTGTATTGAATCTCGACGCAATTTCAGTGTTCCATCGTCATCAGGAAGACCTGAACATTACAATTAACTATCAGTTATGCGTCGGATTCGAAAATCTAGACTTACAGGAGGACGAACAAAAGGCGCCCGAGCCAACTATAGACCCTTGGTGACAGGTCGGCTGGAGGACGATGTATTGAATCGGGACGCAATTTGAATGTTCCATCGTCATTAGGAGGCCCTGAACGTTGCAATTAAGTATCAGTTATGCGTCGGATTCGATACTCTAAACCCACAGGAGAACGACCATAAGGTGCCCGAGGCAGCAATATCCCCTTGAAGCCAAGTCGGCTGGAGGACGATGTATTGAATCTCGAAGCAATTTGAGTGTTCCACCGTCATTAAGAGGCCCTGAAAGTTACAATTAACTATCAGTTTTGCGTCGGATTCGACAATCTAGACTCACAGGAGAACGACAATAAGGTGCCCGACGCAGCAATAGACCCTTGGAGACAAGTCGGCTGGAGGACTATGTATTGAGTCTCGACGCGATTTGAGTGTTCCATCGTCATTAGGAGGCTTTGAACGTTACAATTAACTATCAGTTTTGCGTCGGATTCGAAAATCTAGACTCACAGGACAACGACCATTAGGTGCCAGTGGCAGCAATAGACCCTTGGAGACAAATCGGCTGGAGGACGATGTATTGATTCGCGACGCAATTTGAGTGTTCCATCGTCATTAGGAGGCACTTAACATTAGAATTAACCATCATTCTTGCGTCGGATTCGAAAATCTAGACTCACAGGAGACGGAACATAAGGTGCCAGAGGCAGCAATAGACCCTTGGAGACAAGTTGGCTGGAGCACGATGTATTGAATCTCGACGCAATTTGAGTGTCCCATCGTCATTAGGAGGCTATGAAAGTTACAATTAACTATCAGTTTTGCGTCGGATTCGAAAATCTAGAGTCACAGAAGGACGACCTTAAGGTGCCTGAGGCAGCAATAGACCCTTGGAGACAAGTCGGCTGTAGGACGATGTATTGAATCTCGACCCAATTTGAGTGCTCCATCGTCATTAGGAGGCCCTGAACGTTACAATCAACTATCAGTTTTGCGTCGGATTCGACAATCTAGACTCACAGGAGAACGACCATAAGGTGCCTGGGACAACAATAGACCCTTGGAGACAGGTCGGCTGGAGGACTATGTATTGAATCGCGTCGGAATTTGAGTGTTGCATCGTCATTAGAAGGCACTGATTGATACAATTAACTATCATTTTGCATCGGATTCGATAATCTAGACTCACTGGAGAACGACCATGTGCCCGAGGCAGCAATAGACCCTTGGAGACAAGTTTGCTGGAGCACGATGTATTGAATCTCGACGCAATTTGAGTGTGCCATCGTCATTAGGAGGCCGTGAACGTTGCAATTAACTATCAGGTTTGCGTCGGATTCGAAAATGTAGACTCAGAGGAGAACGACAATAAGGTGCCCGAGGCAGCAATAGACCCTTGGAGAAAAGTCGGCTGGAGGACCACGTATTGAATCTTGAAGCAATTTGAGTGTTCCATCGTCATTAGGAGGCCCTGAACGTCAGAATTAACTATCAGTTTCGCGACGGATTCGAAAATCTAGACTCATAGGAGGACGACCATAAGATGCCAGTGGAAGCAATAGACCCTTGGAGACAAGTCAGCTGGAGGACGATGTATTGAATCTTGAAGCAATTTGAGTGTTCGATCGTCATTAGGAGGCTTTGAACGTTACAATTAACTATCAGTTTTGCGTCGGATTCGAAAATCTAGACTCACAGGAGAACGACCATTAGGTGCCAGAGGCAGCAATAGACCCTTGGAGACAAATCGGCTGGAGGACGATGTATTGATTCGCGACGCAATTTGAGTGTTCCATCGTCATTAGGAGGCACCTAACATTAGAATTAACCATCAGTCTTGCGTCGGATTCGAAAATCTAGACTCACAGGAGCCGGAACATAAGGTGCCAGAGGCAGCAATAGACAATTGGAGACAAGTTGGCTGGAGCACGATGTATTGAATCTCGACGCAATTTGAGTGTCCCATCGTCATTAGGAGGCTATGAACGCTACAATTAACTATCAGTTTTGCGTCGGATTCGAAAATCTACAGTCACAGAAGGACGACCATAAGGTGCCTGAGGCAGCAATAGACCCTTGGAGACAAGTCGGCTGTAGGACGATGTATTGAATCTCGACGCAATTTGAGTGCTCCATCGTCATTAGGAGGCCCTGAACGTTACAATCAACTGTCAGTTTTGCGTCGGATTCGACTATCTAGACTCACAGAAGAACGACCATAAGGTGCCTGGGACAACAATAGACCCTTGGAGACAGGTCGTCTGGAGGACTATGTATTGAATCGCGACGGAATTTGAGTGTTGCATCGTCATTAGAAGGCACTGAATGATACAATTAACTATCATTTTGCATCGGATTCGATAATCTAGACTCACAGGAGAACGACCATAAGGTGCCCGAGGCAGCAATAGACCCTTGGAGACAAGTTTGCTGGAGCACGATGTACTGAATCTCGACGCAATTTGAGTGTGCCATCGTCATTAGGAGGCCGTGAACGTTGCAGTTAACTATCAGTTATGCGTCGGATTCGAAAATCTAGACTCACAGGAAGACGACCAAAAGGCGCCCGAGGCAACAATAGATCCTTGGAGACAAGTCGGCTGGAGGACGATGTATTGAATCTCGCCCCAATTTGAGTGTTCCATCGTCATTAGGAGGCCCTGAACGTTACAATTAACTATCAGGTTTGCGTCGGATTCGAAAATGTAGACTCAGAGGAGAACGACAATAAGGTGCCCGAGGCAGCAATAGACCCTTGGAGACAAGTCGGCTGGAGGACGATGAATAGAATCGCGACGCAATTTGAGTGTTCCATCGTCATTAGGAGGCCCTGAACGTCAGAATTAACTATCAGTTTCGCGACGGATTCGAAAATCTAGACTCATAGGAGGACGACCATAAGATGCCAGTGGAAGCAATAGACCCTTGGAGACAAGTCAGCTGGAGGACGATGTATTGAATCTTGAAGCAATTGAGTGTTCCATCGTCATTAGGAGGCCCTGAACGTTAGAATTAACTATCAGTTTCGTGACGGATTCGAAAATCTAGACTCACAGGAGGACGACCATAAGATGCCAGTGGAAGCAATAGACCCGTGGCGACAAGTCGGCTGGAGGACGATGTATTGAATCTCGAAGCAATTTGAGTGTTCCATCGTAATTAGGAGGGCGTGAACGTTACAATTAACTACGAGTTTTGCGTCGGATTCGATAATCTAGACTCACAAGAGAACGACCAAAAGGCGCCCGGAAAACAATATACCCTTGGAGACAAGTCGGTTGGAGGACGATGTATTGGATCGCGACGCAATTTGAGTGTTCCATCCGCATTAGGAGGCGCTGAACATTACAATTAACCATCAGTTTTGCGTCGGATTCAAAAATCTAGTCTCACAGGAGACGGAGCATAAAGTGCCAGAGGCAGCAATAGACCCTTGGAGACTAGTCGGCTGGAGGACGATGTATTGAATCTCGACGCAATTTGAGTGTTCCATCGTCATAAGGAGGCCCTGAACGTTACAATTAACTATCACTTTTTCGTCGGATTCAAAATGTAGAATCAGAGGAGAACGACCATAAGGTGCCCGAGGCAGCAATAGACCCTTGGATACAAGTCGCCTGGAGGACGATGTATTGAATCTCGACGCAATTTGAGTGTTCCATTGTCATTAGGAGTCCCTGAACGTTACAATTAACTATCAGTTTCGCGTCGGATTCGAAAAACTAGACTCACAGGCCGACCATTAGGTGCCCGGGGTTACAATAGACTCTTGGCAACAAATCGGCTGGATTACGATGTATTGAATCTCGAAGCAATTTGAGTGTTCCATCGTCATTAGGAGGCCGTGAACGTTAGAATTAACTATCAGTGTCGCGTCGGATTCGATAATCCAGACTCACAGGAGAACGACCAAAAGCGCCCGGGGCTACAATAGACTCTCGGAGACAAATCGGCTGGAGGACGATGGATTGAATCGCGACGCAATTTGAGTGTTCCATCGTCATTAGGACCCCCTGAAAGTTACAATTAACTATCAGTTTCGCGTCGGATTTGAAAATCTAGACTCACAAGAGACGGACCATATGGTGCCCCAGGCAGCAATATCCCCTTGGAGACAAGTCGACTGGAGGTCGATGAATTGAATCTCGACGTAATTTGAGTGTTCCATCGTCATTAGGAGGCACTGAACGCTACAACTATCGGTTTTGCGTCGGATTAGATAATCTAGACTTACAGGAGAACGACCACAAGGAGCCCGAGGCAGCAATAGACCCTTGTGGAGAAGTCGCCTTGAGGACGATGTATTGATTCTCGACGCAATTTGAGTGTTCCATCCTCATTAGGAGGTACTGAACTATCAGTTTTGCCTCGGATTCGAAAACCTAGACTCACAGGAGAGGGAAAATAAGGTGCCCGAGGCAGCAATATCCCCTTGGAGACAAGTCGGCTGGAGGACGATGTATTGAATCTCGACGCAATTTGAGTGTTCCATCGTCATTAGGAGGCCCTGAACGTTATAATTAACTATCAGTTTCGCGTCGGATTCGAAAATCTAGACTCACAGGACCACGACCATAAGGTGCCAGAGGCAGCAGAAGACCCTTGGAGACAAGTCAGCTTGAGGATGATGTATTGAATCTCGACGCAATTTGAGTGTTCCATGGTCATTAGGAAGCCCTAATCGTTACAATTAACTCTCAGTTTTGCGTCGGATTCGAAAATCTAGACTCACAGGACAACGACCATAAGGTGACCGAGGCAGCAATAGACCCTTTGAGACAAGTCGGCTGGACGACGATGTATTGAATCACGATGCAATTTGCGTGTTCCATCGTCATTAAGAGGCCCTGAACTTTACAATTAACTATCAGTTTTGCGTCGTATTCGAAAATCTAGACTCACAGGAGACCGACCATAAGGTGACCGAGGCAGCAATATCCCCTTGGAGACAAGTCGGCTGGAGGACGATGTATTGAATCTCGACGCAATTTGAGTGTTCCATCGTCATTAGGATGTCCTGAACGTTACAATTAACTATCAGTTTCGCGTCAGATTCGAAAATCTAGACTCACAGGAGCACGACCATAAGGTGCCAGAGGCAGCAATAGACCCTTGGAGACAAGTCAGCTGAAGGACGATGAATTGAATCTCGACGCACTTTGAGTGTTCCATCGTGATTAGGAGGCCCTGAACGTTACAACTATCAGTCTTGCGTCGGATTAGATAATCTAGACTCACAGGAGAACGAGCACAAGGAGCCAGAAGCAGCAATAGACCCTTGTGGACAAGTCGCTTTGATGACGATGTATTGAATCTCGACGCAATTTGAGTGTTCCATCGTCATTAGGAGGTACTGAACTATCAGTTTTGCCTCGGTTTCGAAAACCTAGACTCACAGGAGAAGGAAAATAAGGTGCCAGAGGCAGCAATAGACCCTTGGAGACAAGTTGGCTGGAGCACGATGTATTGAATCCCGACGCAATTTGAGTGTCCCATCGTCAGTAGGAGGCTATGAACGTTACAATTAACTATCAGTTTTGCGTCGGATTCGAAAATCTAGAGTCACAGAAGGACGACCTTAAGGTGCCTGAGGCAGCAATAGACCCTTGGAGACAAGTCGGCTGTAGGACGATGTATTGAATCTCGACGCAATTTGAGTGCTCCATCGTCATTAGGAGGCCCTGAACGTTACAATCAACTATCAGTTTTGCGTCGGATTCGACAATCTAGACTCACAGGAGAACGACCATAAGGTGCCTGGGACAACAATAGACCCTTGGAGACAGGTCGGCTGGAGGACTATGTATTGAATCGCGTTGGAATTTGAGTGTTGCATCGTCATTAGAAGGCACTGATTGATACAATTAACTATCATTTTGCATCGGATTCGATAATCTAGACTCACTGGAGAACGACCATAAGGTGCCCGAGGCAGCAATAGACCCTTGGAGACAAGTTTGCTGGAGCACGATGTATTGAATCTCGACGCAATTTGAGTGTGCCATCGTCATTAGGAGGCCGTGAACGTTGCAATTAACTATCAGGTTTGCGTCGGATTCGAAAATGTAGACTCAGAGGAGAATGACAATAAGGTGCCCGAGGCAGCAATAGACCCATGGAGACAAGTCGGCTGGAGGACCACGTATTGAATCTTGAAGCAATTTGAGTGTTCCATCGTCATTAGGAGGCCCTGAACGTTAGAATTAACTATCAGTTTCGCGACGGATTCGAAAATCTAGACTCACAGGAGGACGACCATAAGATGCCAGTGGAAGCAATAGACCCTTGGAGACAAGTCGGCTGGAGGACGATGTATTGAATCTCGAAGCAATTTGAGTGTTCCATCGTAATTAGGAGGGCGTGAACGTTATAATTAACTACGAGTTTTGCGTCGGATTCGATAATCTAGACTCACAGGAGAACGACCAAAAGGCGCCCGGAAAACAATAGACCCTAGGAAACAAGTCGGCTGGAGGACGATGAATAGAATCGCGACGCAATTTGAGTGTTCCATCGTCATTAGGAGGCCCTGAACGTCAGAATTAACTATCAGTTTTGCGTCGGATTCGAAAATCTACAGTCACAGAAGGACGACCATAATGTGCCTGAGGCAGCAATAGACCCTTGGAGACAAGTCGGCTGTAGGACGATGTATTGAATCTCGACGCAATTTGAGTACTCCATCGTCATTAGGAGGCCCTGAACGTTACAATCAACTGTCAGTTTTGCGTCGGTTTCGACAATCTAGACTCACAGGAGAACGACCATAAGGTGCCTGGGACAACAATAGACTTTTGGAGACAGGTCGTCTGGAGGACTATGTATTGAATCGCGACGGAATTTGAGTGTTGCATCGTCATTAGAAGGCACTGAATGATACAATTAACTATCATTTTGCATCGGATTCGATAATCTAGACTCACAGGAGAACGACCATAAGGTGCCCGAGGCAGCAATAGACCCTTGGAGACAAGTTTGCTGGAGCACGATGTACTGAATCTCGACGCAATTTGAGTGTGCCATCGTCATTAGGAGGCCGTGAATGTTGCAATTAACTATCAGTTATGCGTCGGATTCGAAAATCTAGACTCACAGGAAGACGACCAAAAGGCGCCCGAGGCAACAATAGATCCTTGGAGACAAGTCGGCTGGAGGACGATGTATTGAATCTCGCCCCAATTTGAGTGTTCCATCGTCATTAGGAGGCCCTGAACGTTACAATTAACTATCAGGTTTGCGTCGGATTCGAAAATGTGGACTCAGAGGAGAACGACAATAAGGTGCCCGAGGCAGCAATAGACCCTTGGAGACAAGTCGGCTGGAGGACGATGAATAGAATCGCGACGCAATTTGAGTGTTCCATCGTCATTAGGAGGCCCTGAACGTCAGAATTAACTATCAGTTTCGCGACGGATTCGAAAATCTAGACTCATAGGAGGACGACCATAAGATGCCAGTGGAAGCAATAGACCCTTGGAGACAAGTCAGCTGGAGGACGATGTATTGAATCTTGAAGCAATTGAGTGTTCCATCGTCATTAGGAGGCCCTGAACGTTAGAATTAACTATCAGTTTCGTGACGGATTCGAAAATCTAGACTCACAGGAGGACGACCATAAGATGCCAGTGGAAGCAATAGACCCTTGGAGACAAGTCGGCTGGAGGACCATGTATTGAATCTCGAAGCAATTTGAGTGTTCCATCGTAATTAGGAGGGCGTGAACGTTACAATTAACTACGAGTTTTGCGTCGGATTCGATAATCTAGACTCACAAGAGAAAGACCAAAAGGCGCCCGGAAAACAATATACCCTTGGAGACAAGTCGGTTGGAGGACGATGTATTGGATTGCGACGCAATTTGAGTGTTCCATCCGCATTAGGAGGCGCTGAACATTACAATTAACCATCAGTTTTGCTTCGGATTCAAAAATCTAGACTCACAGGAGACGGAGCATAAAGTGCCAGAGGCAGCAATAGACCCTTGGAGACTAGTCGGCTGGAGGACGATGTATTGAATCTCGACGCAATTTGAGTGTTCCATCGTCATAAGGAGGCCCTGAACGTTACAATTAACTATCACTTTTTCGTCGGATTCAAAATGTAGAATCAGAGGAGAACGACCATAAGGTGCCCGAGGTAGCAATAGACCCTTGGATACAAGTCGCCTGGAGGACGATGTATTGAATCTCGACGCAATTTGAGTGTTCCATTGTCATTAGGAGTCCCTGAACGTTACAATTAACTATCAGTTTCGCGTCGGATTCGAAAAACTAGACTCACAGGCCGACCATTAGGTGCCCGGGGTTACCATAGACTCTTGGCAACAAACCGGCTGGATTACGATGTATTGAATCTCGAAGCAATTTGAGTGTTCCATCGTCATTAGGAGGCCGTGAACGTTAGAATTAACTATCAGTGTCGCGTCGGATTCGATAATCCAGACTCACAGGAGAACGACCAAAAGCGCCCGGGGCTACAATAGACTCTCGGAGACAAATCGGCTGGAGGACGATGGATTGAATCGCGACGCAATTTGAGTGTTCCATCGTCATCAGGAGGCCCTGAAAGTTACAATTAACTATCAGTTTCGCGTCGGAATTGAAAATCGAGACTCACAAGAGACGGACCATATGGTGCCCCAGGCAGCAATATCCCCTTGGAGACAAGTCGACTGGAGGACGATGAAATGAATCTCGACGTAATTTGAGTGTTCCATAGTCATTAGGAGGCACTGAACGTTACAACTATCGGTTTTGCGTCGGATTAGATAATCTAGACTTACAGGAGAACGACCACAAGGAGCCCGAGGCAGCAATAGACCCTTGTGGAGAAGTCGCCTTGAGGACGATGTATTGAATCTCGACGCAATTTGAGTGTTCAATCCTCATTAGGAGGTACTGAACTATCAGTTTTGCCTCGGATTCGAAAACCTAGACTCACAGGAGAAGGAAAAAAAGGTGCCCGAGGCAGCAATATCCCCTTGGAGACAAGTCGGCTGGAGGACGATGTATTGAATCTCGACGCAATTTGAGTGTTTCATCGTCATTAGGAGGCCCTGAACGTTATAATTAACTATCAGTTTCGCATCGGATTCGAAAATCTAGACTCACAGGACCACGACCATAAGGTGCCAGAGGCAGCAGAAGACCCTTGGAGACAAGTCAGCTTGAGGATGATGTATTGAATCTCGACGCAATTTGAGTGTTCCATGGTCATTAGGAGGCCCTGATCGTTACAATTAACTCTCAGTTTTGCGTCGTATTCGAAAATCTAGACTCACAGGAGACCGACCATAAGGTGACCGAGGCAGCAATATCCCCTTGGAGACAAGTCGGCTGGAGGACGATGTATTGAATCTCGACGCAATTTGAGTGTTCCATCGTCATTAGGATGTCCTGAACGTTACCATTAATTATCAGTTTCGCGTCAGATTCGAAAATCTAGACTCACAGGAGCACGACCATAAGGTGCCAGAGGCAGCAATAGACCCTTGGAGACAAGTCAGCTGAAGGACGATGAATTGAATCTCGACGCACTTTGAGTGTTCCATCGTGATTAGGAGGCCCTGAACGTTACAACTATCAGTCTTGCGTCAGATTAGATAATCTAGACTCACAGGAGAACGAGCACAAGGAGCCAGAAGCAGCAATAGACCCTTGTGGACAAGTCGCTTTGATGACGATGTATTGAATCTTGACGCAATTTGAGTGTTCCATCGTCATTAGGAGGTACTGAACTATCAGTTTTGCCTCGGATTCGAAAACCTAGACTAACAGGAGAAGGAAAATAAGGTGCCCGAGGCAACAATATCCCCTTGGAGACAAGTAGGCTTGAGGACGATGTATTGAATCCCGACGCAATTTGAGTGTTCCATCGTCATTAGGGGGCCCTGAACGTTACAATAAACTATCAGTTTTGCGTCGGATTCGAAATTCTAGACTTACAGGAGACGGACCACATGGTGACCAAGGCAGCAATAGACCCTTGGAGACAAGTCGGCTGGAGGACGACGTATGGAATCTCGACGCAATTTGTGTGTTCCATCGTCATTAGGGGGCCCTGAACGTAACAATTAACTATCAGTTTTGCGTCGGATTTGAAAATCGAGACTCACAGGAGCACGACCATAAGGTGCCAGAGGCAGGAATAGACCCTTGGAGACAAGTCGACTGGAGGACGATGAATTGAATCTCGACGCAATTTGAGTGTTCCATCTTCATTAGGAGGCGTTGAATGTTACAAATAACTATCAGTTTTGCGTCGGATTCGATAATCTAGACTCACAGGAGAACGACCAAAAGACGCCCGAGGCAACAATAGACCCTTGGAAACAAGTCGGCTGATGGACGATGTATTGAATCGCGACACAATTTGAGTGTTCCATCGTCATTAGGAGGCCCTGAACGTTACAATTAACTATCAGTTTTGCGTCGGATTCGAAAATCTAGACTCACAGGAGACGGACCATATTCTGCCCGAGTCAGCAATATCCCCTTGGAGACAAGTCGGCTGGAGGACGATGTATAGAACCTCGATGCAGTTTGCGTGTTCCATCGTCATTAGGAAGCCCTGAACGTTAGAATCAACTATCAGTTTGGCGTCGGATTCGAAAATCTAGACTCACAGGAGAACGACCGTAAGGTGCCCGAGGCAGCAATATCCCCTTGGAGACAAGTCGGCTGGAGGCCGATGGACTGAATCTCGACGCAATTTGAGTGTTCCATGGTCATTAGGAGGCCCTGAACTTTAGAATGAACTATCAATTATGCGTCGGATTCGAAAATCTAGACTTACAGGAGAAGGGCCACAAGGTGCCCGAGGCAGCGTCGGATTCGAAAATCTAGACTCACAGGAGACCGACCATAAGGTGACCGAGGCGGCAATATCCCCTTGGAGGCAAGGCGGCTGGAGGACGATGAATTCAATGTCGACGCAATGTGAGTGTTCCACCGTCATTAGGAGGTACAGAACTATCAGTTTTGCCTTGGATTTGAAAATCTAGACTCAGAGGAGAAGGAAAATAAGGTGCCCGAGGCAGCAGTAGACCCTTGGAAACAAGTCGGCTGGTGGACGATGTATTGAATCTCGACGCAATTTGAGTGTTCCATCGTCATTAGGAGGACCTGAACGTTACAATTAACTATCAGTTTTGCGTCGGATTCGAAATTCTAGACTCACAGGAGGCGGACCATATGGTGACCGAGGCAGCAATAGACCCTTTGAGTCAAGTCGGCTGGTGGACGATGTATTGAATCTCGGCGCAATTTGAGTGTTCCATCGTCATTAGGAGGCCCTGAACGTTACAATTAACTGTCAGTTTCGCGTCGGATTCGAAAATCTAGACACACAGGAGCACGGCCATAAGGTGCCAGAGGTAGCAATAGACCTTTGGAGACAAGTCGGCTTGAGGACGATGTATTGAATCTCGACGCAATTTGAGTGTTCCATCGTCATTAGGAGGCCCGGAAAGTTACAATTAACTCTCAGTTTTGCGTCGGATTCGAAAATCTAGACTCACAGGGCAACGACCATAAGGTCACCGAGGCAGCAATAGACCCTTTGAGACAAGTCGACTGGAGGACGATGGATTGAATCTCGACGCAATTTGCGTGTTCCATCGTCATTTGGAGGCCCTGAACATTACAATTAACAATCAGTTTTCGTCGGATTCGAAAATCTAGACTCACAGGAGAACGACCCTAAGGTGCCCAAGGCAGCAATATCCCCTTGGAGACAAGTCGGCTGGAGGACGATGTATTGAATCTCGGCGCAATTTGAGTGTTCCATCGACATTAGGAGGCCCTGAACATTACAATTAACTATCAGTTTTGCGTCGGATTCGAAAATCTAGACTCACAGGAGACGTACCATATGGTGCCCGAGGCAGCAATATCCGTCTGGAGGCAAGTCGGCTGGAGGACGATGTATTTAATCTCGACGCAATTGGAGTGTTCCATCGTCATTAGGAGGCCCTGAACGTTACAATTAACTATCAGTTTTGCGTCGGATTCGAAAATCTAGACTCACAGGAGAACGACCATAAGGTGCCCGAGGCAGCAATATCCCCTTGGAGACAAGTCGGCTGGAGGTCGATGTATTGAATCTCGATGGAATTTGAGTGTTCCATCGTCATTAGGAGGCCCTGAACGTTACAATTAACTATCAGTTTTGCGTCGGATTCGAAAATGTAGACCCACAGGAGCACGACCATAAGGTGCCGGAGGCAGCAATAGACCCTAGGAGACAAGTCGGCTGAAGGACGATGAATTGAATCTCTACGCAATGTGAGTGTTCCATCGTCATTAGGAGGCCCTGAACCTTACAATTAACTCTCAGTTTTGCGTCGGATTCGAAATTCTAGACTCACAGGTAGCGGACCATATGGTGACCGAGGCAGCAATAGACCCTTGGAGACAAATCGGCTGGAGGACGATGTATTGAATCTCGACGCAATTTGAGTGTTCCATCGTCATTAGGAGGCCCTGAACGTTATAATTAACTATCAGTTTCGCGTCGGATTCGAAAATCTAGACTCACAGGAGCACGACCATAGGGTGCCAGAGGCAGCAATTGACCCTTGGAGACAAGTCGGCTGAAAGACGATGAATTGAATCTCCACGCAATGTGAGTGTTCCATCGTCATTAGGAGGTACTGAACTATCAGTTTTGCCTCGGATTTGAAAATCTAGATTCACAGGAGAAGGAAAATATGGTGCCCGAGGCAGCAATATCCCCTTGGAGACAAGTCTGCTTGAAGACGATGTATTGTATCTCGACGCAATTTGAGTGTTCCATCGTCATTAGGTGGCCCTGAACGTTACAATTAACTCTCAGTTTTGCGTTGGCTTCGAAAATCTAAACTCACAGGACAACGACCATAGGGTGACCGAGGCAGCAATAGACCCTTTGAGACAAGTCGGCTGGAGGACGATGAATTCAATCTCGACGCAATCTGAGTGTTCCATCGTCATTAGGAGGTACTGAACTATCAGTTTTGCCTCGGATTTGAAAATCTAGACTCAGAGGAGAAGGAAAATAAGGTGCCCGAGGCAGCAATAGACCCTTGAAGACAAGTCGGCTAATGGACGATGTATTGAATCTCGACGCAATTTGAGTGTTCCATCGTCATTAGTAGGCCCTGAACGTTACAATTAACTATCAGTTTTGCGTCGGATTCGAAATTCTAGACTCACAGGAATCGCACCATATGGTGACCGAGGCAGCAATAGACCCTTGGAGACAAATCGGGTGGTGGACGATGTATTGAATCTCGACGCAATTTGAGTGTTCCATCGTCATTGGGAGGCCCTGATCGTTATAATTAACTATCAGTTTCGCGTCGGATTCGAAACTCTAGACTCACAGGAGCACGACCATAAGGTGCCAGAGGCAGCAATAGACCCTTGGAGACAAGTCGGCTTGAGGACGATGTATTGAATCTCGACGCAATTTGAGTGTTCCATCGTCATTAGGAGGCCCGGAAAGTTACAATTAACTATCAGTTTTGCGTCGGATTCGAAAATCTAGACTCACAGGACAACGACCATAAGGTGACCGAGGCAGCAATAGACCCTTTGAGACAAGTCGGCTGGAGGACGATGTATTGAATCTGGACGCAATTTGCGTGTTCCATCGTCATTTGGAGGCCCTGAACGTTACAATTAACTATCAGTTTTCGTCGGATTCGAAAATCTATACTCACAGGAGAACGACCCTTAGGTGCCCAAGGCAGCAATATCCCCTTGGAGACAAGTCGGCTGGAGGACGATGTATTGAATCTCGACGCAATTTGAGTGTTCCATCATCTTTAGGAGGCCCTGAACTTTACAATTAATTATCAGGTTTGCGTCGGATTCGAAAATCTAGACTCACAGGAGACGTACCATATGGTGCCCGAGGCAGCAATATCCCTCTGGAGGCAAGTCGGCTGGAGGACGATGTATTTAATCTCGACGCAATTTGAGTGTTCCATCGTCAATAGGAGGCCCTGAACGTTACAATTAACTATCAGTTTTGCGTCGGATTCGAAAATCGAGACTCATAAAAGAACGACCGTAAGGTGCCCAAGGCAGCAATAGTCCCCTGAAGACAAGTCCGCTGAAGGACGATGAATTCAATCTCGACGCAATGTGAGTGTTCCATCGTCATTAGGAGGTACTGAACTATCAGTTTTGCCTAGGATTTGAAAATATAGACTCAGAGGAGAAGGAAAATAAGGTGCCCGAGGCAGCAATAGACACTTGGAGACAAGTCAACTGGTGGACGATGTATTGAATCTCGACGCATTTTGAGTGTTCCATCGTCATTAGGGGGCCCTGAACGTTACAATTAACTATCAGTTTTGCGTCGGATTCGAAATTCTAGACTCACAGGAGGCGGACCATACGGTGACCGAGGCAGCAATAGACCTTTGGAGACAAGTCGGCTGGTGGACGATGTATTGAATCTCGACGCAGTTTGAGTGTTCCATCGTCATTAGGAGGCCCTGAACGTTATAATTAACTATCAGTTTCGCGTCGGATTCGAAAATCTAGACTCACAGGAGCACGACCATAAGGTGCCAGAGGCAGCAATAGACCCTTGGAGACAAGTCGGCTTGAGGACGATGTATTGAATCTCGACGCAATTTGAGTGTTCCATCGTCAATAGGAGGCCCGGAAAGTTACAATTAACTCTCAGTTTTGCGTCGGATTCGAAAATCTAGACTCACAGGACAACGACCATAAAGTGACCGAGGCAACAATAGACCCTTTTAGACAAGCCGGCTGGAGGACGATGTATTGAATCTCGACGCAATTAGCGTGTTCCATCGTCATTTGGAGGCCCTGAACGTTACAATTAACTCTCAGTTTTGCTTCGGATTCGAAAATCTAGACTCACTGGACAACGACCATGAGGTGACCGAGGCAGCAATAGACCCTTTGAGACAAGTCGGCTGGAGGACGATGTATTGAACCTCGACGCAATTTGTGTGTACTATCGTCATTAGTAGGCTCTGAACGTTACAATAAACTATCAGATTTGTGTCGGATTCGAAATTCTAGACTCACAGGAGGCGGACCATACGGTGACCAAGGCAGCTATAGACCCTTGGAGTCAAGTCGGCTGGAGGACGATGTATGGAATCTCGACGCAATTTGAGTGCTCCATCGTCATTAGGTGGCCCTGAACGTTACAATTAACTATCAGTTTTGCGTCGGAATCGAAAATCTGGACTCACAGGAGAACGACCATAAGGTGACCGAGGCAGCAATATCCCCTTGGAGAGAAGTCGGCTGGAGGTCGATGTATTGAATCTCGACGCAATTTGAGTTTTCCATCGTCATTAGGAGGCCTTGAACGTTACAATTAACTATCAGTTTTGCGTCGGATTCAAAAATGTAGACTCAGAGGAGAACGACCATAATGTGCCCGAAGCAGCAATAGACCCTCGGAGACAAGTCGCCTTGAGGACGATGTATTGAATCTCGACGCAAATTGAGTGCTCCATCGTCATTAGGAGGTACTGAAATATTACTTTTGCCTCGGATTCGAAAACCTAGACTTACAGGAGAAGGAAAATAAGGTGCCCGTGGCAGCAATATCCCTTTGGAGACAAGTCGGCTGGAGGACGATGTATTGAATCTCGACGCAATATGAGTGTTCCATCGTCATTAGGAGGCCCTGAACGTTATAATTAACTATCAGTTATGTGTCGGATTGGAAAATCTAGACTCACAGGAGAACGACCACAAGGTGCCCGATGCAGCAATAGACCCTTGGAGGCAAGTCGGCTGGAGGCCGACGTATTGAATCTCGACGCAACTTGAGTGTTCCATCGTCATTGGGAGGCTCTGATCGATACAATTAACTATCAGTTTTGCGTCGGATTCGAAAATCTAGACTCACAGGAGCACGATCAATAGGCGCCCGAGACACCAACAGACCCTTGGAAACAAGTTGGCTGGAGGACGATGTATTGAATCTCGACGCAATTTGAGTGTTCCATCGTCATTAGGAGGCCCCGAACTTTACAATTAATTACCAGTTTTGCGTCGGATTCGAAAATCTAGACTCACAGGAGACGCACCATATGGTGCCCGAGACAACAATATCCCTCTGGAGGCAAGTCGGCTGGAGGACGATGTATTTAATCTCGCCGCAATTTGAGTGTTCCATCGTCATTAGGAGGCCCTGAACGTTACAATTAACTATCAGTTTTGCGTCGGATTCGTAAATCTAGACTCACAGGAGAACGACCATAAGGTGCCCGAGGCAGCAATATCCCCTTGGAGACAGGTCGACTGGAGATCGATGTATTGAATCTCGACGCAATTTGAGTGTTCCAACGTCATTAGGAGGCCCTGAAAGTTACAATTAACTATCAGTTTTGCGTCGGATTCGAAAATGTAGACTCAGAGGAGAACGACCATAATGTGCCCGAGGCAGCAATAGACCCTCGGAGACAAGTCGCCTTGAGGACGATGTATTGAATCTCGACGCAATTTGAGTGTTCCATCGTCATTAGGAGGTACTGAAATATTAGTTTTGCCTCGGATTCGAAAACCTAGACTTACAGGAGAAGGAAAATAAGGTGCCTGAGGCAGCAATATCCCTTTGGAGGCAAGTCGGCTGGAGGACGATGTATTGAATCTCGACGCAATTTGAGTGTTCCATCGTCATTAGGAAGCCCTGATCATAACAGTTAACTATCAGTTTTGTGTTGGATTCGAAAAATTAGACTCACAGGAGCACGACATTAAGGTGCCAGAGGCAGCAATAGACCCTTGGAGACAAGTCGGCTTGAGGACGTTGTATTGAATCTCGACGCAATTTGAGTGTTCCATCGTCATTAGGATGCCTTGAATGTTACAATTAACTATCAGTTTTGCGTCGGATTCGAAAATGTAGACACAGAGGAGAACGACCATAATGTGCCCGAGGCAGCAATAGACCCTCGGAGACAAGTCGCCTTGAGGACGATGTATTGAATCTCGACGCAATTTGAGTGTTCCATCGTCATTAGGAGGTACTGAAATATTAGTTTTGCCTCGGATTCGAAAACCTAGACTTACAGGAGAAGGAAAATAAGGTGCCCGAGGCAGCAATATCCCTTTGGAAGGAAGTCGGCTGGAGGACGATGTATTGAATCTCGACGCAATTTGAGTGTTCCATCGTCATTAGGAGGCCCTGAACTTTACAATTAACTATCAGTTTTGCGTCGGATTCGAAAATCTAGACTCACAGGAGACGCACCATATGGTGCCCGAGGCAACAATATCCTTCTGGAGGCAAGTCGGCTGGAGGACGATGTATTTAATCTCGACGCAATTTGAGTGTTCCATCGTCATTAGAAGGCCCTGAACGTTACAATTAACTATCAGTTTTGCGTCGGATTCGAAAATCTAGACTCACAGGATAACGACCATAAGGTGCCCGAGGCAGCAATATCCCCTTGGAGAAGAGTCGGCTGGAGGTCGATGTATTGAATCTCGACGCAATTTGAGTGTTCCATCGTCATTATTAGGCCCTGAACGTTACAATTAACTTACAGTTTTGCGTCGGATTCGAAAATGTAGACTCACAGGAGCACGACCGTAAGGTGCCAGAGGCAACAATAGACCCTTGGAGACAAGTCGGCTGAAGGACGATGAATTGAATCTCGACGCAATGTGAGTGTTCCATCGTCATTAGGAGGCCCTCAACGTTACAATTAACTCTCAGTTATGCGTCGGATTCGAATTTCTAGACTCACAGGTAGCGGACCATATGGTGACCGAGGCAGCAATAGACCCTAGGAGACAAGTCGGCTGGAGGACGATGTATTGAATCTCGACGCAATTTGAGTGATCCATCGTCATTAGGAGGCCCTGAACGTTACAATTAACTACCAGTTTTGCGTCGGATTCGAGATTCTAGGCTCACAGGAGACGGATCATATGGTGACCAAGGCAGCAATAGACCCTTGGAGACAAGTCGGCTGGAGGACGATGCATTGGATCTCGACGCAATTTGAGTGTTCCATCGTCATTAGGAGGCCCTGAAAGTTACTATTATAACTCAGTTCTGCGTCGGATTCGAAAATCTAGACGCACTGGACAACGACCATAAGGTGACCGATGCAGCAATAGACCCTTTCAGACAAATCGGCTGGAGGACGATGTATTGAATTTCGACGCAATTTGCGTGTACCATCGTCATTTGGAGGCCCTGAACGTTACAATTAACTATCAGTTTTCGTCGGATTCGAAAATCAAGACTCACAGGAGAACGACCCTAAGGGGCCCGAGGCAGCAATATCCCCTCGGAGACAAATCGGCTGGAGGACGATGTATTGAATCTCCACGAAATTTGAGTGTTCCATCGTCATTAGGAGGCCCTGAACTTTACAATTGACTATCAGTTATGCGTCGGATTGGAAAATCTAGACTCACAGGAGAACGACCACAAGGTGCCCGATGCAGCAATAGACCTTTGGAGGCAAGTCGACTGGAGGCCGACGTATTGAATCTCGACGCAACTTGAGTGTTCCATCGTCATTAGGAGGCCCTGAACTTTGCAATTAATTATCAGTTTTGCGTCGGATTCGAGAATCTAGACTCACAGGAGACGCACCATATGGTGCCCGAGACAACAATATCCCACTGGAGGCAAGTCGGCTGGAGGACGATGTATTTAATCTCGACGCAATTTGAGTGCTCCATCGTCATTAGGAGGCCCTGAACGTTATAATTATCTATCAGTTTAGCGTCGGATTCGAAAATCTAGTCTCACAGGAGCACGACCATAAAGTGCCAGAGGCAGCAACAGACCCTTGGAGACAAGTCGGCTTGAGGACGATGTATTGAATCTCGACGCAATTTGAGTGTTCCATCGTCATTAGGAAGCCCTGATCATTACAGTTAACTATCAGTTTTGCGTTGGATTCGAAAAACAAGACTCACAGGAGCACGACATTAAGGTGCCAGAGGCAGCAATAGACCCTTGGAGACAAGTCGGCTTGAGGACGATGTTTTGAAACTCGACGCAATTTGAGTGTTCCATCGTCATTAGGAAGACCTGAACGTTACAATTAACTTTCAGTTTTGCGTCGGATTCGAAATTCTAGACTCACAGGAAGCGGACCATATGGTGACCGAGGCAGCAATAGACCCTTTGAGACAAGTCGGCTGGAAGACGATGTATTGAATCTCGACGCAATTTGCGTGTTCCATCGTCATTAGGAGGCCCAGAACATTACAATTAACTATCAGTTTTACGTCGGATTCGAAAATCTAGACTCACAGGAGACCGACCATAAGGTGACCGAGGCAGCAATATCCCCTTGGAGACAAGGCGGCTAGAGGACGTAGTATTGAATCTCGACGCAATTTGAGTGTTCCATCGTCATTAGGATGCCCTGAATATTACAATTAACTATCAGTTTTGCGTCGGATTCGAAAATGTAGACTCAGAAGAGAACGACCTTAATGTGCCCGAGGCAGCAATAGACCCTCGGAGACAAGTCGCCTTGAGGACGATGTATTGAATCTCGACGCAATTTGAGTGTTCCATCGTCATTAGGAGGTACTGAAATATTAGTTTTGCCTCGGATCCGAAAACCTAGACTTACAGGAGAAGGAAAATATGGTGCCCGAGGCAGCAATATCCCTTTGGAGGGAAGTCGGCTGGAGGACGATGTATTGAATCTCGACGCAATTTGAGTGTTCCATCGTCATTAGGAGGCCCTGAACATTACAGTTAACTATCAGTTTTGCGTTGGATTCGAAAAACTAGACTCACAGGAGCACGACATTAAAGTGCCAGAGGCAGCAATAGACCCTTGGAGACAAGTCGGCTTGAGGACGATGTATTGAAAGTCGACGCAATTTGAGTGTTCCATCGTCATTAGGAAGACCTGAACGTTACAATTAACTCTCAGTTTTGCGTCGGATTCGAAATTCTAGACTCACAGGAAGCGGACCATATGATGACCGAGGCAGCAATAGACCCTTGGAGACAAGTCGGCTAGAGGACGTTGTACTGAATCTCGACGCAATTTGAGTGTTCCATCGTCATTAGGATGCCCTGAATGTTACAATTAACTATCAGTTTCACGTCAGATTCGAAAATCTAGACTCACAGGAGCACGACCAAAAGGTGCCAGAGGCAGCAACAGACCCTTGGAGACAAGTCGGCTGAAGGACGATGAATTGAATCTCGACGCACTTTGAGTGCTCCATCGTCATTAGGAGGCCCTGAACGTTACAATTAACTATCAGTTTTGCGTCGGGTTCGAAAATCTAGACTCACAGGAGAACAACCATTAGTTGTCCGAAGCAGAAATATCCCCTTGGAGGCAAGTCGCCTTGAGGACGATGTATTGAATCTCACCGCTATTTGAGTGTTCCATCGTCATTAGGAGGTACTGAACTATCAGTTTTGCGTCGGATTCGAAAATCGAGACTCACAGGAGAACGACCATTAGGTGCCACAGGCATTAATAAATCCCTTGGAGACAAATCGCCTGGAGGACGATGTATATAATCGCGACGCAATTTGAGTGTTGCATCGTCATTAGGAGACCCTGAACTTTACAATTAACTATCAGTTTTGCGTCGGATTCGAAAATCTAGACTCACAGGAGACGGACTATAAGGTGACCGAGGCAGCAATATCCCCTTTGGAGACAAGTCGTCTGGAGGACGATGAATTGAATCTCGACGCAATGTGAGTGTTCCATCGTCATTAGGAGGCCCCGAACGTTACAATTAACTCTAAGTTTTGCGTCGGATTCGTAATTCTAGACTCACAGGAAGCGGACCATATAGTGACCGAGGCAGCAATAGACCCTTGGAGACAAGTCGGCTGGAGGACGATGTATTGAATCTCGACGTAATTTGAGTGTTCCATCGTCATTAGGAGGCCCTGAATGTTCCAATTAACTCTCAGTTTTGCGTCGGATTCGAAAATCTAGACTCACTGGACAACGACCATAAGGTGACCGAGGCAGCAATAGACCCTTTGAGACAAGTCGGCTGGAGGACGATGTATTGAATCTCGACGCAATTTGAGTGTTCCATCGTCATTAGTAGGCCCTGATCGTTACAATAAACTATCAGATTTGTGTCGGATTCGAAATTCTAGACTCACAGGAGGCGGACCATATGGTGACCGAGGCAGCAATAGACCCTTGGAGACAAATCGGCTGGAGGTCGATGTATTGAATCTCGACGCAATTTGAGTGTTCCATCGTCATTAGGAGGCCCTGAACGTTATAATTAACTATCAGTTTAGCGTCGGATTCGAAAATCTAGACTCACAGGAGCACGACCATAAGGTGCCAGAGGCAGCAACAGACCCTTGGGAACAAGTCGGCTTGAGGACGAAGTATTGAATCTCGACGCAATTTGAGTGTTCCATCGTCATTAGGAGGCCTTGAAAGTTACAATTAACTCTCAGTTTTGCGTCGGATTCGAAAATCTAGACTCACAGGACAACGACCATAAGGTGACCGAGGCAGCAACAGACCCTTTCAGACAAGTCGGCTGGTGGACGATGTATTGAATCTCGACGCAATTTGCGTGTTCCATCGTCATTTGGAGGCCCTGAACGTTACAATTAACTATCAGTTTTCGTCGGATTCGAATATCTAGACTCACATTAGAACGCCCCTAAGGTGCCCGAGGCAGCAATATCCCCTTGGAGACAAGTCGGCTGGAGGACGATGTATTGAATCTCGACGCAACTTGAGTGTTCCATCGTCATTGGGAGGCTCTGATCGATACAATTATTTATCAGTTTTGCGTCGGATTCGAAAATCTAGACTCACAGGAGACGGACCATATGGTGCCCGAGGCATCAATAGAGCCTTGGAGACGAGTCGGATAGAGGACGATGTATTGAATCTCGACACAATTTGAGTGTTCCATCGTCATTAGGAGGCCCTGAACTTTACAATTAACTATCAGTTATATGTCGGATTGGAAAATCTAGACTCACCGGCGAACGACCACAAGGTGCCCGATGCAGCAATAGACCCTTGCAGGCAAGTCGGCTGGAGGCCGACGTATTGAATCTCGACGCAACTTGAGTGTTCCATCGTCATTGGGAGGCTCTGATCGATACAATTATTTATCAGTTTTGCGTCGGATTCGAAAATCTAGACTCACAGGAGAACGACCATAATGTGCCCGAGGCAGCAATAGACCCTCGGAGACAAGTCGCCTTGAGGACGATGTATTGAATCTCGACGCAATTTGAGTGTTCCATCGTCATTAGGAGGTACTGAACTATTAGTTTTGCCTCGGATTCGAAGACCTAGACTTACAGGAGGAGGAAAATAAGGTGCCCGAGGCAGCAATATCCCTTTGGAGACAAGTCGGCTGGAGGACGATGTATTGAATCTCGACGCAATTTGAGTGTTCCATCGTCATTAGGAGGCCCTGAACGTTACAATTAACTATCAGTTTTGCGTCGGATTCGAAAATCTAGACTCACAGGAGACGGACCATATGGTGCTTGAGGCAGAATAGACCCTCGGAGACAAGTCGGCTGGAACACGACGTATTGAATCTCGACGCAATTAGAGAGTTCCATCGTCATTAGGTGGCCCTGAACATTACAGTTAACTATCAGCTTTGCGTCGGATTCGAAAAACTATACTCACAGGAGCACGACCTTAAGGTGCCAAAGGCAGCAATAGACCCTTGGAGACAAGTCGGCTTGAGGACGATGTATTGAAGAAACTCGACGCAATTTGAGTGTTCCATCGTCATTAGGAGGCCCTGAACGTAACAATTAACTCTCAGTTTTGCGTCGAATTCGAAATTCTAGACTCACAGGAAGCGGACCATATGGTGAGCGAGGCAGCAATAGACCCTTTGAGACAAGTCGGCGGAAGGACGATGAATTGAATCTCGACGCACTTTGAGAGTTCCATCGTTATTAGGAGGCCCTGAACGTTACAATTAACTATCAGTTTTGCGTCGGATTCGAAAATCTAGACTCACAGGGGAACAACCATTAGTTCTCCGAAGCAGCAATATCCCCTTGGAGACAAGTCGCCTAGAGGACGATGTATTGAGTCTCTACGCAATTTGAGTGTTCCATCGTCATTAGGAGGTACTGAACTATTAGTTTTGCGTCGGATTCGAAAATCTAGACTCAAAGGAGAACGACCATTAGGTGCCACAGGCATTAATAGACCCCTTGGAGACAAATCGCCTGGAGGACGATGTATATAATCGCGACGCAATTTGAGTGTTCCATCGTCATTAGGAGACCCTGAACTTTACAGTTAACTATCAGTTTTGCGTCGGACTCGAAAATCTAGACTCACAGGAGACGGACTATAAGGTGACCGAGGCAGCAATATCCCCTTGGAAACAAGTCGGCTGGAGGACGATGTATTGAATCTCGATGCAATTTGAGTGTTCCATCGTCATTAGGAGGCCAAGATTGTTATAATTAACCATCAGTTTCGCGTCAGATTCGAAAATCGAGACTCACAGGACCACGACCATAAGGTGCCAGAGGCAGCAATTGACCCTTAGAGACAAGTCGGCTGGAGGACGATGTATTGAATCTCGACGCAATTTGAGTGTTCCATCTTCATTAGGAGGCCGTGAACGTTACAATTAACTATCAGTTTTGCGGCGGATTCGATAATCTAGACTCACAGGAGAGCGACCAAAAGGCGCCCGAGGCAACAATAGTCCCATGGAAACAAGTATGCTGATTGACGATGTATTGAATCGCGACGCAATTTGAGTGTTCCATCGTCATTAGGAGGCCCTGAACGTTACAATTAACTATCAGTTTTGGTCGGATTCGAAAATCTAGACTCACTAGAGACGGACAATATGGTGGCCGATGCAGCAATATCCCCTTGGATACACGTCGGCTGGTGGACGATGTATTGAATCTGGACGCAATTAGAGTGTTCCATCGTCATTAGGAGGCCCTGAGTGTTACAATTAACTATCAGTTTTGCGTCGGATTCGAAAATCTAGACTCATAGAAGAACGATCGTAAGGTGCCCGAGGCAGCAATAGACCCTTGAAGACAAGTCGGCTGAAGGACGATGTATTGAAACTCGACGCAATTTGAGCGTTCCATCGTCATTAGGAGGCCCTGAAAGTTGCAATTGACTCTCAGTTTTGCGTCGGATTCGAAAATCTAGACTCAGAGGAGAACGACCCTAAAGTGCCCGAGGCAGCAGTATCCCCTTGGAGACAAGTCGGCTGGAGGACAATGTATTGAATCTCGACGCAATTTGAGAGTTCCATTGTCATTAGGAGGCCCTAAACTTTACAATTAACTATCAGTTATGCGTCGGATTCGAAAATCTAGACTCACAGGAGAACGACCACAAGGTGCCCGATGCAGCAATAGACCCTTGGAGGCAAGTCGGCTGGAGGACAATGTATTGCATCTCGACGCAATTTGAGTGTTACATCGTCATTGGGAGGCTCTGATCTATATAATTAACTATCAGTTTTGCGTCGGATTCGAAAATCTAGGCTCTCAGGAGACGGACCATATGGTGCCCGAGGCAGCAATAGACCCTTGGAGACAAGTCGGCTGGAGAACGATGTAATGAATCTCGACGCAATATGAGTGTTCCATCGTCACTAGGAGGCCCATAAATGTTACAATTAACTATCAGTATCGCGTCGGATTTGAAAATCTAGACTCACAGGAGCACGATCAAACGGCGCCCGAGGCACCAACAGACCCTTGGAGACAAGTCGCCTTGAGGTCGATGTATTGAATCTCGACGCTATTTGAGTGTTCCATCGTCATTAGGAGGTACTGAACTATCAGTTTTGCGTCGGATTCGAAAATCTAGACTCACAGGAGAACGACCATTAAGTGCCACATGCATCAATAGACCCCTTCGAGACAATTCGCCCGGAGGTCGATGTATATAATCGCGACGCACTTTGAGTGTTCCATCGTCATTAGAAGGTCCTGAACGTTACAATTAACTATCAGTTTTGCGTCGGATTCGAAAATCGAGGCTCACAGGAACACGACCATAAGATGCCAGAGGCACCAACAGACCCTTGGAGACAAGTCGGCTGGAGGACGATGTATTGAATCTCGACACAATTTGAGTGTTCCACCTTCATTAGCAGGCCGTGAACGTTACAATTAATTATAAGTTTTGCGGCGGATTCGATAATCTAGACTCACAGGAGAACGACCAAAAGGCGCCCGAGGCAACAATAGACCCTTTTAAACAGGTAGGCTGATAGACGAAGTATTGAATCGCGACGCAATTTGAGTGTTCCATCGTCATTAGGAGGCCCTGAACGATACAATTAACTATCAGTTTTGCGTCGGATTCGAAAATCTAGACTTGCAGGACAACAACCATAAGGTGACCGAGGCAGCGATAGACCCTTTGAGACAAGTTGGCTGGTTGACGATGTATTGAATCTCGACGCAATTTGCGTGTTCCATTGTCATTAGGAGGCCCTGAACGTTACAATTAACTATCAGTTTTCGTCGGATTCGAAAATCTTGACTCACAGGGCAACGACCCTAAGGTGCCCGAGGCAGCAGTATCCCCTTGGAGTCAAGTCGGATGGAGGACGATGTATTGAATCTCGACGCAATTTGAGTGTTCCATCGTCATTAGGAGGCCCTGAACGTTACAATTAACTATCAGTTTTGCGTCGGATTCGAGAATCTAGACTCACAGGAGAACGACCATAAGGTGCCCGAGGCAGCAATATCCCCTTGGAGGCAAGTCGGCTTGAGGACGATGTATTGAATCTCGACGCAATTTGAGTGTTCCATCGACATTAGGAGGCCCTGAACGTTACAATTAACTCTCAGTTTAGCGTCGGATTCGAAAATCTAGACTCACATCACAACGACCATAAGGTGCCAGAGGCAGCAATAGACCCTTGGAGACAAGTCGGCTGGAGGTCGATGTATTGAATCTCGACGCAATTAGAGCGATCCATCGTCATTAGGAGGCCGTGAACGTTACAATTAACTATCAGTTTTGCGTCGGATTCGATAATCTAGACTCACAGGAGAACGATCAAAAGGCGCCCGAGGAAACAATAGACCCATGGAAACAAGTCGGCTGGAGGACGATGTAATGAATCGCGCCGCAATTTGAGTGTTCTATCGTCTTTAGGAGGCCCTGAACATTACAATTAACTATCAGTTTTGGGTCGGATTCGATAATCTAGACTCACAGGAGACGGAACATATGGTGCCCTTGGAGACAACTCGGCTGGAGGACGACGTATTGAATCTCGACGCAATTTGAGTGTTCCATCGTAATTAGGAGACCGTGAACGTTACAATTAACTATCAGTTTTGCGTCGGATTGGAAAATGTAGACTCAGAGGAGAACGACCATAAGGTGCCCGAGGCAGCAATAGTACCTCGGAGACAAGTCGCCTGGAGGACGATGTATTGAATCTCGACGCAATTTGAGTTTTCCATCGTCATTTGGATGCCCTGAACGTTAAAATTAACTATCAGTTTCGCGTCGGATTCGAAAATCTCGACTCACAGAAGTACGACCATAAGGTGCCAGAGGCAGCAATAGACCCTTGGAGAAACGTCGGCTGTGGGGCGATGCATTGAATCGCGACGCAATTTGAGAGTTCCATCGTCATTAGGAGGCCCTGAACGTTACAATTAACAATCAGTTTTGCGTCGGATTCGAAAATCTAGACTCAATGTAGAACGACCATGAGAGGCCCGAGATAGCAATATCGCCTTGGAGACAAGTCGGCTGGAGGACAATGTATTGAATCTCGACGCAATTTGAGTGTTCCATCGTCATTAGGAGGCCATGAACGTTACAATTAACCATCCTATTTTGCGTTGGATTCGAAAATCTAGACTCACAGGAGGACGACCATAAGGTGTCCGAGGCAGCAATAGCCCCTTGGAGGCAAGTCGGCTGGAGGACGATGTATTGAATCTCGACGCAATCTCAGTGTCCCATCGCCATTAGGAGGCCCTGAACGGTATAATTAACTATCATTTTCGCGTCGGATTCGAAAATCTAGACTCACAGGAGCACGACCATAAGGTGCCAAAGGCAGGAATATACCCTTGGAGACAAGTCGGCTGGAGGACGATGTATTGAATCTCGACGCAATTTGATTACTCCATCGTCATTAGGAGGCCCTAAACGTTACAATTAACTATCAGTTTTGCGTCGGATTCGATAATCTAGGCTCACAGGGGGCGGACCATATGGTGCCCGAGGCAGCAATATCCCCTTGTAGGCAAGTCGGCTGGAGGACGATGTATTTAATCTCGACGCAACTTGAGTGTTCCATCGTCATTACGAGGCCCTGAACGTTACAACTGACCATCAGTTTTGCGTCGGATTCGAAAATGTAGACTCAGAGGAGAACGACCATAAGGTGCCCGGGGTAGCAATAGACACTCGGAGACAAGTCGCCTGGAGGACGATGTACTGAATCTCGGCGCAATTTGTGTATTACATCGTCATTAGGAGGCCCTGAACGTTACAATTAACTATCAGTTTCGCGTCGGATTCGAAAATCTAGACTCACAGGAGACGGACCATATGTTGCCCGAGCCAGCAATATCCCTTTGGAGACAAGTCGGCTTGAGGACGATGTATTGAATCTCGACGTAGTTTGCGTGTCCCATCGTCATTAGGAGGCCCTGAAAGGTATAATTAACTATCAGTTTCGCGTCGGATTCGAAAATCTAAACTCACAGGAGCAAGATCATAAGGTGCCAGATGCAGCAATAGACCCTTGGAGACAAATCGGCTGGAGGACGATGTATTGAATCTCGACGCAATTTGAGTGTTCCATCGTCAATAGGGGGCCGTGAACGTCACAATTAACTATCAGTTTTCCGTCGGATTCGATAATCAAGACTCACAGGAGAACGATCAAAAGGCGCCCGAGGCAACAATAGACCCTTGGAAACAAGTCGGCTGGAGGACGATGTATTGAATCGCGACGCAATTTGAGTGTTGCATCGTCATTAGGAGGCCCTGAACTTTACAATTAACTATCAGATACGCGTCTGATTCGATAATCCAGACTCACAGGTGTCGGAGGATATGGTGCCCGAGGCAACAATATCCCCTTGATGGCAAGTCGGCTGGAGGACGATGTATTTAATCTCGACGCAATTTGAGTGTTCCATCGTCATTAGGAGGCCCTGAACGTTACAATTAACTATCAGTTTTGCGTCGGATCCGAAAATGTAGACTCAGAGGAGAACAACCAAAAGGTTCCCGAGGTAGCAATAGACACTCGGAGACAAGTCGCCTGTAGGACGATGTATTGAATCTCGACGCAATTTGAGTGTTACATCGTCATTAGGAGGCCCTGAACGTTACAATTAAATATCAGTTTCGCGTCGTATTCGAAAATCTAGACTCACAGGAGACGGACCATATGGTGCCCGAGGCAGCAATATCCCCTTGGAGACAAGTCGGCTTGAGGACGATGTATTGAATCTCGACGCAATTTGAGTGTTCCATCGTCATTAGGAGGCCCTGTACGTTATAATTAACTATCAGTTTCCTGTCGGATTTGAAAATCTAGACTCACAGGAGCACGATCATTAGGTGCCAGAAGCAGCAATAGACCCTTGGAGACAAATCGGCTGGAGGACGATGTATTGAATTCGACGCAATTTGAGTGTTCCATCGTCATTAGGAGGCCGTGAACGTAACAATTAACTATCAGTTTTGCGTCGGATTCGATAATCTAGACTCACATGAGAACGATCAAAAGGCACCCGAGGCAACAATAGACCCTTGGAAACAAGTCGGCTGGAGAACGATGTATTGAATCGCGACGCAATTTGAGTGTTGGATGGTCTTTAGGAGGCCCTGAACTTTACAATTAACTATCAATTTCGCGTCCGATTCGAAAATCTAGACTCACAGGAGTCGGAGCATATGGTGCCCGAGACAGCAATATCCCCTTGGAGGCAAGTCGGCTGGAGGACGATCTATTTAATCTCGACGCAATTTGAGTGATCCATCGTCATTAGGAGGTCCTGAACGTTACAATTAACTATCAGTTTCGCGTCGGATTCGAAAATCTAGACTCACAGGAGCACGACCACAAGGTGCCAGAGGCAGCCATAGACCCTTGGAGACATGTCGGCTGGAGGACGATGTATTGAATCTCGACGCAATTAGTGTGTTCCATCGTTATTAGGAGGCCCTGAACGTAACAATTAACTATCAGTTTTGCGTCGGATTCGAAAATGTAGACTCAGAGGAGAACGACCATAAGATGCCCGAGGCAGCAATAGACCCTCGGAGACAAGTCGCCTGGAGGACGATGTATTGAATCTCGACGCAATTTGAGTTTTCCATCGTCATTAGGATGCCCTGAACGTTACAATTAACTATCAGTTTCGCATCGATTTCGAAAATCTCGACTCACAGGAGTACGACCATAAGGTGCCATAGGCAGCAATAGACCCTTGGAGAAAAGTCGGCTGTGGGACGATGCATTGAATCGCGACGCAATTTGAGAGTTCCATCGTCATTAGGAGGCCCTGAACGTTACAATTAACAATCAGTTTTGCGTCGGATTCGAAAATCTAGACTCAATGTAGAACGACCATGAGAGGCCCGAGATAGCAATATCGCCTTGGAGACAAGTCGGCTGGAGGACGATGTATTGAATCTCGACGCAATCTCAGTGTCCCATCGCCATTAGGAGGCCCCGAACGGTATAATTAACTATCATTTTCGCGTAGGATTAGAAAATCTAGACTCACAGGAGCACGACCATAAGGTGCCAGAGGCAGGAATAGACCCTTGGAGACAAGTCGCCTGGAGGACGATGTATTGAATCTCGACGCACTTTGAGTGTTCCACCGTCATTAGGAGGCCCTGAACGTTACAATAAACTATCAGTTTTGCGTCGGATTCGATAATCTAGACTCACAGGAGAACGATCAAAAGGCGCCCGAGACGACAATAGACCCTTGGAAACAAGTCGGCTGGAGGCCGATGTATTGCATCGCGACGCAATTTGTGTGTTCCATCGTCATTAGGAGGCCCTGAACGTTACAATTAACTATCAGTTTAGCGTCGGATTCGAAAATCTAGGCTCACAGGGGACGGACCATATGGTGCCCGAGGCAGCAATATCCCCTTGTAGGCAAGTCGGCTGGAGGACGATGTATTTAATCTCGACGCAACTTGAGTGTTCCATCGTCATTACGAGGCCCTGAACGTTACAATTGACCATCAGTTTTGCGTCGGATTCGAAAATCTAGACTCACAGGAGACGGACCATATGGTGCCCGAGCCAGCAATATCCCCTTGGAGACAAGTCGGCTTGAGGACGATGTATTGAATCTCGACGTAGTTTGAGTGTCCCATCGTCATTAGGAGGCCCTGAAAGGTATAATTATCTATCAGTTTCGCGTCGGATTCGAAAATCTAAACTCACAGGAGCAAGATCATAAGGTGCCAGATGCAGCAATAGACCCTTGGAGACAAATCGGCTGGAGGACGATGTATTGAATCTCGACGCAATTTGAGTGTTCCATCGTCAATAGGGGTCCGTGAACGTCACAATTAACTATCAGTTTTCCGTCGGATTCGATAATCAAGACTCACAGGAGAACGATCAAAAGGCGCCCGAGGCAACAATAGACCCTTGGAAACAAGTCGGCTGGAGGACGATGTATTGAATCGCGACGCAATTTGAGTGTTGCATCGTCATTAGGAGGCCCTGAACTTTACAATTAACTATCAGATTCGCGTCTGATTCGATAATCCAGACTCACAGGTGTCGGAGGATATGGTGCCCGAGGCAACAATATTCCCTTGATGGCAAGTCGGCTGGAGGACGATGTATTTAATCTCGACGCAATTTGAGTGTTCCATCGTCATTAGGAGGCCCTGAACGTTACAATTAACTATCAGTTTTGCGTCGGATCCGAAAATGTAGACTCAGAGGAGAACGACCATAAGGTTCCCGAGGTAGCAATAGACCTTCGGAGACAAGTCGCCTGTAGGACGATGTACTGAATCTCGACGCAATTTGAGTGTTACATCGTCATTAGGAGGCCCTGAACGTTACAATTAAATATCAGTTTCGCGTCGTATTCGAAAATCTAGACTCACAGGAGACGGACCATATGGTGCCCGAGGCAGCAATATCCCCTTGGAGACAAGTCGGCTTGAGGACGATGTATTGAATCTCGACGCAATTTGAGTGTTCCATCGTCATTAGGAGGCCCTGCACGTTATAATTAACTATCAGTTTCCTGTCGGATTTGAAAATCTAGACTCACAGGAGCACGATCATTAGGTGCCAGAAGCAGCAATAGACCCTTGGAGACAAATCGTCTGGAGGACGATGTATTGAATTCGACGCAATTTGAGTGTTCCATCGTCATTAGGAGGCCGTGAACGTAACAATTAACTATCAGTTTTGCGTCGGATTCGATAATCTAGACTCACATGAGAACGATCAAAAGGCGCCCGGGGCAACAATAGACCCTTGGAAACAGGTCGGCTGGAGAACGATGTATTGAATCGCGACGCAATTTGAGTGTTGGATCGTCATTAGGAGGCCCTGAACTTTACAATTAACTATCAGTTTCGCGTCGGATTCGAAAATCTAGACTCACAGGATTCGGAGCATATGGTGCCCGAGACAGCAATATCCCCTTGGAGGCAAGTCGGCTGGAGGACGATCTATTTAATCTCGACGCAATTTGAGTGATCCATCGTCATTAGGAGGCCCTGAACGTTACAATTAACTATCAGTTTTGCGTCGGATTCGATAATCTAGACTCACAGGAGAACGATCAAAAGGCGCCCGATACGACAATAGACCCTTGGAAACAAGTCGGCTGGAGGCCGATGTATTGCATCGCGACGCAATTTGTGTGTTCCATCGTCATTAGGAGGCCCTGAACGTTACAATTAACTCTCAGTTTAGCGTCGGATTCGAAAATCTAGACTCACATCACAACGACCATAAGGTGCCAGAGGCAGCAATAGACCCTTGGAGACAAGTCGGCTGGAGGTCGATGTATTGAATCTCGACGCAATTAGAGTGATCCATCGTCATTAGGAGGCCGTGAACGTTACAATTAACTATCAGTTTTGCGTCGGATTCGATAATCTAGACTCACAGGAGAACGATCAAAAGGCGCCCGAGGAAACAATAGACCCATGGAAACAAGTCGGCTGGAGGACGATGTAATGAATCGCGCCGCAATTTGAGTGTTCTATCGTCTTTAGGAGGCCCTGAACATTACAATTAACTATCAGTTTTGGGTCGGATTCGATAATCTAGACTCACAGGAGACGGAACATATGGTGCCCTTGGAGACAACTCGGCTGGAGGACGACGTATTGAATCTCGACGCAATTTGAGTGTTCCATCGTAATTAGGAGACCGTGAACGTTACAATTAACTATCAGTTTTGCGTCGGATTGGAAAATGTAGACTCAGAGGAGAACGACCATAAGGTGCCCGAGGCAGCAATAGTACCTCGGAGACAAGTCGCCTGGAGGACGATGTATTGAATCTCGACGCAATTTGAGTTTTCCATCGTCATTTGGATGCCCTGAACGTTAAAATTAACTATCAGTTTCGCGTCGGATTCGAAAATCTCGACTCACAGAAGTACGACCATAAGGTGCCAGAGGCAGCAATAGACCCTTGGAGAAACGTCGGCTGTGGGACGATGCATTGAATCGCGACGCAATTTGAGAGTTCCATCGTCATTAGGAGGCCCTGAACGTTACAATTAACAATCAGTTTTGCGTCGGATTCGAAAATCTAGACTCAATGTAGAACGACCATGAGAGGCCCGAGATAGCAATATCGCCTTGGAGACAAGTCGGCTGGAGGACAATGTATTGAATCTCGACGCAATTTGAGTGTTCCATCGTCATTAGGAGGCCATGAGCGTTACAATTAACCATCCTATTTTGCGTTGGATTCGAAAATCTAGACTCACAGGAGGACGACCATAAGGTGTCCGAGGCAGCAATAGCCCCTTGGTGGCAAGTCGGCTGGAGGACGATGTATTGAATCTCGACGCAATCTCAGTGTCCCATCGCCATTAGGAGGCCCTGAACGGTATAATTAACTATCATTTTCGCGTCGGATTCGAAAATCTAGACTCACAGGAGCACGACCATAAGGTGCCAAAGGCAGGAATATACCCTTGGAGACAAGTCGGCTGGAGGACGATGTATTGAATCTCGACGCAATTTGATTACTCCATCGTCATTAGGAGGCCCTAAACGTTACAATTAACTATCAGTTTTGCGTCGGATTCGATAATCTAGGCTCACAGGGGGCGGACCATATGGTGCCCGAGGCAGCAATATCCCCTTGTAGGCAAGTCGGCTGGAGGACGATGTATTTAATCTCGACGCAACTTGAGTGTTCCATCGTCATTACGAGGCCCTGAACGTTACAACTGACCATCAGTTTTGCGTCGGATTCGAAAATGTAGACTCAGAGGAGAACGACCATAAGGTGCCCGGGGTAGCAATAGACACTCGGAGACAAGTCGCCTGGAGGACGATGTACTGAATCTCGGCGCAATTTGTGTATTACATCGTCATTAGGAGGCCCTGAACGTTACAATTAACTATCAGTTTCGCGTCGGATTCGAAAATCTAGACTCACAGGAGACGGACCATATGTTGCCCGAGCCAGCAATATCCCTTTGGAGACAAGTCGGCTTGAGGACGATGTATTGAATCTCGACGTAGTTTGAGTGTCCCATCGTCATTAGGAGGCCCTGAAAGGTATAATTAACTATCAGTTTCGCGTCGGATTCGAAAATCTAAACTCACAGGAGCAAGATCATAAGGTGCCAGATGCAGCAATAGACCCTTGGAGACAAATCGGCTGGAGGACGATGTATTGAATCTCGACGCAATTTGAGTGTTCCATCGTCAATAGGGGGCCGTGAACGTCACAATTAACTATCAGTTTTCCGTCGGATTCGATAATCAAGACTCACAGGAGAACGATCAAAAGGCGCCCGAGGCAACAATAGACCCTTGGAAACAAGTCGGCTGGAGGACGATGTATTGAATCGCGACGCAATCTGAGTGTTGCATCGTCATTAGGAGGCCCTGAACTTTACAATTAACTATCAGATTCGCGTCTGATTCGATAATCCAGACTCACAGGTGTCGGAGGATATGGTGCCCGAGGCAACAATATCCCCTTGATGGCAAGTCGGCTGGAGGACGATGTATTTAATCTCGACGCAATTTGAGTGTTCCATCGTCATTAGGAGGCCCTGAACGTTACAATTAACTATCAGTTTTGCGTCGGATCCGAAAATGTAGACTCAGAGGAGAACAACCAAAAGGTTCCCGAGGTAGCAATAGACACTCGGAGACAAGTCGCCTGTAGGACGATGTATTGAATCTCGACGCAATTTGAGTGTTACATCGTCATTAGGAGGCCCTGAACGTTACAATTAAATATCAGTTTCGCGTCGTATTCGAAAATCTAGACTCACAGGAGACGGACCATATGGTGCCCGAGGCAGCAATATCCCCTTGGAGACAAGTCGGCTTGAGGACGATGTATTGAATCTCGACGCAATTTGAGTGTTCCATCGTCATTAGGAGGCCCCGTACGTTATAATTAACTATCAGTTTCCTGTCGGATTTGAAAATCTAGACTCACAGGAGCACGATCATTAGGTGCCAGAAGCAGCAATAGACCCTTGGAGACAAATCGGCTGGAGGACGATGTATTGAATTCGACGCAATTTGAGTGTTCCATCGTCATTAGGAGGCCGTGAACGTAACAATTAACTATCAGTTTTGCGTCGGATTCGATAATCTAGACTCACATGAGAACGATCAAAAGGCACCCGAGGCAACAATAGACCCTTGGAAACAAGTCGGCTGGAGAACGATGTATTGAATCGCGACGCAATTTGAGTGTTGGATGGTCTTTAGGAGGCCCTGAACTTTACAATTAACTATCAATTTCGCGTCCGATTCGAAAATCTAGACTCACAGGAGTCGGAGCATATGGTGCCCGAGACAGCAATATCCCCTTGGAGGCAAGTCGGCTGGAGGACGATCTATTTAATCTCGACGCAATTTGAGTGATCCATCGTCATTAGGAGGTCCTGAACGTTACAATTAACTATCAGTTTCGCGTCGGATTCGAAAATCTAGACTCACAGGAGCACGACCACAAGGTGCCAGAGGCAGCCATAGACCCTTGGAGACATGTCGGCTGGAGGACGATGTATTGAATCTCGACGCAATTAGTGTGTTCCATCGTTATTAGGAGGCCCTGAACGTAACAATTAACTATCAGTTTTGCGTCGGATTCGAAAATGTAGACTCAGAGGAGAACGACCATAAGGTGCCCGAGGCAGCAATAAACCCTCGGAGACAAGTCGCCTGGAGGACGATGTATTGAATCTCGACGCAATTTGAGTTTTCCATCGTCATTAGGATGCCCTGAACGTTACAATTAACTATCAGTTTCGCATCGATTTCGAAAATCTCGACTCACAGGAGTACGACCATAAGGTGCCATAGGCAGCAATAGACCCTTGGAGAAAAGTCGGCTGTGGGACGATGCATTGAATCGCGACGCAATTTGAGAGTTCCATCGTCATTAGGAGGCCCTGAACGTTACAATTAACAATCAGTTTTGCGTCGGATTCGAAAATCTAGACTCAATGTAGAACGACCATGAGAGGCCCGAGATAGCAATATCGCCTTGGAGACAAGTCGGCTGGAGGACAATGTATTGAATCTCGACGGAATTTGAGTGTTCCATCGTCATTAGGAGGCCATGAACGTTACAATTAACCATCCTATTTTGCGTTGGATTCGAAAATCTAGACTCACAGGAGGACGACCATAAGGTGTCCGAGGCAGCAATAGCCCCTTGGAGACAAGTCGGCTGGAGGACGATGTATTGAATCTCGACGCAATCTCAGTGTCCCATCGCCATTAGGAGGCTTCGAACGGTATAATTAACTATCATTTTCGCGTAGGATTAGAAAATCTAGACTCACAGGAGCACGACCATAAGGTGCCAGAGGCAGGAATAGACCCTTATAGACAAGTCGCCTGGAGGACGATGTATTGAATCTCGACGCACTTTGAGTGTTCCACCGTCATTAGGAGGCCCTGAACGTTACAATAAACTATCAGTTTTGCGTCGGATTCGATAATCTAGACTCACAGGAGAACGATCAAAAGGCGCCCGAGACGACAATAGACCCTTGGAAACAAGTCGGCTGGAGGCCGATGTATTGCATCGCGACGCAATTTGTGTGTTCCATCGTCATTAGGAGGCCCTGAACGTTACAATTAACTATCAGTTTAGCGTCGGATTCGAAAATCTAGGCTCACAGGGGACGGACCATATGGTGCCCGAGGCAGCAATATCCCCTTGTAGGCAAGTCGGCTGGAGGACGATGTATTTAATCTCGACGCAACTTGAGTGTTCCATCGTCATTACGAGGCCCTGAACGTTACAATTGACCATCAGTTTTGCGTCGGATTCGAAAATGTAGACTCAGAGGAGAACGACCATAACGTGCGCGGGGTAGCAATAGACCCTCGGAGACAAGTCGCCTGGAGGACGATGTACTGAATCTCGGCGCAATTTGTGTATTACATAGTCATTAGGGGGCCCTGAACGTTACAATTAACTATCAGTTTCGCGTCGGATTCGAAAATCTAGACTCACAGGAGACGGACCATATGGTGCCCGAGCCAGCAATATCCCCTTGGAGACAAGTCGGCTTGAGGACGATGTATTGAATCTCGACGTAGTTTGAGTGTCCCATCGTCATTAGGAGGCCCTGAAAGGTATAATTAACTATCAGTTTCGCGTCGGATTCGAAAATCTAAACTCACAGGAGCAAGATCATAAGGTGCCAGATGCAGCAATAGACCCTTGGAGACAAATCGGCTGGAGGACGATGTATTGAATCTCGACGCAATTTGAGTGTTCCATCGTCAATAGGGGGCCGTGAACGTCACAATTAACTATCAGTTTTCCGTCGGATTCGATAATCAAGACTCACAGGAGAACGATCAAAAGGCGCCCGAGGCAACAATAGACCCTTGGAAACAAGTCGGCTGGACGACGATGTATTGAATCGCGACGCAATTTGAGTGTTGCATCGTCATTAGGAGGCCCTGAACTTTACAATTAACTATCAGATTCGCGTCTGATTCGATAATCCAGACTCACAGGTGTCGGAGGATATGGTGCCCGAGGCAACAATATTCCCTTGATGGCAAGTCGGCTGGAGGACGATGTATTTAATCTCGACGCAATTTGAGTGTTCCATCGTCATTAGGAGGCCCTGAACGTTACAATTAACTATCAGTTTTGCGTCGGATCCGAAAATGTAGACTCAGAGGAGAACGACCATAAGGTTCCCGAGGTAGCAATAGACCTTCGGAGACAAGTCGCCTGTAGGACGATGTATTGAATCTCGACGCAATTTGAGTGTTACATCGTCATTAGGAGGCCCTGAACGTTACAATTAAATATCAGTTTCGCGTCGTATTCGAAAATCTAGACTCACAGGAGACGGACCATATGGTGCCCGAGGCAGCAATATCCCCTTGGAGACAAGTCGGCTTGAGGACGATGTATTGAATCTCGACGCAATTTGAGTGTTCCATCGTCATTAGGAGGCCCTGCACGTTATAATTAACTATCAGTTTCCTGTCGGATTTGAAAATCTAGACTCACAGGAGCACGATCATTAGGTGCCAGAAGCAGCAATAGACCCTTGGAGACAAATCGTCTGGAGGACGATGTATTGAATTCGACGCAATTTGAGTGTTCCATCGTCATTAGGAGGCCGTGAACGTAACAATTAACTATCAGTTTTGCGTCGGATTCGATAATCTAGACTCACATGAGAACGATCAAAAAGCGCCCGAGGCAACAATAGACCCTTGGAAACAGGTCGGCTGGAGAACGATGTATTGAATCGCGACGCAATTTGAGTGTTGGATCGTCATTAGGAGGCCCTGAACTTTACAATTAACTATCAGTTTCGCGTCGGATTCGAAAATCTAGACTCACAGGATTCGGAGCATATGGTGCCCGAGACAGCAATATCCCCTTGGAGGCAAGTCGGCTGGAGGACGATCTATTTAATCTCGACGCAATTTGAGTGATCCATCGTCATTAGGAGGCCCTGAACGTTACAATTAACTATCAGTTTTGCGTCGGATTCGATAATCTAGACTCACAGGAGAACGATCAAAAGGCGCCCGATACGACAATAGACCCTTGGAAACAAGTCGGCTGGAGGCCGATGTATTGCATCGCGACGCAATTTGTGTGTTCCATCGTCATTAGGAGGCCCTGAACGTTACAATTAACTATCAGTTTAGCGTCGGATTCGAAAATCTAGGCTCACAGGTGACGGACCATATGGTGCCCGAGGCAGCAATATCCCCTTGTAGGCAAGTCGGCTGGAGGACGATGTATTTAATCTCGACGCAACTTGAGTGTTCCATCGTCATTACGAGGCCCTGAACTTTACAATTGACCATCAGTTTTGCGTCGGATTCGAAAATGTAGACTCAGAGGAGAACGACCATAACGTGCGCGGGGTAGCAATAGACCCTCGGAGACAAGTCGCCTGGAGGACGATGTACTGAATCTCGGCGCAATTTGTGTATTACATAGTCATTAGGGGGCCCTGAACGTTACAATTAACTATCAGTTTCGCGTCGGATTCGAAAATCTAGACTCACAGGAGACGGACCATATGGTGCCCGAGCCAGCAATATCCCCTTGGAGACAAGTCGGCTTGAGGACGATGTATTGAATCTCGACGTAGTTTGAGTGTCCCATCGTCATTAGGAGGCCCTGAAAGGTATAATTAACTATCAGTTTCGCGTCGGATTCGAAAATCTAAACTCACAGGAGCAAGATCATAAGGTGCCAGATGCAGCAATAGACCCTTGGAGACAAATCGGCTGGAGGACGATGTATTGAATCTCGACGCAATTTGAGTGTTCCATCGTCAATAGGGGGCCGTGAACGTCACAATTAACTATCAGTTTTCCGTCGGATTCGATAATCAAGACTCACAGGAGAACGATCAAAAGGCGCCCGAGGCAACAATAGACCCTTGGAAACAAGTCGGCTGGACGACGATGTATTGAATCGCGACGCAATTTGAGTGTTGCATCGTCATTAGGAGGCCCTGAACTTTACAATTAACTATCAGATTCGCGTCTGATTCGATAATCCAGACTCACAGGTGTCGGAGGATATGGTGCCCGAGGCAACAATATTCCCTTGATGGCAAGTCGGCTGGAGGACGATGTATTTAATCTCGACGCAATTTGAGTGTTCCATCGTCATTAGGAGGCCCTGAACGTTACAATTAACTATCAGTTTTGCGTCGGATCCGAAAATGTAGACTCAGAGGAGAACGACCATAAGGTTCCCGAGGTAGCAATAGACCTTCGGAGACAAGTCGCCTGTAGGACGATGTATTGAATCTCGACGCAATTTGAGTGTTACATCGTCATTAGGAGGCCCTGAACGTTACAATTAAATATCAGTTTCGCGTCGTATTCGAAAATCTAGACTCACAGGAGACGGACCATATGGTGCCCGAGGCAGCAATATCCCCTTGGAGACAAGTCGGCTTGAGGACGATGTATTGAATCTCGACGCAATTTGAGTGTTCCATCGTCATTAGGAGGCCCTGCACGTTATAATTAACTATCAGTTTCCTGTCGGATTTGAAAATCTAGACTCACAGGAGCACGATCATTAGGTGCCAGAAGCAGCAATAGACCCTTGGAGACAAATCGTCTGGAGGACGATGTATTGAATTCGACGCAATTTGAGTGTTCCATCGTCATTAGGAGGCCGTGAACGTAACAATTAACTATCAGTTTTGCGTCGGATTCGATAATCTAGACTCACATGAGAACGATCAAAAGGCGCCCGAGGCAACAATAGACCCTTGGAAACAGGTCGGCTGGAGAACGATGTATTGAATCGCGACGCAATTTGAGTGTTGGATCGTCATTAGGAGGCCCTGAACTTTACAATTAACTATCAGTTTCGCGTCGGATTCGAAAATCTAGACTCACAGGTGTCGGAGCATATGGTGCCCGAGACAGCAATATCCCCTTGGAGGCAAGTCGGCTGGAGGACGATCTATTTAATCTCGACGCAATTTGAGTGATCCATCGTCATTAGGAGGCCCTGAACGTTACAATTAACTATCAGTTTCGCGTCGGATTCGAAGATCTAGACTCACGGGAGAACGACCATAAGAGGCCCGAGGCAGCAGTATCCCCTTGGAGACAAGTCGGCTAGAGGACGATGAATTGAATCTCGACGCAATTTC
The DNA here is from genome assembly GCF_023864345.2 of Schistocerca serialis cubense. Classification (NCBI taxonomy): domain Eukaryota; kingdom Metazoa; phylum Arthropoda; class Insecta; order Orthoptera; family Acrididae; genus Schistocerca; species Schistocerca serialis. The sequence continues at coordinate 61,455,548 of NW_026047583.1, forward strand.
AGTGTTCCATCGTCATTAGGAGGCCCTGAACGTTATAATTAACTATCAGTTTCGCGTCGGATTCGAAAATCTAGACTCACAGGAGCACGACCACAAGGTGCCAGAGGCAGCCATAGACCCTTGGAGACATGTCGGCTGGAGGACGATGTATTGAATCTCGACGCAATTAGTGTGTTCCATCGTCATTAGGAGGCCCTGAACGTAACAATTAACTATCAGTTTTGCGTCGGATTCGAAAATGTAGACTCAGAGGAGAACGACCATAAGGTGCCCGAGGCAGCAATAGACCCTCGGAGACAAGTCGCCTGGAGGACGATGTATTGAATCTCGACGCAATTTGAGTTTTCCATCGTCATTAGGATGCCCTGAACGTTACAATTAACTATCAGTTTCGCATCGATTTCGAAAATCTCGACTCACAGGAGTACGACCATAAGGTGCCAGAGGCAGCAATAGACCCTTGGAGAAAAGTCGGCTGTGGGACGATGCATTGAATCGCGACGCAATTTGAGAGTTCCATCGTCATTAGGAGGCCCTGAACGTTACAATTAACAATCTGTTTTGCGTCGGATTCGAAAATTTAGACTCAATGTAGAACGACCATGAGAGGCCCGAGATAGCAATATCGCCTTGGAGACAAGTCGGCTGGAGGACAATGTATTGAATCTCGACGGAATTTGAGTGTTCCATCGTCATTAGGAGGCCACGAACGTTACAATTAACCATCCTATTTTGCGTTGGATTCGAAAATCTAGACTCACAGGAGGACGACCATAAGGTGTCCGAGGCAGCAATAGCCCCTTGGAGACAAGTCGGCTGGAGGACGATGTATTGAATCTCGACGCAATCTCAGTGTCCCATCGCCATTAGGAGGCCCCGAACGGTATAATTAACTATCATTTTCGGCGTAGGATTAGAAAATCTAGACTCACAGGAGCCCGACCATAAGGTGCCAGAGGCAGGAATAGACCCTTGGAGACAAGTCGCCTGGAGGACGATGTATTGAATCTCGACGCACTTTGAGTGTTCCACCGTCATTAGGAGGCCCTGAACGTTACAATAAACTATCAGTTTTGCGTCGGATTCGATAATCTAGACTCACAGGAGAACGATCAAAAGGCGCCCGAGACGACTATAGACCCTTGGAAACAAGTCGGCTGGAGGCCGATGTATTGCATCGCGACGCAATTTGTGTGTTCCATCGTCATTAGGAGGCCCTGAACGTTACAATTAACTATCAGTTTAGCGTCGGATTCGAAAATCTAGGCTCACAGGAGACGGACCATATGGTGCCCGAGCCAGCAATATACCCTTGGAGACAAGTCGGCTTGAGGACGATGTATTGAATCTCGACGTAGTTTGAGTGTCCCATCGTCATTAGGAGGCCCTGAAAGGTATAATTAACTATCAGTTTCGCGTCGGATTCGAAAATCTAAACTCACAGGAGCAAGATCATAAGGTGCCAGATGCAGCAATAGACCCTTGGAGACAAATCGGCTGGAGGACGATGTATTGAATCTCGACGCAATTTGAGGGTTCCATCGTCAATAGGGGGCCGTGAACGTTACAATTAACTATCAGTTTTGTGTCGGATTCGATAATCAAGACTCACAGGAGAACGATCAAAAGGCGCCCGAGGCAACAATAGACCCTTGGAAACAAGTCGGCTGGAGTACGATGTATTGAATCGCGATGCAATTTGAGTGTTGCATCGTCATTAGGAGGCCCTGAACTTTACAATTAACTATCAGATTCGCGTCTGATTCGATAATCTAGACTCACAGGTGTCGGAGGATATGGTGCCCGAGGCAACAATATCCCCTTGATGGCAAGTCGGCTGGAGGACGATGTATTTAATCTCGACGCAATTTGAGTGTTCCATCGTCATTAAGAGGCCCTGAACGTTACAATTAACTATCAGTTTTGCGTCGGATTCGAAAATGTAGACTCAGAGGAGAACGACCATAAGGTTCCCGAGGTAGCAATAGACCTTCGGAGACACGTCGCCTGTTGGACGATGTATTGAATCTCGACGCAATTTGAGTGTTACATCGTCATTAGGAGGCCCTGAACGTTGCAATTAAATATCAGTTTCGCGTCGTATTCGAAAATCTAGACTCACAGGAGACGGACCATATGGTGCCCGAGGCAGCAATATCCCCTTGGAGACAAGTCGGCTTGAGGACGATGTATTGAATCTCGACGCAATTTGAGTGATCCATCGTCATTAGGAGGCCCTGAACGTTATAATTAACTATCAGTTTCCTGTCGGATTTGAAAATCTAGACCCACAGGAACACGATCATTAGGTGCCAGAAGCAGCAATAGACCCTTGGAGACAAATCGGCTGGAGGACGATGTATTGAATTCGACGCAATTTGAGTGTTCCATCGTCATTAGGAGGCCGTGAACGTAACAATTAACTATCAGTCTTGCGTCGGATTCGATAATCTAGACTCACACGAGAACGATCAAAAGGCGCCCGAGGCAACAATAGACCCTTGGAAACAAGGCGGCTGGGGAACGATGTATTGAATCGCGACGCAATCTGAGTGTTGGATCGTCATTAGGAGGCCCTGAACTTTACAACTAACTATCAGTTTCGCGTCGGATTCGAAAATCTAGACTTACAGGAGTCGGAGCATATGGTGCCCGAGACAGCAATATCCCCTTGGAGACAAGTCGGCTAGAGGACGATGTATTGAATCTCGACGCAATTTCAGTGTTCCATCGTCATTAGGAGGCCCTGAACGTTATAATTAACTATCAGTTTTGCGTCGGATTCGAAAATCTAGACTCACAGGAGCACGACCACAAGGTGCCAGAGGCAGCCATAGACCCTTGGAGACATGTCGGCTGGAGGATGATGTATTGAATCTCGACGCAATTAGAGTGTTCCATCGTCATTAGGAGGCCCTGAACCTTACAATTAACTATCAGTTTAGCGTCATATTCGAAAATCTAGACTCACAGGAGACGGACCATATGGTGCCCGAGGCAGCAATATCCCCTTGTTGGCATGTCGGCTGGAGGATGATGAATTTAATCTCGACGCAATTTGAGTGTTCCATCGTCTTTAGGAGGCCCTGAACGTTTCAATTAACTATCATTTTTGCGTCGGATTCGAAAATGAACACTCAGAGGAGAGCGACCATAAGGTGTCCGACGAAGCAATAGACCCTCGGAGACAAGTCGCCTGGAGGACGATGTATTGAGTCTCGACGCAATTTGAGTGTTCCCTCGTCATTAGGATGCCCTGAACGTTACAATTTACTATCAGTTTTGCGTCGGATTCGAAAATGTTGACTCACAGGGGAACGACCATAAGGTACCCGAGGCAGCAATAGACCCTTGGAGACAAGTCGGCTGAAGGACGATGAATTGAATCTCGACGCAATTGGAGTGTTCCATTGTCATTAGGAGGCCCTGTAAGTTACAATTAACTATCGGTTTTGCGTCGGTTTCGAATATCTAACCTCACAGGAGACGGACCATATGGTGGCCGAGGCAGCAATATCCCCCAGTAGGCAATTCGGCTGGAGGACGATGTATTTAATCTCGACGCAATTTGAGTGTTCTATCGTCATTAGGAGGCCCTGAACGTTCCAATTAACTATCAGTTTTGCGTCGGATTTGAAAATGTAGACTCAGAGGAGAACGACCATAAGGTGCCCGAGGAATCAATAGACCCTCGGAGACATGACGCCTGGAGGACGATGTATTGAATCTCGGCGCAATTTGAGTGTTCCATCGTCATTAGTATGCCCTGAATGTTACAATTTACTATCAGTTTTGCGTCGGATTCGAAAATCTAGACTCACAGGAGAACGACCATAAGGAGCCCGCGGCAGCAATAGAACCTTGGAGACAAGTCGGCTGGAGGACAGTGTATTTAATCTCGACGCAATTTGAGTGTTCCATCGTCATTAGGAGGCCCTGAACGTTACAATAAACTATCAGTTTCGCGTCATATTCGAAAATCTAGACTCGCAGGAGACGGACCATATGGTGCCGGAGGCAGCAATAGACCCTTCGAGACTAGTCGGCTGGAGGACGCTGTGTTGAATCTCGACGATTTTTGAGTGTTCCATCGTCATTAGGAGGTCCTGAACGTTACTATTAACTATCAGTTTTGCGTCGGATTCGAAATTCTAGCCTCACAGGAGACGGACCGTATGGTGACCGAGGCAACAATAGACCGTTGGCGACAAGTCGGCTGGAGGACGATGTATTGAATCACGACGCAATTTGAGTGTTCCATCGTCATTAGGAGGCCCTGAACGTTACAATTAACCATCAGTCTTGCGTCGGATTCGAAAATCTAGACTCACAGGAGTACGACCATAAGGTGCCAGAGGCAGCAAAAGACCCTTGGAGAAAAGTCGGCTGGAGGATGATGCATTGAATCGCAACGCAATTTGAGTGTTCCATCGTCATTGGGAGGCACTGAACATTACAATTAACTATGAGTTTTGCGTCGGATTCGATAATCTAGACTCACAGGAGAACGGTCAAAGGGCGCCCGAGGCAACAATAGACCCTCGGAAACAAACCGGCTGGAGGCCGATGTATTGAATCGCGACGCAATTTGAGTGTTCCATCGTCATTAGGAGGCCCTGAACCTTACAATTAACTATCAGTTTAGCGTCATATTCGAATATCTAGACTCACAGGAGACGGACCATATGGTGCCCGAGGCAGCAATATCCCCTTGTTGGCAAGTCGGCTGGAGGATGGTTAATTTAATCTCGACGCAATTTGAGTGTTCCATCGTCTTTAGGAGGCCCTGAACGTTACAATTAACTATCAGTTTTGCGTCGGATTTGAAAATGTAGACTCAGAGGAGAACGACCATAAGGTGCCCGAGGTATCAATAGACCCTCGGAGACAAGACGCCTGGAGGACGATGTATTGAATCTCGGCGCAATTTGAGTGTTCCATCGTCATTAGTATGCCCTGAATGTTACAATTTACTATCAGTTTTGCGTCGGATTCGAAAATCTAGACTCACAGGAGAACGACCATAAGGAGCCCGCGGCAGCAATAGAACCTTGGAGACAAGTCGGCTGGAGGACGGTGTATTTAATCTCGACGCAATTTGAGTGTTCCATCGTCATTAGGAGGCCCTGAACGTTACAATAAACTATCAGTTTCGCGTCATATTCGAAAATCTAGACTCACAGGAGACGGACCATATGGTGCCGGAGGCAGCAATAGACCCTTCGAGACACGTCGGCTGGAGGACGCTGTGTTGAATCTCGACGATTTTTGAGTGTTCCATCGTCATTAGGAGGTCCTGAACGTTACTATTAACTATCAGTTTTGCGTCGGATTCGAAATTCTAGACTCACAGGAGACGGACCGTATGGTGACCGAGGCAACAATAGACCGTTGGCGACAAGTCGGCTGGAGGACGATGTATTGAATCTCGACGCAATTTGAATGTTCCATCGTCATTAGGAGGCCCTGAACGTTACAGTTAACTATCAGTTCCGCGTCGGATTCGAAAATCTAGACTCACAGGAGCACGACCATAAGGTGCCCGAGGCAGCAATATCGCCTTGGAGACAAGTCGGCTGGAGGACGATGAATTTTATCTCGACGCAATTTGAGTGTTTCATCCTCATTAGGAGGCCCTGAACATTACTATTAACTATCAGTTTTGCGTCGGATTCGAAAATGTAGACTCAGAGGAGAACGACCATAAGGTGCCCGAGGTAGCAATAGATCCTCGGAGACAAGTCGGCGGGAGGACGATGTATAGAATCTGGACGAAATTTGAGTGTTCCATCGTCATTAGGAGGCCCTGAACGTTACAATTAACTATCAGTTTCGCGTCATATTCGAAAATCTAGACTCACAGGAGACGGACCATATGGTGCCCGAGGCAGCAATATCCCCTTAGAGACTAGTCGGCTTGAGGACGGTGTATTGAATCTCGACGCAATTTGAGAGTTCCATCGTCATTGGGAGGCCCTGAACGTTACAATTAACTCTCAGTTTTGCGTCGGATTCGGAAATCTAAACTCACAGGAGTACGACCATAAGGTGCCAGAGGCAGCAACAGAGCCTTGCAGACAAGTCGGCTGGAGAACGATGTATTGAATCTCTACGCAATTTGAGTGTTCCATCGTCATTAGGAGGCCGTGAGCATTACAATTAACTATCAGTTTTGCGTCGGATTCGATAATCTAGACTCACAGGAGAACGATGAAAAGGCGCCCGAGGCAACAATAGGCCCTGGGAAACTAGTCGGCTGGAGGACGATGTATTGAATCGCGACGCAATTTGAGTGTTCCATCGTCATTAGGAGGCCCTGAACGTTACAATTAACTATCAGTTTTGGGTTGGATTCGAAAATCTAGACTCACAGGAGACGGACCATATGGTGCCCGAGGCAGAAATATCCCCTTGGAGACAAGTCGGCTGGAGGACGATATATGGAATCTCGACGCAATTTGAGAGTTCCATCGTCATTAGGAGGCCCTGAACGTTACAATTAACTATCAGTTTTGCGTCGGATTCGAAAATCTTGTCTCACAGGAGAACGACCATAAGGTGCCCGAATCAGCAATATCGCCTTGGAGACAAGTCGGCTGGAGGTCGATGTATTGAATCTCGACGCAATTTGAGTGTTATATCGTCATTACGACGCCCTGAACATTACTATTATTTATCAGTTTTGCGTCGGATTCGAAAATGTAGACTCAGAGGGGAACGACCATAAGGTGCCCGAGGCAGCAATTGACCCCCGGAGACATTTCGCCTGGAGGACGATGTATTGAATCTCGACGCAATTTGAGGGTTCCATCGTCATTAGGATGCCCTGAACGTTACTATTAACTATCAGTTTCCCGACGGATTCGAAAATCTAGACTCACAGGAGTACGACCATAAGGTGCCAGAGGCAGCAACAGGCCCTTGCAGACAAGTCGGCTGGAGAACGATGTATTGAATCTCGACGCAATGTGAGTGTTCCATCGTCATTAGGAGGCCGTGAGCGTTACAATTAAATATCAGTTTTGCGTCGGATTCGATATTCAAGACTCACAGGAGAACGATGAAAAGGCGCCCGAGGCAACAATAGAGCCCTTGGAAACTAGTCGTCTGGAGGACGATGTATTGAATCGCGACGCAATTTGAGTGTTCCATCGTCATTAGGAGGCCCTGAACGTTTTAATTAACTATCAGTTTTATGTCGGATTCGAAAATCTAGACTCACAGGAGACGGACCATATGGTGCCCGAGGCAGAAATATCCCCTTGGAGACAAGTCGGCTGGAGGACGATGTATGGAATCTCGACGCAATTTGAGTGTTCCATCGTCATTAGGAGGCCCTGAACGTTACAATAAACTATCAGTTTCGCGTCATATTCGAAAATCTAGACTCACAGGAGACGGACCATATGGTGCCCGAGACAGCAATATCCCCTTAGAGACAAGTCGGCTTGAGGACGATGTATTGAATCTCGGCGCAATTTGAGTGTTCCATCGTCATTGGGAGGCCCTGAACGTTACAGTTAACTCTCAGTTTTGCGTCGGATTCGAAAATTTAGACTCACAGGAAAACGACGATAAGGTGCCCGGGACAGCAATAGACCCTTCGAGACAAGTCGGCTTGAGGACGATGTGTTGAATCTCGACGATTTTTGAGTGTTCCATCGTCATTAGGAGGTCCTGAACGTTACTATTAACTATCAGTTGTGCGTCGGATTCGAAATTCTAGACTCACAGGAGACGGACCATATGGTGACCGAGGCAACAATAGACCCTTGGCGACAAGTCGGCTGGAGGACGATGTATTGAATCTCGACGCAATTTGAGTGTTCCATCGTCATTAGGAGGCCTTGCATGTTACAATTGACTATCAGTTTCGCGTCGGATTCGAAAATTCTAGACTCACAGGAGAACGACCATAAGGTGCCAGAGGCAGCAATAGACCCTTGCAGACAAGTCGGCTGGAGAACGATGTATTGAATCACGACGCAATTTGAGTGTTCCATCGTCATTAGGAGGCCGTGAGCGTTACAATTAACTATCAGTTTTGCGTCGGATTCGATAATCTAGACTCACAGGAGAACGATCAAAAGGCGCCCGAGGCAACAATAGACCCTTGGTAACAAGTCTGCTGGAGGACGATGTATTGAATCGCGACGCAATTTGAGTGTTCCATCGTCATTAGGAGGCCCTGGACGTTACAATTAACTATCAGTGTTGGGTCGGATTCGAAAATCTAGACTCACGGGAGACGGACCATATGGTGCCCGAGGCAGAAATATCCCCTTGGAGACAAGTCGGCTGGAGGACGATGTATGGAATCTCGACGCAATTTGAGTGTTCCATCGTCATTAGGAGGCCCTGAACGTTACAAATTACTATCAGTTTTGCGTCGGATTCGAAAGTCTAGACACACAGGAGAACGACCATAAGGAGCCCGCTTCAGCAATAGATCCTTGGTGACAAGTTGGCTGGAGGACGATGTTTTTTTTTTGTTTTTTTTTTTTTGTTTGTCGTTTTAGGGCGCAAAACTTCTATGGTCATTAGCGCTAAACCCGTGACGTAGAAAAGAGGAAAAAAACGAAATTTAAAATCAGCAGCAATGGTAACAAAGTCATAAAATTTGAGAAACTAAAGGAGAAAGAATGCTTAAAAATCCACTATAGAAAGGGGTTGGTTGTCCCCAAAAAAAAAATTCAAATGATTGACGTCATTTCACTGTAACTAATAAACTTTAGAACGCGGTCAGCTGAGCGCGTGTCATCTGCTAAAATCAACGATAGATCAGGCGATAGCTGTAGACGGGAGCGTAACGGATTAAAATAGGGGCATTCAATTAATAGGTGTCTGACCGTCCACAGCTGAGAGCAGTGGGGACAGAGTGGGGCAGGATCACCGCTTAAAAGATGTCGATGACTAAAAAGACAGTGCCCTATCCGGAGTCTAGCTAAAATTACCTCCTCCCGACGACGCGTTCGGGAGGAAGAGGTCCAAGCGCAAGGAAGGGCTTTCACTTCCCGCAATTTATTATGGGGAAGTGTTGACCAATGCGCATGCCATAAATGAGCAACTTGGCGACATAAACCGCTCCGTAGATCGGTAAACGGAAGAGACTGAATAGCTGGCCGAGGAAGAGAGACTGCAGCCTTGGCCGCTATATCGGCCGCCCATTCCACAGATACCAGCGTGTCCCGGGAGCCAGAGGAACGCCACTGAGACGCCCCCCAGGTGGAGCAAGCGCAGACAGTCCTGAATCCGGTGGACCAGAGGGTGCACAGGGTAAAGAGCTTGGAGACTTAGGAGAGAGCTGAGAGAATCTGAGCAGATTACGTACTGTATCCGCTGATGGCGGCGGATGTAGTGGACAGCCTGGAGAATAGCGTAAAGCTCCGCAGTATAAACCGAACACTGGTCGGGAAGCCGAAAGTGATTTGGGGTGTCGCCAACAATATAGGCACTCCCTACACCTAACGATGTTTTCGAGCCATCGGTGTAAATAAATGTGGCTTCCGTCATTTGTGCACATAGAGCAGCAAATGCCGACGGTAAACAAGTGTAGGGGTACCATCCTTGGGAAACTGACATAGGTCTCTGAGCAAGTCGATCCGGGGACGAAACCAAGGCGGTGCTGTACCCCAAGTTGTCAAAAAGGTTTTAGGAAAGCGGAAGGAAAGAGAATGGAGCAGTTGAAGGAAGCGGACTCCCGGGGGTAGTAGGGACGAGGGGCGGCCTGCATACCCGACATCAAAGGAGGCGTCGAAAAAAAGGTCATGGGCTGGATTAGCAGGCATGGAAGACAGATGGCTAGCATAACGACTCAGAAGGACTGCCCGCCGATTGGACAGCGGAGGTTCAGCAGTCTCAGCATAAAGGCTTTCCACAGGGCTGGTGTAAAAAGCTCCAGACACTAAACGCAATCCACGGTGGTGGATAGAGTCGAGACGCCGAAGAATAGACGGCCGAGCAGAGGAGTAGACTATGCTTCCATAATCCAATTTCGAGCGCACTAAGGCGCGATAGAGGCGGAGAAGGACCACTCGGTCCGCTCCCCAAGAGGTACCATTCAGGACACGGAGGGTGTTAAGGGAACGCAGACAGCGAGCTGAAAGATAGGAAACGTGGGAGGACCAGCACAGTTTTCTGTCAAACATAAGACCCAAGAATTTAGCGACGTCGGAAAACGGAAGGTTGTCAGGACCTAGATGTAAGGAGGGCGGAAGAAACTCCGTACGTCGCCAAAAATTAACACAAACGGTCTTACTGGGTGAGAAACGGAAGCCGGTTTCGATGCTCCACGAGTGGAGGCGATCGAGACATCCTTGAAGACGTCGTTCAAGAAGGCTGGTCCGTTGAGAGCTGTAGTAGATCGCAAAATCGTCCACAAAGAGGGAGCCCGAGACATCAGGAACGAGACAATCCATAATTGGATTTATGGCGATGGCAAACAGTACAACACTCAGCACGGTGCCCTGGGGTACCCCGTTTTCTTGGGAGAAAGTACGGGAGAGAGTAGTGTTCACCCGCACGCTAAATGTGCGCTCTGCCATAAATTCGCGAAGAAAAAGGGGCAGCCGGCCTCGAAAGCCCCAAGAGAACAGTGTGCGGAGGATGCCTGTCCTCCAACAGGTATCGTATGCTCTCTCCAGATCAAAAAATATTGCTACCGTTCGGCGTTTCCGGAGGAAATTGTTCATGATATAAGTTGAGAGAGCAACAAGATGGTCAACGGCAGAACGATGCTGTCGGAATCCGCATTGGGCTGGTGTTAGAAGACTGCGGGATTCCAGCCACCAAGCTAAACGGTAATTCACCATACGCTCCAAAACCTTACAGTCACTACTCGTGAGAGAAATGGGGCGATAGCTAGAGGGGAGATGTTTGTCCTTTCCAGGTTTCGGAACGGGAACGACAATAGCTTCCCGCCATCGCCTGGGAAAGGTACTGTCGGTCCAAATTCGATTATAAAGGCGAAGGAGGTAACGCAGGCTATGGGTGGATAAATGCAGCAACATTTGGACATGGATACCATCCGGTCCTGGGGCGGAGGAGCGAGAAGAAGAGAGTGCATGTTGGAGTTCCCGCATGGAGAAAACAATATTGTAGCTTTCGCGATTTTGAGAGGAGAAAGCAAGATGTCGCACTTCCGCTGCACGTTTCTTCGGGAGAAACGCGGGCGGGTAATTTGAAGAGCTCGAAATCTCAGCAAAGTGCTGACCCAATGAGTTAGAAATTGCGATGGGGTCCACTAAGGTATCATGCGCGACAGTGAGCCCAGAGACCGGGGAGAAACTAGGCGCGCCTGAGAACCGTCGAAGCCGACTCCAAACTTCCGAGGAGGGAGTGAAGGTGTTAAATGAGCTAATAAAGAATTTCCAGCTTGCCTTCTTGCTATCGCGGATGACGCGACGGCATCGCGCACGGAGCTGCTTATATCGGATACAGTTGGCCAAGGTTGGATGGTGACGGAAAATGCGAAGAGCACGTCGCCGCTCACGTATTGCGTCACGGCATGCCTCGTTCCACCAAGGAACTGGGGGGCGCCGGGGCAATTCGGAGGTGTGTGGTATTGAACGTTCCGCAGCTGTGAGAATAACGTCGGTAAAATGTGTGACCTCATCGTCGACGCTGGGAAAGCGACGGTCATCGAATGTCGCTAGAGACGAAAAAAGTGTCCAATCGGCTTGGGCAAACTTCCAGCGTCGCGAGCGCATATATAGCAGTTGAGGCTGCAGTCGAAGAACACATGGAAAGTGGTCACTCGAGTGTGTATCATCAAGGGCGAACCATTCGAAGCGCCGAGCTAGCGGAACAGTACCGACCGCAAGGTCCAAATGAGATAAATTTGCCGTGGAGGCAGACAAAAATGTGGGGACCCCAGTGTTGAGGCAGACTAGATCCGCTTGGTGGAAGACGTCAAGCAATAGTGAGCCACGTGGACAAGGATGTGGAGATCCCCAAAGCGGGTGGTGGGCATTGAAGTCCCCAACCAGCAAATAGGGGGGTGGAAGCTGATCAAGAAGATGAAGGAGATCAGCTCGTGCCATTGGTGTAGACGTTGGAATGTATACCGTACAAAGAGAGAACGTGTATCCAGAAAGGGAAAGACGGACGGCGATTGCTTGGAAGGAAGTGTTTAAGGGGATTGGGTGATAATGGAGAGTATCATGGAGCAGAATCATGAGTCCTCCATGGGCTGGAGTGCCTTCAACTGAGGGGAGGTCATATCGGACGGACTGAAAATGAGGGAGAACAAAGCGGTCATGGGGACGCAGCTTTGTTTCCTGAAGACAGAAGATGACCGGCGAGTAGGATCGTAAGATGATCGACAATTCATCCCGATTGGCGCGAATGCCGCGGATATTCCAGTGGATAATGGACATAGGGTGAACAGAAAATGGAGAAACGTGACCAAGGGTGCTGTCAACTCAACGACTGCTCAGAACTTGCGACCGACAGCATGGAATGGCATTCAGTCGAAGGCAGAAAATCCTGATCCATAGGTTGGTCAGGAGCAGCTCCTGCCACCAACGATCGGCCAGTTGACCGGCCACCAGCAGTGCGCCTCGGCGACACAGAAGATGGCCGAGGGCGATTTCCGCCAGGTGGTGCTGTAGATGGGACGCGCCTTGGCGGAGAAGGAGAGGAACTGTGTTTCTTCGTAGCCTTCTTGGAGGTATGATGTTTAGATGAAGGAGGAACCGATGGTTGTGAAGTTGCAGTACGTAAAAACTCTTCACGAGAATGCTCTTTTTTCGAAGACTTGGCGTCTGACTTTTGGGCTCGAGATTTAGCAGAACCCGACAAAGGGTGAGCCATAGAGTGGGCAGGCGAAAGTGGTGAGGTTGAACGGGCGATCTTTGCGCTGGCCGATCTGACGACCGTGGTACTAAATGTGAGGTCGCAAGTCTGCGTGGCCGCCTCCTTTGTTGGTCGAGGAGAAGCAAGGACAGTGCTGTATTTTCCTTTTTGAGGCACGGTGGGCTGTCGACTGGCGAGTAACTTTCGAGCAGCAAAGGTCGACACCTTTTCCTTTACTCTTATTTCCTGGATGAGCTTTTCATCCTTAAAAACAATCTCGAGAGGAAGCAGCGTGGTCACCCATACAGTTGATGCAGTGAGGGGATGGAGGTGGACAAGCACCCTCATGGGCATCCTTGCCACACGTAACACATTTGGCCGGATTGGAACAGGACTGGCTGGTGTGATTGAACCGCTGACATCGATAGCAACGCGTAGGGTTTGGGACATAAGGGCGAACGGAAATTATCTCATAGCCTGCTTTGATTTTTGATGGGAGTTGAACTTTGTCAAATGTCATGAAGACAGTGCGGGTTGGAATGATGTTTGAGTCAACCCTTTTCATAACCCGATGAACAGCAGTGACGCCCTGGTCAGACAGGAAGTGCTGAATTTCTTCGTCAGACAATCCATCGAGGGAGCGTGTATAAACGACTCCACACGAGGAATTTAAGGTACGGTGCGGTTCCACCCGGACAGGGAAGGTGTGGAGCAGGGAAGTACGCAGCAATTTTTGAGCCTGGAGGGCACTGTGTGTTTCTAACAACAGGGTACCATTCCGCAATCTGGAACAAGACTTTACAGGACCCGCAATTGCGTCGACACCTTTCTGAATAATGAAAGGGTTGACCGTGGAAAAGTCGTGACCTTCGTCAGACCGAGAAACAACAAGGAACTGTGGCAACGATGGAAGAACCGTCTGTGGCTGAGACTCAGTGAACTTACGTTTGTGAGCAGACATAGTGGAAGGTGAGGAAACCATTGCGGAAGAATCCCCCATGATTACCGGCGTCTCCGATGGCGCGCTCCTCCCTTGTGGAGGCCCTCACCGAGGGCACACCCGCCTTAGGTGATTGTTCACACCTCAGGTCACACCATCCGACAAACGGACGGAGGGACCAATCGGCACTTTCGGAAGGTATCAGCTCGGGTAATCACCCCTCCCTGGGCCTGGCCGTTACCAGGGGGTACGTACGTGCCCTACCTGTCTACCCGGGGCGGGGAATTACGCGTTACCCCGTCACCGGCTACGCATGGAAGTGCGTGGGTCGTCCTTCAGACACGCACAGGGAGGAAAAAAGAGAAAGGGAAAGGAAAGAAAAGGGGGTCTCAAACGCCGCAGCGGAGAAAAGGGCAAGGAGAAGAGGCAAGGAAAAGAGAAGGGCAGAGGAAGGACGAGGTCTTGCAAGTGTAAAAGCAAGGAATTTGGAACAGTTTCGAGCGTCCGTCTCCGGACGTAGGCACAAACCATACTCCCAGAGGGGGAGAAAGGGAAGGAAAGAGACAGAGGTGAGGGGGGGGGGGGCGAAGATGGGGGACGGGGAGGGATGCGGAAAGGGAAGGGAAGGTATGCAGCCCGGAAAGGAAGGAGGGCCACATTAGCTCGGGGTCCCGTGCTCGCTACGCACGTGTCCGCAAAAGAGTTGTGGACCCCCTGGGGGGGGGGGAGGACGATGTATTGAATCTCGACGCAATTTGAGTGTTCCATCGTCATTAGGAGGCCCTGAACGTTACAATAAACTATCAGTTTCGCGTCATATTCGAAAATCTAGACTCACAGGAGACGGACCATATGGTGTCCGAGGCAGCAATATCCCCTTAGAGACAAGTCGGCTTGAGGACGATGTGTTGAATCTCGACCATTTTTGAGTGTTCCATCGTCATTAGGAGGTCCTGAACGTTACTATTAACTGTCAGTTTTGCGTCTGATTCGAAATTCTAGACTCACAGGAGACGGACCATATGGTGACCGAGGCAACAATAGACCCTTGGGGACAAGTCGGCTGGAGGACGATGTATTGAATCTCGACGCAATTTGAGTGTTCCATCGTCATTAGGAGGCGCTGAACGTTACAATTAACTATCAGTTTTGCGTCGGATTCGAAAACCTCGACTCACAGGAGAACGACTATAAGGTGCCCGAGGCAGCAATATCCAATTGGAGACAAGTCGGCTGGAGGTCGATGTATTGAATCTCGACGCAATCAGAGTTTTCCATCGTCATTAGGATGCCCTGAACGTTACAATTAATTATGTATTGAATCGCGACGCAATTTGAGTGTTCCATCGTCATTAGGAGGCCCAGAACGTTACAATTGACTATCCGTTTTGGGTCGGATTCGATATTATAGACTCACAGGAGACGGACCATATGGTGCCCGATGCAGAAACATCCCCTTCGAGACAAGTCGGCTGGAGGACGATGTATTGAATCTCGACGCAATTTGAGTGTTCCACCGTCATTAGGAGACCCTGAACGTTACTATTAACTATCAGTTTCGCGTCAGATTCGAAAATCTAGACTCACAGGAGCACGACCATAAGGTGCCAGAGACAGCAATAGACGCTTGGAGAAAAGTTGGCTGGAGGACGATGCATTGAATCGCGACGCAATTTGAGTGTTCCATCGTCATTAGGAAGTCCTGAACGTTACAATTAACTATCAGTTTTGGGTCGGATTCGAAAATCTAGACTCACAGGAGACGGACCATATGGTGCCCGAGGCAGAAATATCCCCTTGGAGACAAGTCGGCTGGAGGACGATGTATGGAATCTCGACGCAATTTGAGTGTTCCATCGTTATTAGGAGGCCCTGATCGATACAATCAACAATCAGTTTTGCGTCGAATTCGAAAATCTGAGCTCACTGGAGAACGACCATAAGAGGCCCGAGGTAGCAATATCCCCTTGAAGACAAGTCGGCTGGAGGACGATGTATTGAATCTCGACGCAATTCTAGTGTTCCATCGTCATTAGGTGGCCATGAACGTTACAATTAACCATCAGTTTTGCGTCTGATTCGAAAATCTAGACTCACAGGTGAACGACCATAAGGTGTCCGAGGCAGTAATATCCCCTTGGAGACAAGTCGGCTGGAGGACGACGTATTGAATCTCGACGCAATTTGAGTGTTCCATCGTCATTAGGAGGCCCTGAACGTTACAATTAACTATCAGTTTTGCGTCGGGTTCAAAAATCTAGACTCACAGGTGACGGACCATATGGTGCCCGAGGCTGCAATATCCCATTGGAGACAAGTCGGCTGGAGGACGATGTATGGAATCTCGACGCAATTTGAGTGTTCCATCGACATTAGGAGGCCCTGAATGTTACAATTAACTATCAGTTTTACGTTGGATTCGATAATATAGACTCACAGGAGAAGGATCAAAAGGCGCCCGAGGCAACAGTAGACCCTTGGAAACTAGTCGGCTGGAGGACGATGTATTGAATCGCGACGCAATTTGAGTGTTCCATCGTCATTAGGACGCCCTGAACGTTACAATTAACTATCAGTTCTGGGTCGGATTCAAAAATCTAGACTCACAGGAGACGGACCATATGGTGCCCGAGGCAGAAATATCCCCTTGGAGACAAGTCGGCTGGTGGACGATGTATTGAATATCGACGCAATCTGAGTGTTCCATCGTCATTAGGAGGCCCTGGACGTTACAATTAACTATCAGCTTTGCGTCGGATTCGAAAATTTTGACTCACAGGATAACGACCATAAGGTGCCCGAGCAGCAATATCCCCTTGGAGACAAGTCGGCTGGAGGTCGATGTTTGAATCTCGACTCAATTTGAGTGTTTCATCGTCTTTAGGAGACCGTGAACGTTATAATTAACTATCAGTTTTGCGTCGGATTCGATAATCTAGACTCACAGGAGAACGACCAAAAGATGCCGGAGGCAACAATAGACCCTTGGAAACATGTCGACTGATGGAGGATGTATTGAATCGCGACGCAATTTGAGTTTCCAACGTCATTAGGAGTCCCTGAACGTTACAATTAACTATCAGTTTCACGTCGGATTCGAAAATCTAGACTCACAGGAGTACGACCATAAGGTGCCAGAGGCAGCAATACACCCTTGGAGAGAAGTCGGCTGGAGGACAATGTATTGAGTCTCGACGCAATTTGAGTGTCCCATCGTCATTAGGAGGCCGTGAACGTTACAATTAACTATCAGTTTTGCGTCAGATTCGATCATCTAGACTCACAGGAGAACGACCAAAAGGCGCCCGAGGCAACAATAGACCCTCGGAGACAAGTCGGCTGGAGGACGATGTATTGAATCTCGACGCAATTTGAGTGTTTCATCGTCATTAGGAGGCCCTGAACGTTACAATTAACTATCGGTTTTGCGTCGGATTCGAAAATCTAGACTCACAGGAGACGGACCATATGGTGCCCGAGGAAGCAATATCCCCTTGGAGACAAGTCGGCTGGAGGACGATGTATTGAATCTCGAGGCAATTTGAGTCTTCCATCGTCATTAGGGGGCCCTGAACGTACAATTAACTATCAGATATGCTTCGCATTCGAAATTCTAGACTCACAGGTGAACGACCACAAGGTGCCCGAGGCAGCAATAGACCCTTGGAAACAAGTCTGCTGGTGGCCGATGTATTGAGTCTCCTCGCAATTTGAGTGTTCCATCGTCATTAAGAGGCCCTGAACGTAACAATTAACTATCAGTTTTGCGTCGGATTCGAAATTCTAGACTCACTGGAGACGGAACATATGGTGATCGAGGCAGCAATAGACGTTTGGAGACAAGTCGGCTGGAAGACGATGTATTGAATCGCGCCGCAATTTGAGTGTTCCATCGTCATTAGGAGGCCGTGAACGTAACAATTAACAATCAGTTTTACGTCGGATTCGAAAATCTAGACTCACTGGAGAACGACCATAAGGTGACCGAGGCAGCAATATACCCTCGGAGACAAGTCGGCTGGAGGACCATGTATTGAATCTCGACGCAATTGGAGTCATCCATCGTCATTAGGAGGTCCTGAACGTTACAATTAACTATCAGTTTTGCGTCGGATTCGAAAATCTACTCACAGGAGAACGACCATTCGGTGCCCGAGGCAGTAATATCCCCTTGGAGGCAAGTCGGCTGGAGGACGATGTATTGAATCTCGACGCAATTGGAGTCATCCATCGTCATTAGGAGGCCGTGAACGTTACAATTAACTATAATTTTGCGTAGAATTCGATAATCTAGACTCACCCAAGAACGACCAAAAGGCGCCCGAGGCAACAATAGACCCTTGGAAACAAGTCGGCTGGAAGACGATGTATTTAATCGCGACGCAATTTGAGTGTTCCATCGTCATTAGGAGGATCTGAACGTTACAATTAACTATCAGTTTTGCGTCGGATTTGAAAATCTAGACTCACAGGAGACGGACCATATGGTGCCCGAGGCAGCAATATCCCCTTGGAGACAAGTCGGCTGGAGGACGATGTATTGAATCTCGACGCAATTTGAGTGTTCCATCGTCATTAGGAGGCCCTGAACGTTACAATTATTTATCATTTTGCGTCGGTTTGTTTGTTTGTTTGGTTTGGAGGATTAAAGGGACCAGACTGCCATGGTCATCGGTCCCTTTTTCCAAAGACAGAGAAGACCCACAGAGAATAAAAACAAGGAACAGAAGAGATCACAGACGATACAGAACAAGAGATACTGAGACAAAGACAAGACAAAAGAAACTAAAACCACAGAGAGTGTGACGGTGGTTGTCGACCATAGACATAAAAAAGGAAAGGCCAACCACTTAGAAACACATTAAAAAATCAGTGTAAAACCATAGGCCAAAGGCCAGAATCAACACAAAACATTAAAATAAAACAGAAACACTAAGAGTAAATGATAAAATCCCCCTGCCCGAATAAAACGTAAAACTAAGTCAGCCATAGTGGAGTCGTCTGTTAAAAGGGCAGGGAGCGTAGCAGGCAGCGCAAATGTCTGCCTGACCACAGCTAAAAGGGGTCAGGCCAGCAAAATGTGGGCCACCGTCAAAGCTGCCCCACAGCGACATAGAGGAGGGTCCTCCCGGCGCAGTAAATAACTGTGTTTCAGCCGGGAGTGGCCAATGCGGAGCCGGCAAAGAACTACTGAGTCCCTGCGAGTGGCTCGCAGGGATGACTGCCACACAGCCGTCGTCTCCTTGACAGCACGGAGTTTATTGGGCATTGGCAGTTCGCGCCATTCATCATCCCATAGCGCCAAGATTTTGCGGCGGAAGACTGCCCGCAAATCAGTCTCTGGGAGGCCAACGTCCAGAGATGGCTTACTGGTGGCCTCTTTCGCCAGGCGGTCAACATGTTCGTTACCCGGGATACCGACATGACCGGGGGTCCACACAAAGACCACAGAGCGGCCGCAACAGGCGAGAGTATGCAGAGACTCGTGGATAGCCATCACCAAACGAGAATGAGGGAAACACTGTTCGAGAGCTCGTAAACCGCTCAGGGAATCGCTACAGATAACGAAGGACTCACCTGAGCAGGAGCGGATATACTCTAGGGCACGAAAGATGGCGACCAGTTCAGCAGTGTAAACGCTGCAGCCATCCGGTAAGGAACGTTGTTCGGAAAGATCCCCTAGAGTGAGCGCATATCCGACACGACCAGCAACCATCGAACCGTCAGTGTAAACAACACCAGAGCCCTGATACGTGGCCAGGATGGAATAAAAGCGGCGGCGGAAGGCCTCTGGAGGGACTGAGTCCTTAGGGCCCTGTGCCACGTCGAGCCGAAGGCTAGGGCGACGAACACACCATGGGGGTGTATGCAAAGTAGCCCGGAAAGGAGGTGGAACAGTGAAACCCTGGAGCCCAGAGAGAAGCTCTTTGACGCGGACCGCTATTGTACAACCAGACCGGGACCGACGTTCTGGCATACGGACGACCGACCGCGGGAACAGGAGGCGATAGTTTGGATGCCCGGGCGAGCTTAGAACATGGGCAGCATAAGCGGCCAGCAAACGTTGGCGTCGGAACCGCAGTGGAGGTACACCTGCCTCCACTAGTACGCTGTCCACAGGGCTGGTGCGGAAAGCACCAGTGGCAAGGCGTATCCCGCTGTGGAGAATCGGGTCCAGCACCCGTAACGCAGATGGGGATGCTGAGCCATAAGCCAGGCTCCCATAATCCAGACGGGACTGGATTAACGCCTGGTAGAGCCGCAACAGTGTAGAGCGGTAGGCGCCCCAGCGGGTGTTGCTCAAGCATCTCAGAGCGTTTAGATGCCGCCAACACGTCTGTTTCAGCTGCCGGATATGAGGCAGCCAAGTCAACCGGACATCGAAAACCACCCCCAAAAACCTGTGGGTCTCCACCACAGCAAGGAGTTCGTCGGCAAGATAAAGCCGCGGCTCAGGATAGACTGTTCGGCGCCGGCAGAAATGCATAACGCAGGTCTTGGCTGCCGAAAACTGAAACCCATGCGCTACAGCCCAAGACTGCGCCTTACGGATAGCGCCCTGTAGCTGACGTTCAACAGCTGCAATGCCAGTAGAGCTGTAATAAAGGCAGAAGTCGTCAGCATACAGGGAAGCGGAGACAGAATTTCCCACGGCCGCAGCATGCCCGTTAATGGCTATTAAAAAGAGACAGACACTTAAAACAGAGCCCTGTGGCACACCGTTCTCCTGGACGTGGGAGGAACTATACGAGGCCGCGACTTGCACGCGGAAGGTACGACACGACAGAAAATTACGGATAAAAATCGGCAGAGGACCCCGAAGACCCCATCCATGAAGCGTAGAAAGAATGTGATGACGCCATGTCGTATCGTACGCCTTCCGCATGTCGAAAAAGACAGCGACCAGGTGCTGACGGCGGGCAAAAGCAGTACGGATGGCCGACTCCAGACTCACCAGATTGTCGGTGGCGGAGCGGCCTTTACGGAACCCACCCTGAGATGGAGCCAGAAGGCCCCGAGACTCCAGTACCCAATGCAAGCGCCGGCTCACCATCCGTTCAAGCAACTTACAAAGAACGTTGGTGAGGCTAATGGGACGGTAGCTGTCCACCTCCAGAGGGGTCTTCCCAGGATTCAAAACGGGGATGACAATGCCTTCACGCCATTGCGACGGAAACTCCCCCTCGACCCAAAGACGGTTGTAAAGATCGAGAAGGCGCCGCCGGCAGTCCACTGAAAGGTGTTTCAGCATCTGACAGTGGATGCCATCTGGCCCAGGAGCGGTATCAGGGCAAGCAGCTAGGGCACTGCGAAATTCCCACTCACTGAATGGAGCATTGTAAGATTCCGGGTGGTTGGTGCGAAACGAAAGGCTCCGACGTTCCAGCCGCTCTTTAATGGAGCGGAAGGCCTGGGGGTAATTCGCAGAAGTGGAACTCGTAGCAAAATGCTCTGCTAAGCGATTTGCAATGACGTCGGAGTCGGTACAAACGGCTCCTTTCAGTGAGAGCACAGGGACGCTGGCAGGGGTCCGATAGCCGTAGACGCGTCGAATCTTGGCCCAGACCTGCGAGGGAGTGACATGGAGGCCAATGGTGGACACATACCGCTCCCAGCACTCCTTCTTGCCTTGGCGGATAAGGAGGCGGGCCCGCGCACGCAGCCGTTTGAAGGCGATAAGGTGGGCTAAGGAGGGATGTCGCTTGTGACGCTGGGGCGCCCGCCGGCGATCTTTAATCGCTTCAGCGATCTCAGGCGACCACCAAGGCACAGCCTTCCGCCGAGCGGACCCAGAAGAACGGGGAACGGCAGATTCGGCGGCAGTAACGATGCCGGTGGTGACAGATTGAACCACCGCATCAATGTCATCAGTAGAGAGAGGCTCAAAAGCGGCAGTGGAGGAGAACAAATCCCAGTCAGCCTTATTCACAGCCCATCTGCTAGGGTGCCCAGAAGAGTGACGCTGTGGTAGTGACAAAAAGAGCGGAAAGTGGTCACTACCACACAGGTCGTCATGCACACTGCATTGGACAGACGGTAAGAGGCGAGGGCTACAGATGGAAAGGTCAATGGCGGAGTAGGTGCCATGCGCCACACTGAAGTGTGTGAAGGCGCCATCATTTAACAGCGAGAGATCGAGCTGCGACAACAAATGTTCAACGATGGCGCCTCGACCTGTGGCCACTGACCCACCCCACAGAGGGTTATGGGCGTTGAAGTCGCCCAATAGCAAGAAAGGCGGCGGCAATTGGGCGACCAGTGCAGCCAGGACATGCTGCGAGACATCACCATCCGGTGGAATGTAAAGACTGCAGACGGTAATAGCCTGTGGCGTCCATACGCGTACAGCGACAGCCTCTAAAGGCGTCTGGAGAGGGACAGACTCGCTGTGCAGAGTGTGAAGGACATACATGCAGACGCCACCAGACACCCTTTCATAAGCTGCTCGGTTCTTGTAATAACCCCGATAGCCACGGAGGGCGGGGGTTCGCATCGCTGGAAACCAAGTTTCCTGGAGAGCAATGCAGAAGAAAGGGCGAAGGCTGAGAAGTTGGCGGAGCTCAGCTAAATGGTGGAAAAAACCGCCGCAGTTCCACTGGAGGATGGTATTGTCCATGGCTGAGAAAGGCGTGAAAGGACTGGGAAGGCAATTTACGCCGCTTGTTCACTCACTGCCACCGATTCAGTACCCGTACGAGAGGCATCCATGGCGTCTGAGGGACCAGCGAGATCAAGGTCCTCAGCGGACGCTAGAATCTCGACTTCATCCTCAGACGCAGAGCGCGAAAGGTGCGGTGGGGTTGGTGCACCGCAAGTTCTTTGGCCTTAGAGGTCTTTCTCTTGGACTTCTCTCGCTGAACCTTGGGTTTCACCGGCTGGGAAGGCTTCACCGATTCAGTATCCGGGACAGATGAGGATCGTGAAGCCCTACGCCCGGTCGCTGGTGAGGACTTATGCCACTGGTGGCCGTCATCCTTCCCGCTGGTGGAACCCTGGGAAGGGAGGGTCCCAAGGGAACTCTTACGGGCGAGAGTAGTCGAAGAAGTTAGACGCTTCTCCGGTTGAGAAGCGGGGACGGACGTCCCCGACGGGTGGGAGGAGGTTGCTCCTGAGGTAGGTGGTGCAGGAGCAACCCGTTGGGTAGAGCCCCCCACGGGCAAGGGGGCAGGAGGAGTCTTACTGCTTATCGAGCTGGCTGGAAGTCTCGAAACTGATGGAGCTAGCACAGTTGTTGTAGCAGCTGCATAAGAAGATGTCATTCTCACAGGATGGAGTCTGTCATATTTCCGTTTGGCCTCAGTATAGGTCAGCCGGTCCAGGATCTTATATTCCATGATTTTGCGCTCTTTCTGAAAGACTTTGCAGTCAGGCGAGCAAGGTGAATGGTGCTCCCCGCAGTTGACGCAGATGGGAGGCGGGGCACATGGAGTATCGGGATGAGATAGGCGTCCGCAATCGCGACATGTGAGGCTGGAAGTGCAGCGGGAAGACATATGGCCGAACTTGCAGCACTTGAAGCACCGCATCGGGGGAGGGATATAGGGCTTGACGTCACATCGGTAGACCATCGCCTTGACCTTTTCCGGTAACGTATCACCCTCGAAGGCCAAGATGAAGGCACCGGTAGCAACCTGATTGTCCCTCGGACCCCGATGAACGCGCCTGACGAAATGAACACCTCTACGTTCTAAGTCGGCGCGCAGCTCGTCATCAGACTGCAAAAGGAAATCCCTATGGAAAATAACACCCTGGACCATATTTAAACTCTTATGTGGTGTAATAGAAACGTTAACATCCCCCAACTTGTGACAAGGAAGTAACCTGCGGGATTGGGCGGAGGATGCCGTTTGTATCAGTACTGACCCAGAGCGCATTTTAGACAAACCCTCCACCTCCCCAAACCTGTCCTCTAAATGCTCGACGAAGAACTGAGGCTTTGTGGAGAGAAAAGACTCCCCATCAGCTCTCGTGCAAACTAAGAATCGGGGCGAATAACTGTTACCGCCATCCTGAGACTTACGCTCTTCCACGGCGTGGCCAGGGAGGGGAACGTTTTCGGATCGTACTTCTGAGCATTAAATTGAGCCCGAGAACGCTTAGAGACTGCTGGCGGCTGGCCGCCAGCGAGAGATGATGTACCACGCTTCATTGCGGGTCATCCGCCCTGGTGCCACCTACTCCGACCAAGGGCCCTCCCCACGGGCGCCACCCAGCCACAGCAATAGCCGCCTGGCAGGATGGCCATTGCCGGGAGTCCTGATGCCCCAGGGAAATGGGCATCTACTCCTTGGCATACGTGGGGAGTGAACGGCGCAGGCATCAGTAGAGCGATCCCTGTGTTGTCAGGGGGCTACAACCAAGAGGGTACATGGCGACCCCACCACAACGGACTGGCTACCGTGCTGGATGTTAGGTGACATGTGGTCCATGGGCGTCGTCAGTGCAGAAAATGGCCCCGCACAGAGTTTGGCTGAAAGTGCACGCAGGGGCGCATCGATGCCCAAGAGATGGAGAGCGGGCAAGACTGCAATGCAACGACGAATAAGATGGCGAAAGTTCTCAACACAACACGGACACAATGCACCAAGTAAGGCGCCCTTCCCCAATCGGCTCGCTCTTCGGAAAAATTTTGAGATATGGAGGTCAAACCCGACAGGGGACCATCACATAAGGCCGAAACGTTTGAGACTCCTTTTAGTCGCCTCTTGCGACAGGCAGGTATACCGCGGGCCTATTCTAACCCCCGAACCCGCAGGAGGGTTTGGCGTCGGATTCGATGATCTACACTCACAGGAGAACGACCATAAGGTGCCTGGGACAGCAATAGACCCTAGGTCACAAGTCTGCTGCAGGTCGATGTATTGAGTCTCGACGCAATTTGAGTGTTCCATCGTCATAAGAAGGCCCTGAACGTTACAATTAACCATCAGTTATGCGTAGGATTCGAAAATGTTGACTCAGAGGAGAACGACCGTAAGCTGCCCGAGGCAGCAATAGCCCCTTGGAGACAAGTCGGCTGGAGGACGATGAATTGAATCTCGACGCAATTTGAGTGTTCCATCGTCATTAGGAGGCCCTGAATATTACAATTAACCATCAGTTTAGCGTCTGATTCGAAAATCTAGACTCACAGGAGTCGGACCATAAGGTGCCCGAGGCCGCAATATCCCCTTGGAGACAAGTCGGCTGGAGGACGATGTATTGAACCTCGACGCAATTTGTGTGTTCAATCGTCATTAGGAGGCTCTTAACGATACAATTAACAGTCCGTCTTGCGTCGGTTTCGAATATCTGGACCCTCAGGAGAACGACCATACGGTGACCGAGGTAGCAGTAGACCCATGGAGACAAGTCGGCTGGAGGACGATATATTGAATCTCGACGCAATTTGAGTGTTCCATCGTCATTAGGAGGCCCTGAACGTTACAATTAACTATCAGTTTCGCGTCTGATTCGAAAATCTAGACTCACAGCAGAACGACCATATGGTGCCCGACGCAGCAATAGACCCTAGGAGTCAAGTCGGCTGGAGGACGATGTATTGAATCTCGACGCAATTTGAGTGTTCCATCGTCATTAGAAGGTCCTGAACGTTATAATTAACTATCAGTTCTGCGTCGGATTCGATAATCTAGACTCACAGGAGAACGACCATAAGCTGCCCGAGGCAGGAATATCCCCCAGGAGACAAGTTGGCTGGAAGACGATGTATTGAATCTCGACGCAATTTGAGTGTTACATCGTCATTAGGAGGCCCTGAACGTTACAATTAACTATCAGTTTTGCGTCGGATTCGAAAATCTAGACTCACAGGAGATCGACCTTAAGGTGCCCGAGGCAGCAACATCCCCTTGGAGACAAGTCGGCTGGAGGACGATGTATTGAATCTCGACGCAATTTGAGTGTTCCATCGCCATTAGGAGGCACTGAACGGTACAATTAACAATAAGTTTTGCGTCGGATTCGAAAATGTAGACTCAGAGGAGCACGACCATAAGGTGCCAGAGGCAGCAATAGACCCTTGGAGACAAGTCGGCTGGAGGTCGATGTATTGAATCTCGACACTATTTGTGTGTTCCATCGTCATTAGGAGGCCTTGAACGTTACAATTAACTATCAGTTTCGCGTCGGTTTCGATAATCTAGACTCTCAGGAGACGGACCATATGGTGCCCGAGGCAGCAATATCCCCTTGGAGACATGGCGGCTTGAGGACGAAGTATTGAATCTTGACGCAACTTGAGTGTTCTATCGTCATTAGAAGGCCTTGAACGTTACAATTAACTATAATTTCGCGTCGGTTTCGATAATCTAGACTCACAGGAGACGGACCATATGGTGATCGAGGCAACAATATCCCCTTGGAAACAAGTCGGCTGGAGGACGATGAATTGAATCTCGACGCAATTTGGGTGTTCCATCGTTATTAGGAGGCCCTGAACGTTACAATTAACAATCAGTTTTTCGTCGGATTCGAAAATCTAGACTCACTGGAGAACGACCATAAGAGGCCCGAGGCAGCAGTATCCCCTTGGAGACAAGTCGGCTGGAGGACGATGTATTGAATCTCGACGCAATTTGAGTCTTCCATCGTCATTAGTAGGCAATTAACCATCAGTTTTGCGTCGGATTCGAAAATCTTGACTCATAGGAAACGGACCATAAGAAGCCCTAAACTGCAATATCCCCTTGGAGACAAGTCGGTTGGTGGACGATGTATTGAATCTCGACGCAATTTGAGTGTTCCATCGTCATTAGGAGGCCCTGAACGTTACAATTAACTATCAATTTTGCCTCGGATTCGAAAGTCTAGACCCACAGGAGAACGACCACAGGGTGCCCGAGGCAGAAATAGACCCTTGGAGAGAAGTCGGCTGGAGGACGATGTATTGAATCTCGACGCAATTTGATTGTTCCACCGTCATTGAGAGGCCCTGAAAGTTGCTATTAACTATCAGTTTTGCGTTGGATTCGAAAATCTAGACTCACAGGAGAACGACCATAAGCTGCCCGAGGCAGGATTATCCCCTAGGAGACAAGTCGGCTGGAGGACGATGTACTGAATCTCGACGCAATTTGAGTGTTCCATTGTCATTAGGAGGCCCTGAACGTTACAATTAACTATCAGTTTTGCGTCGGATTCGAAAATCTAGACTCACAGGAGAACGACATTAAGGTGCCCGAGGCAGCAATATCCCCTTGGAGACAAGTCGGCTGGAGGACGATGTATTGATTCTCTACGCAATTTGAGTGTTCCATCGTCATTACGAGGCCCGGAACGCTCCAATTAACTATCAGTTTTGCGTCTGATTCTATAATCGAGACTCACAGGAGAACGACCAAAAGGCGCCCCAGGCAACAATAGACCCTTTGAAACAAGTCTGCTGGAGGACGATGAATTGAATCGCGACGCAATTTGAGTGATCCATCGTCATTAGGAGGCCCTGAACGTTACAAGTAACTGTCAGTTTTGCGTTTGACTCGAACATCATGACTCACAGGATACGGACCATATGGTGCCCGAGGCAGCAATATCCCCTTGGAGGCAAGTCTGCTGGAGGACGATGTATTGAATCTCGACGCAATTTGAGTGTTCCATCGTCATTAGGAGGCCCTGAACGTTTCAATTAACTATCAGTTTTGCCTCGGATTCGAAAATCTAGACTCACAGGGGAACGACCATATGGTGACCGAGGCACCAATAGACCCTTGGAGACAAGTCGGCTGGAGGACGATGTATTGAATCTCGACGCAATCTGGTTGTTCCATCGTCATTAGGAGGCCGTGAACGTTACAATTAACTATCAGTTTTGCGTCGGATTCGAAAATCTAGACTCACAGGAGACGGACCATATGGTGCCCGAGGCAGCAATATCCCCGTGGAGACAAGTCGGCTGGAGGACGATGTATTGAATCTCGACGCAATTTGAGTGTTCCATCGTTATTAGGACGCCCTGAACGTTACAATTAACTATCAGTTTCGCTTCGGATTCGATAATCTAGACTCACAGAAAAAGGACCATATGGTGCCGGAGGCAGTAATATCCCCTTGGAGACAAGTCGGCTTGAGGACGATGTATTGAATCTACACGCAATTTGAGTGTTCCATCGTCATTAGGAGGTCCTGAACGTTACAATTAACTATCAGTATGGCGTCGGATTCAAAATTCTAGACTCACAGGAGACGGGCTATATGGTGACCGAAGCAGCAATAGACCCTTGGAGACAAGTCGGCTTGAGGACAAAGTATTGAATCTCAACGCAATTTGAAATTTCCATCGTTATTAGGAGGCCCTGAACGTTACAATTAACTATCAGTTTTGCATCGGATTCGAAAATCTAGACTCACAGGAGAACGACCATAAGGTGCCCGAGGCAGCAAGAGACCCTTCTAGACAAGTCGGCTGGAGGACGATTTATTGAATCGCGACGCAATTTAAGTGTTCCATCGTCATTAGGAGGCCCTGAACGTTACAATTAACTACAAGTTTTGCGTCGGATTCGAAAATGTAGACTCATAGGAGAACGACCATAAGGTGCCCGAGGCAGCAATAGACCCTCGGAGACAAGTTGCCTGGAGGATGATGTATTGAATCTCGACGCAATTTGAGTGTTCCATCGTCATTAGGAGGCCCTGAACGTTACAATTAACTATCAGTTTTGCCTCGCATTGGAAAATCTAGACTCACAGGAGAACGACCATATGGTGCCCGACGCAACAATCTACCCTGGAGACAAGTCGGCTGGAGGACGATCTATTGAATCTCGACGCATTTTGAGCGTCCCATCGTCATTAGGAGGTCTTGAACGTTACAATTAACTATCAGTTTTGCGTCGGATTCGAAAATCTAGTCTCACATTAGAACGACCACAAGGTGCCCGTGGCAGCAATATCCCCTTGAAGACTAGTCGCCTGGAGGACGATGTATTGAATCTCTACGCAATTTGAGTGTTCCATCGTCATTTGGAGGCCCTGAACGTTACAATTAACTATCAGTTTTGCGTCAGATTCGAAAATCTAGACTCACAGGAGCACGACCATAAGGTGCCAGAGGCAGCAATAGATGCTTGGAGACAAGTCGGCTGGAGGACGATGTATTGGATCTCGACGCAATTTGAGTGTTCCTACGTCATTAGGAGGCCCTGACCGTTACAATTAAATATCAGTTTCGCGTCGGATTCGAAAATCTAGACTCACAGGAGATGGACCATATGGTGCCAGAGGCAGTAATATCCCCTTGGAGAGAAGTCTGCTGGAGGACGATGTATCGAATCTCGACGCAATTTGAGTGTTCCATCGTCATTAGGAGGCCACAAACGTTACAATTAACCATCAGTCTTGCGTCGGATTCGAAAATCTAGACTCACAGGAGAACGACCCGAAGGTGCCCGAGGCAGCAATATCCCCTTGGGGACAAGTCGGCTGGCGGACGATGTATTGATTCTCGACGCAATTTGAGTGTTCCATCGTCATTAGGAGGCCATGAGCATTTTGCGTCGGAATCGAAAATCTAGACAAACAGGCAGCAATATCGCCTTGGAGACAAGTCAGCTTGAGGACGATGTATTAAATCTCGACGCATTTTGAGCGTCCCATCGTCATTAGGAGGTCCTGAACGTTACAATTAACTATCAGTTTTGCGTCGGATTCGAAAATCTAGACTCACAGGAGCACGACCATAAGGTGCCAGAGGCAGCAATAGACGCTTGGAGACAAGTCGGCTGGAGGACGATGTATTGAATCTCGACGCAATTTGAGTGTTCCATCGTCATTAGGAGGCCCTGAACGTTATAATTAACTATCAGTTTTGCGTCGGATTCGAAAATGTAGACTCACAGGAGACGACTTTAAGGTGCCCGAGGCAGCAATAGACCCTTAGAGACAAGTCGGCTGGAGGACGATGTATTGATTCTCGACGCAATTTGTGTGTGCCATCGTCATTAGGATGCCATGAACGTTACAATTAACCATCACTTTGGCGTCGGATTCGAAAATCTAGACACACAGGCAGCAATAGAACCTCGGAAACAAGACTCCTGGAGGACGATGTATTGAATCTGGACGCATTTTGAGCGTCCCATCGTCATTAGGTGGTCCTGAAAGTTACAATTAACTATCAGTTTTGCGTCGGATTCGAAAATCTAGACTCACAGGAGAACGACCACGAGGTGCCCGAGCCAGCAATAGACCCTTAGAGACAAGTCGGCTGGAGGCCGATGTATTGAATCTCGACGGAATTTGAGTGTTCCATCGTCATTAGGAGGCCCTGAACGTTTCAATTAACCAGCAGTTTTGCGTCGGATTCGATAATCTAGACTCACGGAAGCCCGAGGCATTAATATCCACTTGGAGTCTAGTCGGCTATAGGACGATGTATTGAATCTCGACGCAATTTGAGTGATCCATCGTCATTAGGATTCCCTGAACGTTACAATTAACTATCAGTTTGGCGTCGGATTAGAAAACTAGAATCACAGGAGAACGACCACAGGGTGCCCGAGGCAGCAATAGACCCTTGGAGACAAGTCGGCTGGAGGCCGATTTATTGAATCTCGACACAATTTGAGTGTTCCATCGTCATTGAGAGGGCCTTGACGTTACAATTAACTATCAGCTTTGCGTCGGATTTGAAAATCTAGACTCACAGGAGAACGACCACAAGCTGCCTGAGGCAGGAATATCCCCTAGGAGACAAGTCGGCTTGAGGAAGATGTATTGAATCTCGACGCACTTTAGTGTTCCATCGTCATTAGGAGCCCTGTACGTTACAATTAACTATGAGTTTCGCGTCGGATTCGAAAATCTAGACTCACAGGAGCACGACCAAAAGGTGCCAGAGGCAGCAATAGACGCTTGGAGCCAAGTCGGCTTGAGGACGATATATTGAATCTCGACACAATTTGAGTGTTCCATCGTTATTAGGAGGCCATGAACGTTACAATTAACTATCAGTTATGCTTCGGATTCGAAAATCTAGACACAGGAGAACGACCATATGGTGCCCGACGAAGCAAACTACCCAGGAGACAAGTCGACTGGAGGACGATCTATTGAATCTCGACGCATTTTGAGCGTCCCATCGTCATTAAAAGGTGCTGAACGTTACAATTAACTATCAGTTTTGCGTCGGATTCGATAAT
Source organism: Schistocerca serialis cubense (assembly GCF_023864345.2). Lineage (NCBI taxonomy): Eukaryota > Metazoa > Arthropoda > Insecta > Orthoptera > Acrididae > Schistocerca > Schistocerca serialis. Next base: position 61,486,424 of record NW_026047583.1, read on the forward strand.
CTAGACTCACAGGAGCCCGAGGCCGTAATAGACCCTTGGAGACAAGTCTGCTGGAGTACGATGTTTTGAATGTCGACGCAATTTGAGTGTTCCATCGTCAAGTGGAGGCCCTGAACGGTACAATTAACTACCAGTTTTGCGTCGGATTCGAAAATGCAGACTCAGAGGAGAACGACCATAAGCTGCTCGAGGCAGTAATAGACCCTTGGAGACAAGTCTGCTGGAGGACGATGTTTTGAATGTCGACGCAATTTGAGTGTTCCATCGTCATGTGGAGGCCCTCAACGTTAAAATTAACTATCAGTTTCGCGTCGGATTCGAAAATCTAGACTCACAGGAGACGGACCATTTGGTGCCCGCGGCAGCAATATCCCCTTGGAGACAAGTCGCCTGGAGGACGATGTTTTGAATGTCGACGCATTTTGAGTGTTCCATCGTCGTTAGGAGGTCCTGAACGTTGCAATTAACTATCAGTTTGGCGTCGGATTCGAAAATGTAGACTCACGGGAGAACGACCACAGGGTGCCCGAGGCAGCAATAGAACCTTGGAGACAAGTCGGGTGGAGGCCGATTTATTGAATCTCGACGCATTTTGAGTGTCCATCGTCATTGAGAGGCCCTTAACGTTACAATTAACTATCAGTTTTGCTACGGATTCGAAAATGTAGACTCACAGGAGAGCGACCATAAGCTGCCCGAGGCAGGAATATCCCCTAGAAGACAAGTCGGCTGGTGGACGATGTATTGAATCTCGACACAATTTGAGTGTTCCATCGTCATTAGGAGGCCCTGAACGTTACAATTAACTACCAGTTTTGCGTCGGATTCGAAAATGCAGACTCAGAGCAGAACGACCATAAGCTGCCCGAGGCAGCAATAGACGCTTGGAGGCAAGTCGGCTGGAGGACGATATATTGAATCTCGACACAATTTGAGAGTTCCATCGTCATTAAGAGGCCATGAACGTTACAATTAACCATGAGTTTTGCGTCGGATTCGAAATTCTTGACTCTCAGGAGAACGACCATAAGGTGCCCGAGGCAGCAATATCCCCTTGGAGACAAGTCGGCTGGAGGACGATGTATTGAATCTCGACGCAATTTGAGTGTTCCATCGTCATTAGGAGGCCATGAACGTTACAATTAACCATCACTTCGCGTCGGATTCGAAAATCTAGACTCACAGGCAGCAATAGACCCTCGGAAACAAGTCGCCTGGAGGACGATGTATTGAATCTCGACGCAATTTGTGTGTTCCATCATCATTAGGAGGCCATGAACGTTACAATTAACTATCAGTTTCTCGTCGGATTCGAAAATCTAGACTCACAGGAGCACGACCATAAGGAGCCAGATGCAGCAATAGACGCTTGGAGACAAGTCGGCTGGAGGACGATAAATTGAATCTCGACACAATTTGAGTGTTCCATCGTCATTAGGAGGCCTTGAACGGTACAATTAACCATGGGTTTTGCGTCGGAGTCGAAAATCTAGACTCACAGGAGAACGACCATAAGGTGCCCGATGCAGCAATTTCCCCTTGGAGACAAGTCGGCTGGAGGAGGATGTATTGAATCTCGATGTAATTTGAGTGTTCCATCGTCATTAGGAGGCCCTGAACGTTACAATTAACTATCAGCTTTGCGTCGGATTCAAAAATCTAGACTCAACGGAGAGCGACCATAAGGTTCCCGACGCAGCAATATCCCCTTGGAGACAAATCGGCTGGAGGACTTTGTATTGATTCTCGACGCAATTTGGGTGTTCCATCGTCATTAGGAGACCATGAACGTTACAAATAACCATCAGTTTAGCATCGGATTCGAAAGTCTAGACTCAAAGGCAGCAATATCCCATTGGAGTCAAGTCGGCTTGAGGACGATGTATTGAATCTCGACGCAATTTGAGTGTTCCATCGTCATTAGGAGGCCCTGAACGTTACAATTAGCTATCAGTTTTGCCTCGCATTCGAAAATCTAGACTCACAGGAGAACGACCCTATGGTGCCCGACGCAGCAATCTACCCTGGAGACAAGTCGGCTGGAGGCGATCTATTGAATCTCGACGCATTTTGAGCGTCCCATCGTCATTAGGAGGTCCTGAACGTTACAATTAACTATCAGTTTTGCGTCGGACTCGAAAATTTAGACTCACAGGAGAACGACCACAAGGTGCCCGAGGCAGCAATAGACCCTCGGAGACAAGTCGCCTGGAGGACGATGTATTGAATCTCGACGCAATTTGAGTGTTCCATCGTCATTAGGAGGCCCTGAACGTTACAATTAGCTATCAGTTTTGCCTCGCATTCGAAAATCTAGACTCACAGGAGAACGACCCTATGGTGCCCGACGCAGCAATCTACCCTGGAGACAAGTCGGCTGGAGGCGATCTATTGAATCTCGACGCATTTTGAGCGTCCCATCGTCATTAGGAGGTCCTGAACGTTACAATTAACTATCAGTTTTGCGTCGGATTCGAAAATTTAGACTCACAGGAGAACGACCACAGGGTGCCCGAGGCAGCAATAGACCCTTGGAGACAAGTCGCCTGGAGGACGATGTATTGAATCTCGACGCAATTTGAGGGTTCCATCGTCATTAGGAGGCCCTGAACGTTACAATTAACTACCAGTTTTGCCTCGGATTCGAAAATCTAGACTCACAAGAGACGGACCATATGGTGCCAGAGGCAGCAATATCCCCTTGAAGAGTAGTCTGCTGGAGGACGATGTATCGAATCTCGACGCAATTTGAGTGTTCCATCGTCATTAGGAGGCCATAAACGTTACAATTAACCATCAGCTTTGCGTCGGATTCGAAAATCTAGACTCACAGGAGAACGACCAGAAGGTGCCCGAGGCAGCAATAGACCTTTGGAGACAAGTCGGCTGGAGGCCGATGTATTGAATCTCGACGCAATTTGAGTGTTCCATCGTCATTAGGAGGCCCTGAACGTTTCAATTAACTATCAGTATTGCGTCGGATTCGATAGTCTAGACTCACAGAAGCCCGAGGCAGTAATAGACCCTTGGAGAAGGGTCGGCTGGAGGACGATGTTTTGAATGTCGATGCAATTTGATTGTTCCATCATCATGAGGATGCCCTGAACGTTACAATTAACTATCAGTTTTGCGTCGGTTCGAAAATGTAGACTCAGAGGAGAACGACCATAAGGTGCCCGAGGCAGCAATAGACCCTAGGAGACAAGTCGGCCGAAGGACGATGAATTGAACTCGACGCAATTTGAGTAATCCATCGTCATTAGGAGGCCCTGAACGTTACAATAAACTGTCACTTTTGCGTCGGATTCGGTAACCTAGACTCACAGGAGAACGACCATAAGGTGCCGGAGGCAGCAATAGAACTTTGGAGACAAGTCGGCTGGAGGACGATGTATTGAATCTCGACGCAATTTGAGTGTTCCATCGTCATTAGGAGGCCCTGAACGTTACAATTAAATATCAGTTTCGCGTCGGATTCGAAAATCTTGACTCACACGAGACGGACAATATGGTGCCAGAGGCAGCAATAACCCCTTGGAGAGAAGCCTGCTGCAGGACGATGTATCGAATCTCGACGCAATTTGAGTGTTCCATCGTCATTAATAAGCCCTGAACGATACAATTAACTATCAGTTTCGCGTCGGCTTCGAAAATCTAGACTCACAGGAGCACGACCATAGGGTGCCAGAGGCAGCAATAACCCCTTGGAGACAATTCGGCTGGAGGCGATGTATTGAATCTCGACGCAATTTGAGTGTTCCATCGTCATTAGGAGATCCTGAACGTTACAATTAGCTATCAGTTTATCGTCGGATTCGAAAATCTAGACACACAGGCAGCAATAGAACCTCGAAAGCAAGACGCCTGGAGGACGATGAATTGAATCTCGACGCATTTTGAGCGTCCCATCGTCATTAGGAGGTTCTGAACGTTACAATTAACTATCAGTCTTGCGTCGGACTCGAAAATCTAGACTCACAGGAGAACGACCACAAGGTGCCAGAGGCAGCAATAACCCCTTGGAGACAAGTCGGCTGGAGGCCGATTTATTGAATCTCGACGCAATTTGAGTGTTCCATCATCATTGAGAGGCCCTGAACCTTACAATTAATTATCGGTTTTGCGTCGGATTCGAAAATTTAGACTCATAGGAGAACGACCATAAGCTTCCCGAGGCAGGAATATCCCCTAGGAGACAAGTCGGCTGGAGGCCGATTTATTGAATCTCGACGCAATTTGAGTGTTCCATCGTCATTAGGAGGCCCTGAACGTTACTATTAACAATGAGTTTTGCGTCGGATTAGAAAATCTAGACTCACAGGAGAACGACCTTAAGGTGCCCGAGGCAGCAATATCCCCTTGGAGACAAGTCGGCTGGAGGAAGATGTATTGAATCTCGACGCTATTTGAGTGTTCCATCGTCATTAGGGGGCCCTGAACGTTACAATTAACTATCAGTTTCGCGTCGGATTCGGAAATCTAGACTCACCGGAGACGGAACATATGGTGCCTGAGGTAGCATTATCCCCTTGGAGACAAGTCGCCTGGAGGACGATGTATTGAATCTCGACGCAAGTTGAGTGTTCCATCGTCATTAGGAGGCCCTGAACGTTGCAATTAACTATCAGTTTCGCGTCGGATTCGAAAATCTAGACTCACAGGAGACGAACCATACGGTGCCCGAGGCAGCAATAGACCCTTGGAAACAAGTCTACTGAAGGACGAAGAATTGAATCTCGACGCAATTTGAGTGTTCCATCTTCATTAGGAGGCCCTGAACATTACAATTAACAATGAGTTTTGAGTCGGATTCGATAATCTAGACTCACAGGAGCCCGAGGCAGTAATAGACCCTTGGAGACAAGTCGGCAGGAGGACGATGTTTTGAATGTCGACGCAATTTGAGTGTTCCGTCGTCATGAGGAGGCCCTGAATGTAACAATTAGCTATCAGTTTAGCGTCGGATTCAAAAATCTAGACACACAGGCAGAAATAGAACCTCGAAAACAAGACGCCTGGAGGACGATGAATTGAATCTCGGCGCATTTTGAGTGTTCCATCGTCATTAGGAGGCCCTGAACGTTACAATTAGCTATCAGTTTTTCGTCGGATTCGAAAATCTAGACACACAGGCAGCAATAGAACCTCGAAAGCAAGACGCCTGGAGGACGATGAATTGAATCTCGACGCATTTTGAGCGTCCCATCGTCATTAGGAGGTTCTGAACGTTACAATTAACTATCAGTTTTGCGTCGGACTCGAAAATCTAGACTCACAGGAGAACGACCACAAGGTTCCCGAGGCAGCAATAGACCCTTGGAGACAAGTCGGCTGGAGGACGATGTATTGGATCTCGACGCAATTTGAGTGTTCCTACGTCATTAGGAGGCCCTGAACGTTACAACTAAATATCAGTTTCGCGTCGGATTCGAAAATCTTGACTCACACGAGACGGACAATATGGTGCCAGAGGCAGCAATATCCCCTTATAGAGAAGTCTTCTGCAGGACGATGTATCGAATCTCAACGCAATTTGAGTGTTCCATAGTCATTAGGAGGCCCTGAACGTTACAATTAACTACCAGGTTTGCGTCGGATTCGAAAATCTAGACTCACAGGAGCACGACCATAAGGTGCCAGAGGCAGCAATAACCCCTTGGAGACAAGTCGGCTGGAGGCCGATGTATTGAATCTCGACGCAATTTGAGTGTTCCATCGTCATTAGGAGGCCCTGAACGTTACAATTAACTATCAGTTTCGCGTCGGATTCGAAAATGTAGACTCACCGGAGACGGAACATATGGTGCCCGAGGTAGCATGATCCCCTTGGAGACAAGTCGCCTGGAGCACGATGTATTGAAGCTCGACGCAATTTGAGTGTTCTATCGTCATTAGGAGCCCCTGAACATTATAATTAACTATCAGTTTTGCGTCGGATTCGAAAATGTAGACTCAGAGGAGAAAGACCGTAAGGTGCCCGAGGCTGCAATAGACCCTTGGAGACACGTCGGCTGACGGACGATGAATTGAATCTCGACGCAATTTGAGTTATCCATCGTCATTAGGAGGCCCTGAACGTTACAATTAACCATCATTTTTGCGTCGGATTCGATAATCTAGCCTCACAGGAGGACGACCATAAGGTGCCCGAGGCAGCAATAGACCCTTGGAGACAAGTCGCCTGGAGGACGATGTATCGAATCTCGTCGCAATTTGAGTGTTCCATCGTCATTAGGAGGCCCTGAAAGTTGCAATTAACTATCAGTTTCGCGTCGGATTCGAAAATCTAGACTCACAGGAGACGGACCATGTGGTGCCCGAGGGAGCAATATCCCCTTGGAGACAAGTCGGCTGGAGGACGATGTATTGAATCTCGACGCAATATGAGTGTTCCATCGTAAATACTAGGCCCTGAACGTTACAATTAACTATCAGTCTTGCGTCGGATTCAAAAATCTAGACTCACAGGAGAACGACCGTAAGGTTCCCGAGGCAGCAATATCCCCTTGGAGACAAATCGGCTTGAGGACTATGTATTGAATCTCGACGCAATTTGAGTGTTCCATCGTCATTAGGAAGCCCTGAACGTTACAATTAACTACACGTTTTGCGTCGGATTCGGAAATGTAGACTCAGAGGAGAACGACCATAAGGTGCCCGATTCAGCAATAGACCCTCGGAGACAAGTCGCCTGGAGGACGATGTATTGAATATCGACGCAATTTCAGTGTTCCATCGTCATTAGGAGGCCCTGAACGTTACAATTAACTATCAGCTATGCCTCGGATTCGAAAATCTAGACTCACAGAAGAACGACCATATGGTGCCCGACGCAGCAATCTACCCGGGAGACAAGTCGGCTGGAGGACGATCTATTGAATCTCGACGCATTTTGAGCGTCCCATCGTCATTAGGAGGTCCTGAACGTTACAATTATCTATCAGTTTTGCGTCGGAGTCGAAAATCTAGACTCACAGGAGAACGACCACAAGGTGCTCGAGGCAGTAATAGACCCTTGAAGACAAGTGGGCTGGAGGCCGATGTATTGAATCTCGTCGCAATTTGAGTGTTCAGTCGTCATTAATAAGCCCTGAACGTTGCAATTAACTATCAGTTTTGCGTCGGATTCGAAAATCTAGACTCACAAGAGAACGACCTTAAGGCGACCGAGGCAGCTATAGTCCCCTGGAAACAAGTCTACTGAAGGACGATGAATTGAATCTCGCCGCAATTAGAGTGTTCCATCGTCATTAGGAGGCCTTGAACGTTACAGTTAACTATCAGTTATGCGTCGGATTCGATAATGTAGACACACAGGAGCCCGAGGCAGTAATTGACCCTTGGAGACATGTCGGCTGGAATACGATGTTTTGAATGTGGACGCAATTTGAGTGTTCCATCGTCATGAGGAGGCCCAGAATGTTACAATTAACTATCATTTTCGCGTCGGATTCGAGAATGTAGACTCACAGGAGACGGACCATTTGGTGCCCGAGGCAGCAATATCCCCTTGGAGACAAGTCGGCTGGAGGACGATGTATTGAATCTCGACGCAATTTGAGTGTTCCACCGTCATTAGGAGGCACTGAACGGTACAATTAACTATAAGTTTTGCGTCGGATTCGAAAATCTAGACTCAGAGGTGAACGACCATAAGGTGCCCGAGGCAGCAATAGACCCATGGAGACAAGTCGGCTGGAGGACGATGTATTGAATTTCGACGCAATTTGAGTGTTCCATCGTCATTAGGAGGCCCTGAACGTTACAATTATCTATCAGTTTCGCGTCGGATTCGAAAATCTAGACTCACCGGAGACGGAACATATGGTGCCCGAGGTAGCATTATCCCCTTGGAGACAAGTCGCCTGGAGGACGATGTATTGATTCTCGACGCAATTTGAGTGTTCCATCGTCATTAGGAGCCCCTGAACGTTATAATTAACTACCAGTTTTGCGTCGGATTCGAAAATGTAGACACAGAGGAGAAAGACCGTAAGGTGCCCGAGGCTGCAATAGACCCTTGGAGACACGTCGGCTGAAGGACGATGAATTGAATCTCGACGCAATTTGAGTGTTCCATCGTCATTAGGAGGCACTGAACGGTACAATTAACTATAAGTTTTCCGTCGGATTCGAAAATCCTAACTCAGAGGAGAACGACCATAAGGTGCCCGTGGCAGCAATACACCCATGAAGACAAGTCGGCTGGAGGAGGATGTATTGAATCTCGACGCAATTTGAGTGTACCATCGTCATTAGGAGGCCCTGAACGTTACAATTAACTATCAATTTCTCGTCGGATTCGAAAATGTAGACTCAATGGAGACGGAACATATGGTGCCCGAGGTAGGATTATCCCCTTGGAGACAAGTCGCCTGGAGGACGATGTATTGAAGCTCGACGCAATTTGAGTGTTCCGTTGTCATTAGGAGCCCCTGAACATTATAATTAACTATCAGTTTTGCGTCGGATTCGAAAATGTAGACTCAGAGGAGAAAGACCGTAAGGTGCCCGAGGCTGCAATAGACCCTTGGAGACACGTCGGCTGAAGGACGATGAATTGAATCTCGACGCAATTTGAGTGTTCCATCGTCATTAGGAGGCCCTGAACGTTACAATTAACCATCATTTTTGCGTCGGATTCGATAATCTAGCCTCACAGGAGGACGACCATAAGGTGCCCGAGGCAGCAATAGACCCTTGGAGACAAGTCGTCTGGAGGACGATGTATTGAATCTCGTCGCAATTTGAGTGTTCCATCGTCATTAGGACGCCCTGAACGTTGCAATTAACTATCAGCTTCGCGTCGGATTCGAAAATCTAGACTCACAGGAGACGGACCATGTGGTGCCCGAGGGAGCAATATCCCCTTGGAGACAAGTCGGCTGGAGGACGATGTATTGAATCTCGACGCAATATGAGTGTTCCATCGTAAATACTAGGCCCTGAACGTTACAATTAACTATCAGTTTTGCGTCGGATTCGAAAATCTAGACTCACAGGAGAACGACTGTAAGGTGCCCGAGGCAGCAATATCCCCTTGGAGACAAGTCGGCTGGAGGACGATGTATTGATGCTCGACGCAATTTGAGTGTTCCATCGTCATTAGGAGGCCATGAACGTTACAATTATCCATCACTTTTGCGTCGGATTCGAAAATCTAGACTCGCAGGCAGCAGGAGATTCTCGGAAACAAGTCCCAAGGAGGACGATGTATTGAATCTCGACGCAATTTGAGTTTTTTATCGTCATTAGGAGGCCATGAACGTTACAATTAACCATGAGTTTTGCGTCGCATTCGAAAATCTAGACTCACAGGAGAACGACCATTAGGTGCCCGAGGCAGCAATATCCCCTTGGAGACAAGTCGGCTGGAGGACGATGTATTGAATCTCGATGTAACTTGAGTGGTCCATCGTCATTAGGTGGCCCTGAACGTTACAATTAACCATCAGTTTTGCGTCGGATTCGAAAATCAAGACTCAACGGAGAACGACCATAAGGTTCCCGAGGCAGCAATATCCCCTTGGAGACAAATCGGCTTGAGGACTATGTATTGAATCTCGACGCAATTTGAGTGTTCCATCGTCATTAGGAAGCCCTGAACGTTACAATTAACTACACGTTTTGCGTCGGATTCGGAAATGTAGACTCAGAGGAGAACGACCATAAGGTGCCCGAGGCAGCAATAGACCCTTGGAGACAAGTCGCCTGGAGGACGATGTATTGAATATCGACGCAATTTCAGTGTTCCATCGTCATTAGGAGGCCCTGAACGTTACAATTAACTATCAGCTATGCCTCGGATTCGAAAATCTAGACTCACAGGAGAACGACCATATGGTGCCCGACGCAGCAATCTACCCTGGAGACAAGTCGGCTGGAGGACGATCTATTGAATCTCGACGCATTTTGAGCGTCCCATCGTCATTAGGAGGTCCTGAACGTTACAATTAACTATCTGTTTTGCGTCGGATTCGAAAATCTAGACTCACAGGAGAACGACCACAACGTGCTCGAGGCAGTAATAGACCCTTGGAGACAAGTGGGCTGGAGGCCGATGTATTGAATCTCGACGCAATTTGAGTGTTCAATCGTCATTAGGAAGCCCTGAACGTTGCAATTAACTATCAGTTTTGCGTCGGCTTCGAAAATCTAGACTCAGAGGTGAACGACCATAAGGTGCCCGAGGCAGCTATAGACCCATGGAGACAAGTCGGCTGGAGGAAGATGTATTGAATCTCGACGCAATTTGAGTGTTCCATCGTCATTAGGAGGCCCTGAACGTTACAATTATCTATCAGTTTCGCGTCGGATTCGAAAATCTAGACTCACCGGAGACGGAACATATGGTGCCCGAGGTAGCATTATCCCCTTGGAGACAAGTCGCCTGGAGGACGATGTATTGATTCTCGACGCAATTTGTGTGTTCCATCGTCATTAGGAGCCCCTGAACGTTATAATTAGCTATCAGTTTTGCGTCGGATTCGAAAATGAAGACTCAGAGGAGAAAGACCGTAAGGTGCCCGTGGCTGCAATAGACCCTTGGAGACACGTCGGCTGAAGGACGATGAATTGAATCTCGACGCAATTTGAGTGTTCCATCGTCATTAGGAGGCACTGAACGGTACAATTAACTATAAGTTTTCCGTCGGATTCGAAAATCCTAACTCAGAGGAGAACGACCATAAGGTGCCCGAGGCAGCAATACACCCATGGAGACAAGTCGCCTGGAGGACGATGTATTGAAGCTCGACGCAATTTGAGTGTTCCATCGTCATTAGGAGCCCCTGAACATTATAATTAACTATCAGTTTTGCGTCGGATTCAAAAATGTAGACTCAGAGGAGAAAGACCGTAAGGTGCCCGAGGCTGCAATAGACCCTTGGAGACCCGTCGGCTGGAGGACGATGTATTGAACCTCGTCGCAATTTGAGTGTTCCATCGTCATTAGGAGGCCCTGAACGTTGCAATTAACTATCAGTTTCTCGTCGGATTCGAAAATCTAGACTCACAGGAGACGGACCATGTGGTGCCCGAGGGAGCAATATCCCCTTGGAGACAAGTCGGCTGGAGGACGATGTATTGAATCTCGACGCAATATGAGTGTTCCATCGTAAATACTAGGCCCTGAACGTTACAATTAACTATCAGCTTTGCGTCGGATCCGAAAATCTAGACTCACAGGAGAACGACCGTATGGTGCCCGAGGCAGCAATATCCCCTTGGAGACAAGTCGGCTGGAGGACGATGTATTGATGCTCAACGCAATTTGAGTGTTCCATCGCCATTAGGAGGCCATGAACGTTACAATTATCCATCAATTTTGCGTCGGATTCGAAAATCTAGACTCGCAGGCAGCAGTAGATTCTCGGAAACAAGTCGCAAGGAAGACGATGTATTGAATCTCGACGCAATTTGAGTTTTTTATCGTCATTAGGAGGCCATGAACGTTACAATTAACTATCAGTTTCGCGTCGGATTCGAAAATCTAGACTCACAGGAGCACGACCACAAGGTGCCAGAGGCAGCAATAGACGCTTGGAGACAAGTCGGCTTGAGGACGATATATTGAATCTCGACACAATTTGAGTGTTCCATCGTCATTAGGAGGCCATGAACGTTACAATTAACCATGAGTTTTGCGTGGGATTCGAAAATCTAGACTCACAGGAGAACAACCATTAGGTGCCCGAGGCAGCAATATCCCCTTGGAGACAAGTCGGCTGGAGGACGATGTATTGAATCTCGATGTAACTTGAGTGTTCCATCGTCATTAGGTGGCCCTGAACGTTACAATTAACTGTCAGTTTTGCGTCGGATTCGAAAATCAAGACTCAACGGAGAACGACCATAAGGTTCCCGAGGTAGCAATATCCCCTTGGAGACAAATCGGCTTGAGGACTATGTATTGAATTTGAGTGTTCCATCGTCATTAGGAAGCCCTGAACGTTACAATTAACTACACGTTTTGCGTCGGATTCGGAAATGTAGACTCAGAGGAGAACGACCATAAGGTGCCCGAGGCAGCAATAGACCCTCGGAGACAAGTCGCCTGGAGGACGATGTATTGAATATCGACGCAATTTCAGTGTTCCATCGTCATTAGGAGGCCCTGAACGTTACAATTAACTATCAGCTATGCCTCGGATTCGAAAATCTAGACTCACAGGAGAACGACCATATGGTGCCCGACGCAGCAATCTACCCTGGAGACAAGTCGGCTGGAGGACGATCTATTGAATCTCGACGCACTTTGAGCGTCCCATCGTCATTAGGAGGTCCTGAACGTTACAATTAACTATCTGTTTTGCGTCGGATTCGAAAATCTAGACTCACAGGAGAACGACCACACGGTGCTCGAGGCAGTAATAGACCCTTGGAGACAAGTGGGCTGGAGGCCGATGTATTGAATCTCGACGCAATTTGAGTGTTCAATCGTCATTAGGAAGCCCTGAACGTTGCAATTAACTATCAGTTTTGCGTCGGATTTGAAAATCTAGACTCAGAGGTGAACGACCATATGGTGCCCAAGGCAGCAATAGACCCATGGAGACAAGTCGGCTGGAGGACGATGTGTTGAATCTCGTCGCAATTTGAGTGTTCCATCGTCATTAGGAGGCTCTGAACGATACAATTATCTATCAGTTTCGCGTCGGATTCGAAAATCTAGACTCACAGGAGACGGACCATATGGTGCCCGAGGGAGCAATATCCCCTTGGAGACAAGTCGCCTGGAGGACGATGTATTGAATCTCGACGCAATATGAGTGTTCCATCGTAATTACTAGGCCCTGAACGTTACAATTAACTATCAGTTTTGCGTCGGATTCGAAAATCTAGACTCACAGGAGAACGACCATAAAGTGCCCGAGGCAGCAATATCCCCTTGGAGACAAGTCGGCTGGAGGACGATGTATTGATGCTCGACGCAATTTGAGTGTTCCATCGTCATTAGGAGGCCATGAACGTTACAATTATCCATCACTTTTGCGTCGGATTCGAGAATCTAGACTCGCAGGCAGCAGTAGACCCTCGGAAACAAGTCGCAAGGAGGACGATGTATTGAATCTCGACGCAATTTGAGTTTTTCATCGTCATTAGGAGGCCCTGAACGTTACAATTAACTATCAGTTTCGCGTCGGATTCGAAAATCTAGACTCACAGGAGCACGACCACAAGGTGCCAGAGGCAGCAATAGACGCTTGGATACAAGTCGGCTTGAGGACGATATATTGAATCTCGACACAATTTGAGTGTTCCATCGTCATTAGGAGGCCATGAATGTTACAATTAACCATGAGTTTTGCGTCGGATACGAAAATTTAGACTCACAGGAGAACGATCATTAGGTGCCCGAGGCAGCAATATCCCCTAGGAGACAAGTCGGCTGGAGGACGATGTATTGATTCTCGACGCAATTTGGGTGTTCCGTGGTCATTAGGAGGCCATGAACGTTACAATTAACCAACAGTTTAGCGTCGGATTCGAAAATCTAAACTAACAGGCAGCAATATCCCCTTGGAGACAAGTCGGCTTGAGGACGATGTATTGAATCTCGACGCAATTTGAGTGTTCCATCGTCATTAAGAAGCCCTGAACGTTACTGTTAACTACACGTTTTCCGTTGGATTCGAAAATGTAGACTCAGAGGAGAACGACCATAAGGTGCCCGAGGCAGCAATAGACCCTCGGAGACAAGTCGCCTGGAGGATGATGTATTGGATATCGACGCAATTTCAGTGTTCCATCGTCATTAGGAGGCCCTGAACGTTACAATTAACTATCAGTTATGCCTCGGATTCGAAAATCTAGACTCACAGGAGAACGACCATATGGTGCCCGACGCAGCAATCTACCCTGGAGACAAGTCGGCTGGAGGACGATCTATTGAATCTCGACGCAATTTGAGTGTTCCATCGTCATTTGGAGGTCCTGAACGTTACAATTAACTATCAGTTTTGCGTCGGATTCGAAAATCTAGACTCACAGGAGCACGACCACAGGGTGCCCGAGGCAGCAATAGACCCCTGGAGACAAGTCGGCTGGAGGACGATGTATTGAATCTCGACGCAATTTGAGTATTCCATCGTTATTAGGAGGGCCTGAACGTTACAATTAACTATCAGTTATGCGTCGGATTCGATAATCTAGACTCACAGGAGGATGACCATAAGGTGCCAGAGGCAGCAATAGACCCTTGGAGACAAGTCGGCTCGAGGACGATGTATTGAATCCCGACGCAATTTGAGTGTTACATCGTCATTAGGAGGCCATAAACGTTACAATTAACCATCAGTTTTGCGTCGGATTCGAAATTTTAGACTGACTGGAGACGGACCATATGGTGAACGAGGCAGCAATAGACCCTTGGAGACAAGTCGGCTGGAGGACGATGTATTTAATCTCCACGCAATTTGAGTGTTCCATCGTTATTAGGACGCTCTGAACGTTACAATTAACAATCAGTTTTTCGTCGGAATCGAAAATCTAGACTCACTGGAGAACGACCATAAGAGGCCCGAGGCAGCAATATCCCGTTGGAGACAAGTCGGCTGGAGGACGATATATTGAATCTCGAAACAATTTGAGTGTTCCATCGTCATTAGGAGGCAATGAACGTTACAATTAACTACCAGCTTTGCGTCGGATTCGAAAATGTAGACTCAGAGGAGAATGACCACAAGGTGCCCGAGGCTGTAATAGACCCGTGGAGGCAAGTGGGCTGGAGGCCGATGTATTGAATCTCGACGCAATTTGAGTGTTCCACCGTCATTAGGAGGCCCTGAACGTTACAATTAACTATCAGTTATGCGTCGGATTCGTTAATCTAGACTCACTGGAGCCCGAGACAGTAATAGACCCTTGGAGACAAGTCGGCTGGAGGACGATGTTTTGAATGTCGACGCAATTTGAGTGTTCCATCGTCATGAGGAGGCCCTGAATGTTACAATTAACTATCAGTTTTGCGTCGGATTCGAAAATGTAGACTCAGAGGAGAACGACCATAAGGTGCCCGAGGCTGCAATAGACCTTTGGAGACAAGTCGGCTGGAGGCCGATTTATTGAATCTCGACGCAATTTGAGTGTTCCATAGTCGTTGAGAGGCCCTTAACTTTACAATTAACTATCAGTTTTGCGTCGGATTCGAAAATCTAGACTCACAAGAGAACGACCATAAGCTGCTGGAGGCAGGAATATCCCCTAGGAGACAAGTCGGCTGGAGGACGATGTATTGAATCTCGACGCAATTTGTGTGTTCCATCGTCATTAGGAGGCACTGAACGGTACAATTAACCATCAGTTTTGCGTCGGATTCGAAAATCTAGACTCAGAGGAGAACGACCATAAGGTGCCCGTGGCTGCAATAGACCCTTGGAGACAATTCGGCTGAACGACGATGATTTGAATCTCGACGCAATTTGAGTATTACCTCGTCATTAGGAGGCCCTGAACGTTACAATTAACTATCAGTTTCGCGTTAGATTCGAAAATCTAGACTCACAGGAGCACGACCATAAGGCGCCAGAAGCAGCAATAGACGCTTGGAGACAAGTCGGCTGGAGGACGATGTATTGAATCTCGACGCAATTTGAGTCTTCCATCGTCATTAGGAGGCCATGAACGTTACAATTAACCATCAGTTTTGCGTCGGATTCGAAATTCTAGACCCACAGGTGAACGACCATATGGTGCTCGAGGCAGCAATATCCATTTGGAGACAAGTCGGCTGGAGGACGATGTATTGAATCTCGACGCAATTTGAGTGTTCCATCGTAATTACTAGGCCCTGAACGATCCAATTAACTATCAGTTTAGCCTCGGATTCGAAAATCTAGACTCACCGGAGAAGGACCATATGGTGCGCGAGTCAGCATTATCCCCTTCGAGACAATTCGCCTGGAGGACGATGTATTGAATCTCGACGCAATTTGAGTGTTCCATCGTCATTAGGAGGCCCTGAACATTGCAATTAACTATCAGTTTTGCGTCGGACTCGTAAATGTAGACCCAGAGGAGAACGACCACAAGGTGCCCGAGGCAGTAATAGACCCGTGGAGACAAGTGGGCTGGAGGCCGATGTATTGAATCTCGACGCAATTTCAGTGTTCCATCGTCATTAGGAGGCCCTGAACGTTGCAATTAACTATCAGTTTTGCGTCGGATTCGAAAATCTAGACTCAACGGAGTACGACCATAAGGTTCCCGAGGCAGCAGTATCCCCTAGGATACAAATCGGTTGGAGGACGATGTATTGATTCTCGACGCAATTTGGGTGTTCCATGGTCATTAGGAGGCCATGAACGTTACAATTAACCATCAGTTTAGCGTAGGATTCGAAAATCTAGACTCACAGGCAGCAACATCCCCTTGGAGACAGGTCGGCTTGAGGACGATGTATTGAATCTCGGCACAATTTGAGTGTTCCATCGTCATTAGGAAGCCCTGAACGTTGCAATTAACTATCAGTTTTGCGTCGGACTCGTAAATGTAGACTCAGAGGAGACTGACGATAAGGTGCCCGAGGCAGCAATAGACCCTTGGAGACAAGTCGCCTGGAGGACGATGTATTGAATCTCGACGCAATTTGAGTGTTCCATCGTCATTAGGAGGCCATGAACGTTACAATTAACCATCAGTTTTGCGTCGGATTCGAAAATCTAGACTCAGAGGAGAACGACCATAAGGTGCCCGTGGCTGCAATAGACCCTTGGAGACAATTCGGCTGAACGACGATGATTTGAATCTCGACGCAATTTGAGTATTACCTCGTCATTAGGAGGCCCTGAACGTTACAATTAACTATCAGTTTCGCGTTAGATTCGAAAATCTAGACTCACAGGAGCACGACCATAAGGCGCCAGAAGCAGCAATAGACGCTTGGAGACAAGTCGGCTGGAGGGCGATGTATTGAATCTCGACGCAATTTGAGTCTTCCATCGTCATTAGGAGGCCATGAACGTTACAATTAACCATCAGTTTTGCGTCGGATTCGAAATTCTAGACCCACAGGTGGACGACCATATGGTGCTCGAGGCAGCAATATCCATTTGGAGACAAGTCGGCTGGAGGACGATGTATTGAATCTCGACGCAATTTGAGTGTTCCATCGTAATTACTAGGCCCTGAACGATCCAATTAACTATCAGTTTAGCCTCGGATTCGAAAATCTACACTCACCGGAGAAGGACCATATGGTGCCCGAGTCAGCATTATCCCCTTGGAGACAATTCGCCTGGAGGACGATGTATTGAATCTCGACGCAATTTGAGTGTTCCATCGTCATTAGGAGGCCCTGAACGTTGCAATTAACTATCAGTTTTGCGTCGGACTCGTAAATGTAGACCCAGAGGAGAACGACCACAAGGTGCCCGAGGCAGTAATAGACCCGTGGAGACAAGTGGGCTAGAGGCCGATGTATTGAATCTCGACGCAATTTCAGTGTTCCATCGTCATTAGGAGGCCCTGAACGTTGCAATTAACTATCAGTTTTGCGTCGGATTCGAAAATCTAGACTCAACGGAGTACGACCATAAGGTTCCCGAGGCAGCAGTATCCCCTAGGATACAAATCGGTTGGAGGACGATGTATTGATTCTCGACGCAATTTGGGTGTTCCATGGTCATTAGGAGGCCATGAACGTTACAATTAACCATCAGTTTAGCGTCGGATTCGAAAATCTAGACTCACAGGCGGCAACATCCCCTTGGAGACAGGTCGGCTTGAGGACGATGTATTGAATCTCGGCACAATTTGAGTGTTCCATCGTCATTAGGAAGCCCTGAACGTTGCAATTAACTATCAGTTTTGCGTCGGACTCGTAAATGTAGACCCAGAGGAGAACGACCACAAGGTGCCCGAGGCAGTAATAGACCCGTGGAGACAAGTGGGCTGGAGGCCGATGTATTGAATCTCGACGCAATTTCAGTGTTCCATCGTCATTAGGAGGCCCTGAACGTTGCAATTAACTATCAGTTTTGCGTCGGATTCGAAAATCTAGACTCACAAGAGAACGACCTTAAGGTGCCCGAGGCAGCAATAGACCCTTGGAGACAAGTCGGCTGGAAGACGATGTATTGATTCTCGACGCAATTTGAGTGTTCCATCGTCATTAGGAGACCATCAACGTTATAATTAACCATCACCTTATCGTCGGATTCGAAAATCTAGACTCACAGGCAGCAATAGACCCTCGGGAACAAGTCACCTGGAGGACGATGTATTGAATCTTGACGCAATTTGAGTGTTCCATCGTCACTATCAGTTTTGCGTCGGATTCGAAAATCTAGACTCAACGGACAACGACCATAAGGTTACCGAGGCAGCAATATCCCCCTGGAGACAAATCGGCTGGCGGACGATGTATTGATTCTCGGCGCAATTTGAGTGTTCCATCGTCATTAGGAGGCCATGAACGTTACAATTAACCATCAGTTTAGCGTCGGATTCGAAAATCTAGACTCACAGGCAGCAATATCCCCTTTGGAGTCAAGTCGGCTTGAGGACGATGTAGTGAATCTCGACGTAATTTGAGTGTTCCATCGTCATTAGGAGGCCCTGAACGTTACAATTAACTATCAGTTTAGCCTCGGATTCGAAAATCTAGACTCACCGGAGAAGGACCATATGGTGCCCGAGTCAGCATTATCCCCTTGGAGACAATTCGCCTGGAGGACGATGTATTGAATCTCGACGCAATTTGAGTGTTCCATCGTCTTTAGGAGGCCCTGAACGTTGCAATTAACTATCAGTTTTGCGTCGGACTCGTAAATGTAGACCCAGAGGAGAACGACCACAAGGTGCCCGAGGCAGTAATAGACCCGTGGAGACAAGTGGGCTGGAGGCCGATGTATTGAATCTCGACGCAATTTCAGTGTTCCATCGTCATTAGGAGGCCCTGAACGTTGCAATTAACTATCAGTTTTGCGTCGGATTCGAAAATCTAGCCTCAACGGAGTACGACCATAAGGTTCCCGAGGCAGCAGTATCCCCTAGGATACAAATCGGTTGGAGGACGATGTATTGATTCTCGACGCAATTTGGGTGTTCCATGGTCATTAGGAGGCCATGAACGTTACAATTAACCATCAGTTTAGCGTCGGATTCGAAAATCTAGACCCACAGGCAGCAATATCCCCTTGGAGACAGGTCGGCTTGAGGACGATGTATTGAATCTCGGCACAATTTGAGTGTTCCATCGTCATTAGGAAGCCCTGAACGTTACAATTAACTACCAGCTTTGCGTCGGATTCGAAAATGTAGACTCGGAGGAGAACGACCACAAGGTGCCCGAGGCAGTAATAGACCCGTGGAGACAAGTGGGCTGGAGGCCGATGTATTGAATCTCGACGCAATTTCAGTGTTCCATCGTCATTGGGAGGCCCTGAACGTTGCAATTAACTATCAGTTTTGCGTCGGATTCGAAAATCTAGACTCACAAAAGAACGACCTTAAGGTGCCCGAGGCAGCAATAGACCCTTGGAAACGAGTCTACTGAAGGACGATGAATTGAATCTCGACGCAATTTGAGTGTTCCATCGTCATTAGGAGGCCCTGAACGTTACAATCAACTATCGGTTATGCGTCGGATTCGATAATCTAGACTCACTGGAGCCCGAGGCAGTAATAACCCTTGGAGACAAGACGGCTGGAGGACGATGTTTTGAATGTCGACGCAATTTGAGTGTTCCATCGTCATTAGGAGGCCCTGAATGTTACAATTAACTATCAATTTTGTGTCGGAATCGCAAATGTAGACTCAGAGGAGAACGACCATAAGGTGCCCGAGGCAGGAATAACGTCTAGGAGACAAGTCGGCTGGAGGACGATGTATTGAATCTCGACGAATATTGAGTGTTCCATGGTCATTAGGAGGCCCTGAACGTTACAATTAACTATCAGTTTTGCCTCGGATTCGAAAATCTAGACTCACAGGAGAACGACCACAAGGTGCCCGAGGCAGCAATAGACCTTTGGAGACAAGTCGGCTGGAGGCCGATGTATTGAATCTCGACGCAATTTGAGTGTTCCATCGTCATTAGGAGGCCCTGAACGTTACAATTAACTATCAGTTTCGCGTCGGATTCGAAAATCTAGACTCACCGGAGAAGGACCATATGGTGCCCGAGTCAGCATTATCCCCTTGGAGACAAGTCGCCTGGAGGACGATGTATTGAATCTCGACGCAATTTGAGTGTTCCATCGTCATTAGGAGGCCCTGAACGTTACAATTAACTATCAGTTTCGCGTTAGATTCGAAAATCTAGACTCACAGGAGCACGACCATAAGGTGCCAGAAGCAGCGATAGACGCTTGCAGACAAGTCGGCTGGAGGACGATGTATTGAATCTCGACGGAATTTGAGTGTTCCATCGTAATTACTAGGCCCTGAACGTTACAATTATCTTCCAGTTTTGCGTCGGATTCGAAAATCTAGACTCCAGGAGAACGACCATAAGGTGCCCGAGGCAGCAATATCCCCTTGGAGACATGTCGGCTGGAATACGATGTTTTGAATGTCGACGCAATTTGAGTGTTCCATCGTCATGAGGAGGCCCAGAATGTTACAATTAACTATCATTTTCGCGTCGCATTCGAGAATGTAGACTCACAGGAGACGGACCATTTGGTGCCCCAGGCAGCAATATCCCCTTGGAGACAAGTCGGCTGGAGGACGATGTATTGAATCTGGACGCAATTTGAGTGTTCCATCGTCATTAGGAGGCACTGAACGGTACAATTAACTATAAGTTTTGCGTCGGATTCGAAAATCTAGACTCAGAGGTGAACGACCATATAGTGCCCAAGGCAGCAATAGACCCATGGAGACAAGTCGGCTGGAGGACGATGTGTTGAATCTCGACGCAATTTGAGTGTTCCATCGTCATTAGGAGGCTCTGAACGATACAATTATCTATCAGTTTCGCGTCGGATTCGAAAATCTAGACTCACAGGAGACGGACCATATGGTGCCCGAGGGAGCAATATCCCCTTGGAGACAAGTCGCCTGGAGGACGATGTATTGAATCTCGACGCAATATGAGTGTTCCATCGTAATTACTAGGCCCTGAACGTTATAATTAACTATCAGTTTTGCGTCGGATTCGAAAATCTAGACTCACAGGAGAACGACCATAAAGTGCCCGAGGCAGCAATATCCCCTTGGAGACAAGTCGGCTGGAGGACGATGTATTGATGCTCGACGCAATTTGAGTGTTCCATCGTCATTAGGAGCCCCTGAACGTTATAATTAACTATCAGTTTTGCGTCGGATTCGAAAATGTAGACTCAGAGGAGAAAGACCGTAAGGTGCCCGAGGCTGCAATAGACCCTTGGAGACACGTCGGCTGAAGCACGATGAATTGAATCTCGACGCAATTTGAGTATTCCATCGTCATTAGGAGGCCCTGAACGTTACAATTAACCATCATTTTTGCGTCGGATTCGATAATCTAGCCTCACAGGAGGACGACCATAAGGTGCCCGAGGCAGCAATAGACTCTTGGAGACAAGTCGTCTGGAGTACGATGTATTGAATCTCGACGCAATTTGAATGTTCCATCGTCATTAGGAGGCCCAGAACGTTGCAATTAACTATCCGTTTCGAGTCGGATTCGAAAATCTAGACTCACAGGAGACGGACCATATGGTGCCCGAGGGAGCAATATCCCCTTGGAGACATGTCGCCTGGAGGACGATGTATTGAATCTCGACGCAATATGAGTGTTCCATCGTAATTACTAGGCCCTGAACGTTACAATTAACCATGAGTTTTGCGTCGGATTCGAAAATCTTGACTCACAGGAGAACGACCATAAAGTGCCCGAGGCAGCAATATCCCCTTGGAGACAAGTCGGCTGGAGGACGATGTATTGATGCTCGACGCAATTTGAGTGTTCCATCGTCATTAGGAGGCCATGAACGTTACAATTATCCATCACTTTTGCGTCGGATTCGAGAATCTAGACTCGCAGGCAGCAGTAGACCCTCGGAAACAAGTCGCAAGGAGGACGATGTATTGAATCTCGACGCAATTTGAGTTTTTCATCGTCATTAGGAGGCCCTGAACGTTACAATTAACTATCAG
This sequence comes from Schistocerca serialis cubense, assembly GCF_023864345.2. NCBI lineage: Eukaryota > Metazoa > Arthropoda > Insecta > Orthoptera > Acrididae > Schistocerca > Schistocerca serialis. The sequence continues at coordinate 61,508,511 of NW_026047583.1, forward strand.
TTTCGCGTCGGATTCGAAAATCTAGACTCACAGGAGCACGACCACAAGGTGCCAGAGGCAGCAATAGACGCTTGGAGACAAGTCGGCTTGAGGACGATATATTGAATCTCGACACAATTTGAGTGTTCCATCGTCATTAGGAGGCCATGAATGTTACAATTAACCATGAGTTTTGCGTCGGATACGAAAATTTAGACTCACAGGAGAACGATCATTAGGTGCCCGCGGCAGCAATATCCCCTAGGAGACAAGTCGGCTGGAGGACGATGTATTGATTCTCGACGCAATTTGGGTGTTCCGTGGTCATTAGGAGGCCATGAACGTTACAATTAACCAACAGTTTAGCGTCGGATTCGAAAATCTAAACTAACAGGCAGCAATATCCCCTTGGAGACAAGTCGGCTTGAGGACGATGTATTGAATCTCGACGCAATTTGAGTGTTCCATCGTCATTAAGAAGCCCTGAACGTTACTGTTAACTACACGTTTTCCGTTGGATTCGAAAATGTAGACTCAGAGGAGAACGACCATAAGGTGCCCGAGGCAGCAATATACCCTCGGAGACAAGTCGCCTGGAGGACGATGTATTGGATATCGACGCAATTTCAGTGTTCCATCGTCATTAGGAGGCCCTGAACGTTACAATTAACTATCAGTTATGCCTCGGATTCGAAAATCTAGACTCACAGGAGAACGACCATATGGTGCCCGACGCAGCAATCTACCCTGGAGACAAGTCGGCTGGAGGACGATCTATTGAATCTCGACGAAATTTGAGTGTTCCATCGTCATTTGGAGGTCCTGAACGTTACAATTAACTATCAGTTTTGCGTCGGATTCGAAAATCTAGACTCACAGGAGCACGAGTACAGGGTGCCCGAGGCAGCAATAGACCCCTGGAGACAAGTCGGCTGGAGGACGATGTATTGAATCTCGACGCAATTTGAGTATTCCATCGTTATTAGGAGGGCCTGAACGTTACAATTAACTATCAGTTATGCGTCGGATCGATAATCTAGACTCACAGGAGGACGACCATAAGGTGCCAGAGGCAGCAATAGACCCTTGGAGACAAGTCGGCTCGAGGACGATGTATTGAATCCCTACGCAATTTGAGTGTTACATCGTCATTAGGAGGCCATAAACGTTACAATTAACCATCAGTTTTGCGTCGGATTCGAAATTTTAGACTCACTGGAGACGGACCATATGGTGAACGAGGCAGCAATAGACCCTTGGAGACAAGTCGGCTGGAGGACGATGTATTTAATCTCCACGCAATTTGAGTGATCCATCGTTATTAGGACGCCCTGAACGTTACAATTAACAATCAGTTTTTCGTCGGAATCGAAAATCTAGACTCACTGGAGAACGACCATAAGAGGCCCGAGGCAGCAATATCCCCTTGGAGACAAGTCGGCTGGAGGACGATGTATTGAATCTCGACGCAATTTGAGTGTTCCACCGTCATTAGGAGGCCCTGAACGTTACAATTAACTATCAGTTTCGCGTCGGATTCGAAAATCTAGACTCACAGGAGCACGACCACAAGGTGCCAGTTGCAGCAATAGACGCTTGGAGACAAGTCGGCTTGAGGACGATATATTGAATCTCGAAACAATTTGAGTGTTCCATCGTCATTAGGAGGCCATGAACGTTACAATTAACCATGAGTTTTGCGTCGGATTCGAAAATCTTGACTCACAGGAGAACGACCATAAGGTGCCCGAGGCAGCAATATCCCCTTGGAGACAAGTCGGCTGGAGGACGATGTATTGATTCTCGACGCAATTTGGGAGTTCCATGGTCATTAGGTGGCCATGAACGTTACAATTAAAAATCAGTTTAGCGTCGGATTCGAAAATCTAGACTCACAGGCAGCAATATCCCCTTGGAGACAAGTCGGCTAGAGGACGATGTATTGAATCTCGATGTAACTTGAGCGTTCCATCGTCATTAGGAAGCCCTGAACGTTACAATTAACTACCAGCTTTGCGTCGGATTCGAAAATGTAGACTCAGAGGAGAATGACCACAAGGTGCCCGAGGCTGTAATAGACCCGTGGAGGCAAGTGGGCTGGAGGCCGATGTATTGAATCTCGACGCAATTTCAGTGTTCCATCGTCATTAGGAGGCCCTGAACGTTTCAATTAACTATCAGTTTTGCGTCGGATTCAAAAATCTAGACTCACAAGAGAACGACCTAAAGGTGCCCGAGGCAGCAATAGACCCTTGGAAACGAGTCTACTGAAGGACGATGAATTGAATCTCGACGCAATTTGAGTGTTCCATCGTCATTAGGAGGCCCTGAACGTTACAATTAACTATCAGTTATGCGTCGGATTCGTTAATCTAGACTCACTGGAGCCCGAGACAGTAATAGACCCTTGGAGACAAGTCGGCTGGAGGACGATGTTTTGAATGTCGACGCAATTTGAGTGTTCCATCGTCATGAGGAGGCCCTGAATGTTACAATTAACTATCAGTTTTGCGTCGGATTCGAAAATGTAGACTCAGAGGAGAACGACCATAAGGTGCCCGAGGCTGCAATAGACCTTTGGAGACAAGTCGGCTGGAGGCCGATTTATTGAATCTCGACGCAATTTGAGTGTTCCATAGTCGTTGAGAGGCCCTTAACTTTACAATTAACTATCAGTTTTGCGTCGGATTCGAAAATCTAGACTCACAGGAGAACGACCATAAGCTGCTGGAGGCAGGAATATCCCCTAGGAGACAAGTCGGCTGGAGGACGATGTATTGAATCTCGACGCAATTTGTGTGTTCCATCGTCATTAGGAGGCACTGAACGGTACAATTAACTATAAGTTTTGCGTCGGATTCGAAAATCTAGACTCACCGGAGAAGGACCATATGGAGCCCGAGTCAGCATTATCCCCTTGGAGACAAGTCGCCTAGAGGACGATGTATTGAATCTCGGCGCAATTTGAGTCTTCCATCGTCATTAGGAGGCCATGAACGTTACAATTAACCATCAGTTTTGCGTCGGATTCGAAAATCTAGACTCAGAGGAGAACGACCATAAGGTGCCCGTGGCTGCAATAGACCCTTGGAGACAATTCGGCTGAACGACGATGATTTGAATCTCGACGCAATTTGAGTATTACCTCGTCATTAGGAGGCCCTGAACGTTACAATTAACTATCAGTTTCGCGTTAGATTCGAAAATCTAGACTCACAGGAGCACGACCATAAGGCGCCAGAAGCAGCAATAGACGCTTGGAGACAAGTCGGCTGGAGGACGATGTATTGAATCTCGACGCAATTTGAGTCTTCCATCGTCATTAGGAGGCCATGAACGTTACAATTAACCATCAGTTTTGCGTCGGATTCGAAATTCTAGACCCACAGGTGGACGACCATATGGTGCTCGAGGCAGCAATATCCACTTGGAGACAAGTCGGCTGGAGGACGATGTATTGAATCTCGACGCAATTTGAGTGTTCCATCGTAATTACTAGGCCCTGAACGATCCAATTAACTATCAGTTTAGAATCGGATTCGAAAATCTAGACTCACCGGAGAAGGACCATATGGTGCCCGAGTCAGCATTATCCCCTTGGAGACAATTCGCCTGGAGGACGATGTATTGAATCTCGACGCAATTTGAGTGTTCCATCGTCATTAGGAGGCCCTGAACGTTGCAATTAACTATCAGTTTTGCGTCGGACTCGTAAATGTAGACCCAGAGGAGAACGACCACAAGGTGCCCGAGGCAGTAATAGACCCGTGGAGACAAGTGGGCTGGAGGCCGATGTATTGAATCTCGACGCAATTTCAGTATTCCATCGTCATTAGGAGGCCCTGAACTTTGCAATTAACTATCAGTTTTGCGTCGGATTCGAAAATCTAGACTCAACGGAGTACGACCATAAGGTTCCCGAGGCAGCAGTATCCCCTAGGATACAAATCGGTTGGAGGACGATGTATTGATTCTCGACGCAATTTGGGTGTTCCATGGTCATTAGGAGGCCATGAACGTTACAATTAACCATCAGTTTAGCGTCGGATTCGAAAATCTAGACTCACAGGCAGCAACATCCCCTTGGAGACAGGTCGTCTTGAGGACGATGTATTGAATCTCGGCACAATTTGAGTGTTCCATCGTCATTAGGAAGCCCTGAACGTTGCAATTAACTATCAGTTTTGCGTCGGACTCGTAAATGTGGACCCAGAGGAGAACGACCACAAGGTGCCCGAGGCAGTAATAGACCCGTGGAGACAAGTGGGCTGGAGGCCGATGTATTGAATCTCGACGCAATTTCAGTGTTCCATCGTCATTAGGAGGCCCTGAACGTTGCAATTAACTATCAGTTTTGCGTCGGATTCGAAAATCTAGACTCACATCAGAACGACCTTAAGGTGCCCGAGGCAGCAATAGACCCTTGGAGACAAGTCGGCTGGAAGACGATGTATTGATTCTCGACGCAATTTGAGTGTTCCATCGTCATTAGGAGGCCATCAACGTTATAATTAACCATCATCTTATCGTCGGATTCGAAAATCTAGACTCACAGGCAGCAATAGACCCTCGGGAACAAGTCACCTGGAGGACGATGTATTGAATCTTGACGCAATTTGAGTGTTCCATCGTCACTATCAGTTTTGCGTCGGATTCGAAAATCTAGACTCAAGGGACAACGACCATAAGGTTACCGAGGCAGCAATATCCCCCTGGAGACAAATCGGCTGGCGGACGATGTATTGATTCTCGACGCAATTTGAGTGTTCCATCGTCATTAGGAGACCATGAACGTTACAATTAACCATCAGTTTAGCGTCGGATTCGAAAATCTAGACTCACAGGCAGCAATATCCCCTTGGAGTCAAGTCGGCTTGAGGACGATGTATTGAATCTCGACGTAATTTGAGTGTTCCATCGTCATCAGGAGGCCCTGAACGTTACAATTAACTATCAGTTTAGCCTCGGATTCGAAAATCTAGACTCACCGGAGAAGGACCATATGGTGCCCGAGTCAGCATTATCCCATTGGAGACAATTCGCCTGGAGGACGATGTATTGAATCTCGACGCAATTTGAGTGTTCCATCGTCATTTGGAGGTCCTGAACGTTACAATTAACTATCAGTTTTGCGTCGGATTCGAAAATCTAGACTCACAGGAGCACGAGTACAGGGTGCCCGAGGCAGCAATAGACCCCTGGAGACAAGTCGGCTGGAGGACGATGTATTGAATCTCGACGCAATTTGAGTATTCCATCGTTATTAGGAGGGCCTGAACGTTACAATTAACCATCAGTTATGCGTCGGATCGATAATCTAGACTCACAGGAGGACGACCATAAGGTGCCAGAGGCAGCAATAGACCCTTGGAGACAAGTCGGCTCGAGGACGATGTATTGAATCCCGACGCAATTTGAGTGTTACATCGTCATTAGGAGGCCATAAACGTTACAATTAACCATCAGTTTTGCGTCGGATTCGAAATTTTAGACTCACTGGAGACGGACCATATGGTGAACGAGGCAGCAATAGACCCTTGGAGACAAGTCGGCTGGAGGACGATGTATTTAATCTCCACGCAATTTGAGTGATCCATCGTTATTAGGACGCCCTGAACGTTACAATTAACAATCAGTTTTTCGTCGGAATCGAAAATCTAGACTCACTGGAGAACGACCATAAGAGGCCCGAGGCAGCAATATCCCCTTGGAGACAAGTCGGCTGGAGGACGATGTATTGAATCTCGACGCAATTTGAGTGTTCCACCGTCATTAGGAGGCCCTGAACGTTACAATTAACTATCAGTTTCGCGTCGGATTCGAAAATCTAGACTCACAGGAGCACGACCACAAGGTGCCAGTTGCAGCAATAGACGCTTGGAGACAAGTCGGCTTGAGGACGATATATTGAATCTCGAAACAATTTGAGTGTTCCATCGTCATTAGGAGGCCATGAACGTTACAATTAACCATGAGTTTTGCGTCGGATTCGAAAATCTTGACTCACAGGAGAACGACCATAAGGTGCCCGAGGCAGCAATATCCCCTTGGAGACAAGTCGGCTGGAGGACGATGTATTGATTCTCGACGCAATTTGGGAGTTCCATGGTCATTAGGTGGCCATGAACGTTACAATTAAAAATCAGTTTAGCGTCGGATTCGAAAATCTAGACTCACAGGCAGCAATATCCCCTTGGAGACAAGTCGGCTAGAGGACGATGTATTGAATCTCGATGTAACTTGAGCGTTCCATCGTCATTAGGAAGCCCTGAACGTTACAATTAACTACCAGCTTTGCGTCGGATTCGAAAATGTAGACTCAGAGGAGAATGACCACAAGGTGCCCGAGGCTGTAATAGACCCGTGGAGGCAAGTGGGCTGGAGGCCGATGTATTGAATCTCGACGCAATTTCAGTGTTCCATCGTCATTAGGAGGCCCTGAACGTTTCAATTAACTATCAGTTTTGCGTCGGATTCAAAAATCTAGACTCACAAGAGAACGACCTAAAGGTGCCCGAGGCAGCAATAGACCCTTGGAAACGAGTCTACTGAAGGACGATGAATTGAATCTCGACGCAATTTGAGTGTTCCATCGTCATTAGGAGGCCCTGAACGTTACAATTAACTATCAGTTATGCGTCGGATTCGTTAATCTAGACTCACTGGAGCCCGAGACAGTAATAGACCCTTGGAGACAAGTCGGCTGGAGGACGATGTTTTGAATGTCGACGCAATTTGAGTGTTCCATCGTCATGAGGAGGCCCTGAATGTTACAATTAACTATCAGTTTTGCGTCGGATTCGAAAATGTAGACTCAGAGGAGAACGACCATAAGGTGCCCGAGGCTGCAATAGACCTTTGGAGACAAGTCGGCTGGAGGCCGATTTATTGAATCTCGACGCAATTTGAGTGTTCCATAGTCGTTGAGAGGCCCTTAACTTTACAATTAACTATCAGTTTTGCGTCGGATTCGAAAATCTAGACTCACAGGAGAACGACCATAAGCTGCTGGAGGCAGGAATATCCCCTAGGAGACAAGTCGGCTGGAGGACGATGTATTGAATCTCGACGCAATTTGTGTGTTCCATCGTCATTAGGAGGCACTGAACGGTACAATTAACTATAAGTTTTGCGTCGGATTCGAAAATCTAGACTCACCGGAGATGGACCATATGGAGCCCGAGTCAGCATTATCCCCTTGGAGACAAGTCGCCTAGAGGACGATGTATTGAATCTCGGCGCAATTTGAGTCTTCCATCGTCATTAGGAGGCCATGAACGTTACAATTAACCATCAGTTTTGCGTCGGATTCGAAAATCTAGACTCAGAGGAGAACGACCATAAGGTGCCCGTGGCTGCAATAGACCCTTGGAGACAATTCGGCTGAACGACGATGATTTGAATCTCGACGCAATTTGAGTATTACCTCGTCATTAGGAGGCCCTGAACGTTACAATTAACTATCAGTTTCGCGTTAGATTCGAAAATCTAGACTCACAGGAGCACGACCATAAGGCGCCAGAAGCAGCAATAGACGCTTGGAGACAAGTCGGCTGGAGGACGATGTATTGAATCTCGACGCAATTTGAGTCTTCCATCGTCATTAGGAGGCCATGAACGTTACAATTAACCATCAGTTTTGCGTCGGATTCGAAATTCTAGACCCACAGGTGGACGACCATATGGTGCTCGAGGCAGCAATATCCACTTGGAGACAAGTCGGCTGGAGGACGATGTATTGAATCTCGACGCAATTTGAGTGTTCCATCGTAATTACTAGGCCCTGAACGATCCAATTAACTATCAGTTTAGAATCGGATTCGAAAATCTAGACTCACCGGAGAAGGACCATATGGTGCCCGAGTCAGCATTATCCCCTTGGAGACAATTCGCCTGGAGGACGATGTATTGAATCTCGACGCAATTTGAGTGTTCCATCGTCATTAGGAGGCCCTGAACGTTGCAATTAACTATCAGTTTTGCGTCGGACTCGTAAATGTAGACCCAGAGGAGAACGACCACAAGGTGCCCGAGGCAGTAATAGACCCGTGGAGACAAGTGGGCTGGAGGCCGATGTATTGAATCTCGACGCAATTTCAGTATTCCATCGTCATTAGGAGGCCCTGAACGTTGCAATTAACTATCAGTTTTGCGTCGGATTCGAAAATCTAGACTCAACGGAGTACGACCATAAGGTTCCCGAGGCAGCAGTATCCCCTAGGATACAAATCGGTTGGAGGACGATGTATTGATTCTCGACGCAATTTGGGTGTTCCATGGTCATTAGGAGGCCATGAACGTTACAATTAACCATCAGTTTAGCGTCGGATTCGAAAATCTAGACTCACAGGCAGCAACATCCCCTTGGAGACAGGTCGTCTTGAGGACGATGTATTGAATCTCGGCACAATTTGAGTGTTCCATCGTCATTAGGAAGCCCTGAACGTTGCAATTAACTATCAGTTTTGCGTCGGACTCGTAAATGTGGACCCAGAGGAGAACGACCACAAGGTGCCCGAGGCAGTAATAGACCCGTGGAGACAAGTGGGCTGGAGGCCGATGTATTGAATCTCGACGCAATTTCAGTGTTCCATCGTCATTAGGAGGCCCTGAACGTTGCAATTAACTATCAGTTTTGCGTCGGATTCGAAAATCTAGACTCACATCAGTACGACCTTAAGGTGCCCGAGGCAGCAATAGACCCTTGGAGACAAGTCGGCTGGAAGACGATGTATTGATTCTCGACGCAATTTGAGTGTTCCATCGTCATTAGGAGGCCATCAACGTTATAATTAACCATCATCTTATCGTCGGATTCGAAAATCTAGACTCACAGGCAGCAATAGACCCTCGGGAACAAGTCACCTGGAGGACGATGTATTGAATCTTGACGCAATTTGAGTGTTCCATCGTCACTATCAGTTTTGCGTCGGATTCGAAAATCTAGACTCAACGGACAACGACCATAAGGTTACCGAGGCAGCAATATCCCCCTGGAGACAAATCGGCTGGCGGACGATGTATTGATTCTCGACGCAATTTGAGTGTTCCATCGTCATTAGGAGACCATGAACGTTACAATTAACCATCAGTTTAGCGTCGGATTCGAAAATCTAGACTCACAGGCAGCAATATCCCCTTGGAGTCAAGTCGGCTTGAGGACGATGTATTGAATCTCGACGTAATTTGAGTGTTCCATCGTCATTAGGAGGCCCTGAACGTTACAATCAACTATCGGTTATGCGTCGGATTCGATAATCTAGACTCACTGGAGCCCGAGGCAGTAATAACCCTTGGAGACAAGACGGCTGGAGGACGATGTTTTGAATGTCGACGCAATTTGAGTGTTCCATCGTCATTAGGAGGCCCTGAATGTTACAATTAACTATCAGTTTTTTGTCGGAATCGCAAATGTAGACTCAGAGGAGAACGACCATAAGGTGCCCGAGGCAGGAATAACGTCTAGGAGACAAGTCGGCTGGAGGACGATGTATTGAATCTCGACGAAATTTGAGTGTTCCATGGTCATTAGGAGGCCCTGAACGTTACAATTAACTATCAGTTTTGCCTCGGATTCGAAAATCTAGACTCACAGGAGAACGACCACAAGGTGCCCGAGGCAGCAATAGACCTTTGGAGACAAGTCGGCTGGAGGCCGATGTATTGAATCTCGACGCAATTTGAGTGTTCCATCGTCATTAGGAGGCCCTGAACGTTACAATTAACTATCAGTTTTGCGTCGGATTCGAAAATCTAGACTCACAGGAGACGGACCATATGGTGCCAGAGGCAGCAATATCCCCTTGGAGACATGTCGGCTTGAGGACAATGTATTGAATCTCGACGCAATTTGAGTGTTCCATCGTCATTAGGAGGCCCTGAACGTTACAACTATCTAACAGTTTTGCGTCGGATTCGAAAATCTAGACTCACAGGAGCACGACCATAAAGTTCCAGAGGCAGCAATAGACGGTTGCAGACAAGTCGGCTGGAGGACGATCTATTGAATCTCGACGCAATTTGTGTGTTCCATCGTCATTAGGAGGCCCTGAACGTTGCAATTAACTATCAATTTCGCGTCGGATTCGAAAATCTAGACTCACAGGAGACTGACCATATGGTGCCCGAGTCAGCAATATTCCCTTGGAGACAAGTCGGCTTGAGGACGATGTATTGAATCTCAACGCAATTTGAGTGTTCCATCGTCATTAGGAGGCCCTGAACGTTACAATTAACTACAAGTTTTGCGTCGGATTCGAAAATGTAGACTCAGAGTAGAACTACCATAAGGAACACCATGCAGCAATAGACCCTCGCAAACAAGTCGCCTGTTGGACGATGTATTGAATCTCGAAAGAATTTGAGTGTTCCATCGTCATTAGGAGGCCCTGAACGTTACAATTAACTATCAGTTTTGCGTCGGATTCGAAAATCTAGACTCACAGGCAGCAATAGACCCTCGGAAACAAGTCGCCTGGAGGACGATGTATTGAATCTCGACGCAATTTGAGTGTTCCATCGTCATTAGGAGGCCCTGAACTTTACAATTAACTATCAGTTATGCGTCGGATTCGAAAATCTAGACTCACAGGAGAACGACCATAAGCTGCCCGAGGCAGGAATATCCCCAAGGAGACAAGTCGGCTGGAGGACAATGTATTGAATCTCGACGCAATTTGAGTGTTCCATCGTCATTAGGAGGCACTGAACGTTACAATTAACTATAAGTTTTGCGTCGGATTCGAAAATGTAGACTCAGAGGAGAACGACGATAAGGTGCCCGAGGCAGCAATAGACCCTTGGAGACAAGTCGGCTGGAGGACGATGTATTGAATCTCGACGCAATTTGAGTGTTCCATCGTCATTAGGAGGCCCTGAATGTTACAATTAACTATCAGTTTCGCGTCGGATTCGAAAATCTAGACTCACCGGAGAAGGACCATATGGTGCCCGAGTCAGCATTATCCCCTTGGAGACAAGTCGCCTGGAGGACGATGTATTGAATCTCGACGCAATTTGAGTGTTCCATCGTCATTAGGAGGCCCTGAACGTTACAATTAACTATCAGTTTCGCGTTAGATTCGAAAATCTAGACTCACAGGAGCACGACCATAAGGTGCCAGAAGCAGCGATAGACGCTTGCAGACAAGTCGGCTGGAGGACGATGTATTGATTCTCGACGCAATTTGAGTGTTCCATTGCCATTAGGAGGCCATCAACGTTACAATTAACCATCACTTTTGCGTCGGATTCGAAAATCTAGACTCACAGGCAGCAATAGACTCTCGGGAACAAGTCGCCTGGAGGACGATGTAGTGAATCTCGACGCAATTTGAGTGTTCCATCGTCACTAACTATCACTTTTTAGTCGGATTCGAAAATCTAGACTCAACGGACAACGACCATAAGGTTACCGAGGCAGCAATATCCCCCTGGAGACAAATCGGCTGGAGGACGATGTATTGATTCTCGACGCAATTTGAGTGTTCCATCGTCATTAGGAGGCCATTAACGTTACAATTAACTATCAGTTTCGTGTCGGATTCGAAAATCTAGACTCACCGGAGAAGGACCATATGGTGCCCGAGTCAGCATTATCCCCTTGGAGACAAGTCGCCTGGAGGACGATATATTGAATCTCGACGCAATTTGAGTGTTCCATCGTCATTAGGAGCCCCTGAACTTTACAATTAACTATCAGTTTTGCGTCGGATTCGAAAATCTAGACTCACAGGCAGCAATATCCCCTTGGAGACAAGTCGGCTTGAGGACGATGTATTGAATCTCGGCGCAATTTGAGTGTTCCATCGTCATTAGGAAGCCCTGAACATTACAATTAACTACCAGCTTTGCGTCGGATTCAAAAATGTAGACTCAGAGGAGAACGAACACAAGGTGCCCGAGGCAGTAATAGACCCGTGGAGACAAGTGGGCTGGAGGCCGATGTATTGAATCTCGACGCAATTTCAGTGTTCCATAATCATTAGGAGGCCCTGAACGTTGCTATTAACTATCAGTTTTGCGTCGGATTCGAAAATCTAGACTCAACGGAGTACCACCATAAGGTTCCCGATGCAGCAGTATCCCCTAGGATACAAATCGGTTGGAGGACGATGTATTGATTCTCGACGCAATTTGGGTGTTCCATGGTCATTAGGAGGCCATGAACGTTACAATTAACCATCAGTTTAGCGTCGGATTCGAAAATCTAGACTCACAGGCAGCAATATCCCCTTGGAGACAGGTCGGCTTGAGGACGATGTATTGAATCTCGGCACAATTTGAGTGTTCCATCGTCATTAGGAGGCCCTGGACGTTACAATTAACTACCAGCTTTGCGTCGGATTCGAAAATGTAGACTCGGAGGAGAACGACCACAAGGTGCCCGAGGCAGTAAAAGACCCGTGGAGACAAGTGGGCTGGAGGCCGATGTATTGAATCTCGACGCAATTTCAGTGTTCCATCGTCATTGGGAGGCCCTGAACGTTGCAATTAACTATCAGTTTTGCGTCGGATTCGAAAATCTAGACTCACAAGAGAACGACCTTAAGGTGCCCGAGGCAGCAATAGACCCTTGGAAACGAGTCTACTGAAGGACGATGAATTGAATCTCGACGCAATTTGAGTGTTCCATCGTCATTAGGAGGCCCTGAACGTTACAATCAACTATCGGTTATGCGTCGGATTCGATAATCTAGACTCACTGGAGCCCGAGGCAGTAATAACCCTTGGAGACAAGACGGCTGGAGGACGATGTTTTGAATGTCGACGCAATTTGAGTGTTCCATCGTCATTAGGAGGCCCTGAATGTTATAATTAACTATCAGTTTTGTGTCGGAATCGCAAGTGTAGACTCAGAGGAGAACGACCATAAGGTGCCCGAGGCAGAAATAACGTCTAGGAGACAAGTCGGCTGGAGGACGATGTATTGAATCTCGACGAAATTTGAGTGTTCCATGGTCATTAGGAGGCCCTGAACGTTACAATTAACTATCAGTTTTGCCTCGGATTCGAAAATCTAGACTCACAGGAGAACGACCACAAGGTGCCCGAGGCAGCAATAGACCTTTGGAGACAAGTCGGCTGGAGGCCGATGTATTGAATCTCGACGCAATTTGAGTGTTCCATCGTCATTAGGAGGCCCTGAACGTTACAATTAACTATCAGTTTTGCGTCGGATTCGAAAATCTAGACTCACAGGAGACGGACCATATGGTGCCAGAGGCAGCAATATCCCCTTGGAGACATGTCGGCTTGAGGACAATGTATTGAATCTCGACGCAATTTGAGTGTTCCATCGTCATTAGGAGGCCCTGAACGTTACAACTAACTAACAGTTTTGCGTCGGATTCGAAAATCTAGACTCACAGGAGCACGACCATAAAGTTCCAGAGGCAGCAATAGACGGTTGCAGACAAGTCGGCTGGATGACGATCTATTGAATCTCGACGCAATTTGTGTGTTCCATCGTCATTAGGAGGCCCTGAACGTTGCAATTAACTATCAATTTCGCGTCGGATTCGAAAATCTAGACTCACAGGAGACTGACCATATGGTGCCCGAGACAGCAATATTCCCTTGGAGACAAGTCGGCTTGAGGACGATGTATTGAATCTCAACGCAATTTGAGTGTTCCATCGTCATTAGGAGGCCCTGAACGTTACAATTAACTACAAGTTTTGCGTCGGATTCGAAAATGTAGACTCAGAGGAGAACTACCATAAGGAACACCATGCAGCAATAGACCCTCGCAAACAAGTCGCCTGTTGGACGATGTATTGAATCTCGAAAGAATTTGAGTGTTCCATCGTCATTAGGAGGCCCTGAACGTTACAATTAACTATCAGTTTTGCGTCGGATTCGAAAATCTAGACTCATAGGCAGCAATAGACCCTCGGAAACAAGTCGCCTGGAGGACGATGTATTGAATCTCGACGCAATTTGAGTGTTCCATCGTCATTAGGAGGCCCTGAACTTTACAATTAACTATCAGTTTTGCGTCGGATTCGAAAATCTAGACTCACAGGCAGCAATATCCCCTTGGAGACAAGTCGGCTTGAGGACGATGTATTGAATCTCGGCGCAATTTGAGTGTTCCATCGTCATTAGGAAGCCCTGAACATTACAATTAACTACCAGCTTTGCGTCGGATTCAAAAATGTAGACTCAGAGGAGAACGAACACAAGGTGCCCGAGGCAGTAATAGACCCGTGGAGACAAGTGGGCTGGAGGCCGATGTATTGAATCTCGACGCAATTTCAGTGTTCCATAATCATTAGGAGGCCCTGAACGTTGCTATTAACTATCAGTTTTGCGTCGGATTCGAAAATCTAGACTCAACGGAGTACCACCATAAGGTTCCCGATGCAGCAGTATCCCCTAGGATACAAATCGGTTGGAGGACGATGTATTGATTCTCGACGCAATTTGGGTGTTCCATGGTCATTAGGAGGCCATGAACGTTACAATTAACCATCAGTTTAGCGTCGGATTCGAAAATCTAGACTCACAGGCAGCAATATCCCCTTGGAGACAGGTCGGCTTGAGGACGATGTATTGAATCTCGGCACAATTTGAGTGTTCCATCGTCATTAGGAAGCCCTGAACGTTACAAATTACTACCAGCTTTGCGTCGGATTCGAAAATGTAGACTCGGAGGAGAACGACCACAAGGTGCCCGAGGCAGTAATAGACCCGTGGAGACAAGTGGGCTGGAGGCCGATGTATTGAATCTCGACGCAATTTCAGTGTTCCATCGTCATTGGGAGGCCCTGAACGTTGCAATTAACTATCAGTTTTGCGTCGGATTCGAAAATCTAGACTCACAAGAGAACGACCTTAAGGTGCCCGAGGCAGCAATAGACCCTTGGAAACGAGTCTACTGAAGGACGATGAATTGAATCTCGACGCAATTTGAGTGTTCCATCGTCATTAGGAGGCCCTGAACGTTACAATCAACTATCGGTTATGCGTCGGATTCGATAATCTAGACTCACTGGAGCCCGAGGCAGTAATAACCCTTTGAGACAAGACGGCTGGAGGACGATGTTTTGAATGTCGACGCAATTTGAGTGTTCCATCGTCATTAGGAGGCCCTGAATGTTACAATTAACTATCAGTTTTGTGTCGGAATCGCAAATGTAGACTCAGAGGAGAACGACCATAAGGTGCCCGAGGCAGAAATAACGTCTAGGAGACAAGTCGGCTGGAGGACGATGTATTGAATCTCGACGAAATTTGAGTGTTCCATGGTCATTAGGAGGCCCTGAACGTTACAATTAACTATCAGTTTTGCCTCGGATTCGAAAATCTAGACTCACAGGAGAACGACCACAAGGTGCCCGAGGCAGCAATAGACCTTTGGAGACAAGTCGGCTGGAGGCCGATGTATTGAATCTCGACGCAATTTGAGTGTTCCATCGTCATTAGGAGGCCCTGAACGTTACAATTAACTATCAGTTTTGCGTCGGATTCGAAAATCTAGACTCACAGGAGACGGACCATATGGTGCCAGAGGCAGCAATATCCCCTTGGAGACATGTCGGCTTGAGGACAATGTATTGAATCTCGACGCAATTTGAGTGTTCCATCGTCATTAGGAGGCCCTGAACGTTACAACTAACTAACAGTTTTGCGTCGGATTCGAAAATCTAGACTCACAGGAGCACGACCATAAAGTTCCAGAGGCAGCAATAGACGGTTGCAGACAAGTCGGCTGGAGGACGATCTATTGAATCTCGACGCAATTTGTGTGTTCCATCGTCATTAGGAGGCCCTGAACGTTGCAATTAACTATCAATTTCGCGTCGGATTCGAAAATCTAGACTCACAGGAGACTGACCATATGGTGCCCGAGTCAGCAATATTCCCTTGGAGACAAGTCGGCTTGAGGACGATGTATTGAATCTCAACGCAATTTGAGTGTTCCATCGTCATTAGGAGGCCCTGAACGTTACAATTAACTACAAGTTTTGCGTCGGATTCGAAAATGTAGACTCAGAGAAGAACTACCATAAGGAACACCATGCAGCAATAGACCCTCGCAAACAAGTCGCCTGTTGGACGATGTATTGAATCTCGAAAGAATTTGAGTGTTCCATCGTCATTAGGAGGCCCTGAACGTTACAATTAACTATCAGTTTTGCGTCGGATTCGAAAATCTAGACTCACAGGCAGCAATAGACCCTCGGAAACAAGTCGCCTGGAGGACGATGTATTGAATCTCGACGCAATTTGAGTGTTCCATCGTCATTAGGAGGCCCTGAACTTTACAATTAACTATCAGTTTTGCGTCGGATTCGAAAATCTAGACTCACAGGAGAACGACCATAAGCTGCCCGAGGCAGGAATATCCCCTAGGAGACAAGTCGGCTGGAGGACAATGTATTGAATCTCGACGCAATTTGAGTGTTCCATCGTCATTAGGAGGCACTGAACGTTACAATTAACTATAAGTTTTGCGTCGGATTCGAAAATGTAGACTCAGAGGAGAACGACGATAAGGTGCCCGAGGCAGCAATAGACCCTTGGAGACAAGTCGGCTGGAGGACGATGTATTGAATCTCGACGCAATTTGAGTGTTCCATTGTCATTAGGAGGCACTGAACGTTACAATTAACTATCAGTTTCGCGTCGGATTCGAAAATCTAGACTCACCGGAGAAGGACCATATGGTGCCCGAGTCAGCATTATCCCCTTGGAGACAAGTCGCCTGGAGGACGATGTATTGAATCTCGACGCAATTTGAGTGTTCCATCGTCATTAGGAGGCCCTGAACGTTACAATTAACTATCAGTTTCGCGTTAGATTCGAAAATCTAGACTCACAGGAGCACGACCATAAGGTGCCAGAAGCAGCGATAGACGCTTGCAGACAAGTCGGCTGGAGGACGATGTATTGAATCTCGACGGAATTTGAGTGTTCCATCGTAATTACTAGGCCCTGAACGTTACAATTATCTTCCAGCTTTGCGTCGGATTCAAAAATGTAGACTCAGAGGAGAACGAACACAAGGTGCCCGAGGCAGTAATAGACCCGTGGAGACAAGTGGGCTGGAGGCCGATGTATTGAATCTCGACGCAATTTCAGTGTTCCATAATCATTAGGAGGCCCTGAACGTTGCTATTAACTATCAGTTTTGCGTCGGATTCGAAAATCTAGACTCAACGGAGTACCACCATAATGTTCCCGATGCAGCAGTATCCCCTAGGATACAAATCGGCTGGAGGACGATGTATTGATTCTCGACGCAATTTGGGTGTTCCATGGTCATTAGGAGGCCATGAACGTTACAATTAACCATCAGTTTAGCGTCGGATTCGAAAATCTAGACTCACAGGCAGCAATATCCCCTTGGAGACAAGTCGGCTTGAGGACGATGTTTTGAATGTCGTCGCAATTTGAGTGTTCCATCGTCATGAGGAGGCCCTGAATGTTACAATTAACTATCAGTTTTGCGACGGATTCGAAATTGTAGACTCAGAGGAGAACGACTATAAGGTGCCCGAGGCAGCAATAGACCCATGGAGACAAGTCGGCTGGAGGACGATGTATTGAATCTCGACGAAATTTGAGTGTTCCATGGTCATTAGGAGGCCCTGAACGTTACAATTAACTATCAGTTTTGCCTCGGATTCGAAAATCTAGACTCACAGGAGAACGAACATATGGTGCCCGACGCAGCAATCTACCCTGGAGACAAGTCGGCTGGAGGACGATCTATTGAATCTCGACGCATTTTGAGCGTCCCATGGTCATTAGGAGGTCCTGAACGTTACAATTAACTATCAGTTTTGCGTCGGAGTCGAAAATCTAGACTCACAGGAGAACGACCACAAGGTGCCCGAGGCAGCAATAGACATTTGGAGACAAGTCGGCTGGAGGCCGATGTATTGAATCTCGACGCAATTTGAGTGTTCCATCGTCATTAGGAGGCCCTGAACGTTACAATTAACTATCAGTTTCGCGTCGGATTCGAAAATCTAGACTCACAGGAGAACGAACATAAGGTGCCCGAGGCAGAAATATCCCCTAGGTCACAAGTCGGCTGGAAGACGATGTATTGAATCTTGACGCAATTTGAGTGTTCCATCGTCATTAGGAGGTCCTGATCGTTACAATTAACTATCAGTTTTGCGTCGGATTCGAAAATGTAGACTCAGAGGAGAACGACCGTAAGGTGCCCGAGGCAGCAATAGACCCTTGGAGACCAGTCGGCTGCAGGACGATGAATTGAATCTCGACGCAATTTGAGTGTTCCATCGTCCTTAGGAGTCCCTGAACGGTACAATTAACTATCAGTTTTGCGTCGGATTCGATAATCTAGACTCACAGGATAACGACCATATGGTGCCCGAGTCAGCATTATCCCCTTGGAGAGAAGTCGGCTGGAGGACGATCTATTGAATCTTGACGCATTTTGAGCGTCCCATTCTCATTAGGAGGTCCTGAACGTTACAATTAACTATCAGTTTTGCGTCGGATTCGAAAATCTAGACTCACAGGAGAACGACCACAAGGTGCCTGAGGCAGCAATAGACCTTTGGAGACAAGTCGGCTGGAGGCCGATGTATTGAATCTCGACGCAATTTGAGTGTTCCATCGTCATTAGGAGGCCCTGAACATTACAATTAACTATCAGTTTTGCGTCGGATTCGAAAATCTAGTCTCACAGGAGTACGAACATAAGGTGCCCGAGGCAGAAATACCCCTAGGACACAGGTCGGCTGGAAGACGATGTATTGAATCTTGACGCAATTTGAGTGTTCCATCGTCATTAGGAGGCCCTGATCGTTACAATTAACTATCAGTTTTGCGTCGGATTCGAAAATGTAGACTCAGAGCAGAACGACCGTAAGGCGCCCGAGGCAGCAATAGACCCTTGGAGACAAGTCGGCTGCAGGACGATGGATTGAATCTCGACGCAATTTGAGTGTTCCATCGTCCTTAGGAGTCCCTGAACGGTACAATTAACTATCAGTTTTGCGTCGGATTCGATAATCTAGACTCACATGAGAACGACCATAAGGTGCCCGATGCAGCAATAGACCCTTGGACACATGTCGGCTGGAGGACGATGTGTTGAATCTCGACGCAATTTGAGTGTTCCATTGTCATTAGGAGGCCCTGAACGTTACAATTAAATATCAGTTTCGCGTCGGATTCGAAAATCTAGACTCACAGGAGACGGACCATATGGTGCCAGAGGCAGCAATATCCCCTTGGATACAAGTCGGCTTGAGGACAATGTATTGAATCTCGACGCAGTTTGAGTGTTCCATCGTCATTAGGAGGCCCTGAACGTTGCAATTAACTATCAATTTCGCGTCGGATCCGAAAATCTAGACTCACAGGAGACTGACCATATGGTGCCCGAGTCAGCAACATTCCCTTGGGAACAAGTCGGCTTGAGGACGATGTATTGAATCTCAACGCAATTTGAGTGTTCCATCGTCATTAGAAGGCCCTGAACGTTACAATTAACTACAAGTTTTGCGTCGGATTAGAAAATGTAGACTCAGAGGAGAACGACCATAAGGAGCACCATGCAGCAATAGACCCTCGCAAACAAGTCGCCTGTTGGACGATGTATTGAATCTCGAAGGAATTTGAGTGTTCCATCGTCATTAGGAGGCCCTGAACGTTACAATTAACTATCAGTTTTGCGTCGGATTCGAAAATCTAGACTCACAGGCAGCAATAGACCCTCGGAAACAAGTCGCCTGGAGGACGATGTATTGAATCTCGACGCAATTTGAGTGTTCCATCGTCATTAGGAGGCCCTGAACGTTACAATTAACTATCAGTTTCGCGTCCGATTCGAAAATCTAGACTCACAGGAGCACGACCATAAGGTGCCAGAGGCAGCAATAGACGCTTGGAGACAAGTCGGCTGGAGGACGATATATTGAATCTCGACACAATTTGAGTGTTCCATCGTCATTAGGAGGCCATGAACGTTACAATCAACCATCAGTTTTGCGTCGGATTCGAAAATCTAGACTTACAGGAGAACGACCATAAGGTTCCCGAGGCAGCAATATTCCCTTGGAGACAAATCGGCTGGAGGGCGATGTATTGATTCTCGACGCAATTTGAGTGTTCCATCGTCATAAAGAGGCCATGAACGTTATAATTAACTATCAGTTTTGCGTCGGATTCGACAATCTAGACTCACAGGGAGCAACATCCCCTTGGAGACAAGTCGGCTTGAGGACGATGTATTCAATCTCGACGCAATTAGAGTGTTCCATCGTCATTAGGAGGCCCTGAACGTTACAATTAACTACCAGTTCTGCATCGGATTAGAAAATGTAGACTCAGAGGAGAATGACCATAAGTTGCCCGAGCCAGCAATAGACCCTCGGAGACAAGAGTCGCCTGGTGGACGATGTATTGAATCTCGACGCATTTTGAGCGTCCCATGGTCATTAGGAGGTCCTGAACGTTACAATTAACTATCAGTTTTGCGTCGGATTCGAAAATCTAGACTCAAAGGAGAACGACCACAAGGTGCCCGAGGCAGCAATAGACCTTTGGAGACAAGTCCCCTTTAGGCCGATGTATTGAATCTCGACGCAATTTGGGTGTTCCATCGTCATTAAGAGGCACTGAACGTTACAATTAACTATCAGTTTTGCGTCGGATTCGAGAATCTAGACTCACAGGGAGCAATATCCCCTTGGAGATAAGGCGGCTTGAGGACGATGTATTGAATCTCGACGCAATTTGAGTGTTCCATCGTCATTGAGAGGCCCTGAACGTTACAATTAACTACCAGTTCTGCGTCGGATTCGAAAATGTAGACTCAGAGGAGAATGACCATAAGTTGCCCGAGGCAGCAATAGACCCTCGGAGACAAGAGTCGCCTGGTGGACGATGTATTGAATCTCGACGCATTTTGAGCGTCCCATGGTCATTAGGAGGTCCTGAACGATACAATTAACTTTCAGTTTTGCGTCGGATTCGAAAATCTAGACTCAAAGGAGAACGACCACAAGGTGCCCGAGGCAGCAATAGACCTTTGGAGACAAGTCCCCTGGAGCCCGATGTATTGAATCTCGACGCAATTTGAGTGTTCCATCGTCATTAAGAGGCCCTGAACGTTACAATTAACTATCAGTTTTGCGTCGGATTCGAGAATCTAGACTCACAGGAGAACGAACATAAGGTGCCCGAGGCAGAAATATCCCCTAGGACCCAAGTCGGCTGGAAGACGATGTATTGAATCTTGACGCAATTTGAGTGTTCCATCGTCATTAGCAGGCCCTGAACGTTACAATCAACTACCAGTTTTGCGTCGGATTCGAAAATGTAGACTCAGAGGAGAACGACCATTAGGTGCCCGAGGCAGCAATAGACCCTCGGAAACAAGTCACCTGGAGGACGATGTATTGAATCTCGACGCAATTTGAGTGTTCCATCGTCATTAGGAGGCCCTGAACGTTACAATTAACTATCAGTTACGCGTCGGATTCGAAAATCTAGACACACAGGTGCCAGAAGCAGCAATAGAGGCTTGGAGACAAGTCGGCTGGAGGACGATGTATTAAATCTCGACGCAATTTGAGTGTTCCATCGTCATTAGGAGGCCATAAACGTTACAATTAACCATCAGTTTTGCGTCGTATTCGAAAATCTAGACTCACATTAGAACGACCATAAGGTGCCCGCGGCAGCAATATCCCCTTGGAGACAGGTCGCCTGGAGGACGATGTATAGAATCTCGACGCAATTTGAGTGTTCCATCGTCATTAGGAGGCCCTGAACGTTACAATTAACTATCAGTTTCGCGTCGTATTCGAAAATCTAGACTCACAGGAGCACGACCATAAGGTGCCAGAGGCAGCAATAGACGCTTGGGGACAAGTCGGCTGGTGGACGATATAATGAATCTCGACACAATTTGAGTGTTCCATCGTGATTAGGAGGCCATGAACGTTACAATTTACCATCAGTTTTTGCGTCGGATTCGAAAATCTAGACACACAGGAGAACGACCATAAGGTGCCTGAGGCAGCAATATCCCCTTGGAGAAAAGTCGGCTGGAGGACGATGTATTGAATCTCGATGTAATTTGAGTGTTCCATCGTCATTAGGAGGCCCTGAAGGTTACAATTAACTATCAGTTTTGCGTCGGATTCGAAAATGTAGACTCAGAGGAGAACGACCATTAGGTGCCCGAGGCAGCAATAGACCCTCGGAAACAAGTCACCTGGAGCACGATGTATTGAATCTCGACGCAATTTGAGTGTTCCATCGTCATTAGGAGGCCCTGAACGTTACAATTAACTATCAGTTACGCGTCGGATTCGAAAATCTAGACACACAGGTGCCAGAAGCAGCAATAGAGGCTTGGAGACAAGTCGGCTGGAGGACGATGTATTAAATCTCGACGCAATTTGAGTGTTCCATCGTCATTAGGAGGCCATAAACGTTACAATTAACCATCAGTTTTGCGTCGTATTCGAAAATCTAGACTCACATTAGAACGACCATAAGGTGCCCGCGGCAGCAATATCCCCTTGGAGACAGGTCGCCTGGAGGACGATGTATAGAATCTCGACGCAATTTGAGTGTTCCATCGTCATTAGGAGGCCCTGAACGTTACAATTAACTATCAGTTTCGCGTCGTATTCGAAAATCTAGACTCACAGGAGCACGACCATAAGGTGCCAGAGGCAGCAATAGACGCTTGGGGACAAGTCGGCTGGTGGACGATATAATGAATCTCGACACAATTTGAGTGTTCCATCGTGATTAGGAGGCCATGAACGTTACAATTTACCATCAGTTTTTGCGTCGGATTCGAAAATCTAGACACACAGGAGAACGACCATAAGGTGCCTGAGGCAGCAATATCCCCTTGGAGAAAAGTCGGCTGGAGGACGATGTATTGAATCTCGATGTAATTTGAGTGTTCCATCGTCATTAGGAGGCCCTGAAGGTTACAATTAACTATCAGTTTTGCGTCGGATTCGAAAATCTAGACTCACAGGAGAACGACCATAAGGTTCCCAAGGCAGCAATATCCCCCTGGAGACAAATCGGCTGGAGCACGATGTATTGATTCTCGACGCAATTTGAGTGTTCCATCGTCATTAGGAGGCCCTGAACGTTACAATTAACTATCAGTTTTGCGTCGGATTCAAAAATCTAGACTCACAGGAGAACGACCATAAGGTGCCCGAGGCAGAAATATCCCCTTGGACACAAGTCGGCTGGAGGACGATGTATTGATTCTCGATACAATTTGAGTGTTCCATCGTCATTAGGAGGCCATGAACGTTACAATTAACCATCAGTTTTGCGTCGGATTCGAAAATCTAGACTCACAGGCAGCAATAGACCCACGGAAACAAGTCGCCTGGAGGACGATGTATTGAATCTCGACGAAATTTGAGTGTTCCATCGTCATTGAGGGGCCCTGAACGTTACAATTAACTATCAGTTTTGCGTCGGATTCGAAAATCTAGACTCACAGGAGAACGACCATAAGGTGCCGGAGGCAGAAATATCCCCTAGGACACAAGTCGGCTGGAGGACGATGTATTGAATTTCGACGCAATTTGAGTGTTCCATCGTCATTAGGAGACCCTGAACGTTGCAATTAAGTATCAATTTCGCGTCGGATTCGAAAATCTAGACTCACAGTAGACGGACCATATGGTGCCCGCGGCAGCAATTCCCCTTGGCGACAAGTCGGCTTGATGACGATGTATTGAATCTCGACGCAATTTGAGTGTTCCATTGTCATTGGGAGGCCCTGAACGTTACAATTAACTACCAGTTTTGCGTCTGATTCGAAAATGTAGACTCAGAGGAGAACGAACATAAGGTGCTTGAATCAGCAATAGCCCTATGGAGACAAGTCGGCAGGAGGACGATGTATTGAATCTCGATGGGATTTGAGTGTTCCATCGTCATTGAGAGGCCCTGAACGTTACAATTAACTATCAGTTTAGCGTCGGATTCGAAAACCTAGACTCACAAGAGAACGACCATAAGGTGCCCGAGGGAGCAATATCCCCTTGGAGACATGTCGGCTGGAGGACGATGTATTGAATCTTGACGCAATTTGAGTGTTCCATCGTCATTAGGAAGCACTGAACGGTACAATTAACTATCAGTTTTGAGTTGGATTCGAAAATGTAGACTCAGAGGAGGACGACCATAAGGTTCCCGAGGCAGCAATAGACCCTTGGAAACAAGTCTACTGAAGGACGATGAATTGAATGTCGACACAATTTGAGTGTTCCATCGTCATTAGGAGGCCCTGAACGTTACAATTAACTATTAGTTTTGCGTCGGATTCGATAATCTAGACTCACAGGAGCCCGAGACAGTAATAGACCCTTGGAGACAAGTCGGCTGGAGGACGATGTTTTGAATCTCGACGCAATTTGAGTTTTCCATCGTCATTAGTAGGCCCTGAATGTTACGATTAACTATCAGTTTCACGTCGGATTCGAAAATCTAGACTCAAAGGAGGCGGAGTATATGGTGCCCGAAGCAGCAATATCCCCTTGGAGACAAGTCGCCTGGAGGACGATGTATTGAATCTCGACGCAATTTGAGTTGTTGTTGTTGTTGTTGGGTCTTTTAAGGGGGACTAAACAGCGAAGGTCATCAGTCCCCCATTCCAAAATCAGGCGAGCTGAAAATCTACGGAGCAGATAAAAACCAAAGGGGGAGGAGACGTCCCCCAGGCGCTAAAAGAACACAAATGCAGCAACAAACACTACAGACAAGAACAGGACAGAGGAACACCAGACAGAAAGAAACAGAAGGAAGGAGGATGGCCGGAGACTGGTGACTGACCATGAGAAAAAAAAAGGGAAAGAGTCAACCATCTGACGGCACACCAGAATAGCAACAGACACAAGGACAAAAGACTCAGAAAGGGAAAGGCGCAGGACCTCCCTAAATCGAACCATAAAAACGACTACTGTGGATAAAATATAAAACATTGTCATCCATGGAGGCATCGTCGGATAAAACCAAAGCCAAAGTGCCCGGGAGATTAAAAGATTGCCGGAGTGTGCGCAGTCGAGGACACTCCAGCAAAATGTGGCCGACCGTCAGACGGGACCCACACAGACACAAGGGGGGATCCTCCTGACGCAACAGATGGCCGTGCGTGAGGTATGTATGGCCGATGCGCAGCCGACACAGGACTATCGAGTCCCTGCGAGAAGCCCGCAGGGAGGAACGCCACACATCGGTTGTCCCCTTGACAGCCCGCAGTTTATTCGGGGCTGTCATGCCACGCCACTCAGCAGCCCACATCCCAATCAGCTTACGGCGCAACACCATCTGCTGGTCGCGAGCCGTAAGGCCGACCTCCAAAGCCGGGGCGTCGATCGCCCCTTTGGCCAGCCTGTCTACACGTTCGTTCCCTGGGATGCCAACATGACCGGGCGTCCAAACCAAGACCGCCGAACGACCAGAACGGGCAATGGCGGAAACAGACTCCTGAATGGAGGACACCAGAGGAGAGGAGGGATAGCAGCGGTCGATGGCCTGAAGGCTGCTCAGGGAGTCACTGCAGATGACGATGGACCTACCTGAGCAGAAACGCATATGCTCAAGAGCGCGCAAGATGGCCACCAGCTCTGCAGTAAAAATACTGCAGCCAGCCGGCAAGGAGCGTTGCTCAACATGGGCAGAGTGAGCAAAGGCGTAGGCAGTGCGACCATCAACCAGGGAACCATCAGTGTAGACAGGCTCACAGCCCGGAAATGATTCGAGGAGCGCAAGAAAACGGCGACGGAGGGCCACAGGCGGAACCGAGTCCTTAGGGCCCTGTGCCAAATCCAGACGGACAGACGGCTGGGACAAACACCAGGGAGGCGTAGGTGTACGGACCCGGAAGGGAGGCAGAAGAGGGAATGACCCCAGTTCTGACAGCAGGGACTGGACACGGACAGCTACGGAAAGCCCAGATCTAGGTCGCCGTTCGGGCAGACGGAGGACCATGGCAGGGAAAAGCAGGCGACGATAGGGATGGCCTGGCGAGCAATGGACGTGGACAGCATAGTCGGCAAGCAGACGATGGCGGCGAATCCGCAGCGGGGGAACCCCGGCCTCCACCAGTAGACTATCCACGGGACTAGTGCGAAAAGCGCCAGTGGCAAGCCGAACCCCACAGTGGTGTATGGGGTCTAACAACTTCAACACTGAGGGTGACGCAGACCCATAGGCCAGGCTCCCATAATCAAACCGGGACTGCACAAGGGCTCTGTACAATCGCAGTAGCGTGCAGCGATCTGCTCCCCAAGAAGTGTGGCTTAGGCAGCGGAGGGCGTTGAGGTGCCGCCAGCATTTTTGCTTCAGCTGAGTGACATGAGGAACCCATGGGAGCCGGGCATCAAACACGAGTCCCAAGAAGCGGCAAGTGTCCACCACTTCAAGCAGGTGACGGTCGAGGTAAAGTTCAGGATGAGGGTGGACCGTCCGACGCCTGCAGAAGTGCATAACTCGAGTCTTCGGTGCAGAGAACTGAAGACCGTGAGTCAGAGCCCATGATGCTGCCTTGCGAACGGCGACTTGCAGCCTGAGTCCGGCGACTCCCGTAGTCGTGGAGCTAAATGAGATGCAGAAGTCGTCGGCATACAAAGAAGGAGACACCGACGACCGCACTGCTGCTGCCAGACCATTAATGGCCGACCACGAAGACCCCACTCATGCAACGTGGCGAGGATGTGATGCCTCCATGTGGTGTCATACGCCTTCCGCAGATCGAAAAAGACAGCAACGTGATGCTGACGTCGGGCAAAGGCCGTACGGACAGCAGATTCCAGCCGCACCAAATTGTCCACTGCAGACCGGCCCCAACGGAAGCCACCCTGGGATGGAGCGAGGAGACTGCGCGACTCAAGGACCCAACACAAACGCCGCCCCACCATACGTTCGACCAATTTGCACAAAACGTTGGTGAGGGTAATGGGACGATAGCTGTCCACCGCCAGGGGGTCCGCACCGGGCTTCAAGATGGGGACAATAACACCCTCTCGCCATTGCGACGGGAACACGCCTTCGCTCCAAATGCGATTAAATATCGCGAGAATGTGTCTCTGGCAGTCCCTGGAGAGATGCTTCAGCATCTGCGCGTGGATGCAGTCGGGGCCTGGTGCTGTATCAGGGCAATCGGCGAGGGCAGCGAGGAATTCCCTCTCGCTGAAAGGAGCATTGTATGTTTCATAATGACGCGTGTGGAATGAGAACGGCGTCCGCTCGGCTCGCTCCTTTAGAGAGCGAAAGGCGGGGGGATAGGATGCAGTCGCAGAGCTCTGAGCAAAGTGCGCGGCTAGCCGTTCAGCAATGGCGGCAGAGTCCGTGCAGACAGCGCCGTCCAAGGAGAGCCCAGGGACACCCATAGGGGTCTGGCATCCAGAAATCCGCCGGATCCGGGACCACACGAGCGAGGAGGAGACACGGGAGCCCAGGGAGGAGACGTACCTCTCCCAGCACTCCTGCTTACGCCGTGCAATAAGACGAGGGGCGAAGGCACGGAGCCTCTTAAAAGCGATGAGGGTCTCCAGAGACGGGTGCCGCCTATGACGCTGGAGAGCCCGCCTACGGTCGCGAATAGCCTCAGCAATCTACGGCGACCACCAGGGGACAGCCTCCCGCCGAGGGAGGCCAGAGGAACGGGGGATGGCAGCCTCGGCCGCTGAAATGATGGACGTGGTGAAAACACGGACCACCTCGTCAATGTCACCCTGTGGGGGAGACGCAATGGTGACAGCGGAAGTAAAAGCTGGCCAGTCAGCCTGTGGAGAGCCCAGTGGGGCAAGCGCCCAGAAGAAACACTGGGGCAGTGACAAATAGATGGGAAAATGGTCACTACCACACAGGTCAGGATGCACTCTCCAGTGGAGGGATGGGACAAGTCCAGGGCTGCAAATAGAGAGATCGATGGCCGAGAACGAGCCATGGGCCACACTGAAATGCGTGGGAGCACCGGTGTTCAAGAGGCTAAGGTCGAGCTGAGCCAACACATGCTCCACGGCCCGACCGTGATCATCGGAGATAGTCCCACCCCATAGAGGGTTGTGGGCATTGAAATCGCCCAGCAGCAAAAAAGGTGGCGGCAGTTGGGCTATCAGAGCAGCCAGGACATGCTGCGCGACAGCACCATCAGGTGGAAGGTAAATACTGCAGACGGTGATAGCCTGTGGCGTCCACACCCGAACAGCGACAGCCTCTAAAGCTGTTTGTATAGGTACAAACTCGCTGTGAAGAGAGTTAAGGACATATATGCAGACGCCACCAGACACCCTTTCATAAGCTGCCCGGTTCTTAAAATAGCCCCGATAGCCACGGAGGGCGGGGGTCCGCATTGCTGGAAACCAAGTTTCTAGCAGAGCAATGCAAAGGAAAGGATGATGGCTGAGAAGTTGGCGGAGCTCAGCTAGATGGTGGAAAAAACCGCTGCAGTTCCACTGGAGGATGGTATTAGCCATGGATGGGAAAGGCGTGAAGGGACTGGGGAGGCAGATTACGCCTCCGGGGCCCCTGCTGCTACTGAGTCACCACCTGGACAACAACCGTCTACTGCATCCGAGGGACTGGCGAGATCCATGTCCTCAGCGGACGCCAGAATCACCACCTCATCCTCAGACGCAGAGCTTGTAGGAAGTGGTGGAATGGGTGCCACCGCAATGTCGGTAGCCTTGGGGAGTTTCTTCTTCTTCTGCTTCTCGCGCTGCGCCTTGGGTGGTTCAGGCTGGGAGGGCGTCACCGGGTCAGTCTCAGGGACAGACGATGACCGTGTGTCCCGACGACCAGGGACTGGCGGTTGTTTGAGACACTTGCGGCCGTCGGCTTTGGAACCGGTCGGAACGTGCGAAGGGAGGTCCCCAAGGGACCCCTTCCTTAAGAGAGTAGCCGAAGAAGGCTTACGCTTCTCCGGCTGGGAAGGGGGGACTGATGTCCCCGATGGTTGGGGGGGGGGGGGTGTTCCTCCTGAAGTAGATGGAGCAGGAGCAACAGGAGGTTTAGTGCCCCCCACCATCAAGGGGGCAGGTGTGGGACTTCGACTCTGAAAGCTGACTGGAGCGGATGGAATTGTAGAAGGAGTGACAGTTGCGGCATAAGAAGCTGTCACGCGCACTGGATGAAGCCGATCATATTTCCGCTTCGCCTCAGTGTACGTCAGGAGGTCGAGAGTCTTTATTTCCATGATCTTCCGCTCCTTCTGCAGAATCGGACAGTCTGGCGAGCAAGGCGGATGGTGCGCACCACAGTTCACACAGATTGGAGGCGGCGCACAGGGATGATCAGGATGGGAAGGTCGACCGCAATCGCGACAGACGAGGTCGGAAGCACAGCGTGAAGACATGTGGCCAAACTTCCAACACTTGAAGCACCGCATCGGGGGAGGGATATACGGCTTGACATCACAACGGTACACCATCACCTTGACTTTCTCGGGTAACGTGTCACCCTCGAAGGCCAAGATGAAGGCACCGGTGGCAACCTGACGATCCCTCGGACCCCGGTGGACGCGCCGGACGAAATGGACACCTCGGCGCTCCAAGTTGGCGCGCAGCTCGTCGTCGGACTGTAAAAGGAGATCCCTGTGAAAGATAATACCCTGGACCATGTTCAGACTTTTATGGGGCGTGATAGTGACGGAGACATCCCCCAGCTTAGTACAAGCGAGCAAGGCCCGCGACTGGGCGGAGGATGACGTTTTTATCAACACCGATCCGGACCGCATCTTGGACAAGCCCTCCACCTCCCCAAACTTGTCCTCTAAATGCTCGACAAAGAACTGAGGCTTCACGGACATAAAAGATTTCCCGTCAGCTCTGGTACAGACGAGATACCGGGGCGAGTATCGTTCGCTCTCATTCATAGCCCTTCGTTCCTCCCATGGTGTGGCCAGGGAGGGGAACGATTTGGGGTCATACACATTAGCCTTAAAGTGAGATTTGGAACGCTGAGAGACTGCTGACGGCTGGCCGCCAGCGAGAGATGATGTACCACGCTTCATTGCGGGTCATCCGCCCTGATGCCACCTACTCCGACCAAGGGCCCTCCCCACGGGCGCCACCCAGCCACAGCAAAGGCCACCTGGCAGGATGGCCATTGCCGGGAGTCCCGATGCCCCAGGGCGATAGGCATCTACTCCTTGGCATACGTGGGGAGTTAACGGCGCAGGCATCAGTAGAGCGATCCCTGTGTTGTCAAGGGGCTACAACCAAGAGGGTACATGGCGGCCCCACCACAACGGACTGGCTACCATGCTGGACGTTAGGTGCATAAATGGCCAAGGACGTCGTCGCAGTTAAAAGAAACACTTAAGAGTGCAGCGTGGTAATCGCCCAAGAGATCAAAAACGAGCGGGACACCTTTGCAACGACGAGAAAGACGGCTAAAGGTCTAATTGCACGACGGATACAGTGCACCATGTAAGGCGCCCTTCCCCAATTGGCTCGCTCTTCGGAATAATTTAGACAGATGGAGGTCAAACCCGAGAGGGGACCATCACATAAGGCCGAAACATGTGAGACTCCTTTTAGTCGCCTCTTACGACAGGCAGGAATACCACGGGCCTATTCTAACACCCGAACCCGCAGGGGGGAATCTGAGGTTTCCATCGTCATTAGGAGGCCCTGAACGTTACAATTAACTATCAGTTTCGCGTCGGATTCGAAAATCTAGACTCACAGAAGCACGACCATAAGGTGCCAGCGGCAGCAATAGACGCTTGGAGACAAGTCGGCTGGAGGACGATGTATTGAATCTCGCGCAATTTGAGTGTTCCATCGTCATTAGGAGGCCATAAACGTTACAATTAACCATCAGTTTTGCGTCGGATTCGAAAATCTAGACTCACAGGAGAACGACCATAAGGTGCCCGAGGCAGCAATATCCCCTTGGAGACAAGTCGGCTGGAGGACGATGTATTGAATCTCGACGCAATTTGAGTGTTGCATCGTCATTAGGAGGCCCTGAACGTTACAATTAACTATCAGTTTCGCGTCGAATTCGAAAATCTAGACTCACAGGAGCACGACCATAAGGTGCCAGAGGCAGCAATAGACGCTTGGAGACAAGTCGGCTGGAGGACGATATATTGAATCTCGACACAATTAAAGTGTTCCATCGTCATTAGGAGTCGAAAATTTATTTATTTATTTATTTATTTATTGTTCCGTGGGACCACATTTAGGAGAAGTCTCCATGGTCATGGAACGAGTCAATACATGAAATTATAACACGATTGTAGAAACAGATAAAATGAAATATAAGAAACATATTCAGGCGACAAGTCGTTAGTTTAAATAAAGAAAATCAAGAATGTAACACTGGAATTTGCTTAATTTTTTATCTCTTCCAGGAATTCCTCGACAGAATAGAAGGAGTGAGCTATGAGGAAACTCTTCAGTTTAGACTTAAAAGTGTTTGGGCTACTGCTAAGATTTTTTAGTTCTTCTGGTAGCTTATTGAAAATGGATGCAGCAGAATACTGCACTCCTTTCTGCACAAGAGTCAAGGAAGTGCATTCCACATGCAGATTTGATTTCTGCCTAGTATTAACTGAGTGAAAGCTGCTAACTCTTGGGAATAAGCTAATATTGCTAACAACAAACGACATTAAAGAAAATACATTCTGTGAGGGCAATGTCAAAATTCCCAGACTATTGAATAGGGGTCGACGAGAGGTTTTCGAACTTACACCATACATAGCTCGAACAGCCCGTTTTTGAGCCATAAATACCCTTTTTGAATCAGAAGAATTACCCCAAAAAATAATACCATATGACATAAGCGTATGAAAATATGCGAAGTATGCTACTTTTCGTGTTGAAATGTCACTTATTTCAGATACTGTTCTAATGGTAAATAAAGCGGCATTTAGTTTCTGAACAAGATCCTGAACATGGGCTTTCCACAACAGCTTACTATCTATCCGTACGCCTAGGAACTTGAACTGTTCCGTTTCGCTTATAACATGCCCATTCTGTCTGATTAAAATGTCAGTTCTTGTTGAATTGTGGGTTAGAAACTGTAAAAACTGAGTCTTACTGTGATTTAGCATCAAATTATTTTCCACAAGCCACGAACTTATATCATGAACTACATTATTTGATAATGTTTCAATATTACACACAAGATCCTTCACTACCAAGGTGGTGTCATCAGCAAACAGAAATATTTTTGAATCACCTGTAATACTAGAAGGCATATCATTTACATAAATAAGGAACAGCAGTGGCCCCAGCACCGACACTTGGGGAACGCCCCATTTAACAGTGCCCCATTGGGACTGAACATCATTACCACTCTCAATATTGCGGAGGATTACCTTCTGCTTTCTGTTCTTAAAGTAGGAGGCGAACCAATTGTAAGCTACTCCCCTTACTCCATAATGTTCCAACTTCTGCAGTAATATTTTGTGGTCAACACAGTCAAAAACCTTCGTTAAATCAAAGAAAACACCTAACGTTCGCAACCTTTTATTTAATCCGTCCAAAACCTCACAGAGAAAAGAGACTATAGCATTTTCAGTTGTTAAGCCATTTCTAAAACCAAACTGTACATTTGACAGCAAATTATGTGAATTTAAATGCTGCAGTAACCTTGTATATACAACCCTCTCGATAACTTTAGCAAACACCGATGGCATGGAAATAGGTCTACAATTGTCAACATTATCCCTGTCTCCCTTTTTATAAATTGGCTTCACTAACGAGTACTTTAATCGGTCAGGAAACCGACCACTCCTAAAGGAAAAGTTACAGATATGGCTAAGTACTGAGCTAACATACGTGGAACAATACTTCAGTATTCTGCTAGATACCCCGTCATATCCATGAGAGTTCTTGGTCTTTAGTGATTTAATTATTAACTCAATCTCCCTCTTGTCAGTATCATGGAGGAGCATTTCAGGTAACAGTCTCGGAACACTTTTTTCTAAGAGCGCTATATGATTCCCTGTTGGGACTAGGTTTCTATTTAGTTCACCTGCTATATTCAGAAAGTGATTATTAAGTACTGTACATATATGCGACTTATCAGTAACACGGACATCCCCACTACGCACTGATTCTATATTCTCGACCTGTCTCTGCAGACCAGCCACTTCCTTTACGACTGACCATATGGTTTTAATTTTATCCTGAGACTTAGCTATTCTATCTGCATACCACATACTTTTTGCCTTCCTAATAACTTTTTTAAGCACCTTACAATACTGTTTGTAATGGGCTGCTGCATTTAGATTTTGACTGTTTCTAACGTTATGATATAATTGCCACTTTGTTCTACAAGATATTCTTATCCCTTTAGTCAGCCACCCAGGCTGCCTGTTTGTGCTAGTACCCTGTTTTGAACGTTCTAACGGAAAGCAACTTTCAAAGAGCACGAGAAAAGTCTTGAGGAAAGCATTATATTTATCGTCTACTGTATCAGCACTATAAACATCTTGCCACTCTTGTTCCTTGATAAGGTTTACAAAAGTCTGTACAGCAACTGGATCAGCTTTCCTAAAAAGTTGGTAACTATATTTAACATGTGTTGCAAAACAAAAATCTTTTAGATTTAAAATTTGTGCATCATGATCTGAAAGGCCATTCACCTTTTTGCTAACAGAATGCCCTTCTAATAATGACGAATGAACAAAAATATTGTCTATGGTTGTTCTACTGTTCCCTTGCCCTCTCGTTGGAAAGAATACGGTTTGCATAAGATTATATGAATTAAGGAGGTCTACCTGCATCCTTTTCCTTGCACAATCACTTATACAATTAATATTGAAGTCACCACATATAACTAACTTTTTGTATTTCCTATAAAGTGAACCAAGAACCTCCTCTAGCTTTAGCAAAAAAGTTGTGAAATCAGAGTCTGGGGATCTATAAATAACAACAGTAAGAAGTTTAGCTCCACTAAATTTAACCACACCTGCACAACATTCAAACACCTTTTCAGTGCAGTACTTTGAAACATCAATTGACTCAAATGGGATACCGTTTTTCACATACATGGCTACTCCCCCACACCGCAAAGAGCTCCTAGAAAAGCTGCCAGCCAACCTGTATCCTGGTAAAGGAAGCCTCTGAATTATCTCCTTATTTAAGAAGTGTTCAGATATACCAATAATTTCAGAGTCAACATCTATAAGCAGTTCACTAACTTTATCTCTAATACCTTGTATATTTTGATGAAATATACTAATTCCCTCATTAATCGGATACCCAAGCTTTGTACAAAGTGGTTTCTTTGTTAGAGAGACTTCCCTTAAGCAGGAATACCTATCAGCTGACTTCAATCTAAAAAAGGTACAGCTCTAACACCCACAACTACCGGAATTTTCCCATGAGTGATCCCACCACCCCCACCTATGCTGTCACCTATAAGTTTTGCCAACCTCCCCTTCCCATACCTGTTGAGGTGCAGGCCATGTCTAGTGAAACCCGTCCTACTGATAGACTCCACCGACACCACTGAAATGTGACTCATGCCTTCTGCTATCAGCGCACTCCCAAGTCTCATGTAATAACGCCTGACGGCTGTATTAAGATGAGGCCGATCGTGACGCTGAAACAGTTCCACGAAATGCACATTCGTGTTGCCAGTCTGAGTGGCTATCTTTTCCAGGTCACCATCTATGTCATACTCCCCATCCCTATCAATACTATTACCAGCCCCACCCACAATCACTACCTGATCCTCTTTAGTAAAATCCCTACATAACCCCCCTATGTTAAAAGTCACCTGAGCCAATCCTGCATTAGGCTTCACAATGCTGGTGACCTGGTACTCACTCCCCAAAACTTCCTGCAACTGCTGGCCTACACCTCTACCATGAGAACTACCTAACAGCAGAACCTTCTTCTTTCTCTTAGACTTTGCAACTGTCCTAGCCACCGTAACTGCTGAGGTCTGCTGCATACTTCCTACATCTACAGCTACTAGAGATTCCTCTCCACTAGACTCTGACAGTTGGTCATATCTATTACAAACACCAATAGTAGAACTATCTGAAAATCTCCTTCTCCTAGCAGATCTCTTGCCAACAGCCAGCTCCCATTCCCCAACCCCCTTCTTTCTCCTCATCCTATCTAGCTCCTCCTGTGCGTTTTTCAACTGCACCTGAAGGGCACAGATCTTACGCTCCTGCTCCTCTATCAACTTACTCTTGCTACATAACCTGCAGTTCCAGGAGAGGATCTCACCAGAATGCCCACTGGCTTCCCCATTGCATTCCCCCCAGTGAAAATACTTCGAACAAGTCTCACACCGCAATCCACTACTCACGAACCTACGGCAAAGCCCACACTTCTCACTCATGGTAAAATTTTACAATTATTGAAACAAGAAAACAACTTTATCTAAGTTCCGCTACTACAATAAAAAGTGACTACAATTATCACAAACTTGCTCTACAAGGGAAGTAACTACTATTATTGACAGTATTAATCAACAACAAATGAGAATATAACAAAATACTAACACAGAAAGAAAATCAAACGTCTAATGACAGTAACGAAACTGAAAGTAGTTCGCAAAAATTTCTTCTGAAGTTATTTCACCGGAAAACACCAAGAACACCGGTTGAAGACTCCTAAAGTTCCTAAATAAACTACTATACACAAACAATTAATTAGTACTTAGCTTTCGATGCGCCGCTATAGCTGCAACTGGTCAGCGCGGAATGTAAACACGGGTAAGAGGTTAAGTTACTCGATACGAAACACTCACAAATATCAGGCCACAACACAAGAAATGCAGAGGTAAATGAAGAAACCACTAATAAGTCACTTATATAGTAAATATTATCACAAAAACAGTTAAAATATATATCTGAAACCTAAAAATAGATGAAAACTTAGAGAGCGATCTCACACGCAGTCACGCGCTTATGACGTCACACCAAAGGATCACAGACTCACAGGCAGAAATATCAGCTAGGAGACAATTAACCATCAGTTTAGCGTCGGATTCGAAAATCTAGACTCACAGGACAACGATTATTAGGTGCCCGAGGCAGCAATATCTCCTTGGAGACAAATCGGCTGGAGGACGATGTATTGATTCTCGACGCAATTTGAGTATTCCATCGTCATTAGGAGGCCATGAACGTTACAATTAACCATCAGTTTTGCGTCGGATTCTAAAATCTAGACTCACAGGCAGCAATATCCCCTTGGAGACAAGTCGGCTTGTGGACGATGTATTGAATCTCGACGCATTTTGAGTGTTCCATCGTCATTAGGAGGCGCTCAACGTTACAATTAACTATCAGTTTTGCGTCGGATAAGAAAATCTAGACTCACAGGAGAACGACCATAAGGTTTCCGAGGCAGCAATATCCCCTTGGAGACAAATCGGCTGGAGGATGATGTATTGATTCTCGACGCAATTTGAGTGTTCCATAGTCATTAGGAGGCCATGAACGTTACAATTAACCATCGTTTTGCGTCGGATTCGAAAATCTAGACCCACAGGCAGCAATATCCCCTTCGAGGCAAGTCGGCTTGAGGACGATGTATTGAATCTCGACGCAATTTGAGTGTTCCATCGTCATTAGGAGGCCCTGAACGTTACAATTAACTACCAGTTTTGCGTCGGATTCGAAAATGTGGACTCAGAGGAGAACGACCATAAGGTGCCCGAGGCAGCAATAGACCCACGGAGACAAGTCGGCTGGAGGACGATGTATTGAATCTTGACGCAATTTGAGTGTTCCATCGTCATTAGGAGGCACTGAACGGTACAATTAACTATCAGTTTTGCGTCGGATTCGAAAATGTAGACTCAGAGGAGAACGACCATAAGGTGCCCGAGGCAACAATAGACCCTTGGAAACAAGTCTACTGAAGGACGATGAATTGAATCTCGACGCAATTTGAGTGTTCCATCGTCATTAGGAGGCCCTGAACGTTACAATTAACTATCAGGTTTGCGTCGGATTCGATAATCTAGACTCACAGGAGCCCGAGGCAGTAATAGACCCTTGGAGACAAGTCGGCTGGAGGACGATGTTTTCAATCTCGACGCAATTTGAGTGTTCCATCGTCATTAGGAGGCCCTGAATCTTACAAATAACTATCAGCTTCGCGTCGGATTCGAAAATCTAGACTCACAGGAGACGGATCATATGGTGCCCGAGGCAGCAATATCCCCTTGGAGACAAGTCGCCTGGAGGACGATGCATTGAATCTCGACGCAATTTGAGTGTTCCATCGTCATTAGGAGCCCCTGAACGTTACAATTGACTATCAGTTTTGCGTCGGATTCGAAAATGTAGACTCAGAGGAGAACGACCATAAGGTGCCCGAGGCAGCAATAGACCCTTGGAGTCAAGTCGGCTGAAGGACGATGAATTGAATCTCGACGCAATTTAAGTATTCCATCGTCATTAGGAGGCCCTGAACGTTACAATTAACTATCAGTATTGCGTCGGATTCGATAATCTAGACTCACAGTAGAACGACCATAAGGTGCCCGAGGCAGCAATAGACCCTTGGAGACATGTCGGCTGGAGGACGATGTATTGAATCTCGACGCAATTTGAGTGTTCCTTCGTCATTAGGAGGCCATAAACGCTACAATTAACCATCTGTTTTGCGTCGTATTCGAAAATCTGGACTCACAGGAGAACGACCATAAGGTGCCCAAGGCAGCAATATCCCCTTGGAGACAAGTCGGCTGGAGGACGGTGTATTGATTCTCGATGCAATTTGAGTGTTCCATCGCCCCTGAACGTTACAATTAACTATCAGTTTTGCGTCGGATTCGAAAAGGTAGACACAGAGGAGAACGACCATAAGGTGCCCGAGGCAGCAATGGCCCCTTGGAGACAAGTCCGCAGGAGGACGATGTATTGATTCTCGACGCAATTTGAGTGTTCCATCGTCATTAGGAGGCATTGATCGTTACAATTAACCATCAGTTTTGGGTCGGATTCGAAAATCTAGACTCACAGGAGAACGACCAAATGGTGTCCGAGGCAGCTATATCCCCTTGGAGACAAGTCGGCTGGAGGACGATGTATTGATTCTCGATGCAATTTGAATGTTCCATCGTCATTAGGAGGCCATGATTGTTACAATTAACCATCAGTTCTGAGTCGGATTCTAAAATCTAGACTCACAGGCAGCAATATCCCCCTGGAGACAAGTCGGCTTGAGGACGATGAATTGAATCTTGACGCAGTTTGAGTGTTCCATCGTCATTAGGAGGCCCTGAATGTTACAATTAACTATAAGTTTCGCGTCGGATTCGAAAATCTAGACTCACAGGAGACGGACCATATGGTGCCCGGAACAGCAATATCCCCTTAAAGACAAGTCGCCTGGAGGACGATGTATTGAATCTCAACGCAATTTGAGTGTTCCATCGCCCCTGAACGTTACAATTAACTATCAGTTTTGCGTCGGATTTGAAAATGTAGACACAGAGGAGAACGACCATAAGGTGCCCGAGGCAGCAATGGCCCCTTGGAGACAAGTCCGCAGGAGGACGATGTATTGATTCTCGACGCAATTTGAGTGTTCCATCGTCATTAGGAGGCATTGAACGTTACAATTAACCATCAGTTTTGGGTCGGATTCGAAAATCTAGACTCACAGGAGAACGACCATTAGGTGCCACAGGCAGCAATATCCCCTTGGAGACAAATCGGCTTGAGGACGATGTATTGAATATCGACGCAATTTGAGTGTTCCATCGTCATTAGGAGGCCCTGAACGTTACAATTAACTACCAGTTTTTTGTCGGATTCGAAAATTTAGACTCAGACGAAAACGACCATAAGGTGCACGAGGCAGCTATAAACCCTCTGAGACAAGTCGCCTGGAGGACGATGTATTGAATCTCGACGCAATTTGAGTGTTCTATTGTCATTAGGTTGCCCTGAACGTTACAATTAACTATGAGTTTTGCGTCGGATTCGAAAATCTAGACACACAGGACAACGACCATATGGTGTCCGAGGCAGCTAAATCCC
Source organism: Schistocerca serialis cubense (assembly GCF_023864345.2). Lineage (NCBI taxonomy): Eukaryota > Metazoa > Arthropoda > Insecta > Orthoptera > Acrididae > Schistocerca > Schistocerca serialis. Next base: position 61,547,458 of record NW_026047583.1, read on the forward strand.
CTTGGAGGCAAGTCGGCTGGAGGACGATGTATTGATTCTCGATGCAATTTGAGTGTTTCATCGTCATTAGGAGGCCATGATTGTTACAATTAACCATCAGTTCTGAGTCGGATTCTAAAATCTAGACTCACAGGAGAACGACCATTAGGTGCCATAGGCAGCGATAGACCCTTGGAGACAAATCGGCTGGAGGACGATGTATTGAATCGCGACGCAATTTGAGTGTTCCGTCGTCATTCAGAGGCCCGGAACATCAGAATTAACCGTCAGTTTTGCGTCGGATCCGAAAATCTAGAATCACAGGAGTCTGGCGTGAGGTCAGTCGCTTGACGGCGCGTTTCGGCGCGGGCCCGCCCGTTGCCGGCGCGCCGTAAGGCACGGAGGCTCGCACTGGGGCGTATCGCTTTCCAGTCGGGCGTGCCGCGGCAGTCCTCACTCGGGGAAGTGAAGCGTCTCTTACAGCCTCTCCTTCCCAAGTAGCTCTTTCCGCCTTCCCGTGGTGCCAGACGTCAAGCTCGGCATTCTGCCTTGCGTCAAAAGGGAGAGCTGCGACCCAACCCGATGCGAAAGCGAAGGGTGCGTGGCACAGGGGGAGCTGTGTCGAGGGACCGAACACCAGTCCCTTTCTGTTCGCAGGGCACAGACCAGCAGGTGCTCTGCATGCCGGCGACCTCGTTTGTCGGCGTGGGATCACGGCGCGAGTCGGCAAGGGTGCTTCGCCGCGCCCCTGGGTAACCGGGGCGTGTTCTGCCAAACCCAGGTGGTGGTGACATCGCCTGGGCCAGGTTAGATGGGCCCAGACCGCCGAACGACTGGGGGACCGACCCACCACCTGAGTAGGAGTGGGTCCTTGGCCTTCAGGTGGAAGCTCGGGCTAGTAGGCGGCGAAGGGCGAGGGGTGCATCCGCCTCTCCGGAGTGCGGGGTGCACTTGCCGAGGAGCGTCGTGTGAAATCGTCGACGACGGGGCCTTCGACGAGGACCAGTGCGCTGGCAACGGCGCGCTGAACCTGGCAGCTCTGATGTTCCCTTGACCTAGGGGCGAGGTTGGTGGGCGAGCTGCAGAAGTCCCCCCCCTTGCCAGAGGAGCCGGTCCGGGGCAAGAGACGGGCTCCCAACTTTTCACTCGTCTAACTAATCATGGCTGACCAGGAGGCGAGTGATCTTTGTGCGATTTCGAGGGCGAGTGTGTCTACTGTCCCTACCTCGCAGGAGGAAGGGGGACACGAAGATGAGAGTGTTTATGACAGACATTGCCGAATTAATCAAATATTAGACTCTAGTGTCAAAAACGGCAAAATAAGCCAGGCTGCGGTCCTGGCAATAAAGAACGAGCTCGCTTCCTGGGCTATTGCAAACGCGAAGCTCGAGGGGCGTCTCGAAGAACTAGAAAAAGAAAACGCTAGATTGAGACAGCAACCTGTCAAGACATGGGCCGGAGTGGTGGCGCAAGCCGCTACAAAAGCCCAAACAACGAAGGAAACAATTGCAAATATTTCTAAAAAACCAGACACGGCAGTCTTTTTAAGACCCCTGCCTGGTCAGACAATTAAAAAGGTACAAGAAATATTTACAACAACTATTGACCCGGCTAGAGATAAAATAAAAATCAATAAAGTAAAGGCCACAAAAAATGTAGTCGTGGTGGATCTTGCCACTGAGGAGGACAGGGACAAAATATTAAAGAATTCCAAACTGAACAAGGCCATTAAATGCGAACCTCCCAGAAAAAGAAATCCTCTGGTGATACTGTACGACGTACCTGTGGCCCTAACTGAAAGCGACATCTACGAAACCATGTATAATCAAAATTTTGATGACACAGAATGGGAAACATTTAAAAATGAATTCAAGCTCCGCTTTAAAACGGGACCTCGGGAACGGGATGTTGTCCATCACGTCGCCGAGGTCTCTGGCAAGATGTGGCGAAAACTTACCGCTTTGGGGAAAATTTATATAGGATTTCACGCCATCAATGTTAGAGACTACCTAGTAGTCCCTAGATGCCACAACTGTGGCGATCTGGACCACGTCCACAAGCATTGTGATAGGAAGCCGGCCTGCTCCAGGTGCGGGGCTGAGGACCACACCAGAAAAAACTGCAGTAAAAGCGCAACCTGCATTCCATGTACCAAGAGAGGAAGGAAACCGTGCAACACTACTGGGAGAAACTGCCCAACGTACAGGATGCTAGAACAGAGACTAATCTCTCGAATTGATTATGGCTGAGGCCGTAATTGAACTCAGGAAGCCAAAAAGGAAATCCCCCAGCAAGAGGCTGAGGGACGCTCTGAGGGCAAACAAATTCAAAGAATTTATACAAAAAATCACACAACCACGATCTTTGGTGACAATAATGAAAGATGTTTGCATACAGACGGACCCGTGTGAAGAAGACGTTCCCTCTCCTCCTTGCTGGGGACCTGGGTCGAAACAAGAGCATACCCGACCACACTGGCATCCTGTACTTGGGAGTTCACAATCACAATCACACAGTAAAGAAGTAATATCCACCAAACATGTTCAGTACAATGAAATAAGCAGCTCAATTCCATCTTCTGACACACCATCTCGGGGTGTAATGGGAATTGATCCCCAGCGAATTTACCCCAACCTGGAGCACGCACTACAGTTATCAAGACTAGAGGAGCCGGCAATCCTCACAATAGCATTGAGACATGTGGTACGTGTCGGCCACGAGTATGGAAGAGATGTCACATTTCCAGTAATGGAGGCTGTGGACAGAATTCAGCTCAAGACAATGAATCTCCCCACCGACTTCGGAGCCCTGCGAGATCTAGTTAAAAAGGTCTTCGACAGAAGAAACGAAAAATTCGACATGGATGATCTATATTATCAATCAGTGATAACCAATGGCAGAGTAGCCCACGACTGGACAAAATTGTGGCCAGAATCACACATCCACACATACTTCCCACGTGAGCCAACTAAATGTAGGCCAGATAAACACCCATAATAGCAAACTGGTCCTGCAGGAACTCCGAAGGGTGGTGGAAGAGAGGAGTCTAGATGTACTCTGCTTACAGGAATCGTACTCCCAAGCGGGGCGGATCCCATTCATGGCTGCCAACTGGCAAATTATACATTCTAACGTAGAGCCAAAGGCTGCAATTATAATTATCAACAAATCATTTAGAGCTACAGTCCTTGCACAATTCTCTGGCGAACACTGCAATGTCGTGGAACTTCAAACACCCGCGGGAGTGATTTACATCTGTAATATATACTTCCAATACGGAAGAGGAATAGAGGAATTTCTAGAAATACTTACACAAGTCGCCACGGCATTGCAGGGACGAAGATTGATTGTGACGGCGGACATAAATGCAAAGTCCCCCCTATGGTTCAGTGGCACGCACGATGATCGGGGGCTAAAAGCTGAGGAAACAATCATGGCATTACAACTGGTGGTTGCCAACCAACAAGGGAACCCCCCCACATATACTGGCGGAGGGGGAGAAGGTACAAATATTGACGTCACACTAATAACACCAAACCTGGCCACAAAGGTCAACAAATGGAAAGTGTGGGACAAAGTAACCACCAGTGATCATAATTTAATAACATTTACCATTGGGGAAAGGGAGTGCCACTGGGACATGGGGTGGGAGCTGCAGCTTAATTACAACAAGGCTAACTGGGACCGTCTCGCGGAGGAGTGCAACATTCCGACATTGCTGGAAGGTGACGGAAACGTGGAAGAATGCGCCGAAGGACTGGTGCAGGCGATCACCACAGCGGTGCGGGCAGCCGTACCAACCAGGAGGAGAGCCGTAGCGGCCACCCCCACACCATGGTCGGTCGAACTGGGACCGATGCGCCAGGCTGTGAGGAGGGCAAGGAGGTACTACCAGCGGAGTGTCGTCTGGAGGGAAAAACGAAGATGGCTTCAGATCTATCGTGAAAGCAAAGAACAATTCCAACAGGAGTTAAGGGCAGTCAGACTCAGAAGCTGGGAAAGTTATGTAAAAAGCCAATTGGCTATAGACCCATGGGGAGTCCCTTATAAAATAGTACGAGAAAAGATAAGATCACCAATGGTGCTATCCACCGTCAGGGACGGGGACCGGATGACGGGCACTTGGCAGGAAACTGCTGAGGCCCTCCTCCGGGTTCTGTTGCCTGACGACGTGGAGGAAAATGAGACTGAAGAACAAAAAAGGATAAGGAGAGAAAACCAAAGGGACTATAACAATAACATCAGAGTCTACCCCTTCTCTGAGGAGGAGGTCGCTGCCCAGATCAAGGCCCTCAAAAGAGGGAAAGCTCCTGGCCCGGACGGCATTACTGCGGAAGTGGTGCAATTCCTTGCCCCCCAGCTCGTAGCTCCTCTCACTAAGTTGTATAACGAGTGCTTGAAACTCGGGAAATTCCCAGAAATATGGAAAAAAGCCTATGTAATTATCATTAAGAAGAGTCCAGACAAAGATCCCACAGAAATTAAATCTTATAGACCTATCTGCTTGTTGGACGTACTGGGCAAACTTTTTGAGAGGCTACTAGCGAACAGACTGACAGCACACCGCATGCTGTGCGGGATGAGTGACAGACAATTCGGCTTTCGGTCTGGGTGTTCTGCGTCTGACGCAATCGCCCTGGCTGCCGAGGTCTGTGGCTCCACCCCGCACAAGTATGTCGTCGGCATCATGGTAGACATCAGTGGCGCCTTCGACAACCTGTGGTGGCCCTCACTCTTTTCCTGCTTGCGGGAGAAGAACTGTCCAGGGCCGCTATATGGGTGTCTGAGGAGCTATTGTGCAGACAGGGAGGTCTGGCTATCGGCCCCTAGCGGCATAGTCGGGAAGATTGTCACCAAAGGATGTCCTCAGGGCTCTGTCCTGGGACCTCTCTTTTGGGACATCAACATGGAGCCTTTGCTTGAAGATCTCAAGAACTGTGACGATGTGCTAGAGGTCATAGCATACGCTGACGACCTCCTCCTGCTGGTCGGTGGCCGAAGCCGCGAGGAATTAGAGCCGAAAGTGGAAAGAGCCCTAACTGTTCTTACATCATGGTGCCACAGAAGCAAAATGACGATCGCACCCAATAAGTCCACATACCTACTTCTCAAAGGCCAACTGGTCAGGAACCCGACGGTTAGAATTAATGGTATACCAGTTCTTCGGCGCCGCGAGGCCCGATACCTGGGTGTAATCATCGATGAGAGGTGGAGCTTTGCATCACATATTGACACCGTATCACAAAAATCATTGGTTCTATTAAACAATCTTATCGGAATTGGTCACAAGCGGTTTCACCTCCCTCCAAATTTAATTAAGCTATATCACAACAGCATCCTGACCTCAATAATAGGATACGGATCTGGAGTCTGGGCACACAGACTCACGAGGGTCATGCCTGCCATGGCCGTAAGAAGAGTGCAGCGGAATATGCTTCTACGTTCAGCAGGGGCCTATAGGACAACACCGGGGGGAGCACTGTTAGTGTTAATGGGAATCTGTCCATTAGATATAAAAATACGTGAACAGGCTGCCTGGTACTGGGTACAAAAAGAGAACAGGGACAAAATCAGGGAAATACTTGGGGTTTATGCAGGGGACAAGTACACCATTAAAAAGAGAGGGCTAGAACTATGGCAAGATCAGTGGAATAATGAAGATACAGGTCGTAGAACCTATGAGCTGCTACCGGACATAGAAGAAAGAATAAAACTCACATTTTTTACGCCAACGAGAGGAATGCTGCACTTTCTTACTGGACATGGGCCATATCCAACATACCTATGTAGGTTTGGGAAGCAGGCTACACCAGCGTGTGACTGTGGCGCAGTGCAGGGCACCCCAGAACATGTGGTGTATGAGTGCCACCTCTTCGACGATGTAGCCCAAGAGCTAAGACAACAGCTACCAAATAACGACACGTACCACTTGTTAAGGCGTGAAATCACCTTTGACATCTTAAACAAACTTACAGATGAAATATCAAAAAAGATACTTAAGAACTTTTTAAGGGACAATCACCACCATTAAAGACAAAACTCTCACCGATGTTGACTAGTGCACCCTTACTGTACCGCCGGGCAAGGACTGGCCAGCCGCCTCACGGCTGGAATCCGCCTTGCCCTGGACTAGGAGGGAGGGGTGTACATAAATACCGGACTATGACGCACACCGATTTTGACACTTAGTTAAATTAAGTTAGAAGTAGAAGATAGGATAATACCTCAGAATACTCTGCAGCGACACCAAATCAAGAGCCAGCCCAGTGCCAGGGGCACGCCCACTGGGATTAGCTCAGTGGGCCTGGCTAACAACTAGTAGGTTTATAGTAGCTCTGGCACAACTTGTAACGCTGCAGGTAGCATGTAGTTTCCCCGTAGATTAAGCTTAGAGCCCTATAGCGGTAATAATTAGAGTAAATAATAGAAATAATAATAATAATATTACCTGAAGTGTAAAATAACATTGCTGCATTTAAATTGTATCATACTAGGACCCACTAATGAGTTAGGTAGTGGGTTATCATGTATAATGTAATGTATTGAATAAAGAATCTTTTTTTTCTTTTTTTAAAAAAAAAAAAAAAAGTCACAGGAGACGGACCATATGGTGCCCGAGGCTACAATATCCCCTCTGAGACGAGTCGGCTGGAGGAGGATGTATTGAATCTCGAAGCAATTAGTGTGTTCCATCGCCATTGGGAGGCCCTGAACATTACAATTAACTATCAGTTTTGTGTCGGATTCGACAATCTAGACTCACAGGAGAACGACCATAAGGTGACCGAGGCAGCAAGATCCCCTTGAGGACAAGTCGGCTGGAGGACGATGTATTGAAGCTCGACGCAATTTGAGTGTTCCATCGTCATTAGGAGGCCCTGAATGTTACAATTAACTATCAGTTTCGCGTCGGATTCGAAAGGCTAGACTCACAGGAGAACGACCATTAGGTGCCACAGGCAGCAATAGAGCCGTGGAGACAAATCGTCTGGAGGACGATGTATTGAATCTCAACGCAATTTGAGTGTTCCATCGCCCCTGAACGTTACAATTAACTATCAGTTTTGCGTCGGATTCGAAAATGTAGACTCAGAGGAGAACGACCATAAGGTGTCCGAGGCAGCAATAGACCCTTGGTGACAAGTCGGCTGAAGGACGATGAATTGAATCTCGACGCAATTTGAGTGTTCCATCGTCATTAGGAGGCCCTGAACGTTACAATTAGCTATCAGTTTTGCGTCGGATTCAATAATCTAGACTCACAGGAGAACGACCATAAGGTGCCCGAGGCAGCAATAGCCCCCTGGAGACAAGTCGGCAGGAGGACGATCTATTGAATCTCGACGCAATTTGAGTGTTAAATCGTCATTAGGAGGCCCTGAACGTTACAATTAACTATCGGTTTCGCGTCGGATTCGAAAATCTAGACTCACAGGAGACGGATCATATGGTGCCCGAGGCAGCAATATCCCCTTGGAGACAAGTCGGCTGGAGGACGATGTATTGATTCTCGACGCAATTCGAGTGTTCCATCGTCATTAGGAGGCCATGATTGTTACAATTAACCGTCAGTTTTGGGTCGGATTCGAAAATCTAGACTCACAGGAGAACGACCATTAGGTGCCACAGGCAGCAATAGACCCTTGGAGACAAGTCGGCTTGAGGACGATGTATTCAATCGCGACGCAATTTGAGTGTTCCATCGTCATTAAGAGGCCCGGAACATCAGAATTAACCGTCAGTTTTGCGTCGGATTCGCAAATCTAGAATCACATGAGACGGAGCATATGGTGCACGAGGCAGCAATATCCCCTTGGAGGCAAGTCGGCTGGAGGACTATGTATTGTATCTCGACGCAATTTGAGTGTTCCATCGTCATTAGGAGGCCCTGAACGTTACAATTAACTACCAGTTTTGCTTCGGATTCCATAGTCTAGACTCACAGGGGGACGACCAAAAGGTGCCCGAGGCAACAATAGACCCTTGGAGACAAGTCGGCTGGAGGACAATGTATTGAATCTTGACGCAATTTGAGTGTTCCATCGTCATTAGGAGCCACTGAACGGTACAATTAACTATCAGTTTTGCGTCGGATTCGAAAATGTAGACTCAGAGGAGAACGACCATAAGGTGCCCGAGGCTGCAATAGACCCTTGGAAACAAGTCTACTAAAGGACGATGAATTGAATCTCGACGCAATTTGAGTGTTCCATTGTCATTAGGAGGCCCTGAATGTTACAATTAACTATCAGTTTCGCGTCGGTTTCAACAATCTAGACTCACAGGCGACGGACCATATGGTGCCCGAAGCGACAATATCCCCTTGGAAACAAGTCGCCTGGAGGACGATGTATTGAATCTCGACGCAATTTGAGTGTTCCATCGCCCTTGATTCTTACAATTAACTATCAGTTTTGCGTCGGATTCGAAAATGTAGACTCAGAGGAGAACGACCATAAGGTGCCCGAGGCAGCAATAGACCCTTGGTGACAAGTCGGCTGAAGGACGATGAATTGAATCTCGACGCAATTTGAGTGTTCCATCGTCATTAGTGGGCCCTGAACGTTACAATTAACTATCAGTTTTGCGTCGGATTCAATAATCTAGACTCACAGGAGAACGACCATATGGTGCCCGAGGCAGCAATAGCCCCTGGAGACAAGTCTGCAGGAGAACGATGTATTGAATCTCGACGCAATTTGAGTGTTAAATCGTCATTAGGAGGCCCTGAACGTTACAATTAACTATCAGTTTCGCGTCGGATTCGAAAATCTAAACTCACAGGAGACGGACCATATGGTGTCCGAGGCAGCAATATAACCTTGGAGACAAGTCGGCTGGTGGACGATGTATTGAATCTCGACGCAATTTGAGTGTTCCATCGTCATTAGGAGACCCTGAACGTTACAATTAACAACCAGTTTTGCGTCGGATTCGAAAATCTAGACTCACAGAAGAACGACCATTAGGTGCCACAGGCAGCAATATCCCCTTGGAGACAAGTCGGCTTGAGGACGATGTATTGAATCTCGACGCAATTTGAGTGTTCCATCGTCATTAAGAGGCCCTGAACGTTATAATTAACTACGTTTTTTGCGTCGGATTCGAAATTTTAGACTCAGAGGAGATCGACCATAAGGTGCCCGAGGCAGCAATAAACCCTTGGAGCAAGTTGCCTAAAGGATGATGTATTGAATCTCGAGCAATTTGAGTGTTCTATTGTCATTAGGTGGCCCGGAACGTTACAATTAACCATGAGTTTTGCGTCGGATTCGAAAATCTAGACTCACAGGAGAACGACCATTTAATGTCCGAGGCAGCTATATCCCCTTGGAGACAAGTCGGCTGGAAGACGATGTATTGATTCTCGACGCAATTTGAGTGTTCCATCGTCATTAGGTGGCCATGATTGTTTCAATAAACCATCAGTTCTGAGTCGGATTCTAAAGTCTAGACTCACAGGAGAACGACCATTAGTTGCCATAGGCAGCGATAGACCCTTGGAGACAAATCGGCTGGAGGACGATGTATTGAATCGCGACGCAATTTGAGTGTTCCATCGTCATTAGGAGACCCTGAACGTTACAATTAACTACCAGTTTTGCTTCGGATTCCACAGTGTAGACTCACAGGAGAACGACCAAAAGGCGCCCGAGGCAACAATAGACCCTTGGAGACAAGTCGGCTGGTGGACGATGTTTTGAATCTCGACGCAATTCGAGTGTTCCATCGTCATTAGGAGGCCCTGAAACTTACAATTAAATATCAGTTACGCGTCGGATTCGAAAATCTAGACTCACAGGAGACGCACCATATGGTGCCAGAGGCAGAAATATACCTTTGGAGAGAAGTCTGCTGGAGGACGATGTATCGAATTTCGACGCAATTTGAATGTTCCATCGTCATTAGGAGGCCCTGAACGTTACAATTAACCACCAGGTTTGCGTCGGATTCAAAATGTAGACTCACAGGTGCACGATCATAAGGTGCCAGAGGCAGCAATAGACGCTTGGAGACAAGTCGGCTGGAGGACGATGTATTGAATCTCGACGCAATCTGAGTGTTCCAGCGTCATTAGGAGGCCGTAAACGTTACAATTATCCATTAGATTTGCGTCGGATTCGAAAATCTAGACTCATAGGAGCACGACCATGAGGTGCCAGAGGCAGCAATAGACGCTTGGAGACAAGTCGGCTGGAGGACGATCTATTGAATCTCTACGCAATTTGAGCGTCCCATTGTCATTAGGAGGTCCTGAACGTTAGAAATAACTATCAGTTTTTCGTCGGATTCGAGAATGTAGACTCACAGGAGAACGACCACAAGGTGCCCGAGGCAGCAATAGACCCTTGGAGACAAGTCGGCTGGAGGCTGATGTAATGAATCTCGACGCAATTTGAGTGATCCATCGTCATTGAGAGGCCCTCAAAGTTACAATTAACTATCAGTTTTGCGTCGGATTCTTAAATCTAGACTCTCAGGAGAACGACCTTAAGGTGCCCGAGGGAGGAATATCGTCTAGGAGACAAGTCGGTTGGAGGACGATGTATTGAATCTCGACGCAATTTGAGTGTTTCATCGTCATTAGGTGGCCCTGAACGTTACAATTAACTATCAGTTTTGCGTCGGATTCGAAAATCTAGACTCACAGGAGACGGACCATATGGTGCACGAAGCAGCAATATCCCCTTGGAGACAAGTAGCCTGGAGGACGATGTATTGAATCTCGACGCAATTTGAGTGTTCCATCGTCATTAGGAGGCCATGTTTGTTACAATTAACCATCAGTTCTGAGTCGGATTCTAAAATCTAGACTCACAGGAGAACGACCATTAGGTGCCATAGGCAGCAATATCCCCTTGGAGGCAAGTCGGCTGGAGAACGATGTATTGAATCGCTACGCACTTTGAGTGTTCCATCGTCATTAAGAGGCCCTGAACGTTATTATTAACTATCAGTTTTGCGTCGGATTCGATAATCTAGACTCACAGGAGAACAACCATAAGGTGCCCGAGGCAATAATAGACCCTTAGAGACAAGTCGCCTGGAGATCGAAGTATTGAATCTCGTCGCAATTTGAGTGTTCCATCGTCATTAGGGTGACCAGAACGTTATAATTAACAATCAGTTTCGCGTGGGATTCGAAAATCTAGACTCACAGTAGCACGATATTAAGGTGCCAGAGGCAGCAATAGACCCTTGGAGACAAGTCGGCTGCAGGACGATGTATTGAATCTCGACGCAATTTGAGTGTTCCATTGTCATTCGGAGGCGCTGAACGTTACAATTAACTATCAGTTATGCGTCGGATTCGATAATCTAGACTCACAGGAGAACGACCATGAGGTGTCCGAGGCAGCAATAGACCCTTGGAGACAAGTCGGCTGGAGGACGATGTATTGAATCTCGACGCAATTTGAGTGGTCCATCGTCATTAGGAGGCCCTGAATGTTACACTCAACTATCAGTTTCCGTCGGATTCGAAAATCTAGACTCACAGGAGTCGGACCATATGGTGCCCGAGGCAGCAATAACCCCTCTGAGACGAGTCGGCTGGAGGACGATGTATTGAATCTCGACGCAATTAGTGTGCTCCATCGTCATTGGGAGGCCCTGAAAATTACAATTAACTATCAGTTTTCGTCGGATTCGACAATCTAGACTCACAGGAGAACGACCATAAGGTGACCGAGGCAGCAATATCCCCTTGGACACAAGTCGGATGGAGGCCGATGTATTGAATCTCGACGCAATTTGAGTGATCCATCGTCATTGAGAGGCCCTGAACGTTACAATTAACTATCAGTTTTGCGTCGGATTCTAAAATCTAGACTCTCAGGAGAACGACCATAAGGTGCCCGAGGCAGGAATATCGTCTATAAGACAAGTCGGCTGGAGGACGATGTATTCAATCTAGACGCAATTTGAGTGTTCCATCGTCATTAGGAGGCCCTGAACGTCACAATTAACTATCAGTTTTGCGTCGGATTCTGAAATCTAGACTTTCAGGAGAACGACCATAAGGTGCCCGAGGCAGCAATATCTCCTTGGAGACAAGTCGCCTGGAGGACGATGTATTGAATCTCGACGCAATTTGAGTGTTCCATCGTAATTTAGAGGCCCTGAAAGTTACAATTAACTACCAGTTTTGCGTCGGATTCCAAAATGTAGTCTCAGAGGAGAACGACAATAAGGTGCCCGAGGCAGCAATAAACCCTCGGAGACAAGTCGCCTGGAGGACGATGTAATGAATCTCGACGCAATTTGTGTGTTCCATCGTCATTAGGAGGCCCTAAACGTTACAATTAACTATCAGTTTCGCGTCGGATTCGAAAATCTTGACTCACAGGTGCATCCCCATAAGGTGCCAGAGGCAGCAATAGACGCTTGGAGACAATTCGGCTGGAGGACGATGTATTGAATCTCGACGCAAACTGAGTGTTCCATCGTCATTAGGAGGCCATAAACGTTACAATTAACCATCAGTTTAGCGTTGGATTCGAAAATCTATACTCACAGGAGAACGACCATAAGGTGCCCGACGCAGCAATATCCCCTTGTAGACAAGTCGGCTGGAGGACGATGTATTGATTCTCGTCGCAATTTGAGTGTTCCATGGTCATTAGGAGGCCATGAACGTTTTGCGTCGGATTTGAAAACGTAGACTCACAGGCAGCAATATCCCCTTGGAGACAAGTCGGCTTGAGGACGATGAATTGAATCTCGACGCAATTTGAGTGTTCCATCGTCATTAGGAAGCCCTGAATGTTACAATTATCTATCAGTTTCGTGTCGGATTCGAAAATCTAGACTCACAGGAGACGGATCATATGGTGCCCGAAGCAGCAATATCCCCTTGGAGACAAGTCAACTGCAGGACGATGTATTGAATCTCAACGCAATTTGAGTGTTTCATCGTCGTTAGGAGGCCCTGAACGTTACAATTAACTACCAGTTTTACGTCGGATTCGAAAATGTAGACTCAGAGGAGAACGACCACAAGGTGTCCGAGGCAGCTATATCCCCTTGGAGACAAGTCGGCTGGAGGACGATGTATTGATTCTCGATGCAATTTGAATGTTCCATCGTCATTAGGAGGCCATGATTGTTACAATTAACCATCAGTTCTGAGTCGGATTCTAAAATCTAGACTCACAGGCAGCAATATCCCCCTGGAGACAAGTCGGCTTGAGGACGATGAATTGAATCTTGACGCAGTTTGAGTGTTCCATCGTCATTAGGAGGCCCTGAGTGTTACAATTAACTATAAGTTTCGCGTCGGATTCGAAAATCTAGACTCACAGGAGACGGACCATATGGTGCCCGGAACAGCAATATCCCCTTAAAGACAAGTCAACTGCAGGACGATGTATTGAATCTCGACGCAATTTGAGTGTTTCATCGTCGTTAGGAGGCCCTGAATGTTACAATTAACTATCAGTTTCGCGTCGGTTTCGAAAATCTAGACTCGCAAGCCACGGACCATATGGTGCCCGAAACAGCAATATCCCCTTGGAGTCAAGTCGCCTGGAGGACGATGTATTGAATCTCGACGCAATTTGAGTGTTCCATCGCCCCTGAACGTTCCAATTAACTATCAGTTTTGCGTCGGATTCGAAAATGTAGACTCAGAGGAGATCGACCATAAGGTGCCCGAGGCAGCAATAGACCCTTGGTGAAAAGTCGGCTGAAGGACGATGAATCGAATCTCGCCTCACTTTGAGTGTTCCATCGTCATTAAGAGGCCCGGAACATCAGAATTAACCGTCAGTTTCGCGTCGGATTCGAAAATCTAAACTCGCAGGAGACGGACCATATGGTGCTCGAGGCAGCAATATCTCCTTGGAGACAAGTCGGCTGGTGGACGATGTATTGAATCTCGACGCAACTTGAGTGTTACATCGTCATTAGGAGACCCTGAACGTTACAATTAACTATCAGTTTTGCGTCGGATTCGATAATCTAGACTCACAGGAGAACGACCATAAGGTGCCTGAGGCAGCAATAGACCCTTGGAGACATGTCGGCTGGAGGACGATGTATTGAATCTCGACGCAATTTGAGTTTTCCATCGTCATTAGTAGGCCCTGAAACTTACAATTAAATATCAGTTACGCGTCGGATTCGAAAATCTAGGCTCACAGGAGACGCACCATATGGTGCCAGAGGCAGAAATATACCTTTGGAGAGAAGTCTGCTGGAGGACGATGTATCGAATTTCGACGCAATTAGAATGTTCCATCGTCATTAGGAGGCCCTGAACGTTACAATTAACCACCAGGTTTGCGTCGGATTCAAAATGTAGACTCACAGGTGCACGATCATAAGGTGCCAGAGGCAGCAATAGACGCTTGGAGACAAGTCGGCTGGAGGACGATGTATTGAATCTCGACGCAATCTGAGTGTTCCAGCGTCATTAGGAGGCCATAAACGTTACAATTATCCATTAGTTTTGCGTCGGATTCGAAAATCTAGACTCACAGGAGCACGACCATAAGGTGCCAGAGGCAGCAATAGACGCTTGGAGACAAGTCGGCTGGAGGACGATCTATTGAATCTCGACGCAATTTGAGCGTCCCATTGTCATTAGGAGGTCCTGAACGTTAGAAATAACTATCAGTTTTTCGTCGGATTCGAGAATCTAGACTCACAGGAGAACGACCACAAGCTGCCCGAGGCAGCAATAGACCCTTGGAGACAAATCGGCTGGAGGCCGATGTAATGAATCTCGACGCAATTTGAGTGATCCATCGTCATTGAGAGGCCCTCAACGTTACAATTAACTATCAGTTTTGCGTCGGATTCTGAAATCTAGACTCCCAGGAGAACGACCTTAAGGTGCCCGTGAGAGGAATATCGTCTAGGAGACAAGTCGGTTGGAGGACGATGTATTGAATCTCGACGCAATTTGAGTGTTTCATCGTCATTAGGTGGCCCTGAACGTTACAATTAACTATCAGTTTTGCGTCGGATTCGAAAATCTAGACTCACAGGAGACGGACCATATGGTGCACAAAGCAGCAATATCCCCTTGGAGACAAGTAGCCTGGAGGACGATGTATTGAATCTCGACGCAATTTGAGTGTTCCATCGTCATTAAGAGCCCCGGAACATCAGAATTAACCGTCAGTTTGCGTCAGATTCGAAAATCTAGAATCACAGGAGGCGGACCATATGAAGCCCGAGGCAGAAATATCCCCTTGGAGGCAAGTCGGCTGGAGGACGATGTATTGAATCTCGACGCAATTTGAGTGTTCCATCGTCATTAGGAGGCCCTGAACGTTATAATTAACTATCAGTTTTGCGTCGGCTTCGATAATCTAGACTCACCGGAGAACAACCATAAGGTGCCCGAGGCAATAATAGACCCTTAGAGACAAGTCGCCTGGAGAACGAAGTATTGAATCTCGTCGCGATTTGAGTGTTCCATCGTCATTAGGGTGACCTGAACGTTATAATTAACAATCAGTTTCGCGTGGGATTCGATAATCTAGACTCACAGGAGCACGATATTAAGGTGCCAGAGGCAGCAATAGACCCTTGGAGACAAGTCGGCTGCAGGACGATTTATTGAATCTCGACGCAATTTGAGTGTTCCATCGTCATTCGGAGGCGCTGAACGTTACAATTAACTATCAGTTATGCGTCGGATTCGTTAATCTAGACTCACAGGAGAACGACCATGAGGTGTCCGAGGCAGCAATAGACCCTTGGAGACAAGTCGGCTGGAGGACGATGTATTGAATCTCGACGCAATTTGAGTGGTCCATCGTCATTAGGAGGCCCTGAATGTTACACTCAACTATCAGTTTCCGTCGGATTCGAAAATCTAGACTCACAGGAGTCGGACCATGTGGTGCCCGAGGCAGCAATAACCCCTCTGAGACGAGTCGGCTGGAGGACGATGTATTGAATCTCGACGCAATTAGTGTGCTCCATCGTCATTGGGAGGCCCTGAACATTACAATTAACTACCAGTTTTGCGTCGGATTCGACAATCTAGACTCACAGGAGAACGACCATAAGGTGACCGAGGCAGCAATATCCCCTTGGAGACAAGCCGGCTGGAGGCCGATGTATTGAATCTCGACGCAATTTGAGTGATCCATTGTCATTGAGAGGCCCTGAACGTTAAAATTACCTATCAGTTTTGCGTCGGATTCGACAATCTAGACTCACAGGAGAACGACCATAAGGTGACCGAGGCAGCAATATCCCCTTGGAGACAAGTCGGCTGGAGGCCGATGTATTGAATCTCGACGCAATTTGAGTGATCCATCGTCATTGAGAGGCCCTGAACGTTACAATTAACTATCAGTTTTGCGTCGGATTCTAAAATCTAGACTCTCAGGAGAACGACCATAAGGTGCCCGAGGCAGCAATAACCCCTCTGAGACGAGTCGGCTGGAGGACGATGTATTGAATCTCGACGCAATTAGTGTGCTCCATCGTCATTGGGAGGCCCTGAACATTACAATTAACTACCAGTTTTGCGTCGGATTCGACAATCTAGACTCACAGGAGAACGACCATAAGGTGACCGAGGCAGCAATATCCCCTTGGAGACAAGTCGGCTGGAGGCCGATGTATTGAATCTCGACGCAATTTGAGTGATCCATCGTCATTGAGAGGCCCTGAACGTTACAATTAACTATCAGTTTTGCGTCGGATTCTAAAATCTAGACTCTCAGGAGAACGACCATAAGGTGCCGAGGCAGGAATATCTTTTAGGAGACAAGTCGGCTGGAGGACGATGTATTCAATCTAGACGCAATTTGAGTGTTCCATCGTCATTAGGAGGCCCTGAACGTTACAATTAACTATCACTTTTGCGTCGGATTCTGAAATCTAGACTCTCAGGAGAACGACCATAAGGTGCCCGAGGCAGGAATATCGTCTAGGATACAAGTCTCCTGGAGGACGATGTATTGAATCTCGACGCAATTAGAGTGTTCCATCGTCATTAGGGGGCCCTGAACGTTACAATTAACTACCAGTTTTGCGTCGGATTCGAAAATTTAGACTCAGAGGACAACGACCATAGGGTGCCCGAGGCAGCAATCAACCCTCGGAGACAAGTCGCCTGGAATACGATGTATTGAATCTCGACGCAATTTGAGTTTTCCATTGTCATTAGGTGGCCCTGAACGTCACAATTAACTACGAGTTTTGCGTCGGATTCGAAAATCTAGACTCACAGGAGAACGAACATATGGTGTCCGAGGCAGCTATATCCCCTTGGAGACAAGTTGGCTGGAGGACAATGTATTGAATCCCGATGCAATTTGAGTTTTCCATCGTTATTAGGAGGCCCTGAACGTTACAATTAACTAAGTGTTTTGCGTCGGATTCGAAAATCTAGACTCACAGGAGAACGACTATAAGGCGCCCGAGGCAGCAATATCCCCTTGGAGACAAGTCGGCTGGAGGACGATGTCTTGAATCTCGTTGCAATTTGAGTTTTCCATCGTTATTAGGAGGCCCTGAACGTTACAATTAACTAAGTGTTTTGCGTCGGATTCGAAAATCTAGACTCACAGGAGAACGACCATAAGGCGCCCGAGGCAGCAATATCCCCTTGGAGACAAGTCGGCTGAAGGACGATGTATTGATTCTCGACGCAATTTGAGTGTTCCATCGTCATTAGGAGGCCCTGAATGTTACAATTAACAATCAGTTTCGCGCGGGATTCGAAAATTCAGACTTACTGGAGCACGATTATAAGGTGATAGAGGCAGCAGTATACCCTTGGAGACAAGTCGGCAGGAGGACGATGTATTGAATCTCGACGCAATATGAGTGTTCCATCGTCATTAGGAGGCTCTTAACGTTACAATTAGCAGTCCGTCTTGCGTCGGATTCAAATATTAGGACTCACAGGAGAACGACCATAAGGTGACCGAGGTAGCAGTAGACCCATTGAGACAAGTCGGCTGGAGGACGATGAATTGAATCGCGACGCAATTTGAGTATTCCATCGTCATTAGGAGGCCCTGAACGTTACAATCAACTATCAGTTTTGCGTCGGATTCGATAATCTAGACTCACAGGTGAACGACCACCAGGTGCCTGAGGCAGCAATAGACCCTTGGAGACAAGTCGGCTGGAGGCCGATGTATTGAATCTCGACACAATTTGAGTGTTTCATCGTCATTACGAGGCCCTGAACGTTACAATTAACTATCAGTTTTGCGTCGGATTCGATAATCTAGACTCACAGGCGAACGACCATAAGGTGCCCGAAGCAGCATTAGACGCTTGGAGACAAGTCGCCTGGAGGACGATCTATTGAATCTCGACGCAATATGAGTGTTGCAGCGTCATTAGGAGGCCCTGAACGTCACAATTAACAATCAGTTTCGCGTCGGATTCGAAAATCTAGACTCACAAGTTGCCAGAGGCAGCAATGATCCCTTGGAGACAAGTCGGCTGAATGACGTGTTCCATCGTCATTAGGAGGCCCTCAACGTTATATTTAACTATCATTTTTGCGTCGGATTCGAAAATCATGACTCACTGGAGAACGACCATTATGTGCCCGAGGCAGCAATAGACCCTTGGAGACAAGTTGGCTGGAGGACGATGTATTGAATCTCGATGCAATTTGAGTTTTCCATCGTTATTAGGAGGCCCTGAACGTTAGAATTAACTATCTGTTTTGCGTTGGATTCGATAATCTACACTCACAGGAGAACGACCATAAGGTGCCCGAGGCAGCAATAGACCCTGGGAGACGAATCGTCTGGAGGACGATGTATTGAATCACGACGCAATTTGAGTGTTCCATCGTCATTAGGAGGCCCTGAACGTTACAATTAACAATCAGTTTCGCGCGGGTATCGATAATCTAGACTTGCAGGAGCACGATTATAAGGTGCCAGAGGCAGCAGTAGACCCATTGAGACAAGTCGGCTGGAATACGATGAATTGAATTGCGACGCAATATGAGTGTTCCATCGTCATTAGGAGGCCCTGAACGTTACAATTAACTATCAGTTTTGCGTCGGATTCGATAATCTAGACTCACAGGTGAACGACCACAAGGTGCCTGAGGCAACAATAGACCCTTGGAGACAAGTCGGCTGGAGGCCGATGTATTGAATCTCGACACAATTTGAGTGTTCCATCGTCATTAGGAGGCCCTGAACGTTACAATTAACTATCAGTTTTGGGTCGGATTCGATAATCTAGACTCACAGGAGAACGACCATAAGGTGCCCGAAGCAGCATTATACGCTTGGAGACAAGTCGCCTGGAGGACGATCTATTGAATCTCGACGCAATATGTGTGTTGCAGCGTCATTAGGAGGCCCTGAACGTCACAATTAACTATCAGTTTCGCGTCGGATTCGAAAATGTAGACTCAGAGGGGTACGACCATAAGGCGCCCGAGGCAGTAATAGACCCTTGGAGACAAGTCGGCTGGAGGACGATGTTTTGAATATCGACACAACTTGAGTGTTCCATCGTCATTAGGAGGCCCTGAACGTTACAATTAACTATCAGGTTCGCGTCGGATTCGATAATCTAGACTCACAGGAGACGGACCATATGGTGCCCGAGGCAGCAATATCTCCTTGGAGACAAGTCGCCTGGAGGACGATGTATTGAATCTCGACGCAATTTGAGTGTTCCATCGTAATTAGGAGGCCCTGAAAGTTACAATTAACTACCAGTTTTGCGTCGGATTCCAAAATGTAGTCTCAGAGGAGAACGACAATAAGGTGCCCGAGGCAGCAATAAACCCTCGGAGACAGTCGCCTGGAGGACGATGTAATGTATCTCGACGCAATTTGTGTGTTTCATCGTCATTAGGAGGCCCTAAACGTTACAATTAACTATCAGTTTCGTGTCGGATTCGAAAATCTTGACTCACAGGTGCACGACCATAAGGTGCCAGAGGCAGCAATAGACGCTTGGAGACAATTCGGCTGGAGGACGATGTATTGAATCTCGACGCAATCTGAGTGTTCCATCGTCATTAGGAGGCCATAAACGTTACAATTAACCATCAGTTTAGCGTTGGATTCGAAAATCTATACTCACAGGAGAACGACCATAAGGTGCCCGACGCAGCAATATCCCCTTGTAGACAAGTCGGCTGGAGGACGATGTATTGATTCTCGTCGCAATTTGAGTGTTCCATGGTCATTAGGAGGCCATGAACGTTTTGCGTCGGATTTGAAAACCTAGACTCACAGGCAGCAATATCCCCTTGGAGACAAGTCGGCTTGAGGACGATGTATTGAATCTCGACGCAATTTGAGTGTTCCATCGTCATTAGGAAGCCCTGAATGTTACAATTATCTATCAGTTTCGTGTCGGATTCGAAAATCTAGACTCACAGGAGACGGATCACATGGTGCCCGAAGCAGCAATATCCCCTTGGAGACAAGTCAACTGCAGGACGATGTATTGAATATCGACGCAATTTGAGTGTTTCATCGTCGTTAGGAGGCAATGAACGTTGCAATTAACCATCAGTTTTGGGTCGGATTCGAAAATCTGGACTCACAGGAGGACGACAATTGAGTTCCACAGGCAGCAATATCCCCTTGGAGACAAGTCGGCTTGAGGACGATGTATTGAATCTCGACGCAATTTGAGTGTTCCATCGTCGTTAGGAGGCCCTGAACGTTACAATTAACTACCAGTTTTACGTCGGATTCGAAAATGTAGACTCAGAGGAGAGCGACCACAAGGTGCCCGAGGCAGCAATAAACCCTCGAAGACAAGTCGCCTGGAGGGCGATGTATTGAATCTCGACGCAATTTGAGTGTTCCATTGTCATTAGGTGGCCATGAACGTTACAATTAACTATGAGTTTTGTGTCGGATTCGAAAATCTAGACTCACAGGAGAACGACCATTATGTGCCATAGGCAGCAATAGACATTTGGAGACAAATCGGCTGGAGGACGATGTATTGAATCGCGACGCAATTTGAGTGTTCGATCGTCATTAAGAGGCCCGGAACATCAGAATTAACCGTCAGTTTTGCGTCGGATTCGAAAATCTAGAATCACAGGAGACGGACCATATGGTGCCCGTGGCAGCAATATCCCCTTGGAGGCAAGTCGGCTGGAGGACGTTGTATTGAATCTCGACGCAATTTGAGTGTTCCATCGTCATTAGGAGGCCCTGACCGTTACAATTAACTATCAGTTTTGCTTCGGATTCTATAATCTAGACTCACAGGAGAACGACCAATAGGCGGCCGAGGCAACAATAGACCCTTGGAGACAAGTCGGCTGGAGGACGATGTATTGAATCGCGAAGCAATTTGAGTGTTCGATCTTCATTAGGAGGCCCTGAACTATACAATTAACCATCAGTTATGCGACGGATTCGAAAATCTAGACTCACAGGAGAACGACCATATGGTGCCCGAGACAGCAATATCCCCTTGGAGACAAGTCGGCTGGAGGGCGATGTATTGAATCTCGACGCAATTTGAGTGTTCCATCGTCATTAGGAGGCGCTGAACATTACAATTAACTATCAGTTATGCGTCGGATTCGTTAATCTAGACTCACAGGAGAATGACCATAAGGTGACCGAGGCTGCAATATCCCCATGGAAACAAGTCGGCTGGAGGACGATGTATTTAATCTCGACGAAATTTGAGTGTTCCATCGTTATTAGGAGGCCCTGAACGTTACAATTAACTATCAGTTTTGCGTCGGATTTGAAAAACTAGACTCACAGGAGAACGACCATATGGTGCCTGAGGGAGCAATATCCCCTTGGAGACAAGTCGGCTGGAGGACGATGTACTGAATCTCGATGCAATTTGAGTTTTCCATCGTTATTAGGAGGCCCTGAATGTTACAATGAACTATCAGTTTTGCGACGGATTCGAAAATCTAGACTCACAGGAGAACGACCATTAGGTGCGACAGGCAGCAATAGACCCTTAGAGACAAGTCGCCTGGAGGACGAAGTATTGAATCTCGACGCAATTTGAGTGTTCCATCGTCATTGAGAGGCCCTTAACGTTACAATTAACTATCAATTCCCATTGAGAAAAGAGGGTTGGAGGACGATGTATTGAATCTCGACGCAATTTGAGTGTCCCATAGTCCTTAGGAGGCCATGAACGTAAGAATTAACTATCAGTTTTGCGTCGTATTCGAAAATCTAGAGTCGAAGGAAAACGACCATAAGGTGCCCGGGGCAGGAGACAAGTCGGCTGGAGGACGATGTATTGAATCTCGACGGAATTTGAGTGTTCTATCGTCATTTGGAGGCGCTGAACGTTACAATTAACTTTCAGTTATGCGTTGGATTCGAAAATGTAGACTCACAGGAGAACGACCATAAGGTTCCCGAGACAGCAATTGACCCTTGGAGACAAGTGGGCTGGTGGCCGATGTATTGAATCTCGACGCAATTTGAGTGTTCCATCGTCATTAGGAGGCCCTGAACGTTACAATTAACTATCAGTTTTGCGTCGGATTTGAAAATCTAGACTCACAGGAGAACGACTATAAGGTGCCCGAGGCAGCAATAGACCCTTGGAGACAAGTTTTCTGAATGACGATGTATTTAATCTCGATGCAATTTGAGTGTTCCGTCGTCATTAGCAGGCCCTGAACGTTACTATTAACTATCAGTTTCGCGTCGAATTCAAAAGTCTAGAGTCACAGGAGAAGGACCATATGGTGCTTGAGGCAGCAATATCACCTTGGAGACAATTCGGCTGGAGGACGATGTATTAAATCTCGACGCAATTTGAGTGTTCCATCGTCATTAGGAGGCCATGAACGTAACAATTAACTATCAGTTTTGCGTCGTATTTGAAAATCTAGACTCACAGGAGAATGACCATAAGGTGCCCGAGGCAGGAATATTGCATTTGGGTTTAATTAAATATGATTGAAAATACTTTTTAGTAACTATATGTCCGTTTACGCTGTTTCTCGTAAACGGTTGGCCCTGACTACTATTGTTACGCTATCTGACTGCAAAGAACAACAACAAGAATGAAATGAAATTTTTCGTTGACACAATTAATTAATTAAGTCCCCAGCAACTATAAAACCTACAAAACCAATAAGCTCAAGAGTAACTGATCTGTATGTGGGAGTGTGACTCAACGTACACATCTGGCACGGTTCTTCTCCAACAAGACAAGAATTTTTAAATACCATTTATACAGAAGTAACTAAAGGAAATAAAAATACCATAATTACTCAAGAAAACCAGAATTACACTCTAATACAAGAACACAAGCCAGATGCTTTGTTGACTGAACCTGTCATGACGCATTATTTAAAACATGGAAATAATGAAAAAAAACACGCAATATTTTACCTTCATATATATTGACGAAAAGCACTCTGATCGTTACAATGTCTTCATTGAAATAACATCTGCTATCTCTCCCATCAAATAACTGGATAAAACATGGAACAAACACTCCTTACTACAACCTCTCGACAAGCCTTGCCCACTCGCACATCTCAGCACTGACTGTCTTCTACGAGCTCTGCCCACGCACTGACTACTACGAGTTCTCTCCAAGCACTGTGGAGGCGGCTTTAATAATACTCTATGGCGCAATCTCTGGCGCAGTGGCTCAGTGTAGCCACCTTTCATATGCCCCTCCTCCACAGGCCAGAATTTGATGGTATTTCTGCCAGCATTGGTGGTGAAAATACCACCAAATTCGTCCACAAGAATACAGACAAAAATAAAAGATAATATTAATACCTAAATATCACATAATTAGTTAAAATTTTGGCTTTGCACTGACCTTTCAGTAACCTAATATATAAAATACAGTAGGCAATACAAATTCTTTTCATACATGTGGCTTTACATAATAGTTTACACAATACATAAAAAAATCAGTTTATACAAATGTTCACATAAAATGCTTTCAATGATTAGATTATACAAAAAAAAAACACCAACAGGTGACATCTTTTCAGTAGAAGCAGGCCATCAGTGGCACCCAGTAAAGTTTAGCAGGTACACCCAGCAACAAGTCACGTTAGTTCAGTAGAAGCAATCCATCAGAGGCACTCAGCAATGTTGAGTAGGTGCAGACAGCAACAAGTGATTTCATTTCAGTAGTAACAGTTCATCAGTTGCACCCAGCAATGTTGAGCAGGTGCAGACAACAACAAGTGACTTCATTTCAGTAGATACAGACCATCAGTTGCACCCAGCAATGTTGAGCAGGTGCAGACACCGACAAGTGACATCATTTCAGCAGAAACAGTCCATCAGTTGCACCCAGCAATGTTGAGAGCAGGTGCAGACACCAACAAGTGACATCATTTCAGTAGAAGCAGTCCATCAGTTGCACCCAGCAATGTTGAGAGCTTGTGCAGACACCAACAAGTGACATCATTTCACTAGAAACAGTCCATCAGTTGCACCCAGCAATGTTGAGCAGGTGCAGACACCAACGAGTGACTTCATTTCAGTAGAAGCAGTCCATCACTTGCACCCAGCAATGTTGAGCAGGTGCAGACACCAACAAGTGACTTCATTTCAGTAGAAGCAGTCCATCACTTGCACCCAGCAATGTTGAGCAGGTGCAGACACCAACAAGTGACATCATTTCAGTAGAAGCAGTCCATCAGTTGCACCCAGCAATGTTGAGCAGGTGCAGACACCAACAAGTGACATCATTTCAGTAGAAGCAGTCCATCAGTTGCACCCAGCAATGTTGAGCAGGTGCAGACACCAACAAGTGACATCATTTCAGTAGAAGCAGTTCCATCTGTGGCACCCAGTAAAGTTGCAGAGGTACACAGCAACAAGTCACATTAGTTCAGTAGAAGCAGTTCATCAGTGGCACCCAGCAATGTTGAGTAGGTGCAGACAGCAAGAAGTGACTTAATTTCCATACAAGTAGTCCATCAGTTGCACCTAGCAATGATGAGCAGGTCCAGAGAGCAGTCCATGATATTCACTATCACTAATCACACTGTTCATCAGCAGAAACTAAACATGTCCTAGTGACACCAATCATGTAGATAAAGTACAAGTAACAGTCCATAATATTCACTATCACTGATCACTCAGTTCATCAGCAGAAATTAATCATTCCTAAGTGTCACACATTACGTTGAAAAGTGCAGGTAACAGTCCATAATATTCACCTTCACTAATCTGACAGTTCAGGCATGAACAATAGTTTGAAAACACATACAAATGCTTTTACAATGCTCTTACACTAAACATACAAATCATAACAAACACACAAATGATGTCAGATAATTTTCATATTAACTATTACAAATACTCAAATATCAGTAAACCTATAATATTTATGGGTGTCAGTGCAAGCCACTACAAACAAATAAAATAATATTTACGAGATAGGTGGGTAGGATTAGGAAAGGAAAACACACAAAACACACTCATTCATCTTTCATCCACATTAAGTACTACTGTGTAATTTAATGGTGTTAACTGTGTAAATGTAATTCTGTCAAAATCTGATGTTCATCATGTGTATCAAGTAGTAGTGGCAGCAATGTATAACAGACAATAATAGTTAGGTCAACGTCATAGTCATCATGTCAAGACCAATGTTTGCCAAGCCAGATCAAATGTACTGTTGTTGAACAACTGTCAGTGAGCCAAGATATGCAATTACTTCCTCTCTTCAAAAAAAAAAGTATATACTGCTTAGTGATTTAACAAAGTGTGTGTATAGACTATCTTCCTTCTACTTTAGTGTTCTAATCTGCTATCTTCATCCTCCTTGTTCCATAAGACCAACAAAAAAAAGATGCATCTCACTTACTTTACCTCTTATACACCAAAACTCCAATAATCATCAGCATCACATAATCTCAATACTTCACTAATACTTCTTACGTCGATACATATAAATCTTATCATCAATATCATTTACCTTACTTCTTGTCTACAAAAACTCCAATAATCATCAACTTCATATAATCTCTATACCTCAATAATACCTCTTTAATACGTCGATAAATATGAACCTTATTACCAATATCATTTCACTTCCATAACAACTCTTTCCTCTAGTCAGTCTCCTCGAACAAGTACAGATAAAATCCTAATGCAAACCTCATCATCCCATACAATCTGAAGACACATTGCCAACACACAACCTCTGTGTAATCCATCTGACCCAAATCTTCTGCTCATTATGAATTATAAACAAAGGAAATGCATACATGACCTCTAACAGACTTAGTTCGAATAACTCTCAGTAATTAAGTACGATTACGTAGTGTGAATGATCATAATATTTCACAGTGTGTACACC
This sequence comes from Schistocerca serialis cubense, assembly GCF_023864345.2. Classification (NCBI taxonomy): domain Eukaryota; kingdom Metazoa; phylum Arthropoda; class Insecta; order Orthoptera; family Acrididae; genus Schistocerca; species Schistocerca serialis. The sequence continues at coordinate 61,573,699 of NW_026047583.1, forward strand.
ACTTCAAGTATTATGGCAAACAGAAGCAAACATGTGGAGTATTTCTTGTGTCAAGTGTCACTTCCTATTTCAATTGCTCACGAAAAATGCAGTGTAATAACTGTCAATGGTCTAAACCTAGTTTTGGTATGTCATGTCGTTAGCTTCCTTCCTATTAGCATACATTTATACAGCTTCCATAAAACCTCAGCTCATGTGACTTCTATGAAGTTTCTTGAACTAATGTAGTTCGTCGAATTATAGCAGTTCATTTTCTTATCTTAAAAATATAAGGCACTGAGCGTAAGCAAAACAAGCAATAGCGAGTAAATATACCAGTAGAGAACAGAATGTCAAAAAGTGGATGCAGCACAAATCCTACAACGAGGCTCTGCCAAGCGAACAATCTATAACCTATACCATAGTGTAACCTAAACTCTATATTCGTACACTGTACATCAGCATTTCTATACACCAAATTAAAGAGTAGTTATGACAACAACAGATATGTATAAACATGCAATCCATACGTAAAGCAGTAAACATGTCATTAGCATCATATCAGCATAAGCAAATAAATGTTCATATGTCATCCTAATAAGTAAACATGAAGGCGCAAGCAGATAAATCACAAAGTACAACTTACATACATATCAGCACAACTAATCAGGTGACAATTATAATTTAAATAAATAAGCACAGCAGGCACATAGTTAAAAAAAAAATGACATCAGTGAAAAAGCAGTGCAGCCAAGCGATGCATAATATATACAAGTTACAACCCAGTTCATTAATAATCATTGTCAAAATCAGTTAACGTACGCAAGCACGTCGCTTCACACGTAAATTCATAGAACATAAAATTCAGCACAAAGTATGAATCACGTAATCGCGAGCAGCAAATTACGTCTAAAGTACGTACCTAAGTGGAAATATGTTACCTGAAAAATGAACTCAATTAATAGTTACCCTTTTAGTTTATTAGTTTCTTCTTCGAAATTACATTCTTCCTGAAAATTTCTCGATAGCAAGTCCTCTTAACGTCGGACACGCACAGAATTTACCTGAAGTTCTTAAATATTTTATACAACCGTATCCTGAAAAATACTGAATGTTAATAACAGAATTCATCAAGTCACTATAGCTTTATACTGAATTTAGTCGGAGAAATTAAACTGTGTATTTGTTTACGGCTGTCAGTGCATTCGCACTGAGCGCTCGATCATCTGTAGGCGCGTGACGTAGGAAGCAATTGTTCGCGGTCAACGACTGCCTTGTGCGGCGCGCAGACTTGACTGTTGCTTTGAGTATGTGCCGCCGCCTAAACACAGCGCGGTATCCTTGTACTCTCCGCATGTTTACATGTAGCTGTTAGTTTCTCACAAGTATGTCATTCCACAAAAATTTTTTTTAAAAGTATATCATTCCACAAAAATTTTTACGTTAGATATATGATGTATTCCCTTAGAGCGTCGAGATTTAAGAGTTTCTGCTTCGACAGTGTTATCATGAATAATTTTACGAATTCTATATGGACCGTTATAAAGCAGAAAAAATTTGCGACACAAGCCTTTTCCTTTGTGCGACAAACGATGAGACTTAATTAACACTTTTTGACCAACTGACAAGATTTTTGAACGACCAGGGCGCTTAGCTGATTTCTCTCTTCTAGTAGCCGCAGATGCAATATTTTGCAGAGCCAGGTTGACAACTTCAGAATGCCGCAGTTTCCGTGAAGGCGGAAAAGGAACGATTTCAGATATGCGATTTGTCGGTGCTTTATTTTTTAATACCAGTATAGGCGGTAAAGAAGTTGAATCATTAGAGAGTTCATTCAGAATGTTTTGAAAAATATGAAGATACTGATCCCAAGTTCTGTGATTCTGATGACAATAAAAACGACACAATTTATTGATTTCCTTCATCCATCTCTCTGAAGCGTTTGATTGAGGGTGAAAAAGTGAAATGAAGATTGGTTTAATTTTACGACGCCGTAGAGTACGAAGCCAAATTTTGAACGAAACTGTGATCCATTATCTGATATAACCTTATCAACATGACCCACTTCTTTAAGAAAATGTTTGATGAAAGCGTTAGATACTGAACGAGCTGTTGCTTTGCGTAAAGGTGTAAAACATACATATTTTGATGTCAACTCCACTGCTACGAAAATGTACGCAAAACCATTAGTAGATCGAACCACTGGACCGAACAAATCGACTGCAGCCATCTCCTTTAATTTCGCTGGAATGATAGGAAACATCGGTGCTCTGTGAGAAACTGTTGGCGGCTTAGCCTTTTGACATAATTTGCATTTGGCCAGAACAGATCGAATACGTTTTTCCATATTACTGAAATAGCAATTTTCTCGTAATTTGTGAAAGCATTTTCTGGGACCAAAGTGTGCATAACTGAAATGCGTATACCAAATCAATTTATTGACCCACTCATCAGGAATACAAACTAACCAAACGGAGTTGTCGACCGATATTCGTTTAAAAAGAATGTCATTGCGAACTGAATAGCATCTAGTTTCTCTGGATCAGGAAGAATACCTTCTGTAGCAATAATGTGACCGAGAAATTTCATCTGAGAACGACCAAATTCAGATTTTTCCAAGTTCTCTGTAATACCAACTCTTGCAAAAATACGTAACAATGAATCCAAAATTTTGTTGTGTTCACTCCTAGAACGTTTAGCGATAAGAATATCGTCGACATATGAAGTAATATTGTTACGAAGATAAACAGGTAAAATTTCATTTAATCTACGAATGAATGCTGCAGAAGATATAGTAAGTCCACACGGTAATTTCTGAAGTCACTTTTGGGTAAATTAGTCATATCAGGTTATTGTTTACTTACTCACTAGATAGATTGATAGTCGAAGAGTTGGTTTGACAGATGCAAAGAATAGTAAAAGAGTAGGCAGCGGAGCAGAAAACTAAAAGAGAAATAGCACCACTACAGCTCGGGGCCCTTTGCTCGCTACGGCACATATTCACTTAGAGTAGTGAATCCCCTGAGGACTTTAATAGCCGCACATAATTTCCAGTTTGTGACTTTGTGGCACATCTGACGGAAGTGCGTACGTAAATTGATCTAGCCATGAACATGGATGTATGTCATTCTTAAAATTGCGGAGGATCTTAAATTTCCGAACAGTCAAAAAGTGTTTATAGTCAAAGTTTTCGCCTCGTGGTGACAAAGACCTACCGCGTCTGTCCCAGTCCCAATGTCGATTATTCTCAAGTTCGCGCGCCTGGCGCTCTCTTGATGCTTCTCGTAAATGAAATAAATTTCTTTCTTCATACCCCTCTGCTATCTGTGATTCTAAGTTTCTTCTACTGTCCTTTCCTACTATTTCGCCTTCAATTTGTTTGACTTGCTTTTTTAAAGCCTCAAATTCCCTTTTCACCCGTTCATTAAATTTTCCCTGATTTTCAACATGTTTATTTACGTTCTGATACTCTTCGGTTTCTGCAAATGGCAATGGTGCTGTATCATCCGAATCTCTGTCCCCATGTAAACTAAGATTTGTCAGTTTATCTGAAATTTCCTCAACTCTTTCCGATAAGTCACCTTATTGTTCTTTCTGTTTATTTACGTCTTCCGTAAGTGTCGCGACTCGGGTTTCAGTATTGTCACATTTGGTAGCTAGCTGTTCATAGTGTTGTGTTAGGTTATTTAAACTGTCATTTGGTACGGATTCCTCGATTCTCTCAAATATTTCTTCCTTATCCTTTGCACGTTGTAAATTTAACTCTGAAAATTTCTGTACTATCACGCGATCTCTTTCTTCCTGTTCTCTATCCTGTTCCCTTTGTCTGATTTCTACTGCAATTAATCTATTATTGTGAGCATTCAAAATTGGTTGTACTTCTTCTCTGATTTCTTTCTTTAATTCATCTTTCATATTTTTGAAACATGTCCCTATTCGTGAGTCTAACCGTGTTTCCAAAGTTCCCATCTCTGATTTAAATTCAGATCGTAAAGTTCCCATCTCAGTTTTAAATTCAGATCCCATCCGTGTTTCCATTGTTCCCATATCAGTTTTTAATTCAGATCGTAAAGTTCCCATCTCAGTTTTAATTGTTCCTATTTGTGATCCCTGTGAGTCTAACCGTGTTTCCATACGTGCTCCCAAATTTAATATAGCACTCATCAACTGCTCCATGTTAACTGTTTCAAAATTCTTTTCGCCCCTAACATTTCCCGCAAAACCAGCTTCCTTCGTCATAGCTGTAAAGCTATCTGTGTTCGATACTATTTCAGAATCTTCTATCGTTAATCTCGTATTCTGTGAATTTTCTGATTGAGAAAAATTTTGAAATGGTTCCGGACTATTTTCCCGACTTATTACATTGTTTTCCACTTCATTATTCATCACACTGTTCTCCTGAGTAGCCGAGTTCGCCATGTTAACAATTTCATCATTCTCACTATCCATCATTTTTGCCTTTTTCATCGATCGCGTAATCATTTACAAAACATACAAAAAATTCGTCACTGTACGGAAATTACACACAATGCCTCCTTATCTCCAACAATACCATTCATATGAAATGTTTCCCTCAAACACGATTAACAAACAATTGACACAATTGCACTAGATTGTCAAACGCGTATACAAGACAACAAATCAAATTCTGAGAAAAAAAATACCATTAGAAGAATGACAATTACCAAAACTACACATGCAAAATAGACTACAATTACTAACTATAAATTACTACAACAATTCTACCATCTACTATTTTTACAATCAGAAGAATTCCAAGGGACGATCCGAAGCAGCGGCCGATACGTGCATGGGGGCTTAATTAAATATGATTGAAAATACTGTTTAGTAACTATATGTCCGATTACGCTGTTTCTCGTAAACGGTTGGCCCTGACTAGTATTGTTACGCTATCTGACTGCAAAGAACAACAACAAGAATGAAATGAAATTTTTCGTTGACACAATTAATTATTTAAGTCCCCAGCAACTATAAAACCTACAAAACCAATAAGCTCAAGAGTAACTGTTCTGTACGTGGGAGTGTGACTCAACGTACACATCTGGCGAGGTTCTTCTCCAACAAGACAAGAATTTTTAAATACCGTTTATACAGAAGCAACTAAAGGAAATAAAAATACCATAATTACTCAAGAAAACCAGAATTACACTCTAATACAAGACCACAAGCCAGATGCTTTGTTGACTGAACCTGTCATGACGCATTATTTAAAACATGGAAATAATGAAAAAAAACACGCAATATTTTACCTTCATATATATTGACGAAAAGCACTCTGATCGTTACAATGTCATCATTAAAATAACATCTGCTATCTCTCCCATCAAATAACTGGATAAAACATGGAACAAACACTCCTTACTACAACCTCTCGACAAGCCTTGCCCACTCGCACATCTCAACACTGACTGTCTTCTACGAAGTCTGCCCACGCACTGACTACTACGAGTTCTCTCCAAGCACTGTGGAGGCGGCTTTAATAATACTCTATGGCGCAATCTCTGGCGCAGTGGCTCAGTGTAGCCACCTTTCAATATCCCCTAGGAGACAAGTCGGCTGGAGGACATTGTATTGAATCTCGACGCAATTAGAGTGTTCCATCGTCATTAGCAGGCGCTGAACGTTACAATTAACTATCAGTTATGCGCCGGATTCGATAATCTAGACTCACAGGAGAACGACCATAAGGTGCCCGAGGCAGCAATAGACCCTTGGAGACAAGTCGGCTGGTGGCCGATGTATTGAATCACGACGGAATTTGAGGGTTCCATCGTCATTAGGAGGCCCTGAACGTTACAATTAACTATCAGTTTTGCGTCGGATTTGAAAATATAGATTCACAGGAGAACGACCATAAGGTGCCCGAGGCAGCAATAGACCTTAGAGACAAGTCGGCTAAAGGACAATGTATTGATTCTCGACGCAATTTGAGTAATCCATCGTCACTAGGAGGCCCTCAACGTTACAAATAACTATCAGTTTCGCGTCGGATTCGAAAATCTAGACTCACATTAGGACGACCATAAGGTGCCCGAGGAAGCAATATTTCCTTGGAGACAAGTCGGCTGGAGGACGATGTATTGAATCTCGACGCAATTTGAGTGTTCCATCGTCATTAGGAGGCCATGAAGGTAACAATTAATTATCAGTTTTGCGTCGGATTTGAAAGTCTAGACTCACATAAGGACGACCATAAGGTGCCCGAGGCAGTGATAGACCTTTAGAGACAAGTCGGCTGAATGACAATATATTGAATCTCGACGCAATTTGAGTGTTCCATCGTCATTAGGAGGCCCTGTACGTTACAATTAACTATCAGTCTCGCGTCGCATCAAAAATCGAGATTCACAGGAGATGGACCATATGGTGCCCGAGGCAGTCGGCTGGAGGACGATGTATTGAGTCTGGACGCCATTTGAGTGTTCCATCGCCATTAGGTGGCCCTGAACGTTACAATTAACTATCAGTTTTGCGTCGGATTTGAAAATCTACAGGAGTACTACTATAAGGTGCCCGAGGCACCAATAGACCCTTGGAGACAAGTCGGCTGAATGACGGTGTATTGAATCTTGACGAAAATTGAGTGTTCCGTCGTCATTAGGAGGCCCTGAACGTTACAATTAACTATCAGTTTCGCGTCGGATTCAAAAGTCTATACTCTAGGGAGACAATTCGGCTGGAGGACGATGCATTAAATCTCGACGCAATTTGAGTGTTCCATCGTCATTAGGAGGCCATGAACGTAACAATTAACTATCAGTTTTGCGTCGGATTCGAAAATCTAGACTCACAGGAGAACGACCATTAGGTGCCCGAGGCAGGAATATCCCCTAGGAGACAAGTCGGCTGGTGGACGATGTATTGAATCTCGACGCAATTTGAGTGTTCCATCGTCATTAGAGGCGCTGAACGTTACAATTAACTATTAGTTATGCGTCGGATTCGTAAATCTAGACTCACAGGAGAACGACCATAAGGTGCCCGAGGCAGCAATAGACCCTTGCAGACATGTCGGCTGGTGGCCGATGTATTGAATCTCGACGCAATTTGAGTGTTCCATCGTCATTAGCAGGCCCTGAAAGTAACAATTAACTATCAGTTTTGCGTCGGATTCAAAAATCTAGACACACAGGAGAACGACCATAAGGTGCCCGAGGCAACAATAGACCCTTGGAGACAAGTCGGCTGAAGGACGATGTAGTGAATCTCGACGCAATTTGAGTGTTCCATCGTCATTAGGAGGCAATGAACTTTACAATTAACCATAAGTTTTGCGTCGGATTCGAAAATCTAGACTCACAGGATACGGACCATAAGGTGCCAAGGCAGCAATATCCAGTTGTAAACAAGTCTGCTGGAGGACGATGTATTGAATCTCGACGCAATTTGAGTGTTCCATCGTCATTAGGAGGCCCTGAACGTTACAATTAACTATCAGTTATGCGTCGGATTCGAAAACTAGACTCACAGGAGAACGACCATAAGGTGACCGAGGCAGCAATAGACCCTTGGAGGCAAGTCGGCTGAAGGACGATGTAGTGAATCTCGACGCAATTAGAGTGTTCCATCGTCATTAGGAAGCCCTGAACGTTACAATTAATTATCAGTTTCGCGTCGGATCCAAAAGTCTAGACTCACAGGTGAAGGACCATATGGTGCCCGAGGCAGCAGTATCACCTTGGAGACAATTCGGCTGGAGGACGATCTATTGAATCTCGACGCAATTTGAGTGTTCCATCATCATTAGGAGGCCATGAACGTAACAATTAACTATCAGTTTGGCGTCGGATTCGAAAATCTAGACTCACAGGAGAACGACCATAAGGTGCCCGAGGCAGGAATATCCCCTAGGAGACAAGTCGGCTGGAGGACGATGTATTGAATCTCGACGCAATTTGAGTGTTCCTACGACATTAGGAGGCGCTGAACGTTACAATTAACTTTCAGTTATGCGTCGGATTCGAAAATCTAGACTCACAGGAGAACGACCACAAGGTGCCCGAGGCAGCAATGGACCCTTGGAGACAAGTCGGCTGGTGGCCGATGTATTGAATCTCGACGCAATTTGAGTGTTCCATCGTGATTGGGAGGCCCTGAACGTTACAATCAACTATCAGTTTCGCGTCGGATTCGGAAATCTAGAACCACAGGAGACGGACCATATGGTGTTCGAGGCAGCAATATCCCTTTGGAGACAGGTCGGATGTAAGACATTGTATTGAATCTCGACGCAATTTGAGTGTTCCATCGACATTAGGAGGCCCTGTACGTTACAATTAACTATCAGTTTCGCGTCGGATTCGAAAATCAAGACTCACAGGTGACGGACCATTTGGTGCCCCTATGCAGCAATATCCCCTTGGTGACAAGTCGGCTGGAGGATGATGTATTGAATCTCAACGCAATTTGAGTGTTCCATCGTCATTAGGTGGAAATGATCGTCACAATTAAGTAACAGTTATGCGTCGGATTCGAAAATCTAGGCTCACAGGAGACGGACCATAAGGTGCCCGAGGCAGCAATATCCCTTTGGAGACAAGTCGGCTGGAGGACGATGTATAGAATCTCGACCCAATTTGAGTGTTCCATCGTCATTAGGAGGCCCTGAACGTTACAATTAACTATCAGTTTCGCGTCGGATTGAAAAGTCTTGACTCACAGGAGAAGGACCATATGGTGCCCGAGGCAGCAATATCACCTTGGAGACAATTTGAGTGTTCCATCGTCATTAGGAGGCCCTGTACGTTACAATTAACTATCAGTTTCGCGTCGGATTCAAAAGTCTATACTCACAGGAGACAATTCGGCTGGAGGACGATGTATTAAATCTTGACGCAATTTGAGTGTTCCATCGTCATTAGGAGGCCATGAACGTAACAATTAACTATCAGTTTTGCGTCGGATTCGAAAATCTAGACTCACAGGAGAACGACCATAAGGTGCCCGAGGCAGGAATATCCGCTATTAGTCAAGTCGGCTGGAGGACGATGTATTGAATCTCGACGCAATTTGAGTGTTCCATGGTCATTAGGAGGCCCTGAAAGTTACAATCAACTATCAGTTATGCGTCGGATTCGAAAATCTAAACTCGCAGGAGAACGACCATAAGGTGCCCGAGGCAGCAATATCCCCTTGGAGACAAGACGGCTGGAGGACGATGTATTGAATCTCGACGCAATTTGAGGGTTCCATCGCCATTAGGAGGCCGTGATCATCACAATTAACTAACAGTTTTGCGTCGGATTCGATAATCTAGGCTCACAGGAGACGGACCATAAGGTGCCCAAGGCGGCAATATCCCTTTGGAGACAAGTCGGCTGGAGGACGATGTATAGAATCTCGACGCAATTTGAGTGTTCCATCGTCATTAGGAGGCCCTGAACGTTACAATTAACTATCAGTTATGCGTCGGATTCGAAAATCTAGAGTCACAGTAGAACGATCATTAGGTGCCCGAGGCAGCAATAGACCCTTGGAGACAAGTCGGCTGGTGTCCGATGTATTGAATCTCGACGCAATTTGAGTGTTCCATCGTCATTAGGAGGCCCTGAACGTTACAATTATCTATCAGTTTTGCGTCGGATTCGAGAATCTAGACTCACAGGAGAACGACCATATGGTGCCCGAGACAGCAATAGATCCTTGGAGACAAGTCGGCTGAAGGACGATGTATTGAATCCCGACGCAATTTGAGTGTTCCATCGTCATTAGGAGGCCCTGAACTTTACAACTGACTATCAGTTTCGCGTCGGATTCGAAAATCTAGACTCACAGGAGACAGACCATATGGTGCCCGAGGCAGCAATAGACCCTAGGAGACAAGTCGGCTGGAGGACGATGTATTGAATCTCGACGCAATTTGAGTGTTCCATTGTCATTAGGAGGCCCCGAACGTTACAATTAACTATCAATTTTGCGTCGGATGCGAAAATCTAGACTCACATTAGGACGAATATAAGGTGCCCGACGCAGCAATAGACCCTTGGTGACAAGTCGGCTGAATGACAATGTATTGAATCTCGACGCAATTTGAATGTTCCATCGTCATTAGGAGGCCCTGTACGTTACAATTAACTATCAGCTTCGCGTCGGATTCTAAATTTTAGACTCACAGGAGAAGAACCATGTGGTGCCAGAGGCAGCAATATCACCTTGGAGACAATTCGGCTGGAGGACGATGTATAGAATCTCGACGCAATTTGAGTGTTCCATCGTCATTGGGAGGCCCTGAAAGTTACAATTAACTATCAGTTATGCGTTGGATTCGAAAATCTAGAGTCACAGTAGAACGACCATAAGGTGCCCGAATCAGCAATAGACCATTGGAGAAAAGTCGGCTGAAGGACGATGTATTGAATCTCGACGCAATTTGAGTGTTCCATCATCCTTAGGAGGCCCTGAACGTTACAATTAACTATCAGTTTCCGCGTCGCATTCGAAAATCTAGACTCACAGGAGACAGACCATATATTGCACGAGGCAGCAATATCCCCTTGGAGACAAGTCGGCTGGAGGACGATGTATTGAATCTCGACGAAATTTGAGTGTTCCATCGTCATTAGGAGGCCCTGAACGTTACAATTAACTATCAGTTTCGCGTCGGATTCGAAAAACTAGACTCACAAGAGACAGACCACATGCTGCCCGAGGCAGCTATAGACCCTTGGAGACAAGTCGGCTAGAGGACGATGAATTGAATCTCGACGCATGTTGAGTGTTCCATCGTCATTAGGAGGCCCTGATCGTCACAATTAACTAACAGTTTTGCGTCGGATTCGAAAATCTAGGCTCGCAGGAGACAGACCATATGGTGCCCGAGGCAGCAATATCCCCTTGGAGACAAGTCCGCTGGAGGACGATGTATTGAATCTCGACGCAATTTGAGTGTTCCATCGTCATTAGGAGGCCTTGAACGTTACAATTAACTATGAATTTTGCGTCGGATTCGATAATCTAGACCTTCAGGAGAACGACCTTAAGGTGCCCGAGGCAGCAATAGACCCTTGGAGACAAGTCGGCTGATGGACGATGTTTTGAATTTCGACGCAATTTGAGTGTTCCATCGTCATTAGGAGTCCCTGCACGTTACAATTAGCTATCAGCTTCGCGTCGGATTCAAAAGTCTAGACTCACAGGAGGCAGCAATATCACCTTGGAGACAGTTCGGCTGGAGGACGATGTATTGAATCTCGACGTAATTTGAGTGTTCCATCATCATTAGGAGGCCCTGAAAGTTACAATTAACTCAGTTATGCGTCGGATTCGAAAATCTAAACTCACAGGACCATAAGGTTCCCGAGGCAGCAATATCTCCTTGGAGATGAGACGGCTGGAGGACGATATATTGAATCTCGACGCAATTTGAGGGTTCCATCGCCATTAGGAGGCCGTGATCGTCACAATTAACTAACAGTTTTGCGTCGGATTGGATAATCAAGGCTCACAGGAGATGGACCATAAGGTGCCCACGGCTGCAATATCCCTTTGGAGATAAGTCGGCTGGAGGACGATGTATAGAATCTCGACGCAATTTGAGTGTTCCATCGTCATTAGGAGGCCCTGAATGATACAATTAACTTTCAGTTATGCGTCGGATTCGAAAATCTAGAGTCACAGTAGAACGAACATTAGGTGCCCGAGGCAGCAATAGACCCTTGGAGACAAGTCGGCTGGTGTCCGATGTATTGAATCTCGACGCAATTTGAGTGTTCCATCGGCATTAGGAGGCCCTGAACGTTACAACTGACTATCAGTTTCGCGTCGGATTCGAAAATCTAGACTCACAGGAGACAGACCATATGGTGCCCGAGGCAGCAATAGACCCTTGGAGTCAAGTCGGCTGGAGGACGATGTATTGAATCTCGACGCAATTTGAGTGTTCCATCGTCATTAGGAGGCCCCGAACGTTACAATTAACTGTCAATTTTATGTCGGATTCGAAAATCTAGACTCACATTAGGACGAATATAAGGTGCCCGACCCAGCAATAGACCCTTGGAGACAAGTCGGCTGAATGACGATGTATTGAATCTCGACGCAATTTGAATGTTCCATCGTCATTAGGAGGCCCTGTACGTTACAATTAATGTCAGCTTCGCGTCGGATTCAAAAGTTTAGACTCACAGAAGAAGAAACATGTGGTGCCAGAGGCAGCAATATCACCTTCGAGACAATTCGGCTGGAGGACGATGTATAGAATCTCGACGCAATTTGAGTGTTCCATCGTCTTTAGGAGGCCCTGAACGTTACAATTAACTATCAGTTTTGCGTCGGATTCTAAAATCTAGACTCACAGGAGAACGACCATAAGGTGCCCGAGGCAGCAATAGACCCTTGGAGACAAGCCGGCTGAAGGACGATGTAATGAATCTCGACGCAATTTGAGTGTTCCATCGTCCTTAGGAGGCCATGAACGTTACAATTAACAATCAGTTTCGCGTCGCATTCGAAAATCTAGACTCACAGGAGACAGACCATATAGTAACGAGGCAGCAATATCCCCTTGGAGACAAGTCGGCTGGAGGACGATGTATTGAATCTCGACGCAATTTGAGTGTCCCCTCGTCATTAGGAGACCCTGAACGTTTCAATTATCTAACAGTTATGCGTCGGATTCGAAAATCTAAACTTACGGGAGGACGACCATAAGGTGCCCGAGGCAGCAATATCCCCTTGGAGGCAAGTCGGCTGGAGGACGATGTATTGAATCTCGACGCAATTTGAGTGTTCCATCGTCATTAAGAGGCCCTGAACGTTACAATTAACTATACGTCTCGCGTCGGATTCGAAAATCTAGACTCACAGAAGACGGACCATAAGGTGCCCGAGGCAGCAATAGACGTTTAGAGACAAGTCGGCTGAAGGACGAAGTATTGAATCTCGACGCAATTTGAATGTTCCATCGTCATTAAGAGGCCCTGAACGTTACAATTAACTATCAGTTTCGCGTCGGATTCGAAAATCTAGACTCACAGAAGACGGACCATAAGGTGCCCGAGGCAGCAATATCCCCTTGGAGACAAGTCGGCTGAAGGACGATGTACTGCAACTCGACACAATTTGAGTGTTCCATCGTCATTACGAGGCCCTGAACATTACGATTAACTATAAGTTTTGCATCGGATTCGAAAATCTAAACTCACAGGAGACGGACCATAAGGTGCCCGAGGCAGCAATATCCCCATGGAGACAAGTCGGCTGGAGGACGATGTATTGAATCTCGACGCAATTTGAGTGTTTCATCGTCATTAGGCTGCCTTGAACGTTACAATTAACTATCAGTTTCGCGTCGGATTCGAAAAATTAGACTCACAGGAGACATACCATATGGTGCCTGAGGCAGCAATAGACCCTTGGAGACAAGTCGGCTAGAGGACGATGTATTGAATCTCGACGCATGTTAAGTGTTCCACCGTCATTAGGAGGCCCTGATCGTCACAATTAACTAACAGTTTTGCGTCGGATTCGCGAATCTAGGCTCACAGGAGACGGACCATATGGTGCCCGAGGCAGCAATATCCCCTTGGAAACAAGTCCGCTGGAGGACGATGTATTGAATCTCGACGCAATTTGAGTGTTCCATCGTCATTAGGAGGCCTTGAACGTTACAATTAACTATCAGTTTCGCGTCGGATTCGAAAATCTAGACCCACAGGAGTCGGACCATACGGTGCCCGAGGCAGCAATATCCCCTTGGAGACAAATCGGCTGGAGGACGATGTATTGAATCTCGACGCAATTTGAGTGTTCCATCTCATTAGGAGGCCCTGAAAGTTACTATTAACCATCAGTTTTGCGTCGGATTCGAAAATCTAGACTAACAGGAGGACAACCATAAGGTGATCAAAGCAGCAATAGACCTTTGGAGACAAGTCGGCCGAAGGACGATGTATTGAATCTCGACACAATTTGAGTGTTCCATCGTCATTAGGATGTCCTGAACGTTACAACTAACTATCAGTTTTGCGTCGGATTCGAAAATCTAGGCTCACAGGAGCACGACCATAAGGTGCCCGAGGGCAGCAATAGACCCTTGGAGACAAGTCGGCTGAAGGACGATATATTGAATCTCGACGCAATTTGAGTGTTCCATCGTCATTAGGAGGCCCTGAACATTACAATTAACAATCAGTTTTGCGTTGGATTCGAATATCTAGACTCACAGGAGAACGACCATAAGGTGCACGAGGCATCAATAGACCCTTGGAGACAAGCCGGCTAAAGGACGATGTATTGAATCTCGACCCTATTTGAGTGTTCCATCGTCCTTAGGAGGCCCTGAACGTTACAATTAGCTATCAGTTTTGCGTCGCATTCGAAAATCTAGACTCACAGGAGACAGACCATATAGTGCCCGAGGCAGCAATATCCCCTTGGAGACAAGTCGGTTGGAGGACGATGTATTGAATCTCGACGAAATTCGAGTGTTCCATCGTCATTAGGAGGCCCTGATCGTCACAATTAACTATTAGTTTTGCGTCGGATTCGAAATTCTAGACTCACAGGAGACGGACCACATGGTGCCCGAGGCAGCAATATCCCCTGGGAGACAAGTCGGCTGGAGGAAGATGTATTGAATCTCGACGCAATTTGAGTGTCCCCTCGTCATTAGGAGGCTCTGAACGTTTCAATTAACTATCAGTTATGCGTCGGATTCAAAAATCTAAACTTACGGGAGGACGACCATAAGGTGCCCGAGGCAGCAATATCCAGTTGGAGGCAAGTCGGCTGGAGGACGATGTATTGAATCTCGACGCAATTTGATTGTTCCATCGTCATTAGGTGGCCCTCATCGTCACAATTAACTAACAGTTTTGCGTCTCGAAAATCTAGGCTCACAGGAGTCGGACCATATGGTGCCCGAGGCAGCAATATCCCCTTGGAGACAAGTCCGCTGGAGGACGATGTATTGAATCTCGACGCAATTTGAGTGTTCCATCGTCATTAGGAGGCCCTGAACGTTACAATTAACTAGCACTTTTGCGTCAGATTCGAAATTCTAAGGTCATAGGAGAACGAACATTAGGTATCACAGGCAGCAATAGACCCTTGGAGACAAGTCGGCTGAAGGACGATATATTGAATCTCGACGCAATTTGAGTGTTCCATCGTCATTAGGAGGCCCTGAACGTTACAATTAACTAACAGTTTTGCGTCTGATTCGAAAATCTATCCTCACAGGAGACGGACCATATGGTGCCCGAGGCAGCAATATCCCCTTGGAGACAAGTCCGCTGGAGGACGATGTACTGAATCTCGACGCAATTTGAGTGTTCCATCGTCATTAGGAGTCCCTGAACGTTACGATTAAGTAGCACTTTTGCGTCAGATTCGAAATTCTAAGCTCATAGGAGAACGAACATTAGGTATCACAGGCAGCTATAGACCCTTGGAGACAAGTCGGCTGGAGGCCGATGTATTGAATATCGACGCAATTTGAGTGTTCCATCGTCATTAAGAGGCCCTGAACGTTACAATTAACTATGTTTCGCGTCGGATTCGAAAACCTAGACTCACAGAAGATGGACCATAAGGTGCCCGAGGCAGCAATATCCCCTTGGAGACAAGTCGGCTGGAGGACGATGTATTGCATCTCAACGCAATTTAAGTGTTCCATCGTCATTACGAGGCCCTGAACGTTACGATTAACTATCAGTAATGCGTCGGATTCGAAAATCTAAACTCACAGGAGACGGAACATATGGTGCCCGAGGCAGCAATATCCCCTTGGAGACAAGTCCGCTGGAGGACGATGTATTGAATCTCGACGCAATTTGAGTGTTCCATCGTCATTAGGAGGCCCTGAACGTTACAATTAACTATCAGTTTCGCGTCGGATTCGAAAATCTAGACCCACAGGAGTCGGACCATACGGTGCCCGAGGCAGCAATATCCCCTTGGAGACAAGTCGGCTGGAGGACGATGTATTGAATCTCGACGCAATTTGAGTGTTCCATCTCATTAGGAGGCCCTGAAAGTTACTATTAACCATCAGTTTTGCGTCGGATTCGAAAATCTAGACTAACAGGAGGACAACCATAAGGTGATCAAAGCAGCAATAGACCTTTGGAGACAAGTCGGCCGAAGGACGATGTATTGAATCTCGACACAATTTGAGTGTTCCATCGTCATTAGGATGTCCTGAACGTTACAACTAACTATCAGTTTTGCGTCGGATTCGAAAATCTAGGCTCACAGGAGCACGACCATAAGGTGCCCGAGGGCAGCAATAGACCCTTAGAGACAAGTCGGCTGAAGGACGATATATT
Source organism: Schistocerca serialis cubense (assembly GCF_023864345.2). NCBI lineage: Eukaryota > Metazoa > Arthropoda > Insecta > Orthoptera > Acrididae > Schistocerca > Schistocerca serialis. Next base: position 61,589,967 of record NW_026047583.1, read on the forward strand.
GAATCTCGACGCAATTTGAGTGTTCCATCGTCATTAGGAGGCCCTGAACATTACAATTAACAATCAGTTTTGCGTTGGATTCGAATATCTAGACTCACAGGAGAACGACCATAAGGTGCACGAGGCATCAATAGACCCTTGGAGACAAGCCGGCTGAAGGACGATGTATTGAATCTCGACCCTATTTGAGTGTTCCATCGTCCTTAGGAGGCCCTGAACGTTACAATTAGCTATCAGTTTTGCGTCGCATTCGAAAATCTAGACTCACAGGAGACAGACCATATAGTGCCCGAGGCAGCAATATCCCCTTGGAGACAAGTCGGTTGGAGGACGATGTATTGAATCTCGACGAAATTCGAGTGTTCCATCGTCATTAGGAGGCCCTGATCGTCACAATTAACTATTAGTTTTGCGTCGGATTCGAAATTCTAGACTCACAGGAGACGGACCACATGGTGCCCGAGGCAGCAATATCCCCTGGGAGACAAGTCGGCTGGAGGAAGATGTATTGAATCTCGACGCAATTTGAGTGTCCCCTCGTCATTAGGAGGCTCTGAACGTTTCAATTAACTATCAGTTATGCGTCGGATTCAAAAATCTAAACTTACGCTAGGACGACCATAAGGTGCCCGAGGCAGCAATATCCAGTTGGAGGCAAGTCGGCTGGAGGACGATGTATTGAATCTCGACGCAATTTGATTGTTCCATCGTCATTAGGTGGCCCTCATCGTCACAATTAACTAACAGTTTTGCGTCTCGAAAATCTAGGCTCACAGGAGTCGGACCATATGGTGCCCGAGGCAGCAATATCCCCTTGGAGACAAGTCCGCTGGAGGACGATGTATTGAATCTCGACGCAATTTGAGTGTTCCATCGTCATTAGGAGGCCCTGAACGTTACAATTAACTAGCACTTTTGCGTCAGATTCGAAATTCTAAGGTCATAGGAGAACGAACATTAGGTATCACAGGCAGCAATAGACCCTTGGAGACAAGTCGGCTGAAGGACGATATATTGAATCTCGACGCAATTTGAGTGTTCCATCGTCATTAGGAGGCCCTGAACGTTACAATTAACTAACAGTTTTGCGTCTGATTCGAAAATCTATCCTCACAGGAGACGGACCATATGGTGCCCGAGGCAGCAATATCCCCTTGGAGACAAGTCCGCTGGAGGACGATGTACTGAATCTCGACGCAATTTGAGTGTTCCATCGTCATTAGGAGTCCCTGAACGTTACGATTAAGTAGCACTTTTGCGTCAGATTCGAAATTCTGAGCTCATAGGAGAACGAACATTAGGTATCACAGGCAGCTATAGACCCTTGGAGACAAGTCGGCTGGAGGCCGATGTATTGAATATCGACGCAATTTGAGTGTTCCATCGTCATTAAGAGGCCCTGAACGTTACAATTAACTATGTTTCGCGTCGGATTCGAAAACCTAGACTCACAGAAGATGGACCATAAGGTGCCCGAGGCAGCAATATCCCCTTGGAGACAAGTCGGCTGGAGGACGATGTATTGCATCTCAACGCAATTTAAGTGTTCCATCGTCATTACGAGGCCCTGAACGTTACGATTAACTATCAGTTATGCGTCGGATTCGAAAATCTAAACTCACAGGAGACGGAACATATGGTGCCCGAGGCAGCAATATCCCCTTGGAGACAAGTCCGCTGGAGGACGATGTATTGAATCTCGACGCAATTTGAGTGTTCCATCGTCATTAGGAGGCCCTGAACGTTACAATTAACTATCAGTTTCGCGTCGGATTCGAAAATCTAGACCCACAGGAGTCGGACCATACGGTGCCCGAGGCAGCAATATCCCCTTGGAGACAAGTCGGCTGGAGGACGATGTATTGAATCTCGACGCAATTTGAGTGTTCCATCTCATTAGGAGGCCCTGAAAGTTACTATTAACCATCAGTTTTGCGTCGGATTCGAAAATCTAGACTAACAGGAGGACAACCATAAGGTGATCAAAGCAGCAATAGACCTTTGGAGACAAGTCGGCCGAAGGACGATGTATTGAATCTCGACACATTTTGAGTGTTCCATCGTCATTAGGATGTCCTGAACGTTACAACTAACTATCAGTTTTGCGTCGGATTCGAAAATCTAGGCTCACAGGAGCACGACCATAAGGTGCCCGAGGGCAGCAATAGACCCTTGGAGACAAGTCGGCTGAAGGACGATATATTGAATCTCGACGCAATTTGAGTGTTCCATCGTCATTAGGAGGCCCTGAACGTTACAATTAACAATCAGTTTTGCGTTGGATTCGAATATCTAGACTCACAGGAGAACGACCATAAGGTGCACGAGGCATCAATAGACCCTTGGAGACAAGCCGGCTGAAGGACGATGTATTGAATCTCGACCCTATTTGAGTGTTCCATCGTCCTTAGGAGGCCCTGAACGTTACAATTAGCTATCAGTTTTGCGTCGCATTCGAAAATCTAGACTCACAGGAGACAGACCATATAGTGCCCGAGGCAGCAATATCCCCTTGGAGACAAGTCGGTTGGAGGACGATGTATTGAATCTCGACGAAATTCGAGTGTTCCATCGTCATTAGGAGGCCCTGATCGTCACAATTAACTATTAGTTTTGCGTCGGATTCGAAATCCTAGACTCACAGGAGACGGACCACATGGTGCCCGAGGCAGCAATATCCCCTGGGAGACAAGTCGGCTGGAGGAAGATGTATTGAATCTCGACGCAATTTGAGTGTCCCCTCGTCATTAGGAGGCTCTGAACGTTTCAATTAACTATCAGTTATGCGTCGGATTCAAAAATCTAAACTTACGGGAGGACGACCATAAGGTGCAAGAGGCAGCAATATCCAGTTGGAGGCAAGTCGGCTGGAGGACGATGTATTGAATCTCGACGCAATTTGATTGTTCCATCGTCATTAGGTGGCCCTCATCGTCACAATTAACTAACAGTTTTGCGTCTCGAAAATCTAGGCTCACAGGAGTCGGACCATATGGTGCCCGAGGCAGCAATATCCCCTTGGAGACAAGTCCGCTGGAGGACGATGTATTGAATCTCGACGCAATTTGAGTGTTCCATCGTCATTAGGAGGCCCTGAACGTTACAATTAACTAGCACTTTTGCGTCAGATTCGAAATTCTAAGGTCATAGGAGAACGAACATTAGGTATCACAGGCAGCAATAGACCCTTGGAGACAAGTCGGCTGAAGGACGATATATTGAATCTCGACGCAATTTGAGTGTTCCATCGTCATTAGGAGGCCCTGAACGTTACAATTAACTAACAGTTTTGCGTCTGATTCGAAAATCTATCCTCACAGGAGACGACCATATGGTGCCCGAGGCAGCAATATCCCCTTGGAGACAAGTCCGCTGGAGGACGATGTACTGAATCTCGACGCAATTTGAGTGTTCCATCGTCATTAGGAGTCCCTGAACGTTACAATTAAGTAGCACTTTTGCGTCAGATTCGAAATTCTAAGCTCATAGGAGAACGAACATTAGGTATCACAGGCAGCTATAGACCCTTGGAGACAAGTCGGCTGGAGGCCGATGTATTGAATATCGACGCAATTTGAGTGTTCCATCGTCATTAAGAGGCCCTGAACGTTACAATTAACTATGTTTCGCGTCGGATTCGAAAACCTAGAATCACAGAAGATGGACCATAAGGTGCCCGAGGCAGCAATATCCCCTTGGAGACAAGTCGGCTGGAGGACGATGTATTGCATCTCAACGCAATTTAAGTGTTCCATCGTCATTACGAGGCCCTGAACGTTACGATTAACTATCAGTTATGCGTCGGATTCGAAAATCTAAACTCACAGGAGACGGAACATATGGTGCCCGAGGCAGCAATATCCCCTTGGAGACAAGTCCGCTGGAGGACGATGTATTGAATCTCGACGCAATTTGAGTGTTCCATCGTCATTAGGAGGCCCTGAACGTTACAATTAACTATCAGTTTCGCGTCGGATTCGAAAATCTAGACCCACAGGAGTCGGACCATACGGTGCCCGAGGCAGCAATATCCCCTTGGAGACAAGTCGGCTGGAGGACGATGTATTGAATCTCGACTCAATTTGAGTGTTCCATCGTCATTAGGATGCCCTGAAAGTTACTATTAACTATCAGTTTTGCGTCGGATTCGAAAATCTAGACTAACAGGAGGACGACCACAAGGTGCCCAAAGCAGCAATAGACCTTTGGAGACAAGTCGGCTGAAGGACGATGTATTGAATCTCGACGCAATTTGACTGTTCCTTCGTCATTAGTATGCCCTGAACGTTACAATTAACTATCAGTTTTGCGTCGGATTCGAAAATCTAGGCTCACAGGAGCACGACCATAAGGTGCCCGAGGCAGCAATAGACCCTTGGAGACAAGTCGGCTGGAGGAAGATGTATTGAATCTCGACGCAATTTGAGTGTCCCCTCGTCGTTAGGAGGCTCTGAACGTTTCAATTAACTATCAGTTATGCGTCGGATTCAAAAATCTAAACTTACGGGAGGACGACCATAAGGTGCCCGAGGCAGCAATATCCAGTTGGAGGCAAGTCGGCTGGAGGACGATGTATTGAATCTCGACGCAATTTGATTGTTCCATCGTCATTAGGTGGCCCCCATCGTCACAATTAACTAACAGTTTTGTGTCTCGAAAATCTAGGCTCACAGGAGTCGGACCATATGGTGCCCGAGGCAGCAATATCCCCTTGGAGACAAGTCCGCTGGAGGACGATGTATTGAATCTCGACGCAATTTGAGTGTTCTATCGTCATTAGGAGGCCCTGAACGTTACAATTAACTAGCACTTTTGCGTCAGATTCGAAATTGTAAGGTCATAGGAGAACGAACATTAGGTATCACAGGCAGCAATAGACCCTTGGAGACAAGTCAGCTGAAGGACGATATATTGAATCTCGACGCAATTTGAGTGTTCCATCGTCATTAGGAGGCCCTGAACGTTACAATTAACTAACAGTTTTGCGTCTGATTCGAAAATCTAGGCTCACAGGAGACGGACCATATGGTGCCCGAGGCAGCAATATCCCCTTGGAGACAAGTCCGCTGGAGGACGATGTATTGAATCTCGACGCAATTTGAGTGTTCCATCGTCATTAGGAGGCCCTGAACGTTACAATTAACTAGCACTTTTGCGTCAGATTCGAAATTCTAAGCTCATAGGAGAACGAACATTAGGTATCACAGGCAGCTATAGACCCTTGGAGACAAGTCGGCTGGAGGCCGATGTATTGAATATCGACGCATTTTGAGTGTTCCATCGTCATTAAGAGGCCCTGAACGTTACAATTAACTATGTTTCGCGTCGGATTCGAAAACCTAGACTCACAGAAGACGGACCATAAGGTGCCCGAGGCAGCAATATCCCCTTGGAGACAAGTCGGCTGGAGGACGATGTATTGCATCTCAACGCAATTTGAGTGTTCCATCGTCATTACGAGGCCCTGAACGTTACGATTAACTATCAGTTATGCGTCGGATTCGAAAATCTAAACTCACAGGAGACGGATCATATGGTGCCCGAGGCAGCAATATCCCCTTGGAGACAAGTCCGCTGGAGGACGATGTATTGAATCTCGACGCAATTTGAGTGTTCCATCGTCATTAGGAGGCCCTGAACGTTACAATTAACTATCAGTTTCGCGTCGGATTCGAAAATCTAGACCCACAGGAGTCGGACCATACGGTGCCCGAGGCAGCAATATCCCCTTGGAGACAAGTCGGCTGGAGGACGATGTATTGAATCTCGACTCAATTTGAGTGTTCCATCGTCATTAGGAGGCCCTGAAAGTTACTATTATCTATCAGGTTTGCGTCGGATTCGAAAATCTAGACTAACAGGAGGACGACCACAAGGTGCCCAAAGCAGCAATAGACCTTTGGAGACAAGTCGGCTGAAGGACGATGTATTGAATCTCGACGCAATTTGAGTGTTCCATCGTCATTAGGAGGCCCTGAACGTTACAATTAACTATCAGTTTTGCGTCGGATTCGAAAATCTAGGCTCACAGGAGCACGACCATAAGGTGCTCGAGGCAGCAATAGACCCTTGGAGAAAAGTCGGCTGAAGGACGATATATTGAATCTCGACGCAATTTGAGTGTTCCATCGTCATTAGGAGGCCCTGAACGTTACAATTAACAATCAGTTTTGCGTCGGATTCAAAAATCTAGACTCACAGGAGAACGACCATAAGGTGCCCGAGGCATCAATAGACCCTTGGAGACCAGCCGGCTGAAGGACGATGTATTGAATCTCGACCCAATTTGAGTGTTCCATCGTCCTTAGGAGGCCCTGAACGTTACAATTAGCTATCAGTTTCGCGTCGCATTCGAAAATCTAGACTCACAGGAGACAGACCATATAGTGCCCGAGGCAGCAGCATCCCCTTGGAGACAAGTCGGCTGGAGGACGATGTATTGAATCACGTCGAAATTTGAGTGTTCCATCGTCATTAGGAGGCCCTGAACGTTACAATTAACTATCAGTTATGCGTCGGATTCGAAAATCTAAACTCACGGGAGAACGACCATAAGCTGCCCGAGGTAGCAATATCCCCTTGGAGACAAGTCGGATGGAGGACGATGTATTGAATCTCGACGCAATTCGAGTGTTCTATCGTCATTAGGGGGACCTGATCGTCACAATTAACTATCAGTTTTGCGTCGGATTCGAGAATCTAGACTCACAGGAGACGGACTATAAGGTGCCCGAGGCAACAATATCCCCTTGGAGACAAGTCGGCTGGAGGAAGATGTATTGAATCTCGACGCAGTTTGAGTGTCCCCTCGTCATTAGGAGGCCCTGAACGTTTCAATTAACTGTCAGTTATGCGTCGGATTCAAAAATCTAAACTTACGGGAGGACGACCATAAGGTGCCCGAGGCAGCAATATCCCCTTGGAGGCAAGTCGGCTGGAGGACGATGTATTGAATCTCGACGCAATTTGATTGTTCCATCGTCATTAGGTGGCCCTCATCGTCACAATTAACTAACAGTTTTGCGTCGGATTCGAAAATCTAGGCTCACAGGAGGCGGTCCATATGGTGCCCGAGGCAGCAATATACCCTTGGAGACAAGTCCGCTGGAGGCCGATGTATTGAATATCGACGCAATTTGAGTGTTCCATCGTCATTACGAGGCCCTGAACGTTACGATTAACTATCAGTTATGCGTCGGATTCGAAAATCTAAACTCACAGGAGACGGACCATATGGTGCCCGAGGCAGCAATATCCCCTTGGAGACAAGTCCGCTGGAGGACGATGCATTGAATCTCGACGCAATTTGAGTGTTCCATCGTCATTAGGAGGCCCTGAACGTTACAATTAACTATCAGTTTCGCGTCGGATTCGAAAATCTAGACCCACAGGAGTCGGACCATACGGTGCCCGAGGCAGCAATATCCCCTTGGAGACAAGTCGGCTGGAGGACGCTGTATTGAATCTCGACTCAATTTGAGTGTTCCATCGTCATTAGGAGGCCCTGAAAGTTACTATTAACTATCAGTTTTGCTTCGGATTCGAAAATCTAGACTAACAGGAGGACGACTATAAGATGCCCAAAGCAGCAATAGACCTTTGGAGACAAATCGGCTGAAGGACGATGTATTGAATCTCGACGCAATTTGACTGTTCCTTCGTCATTAGGATGCCCTGAACGTTACAATTAACTATCAGTTTCGCGTCGGATTCGAAAATCTAGACTCACAGGAGTGAGACCACATGGTGCCCGAGGCAGCAATAGACCCTTGGAGACAAGTCTGCTGGTGTATGATGTATTGAATCTCGACGCAATTTGAGTGTTCCATCGTCATTAGGATGCCATGAACGTTACAATTAACTATCAGTGTAGCGTCGGATTCGAAAATCTAGGCTCACAGGAGCACGACAATAAGGTGCACGACGCAGCAATAGACCCTTGGAGACAAGTCGGCTGAAGGACTATGTATTGAATCTCGACGAAATTTGAGTGTTCTATCGTCATTAGGAGGCCCTGAACGTTACAATTAACTATTAGTTTCGCGTCGGATTCGAAAGTCTAGACTCACAGGAGTCAGACCATTTGGTGCCCGAGGCAGCAATATCCCCTTGGAGACAAGTCGGCTGGAGGACGATGTATTGAATCTCGACGTAATTTGAGTGTTCCATCGTCAGTAGGATGCCCTAAACGTTACTATTAACTATCAGTTTCGCGTCGGATTCGAAAACCTAGACTCACAGTAGTGAGACCATATGGTGCCCGAGGTAGCAATAGACCCTTGGAGGCAAGTCGGCTGGTGGCCGATGTATTTAATCTCGACGCAATTTGTGTGTTCCATCGTCATTAGGATGCCATGAACGTTACAATTAACTATCAGTTTTGCGTCGGATTCGAAAATCTAAACTCACAGGAGCACGACCATAGGGTGCCCGAGGCAGCAACAGACCCTTGGAGACAAGTCGGCTGAAGGACGATGTATTGAATCTCGACGCAATTTGAGTGTATCATCGTCATTAGGAGGCCCTGAACGTTACAATTAACCATCAGTTTCGCGTCGGATTCGAAAATCTAGACTCACAGGAGGCAGACCATATGGTGCCCGAGGCTGCAATATACCCTTGGAGACAAGTCGACTGGAGGACGATGTATTGAATCTCGACGCAATTTGAGTGTTCCATCGCTTTAGGTAGCCCTGAACGTTGCAAGTAACTATGAGTTTTGCGTCGGATTCGACAATCTAGACATACAGGAGTTCGACCATAAGGTGCCCGAGGCAGCAATATCCCCTCGGAGACAAGTCTGCTGGAGGACGATGTATTGCATCTCGACGCAATGTGAGTGTTCCATCGTCATTACGAGGCCCTGAACGTTACGATTAACTATCAGTTATGCGTCGGATTCGGAAATCTAGACTCACAGAAGACGGACCATAAGGTGCCCGAGGCAGCAATATCCCCTTGGAGACAAGTCGGCTGGAGGACGATGTATTGAATCTCGACGCAATTTGATTGTTCCATCGTCATTAGGTGGCCCTCATCGTCACAATTAACTAACAGTTTTGCGTCGGATTCGAAAATCTAGGCTCACAGGAGGCGGACCATATGGTGCCCGAGGCAGCAATATACCCTTGGAGACAAGTCCGCTGGAGGTCGATGTATTGAATCTCGACGCAATTTGAGTGTTCCATCGTCATTAGGAGGCCCTGAACGTTACAGTTAACTAGCACTTTTGCGTCAGATTCGAAAATCTAGGCTCATAGGAGAAAGAACATTAGGTATCACAGGCAGCAATAGACCCTTGAAGACAAGTCGGCTGGAGGCCGATGTATTGAATATCGACGCAATTTGAGTGTTCCATCGTCATTACGAGGCCCTGAACGTTACGATTAACTATCAGTTATGCGTCGGATTCGAAAATCTAAACTCACAGGAGACGGACCATATGGTGCCCGAGGCAGCAATATCCCCTTGGAGACAAGTCCGCTGGAGGACGATGCATTGAATCTCGACGCAATTTGAGTGTTCCATCGTCATTAGGAGGCCCTGAACGTTACAATTAACTATCAGTTTCGCGTCGGATTCGAAAATCTAGACCCACAGGAGTTGGACCATACGGTGCCCGAGGCAGCAATATCCCCTTGGAGACATGACGGCTGGAGGACGATGTATTGAATCTCGACGCAATTTGATTGTTCCATCGTCATTAGGTGGCCCTCATCGTCACAATTAACTAACAGTTTTGCGTCGGATTCGAAAATCTAGGCTCACAGGAGGCGGACCATAAGGAGCCCGAGGCAGCAATATCCTCTTGGAGACAAGTCGGCTGGAGGACGATGTATTGCATCTCGACGCAATTTGAGTGTTCCATCGTCATTACGAGGCCCTGAACGTTACAATTAACTATCAGTTATGCGTCGGATTCGAAAATCTAAAGGCACAGGAGACGGACCATAAGGTGCCCGAGGCAGCAATATCCCCTTGGAGACAAGTCGGCTGGAGGACGATGTATTGAATCTCGACGCAATTTGATTGTTCCATCGTCATTAGGTGGCCCTCATCGTCACAATTAACTAACAGTTTTGCGTCGGATTCGAAAATCTAGGCTCACAGGAGGCGGACCATATGGTGCCCGAGGCAGCAATATACCCTTGGAGACAAGTCCGCTGGAGGACGATGTATTGAATCTCGACGCAATTTGAGTGTTCCATCGTCATTAGGAGGCCCTGAACGTTACAATTAACTAGCACTTTTGCGTCAGATTCGAAAATCTAGGCTCATAGGAGAAAGAATATTAGGTATCACAGGCAGCAATAGACCCTTGAAGACAAGTCGGCTGGAGGCCGATGTATTGAATATCGACGCAATTTGGGTGTTCCATCGTCATTACGAGGCCCTGAACGTTACGATTAACTATCAGTTATGCGTCGGATTCGAAAATCTAGACTCACAGGATTCTTACCATACGGTGCCCGAGGCAGCAATATCCCCTTGGAGACATGACGGCTGGAGGACGATGTATTGAATCTCGACGCATGTTGAGTGTTCCATCGTCATTAGGAGGCCCTGATCGTCACAATTAACTATCAGTTTCCCGTCGGATTCGAAAATCTAGACTCACAGGAGTCGGACTATATGGTGCCCGAGGAACCAATATGCCCTTGGAGACAAGTCGGTTGAAGGACGATGAATTGAATCTCGACGCAATTTGAGTGTTCCGTCGTCATTAGGAGGCCCTGAAAGTTACAATTAACTATCAGTTATGCGTCGGATTCGAAAATCTAAACTCACAGGAGAACGACCATAAGGTGCCTGAGGCACCAATATCCCCTTGGAGACAAGTCCGCTGGAGGACGATGTATTTAATCACGACGCAATTTGAGTGTTCCATCGTCATTAGGTGGCCCTGAACGCTACAATTAACTATCAGTTCGCGTTGGATTCGAAAATCTAGGCTCAAAGGAGTCGGACCATACGGTGCCCGAATCAGCAATATCCCCTTGGAGACAAGTAGGCTGGAGGACGATGTATTGAATCTCGACGCAATTTGAGTGTTCCAACGTCATTAGGAGGCCCTGAAAGTTACAATTAACTATCAGTTTTAAGTCGGATTCGAAAATCTAGACTCACCGGAGGACGACCATAAGGTGCCCGAAGCAGCAATAGACCTTTGGAGACATGTCGGCTGAAGGACGATGTATTGAATCTCGACGCAATTTGAGTGTTCCGTCGTCATTAGGAGGCCCTGAAAGTTACAATTAACTATCAGTTATGCGTCGGATTCGAAAATCTAAACTCACAGGAGAACGACCATAAGGTGCCTGAGGCAGCAATATCCACTTGGAGACAAGTCGGCTGGATGACGATGTATTGAATCTCGACGCAATTTGAGTGTTCCATCGTCATTAGGAGGCCCTGAGCGCTACAATTTACTATCAGTTTCGCATTGGATTCGAAAATCTAGACTCACAGGAGGATGACCATAAGGTGCCCGAGGCAGCAATAGACCTTTTGAGACAAGTCGGCTGGAGGACGATGTATTGAATCTCGACGCAATTTGAGTGTTCCATCGCCATTAAGAGGCCCTGATCATTACAATTAACTATCAGTTTCGCGTCGGAGTCGAAAATCTAGACTCACAGGAGTCTTACCATACGGTGCCCGAGGCAGCAATATCCCCTTGGAGACAAGACGGCTGGAGGACGATGTATTGAATCTCGACGCAATGTGAGTGTTCCATCGTCATTAGGAGGCCCCGAACGTTACAATTAACTATCAGTTATGCGTCGGATTCGAGAATCTAAATTCACAGGAGACGGACCATAAGGTGCCTGAGGCAGCAATATCCCCTTGGAGACAAGTCCGCTGGAGGACGATGTATTGAATCTCGACGCAATGTGAGTGTTCCATCGTCATTAGGAGGCCCCGAACGTTACAATTAACTATCAGTTTCGCGTCGGATTCGAAAATCTAGACTCACAGGAGTCTTACCATACGGTGCCCGAGGCAGCAATATCCCCTTGGAGACAAGACGGCTGGAGGACGATGTATTGAATCTCGACGCAATTTGAGAGTTCCATCAACATTAGGAGGCCCTGAAAGTTACAATTAACTATCAGTTTTGCGTCGGATTCGAAAATCTACACTCACAGGAGGACGACCTTAAGGTGCCCGAAGCAGCAATAGACCTTTCGAGACAAGTCGGCTGAAAGACGATGTATTGAATCTCGACGCAATTTGAGTGTTCCATCGTCATTAGGAGGCCCTGAACGTTACAATTAACTATCAGTTTCGCGTCGGATTCGAAAATCTAGACTCACAGGAGACAGACCATATGGTGCCCGAGGCAGCAATATCACCTTGGAGACAAGTCGGCTGGAGGACGATGTATCGAATCTCGACGCATTTTGTGTGTTCCATCATCATTAGGAGGCCCTGAACGTTTCAATTAACTATCAGTTTTGCGTCGGATTCGACAATGTAGACATACAGGAGAACGACCATAAGGTGCCCGAGGCAGCTATATCCCCTTGGAGACAAGTCGGCTGGAGGACGATGTATTGAATCTCGACGCAATTTGAGTGTTCCATCGTCATTAGGAGGCCCTGAGCGCTACAATTTACTATCAGTTTCGCATTGGATTCAAAAATCTAGACTCACAGGAGGATGTCCATAAGGTGCCCGAAGCAGCAATAGTTCTTTTGAGACAAGTCGGCTGAAGGACGATGTATTGCATCTCGACGCAATTTGAGAGTTCCATTGTCATTACGAGGCCCTGAACGTTACGATTAACTATCAGTTATGCGACGGATTCGAAAATCTAAACTCACAGGAGACGGACCATAAGGTACCCGTGGCAGCAATAGACCCTTGGAGACAAGTCGGATAGAGGACGATGTATTGAATCTCGACGCATGTTGACTGTTCCATCGTCATTAGGAGGCCCTGATCGTCTCAATTAACTAAGAGTTTTGCGTCGGATTCGAAAATCTAGGCTCACAGGAGACGGACCATATGGTGCCCGAGGCAGCAATATCCCCTTGGAGACAAGTCCGCTGGAGGACGATGTATTGAATCACGACGCAATTTGAGTGTTCCATCGCCATTAGGTGGCCCTGAACGTTACAATTAACTATCAGTTTCGCGTCGGATTCGAAAATCTAGACTCAAAGGAGTCGGACCATACGGTGCCCGAATCAGCAATATCCCCTTGAACACAAGTAGGATGGAGGACGATGTATTGAATCTCGACGCAATGTGAGTGGTCCAACGTCATTAGGAGGCCCTGAAAGTTACAATTAACTATCAGTTTTAAGTCGGATTCGAAAATCTAGACTCACAGGAGGACGATAATAAGGTGCCCGAAGCCGCAATAGACCTTTGGAGACATGTCGGCTGAAGGACGATGTATTGAATCTCGACGCATTTTGTTTGTTCCATCGTTATTAGGAGGCCCTGAACGTTACAATTAACTATCAGTTTCGCGTCGGATTCGAAAATATAGACTCACAGTAGATGGAACATACGGTGCCCGAGGCAGCAATACCCCTTTGGAGACAAGTCGGCTGGAGGACGATGTATTGAATCTCGACGCAATTTGAGTATTCCATCGTCATTAGGAGGCCCTGAACGTTACAATTAATTATCAGTTTTGCGTCGGATTCGAAAATCTAGACTCACAGGTGGACGACCATAAGGTGCCCGATGCAGCAATAGACCTTTGGATACAAGTCTGCTGAAGGACGATGTATTGAATCTCGACGCAATTTGAGTGTTCCGTCGTCATTAGGAGGCCCTGAAAGTTACAATTAACTATCAGTTATGCGTCGGATTCGAAAATCTAAACTCACAGGAGAACGACGATAAGGTGCCTGAGGCAGCAATATCCACTTGGAGACAAGTCGGCTGGATGACGATGTATTGAATCTCGACGCAATTTGTGTGTTCCATCGTCATTAGGAGGCCCTGATCGTCACAATTAACTAACAGTTTTGCGTCAGATTCTAAAATCTAGGCTCACAGGAGACGTACCATATAGGTGCCCGAGGCAGCAATATACCCTTCGAGACAAGTCGGCTGGAGGACGATGTATTGAATCTCGACGCAATTTGAGTGTTCCATCGTCATTAGGAGGCCCTGGACGTTACAATTAACTATCAGTTTTGCGTCGGATTCGAAAATCTAAACTCACAGGAGAACGACCATAAGGTGCCCGAGGCAGCATTAGACCTTTGGAGACAAGTCGACTGAAGGACGATGTATTGAATCTCGACTCTTTTTGAGTGTTCCATCGTCATTAGGAGGGCCTGAACGTTACAATTAAGTATCAGTCTCGCGTCGGATTCGAAAATCTACACTCACAGGAGACGGACCATATGGTGCCCGAGGCAGCAATATCCCCTTGGAGACATGTCGGCTGGAGGACGATGTATTGAATCTCGACGCAATTTGAGTGTTCCATCGTCATTACGAGGCCCTGAACGTTACAATTAACTATTAGTTTTGCGTCGGATTCGAAAATCTAAACTCACAGGTGACGAACCATATGGTCCACGAGGCAGCAATTTCCCCTTGGAGACAAGTCGGCTGGAGGAAGATGTATTGAATCTCGAAGCAATTTGAGTGTTCCATCGTCATTAGGAGGCCTGAACGTTACAATTAACTATCAGTTTTGCGTCGGATTTGAAAATCTAGACTCACAGGAGAACGACCATAAGGTGCCCGAGGCAACAATAGACCCTTGGAGACAAGTCGGCTGAAGGACGATGTATTGAATCTCGACGCAATTTGAGTGTTCCATCGTCATTAGGAGGCCCTGAACGTTACAATCGTCTCGCGTCGGATTGGAAAATCTAGACTCACAGGAGACGGACCATATGCTGCCCGAGGCAGCAATATCCCCCTGGAGACAAGTCGGTTGGAGGACGATATATTGAATCTCGACGCAATTTGAGTGTTCCATCGTCATTAGGAGGCCCTGAACGTTACAATTAGCTATCCGTTTTGCGTCGAATTCGAAAATCTAGACTCACAGGAGAACGATCATAAGGTGCCCGAGGCAGCAATAGACCCTTGGAGACGAGTCGGCTGAAGGACGATGTATTGAATCTCGACGCAATTTGAGTGTTCCATCGTCATTAGGAGTCCCTGAACGTGACAATTAACTATCAGTTTCCCGTCGGATTCGAAAATCTAGACTCACAGGAGTCGGACTATATGGTGCCCGAGGAACCAATATGCCCTTGGAGACAAGTCGGTTGAAGGACGATGAATTGAATCTCGACGCAATTTGAGTGTTCCATCGTCATTAGGACGCCCTGAACGTTACAATTAACTATCAGATTTGCGTGGGATTTGAAAATCTAGACACACAGGAGAACGTTCATTAGGTGCCCGCGGCAGCAATAGACCCTTGGAGACAAGTCGGCTGAATGACGATGCATTGAATCTCGATGCAATTTGAGTGTCTATCGTCATTAGGAGGCCCTGAATGTTACAATTAAATATCAGTTTCGCGTCTGATTCGAAAATCTAGACTCACAGGAGAAGGACCATATGGTGTCTGAGGCAGCAATATCACCTTGGAGACAAGTCGGCTGGATAACGATGTATTGAATCTCGACGCAATTTAAGTGTTCCATCGTCATTCGGAGGCCATGAACGTAACAATTAATTATCAGTTTTGCGTCGGATTCGAAAATCTAGACTCACAGGAGAACGATCACAAGGTGGCTGAGGCAGGAATATCCCCTAGGAGACAAGTCGGCTGGTTCACGATGTATTAAATCTCGTCGCAATTTGAGTGTTCCATCGTCATTAGGAGGCGCTGAACGTTACATTTAACTATCAGTTATGCGTCGCGTTCGAAAATCTAGACTCACAGGAGAACGACCATAAGGTGCCAGAGGCAGCATTAGACCCTTGGAGACAAGTCGGCTGGAGGACGATGTATTGAATCTCGACGCAATTTGAGTGTTCCATCGTCATTAGGAGGCCCTGATCGTCACAATTAACTAACAGTTTGCGTCGGATTCGAAAATCTAGGCTCACAGGAGACGGACCATATGGTGCCCGAGGCAGCGTTACCCCTTTGGAGAAAAGTCGGCTGGAGGACGATGTATTTAATCTCGACGCAATTTGAGTGTTCCATCGTCATTAGGAGGCCCTGAACGTTACAATTAATTATCAGTTTTGCGTCGGATTCGAAAATCTAGACTCACAGGTGGACGACCATAATGTGCCCGATGCAGCAATAGACCTTTGGATACAAGTCGGCTGAAGGACGATGTATTGAATCTCGACGCAATTTGAGTGTTCCGTCGTCATTAGGAGGCCCTGAAAGTTACAATTAACTATCAGTTATGCGTCGGATTCGAAAATCTAAACTCACAGGAGAACGAACATAAGGTGCCTGAGGCAGCAGTATCCACTTGGAGACAAGTCGGCTGGATGACGATGTATTGAATCTCGACGCAATTTGAGTGTTCCATCGTCATTAGGAGGCCCTGATCGTCACAATTAACTAACAGTTTTGCGTCAGATTCGAAAATCTAGGCTCACAGGAGGCGTACCATATAGGTGCCCGAGGCAGCAATATACCCTTGGAGACAAGTCGGCTGGAGGACGATGTATTGAATCTCGACGCAATTTGAGTGTTCCATCGTCATTAGGATGCCCTGAACTAAACAATTAACTATCAGTTTGGCGTCGGATTCGAAAATCTAGACTCACAGGAGAAGGTGCCACAGGCAGCAATAGACCCTTGGAAACAAGTCGGCTGGTGGCCGATGTATTGTATCTCGACGCAATTTGAGTGTTCCATCGTCATTAGGAGGCCCTGGACGTTACAATTAACTATCAGTTTTGCGTCGGATTCGAAAATCTAAACTCACAGGAGAACGACCATAAGGTGCCCGAGGCAGCATTAGACCTTTGGAGACAAGTCGACTGAAGGACGATGTATTGAATCTCGACTCTTTTTGAGTGTTCCATCGTCGTTAGTAGGGCCTGAACGTTACAATTAAGTATCAGTCTCGCGTCGGATTCGAAAATCTACACTCACAGGAGACGGACCATATGGTGCCCGTGGCAGCAATATCCCCTTGGAGACATGTCGGCTGGAGGACGATGTATTGAATCTCGACGCAATTTGAGTGTTCCATCTTCATTACGAGGCCCTGAACGTTACAATTAACTATTAGTTTTGCGTCGGATTCGAAAATCTAAACTCACAGGAGAACGACCATAAGGTGCCCGAGGCAACAATAGACCCTTGGAGACAAGTCGGCTGAAGGACGATGTATTGAATCTCGACGCAATTTGAGTGTTCCATCGTCATTAGGAGGCCCTGAACGTTACAATCGTCTCGCGTCGGATTGGAAAATCTAGACTCACAGGAGACGGACCATATGCTGCCCGAGGCAGCAATATCCCCTTGGAGACAAGTCGGTTGGAGGACGATATATTGAATCTCGACGCAATTTGAGTGTTCCATCGTCATTAGGAGGCCCTGAACGTTACAATTAGCTATCCGTTTTGCGTCGAATTCGAAAATCTAGACTCACAGGAGAACGATCATAAGGTGCCCGAGGCAGCAATAGACCCTTGGAGACGAGTCGGCTGAAGGACGATGTATTGAATCTCGACGCAATTTGAGTGTTCCATCGTCATTAGGAGTCCCTGAACGTGACAATTAACTATCAGTTTCCCGTCGGATTCGAAAATCTAGACTCACAGGAGTCGGACTATATGGTGCCCGAGGAACCAATATGCCCTTGGAGACAAGTCGGTTGAAGGACGATGAATTGAATCTCGACGCAATTTGAGTGTTCCATCGTCATTAGGACGCCCTGAACGTTACAATTAACTATCAGATTTGCGTGGGATTTGAAAATATAGACACACAGGAGAACGTCCATTAGGTGCCCGCTTCAGCAATAGACCCTTGGAGACAAGTCGGCTGAATGACGATGCATTGAATCTCGATGCAATTTGAGTGTCCATCGTCATTAGGAGGCCCTGAACGTTACAATTAAATATCAGTTTCGCGTCTGATTCGAAAATCTAGACTCACAGGAGAAGGACCATATGGTGTCCGAGGCAGCAATATCACCTTGGAGACAAGTCGGCTGGATAACGATGTATTGAATCTCGACGCAATTTGAGTGTTCCATCGTCATTCGGAGGCCATGAACGTAACAATTAATTATCAGTTTTGCGTCGGATTCGAAAATCTAGACTCACAGGAGAACGACCACAAGGTGGCTGAGGCAGGAATATCCCCTAGGAGACAAGTCGGCTGGTTCACGATGTATTAAATCTCGTCGCAATTTGAGTGTTCCATCGTCATTAGGAGGCGCTGAACGTTACATTTAACTATCAGTTATGCGTCGCGTTCGAAAATCTAGACTCACAGGAGAAAGACCATAAGGCGCCAGAGGCAGCATTAGACCCTTGGAGACAAGTCGGCTGGAGGACGATGTATTGAATCTCGACGCAATTTGAGTGTTCCATCGTCATTAGGAGGCCCTGAACGTTACAATTAATTATCAGTTTTGCGTCGGATTCGAAAATCTAGACTCACAGGTGGACGACCATAAGGTGCCCGATGCAGCAATAGACCTTTGGATACAAGTCGGCTGAAGGACGATGTATTGAATCTCGACGCAATTTGAGTGTTCCGTCGTAATTAGGAGGCCCTGAAAGTTACAATTAACTATCAGTTATGCGTCGGATTCGAAAATCTAAACTCACAGGAGAACTACCATAAGGTGCCTGAGGCAGCAATATCCACTTGGAGACAAGACGGCTGGATGACGATGTATTGAATCTCGACGCAATTTGAGTGTTCCATCGTCATTAGGAGGCCCTGATCGTCACAATTAACTAACAGATTTGCGTCAGATTCGAAAATCTAGGCTCACAGGAGACGTACCATATAGGTGCCCGAGGCAGCAATATACCCTTGGAGACAAGTCGGCTGGAGGACGATGTATTGAATCTCGACGCAATTTGAGTGTTCCATCGTCATTAGGATGCCCTGAACGTTACAATTAACTATCAGTTTGGCGTCGGATTCGAAAATCTATACTCACAGGAGAAGGTGCCACAGTCAGCAATAAACCCTTGGAAACAAGTCGGCTGGTGGCCGATGTATTGTATCTCGACGCAATTTGAGTGTTCCATCGTCATTAGGAGGCCCTGGACGTTACAATTAACTATCAGTTTTGCGTCGGATTCGAAAATCTAAACTCACAGGAGAACGACCATAAGGTGCCCGAGGCAACAATAGACCCTTGGAGACAAGTCGGCTGAAGGACGATGTATTGAATCTCGACGCAATTTGAGTGTTCCATCGTCATTAGGAGGCCCTGAACGTTACAATCGTCTCGCGTCGGATTGGAAAATCTAGACTCACAGGAGACGGACCATATGGTGCCCGAGGCAGCAATATCCCCTTGGAGACAAGTCGGTTGGAGGACGATATATTGAATCTCGACGCAATTTGAGTGTTCCATCGTCATTAGGAGGCCATGACGTTACAATTAGCTATCCGTTTTGCGTCGGATTCGAAAATCTAGACTCACAGGAGAACGATCATAAGGTGCCCGAGGCAGCAATAGACCCTTGGAGACGAGTCGGCTGAAGGACGATGTATTGAATCTCGACGCAATTTGAGTGTTCCATCGTCATTAGGAGTCCCTGCACGTGACAATTAACTATCAGTTTCCCGTCGGACTCGAAAATCTAGACTCACAGGAGTCGGACTATATGGTGCCCGAGGAAGCAATATGCCCTTGGAGACAAGTCGGTTGAAGGACGATGAATTGAATCTCGACGCAATTTTAGTGTTCCATCGTCATTAGGACGCCCTGAACGTTACAATTAACTATCAGGCTTGCTTGGGATTTGAAAATCTAGACACACAGGAGGACGTCCATAAGGTGCCCGCGGCAGCAATAGACCCTTGCAGACAAGTCGGCTGAATGACGATGTATTGAATCTCGATGCAATTTGAGTGTCCATCGTCATTAGGAGGCCCTAAACGTTACAATTAAATATCAGTTTCGCGTCTGATTCGAAAATCTAGACTCACAGGAGAAGGACCATATGGTGTCCGAGGCAGCAATATCACCTTGGAGACAAGTCGGCTGGAGAACGATGTACTGAATCTCTACGCAATTTGAGTGTTCCATCGTCATTCGGAGGCCATGAACGTAACAATCAATTATCAGTTTTGCGTCGGATTCGAAAATCTAGACTCACAGGAGAACGACCACAAGGTGGCTGAGGCAGGAATATCCCTTAGGAGACAAGTCGGCTGGTTCACGATGTATTAAATCTCGTCGCAATTGGAGTGTTCCATCGTCATTAGGAGGCGCTGAACGTTACATTTAACTATCAGTTATGCGTCGCGTTGGAAAATCTAGACTCACAGGAGAACGACCATAAGGTGCCAGAGGCAGCAATAGACCCTTGGAGACAAGTCGGCTGGAGGACGATGTATTGAATCTCGACGCAATTTGAGTGTTCCATCGTCATTAGGACGCCCTGAACGTTACAATTAACTATCAGTTCCGCGTCGGTTCCGAAAATCTAAACTCACAGGTGACGGACCATGTGGTGCCCGAGGCAGCAATATCCCCTTGGAGACAAGTCGGCTGGAAGACGATGTATTGAATCTCGTCGCAATTTGAGAGTTCCATTGTCATTAGGAGGCCATGAACGCAATTAACTATCATTTTTGCGTCGGATTTTAAAATCTTGACTCACAGGAGACGGACCATTGCTGCCCGACGCAGCAATATCCCCTTGGAGACAAGTTGGCTGGAGGACGATGTATTGAATATTGACGCAATTTGAGTGTTCTATCGTCATTAGGAGGCGCTGAACGTTACATTTAACTACCAGTTTCGTGTCGGATTCGAAAATCTAGACTCACAGGAGAAGGACCATATGGTGTCCGAGGCAGCAATATCCCCTTGGAGACAAGTAGGCTGGAGGACGATGTATTGAATCTCGACGCAATTTGAATGCTCCATCGTCATTAGGAGGCCCTGAACGTTACAATTAACTATCAGTTTTGTGTCGGATTCGAAAATTTACTCACAGGAGAACAACCATAAGGTGCCCGAGGAGCAATAGACCCTTGGAGACAAGTCGGCTGAATGACGATGTATTGAATCTCGACGCAATTAGAGTGTTCCATCGTCATTAGGAGGCCCTGAAAGTAACAATTAACTATCAGTTTTGCGTCTGATTCGGAAATCTAGACTCACAGGAGAACGACCATAAGGTGCCCGAGGCAGGAATATCCCCTGGGAAACAAGTCGGATGGAGGACGATGCATTGAATCTCGACGCAATTTGAGTGTTCTATCGTCATTAGGAGGCCATGAACGTTACAATTAACCATCAGTTTTGCGTCGGATTCGAAAATCTAGACTCACAGGAGAAGGACCATATGGTGCCCGTGGCAGCATTATCACCTTGGAGACAAGTCGGATGGAGGACGATGTATTGAATCTCGGCGCAATTTGTGTGTTCCAACGTCATTAGGAGGCCCTGAACGTTTTAATTAACTATCAGTTTTGCGTCGGTTTCGAAAATCTAGACTCACAGGACAACGACCATAAGGTGGCCGAGGCAGGAATATCGCCTAGGGGACAAGTCGGATGGAGTACGATGTATTGAATCTCGACGCAATTTGAGTGTTCCATCGTCATTAGGAGGCGCTGAACGTTACTTTTAACTATCAGTTTCGCGTCGGATTCGATAATCTAGACTCACAGGAGTACGACCATAAGGTGCTGAGGCTGGAATAGACCCTTGGAGACAAGTCGCCTGGAGGACGATATATTGAATCTCGACGCAATTTGAGCGTTCCATCGTCATTAGGAGGCCCTGTACGTTACAATTAACTATCAGATTAGCGTCGGATTCGAAAATCTAGACTCACAGGAGAACGACCATAAGGTGCCCGAGGCAGGAATATCCCCTGGGAAACAAGTCGGATGGAGGACGATGCATTGAATCTCGACGCAATTTGAGTGTTCTATCGTCATTAGGAGGCCATGAACGTTACAATTAACTATCAGTTTTCCGTCGGATGCGACAATCTAGACTCACAGGAGACGGACAAGAAGGTGCCCGAAGAAGATATATCACCTTGTAGACAAGTCAGCTGGAGGAGGATGTATTGTATCTCGATGCAATTTGAGTGTTCCATCGTCATTTGGAGGCTCTGAATGTTACAATTAGCAGTCCGTTTTGCGTCGGATTCGAATATCTGGACTCGCAGGAGAACGACCATAAGGTGAGCGAGATAGCAGTAGACCCATGGAGACAAGTCGGCTCGAGAACGATGTATTGAATCGCGACGCAATTTGAGTGTTCCATCGTCATTAGGAGAACCTGAACGTTACAATAAACTGTCAATTTTGCGTCGGATTCGTAAATCTAGTCTCACAGGAGGACGACCATAAGATCCCCGAGGCAGCAATAGACCCTTGGAGACAAGTCGTCTGAATGACGATGTTTTGAATCTCGAAGCAATTTGTGTGTTCCATCGTCAGTAGGAGGTCCTGAACGTTACAATTAACTATCAGTTTTGCGTCGGATTCAAAAATATAGACTCACAGGAGAACGACCATAATGTGCCCGAGGCAGGAATATCCCCTAGGTGACAAGTCGGCTGGAGGACGATGTATTGAGTCTCGACGCAATTTGAGTGTTCCATCGTCATTAGGAGGCGATGAACGTTACAATTAACTATCAGTTTTGCGTCGAACTCGAGAATCTAGACTCACAGGTGAAGGACCATATGGTACCCGAGGCAGCAATTTCCCCTTGGAGACAAGTCGACTGGAGGACGATGTATTGAATCTCAACGCAATTTGAGTGTTCCATCGTCATTAGGAGGCCCTGAATGTTACAATTAACTGTCAATTGTGCGTCGGATTCGTAAATCTAGACTCACAGGCGGACGACAATAAGATCCCCGAGGCAGCAATAGACCCTTGGAGACATGTCGGCTGAATGACGATGTATTGAATCTCGATGCAATTTGAGTGTTCCATCGTTATTAGGAGGCCATGAACGTAACAATTAACTATCAGTTGTGGGTCGGATTCGAAAATCTAGACTCACAGGACAACGACCATAAGGTGCCCGAGGCAGGAATATCGCCTAGGAACAAGTCGGATGGAGGACCATGTATTGAATCTCGACGCAATTTGAGTGATTCAACGTTATTAGGAGGCCATGAACGTTACAATTAACCAACAGTTTTGCGTCGGATGCGAAAATCTAGACTCACAGGAGACGGAGCATATGGTGTCCTAGGCAGGAATATCCCCTAGGAACAAGTCGGATGGAGGACGATGTATTGAATCTCGACGCAATTTGAGTGTTCCATTGTCATTAGGAGGCCATGAGCGTTACAATTAATTATCAGTTTCGCGTCGGATTCGAAAATCTAGACTCACTTGAGAAGGACCATAAGGTGCCGGAGGCAGGAATATCCCCTAGGTGACAAGTCGGCTGGAGGACGATGTATTGAGTCTCGACGCAATTTGAGTGTTCCATCGTCATTAGGAGGCGATGAACGTGACAATTAACTGTCAGTTTTGCGTCGGATTCGAAAATCTAGACTCACAGGAGAACGACCATTAGGTGCCCGAGGCAGGAATATCCCCTGGGAAACAAGTCGGATGGAGGACGATGCATTGAATCTCGACGCAATTTGAGTGTTCTATCGTCATTAGGAAGCCATGAACGTTACAATTAACCATCAGTCTTGCGTCGGATTCGAAAATCTAGACTCACAGGAGACGGACAAGAAGGTGCCCGAGGCTGCAATATCCCCTTGGAGACAAGTCGGCTGGAGGACGATGTATTGAATCTCGACGCAATTTGAGTGTTCCATCGTCATTAGGAGGCCCTGAACGTTACATTAAACTGTCAATTTTGCGTCGGATTCGTAGATCTAGACTCACAGGATTACGACCATAAGATCCCCGAGGCAGCAATAGACCCTTGGAGACAAGTCGTCTGAATGACGATGTATTGAATCTCGAAGCAATTTGTGTGTTCCATCGTCATTAGGAGGACCTGAACGTTACAATAAACTGTCAATTTTGCGTCGGATTCGTAGATCTAGACTCACAGGAGGACGAATATAAGATCCCCGAGGCAGCAATACACCCTTGGAGACAAGTCGTCTGAATGACGATGTATTGAATCTCGAAGCAATTTGTGTGTTCCATCGTCATTAGGAGGACCTGAACGTTACAATTAACTATCAGTTTTGCGTCGGATTCAAAAATCTAGACTCACAGGAGAACGACCATAAGGTGCCGGAGGCATGAATATCCCCTAGGTGACAAGTCGGCTGGAGGACGATGTATTGAGTCTCGACGCAATTTGAGTGTTCCATCGTCATTAGGAGGCGATGAACGTTACAATTAACCATCAGTTTTGCGTCGGATTCAAAAATCTAGACTCACAGGAGGACGATCATAAGATCCCAGAGGCAGCAATAGACCCTTGGAGGCAAGTCGGCTGAATGACGATGTATTGAACCTCGACGCAATTTGAGTGTTCCATCGTCATTAGGAGGCCATTAGCGTAAGAATAAACTATCAGCTTTGCGTCGGACTCGAAAATCTAGACTCACAGGAGAACGACCATAAGGTGCCCGAGGCAGGTATATACCCTACGAGACAAGTCGGCTGGAGGACGATGTAGTGAATCTCGACGCAATTTGAGTGTTGCATCGTCATTAGGAGGCCATGAACGTGACAATTAACCACAAGTTTCGCGTCCGATTCGAAAATCTAGACTCACAGGCGACGGACCATAAGGTGCCCGAGGCAGCAGCAGTCCCTTGGCGACAAGTCGGCTGAAGGACGATGTATTGAATCTCGACGCAATTTGAGTGTTCCATCGTCATTAGGAGGCCATGAACGTAACAATTAACTATCAGTTTTGCGTCGGATTCGAAAATCTAGACTCACAGGAGGACGACCATAAGGTGCCCGAGGCAGGAATATCCCGCAGGAGACAAGTAGGATGGAGGACGATGTATTGAATCTCGACGTAATTTGATTGTTCCATCGTTATTAGGAGGCCATGAACGTTACAATTAACCAACAGTTTTGCGTCGGATTCGAAAGTCTAGACTCACAGGAAACGGACCATAAGGTGTCCGAGGCAGCAATATCCCCTTGTAGACAATTCGGCTGGAGGACGATGTATTGAATCGCGAAGCAATTTGAGTGTTCCTTCGTCATTAAGAGGTCCTGAACGTTACAATTAACTATCAGCTTTGAGTCGGATTCAAAAATCTATACTCACAGGAGAACGACCATAAGGTGCCCGAGCAAGAAAATCCCCTAGGAGACAAGTCCGCTGGTGGACGATGTATTGAATCTCGACGCAATTTGAGTGTTCCATCGTCATTAGGTGGCGCTGAACGTTACAATTAACTATCAGTTTCGCGTCAGATTCGAAAATCTGGACTCACAGGAGAAGGACCATATGGTGCCTGAGGCAGCAATATCACCTTGGAGACAAGTCGGCTGGAGGACGACGTATAGAATCTCGACGCAATTTGAGTGTTCCATCGTCATTAGGAAGCCATGAACGTAACAATTAACTATCAGTTTTGCGTCGGATTCGAAAATCTAGACTCACAGGAGATCGACTATAACGTGCCCGAGGCAGGTATATGCCCTACGAGACAAGTTGGCTGGAGGACGATGTATTGAATCGCGACGCAATTTGAGTGTTCCATCGTCATTAGGAGGCAATTAGCGTAAGAATAAACTATCAGTTTTGCGTCGGATTCGAAAATCTAGACTCACAGGAGAACGACCATAAGATGCCCGAGGCAGGTATATGCCCTACGAGACAAGTCGGCTGGAGGACGATGTAGTGAATCTCGACGCAATTTGAGTGTTGCATCGTCATTAGGAGGCCATGAACGTGACAATTAACCATCAGTTTCGCGTCCGATTCGAAAATCTAGACTCACAGGCGACGGACCATATGGTGCCCGAGGCAGCAATATCACCTTAGAGACAAGTCGGCTGGAGGACGATGTATTGAATCTCGACGCAATTTGAGTGTTCCATCGTCATTAGGAGGCCATGAACGTAACAATTAACTATCAGTTTTGCGTCGGATTCGAAAATCTAGACTCACAGGAGAACGACCATAAGGTGCCCGAGGCAGGAATATCCCCTAGGAGACAAGTCAGATGGAGGACGATGTAGTGAATCTCGACGCATTTTGAGTGTTGCATCCTCATTAGGAGGCCATGAACGTTACAATTAACCATCAGTTTCGCGTCCGATTCGAAAATGTAGACTCACAGGCGACGGACCATAAGGTGCCCGTGGCAGCAACAGTCCCCTGGAGACAAGTCGGCTGAAGGACGATGTGTTGAATCTCGACGCAATTTGAGTGTTCCAGCGTCATTAGGAGGCCCTGAACGTTACAATTAATTATCAGTTATGCGTCGATTTCGAAAATACAGGCTCACAGGAGAGCGACCATAAGGTGCCCGAGGCAGGAATATCCCGTAGGAGACAAGTAGGATGGAGGACGATGTATTGAATCTCGACGTAATTTGAGTGTTCCATCGTTATTAGGAGGCCATGAACGTTACAATTAACCAACAGTTTTGCGTCGGATTCGAAAATCTAGACTCACAGGAAACGGACCATAAGGTGTCCGAGGCAGCAATATCCCCTTGTAGACAAGTCGGCTGGAGGACGATGTATTGAATCTCGACGCAATTTGAGTGTTCCATCGTCATTAGGTGGCCCTGAATGTTACAATTAACTATCAATATCCCATCGGATTCGAAATACTAGACTCACAGGAGACGGGCCATATGGTGCCTGAGGCAGCAATGTCCCCTTGGAGTCAAGTTGGCTGGAGGACGATGTATTGTATCTCGATCCAATTTGAGTGTTCCATCGTCATTTGGTGACTCTGAATGTTACAATTAGCAGTCCGTTTTGCGTCGGATTCGAATATCTGGACTCACAGGAGGACGACCATAAGGTGAGCGAGATAGCAGTAGACCCATGGAGACAATTCGGCTGGAGGACGATGTATTGAATCGCGAAGCAATTTGAGTGATCCATCGTCATTAGGAGGCCCTGAACGTTACAATTAACTGTCAAATTTGCGTCGGATTCGTAAATCTAGACTCACAGGAGGACGACCATAAGAACCCCGAGGCACCAATAGACCCTTGGAGACAAGTCGGCAGAATGACGATGTATTGAATCTCGACGCAATTTGAGTGTTCCATCGTCATTAGGAGGCCATGTACGTAACAATTAACTATCAGTTTTGCGTCGGATTCGAAAATCTAGACTCACAGGAGAACGACCATAAGTTGAACGAGGCAAGAATATCCCCTAGGAGACAAGTCGGATGGATGACGATGTAGTGAATCTCGACGCAATTTGAGTGTTCCATCGTCATTAGGAGGCCATGAACGTTACAACTAACTATCAGTTTTGCGTCGGCTTCGAAAATCTAGACTCACAGGAGAACGACAATAAGGTACCCGAGGCAGCAATAGACCCTTGGAGTCAAGTCGGCTGAAGGACGATGTATTGAATCTCGACGCAATTTGAGTGTTCCAACGTCATTAGGCGGCCCTGAACGTTAATTTTTAACTGTCAGTTTTGCGTCAGATTCGAAAATCTATACTCATTTTAAGGCGAACATAAGTTGCCCAAGGCAGCAATATCACCTTGGAGACAAGTCGGCTGGAGGAAGATGTACTGAATCTCGACGCAATTTGAGTGTTCCATCGTCATTAGGAGGCCAATAGCGTAAGAATGAACTATCAGTTTTGCGTCGGATTCGAAAATCTAGACTCACAGGAGAACGACCATAAGGTGCCCGAGGCAGGAATATCCCCTAGGAGACATTTCGGCTGGAGGACGATGTATTGAATCGGGCCGCAATTTGAGTGTTCCATCGTCATTAGGAGGCCCTGAACGTTTCAATTAACTGTCAATTTTGCGTCGGATTCGTAAATCTAGACTCACAGGAAGACGATCATTAGATTCCAGAGGCAGCAATAGACCCTTGGAGACAAGTCGGCTAAATGACGATGTATTGAATCTCGACGCCATTTGAGTGTTCCATCGCCATTAGGAGGCCCTGAACGTTACAATTAACTATCAGTTTTGCGTCGGATTCAAAAATCTATTCTCACAGGAGAACGACCATAAGGTGCCCGAGCAAGAAGATCCCCTAGGACACAAGTCCGCTGGAGGACGATGTATTGAATCGCGACGAAATTTGAGTGTTCCATCGTCATTAGGAGACCCTAAACGTAACAATTAACTATCAGTTTTGCGTCGGATTTGATAATCTAGACTCACTGGAGAACGACCATAAGGTGCCCGAGGCAGTAAAATCCCCTTGCAGACAAATCGGCTAGAGGACGATGTATTGAATCTCGACGCGATTTGAGTGTTCCATCGTCATTTGGAGGTCCTGAACGATACCATTAACTATCAGATTTGCGTGGGATTCGAAAGTCTAGACCCACAGGAGAACGACCATAAGGTGCCACAGGCAGTAATAGACCCTTGGAGGCTAGTCGGCTGGAGGACGATGTATTGAATCTCGACGCAATTTGTGTGCTCCATCGTCATTAGGAGACCCTGAGCGTTACAATTAACTATCAGTTTCGCATCGGATTCGAAAATGTAGACTCACAGGAGAAAGACCATATGGTGCCCGAGGCAGCAATATCACCTTGGAGACAAATCGGCTGGAGGTCCTGAAAGTTACAAGTAATTATCAGTTTTGCGTCGAATACGAAGATCTAGACTCACAGGAGACGGACCATATGGTGCATGAATCAGCAATATCCGCTTGGAGACAAGTCGGTTGGAGGACGATGTATTGAATCACGACGCAATTTGAGTGTTTCATCGTCATTAGGAGGCCATGAACGTTACAATTAACCATTAGTTTTGCGTCGGATTCAAAAATCTAGACTCAGAGCAGACGGTCCAAAAGGTGCCCGAGGCAGCAATATCCCCTTGGAGACAAGTCGGCTGGAGGACGATGTATTGAATTTCGACGCAATTTGAGTGTTCCATCGTCATTACCAGGCCCTTAAAGTTACAATTAACTATCAGTTTTGCGTCGGATTCGAAAAATTAGACGCACAGCAGCACGACCATAAGGTGCCAGAGGCAGCAATAGACCCTTCGAGACAAGTCGGCTGGAGAACGATGTTTTGAATCACGACGCAAACTGAGTATTCCATCGTCATTAGGAGTGCCTGAAAGTTACAATTAACTATCAGTTTTGCGTCGGATTCGAAAATCTAGACTAATAGGAGAACCACCATAAGGTGCCCGAGGCAGCAATAACCCCATGGTGACAAGTCGGCTGGAGGACGATGTATTAAATCTCGACGCAATTTGAGTGTTCCATCGTCATTAGGAGGCCCTGGACGTTACAATTAACTATCAGTTTTGCCTCGGATTCGAAAACCTAGACTCACAGGAGAACGACCACAAGGTGCCCTAGGCAGCAATAGACCATTGGAGACAAGTCGGCTGTAGGACGATGTATTGAATCGCGACGGAATTTGTGTGTTCCATTGTCGTTAACAGGGACGGAACGTTACAATTAATAGTCCGTCTTGCGTCGGATTCGAAATTCTGGACTCGCAGGATGAAGACCATAAGGTGACCGTTTCAGCAATAGACCCATGGAGACAATTCGGCTGGAGGCCGATGTATTGAATCTCGACGCAATTTGTGTGTTCCATTGTCGTTAGCAGGGTCGGAACGTTACAATTAACAATCAGTTTCGCGTCGGATTCGAAATCTAGACTCACAGGAGACGAACCATATGGTGCCCGAGGCAGCAATATCCCCTTGGAGACAAGTCGGCTGGAGGACGATGTATTGAATCTCGACGCAATTTCAGTGTTCCATCGCCATTAGGAGGCCATGAACGTTACAATTAACCATCAGTTTTGCGTCGGATACGAAAATCTAGGCTCACAGGAGAGGGACCATATGGTGCCCGAGGCAGCAATATCCCTTGGAGTCAAGTTGGCTGGAGGACGATGTATTGAATCTTTACGCAATTTGAGTGTTCCATCGTCATTAGGAGGCCATGAACGTTACAATTAACCATCAGTTTTGCGTCGGATTCGAAAATCTAGACTCACAGGAGACGGACCATATGGTGCCCGAGGCAGCAATATCCCCTTGGAGAGAAGTCGGCTGGAGGACGATGTATTGAATCTCGACGCAATTTGAGTGTTCCATCGTCATTAGGAGGCGCTGAACGTTACAATTATCTATCAGTTATGCGTCGGTTTCGAAAATCTGGACTCACAGGAGACGGACCACACGGCGCCCGAGGCAGCAATATCCCCTTGGATACAAGTCGGCTGGAGACCGATGTATTGAATCTCGACGCAATTTGAGTGTTCCATCGTCATTAGGAGGCCCTAAACTTTACAATTAACTATCAATTTCGCGTCGGATTTGAAAACCTAGACTCATAGGAGAATGACCATATGGTGCCCGAGGCAGCAATATCATCTTGGAGAGTAGTCGGCTGGAGGACGATGTATTGAATCTAGACGTAATTTGAGTGTTCCATCGTCATTAGGAGGCCATGAACGTAACAATTAACGATCAGTTTTGCGTCGGATTCGAAAATCTAGACTCACCGGAGAACGACCATAAGGTGCCCGAGGCAGGAATATCCCCTAGGAGACAAGTCGGCTGGAGGACGATGTATTGAATCTCGACGCAATTTGAATGTTCCATCGTCTTTAGGAGGCCATGAACGTTACAATTAACCATCAGTTTTGCGTCGTATTCGAAAATCTAGACTCACAGGAGACGGACCATATGGTGCCCGATGCAGCAAAATCCCCTTGGGAAGAAGTCGGCTGGAGGACTATGTATTGAATCGCTACGCATTTTGAGTGATCCATCGTAATTAGGAGGCCCGAAAAGTCACAATGAACTATCAGTTTTGCGTCGGATTCGAAAATCTAGACTCAAAGGAGAAGGACCATAAGGTGCCCGAGGCAGCAATATCCCCATGGAGACAAGTCGGCTTGAGGACGATGCACTGAATCGCGACGCAATTTGAGTGTTCCATCGTCATTATGAGGCCCTGAACGTTATAATTAACTATCAGTTTTGCGTCGGATACGAAAACCTAGACTCACAGGAGAACGATCATAAGGTGCCCGAGGCAGGAATATCCCCTAGGAGACAAGTCGGCTGGAGGCCGATGTATTGAATCTCGACGCAATTAGAGTGTTCCTTCGTCATTAGGAGGCCCTGAACGTAACAATTAAACATCAGTTTTGCGTCGGATACGAAAATATAGACTCACAGGAGACGGACCATATGGTGCCCGAGGCAGCAATATCTCCTTGAAGACAAGTAGGCTGGAGGACGATGTATTGAATCTCGACGCAATTTGAGTGTTCCATTGTCATTAGGAGGCGCTGAATGTTACAATTAACTATCAGTTATGCTTCGGCAGGAGGCCGATGTTTTGAATCTCGACGCAATTTGAGTGTTCCATCGTCATTAGGAGGCCCTGAACGTTACAATTAACTATCAATTATGCGTCGGATTCGAAAATCTAGACTCACAGGAGAACGACCATAAGGTGCCCGTGGTGCAGTAGACCCTTGGAGACAAGTCGGTTGGAGGACGATGTATTGAATCGCTACGCATTTTGAGTGTTCCATCGTAATTAGGAAGCCCGGAAAGTCACAATGAACTATCAGTTTTGCGTCGGATTCGAAAATCTAGACTCAAAGGAGAAGGACCATAAGGTGCCCGAGGCAGCAATATCCCCATGGAGACAAGTCGGCTTGAGGACGATGCACAGAATCTCGACGCAATTTGAGTGTTCCATCGTCATTAGGAGGCCATGAACGTTACAATTAACTATCAGTTTTGCGTCGGATTCGAAAATCTAGACTCACAGGTGAAGGACCATATGGTGCCCGAGGCAGTAATATCACCTTGGAGAGAAGTTGGCTGGAGGACGATGTATTGAATCTCGACGTAATTTGGGTGTTCCATCGTCATTTGGAGGCCACGAACGTAACAATTAACTATCAGTTTTGCGTCGGATCCGAAAATCTAGACTCACAGGAGAACGACCATAAGGTGCCCGAGGCAGGAATATCCCCTAGGAGACAAGTCGGCTGGAGGCCGATGTATTGAATCTCGCCGCAATTTGAGTGTTCCATCGTCATTAGGAGGCCCTGAACGTAACAATTAACTATCAGTTATTGTCGGATTCGAAAATCTAGACTTACAGGAGAACGACCATAAGGTGCCCGAGGTGCAGACTTGGAGACAAGTCGGCTGGAGGACGATGTATTATAACGCTACGCATTTTGAGTGTTCCATCGTAATTAGGAGGCCCGGAAAGTCACAATGAACTATCAGTTTTGCGTCGGATTCGAAAATCTAGACTCATAGGAGAAGGACCATAAGGTGCCCGAGGCAGCAATAGACCCTTGGAGACAAGTCGGCTGGAGGACAAAGTATTGAATCTCGACGTAATTTGAGTGTTCCATCGTCATTAGCAGGCCCTGAACGTTAAAATTAACTATCTGTTTTTCGTCGGGTTTTAATGTCTATGCCCACAGGAGAACGACCATAAGGTGCAATAGACACTTGGAGGCAAATCGGCTGGAGGACGATGTATTGAATCTCGACGCAATTTGAGTGTTACATCGTCATTAGGAGGCCCTGAACGTTTCAATTAACTATCAGTTTTGCCTCGTATTTAAAAATCTAGACTTACAGGAGAACGACCATAAGGTGCCCGAGGCAGCAATATCCCCTTGAAGACAAGTAGGCTGGAGGACGATGTATTGAATCTCGACGCAATTTGAGTGTTCCATTGTCATTAGGAGGCGCTGAATGTTACAATTAACTATCAGTTATGCTTCGGCTGGAGGCCGATGTTTTGAATCTCGACGCAATTTGAGTGTTCCATCGTCATTAGGAGGCCCTGAACGTTACAATTAACTATCAATTATGCGTCGGATTCGAAAATCTAGACTCACAGGAGAACGACCATAAGGTGCCCGTGGTGCAGTAGACCCTTGGAGACAAGTCGGTTGGAGGACGATGTATTGAATCGCTACGCATTTTGAGTGTTCCATCGTAATTAGGAAGCCCGGAAAGTCACAATGAACTATCAGTTTTGCGTCGGATTCGAAAATCTAGACTCAAAGGAGAAGGACCATAAGGTGCCCGAGGCAGCAATATCCCGATGGAGACAAGTCGGCTTGAGGACGATGCACAGAATCTCGACGCAATTTGAGTGTTCCATCGTCATTAGGAGGCCATGAACGTTACAATTAACTATCAGTTTTGCGTCGGATTCGAAAATCTAGACTCACAGGTGAAGGACCATATGGTGCCCGAGGCAGCAATATCACCTTGGAGAGAAGTCGGCTGGAGGACGATGTATTGAATCTCGACGTAATTTGGGTGTTGCATCGTCATTTGGAGGCCACGAACGTAACAATTAACTATCAGTTTTGCGTCGGATCCGAAAATCTAGACCCACAGGAGAACGACCATAAGGTGCCCGAGGCAGGAATATCCCCTAGGAGACAAGTCGGCTGGAGGCCGATGTATTGAATCTCGCCGCAATTTGAGTGTTCCATCGTCATTAGGAGGCCCTGAACGTAACAATTAACTATCAGTTATTGTCGGATTCGAAAATCTAGACTTACAGGAGAACGACCATAAGGTGCCCGAGGTGCAGACTTGGAGACAAGTCGGCTGGAGGACGATGTATTGAAACGCTACGCATTTTGAGTGTTCCATCGTAATTAGGAGGCCCGGAAAGTCACAATGAACTATCAGTTTTGCGTCGGATTCGAAAATCTAGACTCATAGGAGAAGGACCATAAGGTGCCCGAGGCAGCAATAGACCCTTGGAGACAAGTCGGCTGGAGGACAAAGTATTGAATCTCTACGTAATTTGAGTGTTCCATCGTCATTAGCAGGCCCTGAACGTTAAAATTAACTATCTGTTTTTCGTCGGGTTTTAAAGTCTATACCCACAGGAGAACGACCATAAGGTGCAATAGACACTTGGAGGCAAATCGGCTGGAGGACGATGTATTGAATCTCGACGCAATTTGAGTGTTCCATCGTCATTAGGAGGCCCTGAACGTTACAATTAACTATCAGTTTTGCCTCGTATTTAAAAATTTAGACTTACAGGAGAACGACCATAAGGTGCCCGAGGCAACAATAGACTCTTGGAGACAAGTCGGCTGGAGGACGATGTGTTGAATCTCGACGCAATTTGATTGTTCCATCGTCATTAGGAGGCCCTGAACGTTACAATTAACTATCACTTCTGCGTCGGTTTCGAAAATCTAGACTCACAGGAGACGGACCACACGGTGCCCGAGGCAGCAATATCCCCTTGAAGACAAGTAGGCTGGAGGACGATGTATTGAATCTCGACGCAATTTGAGTGTTCCATTGTCATTAGGAGGCGCTGAATGTAACAATTAACTATCAGTTATGCTTCGGCTGGAGGCCGATGTTTTGAATCTCGACGCAATTTGAGTGTTCCATTGTCATTAGGAGACCCTGAACGTTACAATTAACTATCAATTATGCGTCGGATTCGAAAATCTAGACTCACAGGAGAACGACCATAAGGTGCCCGTGGTGCAGTAGACCCTTGGAGACAAGTCGGTTGGAGGACGATGTATTGAATCGCTACGCATTTTGAGTGTTCCATCGTAATTAGGAAGCCCGGAAAGTCACAATGAACTATCAGTTTTGCGTCGGATTCGAAAATCTAGACTCAAAGGAGAAGGACCATAAGGTGCCCGAGGCAGCAATATCCCCATGGAGACAAGTCGGCTTGAGGACGATGCACAGAATCTCGACGCAATTTGAGTGTTCCATCGTCATTAGGAGGCCATGAACGTTACAACTAACTATCAGTTTTGCGTCGGATTCGAAAATCTAGACTCACAGGTGAAGGACCATATGGTGCCCGAGGCAGCAATATCACCTTGGAGAGAAGTCGGCTGGAGGACGATGTATTGAATCTCGACGTAATTTGGGTGTTCCATCGTCATTAGGAGGCCATGAACGTTACAATTAACAATCAGTTTTGCGTCGGATTCTAAAATCTAGACGCACAGGAGAAAGACCATAAGGTGCCGGAGGCAGCAAGAGACCCTTGGAGACAAGTCGGCTGAATGAAGATGTATTGAATGTCGACGCAATTTGAGTGTTCCATCGTCATTAGGAGGCCCTGAACGTTACAAGTAACTATCAATTTCGCGTTGGATTAGAGAATCTAGACTCTCAGGAGACGGACCATATGGTGCCCGAGGCAGCAATATCTCCTTACAGACATATCGGATGGAGGACGATGTATTGAATCGCGACGCAATTTGAGTGTTCCATCGCCAATAGGAGGCCCTGAACGTTACAATTAACAATCAGTATTGCGTCGGATTCTAAAATCTAGACGCACAGGAGAACGACCATAAGGTGCCGGAGGCAGCAAGAGACCCTTGGAGACAAGTTGGCTGATTGACGATGTATTGAATCTCGACGCAATTTGAGTGTTCCATCGTCATTTGGAGGCCCTGAACGTTACAAGTAACTATCAATTTCGCGTTGGATTCGAAACTCTAGACTCGCAGGAGACGGACCATGTGGTGCCCGAGGCAGCAATATCCCCTTGGAGACATATCGGCTGGGGGACGATGTATTGAATCGCGACGCAATTTGAGTGTTCCATCGCCATTAGGAGGCCCTGAACCTTACAATTAACAATCAGTTTTGCGTCGGATTCTAAAATCTAGACTCACAGGAGAACGACCATAGGGTGAACGAGGCAGCAATAGACCTTTCCAGACAAGTCGGCAGTAGGACCATGTATTAAATCTAGCGCAATTTGAGTGGTCCATCGTCATTAGGAGGCCCTGAACGTTACAATTAACTATCAGTTTCGCTTCGGATTCGAAAATCTAGACTCACAGGAGACGGACCATATGGTGCCCGAGGTAGCAATATCCCCATGGAGACAAGTCGGCTGGAGTACGATGTATTGAATCTCGACGCAATTTGTGTGTTCTATCGTCATTTGGAGGCCCTGAACGTTACAATTAACTTTCAGTATCGCGTCGGAATCGAAAATGTAGAATCACAGGAGACAGGCCATATGGTGCCCGAGGCAGCAATATAACCATGGAGACAATTCGGCTGGAGGCAGATGTATTGAATCTCGACGCAATTTTAGTGTTCCATCGTCATTAGGAGGCTCTGAACGTGACAATTAACTATCAGTTTTGCGTCGGATTCTAAAATCTAGACGCACAGGTAAACGACCATAAGGTGCCGGAGGCAGCAAGAGACCCTTGGAGACAGGTCGGCTGAATGACTATGTATTGACTCTCGACGCAGTTTGAGTGTTCCATCGTCATTAGGAGGCCCTGAACGTTACAAGTTAATTTCGTGTTGGATTCGAAAATCTAGACTCACAGGAGAAGGACCATATGGTGCCCGAGGCAGCAAGAACACCTTGGAGACAAGTCGGCTGGAGGCCGATGTATTGAATCTCGACGCAATTTCAGTGTTCCATCGTCATTAGGAGGCCTTGAACGTTACAATTAACTATCAGTTTTGCGTCGGATTCGAAAATCTAGACTCACAGGAGAACGACCATAAGGTGCCCGAGTTAGCAACAGACTCTTGAAGACAAGTCGGCTGAAGGGCGATGTATTGATTCTCGACGCAATTTTAGTGTTCCATCGTCATTAGGAGGCCCTGAACGTTACAATTAACTATCAGTTTTTCGTCGGATTCGAAAATCTAGACTCACTGGAGATGGAACATAAGGTGCCCGAGGCAGCAATCTTCGCTTGGAGACAAGTCCGCTGGAGGACGATGTATTGAATCTCGACGCAGTTTGAGTGTTCCATCGTCATTAAGAGGCGCTGAACGTTACAATTAACCATCAGTTTAGCGTCGGATTCGAAAATCTAGACTCACAGGAGACGGACAACATGGTTCCCGAGGCAGCAATATCCCCTTGTAGACAAGTCGGCTGGAGGACGATGTATTGAATCTCGACGCAATTTGAGTGTTCCATCCTCATTAGGAAGCCCTGAACGCTACAATTAACTATCAGTTTTGCGTCGGATTCGAAAATCTAGACTCACAGGTGAAAGACCATAAGGTGCCACAGGCAGCAATAGATCCCTGGAGACAAATCGGCTGGAGGACGATGTATTGAATCGCGACGCAATTTGAGTGTTCCATCGTCATTAGGAGGCCCTGAACGTTACAATTAACCATCAGTTTAGCGTCGGATTCGAAAATCTAGACTCACAGGAGACGGACAACATGGTTCCCGAGGCAGCAATATCCCCTTGTAGCCAATTCGGCTGGAGGACGATGTATTGACTCTCGACTGAACTTGAGTGTTCCAACGTCATTGGGAGGCGCTGAACGTTAGAATTAACTATCAGTTATGTGTCGGATTCGAAAATCTACTCATAGGAGAAGGACCAAATGGTGCCCGAGACAGCAATATCCCCTTGGAGACAAGTCGGGTGGTGGACGATGTATTGAATCTCGACGCAATTTGAGTGTTCCATCGTCATTAGGTGGCGCTGAATGTTACAATTGACAATCAGTTTTGCGTCGGATTTGAAAATCTAGTCTCACAGGAGACGGACAATATGGTGCCCGAGGCAGCAATAGACTCTTGGAGACAAGTCGGCTGAATGACGATGTATTGAAACGCAACGCAATTTGTGAGTTCCAGCGACGTTAGCATAGTCGTAACGTTATAATTAAATGTCAGTTTTGCGTCGGATTTGGAAATCTACACTCACAGGAGAACGACCATGAGGTGACCGAGGCAGCAGTAGACCCTTGGAGACAAGTCAGCTGGTGGTCGATGTACTGAATCTCGACGCAATTTTAGTGTTCCATCGTCATTAGGAGGCCCTGAACGTTACAATTAAATATCAGTTTTGCGTCGGATACAAAAATCTAGACTCACAGGAGACGGACCATTTGCTGCCCGAGGCAGCAATATCCCCTTGGAGACAAGTCGGTTTGAGGACGATGTATTGAATCTCGACGCAATTTGAGTGTTCCATCTTCATTAGGAGGCATTGAACGCTACATTTAACTATCAGTTTTTCGTCGGATTCGAAAATCTAGACTCACAGGTGAACGACCATAAGGTGCCACAGGCAGCAATAGATCCATGGAGACAAATCGGCTGAAGGACGATGTATTAAATCGCGACGCAATTTGAGTGTTCCATCGTCATTAGGAGACCCTGAAAGTTACAATTAACAGTCAGTTTTGCGTCGGATATGAAAATCTAAACTCTCAGTAAAAAGACCACAAGGTGCCCGAGGCAGCAATGGACCCTTGGAGACAAGTCGGCTGGTGGTCGATGTA